>NC_092514.1:20347323-21711906 GCF_047511675.1 Marmota flaviventris
CATCTGTACCCAAAATAGTAGTGGTCATCGTTTACATTACTCAACTGTGAATACTCACCCCGGGTAACACATGGCAGGAGGTTCTTTGCACATAATCCTCATTTATTCTTCATGGCAGTCCTGTGAGTATGTGTCATGTTCCTACTGCAAGGGAAAAGCACTGGCATTCAGAAAGGTTAGGAGATTGCCTAAGGCTACTGAGAAAGTGACATTGATTTCAACCCAGGTGTCCGTCGTCCTACCTTCCTTTTTGACTGTATTGTGGCTCCTGGTCAATAAGGGCAGGAAACTGCAGGTTACCCAGCTTTCAAAGAGAGGGAAAGAACTTAGAAGACAGATTCCAATTAGGAGTCTAGCTGAAGTTTGAACAATTGGATATGAATGGAGGATGGGAACTCAAGGAATAGAGCACTAAAGAACCAATTTAAGGCTAAGGTACATAAGCTAGGTCTTGAGTCCAATTCATAGGCTTTGTGTTACTATAATGAAGTACCTGAAGCAGACTAACTTTATAGAAAGAAGAGGTTTACTTAGCTCACAGTTGCAGAGATTCAAGGGCATAGTACCATCATTGACTTGGCTCTGGGAAGGACTTCATTGACAACAGAAATAGTAGGACGTTGTGTGAGAGTAAGTGATCACATTGTCCAACAGGAAGTCTTAGAAAGACTAGAGTTCCAAAGTCCCTTTGGGGGGCAGCACTAATAATGACTTCAAGACCTCCCATTAGGCTCCGCCTCTTAAGGTCCCATCAGCTTCTATCTCACAACACTGAAGACCAACCTTCCAGCACATGAACCTTTTGGGGACAAACAATATACAGTAAATAGAAAGCCCCTAAAGTCGGAAGTTGGGGACCAAGTCTCATCACAAAGATAGTGCTTTCTGTACCTCTGAAGTTCTGGTTCCTTTCCTGTGTCTTTAAGAATCTTCTTTGTGGCTGGGTTCAGAGGCAACCACCTGTAATCCCAGCAGCTCTGGAGGCCGAGGCAGGAGGATCTGAGAGTTCAAAGCTGCCTTAGCAACTTAGCGAAGCCCTAAGCAATTCAAAAGCCCTGCCTCAAAATAAAATACAAAAAAGGGCTGGAGATGTGGCAAAGATCTTAAATGCCTCTGGGTTTAATTCCCAGTACCAAAAAAAAAAAAGAAAAAAGAGTCTTCTTTGCAAGTGATTTACAGAATACCTGATAATGCAAGGAGGTTTTTTGCCCCTTAACTCAGTGCTTGGAGAAGAGACTAGCAGGACCCTCTGTGGGGCAGAGATAAATTACCCCAAAGCATGGTGACTAGCCCTGGAAGTCTATTAAAGCATCAGCACAGGACAGAGTTGAAAAAAAAAAAAAAACATTCAGAAGTTGGTGGTATCTGGCAAAAAAGCTGAGACCTTTATGAACATCAACAGGATACTGCAACCTCTCAGCAGTCAACCCTTAACTTGCCGCCTAAGGCTCAGTATTAAATATATTTTCCTGGTGTCACCTGCAAATGACACTGCTTTGTCTCAGGAGAGTTTTTCTCCATGGGGGGGTGGGGAATCAGTGGCCGGAAACAAGGGTTAGGGTGCTCTGTCAGGAGGTCAAGCAGATAGAGACGATGTCTAGCCATGAAGCACTTAATCTCCATAAATTGAGCATCCCCCAAGGAATCTCTTAATGTATTGCCACGTGGGGGCTGTTGTGCAATTGACAGTAACCAAAAAAAAAAAAAAAAAAAAAAAAACTTCTGCATTTTACTAAGTCTACTTTTGAGCCGCCCCAATGTTTTCATCCTAATATTTACTTCTGGGTAAATAGGCTAAATTCTCCAATTCTGATACAAAACAGAAAGATCAGAGAATGAAAATAAATAGATGACATGGCTGTTTAAAGATAATGTAAAAATGTTTTCTAGAAGCGTAAATATTTGATTGTAAAACTTTCAATATGTTTTGTCTATTAACTAGTATAATGTACAACATTTAAATAATTCAGCCAGCTGAAGTGGGCCGGGGTCATGCAGGAGGACAGAGAGGGAAGGCCCAGCCTGGCTGCCGGCCAACTTCCCGTCATAACACAACCCCACGGCTGGCCCCAGACACTCTATCCATTCCATCTGGAGCTCTCTGGTCATACTCTGGCTACAGATGAGAGCAGGGGGTTAAATGGAACCCTTGGGGACATAAAAAAAAAATTCCCTCACTTTCCTTTGCTAATTTGGTTTTCACACAAGTTTCTCTATAGCATTTATGATAGAACCTTCTGGTGTTCCATTTGGTTAGTATTGTTTGGTACGGTTCCTTGATTTTGGGGTTTGGGGTGGGGGTATGGGTGATGTTTCTGGAATACATCCACAGGACATATGCAGATTGACTCTGAACAGTTCTATCCAGCCCACTGTAGCTGGGTCTCTCCCTGTGTTTAATATGACAAAGAGCATTGCATTTATAGTCAAGTGGACTTGGAAAAGATTTTTGCTCTTTGGGCATCTCCTAATCTCTTGAGCCTCATTTTTATCACCAGTAAAATGGGACTAAGACCAGAGAATGGGCTCTACCCTTCAGCCACAGGAGGACCCATTGGAAGTTGCCATATATGAAGAACAAACCCTTATCCGACACTGGCTCTGCAGGTACCTGGATGGACTTCCCAGCCTCAGAGATGACTCTACTGAGGATGAAAGATGAAGTCATTTGCAGCACACTGAGCACAGTTTCTAACTCAGGAGGGAAGTTTTCAATCTAGCCACACACAGCAACCTGTCAGTCTGTAAGGCACCCAAGAAAGATGGCTTTCAGACTTTGGGAGCATGGCAGGTGGTTCTGCTGGGAATCATGAAGTACAGAGGCCCTGAAATCTTTGATGAGTCCTAAGCAGAATCACACCCAAATAATGCAAGTTGCAAACCTTGCAGAGAGCATCATCACATCAAGTGACTCTTTAAATCATGGGAAGTAATGAAGCAAGTGATTTATTTATTTATTGCATAGAATTAGAATCCCATTTAAAGAAAAAGATACATAGGTAGGAATAATCTGGGACTGCTTGTGAACCTTAAAAGTGGCAAGATAAACATATTCACATGCTTGAAAAGATATGCCCTACCAATTCCCCTAGTGGAGATCAAAAACTCAAAATCAGGCAGAATAATTAAAAGTATAAAAGTCCTAATTTAAGGTAGGGTTGTAAGAGTTTATGTCTCTTTGTACATGCTCAGATACCTAACACTGAACTTGGCACATTTCACATTTCTTTTTTTAAAGATTGTTGATTGAATGAATGAGCATTTCTTTCTTTTTTTTTAAAGAGAGAGAGATTTTTTTAATATTTATTTTTCAGATTTCAGTGGACACAATATCTTTATTTTCTTTTTATGTGGTGCTGAGGATGGAACCCAGCGCCCCACGCATGCCAGGTGAGCGCGTTACCGCTTGAGCCACATCCCCAGCCCATGAATGAGCATTTCTGAGGAGGAGAGTTCTCACAGATGAATTTTTAGCACAAGGAACCTCAGCTGGTTGAGACTCACAATGGTCTACTAATGTTTTCTTTAAAAAAAAAATGGTAGAGGGTGGAGATACTGGAGATTGAATCCCTTATTGTTTTCAAGGGATATAGCCCATAATCTCAAGGATATTCCAATTCCTGGATACTGTTAAAGAGGAGACAATGCGGTCCTGTCACTTGGCACCCTGTGTCCTTACCGGCTTGATGGTTTATTTCGGCATGTCAACCTCCCAGGTGATAGAATTTCCAGGAAAATCATCTTTGTAATTTAGCAGAAATGTAACGAGGTGTACCTGGATAGTTGAAAAAGGCCCATTTTCTAGACCTCGTGAACTCTCAAAAAACGGCAATGACCAGAAATTTTAAATCAACCAAGGATGACCACCTGCTGGGTGGTTTATTTTCATTAACTGGGAAGACAGTAATTTCACAGATCAGCGCGAATCCTGCCTTAATGACAATCCCCTGTGTTCACCTGCTTTACTCAGAGACTGCTTGAGGCAGCTCTGAGTCACAGTGACGTGATGGGATAGCTTCATCTATCTCTTCCTTTTTGCTGTATGAAGCAGTTCAAAAGCATTCATGATACCGGGAGGCTTCTGATGTAATGAATTTGAACAGGTCGTGTGTCTGAATTTAGAACTGAGTCCACTCTACCACATGCACACATTTTCCATTTCGCGGCCTCACTCACTAAATATTTAGTGACTAATGTGTGCAAAGTGGGTAAATGCTACATGCAATGTGAGATAAAGCAGAAGCTGCAGTTTCTTATAATCCCCTGAAGGCCTTATAATCCACTGGAGAGGGGGGTTGGAAAGAGGTCTGTGTGCAGCACAGCACAAACTTGAATGCTGGGGTCATCGTCTGTGTCATCTGCGGATGTGATCTGTCCAATGCTGAGCACCGGGCAGGCAATATGTATTTATTGAATGAATGGATTATCTTATTAAACATAACATGCACATTTCTTTGCTATCACTGAAAAAAATATGCTCCTTAAAATTAATGGAATGTCATGTTTTTTAATTGGCAGGTTTTTGTTTTTCCCTTCCTTGGTAGTATATAAAACAATGATTTATATTACCGCCAATAATGTTAAATTTGATGACCTATGGTAAATCATACAAGATGAGATTTATTTATTATGGATTAATTTGTAGCACCCCATCCCTAGATATTTACAAGAGAAAGTTTCTTTGTGGAAATATGTGGAAAGAGGTTTCAGGTGTGGCCATGAAAAGACACCACACCAGAAATGATTAAAGGACATTTTAGGGTTATTGAAAAGGTAGAATTAATGGAGTGGAGAGTTCATTTTGAGGAGCCTAAGCCTGTAAATAAAGGTAGGCTCATGGCAGATTTCAGAAGGACTGGGATAAAGGGCTGCCAGGTTTGGATTTCATCTTGTATATGCATTTTGAGCCAATGAATAACACACTAAAAATAGTGTTCTAAGAAGATTACTCTGTGCAGGGTGGTGGATTGAAGTGTGTAAAATTGGAGACAGGGAGAGCCGTCAGGAAGTCGTCTTTGCAATTTAGCAGAAATGTAATGAAGTGTACCTGGGTGGTTGAAATGAGTCTGCAGAGCAGAGGGAAGCTAGGAGAGAAATTCTGAAGGAATTGGCTAATGATGCTTCTGTTGGGGTGGGTTGGTTTGGGTTGGTTTGGTTTGGGTTAGGGATATTAAATCTAAAAAAAAAAACCAATCAGGTTTAAACAATTTATTTTTCCATTATACCGTATTTTTGGCAAGAATTACTCTTATGTTTGCACTTCGTTTCTAAGTTATTTTTAAAAAATGTATAACTTTAGTCTAAATATTACTATTCTTATTGCTCACCACCATTTACAACGTGCCTCTTTGTTCTCGATTTAAGATTTTATTTACTTATTTGTGCTTAGGAAAGTGCTTTCTCTGGGCTGATTTGCAGGTGTGTTGGAGTAGATTTAAAGCTTTTGCATGTCTAAAACATATCTCTGTTTATCAAAATTTTTTTATCTAAAATTTAATGATTTGATTTCTGGATTTTCAGTGCTGCAGGAGAAAAGTCTAATGTAGAGTTGGCTGGGTTTTTTTTTTTTTTCCTTTGGGGGCAAATTTTAAAATACTTGGGTGCTTATGGGATTTTCCCCCCCTTAAAATTGATTTTAAAAAAAAGGCAAATAAGGTATGTTTTGATGTGTCTCAATTCATTCATTATGTAAAGCTTGGTGAATCCTTTCAAAGTGAAGAGTCACATCTTTCTTTAGTTCAGCGATAATTTTCTTTTAATTCTTTGATGTTTTGAATGATCTGTCAGGAATTCTTGTTACACATAACTGCTACATCTTCCAGCTCATTCTGTGTTTTATCTTTTAAATTCTCAAGTCACGATCGACTCTCATACATGGGGAAACTTGTTGAACACAAATTCTCTATAAAAATTATTTCATTTTATATTAAATTCATTTGAGACTCATCAAAACATACCTTATTTGTCTTTTTTTTAAATCAAATTTTAAGGGGAAAAATGCCATAAGCACCACATTTGTAGCATTTTAAAAGACATTTGTCATTTTTCATATATTTTTTAAATTTTTAATTTTAATTTGTTATATATGACAACAGAATGCATTACAATTCATGTTACACATATAGAGCAAAATTTTTCATATCTGATTGTACACAAAGTAAGTCACTTGCCATTTTTAATTGCTAACAAATGCTTTCTGATATCACATTGCTTACTTTACAGCACCAGTTTTATAAGTGGAAAATCTTTCTGAATTATCTTGAAAATACCTGTTGGAGATTAGGTTACCCCTAGTTATTTTATTAACTATTACTGAAATGGGGGAGACATGTCCTTTGAGTTATTAGATCAGTTTAGTTTTTGAAGATGACAAATGTTTTCATCGATTAGCTGCTTTGCCCATGATCATTATTGCAAAAATATTTTTTTGCCCATTGACAAATGAGATAAGGACTTTCCATTAATCCGTTGTTCATTGCCATAATGAAGTATCTGAAGTAGGTTAACATTATAAAAAAAAAGAGGTTTATTTACCTCACAATTATGGAGATTCAAGGGCATGATGCTGACATTAGTTTAGTTCTAGTGAGGACCTCCTGGCAGATGGCAGGAGCTCATGGATAAAGGGAGAGGTTACATCTCAACAGGAAGCCAGAGAAGAATGAGGGTCTCACAGTCTCTTCCAAGGACTGTGCCCCAATTGACCTAAGGATCTCCCATTAGGTTCCACACCATTAGGTTCCATACCACAAAGTGAGGACCCAATCTTCAGTAGGTGAACCATTGGGATACAAACCATGTCCAAATCAGAGCAGGCTCTATGAAGAATTTTGAATATCAGTACTAAAATATTTCAGATCTCAATAAAAAGAAATGGGAAATATTTAGATTTATAGGTGTTTAGTTTGCCCAATTAGAGACCCAGTGGTTGTAGGGAGTAGGGAGGAACTTCAAAAGAGAGGCAGCAATGGAAAGGAAGGATCTGGCCAGCACACAGCAGCATCCCTACACCTTTTGATTACCTACTTATGAACTGACTTGTGAGTCTCTTCCCAGTGCTGTGTTCAGGGATGCCACATTGCTAACCTGGAATGTATGGGGGTGGGAATATTTACACCCCAGAAATTGACAAACACTGTCTTGTACATTCCGGCCTCTCCTCTACGCCTGATGGTGGTGGTCCTATGCCCAATGTCTAAATCCGCCTGGAGAGATTTTGTGATGAAGATTGATTTTTGTGCTTCTAACACTTTCTCATTGTTCCAGACCATACAACAGTGCTTTCCCTAAATTCACATATTACATATATTAAAGCCTTAATCCCTAGTATCTCAGAATGTGACTGGTTTTTTTTAATTTATTTGTTCTTTTTAGTTATACATGACAATCGAATGTATTTTGACTTGGAGTATAACTTCCCATTCTTGTGGTTGTACATGGTGTGGAGTTACACTGGTCGTGTATTCATATATGAACATAGGAAAGTTAAGTCTGATTCATTCTACTGTCTTTCCTATTCCTATCACCTCTCTCTTCCCCCTGTCCAATACGGTAAAGCTCCAATCCCACCAGCCTATCATGAGTCAGTATCCACATATCAGAGAGAACATTCAGCCTTTGGTTTTGGGGGGATTGGCTTATGTCACTTAGCATGATAGTCCTGAGTTCCATTAATTTACCAGAAAATATCATGATTTCATTCTTCTTATGGCTGAGTTATATTCCATTGTGTATATGTACCACATTTTCTTTATCCATTCATCTGTTGAAGGGCATCTAGGTTGGTTCCATAGCTTAGCTATTGTGAATTGAGCTGCTATAAACATTGATGTGGCTGTGTCATTATAGTATGCTCATTTAAATCCTTTGGGTAAAAACTGAGGAGTGGGATAACTGGATCAAATGGTAGTTGCCTAATGTGACTGTTTTTGGAGACAGACATTTTAAAGATGTGATAAAGTTAAAATAAGACAACTCAGGTCAATTTATTAACGTCCTAGTTCAATATGACTGGTATCCTTACTAGAAGAGGAAACTTGGACACACAGTGACACATCAAGGTTGCACATGCAGAGGAAAGGGCAGGTAAAGACACAGGGATCACATAAAAGTCTGCAAGCCAAGGAGAGGTATCTCAGAAGAAAACAACCTTGCCACTACCTATATCTTCCATATAGAACTGTGGAAAAATGGATTTTTTGATGTTCTATGATGTTTTGTTATAGCAGCCATCACAAGCTAATACTTCCCTTGGATGACCCTGTATATTCTCATATTTCACCTTCCTCCCCCTTTTTTTTTCACAGAATGTCAATCAGGGACTTTTCTAGTTCTTTAAGAACAGTTTGGAGTCAGGAAATGTAACCATTTCCTACTGTCCACTTCCACATTTAGTTGATGATGTTAAAGATCTCGTGCAAGGGCCAAGTGGGTCCTGTTTTATAGTGCAAAGTGACTGGGCTCTTGTATTCCCATGCTTGCCCCAGAGGTTTGTCTACATAGAGCGTCAGTCTGTGGAGAGTGTATGGAGTAGTGTGAAGATTCACACATGGGTGAGAATACGGGTCAAAGATCCAGAGTGAAGGTTTCAAAGATGATGAAGAACAGGCAAGAGTTACAATATAAAAAAACAAAGGGCTCTTTTTTTTCCCAATTCAAATAACTATCTTTGTCCAAAATAAACTATCTTAGAGAACTATGGAAATTCTGAAATTAGTATCTCTAATTCCAGTGACATCCCTGGTTGATTCAACTTCCCATCCTGTTCCCATCTAATTATATCAAATTTATCTCACTAAGCAAAAAAGTCCACTGGGTAGTTCAGTTTACTTCAGTTGGCAATTCAAGCAGGGCTCTTGCTTGTGTTTAAATTTGGGCAAACCACTGATTATTACATGATTGATGAATTATAGTTTTGCAAGAACATTCGTACTAAAAGGCTGTCTTTCATATGGCTAAATAAATATTTGTCTTGCTAACTTACACTTGTTCTGTTGGTTATCACAGAGATGTTCTGAGGTCATGCTGTGTGAGATAAGAAGGTGATTCATAATGCTGGACTTGTCCCAATACATATATATTAGCATCACGAGCAGGAAACTCATCTCTTCAGTAAAGGCTGACTGCAGCTCTGTTGTTCTATAAGCACTCGGGATGCAAATATGAATAAGATGCAGCCTTATTGACAATAAGATGTAGTCCTCTAGCAGTGACAGGCATATCGACAGTCTTTTTGCAATAAAACAGGTTCCAATAGCAGTCCTACCGCAGCTCTGCGTAAGTCTGAAGAAATGATTTTACTTCTCTGAACATCCATTTTCTTACCCATAAAAATGGGATTATTAAATCCTGTCTGATCATCCCTAAGTCTTGGATGAGATCAAATGAAGGAGTTTGCTAATAATAAACTCCAGATCTTCTCAGATCCCATCTTTTAATTTTTTAGAGCTTTATGATAATCCATAGTAGTTGGGTTATCCCAACCAACTCACATATGCGTGGAAATCTATTTCAGTTCATGTTCCCCCTTTTCTCTTCCTCTCTTTCATCCCATCCTCCCTACCTTCTTCTTCCTCCACTCTACTAGACTTCCTTTCACTCATCTATTAATTTATATTTGATTCTGCTTTATGTTATCCTTTCTTTCCCCTTCCCTTGATTTTACTCTTGCTATTTTTTTAGTTGTTGATGGACTTTTATTTTATTTATTTTTTTGTGGTGCTGAGGATCAAACCCAGTGCCTCATGCATGCTAGGCAAGCACTCTACCACTGAGCCACAACCCCAGCCCCAAAACATTTGATCTTTGAATTTCTGAGTTTGGCTTATTTCACTTTGCATGATACTCTCCATTTTCATCCATTTATTGGCAAATGCCATAGTTTCATTCTTTTTTTTTTATGGCTGAGTAGAATTCATTTTGTGTGTGTGTGGGTGTGTGTGTGATATAATTTCTTAATCCATGCATCTCTTGATGGGCATCTGGATTGATGCCATAACTTACCTATTGTGAATTGTGCTACTATAAATACTGAGGTGGCTGTATGGCTGTAGTATGCACATTTTAGACCTTTGGGGAAAATATCAAGGAGCGGGATAGCTGGATTACGGTGGTTCCATCCCTAGTTTTTTTGAGGAATCTCTGTACTGCTTTCCATGGTGGTTGTACTAGTCTGCAGTCCCACCAACAATGTGTAAGTGTTCCTTTCTGCCCACAACCTTGCGGGCATTTATTATTGTTCGTGTTCTGGATCATTGCCATTCATCGTAAAGATCAGAAGATGGGTTCTTCCAGTCCCAATGGTCCTCCTTTTGGCTCTGGACAACTTTGGCCTTAGCTGAGCCTGTGGGCCCAGAAGAGGGTGCCTGAGGGATGCTTACTTCCTGCTCCACATTACTCCCCAGCCGTGTCACAACTTCTGCCTCCTCCAACACATTGTGGGACAGAATAGTATGGATTCTGAATCTCAGGGGCAGGGAGAAGAGATCTTGTTTTCTTTGCATGTTGATTTAGTAGATAAATTCTATGCATTGCAGCTGTTTAGAAGAAAGATACTTTAGAGACTGCTATGGTTTGAATGTTGAATGCGCTCCAAAGTCCCATGTGTGTTAAGGGCTTGGTTCCAGGTGGCACTTGGGAGGTGATGGAACATTTAGAAGGTAGGGTCCTGTGGTAGGGCCTTAGGTCACTGGGGGTGTACCCTTGAAAGGGATGTGGGATCCTGGTCTCTTCCTTTGCTTCTCATTTGCATCCTGGTTATGAATTAAGTAATTTTGCTCCACCTACTCTTCTGCCACAAGGCACAGCCTTGGCAGAGTCCTAAAGCATGAGACCACTCAATGATACGTTGGAAACTTCAATACCATGAGCCAAAATAAAATTCCTCTTTGTAAATTAATTATCTCAGGCTTTTCATTGTAGTAACACGAAGATGATTAATATAGAGACTTGCCCAAGAGATCACCAAATAAATAAATGTTATCAATAAGTTCCTTAATAGAGGGCCAATTCACCCACAGGGACTAGAGGAAAAGGGTACCTTTATCCTCCATGAGACCATCTGTTTGCTTTAATGGAGACTTTTGTGTGTAGCAGATGCTTTTGTGAATTTTCACAGCAACTGAATTTGCAGTTGAATAAGAGCCAAGAGAGGTTAAGTAACATGTTCAAACTCCCCAGCCAGGCACGGGTGGTTGCATGCCTGTAATCCCAGCAGCTCAGGAGGCTGAGGCAGGAGGATCTCAAGTTCAAAGCCACCCTTAGCAAAAGCAAGGCACTAAGCAACTCAGCGAGACCTTGTCTTTAAATAAAATACGAAATAGGGCTGGGGATGTGGATCAGTGTTCGAGTCCCCCGAGTTTAATTCCTGGTCCACCCCCAGCCACCCCCCAAAAAAAAATCACCCAGGATTGCTCAACTCCACAATTCAGCTTTATTGGCTCTACTCAAACCCCCTTATCCCTATCTCCGGGCTCCTAAATAGTTTTCAGAGGAGAGCTATCATTAGGAGCCCAGTTTCTGGATCTAGAATGGAGTTTTTCTCACCTACCACTTTCTGTCCCTCAATTTGGTCCTTTGAATCATATGCCAGCATCTCTATTTTGCTGGAGCAGTCTGCCATTAGAACAGAGAGGAGGGTTGATACTTAAATTAGATGAGATAAAAGGATCTGGATTCCTAGCCCCAATTCCCTGCTAACTTGCTGTGTGATCTTGGTCAAGTCATTGGCACAGCCGGATCTTATTTACTCATTCATGGAGGGCAGAGGGTTGAGTTGGATTTTTGTGCAGGCACCTCTGTAGACCGCAAGCAGTGCTTTTGTTGGAGAGGAGGAGGGGGGTCAGGTTGGCACTCTTCTTAGTTCCCTTTTGCCCATTAGTTGGCAAATCCTCAGAGAATAAAAACGCCTTTTCGTGTAACTCTAATCTAAACACACTTTGAAAGGGGCGACGGTTGCCAAAAAAATTTATATTTATCCCAAGAAAAATTAGAGACTATTTTTGGATTATCTGCACATGACTCGCCTGCCTCACTGCAGATAAACAGGAATTACTTGTGTGCCAACCCGTGTGCTGCTCAGAACATGGGTCACATCTCCCCGCTACGATTCTGTCTTTGCAAATAGAATTCTATAAGGCCGCTCTTCCCTGGCAATTGCAGATTGTGAAAAGATTAAGAGTGTAGAGACACACTCAGATCTAGGTCTGCATTCTGGCTCTCATGCTTCCCAGCTGTGTAGCTTTGGATAGGGTAACTAACTTCTTTGAGCCTCAGTGTGCTTATCTGAAAAATGGAGAAAAGTAACAACGTATTTCAAGGTAGTCGTGGAATTATCTGGTGGGTTGCTCTGTCCCTTGTCTTCCCAGATCTCTTTTGAGCCCTGAAGCTACATTTGAGAAGATGGCTAGAGAAATTAGGGAAATATTTATCTTAATCTTCAACAAGTTTCAGCCAGGATGAACGAACTCCAAGAGAATCAGCTATGGACGGCAGACTATAGAGCAGCCAACCCAAATCTCTGTACATCTATGTATTTGTGGTATAGAGAGCATCCAGGAAGTGATGGAAATGTGCTCAGTGACCAATGCATACGGTAGCCACAGGCGTTCCAATTTAAAGATTTTAAAACACTAGCCCAGCAAACATGTGGGTAGGCTGCATATGGTCCTTGGGACACCTATTTGTAACTTCTGCTCCATTCCTTGGAAATCTGTCTCTAAAAAAAAAAAAAAAAAAAAAAAAAAATCACCTTCCTTGGAAACCTGTCCTTTCTTAGTGCATGGCTCCTATTTTTTTTCCTGGCACAATCATTCATTCGTGAGCATTTGGAAAGCATGTATTTTTGCACAAAATATTGCAGAACAGACGGATGTGGAAAAATGTCATAGCTTAGGGACAGGCATTCTGATTTAAAGCTAGCATTTTAAGGGATGGAAATAGGGAGGAAAGAGATTGCTTCTGATAGGCCAGGGAGGAGGGGCTGGTGCCGCAGAAAGGAAGAGTAATGGAGGTGTCTTACGAACCCTAAGGGTTGTGACAGGTGGCTCGGAGGGAGAGGGGTATTATGGCTGTGGGGTTTGCTTGTTTCTTACATGTAATGTTGTTCTTTTTTCCTATTGGAATGTTGGAGGGTCCATGAAGGAGGGGCTCTCACCTCTGTTTGTGTTTCCTGATTTCCTCACATTCCTTAATGCCTATCTTTGGTTTCTTACTATTTAAGAACCCTTGTCTGGACGTTGAGAAAATGAGATGCCAGATTCCCTATCAGTGGGACACAAACAGTCTGAGGCATTTGGGGAACACCGATAAAGCGAGTGAGATTGGTACTGCGCCTGCATCAGCCGGTGGATTCCTGAGACCTTGGCTGACAGATGATGCCTTGCTCCTGATAATGGCACCTCAGGACTTCCTCTTCCATTGAAAGGAGGAGGGCAGGCAGCCCAGTCTCTAATTGTCCCTAATCACAGATGTTTAGAAACAACTGAGAGGGAAGACCTCACACATTACAGATCTTACCAGGAAGTGAGTTGGTCAGATTATCAGCAGCCAAAGGGTAAAAGAGTGTTGATTTAGCTGAAAGAGGAGAGGCCTACACAGATTGGGCAAAACCCATGAAACAGGATCTCATCTTTTTTTCTAGAGGTTTCCAGTGGGAGCATGACGATTCCAGGTGATTTCTCCTCAGCCTCTTTAAGGGCTTCAGGAAAGTGGATGTTGAATTGGAGGAAAGGAGATGAACATTTCCTGAATATTTTTTTTATTTGTGGGGCCATTAACCTGAGTTCTTCACCTGGGATCCCTTACTTACTCCTCACGCCACACCAGGATTCAATGACAGATAAACACTGTTGTCATTTTTCCCACAGAGGGAAACCAGGACAAGGCTTGGAGCTTATTTGTCTTGTACAGGGTCACCCCCTTTTAATAAGCTGCAGGGCTGAGCCTCAAACTCAGTTTGCCTCCTCCACAGCTGGTCTCCCTGGTTTTGGTTGGTGTCCCCAAGAAGGACTCTGATATTGTAGAGTTGGGGTATAAGACTTGGAACGGCCAGGGAATAATGCCCACAGAGAAGCAAGAAAAAGCAGGATTCCTCTGGAGGAATTCAACTGTGACATGATAACAATAGGAGCCTCCACAGATCCCAACAGGAAGAGGCACTTGGCATAGGGACAAAATTTCAAGAGTGTCAGAAGACTCAGCAATCAAGATACATATTTTAATGCAAGTTAAAACACTAAATATAAAAGATCATTGCTAAAGAAGACACCAGAATTTTAAATACTATAAGGACAAAATCCAATGCTGTATTTGTGTGACTCATCTACCCCAATTGCTTCCCCCCTAATCTGGTCCTTTCCTGGTCTGCATTTTACTTTGATATTTAATGATGGAGTTTTTGCATGAATTAAAAAACATTGCATAGAAATTTTAAGCATTTTTTTTAAACTGAGATTTTTGGTACCTCCTTCAAATTTTGCCCCAAGGCAAATGATTCAGTCATCTTACTCTGTCCTAGTCCTGAATCCCAGGAAGCTCTGGATTTGGGAGAGTCCTTTAGGGTTGTCCTGCCCTGGGGAGATGAAGCTGGGCCTTTGTATCCCCTATTCCCCAGGACATGTCATTGGATATATGTGTCCCTGGAGAAAGAATAGAAGGTTGGGTGATTCTCTCTGGCTCAGAACACATTCCTGAATGTGATTTAGCTCAGAACCTGAAGCCCCCTCCCAACACTCCCAACAGCAATGGGTTCTAGTTGTCACAACACTATGCACTACTCTCTGCAGTAGGCTGAGCTCCAATCCAGGCTTTCCCTCCACACTAGAGGCAAAGCTTGGCATTAATCAAAACTCCAATGGAAGTAAATCTGCCTGGGAGAACATTGCTACCAAGTACAAATTTCCAGCACCGAATGGTTTTGTCAAGGAAGATGCTGAGAGTTCAAAAATATTCATGCGTCAGTTCTAGAAGTTATCGTGAGCTACTATTTCCATCTCCAAAGGTCACCACTCACTAGGCTAGCACTGAAGCCCCAGAGAGTTTCTTGGCTTAGACAAAACTTCCAGTTTTCAACAGCATGGAGATCAAAAGGGTCTGAAACCCGTTAGCATTCGCCTCCAACTCTACCACGCACCTCACTGTTCACCAACTGGGTTTTGCTACGTCTTCTTCATATGCTCTCAAAGTAAGTTCTGTTTGAACCCCTGGGATGTTGAAGTTCAGACATGCTTCCTTGCTGGGTCCTGTCTAGAACTTCTTAGCAGAGAACAGAAAATGTGAAGTGAGTTGAGCCAAAATAGGCCTAGGTTGCTCTCAGCAGCTGCAGTCGGTAGAATAAGGACTCTTTGGCTGGGATGTTGGAGAGTACGCCACAGGGAGTGTCCCTCCCAGTGGTGACGGGGTCCAAGATCAGGGGATTTAGGCAGGAGTCATGTCTGGGTGAGGGGTCCAGCAGTAGTTCATCAGCAGCCCAGGGCCAGAAATAAATGTGGAGCAGGAAGGTGCGCAAGGGGGATCTTGGATAAGAGGGGAGATTCAGAGTGGGATTTGGGATGGGTTCCTTTGAAAGGAAAGGTCCACTTTGTCCTGGTCTCTGAAGGACAACTGTCCTTCAGGGCATAGTCTCCGGATCCTGACTGCTTGGTTTCATATTATAGCTCCTCTACACACCAGCTGTGTTGACCTCAGGTGAGTTTTTAGCATTTCTGGGCTTCACTGCCTTTCAGGGATAGTATTACTACGAAGTTAGTTGATATGATAAAAAGAGTTAATATGTGTGACTCATTTAGTGCCTGGCCCAAAACAAATGCTGTTTATTTCTTCCAGACAGCTCATCTACCCCCACCCCCCCACCTTCCCAGTTCTCTCTGATTTCCCTCCTCCCTTTCTCCCTTTGACTCTTTTTTTCTTTAATGGATTCTCATGGGAAGCCATCCTATATGTCTTAATTTATGACTTCAAACACAGTATCTTTTGTTTGAATTTAAAATCAAGTAAGGGGACAGGCCTATATTCTTCTCTTTCAATCATTTCTCTTTTGTTTGTTTATGGTCTTTGAGTGAGATTTTTCCCATGGCTGTGTGGCTCCAAATAGAAAACCTGTTTCCTACCCCCTGATCTCTGTTCTCATTACCTCATCATTAAGCCTCTATTAGCTTTTGCAGGGCCCTAAAGTCACCTAGATTAGGCTTAATGTGGCATGGTCAAGTACACAAGGACCCACTGGGGGAATTATGAAGGTTTCTGCGTGTCATGAGAAATCTTGCCTTCGTTTTTTGAGACGACTTCAGGAGGGTACAGAGATGTTTCTTTTTTTAAAAAGTTATTTTCGTCCACGGAACACACCATTTCCACAAATAATGAGTCTCATCCAAAAACACCACACACCAGGCAGGCAAACTCACAACTTGCAAGGCAAGTAACTCTTTTCTCCCCCCCAAGCCTTCCCACTTTGGTAGCTACCTTATCAGCCTGGAAGAGAAAATTTATCAGCTCTGGAGAGTCAACTTAGAGATATGCAAATTTAAAACGTGCCAGTCGACATTGCACAGTTAGAAATGAGTAGGACCCCAGGGAAGAACCAAATGCACAGGTTTCCAATTGAGTTTCTGTTGAGGATGGAGACGGGCAATTAACAGAGAGCCTCAGCCGGACACTGGAAGCCAAAGCAACTTGTGGAAGGAGGTTCTGGATTCAAATAAGCCTGAGACTGGAAATTTTCTTTCTACAGAAATGCTTAAGCAAGAAACGGCTCCCATCACAAAAAAGATGGTGTTCATATTCAGGAGCTGAACTAGGCCCGTTTGCAGAAGGCTCTTTCAGCTCTAGAATCTGCACAAACAAAAATAGATGGATCCACATTTGATAAATCAGGCCTGTTTATTTGAAAGCCTCAATATTTAGCCATTTCAGCATTGTAATTCAAGTTTTCCCCCAAATTAAGGAAAGGCCAGCCTGATTGGGAACAGAAATAAATCTGTGGATTTATTGGCAAAGGAGAAGCACCACCCATCTACCTATCCATCCACCCATCCTTTTACTCACCTAGTGGGAACTCACTGGCATGTGTAGTACTAGGTACCAAGTACAGGGACCAGGTACATACCTGAAAAGTTGATCCCTGCTTCAGAGAATTCAGACAAGTGGGGGAGAAAAATACAGAAACAGTAATTACAACACAAAATGGGGAAATAAGTGCAGGTACAACCTGGGCAAAGAAATGTACATCTGGGTCACAGAATCAGAAAGTTTTTCTGAGGAGACAGATTTTGTATGGGAGTATTAAGTCTAAGCCGGGGTTTACTAGATAGACAGTGCCATTCTCTGTACCTGAATCTCCTCCTCTCCTCTCCTTGTCTCCTGAAGAATATGAAGGAAAGAGACAACTTTGGGGGAATTTGTATTGGTGGAGTACAAAATGCTAAGGCAGCCATTGCTTAGCATTTTCCATTTTCTTAGAAATTGCTTCATTTTCCATCATTATAACAAAATTGCCGAGGCCGGGTAATTTGTAAAGAAATGAGGTTCATTTTGCTCACCTAAACACCTCCCATGAGGCCCCACCTCTTAAAGGCCACCCCTATCACATTATCACATTGAAGCTTAAGCTTCTAACCACCCTTGAGGTCACACTCAAACTGTTTTCAAGAATCAAATGAACATTCTCTCCAAGAATCGAATGAAATCTGTTTCTAATACAAATATGCAAATCATACAACCTGACACAAAATTTTTAGAGTTCCCCAAACTAGGTGGATGCGATGTTGGGTGGCCCCAGGTTTACAGGGAAGAGGAGGCAAGACAAAGATGATAACATTTTTCTGTTAATTGCATCAATAACTTGAGGACAGCATCATAGGTAACACCAGCACCATATTATGAGTAGTTTGTTGTAGATAATGGTCTCAGTTAATGGTTCCATGACTGCCACATAGCTTTTCTATATTGTAGGACTAACAAAATTATTCTCAAATAAGTTCTTTATTTCATGATATATATTTTTAAATTTTTGTAATTGTAGATGGAGAGCATACCTTTATTTTATTTGTTTGTTTTTATGTGGTGCTGAGGATTGAACCCAGTGCCTCACATGTGCAAGGCAATTGCTCTGCTACTGAGCTACAGCCCCAGCCCTATTTCTTGATATTATGATGTGAAAGAACCCTCTAATGTATTCTGTGGTAAAATGAAAAAAAAATATATATATATATAGCCAAAATATTTCCTTGGCCTTTCAGTCAAGACCTTGGAACGTAGAGCACACTTTCATCCCCCCTTATACAATGGTGCTCAAACACAGCTTGCCTCTATCGGTAGTACTTCTTCTGCAAACATGTATTTTGTAGGAATATTGGAAAACCCCCTAGTGCAGGGTTGCCTCGTGTCATAAATTTGTTTTATCATGAAAGGAGGGATTTCTAAACTTAAGTTAAGGGAGTGGGTAATTGTCAGAGGTGTGGGCTGCCTGGAAATAAAACCTAGGAAGTCATATTAAGAAATAACACAGAATAACCAGGAATATATTAAAAAACGAGGACAGGATGGGTGGATAGACCTTATGCGTCTGATCCTAATAGAGAAAAAAACCTGCACTTGCTTTATTATTTATAGCAGTACAGACCAAAGGGGATCAGCAAGAATCTCCTTCAGGAAAAACAGGATGAGAGAGGAGGAAAAACAGTTGTTTGGTGCTTGACAGGTTATGCCCATCTTCTGGATGGCTGTGTTTGAACCTGGGGCTGTGAGCTAAGGCAGAATGCCACCATGATCTGGGATTCCTTGAACTGGGGAATTTCACCCAGGATTTCCCAGAAAAGCACTTCCCTGTCTTAATGGCTCAAACAATATCCATAGTTCATTCATGGCTCTCAACAACATGGGCTTTTCTTTTCTCACTCAGTTTTTAATTGCCTACCATTTTAAGGATCAAGAACTTATCATTTATCATAGTTCATGGGGCTGGTGATGTAGCTCAGTGGTAGAGTACTTGCCTAGCATGCGCAAGGCCCTGGGTTCAACCCTAGCACCAAAAACAATGCGAACAAAAATATGTATTATAGCTTATAGAAAACAGTATTCTTATCATTCTCATCAAACTCCAGGGCTGAGGTTGTGGCTCAGAGGTAGAACGCTCGCCTAACATGCGTGAGGCACTGGGTTCGATCCTCAGCACCACAAACAGTAAAATAAAGACATTGTGTCCACCTATAATGGAAAAATAAAATATTAAAAAAAAACCTTCCAGATTATTTTTCAAGTTCAATGCTGAGCAAGCTTTCATAAAGTCTTTTGCAATCTGAAATGATGAATTTAGGCAAACTGGTGCCTTTGAAAGATACGACAAAGTTAACTGCAGTCACTATTTGTGAAAGAGGTTACTGGGGAGTCCTTTTCTGAACAAGAAACTCCCAATCATTTTTAGGGCTAGTAATTGCTTTGTGAACTCTGGCCAGGGAGATATACTGAAAGGGTTGTATGGGACTTGTGGGAATCCCCTTTGATTAAAATAATAATAATAATAATAATAATAATATGAAAACTATTATTATTATTATTTGTGGTACTGGGGATGGAACTCAGGGCCTTGCATATGCTAGGCAAGCACTCTATCCCTAATCTATATTCCCACCCCAGAAATCCTTGTTAAGAGTGAAGAGACCATACTTTTCCTCTTATTCTCCTTCCTACCACAGTGAGCTCCCTGTATTTGAACGTCCTGCAACTGTGGATTCAATTAACCATGATGAAAAATATGTGGGAAAAAATTCGCATCTGTCCTGAAGATGTACAGACATTATTTTCTAAGCAATATAGTATAACAACAATGGATATTCACATTCACCTTGTATTAGATCTTATAAAGAATCTAGGAACAAATAAAAATATATCAGAAAATATGAGTAGATTCTATGCAAATTTTATGTAACCGACTTGAGCATCCATGGAGTTTGGTATCAGCAGGGGGGTCTTGGAGTGCTCTACTTGGAATGACATCTTCATAGATAGTCACGTTAGGTAGCAGCTATCTAGAACCAGGAGATGATCTTGAGAAGGGCAGCCACATACTGAAGGCAGAAGAGGAAAGAATCGAGTCTGGATGCCCGATGTCACCACGGCTCCACCATACCAGCCCTAGGCTGCCTCCCTCTGGACTTTCCATGGTTACATCACGAATATGTGGGTTTTCTAGTTTAGCAGCAAAACCTAATTCTAACTCATTTAACTATTCATCTTGCCCTGCCAGCAGAGGTCTGTCTGAATCTTGCCATGCCCAGGGGAATCACTTCAACTCTAAGTTTTTATTGAAATAATCATCTGTGGCTTCTCTTCCCATTTGGCAGCTGTCCAAGCATATCAGGCATTCCAGTCAGGCTATGGCTTCTGTAGATCATGGGTCATTAGTCTGATGGAAAGTTCCAGTTGGCATAGTTTAAAAAAGGGCTCTGACGCTGCTCCTGTAAGGTCTAAGAGAATCTTTAGAGTTCTGCCTTTGAGTTGCCATTTATCCATCGCCTCCCTCTCTACCTGGTTCATTGAATAATGTACAGACAGGCTTGGCTCCTCCCTCTGCTATAAATATTCGAGATATGAGAAGTGTCAGGCCATTTTTCTTTCAATTATTATCTGACTCTTATGGCTGTCGGGCTTTTCTGTGTTAAAAAACAAATGTAGAAACATTAGGATGAAGCAAGGTCTGTTACAAAGGCAAAAAAAAAAAAATTTTTTTTTCCTCTTTCCCTGAATGTTTTTCTAGTGACTCCTTCTGGAATGTTATTTTGAACTTACAAAGGTTCTTTTAAAAAACTTTGTATATTTCTTTAAAGCATCCCTTGAGAAAGTCAGATTTAAACTTAGCAAATGCACTGGCTTTTTAAAAGCACTTTCTTAAAATAGTGGATGTAAATCTTGGTGGGAAATCTTTAGGTGCCCCGAATGGACCGAAATAGAAATGTTAATGGAAATACCATTTGCTAAGACACTGGTGACGGACTCCATTCAGATGGACCCAATCAGAAAAAGACGACAGTCTGCAAACTATTCCAGTGTGATTCTGACATGAGGAGCCCCAGACAGGGGGAAAAAAAATAGGAAGCCACTAAGAGAGCAGGCAATTATAATATTGTTTGGTCAGGAGAGACTCCTAGGTATGCATGTTAAAACATCGCTCAAGTCATGGGTATTTTCTAACTTTTTATAGAGGAAGCTCATCTTTCCACGATTACGAATATTATTAAACAAATCACTCTGGTAGGTCTATGAGGCTTAGCATGATGTCAGCTGTTTTGCCATAGGTCAGTAGGAGGGTGAGGTCACAGGAGGTCCAAGCTATGCAGCAACCCAGTGGCAAAGGCCTCTCTCTGCATGCTGGGCTTTCCAGATGGGGACGCTGAGGTTCAGATGTTAAGGACTGTTCTGACTCACGTGATGGGTTCATAGTGCATCCAGGCCAAGACAGCACAGACGTGTGGCTTGATAATGGTGCTGTATAGGGACAGTGTAGTAGGAAGCTTTACCTCCCCCGATTTTAATCCAGACAGCCCCCGGAATAAAACATTGTGTAATTGACAGGGACAGTTGAGTTTTTCTTAATGTTATTTCAAGGGTGATTAAAAGTGTCTGTGGAATTGCAGTTTTTGAAACATGTCACTTATACCCTCACTTCCTCAGTCCTTCTCTGTTCTTCAAATGAGGGAGTCCCCTTATTCTAAAATATTCCATATTCACCAGAATTCCAAGCCCACAGGTCCTTACATGATAGCAAGTTGCTACAGACTGCTATCCTCATCGAAAGTCCTCCATCTCTAATAGCGCCAAGGCATGTTTTTAGATAATTAATAAATGTTGTGGTTAGAAATTTTAGATCCCACCACAAATCAGGGAATTCCGGCTCACAGTGCACCCTAGTTATGGTGACCACACCTCCATATCTTCCCTGTCTTGTGCTGTTGTAATTCCTACCATTCCTTTTCATTTCCTTATCATTTCTTTCAGTTTGCACGGTAAATTAGATAGTCACCCTCTATCCAAGGGTCCTCTGTTCATCTGGTTTTGTGGTCCAGAGGTTGGAGAGGAGCACATGGGTGCCTAGGGCCATTGGTGGGGCAGGTCAGCAGGTGCTGACTGTAGACACTAGCTCCAGTCACAAAGGTTGTACTGTCATTAGAGGGGCAGAGGTTAGTTTCAAGTTCCCTCCAAATGGGGATTTTCCCCTGTCTCTCATTGCAGACATGGTCCTTTGGGCTGGGTCAGGGACCTGGCTTCACCAGGCAGTCCCATTCCATGTGTAGCACTGAGGGATAAGGGGTTCTTCATCATACTCAGCTGAAATATTTTTCCTGGAGGGACAAAGAGAGCCTGCTCTGCCTTCTACTTGAGAACTCTGTAGCTATTATTATGAGAGGTCAGAGTATGGGAAGATGCTATTTGCTAGATGGTCTAGAGAAATGATTTGCTTCCCAGCTTTCTTGAAGTTCTCCTCTCAGAGAGCAGACCAGCCTCTGTCGGCCCTCTGTAACCAGCTTGTCTGGGTGTACCCAGAGCTCACCGTTAGCATTATATGGTCAGCAAAGGACAGTACTAAACTCCCAAATTTCAGGGCAGATCTATCTGTATCTTGAATTTTTGGGTGCAGGTTTTATCACACCCCCATTCCCTGTATTCCTGGACTTAAAACACCTAGAGCCAATGGACGAACTTCAAAGCAGCTTCCTGCACTTGCTGGGATTTCCTTTCTGAATCAACCCTAAAATGCCTTCAAGGGTCTCCTCCTGCCTGTCCCTGAGGCATACAGATCCTGTTCTATGCATTTGCTCTCCTGTCTTGTAATTTGGGTTATAATTTACTATGTGACCTTGACCCTCCTTTCAATAAACATTTTCTGGTTGTCCCTTCTAAGTGAGGTTCTGGGGTGACCTAGTGAGAAAGGCAGACATCCTCTCACCCTTATGGAGCTTTTCTTTTTAAAATTGGCAAATAAAAAATTATATATATATATATATATATATATATATATATATATATATATATATATATAGTGTATCCATGACATTTTGAAAGATATATACAACATGTGGAATAGCTCCATCAATCTAATAAGAGGCATTATGTGACATATTTACCATTTTTTTTTTGCGATAAGAACCCTGAAAATCTATTCAGTGATTTTCAGGCAAATAACACGTCATTATTTGTAACTGTGTTCCTGATATTGTGCAGTAGATCTGTTGAACTTATTCTTCCTGAAAATCTATACCCTCTGGCCAACATCTCCCCATCTCTCTTAACAATATCCTGTACTTTTTTAGACTCACTTTTAAGTGAGATCGTTCCGTATCTGTGTCGCTGTGATTGGTTAATTTCAGTTAACATAATGTCTTCTAGTTCCATCCATGTCATCACAAATTAGGAGATTTCCTTCTGCTTTATGGCTAAATAATATCCTCCTGGGGCTTTAATTCAGGGGACTGGTTGAAGTCAAGCCTGGGCAAACCACTTCTGGATTCATCCTCTTTAAGGCTCTCTCTGGGGAGTCCTGGCGGCAGGGGGGGGGGCAGTCAGAGAAGTTGTAAAATTGGATACAGCTTTTCTTTCTTTCTTTTTTTTTTTTTGTTTTACAACTTTTAATAATGCAAATTATTAAAGACAATTTTGACAAAAGGGAAATAAAGCACTTGATCGGTCACCCTCACCAAATCTATTTTTGTTCTCTTCAACCTTCAGTGTTTTCTCTTCATTTCAGCAAGACTATGACTGCCCTCAGGCACCTTTTCTGTCTGTGGATGCTGGAGTGTGGAAGGGCCTTCTGCATGCACAGACTTGGGGGGGGACATATTCCCTGACCTCCTCCCACACACCCTGTGTCCTTCCCGCTCCCTAAAATGCAGGACCCACTTGAGACCCCTTTCAACTCTTGGCCTTTGGTTGTTCCTCTAGACTTTCTGTCCCTGGCAGAGATAGCTGGGCAGCTTACACACCTCTGTCCAACCTGCCTAAGTAAAAGCCGAGATAAGGAGGGCTTTTATCCATTTGCTCGGATTCTCTGAGTGGACTGTGGACAGCCCTGTGGGAACCTACTTCTGATATCACTGTCAAAGGTGTCAGCTGTCCAGAAAACTGCCAAGAGAAAATCACACCGAGATTAGCTAAATGCACATGTCCACTGTGAACCGTCCCTGAGGGCAGGGACATAGTGAGAGCAAGCAGGACTTGCTACCGACGGGTGCTATTCAGAGAGCATGTTCTGTTTCCTGAGTGTCACAGAGTGAGAGGGACACGGCTAGCTTATCCTGAGTCGAGATTCAGAGCCTCACATTTCTTTTCCTCATTTCTTATAATAGAGATGAATCTCACGTCTTGTTCTAATGAACAACAGGAAGGGGAAGCACAGCAAAAATCAGAAACTCTGTGTCCCCAGTACTAGAAAAGTACTATACCACAATGGCACCCTTCAAATAAGTAGCTAGTTTGAAGGTTACATATGTGTTTGAATGTTTTGTAATCTCATTTCCAGCAGCTTGGCACTTTTAATTAATTATTTTTTTCCCCTGGAATGCTCTTTCCCCAATTCTGGGTAGGCACCCTTCCTCTACAAAGTGAGAGAGGCCAATTTACAAAGGCTATCATGTTACATTTCCAACCACATGGCCTCCTGGAAAAGGCAAGACTATCGAGACAGTAAAATGACTTGTGGGCGGCTCCGGAGGCTGGGACAGGAGGATCTCGGGTTCAAAGCCAGTCTCAGCAACTTAGCAAGGCCCTAAGCAACCCAGTGAGACCCTGTCTCTAAATAAAATACAAAATAGGGCTGGGGATGTGGCTCAGTGGATGAATGCCTCTGAGTTCAATCCACAGTACCAAAAAAAAAAAAAAAAAAAAAAAGAGTTGTGGTCTCCAGGACTCGAGAAGTAGGAAGGATAAATTGGAGGAGCACCAAGAATTTTTAGGGCAGTGGAAAGGATTCCAAAGGATACTACAATTGTCCAAACTCAACACCTAGAGTGAACCATGATGCACACTATGGACTTTGGTGATAGGGATGCAGGATTAGTGAATGTACTACTTTGGCGAAGGATATTGATAATGGGAGAGGCTCTGTGTGTGTGTGTGTGTGTGTGTGTGTATCAGGGTTTCCTACCTGTATTCAATTTTGCCATGGATTTAAAATTGCTCCAAAAAAACTGTTAAATAAATATATGAAAAACAAAAACAAGATCTATGCTTTCATGGAAAGCATGTTGGGTGACCATCTCTGAGTACAAGCCAGGATAAAGATAGAAGCTGAGAGGGGAGCCCGTGAGGATTGTCTGACTGGCATTGATGACCTGATTTTCTGATCCTTTCAGAGACAGGCTTCACCTGACATTTCATGCATTTTGCTTTTGTAAATTTTGTGGCTTATGCTAATGAGATCTGGGTGTCTGTCACTAGCCTGTGTAAGAGTGCTGAAGCATGGGGGACACCACCACCTCTTTGGCAAGGTTATTTAAAGCATTAGTGTAGTAGAAGTAGCTACTCACTTAACCCCTTACTTACCCAGTGCAATGACCCACATTTTAAAAACAAATCTCAATAAATGGCAATGATGATTTAAAAATCAGTTCCTTTTTTCAATTGATTTTATTTTTTAAAAAAATACACGACAGCAGAATGTATTACAATTCTTATTACACATATAGAGCACAATTTTTCATATCTTTGTATAAAGTATGTTCACGCCAATTTATGTCTTTATACATCTTTTTCTAACCAGAGGCCCTAAAACAGCACAAAGCTGTACGCAAAAAAAATTTGACCATCGTTAAGCATTTCAGAGGTATTGATTTGAGCTGCAAAAGAGCCTCCTCCCACCTTCTTTAAAAGATGGTGAGTGTGAGCATTTACCCAGAGTAAGCAGGGATCCATCAAAAACAGCTGGGAGATATACACAGCGCCCCCCCCCCCCCACCCAGATCCCCTTTACAAAATGTGTCCTGGAAGATTGACTTGTTCCATTTTTTTTTTTTTTTTTTTTGCTAAGAAGCAGACTTTTTTTCCCCTTGCAAAATCTTTTGTAAAACCTCAGATATGAAACAGATACAAGCAGAGCTTATATGCTGCCATGGCAACCCTGACTGCTCTAGCCCACCCTGTCCTTTGTGCTCCTGGAATCTCTCTGCATAGGCTAGCTCCCCCCTCCCCCAAATGCATTTGGTAGACACTGGTTGGGGATGGGAGCAGACAGTATGTCCCAGAGTTTCAGCTTGGTAAAATTAACTCGAATAATGTCAGAGCTGGAGAGGAAGTGTTTTTTTTTTGCATTGTTGCAAAAAAAAAAAAAAAAAGGTATAAAAGGGCATCAACCTTGGGTTTGACCTGTTGCAAACTCAGAGAGTGAGTGGGAGGCAGAGGTGGTGGAGTCACCCCAGGGGTCTGAATCAGGTTTATTCGTGGGCTAAATAAGCATGAAAGTTAGAAGCTGAGCTTTATTGCAGTTGAATGGCAGAGCAGTCTTTTATTTAGACATCTCTTGCCTTTTTCTTTTCACTTTCTAACAAAGACATGTAAGTTTCTATATTACCTTACAATTTATAAAGCCCACACTCATTCATTGTCTTTTACTTTTGCAGATTTGTATATACGGACTTTACATGGCACTGGATCATTTATACTCTGCATGAAATTTAATTCATTCTCCTTCTAAACAATTATATTTCTTTATATAATGCATTGAATGATTTTTAAGGCCTGTAGGAAATCCAAACTTTTGTTTCTACTGTACTATTCTCTCTCCCTCTAAAAAAAAAAATAAGACCTTTTTGTTATGGGAACGTTCAGATATATACAAAAGTTGAAAGAATAGTGTAATGAACAGTCATGCCCCCGTCATACATTTTCAACAATTTACTCTTGACCAATCTGTTTCATTTATATTTCTACTTCCAGGCTCCCAGATTATTTTGCAGTAAATTTCAGATGCATATTTCATCCGTGATTACAACTGATTCTTGGTATTCAGGGTAGTTAGGTTCTTTAAAGTTTGCTGTGAACACAGAATTAGTGAACCCTAAATCTCTGTTCCTTGAGGAAATATAGTTAGCCTCCTTGTGAACCTCCAGCCACCCTCTTGCTAAGTGAGCAAAACATAGCCTTGTTGCATTTAAGTTTCTGATTGGAGAAACCTTATTTAATTCATGCTGTTAATTCATTAACCTAGAATTTGCAGCCAACAGCCCTATCACTCTTGCCTGGATGAAGCTTAGTTAACAGATGTAGTTTCTCTGGGAGACACATCGCAGACTTCATATGCTAAGGAATACTAGACAGCACAAGAATGCAAATTACAAGATAGTTGATAAACCATGAAAAGGATAGTCCTGTACGGGGGTGAAAGCAACACCCAGGTACTGTATTCATCTGCGAACATAAGTCCTGGATGACTCAAGATTTTTTTTTTTTTAAACCACTTCGTGCATGTCCACTAATGACCAGAAAAGCACCAGGAACAAATTGCTTTTGCAATTACAAATGAAATTAGTGAGTAGGTGCATTCACAAATACAGATTCTGGGAGTCATAAGAACTAACTCTATTTCAGTACATGTTGGAAAGAGAAGAACTTTTTCTGAAGAGCAACACCAAAGTACTATGTTACACGGGCCATAGTGTGGATAGTAAATGTTCCCCCAAAGGCCCATCTGTTGAAGGCTTGCTCCCCAGTCCCTGGTACTATTGAGAGGCGGTGCAACCTGTAGGTAGAGGGATCCAGTGGAAGGAAGTTAGGCTATTGGGACCCCAGCCCCTTCCTCTTTCTTTCTTTTCGTTTCTCTGCTGCCATGAGGTAAGCAGGCTTCCTCCACCAGGTTCTCCACCATGATTCACTGTGCCACACAGGGACAAGAGACTATGGATGGACACCTCTGAAACCATGAGCCAAAATAAACCTTTCGTCCCTTTCGGTTGTTTCTCTCAGGTATTTTGTCACAGTATTCTCTCAGGTATTTTGTCACAGTATTGAAAGACTACCATAACATTATTACATGTAAAAAAAAAAAAAACGGAATAGTACTTACTGAACATCATTAAATATATTCAGTCTACGTCCAAATTCCATAAGTGTCTCATAATATTTTTTTCATGCATGGTTTATTCAAATAGCCTTTTAAAGCTTTCTGAACTAGCCTCGACTTTCCAATGTATTCTGGTCTATTTTTAGCACCCTGTACACACCCCCTGCACACTCACTTTATTCAAGGAGTTTTAATGGTACTTTTCCACTTCTTGATCAGGTGGGAGCTGTTTTACATGTTTTAAGCTATTGACGGGTTCTATCGAACTTCTTGCATCTGCACTGTATTTAGCAGAAATTCCTTCAAGTTGTTTCCATGTGGATAATGCCCTTCCCTACTTTGCAAAGCCAATGCAGATTGTTTTGCTAATTTTTCTGAGTGAGGGAATGGCAGTTCTATGGATCTTTGAAAGGGGAAAGGGATTAAAAACATGTGCTTCACCAGTCATCCTAAACTGAAAAGATTTAGTCTTAAAAGATTTATAGTACTCTTCATTTTATAACCAGTTAAGTAAGCTTATAAATTTAAAACAGAAAAAAGAAGTATCCACTCTTCAGAGTGCTACCCAGTCTCCTTCTTTATAGAGGCAATAGAGACTTCATTAATCAAACTTTTTTTTTAAAGATTTGTTGAACATCTATCATGTGTCAAGATTCGTGTTAAATGCAAGATTGTAACTCAAAGTGGATCAAGGAGGTAGGCATTAGGCCAGAGACCCTGTGTCTATGAGAAGAAAAAGTGGGCCCAACTCTCCATCATTTTGGCTTAGGAACCAAATTCCTTAATAAGACTTCTAAAGTGCAAGAAGTAAAATCAAGAATCAATAAATGGGATGGTATCAAACTAAAAAGCTTCTTCACAGCAAAGGAAACAATTAAAGAACATGAAGAGAGAGCCCACAGAATGGGAGAAAATCTTTGCCAACTGCACCTCAGATAGAGCATTAATCTCCAAGATATATAAAGAACTCAAACAACACCAAAACAACTACACAAACAAACAAGAAAACCAACAACAAATAACACAGTTGATAAATGGGCAAAGGAACTGAAGAGGCACTTTACAGAAGAAGAAATATGAATGGTCAACAAATATACGAAAAAATGTTCAAGCCAGGCACGGTGGTGCATGCTTGTAGTCCCAGTGGCTCAGGAGGCTGAGGCAGGAGAATCCCAAGTTCAAAGCCAGCCTCAGCAAAAGTAAGGCACTAAGCAACTCAGTGAGACCCTGTTTCTAAATAAAAATACAAAATAGGGCTGGGGATGTGGCTCGGGGTCAAGTGCCAGTGAGTTCAATCCCTGGTACCATAAAAAAGGAAAAAAAAAGTTCAACATCTCTAGCAATTAGAGAAATCCAATTAAAACCACCCTGAGATTTCACCTCACTCTAGTAAGAATGACAATTATCAAGAAGGCAAGTGATAATAAATGTTGGTGAGGATGTGAGGGAAAAGATATACATTGCTGGTGGGACTTCAAATTGGTGCAGTCAATCTAGAAAGCAGGATGGAGATTCCTCAGAAAAATTGGAATGGAACCACCATTTGACCCAGTTATCCCACTCCTCACTTTATACCCAAAGGACTTAAAAACAGCATACCACAGTGACACAGCCACATCAATGTTTATAGAATCTCAATTCCCAATAGCTAAGCTATGGAACAAGCCTAGGTGTCCTTCAACAGATGAATAGATAAAGAAAACATGGTATATACACACAATGAAATATTACTCAGCCATAAAGAAGAATGAAATTATGGCATTTGCTGGTAAATGGATGGAACTGGGGACTATCACGCTAAGTGAAATAAGCCAGTTCCAAAAAAACCAAAGGTCAAATGCTCTCTTTGATATGTGGATGCTAACACACAATAAGTGGGAGAGCAAAGAATAAAAGCTCATTGGATTAGAGAAAGGGGAAGATAGAGAAGGGAGTTGGGATGGGAAGAAGAAAGACAGTAGAAGGAATTGGACAAAACTTTCCTATGTTCATATGTAAGTTATACTCCATATATGTATAATATGTCAAAATACATTCTACTGTCATGTACATCTAAAAAGAACAAATAAAAAGAAAAAATTAATGAACTTTTCAATTCACACATGCACACACACACAAATACCAGTTTGTACAAAAAGGAAGAGTCACAGTCTCTGACCTCATAGTTCTCACAGCCAAAGTAGCAAGAGAGTTACATACATGACTTACAGGAAAGGGTGGAATCCATGATGAGCCAGTGCTGGGAGCAGAGGATTCTGGGAGCAGCAGAGAGCGATTGGCTCTGCCTGAAGCTCCCACGTTTGGAAAGTTTTATGAAGAAGGTGGTATAGACACAGTGGGGCAGATCAATGGACAGTAGGCAGAGAAGCAGAATGTGTCCAGAATCTGTTGCTTCTGGACAATAAAAACATAAGGCTAAAAAAAAAAAAAAAAAAAGATGGTGTGAGATTATGAAAGTCTTTCATGTAAAGATCAGAAAATGTATCTCTCGGGCAAGTAGAAATCCATGGATATTCTTTAATACAGTATTGTGGCATGATTAGGAGTTCAATGAAATAATAAAGAGCCACCAAATGAATCACTTTTGAAGCATTAAGAAAGGATGATAGAAACTACCCGATTCCAACTAACTCCACATCCAACCCAAATGTAAAAGTGTTCCAGATATAAGAACAACATATATATAGATGTGAGAAATCCTCTTTTCATTTTTACGATAACTAAAAAAGAGAGCACCAATAATTTTCACTGACCTTCAATCTTAAACCTTAACTTCTTATCTCATGCTTTGATGGAGTAAAAGGAAATGCACTTCCCGGGTTCATATTTGATTATCAAGAGTATGCCCGAATAGAGCCGTGAAGACAGGGACCTCTAAGTGCTTCTACCCTTTTCCTTCTGGCTCTCGAGATTGGAGTTGTCCTCCAGCTCAGTAAAAGCAAGCATTTGTGCTGCAGGTTGCCATTATGTGTTTTTCTCTTGAAATCTGAAAAAAAAAAAAAAAAAGACAATGGTTGCCTGATCCGTTTTTAGCTTCATTGGAGGGTCTTACCCAAATTTTTGGAATTTTTTTTCATTCCAGGAGAAAGAGTGTTTATGCCTTTTAACTTTATATATGCTACCACGCCCCAAAGTGCAACATCACACCACACTTCATTATTATTAAAGAATTTCAGACATATGGGCATTACTTTTTAGATACCAGGCTTTCTGCAGAAAAATCTAGAATCAGCTTTGAAACAATTTAGAATCTCTGGGTCTCTATACCTGGTGGGGAACATTCATGGGAACACTTTCAGAAGCTAGACTGTTCTTTCCAGCTAAGATACTTCCAATCCGCTTTCCTCAGACACACCATAATTCCATTGGGGTTTATCTCCAAGTCCAGAACCTTCCACAGGGCCATGGAAGCTGTCTACTTCTTTCCCAGCCTTGTTCCCCACAGGTTCTACTAACGTAGAATATTGGATATTTACTCTGGTGACCCATGTGCATGGTGATAAGCCTCTTGATATATATATATTTTTTCCTATTTCTTTTCCTTAAGTACAACTCACAATTAAGTCCAAGCTTGTGTTTTGGACATCATGTCCCTAGATCAATGAAGTCCAGCCCAAGAACACCTGTTCCTCAGGATGGTAGACTCCTGCCTGCATTGCTCTTGATGAATTTCCTCTTCAAACCCTACCTAGAGTTCTAGATAGGGAAGAGGGATAGGGAGGGAAAGGGAGGGGGCAGGGGATTAGTAAGGATGGTGGAATGAGATGGACGTCATTATCCAAAGTACATGTATGAAGACACGAATTGGGTATCAACCTACTTTATATACAAACAGAGATACGAAAAATTGTGGTTTATAAGTGTAATAAGATTTGTAATGCACTCCTCTGTCGTGTATTTAAAAAAAAAATCCTACCTAGAGCAGATTGCTCTTAAGAATGTTTCACTCTCTGGCAGGATTGACTTTCCTGTATTTGAAGTTGGCTCTAAATAGAATGAGTCCGCAGCTTTCTTTCTTTCTTTCTCTCTCTCTCTCTCTCTCTCTCTCTCTCTCTCTCTCTATCAGGGCATTTCTTAGAATATAACTACTAACCAAAGACAACAGGTTTAAATGCAAATAGTTGTGGACAAACCAGGGTCACGCTTAATCTGGAATCAAGTTGAAGAAATTTCAGTTGATAAAGCAATGAGTGTTGGCGTGGAAATCACAGGAGAAATTATGGACAAGGAGGAACACGAAGGGTTAATTAAAGAGGGGGAAGAGCATGAGGAACTGGGTGTGATTGGCAAATTTGCAATCAAAATCATGAACTTTGTGAATGGTTGATTGAAACCCAGGGCCCCGAAGGAAGGAGTGTGTAGCCCATGCGGTCTCACAGAGCAGAGCTGACTGCAGGCTGGAGGGGCCCTAAGAACAGGGAATCCGGTTCCTGAGTTATCTTCAATTGTCTGTGCAGAGTGGTGTACAGGAGACATTCAGGCAGGATAATCCCCAAATCCCCGAGACAATGGGGAGAGACCGGCCTTGGGCTAATCCTAGGAGACATATCTACATGAGACCTGACAAGGATGAGCTCCGGAATGTTCCGATGGGCAAGCAGGATGTCAGCATGGCCTCCGCAGATGACATCGGGGATAGGAAAGGCAGCTGCACACACATCCCTAGTGGAGCTTCATCCACCAGAACTGATGAGCTATTGTCTGCCTGCAGCCACATCAGCGTCCCCAATCCGGGCCTGTCATTGAGAGGTCCTGTTGTCCTTTGAATCAAAACTCCATTTTGCAGAGGGCGGCCAGCTTGATATGTCACATTTACATAGTCTTTTCTCTTTTTAAGGAAAGATAACCGTATGCTCTTAAAAAAAAAATGATATCAAGCATTGAAAGGCAATTTTGGATCTTACTTAGTGAGACTAAACCTCTTACTGTGGTTGAATACAAATTCACCCTGAACTCGCTATATTGATAGACTATTAATAATCATAAATGCGCAGCCTGGCTGGGCACAATTCACAAGCCACTTATCAAGGAGAAACGAACTTTATTTTTAGAACACACACACTGCACCACAGGAGCTCTTCAGGAATTCCCTCAGAGCCCAACTGCCACCACGGGCTTCCCACAAGCCTCTCAACCCCCCCACTACTCCTGCTCTTGAGGCCCATTGGCTGGGTCACCTGGGCGGAGCCAAAAGAAGTCCCCCAATGAGCAGCTCCATGGTCTGAAAGGGCTGGGAAACAGCCCAATGAGCATCACCACAGAGGAGCCAATCAGCTGGCAGCTGGAAGTTTGCTGGGGCCGCTATGAGCCAATCATCAGCTGGCAGCTGGAAGTTTGCTGGGGCCCCTTCGGCTGAGGCTCTCAACAATAGCAAACACTTGTTGAAGGGACAGCTTATGGAAGGTGGCACTCTTCAATTTAGGGTAGACAGCCATTTCAGTTTGAGCTTTGTGAATGGTTGATTGAAACCCAGAGCTGGTAGGAGAAGGGGGCCCAGGCAGGCTGAGAGTGAAAAGGAAAAGAAGAGCTCACAGAGCAGAACTGGTTGCAGGGTAGAAAGGGCCCTAAGAAAGGAATTTGAACGATTCTCTGCTGTTTGGATGGTAGGGCAGGAAGCTGGGCATAATGGTGCACACCTGTAACCCCAGTGGCTTGGGAAGCTGAGGCTGGAGAATTGCAAGTCTAAAGCCCATCTCAGCAATTTATCAAGGCCCTAAGTAACCCAGTGAGAGCCTGTCTCAAAATTAAATAAATCAATATCCATGCATTTGTCCAGTGCCACTTCCTAAGATACAACTTGGTCCTAGGCCAACCAGAATGCTTGGTCACTGTGCTGGTAATATTCTAATGAGGCTGCTCTATTTTCTTACCCACTTTAAAGATCAGACTTGACAGATGATTGAACATGATTAAACTCAGACGTAATAAATCTTTTTTTTGGTAATACCCCATGGCTCCTATAACACAAGGAGGCAGGATTTGAACCCACTTCTATCTGACTTCCAAGCCACAGCCTTGAACCATCACATATTTACATCTCTGTTCTCACTGCTGTGAAACTGTGAGTACTAACCCTGATGACTAACCCCTCACCCCAGTGAAAAAACTTCCTGATCACTGGCCAGAAATTCTGTTCCCATATGTCACGCAGCACAAGGTACATTAAAGCAGAAAGAGTTCCCAGGGGGCATCTAATCAATCCTATTCACCTCACAGCTAAGCCTCAGAAGGGTGAAGCATGTAGCTCAAAGTCACACAGCAATAACAGAGTTGGGACTTTATCTCAAGTCTTTTGAATCCCAACTCAACGCTCTCTTTCCAAGAAATGACATAATACAATTTCCAAGTGTTTCAACAAAGCATATTAGAAGTGAGAAGCTTAGTTTGGAAAATTAGCCAGTAACTATGGACTCCTGAGCAAATTCAGTATTTTCCAACATGGCATTTTACAACTGTGACAGATAACAGGGATTATGCACGTATTCCCCTGTCTTTCTTTATTTTAAATTGGTGTTTATCCATAAGGCTCAAGCATGAAATGCAGGCAGCCTAGAATTAAACCTACATCCTACACACACACACAAAAAAAAAAACCTTTGCTTCTGTAAGTGATGGTTTTCTCCTGTCATTCTGAATGAGAAGAGACAATGGGAGCTGTCTATATCTAGGGCATGTTATAGAACAGTCAGCTTAACTGGACATGATGGTGCATGCTTGTAATCCCAGCCGCTCGGGAGGCTGAGGCAGGAGGATTGAAAGTTCAAAGGCAGCCTCAGCAATTTAGTGAGACCCTATCTCAAAAGTAAAAAAAATAACAAGGGCTGGGGATGTGGCTCAGTGGTTAAGTGCTCTTGAGTTCAATCCTTGGTACCAAAAAAATAAATACAAGAGTCAACTTGCTGAAAGGGGTGACTATGTCAGCTTCATTTGGAAATTTGAAGTCTCAGGCCTCACCCCAGGCTTTCTGAATCAGAATCTACGTTTCACAGTTCTTCCTGGAAGATGTGTAGGCACATTATATTAGGGAAGATGGAAGGCTTCTGACAGTCAGCTTTGCCCTCCCTGGTTTGTAAGAACTGGATGCAGAATCTCAATACACCCAAAAAGTCACCTGGCTGAGTTTCAGGCTGCTTATGGTGTTAAAACCAGGATGAACACTGAGGAACAGGTTGGTGACACATCCATCTGTGTAAAGTATGTCTCCTAAAATTTCAACTTGTGGATTTTTCTTTTCCCTATAAGACTGGAGAGGATTTCGCCATCTCTCTCATATATCCATAGTCAAAGGCTTCCTGGCTGCTTTCTCTTTTGAATTAATATTGTATTAAACAAGGATGATAAATAAAAGACTTGAAAAATAGTCCCTTGGAATACTTTTGAATTAAATCTGACCCAAAGTTAAGAGAAATTATCTCAAAAAAAATTTTTTTTTTCCTGTTCGGGTCTGTCCTCTTCAGTGTCACTATAGTATCACAAGAACATGGCTGGATGACTAGTCACGGTTTTCCCCATTGCTTCCAAACTGGATTTTACAACTCTCTCTTTTTTTTCTCTTGATGATCTTACTAAGCTGAAAAAACTGCCATCGTAAGTCAAATATCAATAAAAAGGTTTTTTTTTCTGGTAGCAGAGGGGTATACCGGGGATTGAACTCAAGGGCACTGGACCCCTGAGCCACATCCCCAGCCCTATTTTGTATTTTATTTAGAGACAGGGTCTCCCTGAGTTGCTTAGGGCCTCCCTGGTGCCGAGGCTGGCTTTGAACTCATGATCCTCCTGCCTCCGTCTCCTGAGATGCTGGGATTACAGGCGTGAGCCACTGTTTTCAGCTTTTTTTTTCTTTTCTTTTCTTTTTTTAAGCAAGACAACCTTATCCCAGGTTCCCAGAAGGATCTGAATATATTTCTACTTATTTCATGTTGTCCAATGTCTCCAGGATGCTCAAGTTAGCATACTTTGAGCTCAAGCAAGAATAAAGCCTCCTTGCCTGTTGTCCGTCCTGCCGTTCTCAGGTGATGCCAAAGGGGTATCTCTCAAGTGTGACCAAGCCAGACACAAGTTCCAATGGGATCCTTTCTGCCCCGCCTCCCCTGTTCAAATCACATTTTCTAACCCATCTTCCCCAATAACCAGATAACCAGTGAACAGGCATGTCAGTCAGTGAATTAAAAGGTATCCAGGGAGTAAGTGCTAACTAGCATTGTCTGGACTCCAGCTTAGATAGTAACTTCCCTCATTTGCAAAAGTATAGAATAAGAAAATGAAAGCACCCGTGTTGATCTAAAATTGTGGGTCGTGACCACGATTTTGTGCAAAGCCCCTTACTTAGAATTCATTTTCTCTTACTTTACACACACTGTAGACATTCTAGAGTATTCTTTGCTTGTCCATCTTTTTCTTTTCTTTATAGGCTTTATAGGAGCGATGGTTCTGAAAAGGATGCTCAGGGGCAACAGGAAGAAAATAAAGCAAGAGTGTACCAGTCCTTGACCGTTGACAGCTCGGGTCAATGGGACAATGACATGGGATCCCTTAGTTCAAACATGGATGCTTATGATAGTGATGTAACTCATACAGTAAAGAACGGATGGGTTGTGCCCATTATGCCCTATTTAAGAAGTCAGAGAAGTGTGTTAAAAAAAAAAAACGATCCTTTCAAAACCGAGAAAATATTTTTCTTTGACACTCACTCAGAACAATGAAGGAGAGAAGAAAATATAATTCCAAAGATTCCTGCTGAGAGCGGGTGGGGAAAGGACATTCTGGAAGCATGGGGTGAAGGAATTCATGAACTGAATTTTGTAGGAGTCTGCTTCCCCGTCGCTGAAAGAATCAGCCCCTTAACCAAAACAGACATGTGAAACTGTCTGGAGGAAGATTTTCTGATTTCCCCTGGGATGTTGGCAAAGATATGGCCTTGTTCTTCCTTGCTGCGTTTAGAAATACAATTTTTGAGGGGCCTTCAACAGCTCAAGCCTCTGGATTGTGCTGAGAAAAGGGAGCAATGGGACTGTCTTTACTGATCGTGGTAGTATCTGGCATATGGTAGACCCCTAGCACTTACAGGGGTGAATCAAGAGATCACTCCATGTAGCCTCTCTGCATCTAGGGCATCCCCAAGCCTCAGGGCATTTCATATGTACCCGTGCATGAAATCAGTGGGTGGGTGGAAAAGCGAATGGGTGACACCACTTCTCTTATTTTGCCTTCATGCATTCGCACAGAGCGCCTCTGACTTCGGAGTTTGGATGACAAGAGGGTTTATTTCTCTTGTGTTGTTTTCTTATTTTACACACGATTCCTTCTGTATTTATCAGCCCCATGGTTTAAAATAAACCATGGATTTTTTTATGGGTTCTTTAAATCACAATTCATATAAAAATCCATATCTGGGCTGGAGATGTGGCTCAAGCGGTAGCGTGCTCACCTGGCATGCGCGGGGCACTGGGTTCGATTCTCAGCACCACATAAAATAAAATAAAATGTTGTGTCCACTGAAAACTAAAAAATAAATATTAAAAAGTCTCTCTCTCAAAAAAAAATCCATATCTTCATCTACCCAACTTCCTAATAAAATCTCCATGTAGACAGCTCCATTTGGTTCCTCACACTGGAAGTTAAAAACACATCAAACCACCCTCTCCAATACAATTCTTGCTTCTTGATTTCTGTTTGTTTGCAGATGCCTTCTTCAACGCAGAGGCCCAAGCACATGAAGATGTTCCATGTCTGTCCTTCATCTCCCTCAGTAGTAGCATCCAATCATCTTCAAACATGGCTGAGTCTATTTTCTAAATCTCTCTCAAATGTATTCATTATTTTCTGATGCATTGACCTGTCTGTCTTTAGCTCTATCTTATAAGCTTGCAGCGTGTTTGCTGTGCAACCTGTGGATACATGATTTGTATTGTCATCTCTGTGGAGGGCAACCCCACAGTTGTGCTGAGCACAGCCCATACGGACCTCCATTGCAGCTATAACCACCAAACCTACTACGGCTTCTGAACTCCCAGTCCCAGACTCATCTCCCTCGACTCACCGTGAGTCAGAGTGGGTTTTTAATAAGATAAAGTTAACCATCTTCCATCTGCTCTGCCATTTCTGAGGATTCTTCATTGTCATCTGTATGACTTTGTTAGGGCCACCGCCACAAAACGCCACAGATTAAGCAGCTGCAAACAGAGAAATTCATTTTCTCACAGTTCTAGATGATTGGAATCTGAGATCAACAGGTTGATTCCTTTCTCCTTGGTGAGTAGCAAGCCAGCCTCCCCCTCTGTTTTCACATGGTCTTCCCTCTGTGTCTGGGCCCTAATCTCCTCTTCTTATAAAGATATCAGTGGTATTCCATTAGGGCTACCTTCGTAACCTCATTTTGAGTGAATTCCCATTTTAAAGACCCTATCTCTAAATACAGTCACATTCTGAAGGACTGAAGTATTACGACTGTAACATGAGTTTCGGGGGAATATGATTTTTACCATCACACCTTGAGGATAAAACCCAATCTCTTTCATAGATCCTTCATGATGGGGCTGACCTCACCCAACTCTGGCTTCGGTTCTCACCCACTGCCTCTGACTCTCTGTGTTCCAGTGGGTTCTCTGTCCAGTTCCTTCAGATCCACCACACCTTCTCCCATCTCATCCCTGGCCTCTGCAAGTGCAGTTACTTCTGTATGGACCACTGCTCCTTCTCCCTGGTCACCCAATCACCTGAAAAATGGCAGCCCATCTTTCATGTCTCACAATTTGATAGAGCATACACCTGGGGAAGGGTATTTTGTGTATCGAGGTATTAAGGGTATTTTGTGTATCCAAAGTCCCTCTCTTTGGGGCTCCTGTGAAGCCTCAAATCCTCACCAATTACATCATTTCATACTGTATTTTACAATCACCAGCTGAATTATGGGTAACCCCCACTGGGCATAAACCCTGGTGTCTGTGAGCAAGGGCCTCAAAATTGATAAAGTCTCTGAGACTCACAAAAACACATCTTAAAATATGGCCCTTGGGAGTGGGAAGCCCGTGGGAATGTGGGGTGAACAGTTGTTTCTCCAGGCCTTCTGAAGTTGCCTGGCATCGACCATGCCTAATCTCCATGAGCTTAAAAGCTACTGGGAACTCAATTATAATGCAATATTTACATTTTACAAATCCAAATTACAGCTTGGAAATCATCCAGCAAATTCATTTCTAGATAAGATAAGCAGATAAAAAGATTGCATTGGAAGGATGCATGCCCCAAAATATTACAATAAATATCAGTGACATTTGCAGCATATATTAGGCTATTTATCCTAAATATGGTAGTGCTGTGATTATATGATAAGCATGATATAGGAAAAATGTGGACATTTACACTTTGTTTTCAGTTTTTCAATAGAAATGTTTGGATTTACTGACCTTTTCTTTCATTTAGCTGGCTGCCATTCTCTCTGAAAATTGAATTATAAATTACCAACCCAGCAGAAAATAAGGTTTCATCCTACTAAATTATTCTTTTTTTTAACTATCTTTTTCTTTTTTAAAAAAGTAATTTTTTAGACATTGATGGACTTTTATTTTATTCATTTATTTCTATGTGGTGCTGAGAATCAAACCCAGTGCCTCACACATGCTAGGCAAGTGCTTTACCACTGAGTCACAACCCCTCTTTTTCCTTTTAATTCTATCAAGATGTTTAGCTTTACCCTAATCTTAGATAGACTGATCTAAGGAGAGACAAGAAATGTTGGATTATAGTTAAAGTAAAAGAACATTTACAATATTTAATTTTGTCACCAGAAAAAATTACCCAACAAAGAGAATCTTTCATCCTTTGTGACCCCCCAATTCTAAAGTTCATCAGTTTATAGGTTTAAATGTTCATCAATGTTTGGATAGTCCAAGTCAGTATCTTCACGAAAATTAAGCAACTAGATTTATGATCATCAGTATGGCCCTATTGTACCGAAGATTTCAACACTAGTATGTGAATGTCAAAATACTTGATCTGAAAACAAACCCCTGAATTCAACTCATATTAGACTAATATAAGACATATCTATATCAAAATTCTAGCCTTGGCATGTTTAGTATCTTTAACACAAATATATGCAAGAATATTAAGTATGGTTAAATATAAGGAATTTCACCTGCCCTAATGTCACCTTCAGGGATGTTTCAAGCCATCTTTTTTATCCTACAATTGGAATATAAAGTAAGCAAAAACAAAGAATGAACTTTAAAATATATTAAAATAGGATCATCTATATTATAATTTGCTTCTTTATTACACCATGTTTACAAACATACTTCTGCAAGAGTGTTTTATTTTTAATCATTTTATCCTTTACTATATAGAGTAGTAAGCATGCTCATTGTTAACATTGTGCAGGTAGAATCTGCAATTCTTTAAGTCTTTCACCCCAGTCACGGGCCTTAAGTGGACACATCTTTCTGAAACGTCTCGAGATTTCTAGTAAACTTTATTTTGGAGTGATTTTAGATTTTCATAAAAGTTGCAAAGATAGTTTATAGAGCATTCTCCCACACCCCTCCCGATTTCACCCCACAGCTCACTCACGCTTTATATTACTGTGGTGGATTTGTCAAAACTGAGAACCTGACATTGCTATGTGACTATTAGCTGAACTCTCCAGGGTTGATTTTGATTTCATCAGTTTTTCCACATGTTCTTTCTGTTCCAGAAGCCAGACCAGGGCACCACACTGCATTTAATTTTCATTTCTTCTTAGGGGTTTTGAGTCTGTGATAGTTTCTTAGTTATTCCCTGTTTTTCGTGACCTTGATGGTCAAGGGGTTCTAGGAGGAGGCTGATATTTAACCACACATGACTATTCTTTCATGTTTTTGTGTTATTTAACATACCAAGACAGAATTTTGATATAAATATGTCTTATGCTCCTGTTTTGCAATGTTTTCATTTGTGTCATTCTATGTCATTGAATTGTTTATTTTTAAGTTTAATACTATTCCATTATATGGACTAAATCTTAATTTATTAATCAGTCTCTGATGACAAATGTCTCTTTAACTTTCTATATTAAAATTCCAATGCTGCATTGAGCATCCTTGATCAAAATCTTCAGGCAAACCACTGATAATTTCATTTTCTTTTGGCACTGGGGATTGAACCCAGAGGTCCTCTATCACTGAGTGACATCCCTAGCCCTCTTTATTTTTTATTCTGAGACAGGGTCTCTCTACGTGATCCAGGCTAGTCTCAAACTTGTGATTCTCCCACCTCATCCTTCCAAGTCACTGGGATTAATGGCATGCGCCACAATGCCCACCACTGATAATTTTCTAAGAATAAAATATGAGAAGCTGTCGAGGACATTACACTTTGAAAAATTAGCTGCGTGGCTCCAAAGCTCTACAGAATGCTTTTGTGCATGTACGCTGCCACTGTTCATGTATGTGACTGCATGTTATCTGCCCAGTGATTTCCTAACATGGAAATCATGTTGCTTTTCACATGTGACAACTTGACAGCTGAGAAGTGGCTGATTATGGATTGTCTTCACAGTTACTAGCCTTATGTCTTTGTTCTTTTTAAAATGTTTTGTTTATGGCCATTACCATATTGGGGTAAGGGGAGGAGGCGGGAACAGGGTATCCTTTTCCTAATTCATTTTTAAGAGCTCTTACTCCACTTAGGAGTGTAACCCTTTAACCTGAAAGATAATCATTGCTTTTTTGTAAGGTACGGCTCTCCTTATTTGCCTATGGTATTTATATAAAGGAAAATTTGGCTTGAAATGGGTTCTAAGTTTGTTTTTCTGAATGGTTAGGCAGCTAGCTGTCTCTACATTATTTAATGAACAAGCCAGCTTATCTCCCATGGATTTGAAGAGTCCCTTTTGACACCCCATATTTAGGCACTGGAAGCAGCACCTGTTAAGGAACCTGAGGAGGCTTCCAGCAAGAAGTCAGGAACAGGCAATGTTTTAAAATCCCTCCAGCTCTCTCTCTGTAGCCATTGCCAGTTAAATGGTCAGTTTTTGCCAAAGGGATGGTCTAAACTAAATACAATAATACATTCCTGCTTCTGCCTTGTCCAAATTACATCCCTCTTGTCCTGTACTTTGTACCCAGAATACTTCTGCCCTAGGAAGCAATTTAGGCAAAAAACCACTCACAAAACAGCATGCATATTCTGAAACATATTCCATTCAAAGGCTCCCCAAACTTTGTAGTCAACACCCCATTTTGGGGGGTGTACTAACCCCAAACTTATGTGCATTGCAGCATATAGAAACTTTCTTCTCTGAATTAAGACATCCATAGTTTAGCACGTACTTAACAGTTTACAAAGTCAGTTGAAAATTCATTGAGTCACTGGAATGAAAACGTCCTTCTCTGATAATAGCTACCTAAAGGTCAGACATTGGGCTAACGGTTTTAAATTCTACCATGTTAAGGGAAAGATGTAATCGTTGTCCTCCATTTACAGAAGAGATACCAAGGCAGAGAGAGAGAGAGATGAAGTAACTTGCTGACTGTTACACAGCTCTGAACAGTGAAGCAAGAACTCTAATTCTGTCGCAGCCTATGCTGACAGCCAAAACTTGAATCTGAACCTGAAACTTAATACTCTCCAGGGATATCAATGTAGGGTTCTTTGTATGATCTCTGATTCCTGGACTGAAAGCATTTACTGCCTATTATAACAGCCTCCCAACTGTGATGATTCATTCCACTGCCAAGGTATATTCTAATTTGTAAAATGAAGTCAAGAAGGACTCCAGGTGTTGACTTGGGATGTGGACTCCATAAATCACATCGCTATGCTATCTCTCCAATTATGCAAAAGTACTACTGATAGAGTTTTATTGGAACACCAGTATACTGTGCACTGGGCTGGGGGTGCACTAGCCCAAATTTCAGGATGGAAAGCACAACATTATCATAGCACCATAGAGAGTCAAATGATTTCTAAGGAGCAGTGGTTCTCAAGGTTTATACCTCTTGTATTTCCCCTGTTGACTGCACCATCTACCAGCAATGACAGCTAACATAGAGCCAATGGTTCAACATATCCCCCTTCCTCCAGATCTCTCTGTGTTCTTTTCTGTCAACTCACAGTAAGAGGTTTAATGGGACTCGTTACCTTTGCAGTTATTAATTTTCAGAAGATACCAACTATCACAGAATATAGTCATTTCATGCTCAAAGTGCTTCAACGATCTTTTCCACACGCCCCCTGATCTGAAGGATTTTGTGAACCTGAAGCCTGTCAATGTTAATTACGTGTTCAAGGGCACACAACTGTTTTGTGTGGCAGAGTCCCATGGAACCCTCAGATCTCCTGACCTCCAAGCTTTGCTTTTTGTTTAACAGCTTGCTGCCTTCAGTTGTACGACACATCTTGCTTTTTGATGATTTTTTTTTTTTTTTTTTTGGTAATCACTTGATGGCTGACTTAGGTTTCACGTAACCAAACACAGCTTGAAAGTGGTCCTTCCCTGTCCCATACAACAAAGTGCCTGTGAATGAGTTTATGACGGAGATCTGCAAACTCGACATCAACCTTCTCATCTTTTCTCAGTATAAAGACATACAATTTATAGTGTCGCACCCCTGCAATGTAGGGATCAGAGCCCGAATAGTTTGTAAGTACATCTCCTAACTCCTTTTAATGGTCAGATGTCACAAGTGCTTTTTACAGGGCCTGCAAAACACAATTCTTGCATACTTTGGTTGTCACTACATTTAATCTGTGCACTCAGCGAAATATGCTTTTAATTTTCTACATAAAAATACTATGTAAAAACTGCAGTTGGCTCCCTCATGTCCATTCCTAGCCCCTTCTTTCTTGCCATTAACTACTTGGAGAGTCTGGAAAACAGAATGCTGATTTCTTGGCTTCCCTTGTATCTTAGGATGCCCATGTTGAGATGTAAGCAAAAGTCTGTTGAAGGGGGTTTCTGTGAAACCATGTTCTTCCTCCTTCCAGTCTAGAGCATTCATGGGATGGGTACAGCTGACAATTGTCATTACACATAAAAATGAAAACTGAAATGCTGAGATGGCAGAGTAAAAAGCTAGAGAGGGCCTCCATCTCAGATGATATCATTAAGCAGTGGGAGATACCCCAAGGAAGGAGACGGACATGTATTGCCTTGTTTTACATATAAAGATCTGCTCTGTTTTAACATATTTTGAAAATGAAAAAAATACAAAGAAAAAGAATAAAATTAATAATTGAATGCCTGATTTTTAAGTGCTATGTCTTAGCATGTTTTCTTGATATGCTGTTTCTGTGAAATTTTTTGCTGATGAAAGCAGCTTTAGTATGGAAACAACTGGATAATGAGAGTTTTGTGTTTTACTTAATGATAAATTGTGGCCATTTCCCCCATAGCATTAAATATTCTGGTACAACAGCTTATAACAGCTTCGAGATGTTCTATTTTGATAATAAGCCACTCTTTATTTAGTAAATTCTTCATTATTAGGATAATTAGGGTTTTTTATTTTTAATCATTATTAACACATTCTTTAAGCATTCTTCACCAGTATTTTTATGTTAATATTCCTTTCCTTAAGATAGATTTCCCAAAGTGGAATTATTTGGTCAAAAAGAATGATGACCTTTGTGACTTTTGATACTTATTGGTAAAATTTCAACCAGAAAGATTATATTGATTTGTTTCTTATTGAAAATGGATTTTTTTTCATTAGGATCTAGTTGAGACAATCTACCTAAATGTTTGTTGTTGCCATTTTATTTAAAGGCATAGTTAACAGGCCAAAATGGAACCATCCTAATACTATCCCCAAATTTAAAAAATCTAACTTTCATTTCTCCAGTTACTGAAGAAGATGGCCCTTTCCCCATATTTGGTAGCTATTTGTATTCTTCACACAAATGTTCTCTTTTGGCCTTTCCCTAATTATTATTTTTATTATTTTTTACTTACATTAATCATACTTCTCTTATTGATTTGTAGGAATTATTTCTATGTTAATGATAACCATCATTTGTGTATAGAATGTTACAAACACATTTCCACACTGATTATATATTATTCTTATGTTTTCTTCTATATGTAAATTTCACTTTTTAAAAATTAGTTAATTATATAATTTATTTATTTGCAATTTGTTTGGAGTATTAAATTTGCAGAAATCTAATACTGCTTTTTCTATTTGGCCAAGCTCTCAACACTTCTTGACAAATTCTTGCTGATTTTTTTTAATGTGATTTTTATCTGACTGTTCTATCTGTTTCTTTCTGTTACAACATGTAGCACTTTAATATTTTAGCCTTTAAAATTCTCCTAACTGGGCATCCACTTCTAGAAAGTTGGAGTAGACGTATTTCCCCCTATAATTTCTGCTAAGTACCACTAAAAGTCCTCGATATTCTATTCTACACAAAAGAAACAGAAGAAGGCTTTCAATGGTGAAGAAGAGGTGGATGAGCTAGGGACGACAAGTCTCCCTGAATGACACAGAGGTGGTTCCCCGGAGCTTGATTTCTGCCTCACATATCCCAGGCTTGAATGCAAAGATTCCAGCAACTCAGAAACATCTACAGTTGCAAACAAACCAAAGTCCCCATGAAAGTCTGTTCTCTCTAGCCAACGTATCAGGAAAGGGGCAACCTTTCAAGATGGAATCTTTCAGAACATGACTGCTTGCTCCAGCCAAAGACCATGGGAACAACAGCAACAAGAAAAGCACTTTAGCTATACCCTGAACCTTCCAGCAAAGATTGAGTGGAGATCCCAGACTTCCACTCTTTCCAGGCTGTAACAAGATGCTCTAATACCTTTGACAGGTGGTATCAGAAGAAGCCTCATATAGATTCAGGACTTGCAGGCCCAATCAGTGGTATAACAAGGACACCAACTCCCCTTTCTATGTTGCCACATGTGAGGAGGAGTAATGGGGGAGGGTCCTCTTTGTTAACATCATCTGGGAAGACCGAATGGGAAGCCTCACTTCCATCTGAACAGTGAATGCTCCCCACAACCTCTAGAGGTAAAGTCAGGTCTTCCAAGCCCACCTGGTAAAAATGAGGCAATATTCCACTTCACTCACCAGAGTGATATCAGTGAAGACTTACTAAAACTGGATTTGAATAAGATCCAGAATTTTATAACATGATACCCCAAAATGTCCCTATTTTAATAAAAAAATCATTTGTCACACCAAGAACATGAAGAGTGTCAGGGAAACAATATAATACTTTAGCAAAGTAGTACAAGAGATAAAGAAGAACCAATAGAATGATCTGTTGTTTGGGGGAGGGTTGTAGGGTTTGGATCCAGGTCCTCACACATGTTAGGCAAACACTCAACCACGGAGCTACATTCCCATTCTGCCAAATAGGAATTTAAGAACTAAAATATACAATAACCAAATCAGCAGATAGAATGAATGGGCTGAATAACAGAATTGAGAGGCTAGAAGAAAGAATCTGAGAACTTGAAGATAGAACAGTGAGAATTTTCCAGTCTGAACAACAGATAAAAAATAGAGAGAGACAGAGAGAGAGAAAAAAGGAAAGTATATATCCTACAACATGTAGGACTATAATAATAGATGTAACATTTCTCTGCGTCCCATACAGAACATGGAAAGAGCTTCAAGGATAGGGCTGAATATATCCCAAACTTACAATAAATAAATAACCAATAAATACGCACATGGATGCAAGAAATGCAAATTAAGATTCATCATAGTCCAACTTCTAAGAGCTCAAGACAAAGAAAAATTCTTGAAAGCAGCCAGAGAGAAATGATGCATTAGCAACAGAGGAAATACAATGTGGATGACAGCGAATGTCTTGTTCAAAGCTACAAAGAACTCAAGGAAGCGGTGCAATAATGCATAATCTTCAGACACTGAAAGAAGCAAACAACCATTAGCCCAGAGTTATATAGCCAGAGAAAATATTCTTCAGGAATAAAAAGAAAAAAAAAATCAAGGCAAGAGATGGAGAAATAAGACCATTTGTCACCGGCAGAACTAACTTCAAAGGATGGCTAAAGGAAGTTCTCTAATTGGAAAGCAAAGATTAAAAGAAAGATTCTTAGAACATCAGAAAGGAAGAAATTATATAAGAGCCACAATATAGGCAAACACAACAGATTTTTCTCTCTCCTCTTGAGGTATCTAAATTTTGTTGACAGCTGAAGTACAAACCTGAAACAGTGTCTAAGGTCATTGTCAATGTATATAAAAGAAATATTCACGCTAATTATTATGTAAATGAGAGAGAGAAAAGAATTGTAAAGGAAAGTAAGATTTCCATACTTCACTCAGATTGGTAAAAATACTGTGGTGGACATTCATTAGCTATGAATATACAAGATACAGAGTTATAAAGGTGATATAAAGAGATACATTTAAAACACCACAGATAAATTAATGGAATTTAAAAAAATGTCCAAATACCCCAACAGAAGGAAGGAAAAAGTCAACAGAAAAAAAAAATCAGGGATTAACAGAAGACAAAACATAAATAAGATGGCTGACTCAAATTTTAGCATATAAAGAATTAAAATGAATTATCAAAATGAACCATTTAAAACAAAGTAGATAAATCAAACAAGCAAGCAAACCAAAAAATCCATCACCCAACTCTAGGATACCCACAGGAAGCTCACTTCAAATTTAATGACATCTGCAGATTGGAAATAAAAGGATAATAAAAGATAAACAACAGTAATCCAAAGAAAACAGGAGTAGCTTTTTTAGATATTAATATCAGATGAAGTCGCTTTCAGATTAAAGAAAACTGCTAGGGATAGAGAGGGAAATTATGTAATGATCAGAGGGTCATTACACCAAGAAAAGAGAGTTGCCTAAATGTCTGGGCCCAAACAACAGAAATCCAATTTGTGTGAAGAAAAAATTGAGAACTGAGAAAGAAACAAATCCCCAAGTGCAGCTGAAGACTTTTCTCCCCAAGATTGGTAGAACAGCTAGACAGAAAATCAGCAAGGATAAAGAGGAACTTAACTACCTGTCAATCAGGTGGATCTAATTGGACTTGACAGAATGCTCCACCCCAAAACAGCCAAAGGCACTTTTTTTCCAAGTGCCCAAAGAACATACACCAAGATGGATTATATCCTGGGCAATTATATAAACCTCGACAAATTTAAAAGAAGTCCAACCACAGTGGATTCAAATTAAACATCACTAATAGAAAGGTAACAGGAAAATCTCTAAAACCTGGAGCCTAACCAACATACTTCTACATGATCTATACTTCAAAGAGGAAGTCTCAGGGACATGAAGCACTATGATGAAATGAGTGAAAGTGAAAAATGCATTCTGTCTAAATTTCTGGGACACAGATAAAGCAATGTGGAGAGGGAAGCCTGTAGCACTTTAGTGGATCCGTTAGAGAAGAAGCAAAGTCTCTAATCAATGATCTAAACTTGCACTTTAAGAACCTAGAAAATGACAAGCAACATCAACCCAAAGTTAGCAGACAGGAGCAAAAGAATATCACCAACTAAATTGAAAGCGAGAAACAAAAGCTGGTTCTTTGAGAAACATCAATAAAATTGACATGTGCGGTAGCCCACGGCTGTAATCCCAGCAGCTGGGGAGCCTGAGACATGAGGATCGCAAGTTTAAAGCCAGCCTCAGCAAATTAGGGAGGCCCTGAGCAATTCAGCAAGACCCAAAATAAAGAGGGCTGGGAATGTGGCTCAGTGGTTAATCCCCAGTATCAAAAAAATAAATAAATAAAGATAAAATTGACAAGCTCCACAAGACTGAAAAAGGCAAAGAGAGAGAATACACAAATTATCAGCGTCAGGAATGAAATGGGAGAGCGCTAGAGACACTCTGGACATGAAAAAGCATAAAAGGAGAACACTGAGAACAACTTGACAAATATAATTTTGACAATGTAGATGATATGTACCAATTCCTAGAAAAAATACAAGCCACCACAACTCACCCAGTATGAAATAAATAATTTTAATAATCTTACAGCTATGATAGAAACTGAATCTATAATTAAAAACTTCCCCCCCAAAACAAGTCTCCAAACACACATGGTTTCATTGAGGAATTCTGCTGAGCATTTAAAAGAAGAATAAACATCCATTTTTTCACCATCTTTCCAAAAGAGTAGAAGAGGAGGAAACTCTTTCTAACTCATATGATGAAGCAATGTTACCCTGGTAATAAAACAAGACAGTGCAAAAGAGAAAATTGCTCAAGGTCCCTTATGAATATAAATGCCAACATTCTTTTTTTAATATTTATTTTTTAGCTTTAGGTGGACACAATAACTTTATTTTATTTGTATGTGGTGCTGAGGATCAAACCCAGTGCCTCACGGATGCCAGGCAAGTGCACTACTACTTAAGCCATATCCCCAGCCTCAAATGCCAACATTCTTAATAATATGTCAGCAAAGAGAAATCAACAACACATTAAAAGAAATAACACAATAATCAAGCAGTTTATTCCGAGAACCCAAGTCTGATTCAATACCCAACAGTCCCTCAGGGTGATCCACCATATGGACAAACTAAAGAAGAAACATGGTCATACCAAAGTTCTCAGGGAAGGCACTTGTTGAATCCAAACTTACTAATGACAAAAACACTCAGGAAACTCTGAGTAGAAAGAAGCTTCCTCGGTTTGATAAAAAATGCTTATATTTAACAAACTAAGCAGGGCATGGTGGCACATACCTGAAATCCCAGATAATTTGGAGGCTGAGGCAGGAGAATTTTAGGCTCAAAGCCAGCCTTAGCAACTTAGTGAGTCTCTAAGCAACTTAGTGAAACTCTGTCTCAAAAATAAAAATTAAAAAATGGCTGGGGATGTGATTCGGTGGTTAAGCACCCCAAGATTCAATCCTCAGTACCCTTCCCCAATATATCATCAGACTTTACATTTTGAATCTGAATAAACTCCAAGACTGAGAATAAGGCAAGGATGTCTATTCTTATTAGTGCTATTTACATGGTAATGGAATTTCTCATCAGTGCAAAAAGTCAAGAAAGAAAAAAAAAATAGAAAAGACAAGACATACAGACTGTAAATGAAGAAATAAATTGCACTTTTTGCCCATTTCATGATGATCTAGGTAAAAAAAATCTCAAGGAATTTCCAAATTAAGCCTCTTAGAATGAATAAACAATTTCAGGAGTTCAGTAATGCCAAAGAAAACAAAATTAATACACAAAAATCAGTTGTATATCTCTGTATTAGCAATGGACACATAGAAACTGAAATTTAAAATGCAATTTATAATAACTCAAAAGATACCGAGAGAAAAAAAAATAGAACTCATATGCTGATAAAAACAAAATGCTGATGAAAGAAATAAAGGCGAATAATGTCAACAAGATGCAGAATAGCAAATTTCCAGTTCTTGTTCACCTACAGAAATCCTGACTTGGCAACCATCCATGGAATAAGTGCCTTTGTGGAAGCTTTGGAACGTAGGTAGGAGGTTGCAATGCTATAGCAGAATCCAGGACAGAGAAATGTCATTGTAAGAAGGCAGGCCCCAACCTATTGGTCATGGTTTCAGCTGCAGATCTAGAAGCAACCTGTCTTCCTGTGGACTTGGCTCCAACCCATTTCATCTGTGGTCTTGCTACCAACCTACCTTTCTGCAGTCCCAGAAGAAACCATGCTATCCAAGACACCAGTAATAAACCCACTAACCATGTACTGACTATAGTGGCAGCAATATCCCAAGGACCCCACTTGACCATGGATGTAGAGACAGTTTGTATGTCCTGGATCCTAGGAAGATTACTGACCACCAGTGCCTCAGACTTGACTATAGAATAGAGTCCTGATTCCAGCCCCACCATGCTGTGTACCTGGCATGGTCCAGGACCCAACCTTTCTCATCCATAGATAGAGCCCCAGCCTCCCTTTCTGTGAACCCGTAGCCTTGCTTGCATATCCCTGCAGTAGGCTCACTCATGAACACCCCCAGCTCGTTTGCCTACAGACCCTACTAATTGACAACCCAGATTCTCTGATTAGACTACATAACTAAACAAAAATCAGGAAAACAATCTGTAAACCAAAAGAAGAGTTAAATAGAGAAATAAAAACTGTAAAAATGAGCTCAATATTTTAGACCTAAAGAATACAAGGAATAAAGTAAAACATCTAATAGAGTTCTTCAACAGCACCCTTGATCAAGCAGAAAAAAGAATCAGTGTCTGAAGACACGTAATTTGAAATCATCCAGGTACAGGAACAAGGAGAAAAAGAAGAACAAAACAGAATGAAGAAGTTCCTTACAGGACTTATGGAAAAGCATAAGCAAAACAAAAGACATTGTGCGATTCAAACAAGGAGAAGAGAGAAAAGGAAAGAAACCTTAGTTAAAGAAATAATGGCTAAAAATTTCCAAACTCTAGGGGGAAAACGAGCTTTCAGATTCATGAAGCTGAGAGGGTTCTGATAAGGTAAACCCAAGGACATTTATACCAAGAATGATGAAACTATAAGCTGGGTTTATTGAAGAGAAACAAAACTGACAAACAACTAACAAAACTAATTAAATAAAAGAGGCAACTCTCAGATAGGTCAGAAATGAAAGAGGAAACCTTACAGAGACCCCACAGAGAAGAATAATAAGGGACTATTACGAGTATTTATATGTCATCAAGATGAACTATCTAGATGAAATAGAGAATTCCTTAAAAATATACAATATACCAAGATTGAGTGAAAGAATGTGTAGAAAGCCTAGACAGATCAATAAAAAATAAGAATAATGAAAGAGTAGTCCAAACTCCCACCAAGGAAAGAAATCCCAGGACCAGATGGCTTAATAGGTGAATTCTACCAAAGATTTAAATAAAAAATTATAAAAATTCTTAAAAATCTTCCCTGAATAAAAGACAGTACACTTCTTAAGTTATCTATGAAGCCAGCATCACCCTAAAACCATGAATTCCATCAAGAAAACAACAAGCCAATATCCTTGACATAGACGCAAAAAATCTTCAATAGAATACTATAAATTAAATATACAGCACATTGAAAAATCATAAATCAGGGCTGGACATGTAGCTTAGTGGGAGAGCATAAGGCCCTGAGTTCAATCCCAGCACGGCAAAAACAAAAAAAACAAAATAAAAATCAAATGCTACTATCAAGTAGGATCAGCCCTTTCCCCCACCCCCTGCAGTATCTTTATTTTGTTTATTTACTTTTATGTGGTGCTGAGGATGGAACCCAGGGCCTCACACATGGGAGGCAAGCGCTCTACCGCTGAGCCACACCCCAGCTGCCAGGATCAGCCCTTTAATGCAAAAATAGTTCAATGCATACAAATCAATCAACGTGATACATGACCTTTACAGAAATGAAAAATAAAAATTACATTATTATCTCAATAGATGCAGAAGAAGCATCTGATAGAATTCAGAACCTCTTCATGATAAAAACTCAAAAAATGAGGTATAAAATGAATTTACATCAACACATAAAAGCCATATATAAAAACCCACGCAGCTGACAGCTTTCTGACAGCCAAAGAACACGGGAGAAACTCTTTACAGACCTAGTATCTGGTAAGAAGTTAATACCCCACAAAATAATAGGAATTTCTATAACTCACTGGCAAACAATAACAACAAAGCACGTTTCATGCTTTCTTTAATTCTATTAAGAAAAAAAAATATCATGTTTATTATGCTTCTGTTTGTTTTATGTAGTTCATTTATGTTCCACAGTTTCTTCACAGGCTCAAAATGGGCGATTTTTTTCTCTATTCATCTTTGATGGAGTGTTTTATTTGTATCTTGTGTGTGTATCATTGAGAGGATCCTTTTTGATTTTTTTTAACGTGTTAAATGGATTCATTTTGAATTCTGCAATCCAGTAGCCTGAGGTGTGGAGGGAACTGTGGGTCTAGTCACCGGATCTGCACCATTTCTTCTTTGCTATGTGAGAAGCTGCCATGTTATCTGCTGTATCTGGTCACCACCAGGGACAAGCCCGAGCCTCTTCCTGGTGCACCAGCCTTCTGTGTTTGGACAAGCCCTCCCCTCCCTGCCAGCTCTCTGCTTGGCTATGCAAACACCAAGGAGTCCTGCTTCAGTTGTTTTCCCATCTCTGAGCCACAGGAACCTTCAATGTGTGTCCTGTTGGCCTGGGTGACACCATTTGTCCCCCACCCCCCACCCCAGAACTCACTCTCTCCTTGGCTTGGTTTTTTCCCTGGGTTCCTGGCTTCTCATATTCCTGATGTCTGGTATCTTCATGATGACATTTCTCAGCATCTCTTCCACCTTTCCAGTTCCTAATCCTCTACCTGAACAGCACATGCTGTCTTCTGTGTCTTAGGTGTTTCATTTCCTCATACATCTTTCTCCCAGGGTGAGCGCCTGTTGCTGATTTCCTGGGCCTAGGAGGAGGCTCCCAGAACACTCTATTTTCAATGCCCAAATTAAGAAAGCACCAAAGAAGGATGACTTGCTTATCCTACTCTGTTTCATCTACTCCAGGTGCCATATGGAGGTCCAAGACTCTAAAAACCATTTTTTTCAGCCTATGGCTGCTCTTTTGATCTCATTTCCAACTATGAAATTTCTATTTAGTTGTTTCCTCCCACTCCAGGATATATTGTCTACATTGCTTAGCTGAGGATATTTGGCCACCATCTATCCAGTTGCTCTATCCATCACAGGGGAATGATCCCTGACTCTTCTATCTCCCTTAACCCTCATATCCAATTAATTGATAAACTTTAGTCATTCTAACTTATTTTTTTAAAAAAAAATGTTCTAATGAGTTATACATGGCAGTAGAATGCCTTTTGACACATCATACATAAATGGAGTATAATTTCTCATTCTTCTTGTTGTACATGATAGAGAATCACACAGGTCGTAGAGTCACATATGTATACAGGGTAATAATGTCTTATTCATTCTACTATCCTTCCTACCTTATACCCCTCTCCTCCCTTTACTCTCCTCTACCTAATCCAAAGTAACTATTCTCGCCCTCCCCCCCCCACTGTGAATTAGCATCTACATATCAGAGAAAATATTGGGCCTTTGGTTTTTCTGGGATGGGCTTATTTCACTTAGCATAATAGTCTCCAGTTCCATCTATTACAGACAAATGCCATAATTTCATTCTTCCTTGTGGCTGAGTAATACTTCATTTTGTGTGTGTGTGAATGTGTGTGTATATGTGTGTGTGTGTGTGTGTGTGTGTATCACATTTTCTTTATCAGTTCATCTGTTGAAAGAAACCAAGGTTGGTTTCATAGTTTAGCTATTGAAAGTTGAGCTGCTATAAATATTGATGTGGCTATGTCACTGTGGTATGCTGATTTTAAGTCTTTTGGGTATAAACTGAGGAGTGGGGAAGCTGGGTTAAATGGATATTCCATTTCAAGTTTTCTGAGGATCTCCATACTGCTTTCCATAATGGTTCTACCAATTTGCAGTCCCGCCAGCAATGTATGAGTGTAACTTCCCCCCCACATTCTTGCCAACATTTATTGTTGCCTGTATTCTTGATAACTGCCATTCTGACTGGAGTGAGGTGAAATCTTAGAGTAGTTTTGATTTGCATTTCTCTAATTGCTAGAGATGTTGAACATTTTTTCTTATACTTATTGATCGATTTGTGTATCACCTTCTGAGAAGTGTCTGTTCAGTTCCTTGGCCCATTTATTGTGGATTATTTGTATTTTTTGGTGTTAAGTTTTTTGAGTTCTTTATATATCCTGGAGATTAGTGCTGTATCTGAGGTACATGTGATAAAGGTTTTCTCTCAATCTGTAGACTCTCTCTTCATGTTATTGATTGTTTCCTTTGCTGAGAAAAAGATTTTTTAGCTTGAATCCATTCCATTTATTGATTTTTTATTTCACTTCTTGTGCTTTAGGAGTCTTGTTAAAGAAGTCAGATCCTAGGTGAAGATTTGGACCTATTTTTTCTTCTATTAGGTACAGGGTCTCTGTTCTAGTGCCTAGGTGTTTGATTCATATTGAGTTGAGTTTTGTTCAGGGTGAGAGATAATTTATACCTTTCTATTTGGGCATCCCTATTGCTTATAGAATACTGCTGCATTTTCTTTAATAGTACAGTAGTCCATGAGATGTTTAAAGTCATTCTGATTGAACTTCATCCAGACAAATTTCAGGATTGCTCTTCTCGTTCCCTCAGATTAGTCATATGTTTAGGCCAATTCAATGTCACTAGATGTGACCTAGGACACTCCACTTTTTGAAGACCTGGCAAATAATTAGCCCCATTTCCTCCTCCCTGCTATGGCAAATAACAACCTTACTCCAAGGTGGAAACTTTACAGTCTGTATCTCCAAGTGAGGATGATGTAAAGTGGAATCCATGTAAGATGAGTGAGAAAAATGGTTCTATTTTGAAGCCACCAAAATTTGGGGGTCATGATTGTAAGATAATCTAGCCTATACTGACAGGTATACTTGGGTTCTACAAGTTCCATTTTTGGCTATGACAAACAATTTTTTCATACAATAATCAGAATGTTTTAAAATAAACAGATTGATCAATATTTCTGTTCAATGATTTCCAATAACAAAATCCTTAACATGAGTACCATGCTTGGTCTGCCTCTCCAACTTTGTTTCTTGCATCTCTATTTTTTTTTCTATTTCAGACATACCAGACTCCTTTCAGATGCTCAAATGCAATATCTTCTTTACCTTGATACTTTCACAAACTCCATGACTATCCCATCTCACTCACCTAAAGAGCCATTGATTTTCTTTTATGTTATCTTCAAAGTTACTGTTTCAAGAAAGGAGGATTTTTGAGCACACGTTAGATTAAGTTTACCTGCTATATGCTTCTGTAGCATTCTGCCATTTCTCAAAGCAAAACTCAGTATATTAAATTTTCAGAATTTCTTCTTATACTATACATGCTACAAAGACAGGGAATCTTCATGTCCTGGCTCTGCCTCTAGCATTTAACATAATTCCTGAACATACGAGCATAAATAAGTGTTTCTTAGGTGAATTGAATGAACCATTAAGAGAAAATCCTGTTACCACATCTGCTAACTGAGGTGTCTCTTAACGATGATGTTACTTCATTTCAAGGTCGTATTGGGCACTTCTCTACTTTGTATCCTGCTCACACCTGCTGTTGGTGATGCTTACAGCTGTTTTACTTTTTAATTTTTCATCTCCTCCCTTCAATTTCCAGCTCTTCACCTGACTCATTCTTATTTATTCCTTCAGGTCTCAGCTTGAATGACATTGCCCTTGAGGATAGTCTATCACTCTTCAGACCACACTGGGCTCCTTCATTTATATTGTCATGGCACTGATTTTTTAGTTTCAATCCTAGGGAGTCATTTGGCTTTTGGTAATCACTACTGTCACACTTGTACAACCAAGGCCACTTCTACTTTTACTGTTACCTGCTAATATTGACTGTGCTCCATATACTAAGCACCCCTCTGTGTCATCTTTGAATGGATTTTCTCTTACATCCTCAAAATCACTGTATGAGAAGAGGGTAAAATTTAACTTAAGTCTGCAGTGGTGACACAGGTCTGTAATTCCAGCCACCTAGGAGGCTGAGGCAGGAGGATCCAAAGTTTGAAGCCAGCCTCAGTAACTTAGTGAGATCCTGTCTCAAAATAAAAAAAAAAAAAAAAAAGAAAGAAAAAAGAAAGGACAAGGGATGTAGCTTAATGTTAAAAATGCCCTTGGGTTCAATTCCTAGTACCAGAGGTGGGGAAAAACACTTAGATTAAAAGAGGAGGGAAAATTTATATAAGCTGAACAACTGATAAGACTGTGATTTGGAAATCAAATGTGTATTTCTACTTCAGAGCTGGTATTATTATTATTATTTTTTTAATTTTTTATTGTTGGCTGTTCAAAACATTACATAGTTCTTGATATATCATATTTCAGAGCTGGTATTATTTTTAACTGCTATATTTTATTTAACTTATGTTTTGGACCCAACCTGAGATTATCTTCCTTTAAATAACTGAGTTTAGTTAATTTACATTTATTGCTATGTTACCTATGTTTGGTTTTGTTTCTGCAATTTCATTTTGTATTTTGTTTTCTGTTCACACTTCCAAACTATTTATTTGCTGATTGATTGATTGATTCTATGGAAAGTGAAGAAAAAAAAAATGACTTTCATTGGTTTCTCCCCAGCCCATGTCCAGTTGATTTTGTTAGTTATTCTATAACATAGTCCATGGACTTATGGGAATTATATTATGCAGGGAATTCTACTTCTAAGGCATGTGCTGGCACTCACATTTATATGCATCCAAGATGTACTGAGAATGACTGTGCACACTGTTCTCAACAGTGTGGTGAGCACAGGTTGCAGTTAAGTTTCTTGGCATGTCCTTGATTTGCTGGTTGATGGCAGTGATATCAGGTGCATTATTTGCATTGTTTTTACTAATTTCTTTCATAATTTACTCCTCTTTTTTTTAATTTGAAAATTCAATCACTCAAACATTGAGTAGGCATGTTTTATTCATAACAGAATGGACTGCAATTCTAGGTATGTTTTTATTTATTTTGTTAATTCACTTTACGAGGAATTTTTCAAGAAAAGATTATCCTCCAAATACACTTTAAAAAGTATTTTATTATGCTTTCTACTTTTGCAACACCAAGAAAAATTTATTTATTTATTTTTTTTTAGCAATTTATTTTTCTTTCCAGAGAGAGAGAGAGAGAGATTTTCAATATTTATTTTTTAGTTTTCGGCGGATACATCATCTTTGTTTGTATGTGGTGCTGAGGATCGAACCCGGGCCACATGCATGCCAGGCGAGCGCGCTACCGCTTGAGCCACATCCCCAGCCCCTCAAGAAAAATTTATATTGTTTTCTGTGGTCGTAATTTTCAAAGTTCTCTATTCAGGTTAACAACACTTCCTGTCTTTTAATTGTGTCTTTTCCCAGAAAACTCAATTCATAATGGATATTATAGTTATTTTTGCTTATTTTATTCTTACATATTCAAATATGTCTATCTTAGTGTAAAACATTTGGTCTTATTTCTTATATATGAGGAATTGTAGACATTGCTTCAGAACACTTTTGAATCAGTTTGATTTTTTTCACCCCTGTGGATGACTTTGTAAAGTGGATACTCTTTTCACTTGCTTACTTGATTAGTGGAAAAGTTATAGAGAGATAGAAAGGAGCAGCTAGATGTTGTAGGATACTATTTGTAACCACTGAAGCCCCAGCATTTAGTGGACATGTTTTGGTTGGTCATTCTGTATCAGTTTTTCTTGGGACAGTGTATACTTTGAATCCTAAATTACTTTGAATCCTAAGTTTTATAAAATATTTCCTGTTGCCTATTTGAGTATATTATTTCAACTAATTTGTTCAGTTGTCTTTTGGGCATTCACAATATACCTGCTCTGTTGTCCACTATATCTTATTTTTCTTGTCATTCTTTAACCATTTCACACATTTTGAGCATTTTTTCCCTAAGCCTGTCCTTCCCATTTCTTTCTCAGCTGTATTTTAATTTCAGCACAGTTTTCACTTTTAAAATGATTTTTTTCTTCTTCTGTGTATTTCCCAAAGTTTTTTCAGTAGGCTTATTTTTTTTTTCTATTGCCTTATCATGTCTTCTTTGACCTCTATGTCTCTTCTTTGAGCTCTGACTTTCACAGATACCATTGAAACATTTTTTTTTTGACTCTGGATAAATGTTTGTACTGTTGTTCTGCTTTGCAGAGTAACTCTCCTGGTGGATAGTCCTCATCTGGTGATTGTTTGACATGTTTCTTTCTTCCTCCTATCTAGTTATATCTATGCATATTTCTCAGAATGGGTTTTTTTTTTCTGGTTATTACTTATCATTAAATGAGGGCAGTTCTTTTTTCTGGGTCAAGAATTTGCTAAAATGTTGGATGAGGACTACCGAAGGCCATTTTGTGGGGCATGAGACAATTTTCCTCTGGGGTTCTTTTGCAAAGAATTCAATCCCCTTGCCATCAAGAATGACTATATCTTTCAGCTGGGTGCACATGTGAAATGACTGTGCAAGGGGATTTAGTTGTATTCCATTTCTCTAAATGGTAAGTGCCACCTCTCTACCTTGTCAATACAGGCATATGACTTTCTACAAAGATGATGCAGCTGCATAATTAATCTTTCAGTCCCTCAATATCATTCGAGGGTGTAAGGATGTTCCCATTGCCCAAGTGGTGCCCTGAGGAATGCCTCTGACCCACACACATGGGTTTGGAAAAGAAAACAGAAGCCAGCAGAGAGAAGGTGGAATGACCCTTGTATGGCGTAGTGCTGTGATTTTGGAAACCTATGGTGTTAACCTCCAAGAGGCTTCTGAAATTCCCACCACGGTTGCTGTATTGTAGGCATCAATAGCCTCAACTAGTCAGAGAGGCCCAGAACTGGGCCAATGGTGAGACCCTTTCCCTCCAGCTAGCAATCAAACAGGAAGCAGAAATGATGAAGGCCGGTGGGGATACTAAGGCTCTCATCTTCTTCAAAACATCTGTAGGTTGCCAGACACAGTGGCACACACCTGTAATCCCAGTGGCTCAGGAGGCTGAGGCAGGAGGATCAAAGCCAGCCCTCAGTCACAGTGAGGCACTAAGCAACTCAGGGAGACCCTGTCTTTAAATAAAATACAAAATAGGATTGGGGATATGGCTCAGTGGTCGAGTGCCCTTGAGTTCAATTCCCAGTATTCCCCCAAAACAAAAATAAATAAATAAATAAATAAAATTCATAGGTTACTAAGTTTTAATGAGGTAGGAGTAAGAAGTTCGGCTGTACTACTGCACAGTACAGTGGTCATAGATAATGATATATGATATCTTTCAAAAAACTAGAAGATAGGATATTGACTATTTTTGCATAAAATAAATTAAAAAATATTTGAGGAGATATATGTTCAACCTGATTTAAACATTAAAATTTAAATATGTGCAATTGCATGTTTTCATTTATTAGCTAAAAAAACAAATTTAATTTAAACTTTAAAGCATCTGTAGGTTTCTATGACTTGGCTATTTCATAAGAAGATGAAGACAAGACAGGAACTGTGGCCATCAGCCTATCCAACTTGGAATCATGCAACAGAGAGGTCCAGGCTGAGTTGCCAATACAGGACTTTGAGGGGTCAGGCCATGGTGTGCCCCTGGTTGGGGGTACCCAAGAGCCCTGGAAGAAAGGGCCTCTGTGAGTACTGTGGTTTTCTTTCTCTCCTCTGGATGGGCTTAGGCTTGAATCTATGCTTCTTGCTTTTTCTATTCCCTCTTTCTCCATTTAACTCAGTGACTGTTTTTAATTTTTTTAATTTAATATGTCACATTAAATTAATTGAAAACTCTTCAATTCATTGTACACAAATGGAGCAGAATTTTTCACTTCTCTGGTTGTACATGAAGTAGAGTTACCCCATTCGCGCAATCATACATATATCTAGGGTAATGATGTCTGTCATCCCACCATCTTTCCTATCCCCCATACCCCATCCAAACCTCTCCTTTCCCCCATCCAAAATACCTCCACTCATCACATGCCCCCCAACCCCCCCCATTATGGATTAGTATTATCAAAGAAAACATTCAGCCCTTCATTGTACACAAAGAAAACATTCAGCCCTTCATTTACCTTCAAGTGCCATAATTTGATTCTCCTTTAATGCTGTAACTCAGTGACTCTTATTTGGAGCTTGGGCTTCATTTCTGTTGTACTAGTTGAAAGTCCCTTTAACCTCATGCATTGTCTGGAGAACCCAATTCCCATTGCAACAAGAACACAAGGGCTTCATTGGAGACCAGTGGATTGACAGGGTGCTTACATCTTGGATGAAAAGGAAGTCCCATTATCAAAAGACTTCAAAACATCTATAGGCTACTAACTTATAACGAGATGTCATGCATCCACTCTAAGATGTTTTAAGCAGCCATTATTAACTATGAAGAGCTGAATGTCAAGGTAGAGAGAAAGTTGTTGGATCCAAGGTGCTTACTTTGGCTCCAAGGTGCTTCTGGGCATTCATTTTTAGTCTATCTAGTTTTATAGGGATCTATGGCAGATTCCAACGTTAAACAGGGATGCAGAGTTGTAAGTTAGAAAGGATGACAGGAGGGGAAAGGACACAGAGAAGAGGAGAGAGAGAAGGAATAGAGGGAGGAGGATGGAAGAGAGATGGAGACACTAGGTCAGGAAATGAGGAGATGCCTAGGATGAGAATGGGAAGCCATGTGGGATAGTGGTGGTGCAGAGGCAAGAGTGAACAAGGAGCCAGAGAGGAAGAAAGAGCAAGCAAACCCTCTGGAGAGGACTAGCGATGATCACTACTGTCAAGTGAATTGCTCTTGTGTGCAAATGGAGCAGAAGTCATAGTTTTTTGAACAGCAATCACCTCTACAACCATCTTTCCTTGCTTTGAGCAAAAGAGAGTCTGCTTTCTTTCTTTGTTTTTTAAATGGTGCTAGAGATTGAACCTGAACCTGAGACCTTTTGCATGCTAGGCAAGCGCAAGGTAAGTGCTCTACCAGTGAACTACAGCCTCGGCCCTGGGATTTTGTGGTTTTCAAGACTTGGAATATAAATTCTGAAGTGCAGATTTGTTTTCTCAAGGAAATTCCAAGGTTTGTATGTTAAGATTAAGAACTGAGGTTTTTTTTGGGGTGGGTGGGGGTGGGGGATGGATCTCTTATACTAGCAGTTATGATTCAAACTGTGGTCAAACAATCCCCTTGACACTCAGGAACTGTCAGGAGCCTCACTGTTATTCTCTGAGGGAATAGGGCTGACCCATTCTATGATGTCCACAGACTACTTTCATTATTCACCATTTTATTTAGGTGGTCTATGCCTGTTAGGTACAAGTTAAATCAAAAACTCAGGAAACAATAGGATCTTTATTGCATAATAACGATAGAGGCAGAAAGCAAAGAAGGAAGGCATTGGGGAATAAGCATGAGGTCTACTCTTGCTCTTCAACCCTCAGAAGCTTCCCAACACCTCCCAGGGGTGTGGCAGTCTATGAAGCCTAGAGGCACTCCTTGCCCATGAGTGGGGCTGAAGATGGGAACTCTCACTGAATGAAATCAGCATTGTCCAAGCTGAATTATCACTCAGCAAGGGGGAAAAAAACCCCTAATGTTTGAGAAAGTGATTTTCTTTTCTTTTCTCTCCTTCCCACCACCCCCAGTGCTGGGAATGGAAGCCAAGGTCTCCTACATGCTAGGTAATTGTCCTACTGGTGAGCTACAGCCCCAACCCCTTATTTATTTATTTTTCTCTGCAAGTAAGAAAATGAATATGCTGAGATGAAAGACCACCAATTTGGGAAAACATATGTTGTTTTATTTTCCTTAGGTGGCAGGGCATCTCAGTATATGAAACAGAAGTTTAAAATGCCGAAAACACTTTCTGCTGATTCTAATTAATTTTTGGAATTATCTTGACAACAATGACATTCATTTAATGCGAGAAGAGTGTGTTGGTTTTAGGCCCCAATGCTGAATTTTCATTAAATCTTTCTGAATAAGCAATGACATAATAGCCATAAATAACATCATATTTCTTTCCAAATGCAATTGTTTTTTTGTTCAAAGGGAGTCTGCCCAGTTTTAAAAATAACATAAATGAGGACTTGGCACCTGTATGTATCCCAGTTTCTGTAAAGGACAACTGATAACACAAATATAATTCAGACAACAGTTATCATTCATTGTTTCAATATGCAATGTTTAAATGAACTATTTCATAGGGTTGGAAGGAGACTTAAAAAGAACATCGTCTGAGGAGACAAGATAAAATAGTAATTAATTAATTGGTTAATAAATTAATTGGTTCAGTCATTTGAAATGTTTATTGCTAGACAGTGTATAGTAATGTGGACCTGGACAAAAATAGATTTGATCTTTGACCTTGTGAAATCTGCAGTCTGGTCTGGGAGAGAGGCAGGATTCAGATAACCATAGCAACAGATAAAATTAAACTGCAAGAAGACCCTTGACCTCTATTATGAGAGTATAAATTTGAGTTTGTAGGAGGGTTTGTGGAGAGTTAAGCATGAAAGTCGCATTTGAGCAGTTTCAGATGTCATGATGGAGAAGTGGTGAGTTCATTACTTCAATAAACAAATATTAATTATTTAAAAATGCATACATGACGAAATCTCAGAGGTCTTTGGAAAGCCTGAGTCTGCATTTACAGCAAAGGTTTGGAAGTGGGCAGGATCAGCCTGTTCTCAAGGATCAGGTTGCAAAAGGAGGGCTCCCAGGCAGAGAGGTATGAGACAGGTGAGGAAAAGGAATTCTGTTTGCTAGGTGAGGCTGAAAGGAGCCTTGAATGCCAGACTTCAACCTTTGTGCCCAAATTCTAAAGGTTAGAGTTCTCTAAACTCATCAATCTCACCTTACCTTGATGGTTTTCTTAGAAATACAAATTACCAGGTTTTGAGTTTGACCACAGTTGGAATCAGGTTTTGAATTAATCCAGCCATTCTCAAGGTGGGTTAATATTCCCCAAGAAGACACTTGACAATTGCTTTAAAACATAATGTATTATAATATATTTGAGATAATGCAAGGCCAAAAGATCAAGAGACAAATGCTGTGTGTGTGTGTATACATACTGTTGTTGAGGGCGAGGTTCAATAGTAGAGTGCTTGCCTAGCATGTGCAAAGCTCTGGGTTCCATCCCCACCTGCAAAAAAAAAAAAAAAAGTCATTATAATAGTTCCCAAGAAGAGGGGGCACACCATCATGCCACATAGGAACACAGAAAAAGTACCAAAGAGTGACAGGAGGTGGAGAAAGAGGAGAATCTGTGGCCAAGAACCATTATTGAGGTTTTTTTGCAGGAAGGATTGGGTGAGGCAGCGTAAACCTAAGTTTAGGATTGGGGAGTTTTAATTAATTTCAGCAGAGGGCAAAAGGCTGTCCCTAGATGTCTGGAACCTGGCTCAGAGGTAATTAAAACAGCAGATAGTGTCCTGGAGTAAGAAAGCCCAATAAAGTTAGGTGGTTTGCATAAGGACTCCAGACTGGTTAGTTTGTATCTGAAAGTCATACTAACCTGTGAGCTGATTACTATCTCTAGGAATTGCCTAGATGTGGGAGAGGCAGTCCTTTCAGGGTGAGCAAGGCCTTAGCTGTCCAAGCATTGGAAAATAAAAAAACATGGTTAACAGAGCAAAGTCTGGCAGTGTGAGAGCTGCCACTGAGGCCCAGAGGGTAGGAGGCAGGGAGACCGTCAAACAGCCCAAAACACACAGGGCAGCCCCAGGTCTCACTGCCTCCAAAGCTCAGAACCCTGGAAAACCAATAAAAAATTTCTCAAGGACAAACCAGGGATATCCTTATGTAATTTTGAAATTCCCAAGAGGATTCTGTAGATAAACTTAATTTGGGAACTGTTGGCATGGGCCTTAGCGAACAAACTTCTGATGAATTGGGGGCAAGAAAATGACTTATGGTAAGCAAAAGTTTTAGGAAAAAAAAATGTCTGTCTGTAAGTAGTCAATATGTAAAAATATATATGGATGGGAAAGAATGACATCAAATCTAAGGCAGCCCAAACTCTCGGGGGAATGAGATCAATAGATTGACAAAGCACATTTCAACTGTCTTTAAAGTTCTGCTTCTTTTTTTTTCTAAATTTCTTTTTTTTTTTTTTAGTTTTATTTTTTAGGTGTAGATGGACACAATACAATGCCTTAATTTTTATGTGGTGCTGAGGATCGAACCTGGGTCCAGCCCGTGTTAGGCGAGCACTCTACTGCTGAGCCACAATCCCAGCCCAAAGGTTCTGCTTCTTAATCAAAGAGATCTAAAACAGATTTGGGAAAATGGTATTTAGCAAAGTTGAGCATTGGGTACATGGATAATTATTATTTTTGTGACTTTTCTGAATTAAAAATTATTATTTTGTTTTAGTCATCAAATATATTTCAACAACTCAAGAGCAGAATAATCTATTATATTTATCCAGATAAAAATTCGTCTTATAAACACTTTAAAAAGTTATGCAGTTCTTACAAATAGTGGGAGAAAAACATGTTTCCTCATAAGAAAATCCTACTCTGCCCTGCCCAGAATCATCCCTTTGTCTAATGTATCCACATTATATGCACTACCCACCCATTAGTCATTTAGCTCCCTTGCTTATCTGATCAACTGATAAAATATACTTTATTATAGGCGTGTGTGTATATTTTTTGAAAAATTCTATATAGAGAGTTCAGTACTATCTATGATTTCAGATTTTTGTTGGGAGTTTTGGAACTCCCAGGTCAGGTCTCCACTGAGGCACTGCTAGATAGAAGACATATAATGCATATTTATTGAATAGAATACCTAATAGTTGACTCAATAGTATATTTCCCTCTAAAGTGGTAAATTTATAGCCTGGGTTCTTTGGTATTTTACCTAAGAAACCAATAAAACATTCTATTTCTTAGGAATGTGTTGAATCCCCTCAGTTGGCAATTTTTTTTTTTTTTTTTGCATTTTCAGTATGAGAGATACCAGTGTGATTGATTTATCTGTGACATTTGTACAAAAAAAAAATGTTTATGTGGAAGGAATTAACCATCCACTCTTTAATCACATACTATCAAGGCACACCTCTTATCTAGCTATAATTGTTCTTACAGGGCATGATACAATGTGTAAAAAGTGCTTTATGTGAATCCAGGGTAGCGGTGGTGATTTTATTCTCATAACATACATCAAAGCACTTACTATGCTTGTAACTTCACAGGTCTGAGTGATGATTTGGCCTATGTCTGCCTTTCCTGCTAGAACATAAGCCTCCTGAGGTCCGCCCAAGTCTTCTTCTGCTCATGGTAGCATCCATAGCATTCAGCACGGTTCCTGACACACGAGTGAGAAAGAAAAGTGAACAAACAAGAAAAAAGAGTGAGGAAGAGCATATAAAAATAGAAAGTATAGAATAAGATATAAAGAACAATGCCTAAAGTAAAACAAGTGGCAATAAAAGAAAATAGTGCATAGTCTTTACTTACAATTCTTAAATTATAATTTCATTTTTAAAAATTCAATGTATACTTGTATGATATCAACAGCTGGTACTTACTGAGCACTTTCCATGTGCCAAATACCACACTGATTAAGAGTGTTACTCAGGTAATCTTGGGAATAATTATGGATGGTTCTTGACTTACAATTTTGGGATTTTATAAAGATGTGGAAGGGATATGAGTTGTTCAATAGAAACCATACTGTGAAGTCTGAACTTTGATCTTTGCCTGGGCTGGAGGTGTGGTCCTGGTGGCTGGGGGGCATCGACCCACGGCAACTCCCAGTCAGCCACGTGATCCCAGAGGAAACTACCAACCAGTGAAACCATCAACCACTGATTGCTAAACTCTGATGTTCAGTGGGCAAGTTGGATCAAATTCATTTTTGACCTTGGATATTTTCAATTTGGGATGGCTTTAATTGAGATGTAATCTCATCCTAAGTCCAGGAGCATCTGGGTAAGAAGGAAGTATTATTATTCTCTTTCTTTCAAGAAAACATATCTTAATGGAAGTAACTCAGAAAAGTTATAAGTAAAATTGACAGCAAAAGCTTTACTCATAAATATTCAAACAAAGGTGAATGCAAATGCTTATATTGAAATGAAATATAAGATACAATAGTTCACACAAAATAAAGAAAGGCACACTCCTCCATGAAAATATAATTCATACATATCACTGCCATATCAAAGTATATAAGGATGTCCATGAAACACACAGGAGAAAAGAATAGAAATTGTTCATTTGATTATACATTAATATACCATTTTCAGTCTCAATAGATGCAGAAATTCAAATATGTCGGATTATAAAGATTTCAGTAAGAAAGCTATGGAGAATAATAGAATAATAGAATAGTCATACACTAAACTTGGAAATCATTTTATTGTAAAATGCCCCAACCCATTAATATAAACTGATCACATATTTATTTACAAAATAAATCTAAGTATATTTTCCAAAAAAATAAATTTTTATAATAGCAATATTTAAACATACTTTCATAAAAAATATATAAATACCATAATGCCAATTCAAACAAAACAAACCTAGTCTCATAAAATTAAAACAAAATCCTCTATAAGTAGCTTTTGTACCTATGAGGAACAAAACTGTAATTCAGAATTACTTTGAATATATTGATGAGAAAGTTTGTTTATAAAAAAAATATGAGATGTTGCCACAGTGATTCTTATGACACATGTGCAGGTTTTAAGGTTCCATAACTAACAAGAAAGGAGGAACACAAAATAATTAAGCATTCAGTTAAAAGATGTGAAAAAAACAGCAAAATTAGCTTTAGGAAAGCAGAAAACAGAAAATAAGAATGAAGCAGAGATTCACCAGCAAAAAGGAAAACATTAAAATTCATTTTTAAAATCTAATATCTAAACTCACCAGTATCATCTCTGAACTAATAACATAGACAAAGCCTACAAAGTCTAACCAAAGAATAAAAGAGAAATGTTACTGAGATGCTATAGATAAGAAAGTATTTAAAAGCATTGGAAGAGAATGTTATGCTAATAAATTTGAAAAGCTCAATGAAATAGATGATTTTCCAGGAAAATATAAAGATCCAAATTGACTAAGAATGAAGCACAAGAAACAAACAAACAAACACAATTGAATAGAAAAAAAAATAACTAGGGAAGAAATCGAAAGTGTTGTCAAAGGCTTACCTCCAAAAATGGTTGTGGTGCAAATGTTTTTATGAACAAATTTTTTTTTCCAAGTTTGAGGAACAGATAATTCTTTTGCTCTATAAACTGGAGGATGGAAGAAAATCCAAAGCTTCCTAACTGGTTTTATGAAGCTATCATAACCCTGATTCTGAAGCCTGACATTAGCAGAAGTGAAGAAAAATGCAAGCTATTTTCCTGCTTGTATAATCTGAAAGAAAACATTAGGACTCTGATACTATGTGAAAAGATCAAGTCCATGGCCAAGTTGCATTCCGCCCCCCCCCAAGAACAAAAGTATGCATTCATATTCAGAAATCTATTATTAAAATATACTACCTAAACAGACCCGAGAAAAGATCATATAAACATCATAATAAAAATGTATTTGATAAACTCAAATACCAACGTTAGCTAATTGAAAAATAAAGTAGTTCGTGAGATGAGAAAAAAAGGGTTTATTTTAAACCATAGAAGATTATATGCAATAGAGTAATAATGGAGGAATTTTCACTGGAGTTAAGGACACACCTGCCATCAATACAATTCTACAGCATTTTTGGGAAATTCTAACTAGTGAAATAGGACAAACAACAGATAAAAAAATGAGTAGCGAATGGCAAAAGGATAAAGATTTCATTTTTCAGGTGACATATGATTTTTCCCCTTAGAAAAATCAATAGACCTAGTAAAAATCTGCTGAAGCTAGTAAGTCATACAGAAAGTTGGCTAAATGCAAAATAAAAAAAGAACCACCCACCCCAACAATAGGAGCCTTTGTTAAATAACCCTCTGCTATTTAATAAAACCACGTAGCATTGTTTTTGAAAAAAGAGATTTTGTTTTTATTCAAATGAATACAATATACAGAAGAACTGGAAATAAATTTTAAAAAAACCATTTAGGGTCTGTGTTAAAAAAATACTACAAAATGTTATCAAGATACATTAACCAAAACACAAAAGTGAAAAACATATTGAAGGTATTATTTTATAAATATAATGGTTTCCTAAATAATGGTTATGTTTAAGGTATTTCCAATTACGTTCTTGCTGATATTATTTCATAACTTGAAAAGGTGTTTCTGGAGATTATCCAAAAGTATAAAAGAATGAGGATAGACAAATGCATTGAAAAAGAAGAGTGCTACAGAGACGCTGTTGAAATGTCTATAAAAGGGGCGAGTTCCACAGCAATGTGGCAGGTGACCTAGACAGAGAGGAGCAATGGAGCAGGAGGGACGGTAACCAGGATGCATGTGACGGAAGTCAACCCCCAAGTAACTGGAGAAATGTTGCACTCCTTAGAAAATGTTACTGGGAACATTGGTTCCTTGTTTTAAAAGTTGATTATATCACTAGAGACAAAATAACAGTAATAAATTCCAAATGGATCAAATATTTGAATGAAAAGATAAATAAAATCACAACAGAGCTAAACGAAAACATAAGTATTGTTAGAGTTGAAAGTAAAATAAGTTATTTGAAATATTACTTCAAAATTTCTTTAAAGTAGCCAAGTGCAGTGGCACATGCCTGTAATCCTAGCGGCTTGGGAGACTGAGGCAGGAGGATTGTGAGTTCAAAGCCAACTTCAGCAAAAGCAAGGCACTAAGCAATTCAGTGAGACCCTGTCTCTAAATAAAATACAAAATAGGGCTGGAGATGTGGCTCAGTGGTTAAGTGCCCCTGGGTTCAATCCTCAGTACACACACAAAATTTTTTTTTCTTTAAAGTAAAAAAATCAGTTAAGGTACACAAATATTAAGACACCAAAATGACTATGGAATTAATGGGCAATGATACATTGAGAATAATATATTTATGATGGACAAAGGACTAATATCCTCAACATAGAAAGTATGTTATATGTGTGTGTGCATATATACATATACACACATATATTATATTTATGTATTATACATACATACCTATATGCATATATATATATATATATATATATATATATATCAAAGACAAACACTGTTACAGAAGAAAATATCAGTTCATTAAAAAAAAGAAAGCAAATTCGTAATAAATATGAAACCTCCATAGTTATCAAAAGTACAAATGTAACGATTTATACATTATCAAAATATCAAAGAAATAAATGCAATACTTCTCTGTTTTTCTCTGTATATGCAATGAGAACTCATACACTATTAATGGAAGACAAACATGGTAAAGCTACAGGACCGTGTAATTGCACAGTTTGGCTGGAGACCACCAGAATGTGAAATCCTTCCTCTTTCATTTTCTAGCTGTGAAACTTTATTGTGTTTTCTATGCTGTCATTTCATCCTCACACAAGGAAAACAATAGTGCTCTTTAGTACTAACGAGATGAAACGATTTAGTATATGTGAAGAAATTAATATACAGCAGGGCATTTAGTAAGTGCTTAATAAATGTTAATACCTATAAAGCTATGAGTTCATGTCCATAATCTTTCATTTGGTAATTCCACTGTAGTGCCCTGAAGAAATGATCAGAGATGCACGTACAGATTTGTGCACTTGATTATAACAGCTTTAGTTGGAACAGCAGGGAACTAAAAATGACTCAAATCACAGATATATAGGGCTTGGTTTAATAAGTCAGGGCTCATTCAAAAGTTGATAATAGACAAACATAAGACGTGGGTAAAAGCATGGGTAATGCTCACAGTAAGATGTTGATTTGAGAAAGTTCGTTGCAAAATTATACATGGATTTTAATTTAATTTTATTTTTAAAATATATTTACCGAAGTAAATATTTTTTTGCCAAAAATATTAAAAGTTCAGAATTAACTGCTAGTTATTTCTGGGGTTTGATGTTATGAATTTAACTTTCTTAATACTTTCCTATATGTCCCCCTAATTTTCAAATACATGTAAATAATTTTTATAGTTTGGCAAAAATGTCACTTCAGTCATTGAACAACTTCACTCCATTGCTAAGTCCTCACCTCTGCTCTGACAGCTTGCTCGTTCAACTTTGCTGCTGATTGGACTGCTTTCCAGCCAGGCTGGGTGGTGCTGCAGGCTCGGTCATGGGCATCTGCCGTCAGCAGAGAGCAGCCCCGAGCAGAGCAGCTTGTTCAGGCTGCGGTCGCTGCTGGAATTTTTTTGCAGTCTCTTATTAGTTAGCCTCCTTTCCATGAACTGATCTACTAAAAAAATGACACTAAATATCATTTAATCACTGCACCTAAATCAACCTACTCTTCACCCACCATATATGGGAACTTCGGCGTTACAATTAAGACACAGTCCCTGCTGCCAGCCCCTGGCACACAAACAGGGGAGTCTTGCTCCAAATCCTATACGATGGTCTACCACGGCTCACAAAGATTCTTCGTCTTGTGGCAAGTAAACGTTGGTAGCACAAGGGTTGCCAGGCGTAGCAAGTAGAAATACTGAGTGGGACAAATATGGCATGAAACATATTTAAAAATGAATTGCAAATGTATCTGAAGTTCAAGTGCAACGGGGCATCGTGTATTGTTATCTGTCAACTCTAATCAATAATTGTTACCACCCCCGTGCTCCTTTCCTCACTCTCATTTTACTGATGAATAAACTGAGGTTCAATGAAATGTTTAAATATCTTTTTATTTTTTAGTTATAGATGGACATAATATCTTCATTTCGTTTATTTTTATGTGGTGCTGAGATTCAAACCCAGCGCCTCACGCGTGCTAGGCAAGCGCTCTGCCACTGAGCCACAACCCCAGCCCGCCCCCCCCCCCCAATTGAAGTTTTTGTGACTTGCTATATTCTCATATCCAACCATCAGGGCCTGAATTAGAACCCCATCTCTTGAATTAGAACCTGATCTCTTGCTTTCAGTCTAATTGTACGTAAAGCCTGACTCATGTGGGGCTTCATTTGCTTTTATATTTGTGTCTGTTTTAACCAGTTCAAGGAAGTTGATTTTTTTTTTTTCTTTCTGGATGATGCCACTTCTGGTTAGTAGTCCTCTGTGAATTAATTAGCCAAGCACCCACAGGGTCCTGCAGAGTATCTGTAAGTGGGGATGATGAGTCAGGGAGAGCCCCATTACTAACTCAGTTCCAGTAGAAGAGCATCATGCCTCCCTGCTTCTGCAGAGAGAGCTCTTCCTGGCTGTGCACCCCAAGGGAGGGCAATGGTTCATATGCAAATCTACCTTTTAGTCTAAGCCCAACCCTGAGATGTATGGAGGGCAGGGATGCCCAGGGCTAATTGAGCAGAGCACTTACTCCAGCCCATCACCTCTCCTAGCTCAGCACAGTGCTTGATTTTTCATGTGTCAAGTGAATAAATGCTTCCTATTGAGGGGGAGCCCTGGTCCTTCAGTGGCCTTTCCCAGAGGCAGGGAGGAGAAGCATCTCTCCCAGGGCTCCAGGGTGAAGTGCTCCGTGAAGGAGCCTGACATGGCACTTGGAGTCTTCCTTCCGTGGAAGCCCTATTAGAATTCCAGACTGGATGCCAAAGAACTGAGTTTTAGGCAGTGTTTAAGCACACACTTCTTGATAGAGAACTCATCTTATTTTCTGTTGCTTTAACTGAATACCACAAAGCGGATCATTTAGAAAGAAAAAAAAAAATCTATGTCTTCCAGTTCTGAAGGCTGGGAAGTCCAAGGTGCAGGACCACATCTGGTGAGGGATTTCTTGCTGATGGGACTTTGCAGAGTTCCAAGGCAAAGCAGGCATCGCATGGCAAGACAGAGGAAGCTTACAAGCTTAGGTCTCTCTTCTTATAAAGCCACCAATGCACTCATGGGTGTCCTACCCGCATGACCTCACCTAATCCTAACCACCTGCCACAGGCCAAACCTCCAAACACCATAGTCAGATTCATCTGTTTCCAACCTTTTGATACCTCACAATGGAGATTAAATTTCCACACAAGTTTTGATGAGGATGTTCAGACAATAGCATACTCTACCAGGCTCTAGGGCCATAAAAGAGAATTATGACAGAGACCTTTGCTTCATTCAGTCCATGGCTGACAGACACATAATCATGAGCCACCAAACTTAACTGGTCCCAGGGTGAGTGAGTTAGCTTACTTATGCACAGAAATTGTCCCTTCCCTTTGGGACACTCATGAAGCAGGTTTGTTTTTGTTTTCTTTATCAATGACCTTAGTATTCAGGAGAGATGTAGAAATTTTGGAAGAAAAGGAACACCCCTGAAACTGTTTTGACTTTAAGCCTAGAACATTCCACACTTAGGTAGGCAGGACTATTCCATCTCTCCTTGTGTATTTATTACCATCCGTTTTGTGTATTGAAATCAACCCGAGAGGAACCTATTCTCTTTCTCTGCTTTTTCTCTATCATTTCTGGCTTAGCTGATAAGTGGACCCCAGATATTAGGGCAGGATCCATGGTGTGTCTAATCTACGTGGACATCGGGAGAAGGTTCTTGTATTTTTCCAAGTCCTCTGCTGGTGATAGGGTTGGCTTCTTTTGCCAGACGCTTAGCTTCCTGGGTGGGGAAGAAGCATTTCATGATCATTTGGAGAGGCCTGAGTATGGAGGTTACAGACTTATTCCCACCCTGGATGGCAGTTCAGGGCCCACTCACCCAGAAAGTTCTCTGGGGGTTTCAGACACCTGCTCTTCTGTCTTCCCTTCTCTGCCTTATCCTCCTTAACCTAGAGAAAGTGATTAAATGTCTGCCACACTTCAATAAACAGAGCAAGGATCTGCAGGCCCTGCTGCGCCTCGGGTGGTATTACAGGTTGAGTCTCCCTTATCTGAAATGCTCGGGAACAAGAAGTGTTTTTAAATTATTTTCAGATTTTGAAATATTTGCATAAACATCATGATCTATCCTACGGCCGAGACCCAAATCTAAACACAAAATTCATTTATGTTTCATATATATCTTATACACACAGCCGAAAGGTAGTTTTAGACAATATTTTTTAGTGTGACTGCGTTTGGACTGTGACCTAGCACGTGAGGTTAAGTGTGGAACTTTCCGATTGTGGCATCGTGTCAGCATGAAAAAACGTTTTGGGTTTTGGAGAATTTTGCATTTCAGATTTTCAGATTAAGTTTGCTTAGCCTGTAACTCCTTAGAATTCAAGATCCAGCAGGCAAGGGGCGGTGCCTTCCAGAGCTGTGTAGTTTGCAACACACACAGAGGCTCTGCGGAGTCAAAGCGATTTCACTGCTGGGATGCAAAGCAAGTGAGAGGAATTTGAAGATCATTGGTCATTAAGGCCCATCTGTCTGTCTGTGGTCTGAGTTGGTGAAGAGCAACACGGAAAAAGTGTCCAGGCTCAGGAGGGGGGAGGATCAGGTTTTGCTCAAATTTCATAAGATAAGCTTTGAGAGGTTCAGAAAACCACTGAATAATACCCTCAAACTAACAGAGAGCTTGGTGTTCATTAAAAAAGAGTTGATTCTGCTCCTATAAAAACAAACAGTTGCTCCAGGCTGGGTCTCTCTTATGTTATTGTTCGGTGCTGGGATACTGTGACTTTTTGAGCGCAGAATTATTTTAAGATCACCCCAAGGAGGTGTGGCTAACCTCAGTTGCAAATGAACTTGAAACAATGGGGTCCTTGGAGGATTTATGTTTGGCACCTTGCAGTGCTTTAACCTGTTACACTTGATAAGCAATGTGGTCAGGTGTTAGTTGCATGTACCTCAAAAGTAGGTAGCCTGATGTGACTTGATCTCCTATTAAATGAACAAGTACATCCCTTCATGCACATGGCTACAAATCACACAGAAAATACCCACATTTCACTTCCATGAATCTAACGTGTGCTAACGTCCCTCTCTCCCATTCAGCGATTTAATGAGCACCTTAATGTATTTGTAGCATTAGACACCACAAATACCAAGCAAGATAAGCCGTTGTTATCAACTCCAGAGAAGTTTATGAAAGGTGACAGACCCATAAACTGGGAGATCGGTGTCACAAATGCAATGTTGAAAACATGTCTGGGAACAATGGAACTTGGAGTGACTTAGACATCCAGACAGATATGAATGCTCTTCCTTTACAAAGAGACACAACAGACACAATTCATAAAATATTTTTTAAAAAAAATATTTGATACGTGAACAAACACATAAGAAAAAGAGGATATTTCCAGGTGCCAAAAAAGAAATTAATGAATTAGTTTTAATTAATATCCATGTGGTAAGAGTAACTAGAAAGCCCAGGTCTAAATGCAAACCTCAGGGGCCCCGGGTGAGATTCTAACACCAGGGTGGGAAAAGGAGGAACATCTTTCCACACTGGGGAGGCAAGACAGGTAGAACTAGAAGTCCTGCAGTCTCTGGAGGTGTTCTGTCCCAAAGAGACCATGCTTACAGACCCAGCAAGGCAGAGACAGAGCCTGCCTTTAGTGCATGCCTGTATGGGAGGGAAAACAAACAAAAAATACCTCCCATCAGAAGGCGAAACCCCTGACCAACATTTGTAAATCATATTCGCATACGTATAAGTTTCTTGTGGCTGCTGTAACAAAAATATACCACAACATTTAGAGTCTTTAAGCAACACAAATCTATTCCCCGACAGTGTGGAAGGTTAGAAGTTTGAAACCAGCATCACAAAACTGAGATGGGGGTTGCGGCTGGGCCATACTCCCTCCAGAGGATCTAGGGAGCCTCAATTCTTAGCATCTAGTGGCTACTAGCCTTCCATGACTTGTGGCCACATCACCTCTGTCTCCTCCTCTGTCCTCACATTGGCATCTCGGTGTGTTTAGTCTCCCTCCATCTTCCTTTCATAAGGAGATGCGTGATGACATCTAGGGTGCAGCTAGACAATCCAGGTTAATCTCCCCATCTCAAAATTCTTACTTGAGCACAATCCCAAAATTATTTCTTGCTATATAACATAACATTCACAGGTTCTAGGAACTAGGACATGGATATCTTTTAGGGGACATTATTCAGCCTATTGCACTGATTGCTATTTTAAGATACTAGTCAATACTTAAATTCAATATTTCAATACTTTTTGATAATAATGATTCTTTCGATAAATAAAATTCCAATATGGTGTAGCACTTATATCCAAGTAACTTCGTTTCAAATTGGAATTTCCCAGTGGTTAATGATGTTGAATACCTTTTCAGGTCACTATTTCTCCCTTCTGTGTATTTCCTTTTGTAAAAATGTCCATTCAAATATTTTGCCCATTTTTTATTTGTATTGCATGTTTACTTATTACTTAGGTTTTTAATTTATTTTGTTATTTTATTTTTGGTGCTGGGGATGGAACCCAGGGCCTCATCCATGCTAAGCACATATTCTACCCCTGAGCTACATCCCTAGCCCTAGTAGATTTTGAGAGTTCTTTATCTAGTTAGAATTAAAATAATTTTTCTGAGATGCTATTTAAAATATTTTCTTCAAGTCTATTGTTGGTCTTTTCATCATTTAATGTCTTTATCAAAGTAATTGTTTTATTTTCACGGATTCCAATATTAACTTTTTACAGATGATGGTTTTATTGTTGTATCCAAGAATTCTTCATCTAATCAAAGGTCATAAAGATTTTTTTTTTTTCTGTTTTCTTCTAGAACTTTTCTAGCTTACATTTAGATTTATGATGAATTTCCCATTAATTTTTGTGTAAGATCTGAGTTTCAGGTAAAGCTTTGTTTTCAACTGCCCTTTCTCCATTGAAATGGCTTCAGAGATTTGTCAAATTTTAATTTCTTCCATTGTTATAATGTGTCTATATTTTCTTCAACACGAAGGTATTGACAATTATAAATTTATAATAACAATTTTGAGATTAGATGTGATTCCTCCAACTTTACTTTTTCCAATATCGTTTGGTTATTCTAGTTCCTTTGCCTTTGACTTTTTATCTAAACTTTAAAATCAGCTTGCCTAGCAGCTAAGATTTTTATCAGAATTGCATGAAATATATAGGTATCTATAATGGTTTGGATATGGGTTGTCCCCCCCAGAGCTCCCATGTTAATTCAGGAATAATGTGTGGGAGGGATGACATGATTAGATTATGAGAGCTATAACCTGATCAGTCCATCCTCATTTAAGTGGACTAACTAGGTGGTAATAGTAGGTAGGTCAGGCATAGCTAGAGGAGGAGGGTCACTGGGGAGTGCCCGGGGAGGGTGCATCTTCTCTGCATCCCTTTCCCCCTGTTTCTCTTCCCATGAGTGGAACAAAGGTCCTCTGCCACATCTTTCCACCATGATTTCTACCTCACATTGTGTCCATAGCAAGGGATGTGGTCAGCCAGGGACTGAAGCTCTGAAACCATGAACTCAAATAAACTTTTCCTCCTCTAAATTGTTCTTGTCAAGTATTTTGGTCACAGTAATGAAAAGTCAACTAACACAATGCGGGGGGGGGGGGGGGCAGAAATTATTCAACTCAAGCAAAAGAGAGAAAAGAAGATTGAAAAGAGACAGCAGCCTCTCAGGACCCGTGGGATGATCACAAAAGATCGTTCATATCATTGGAATCCTAGAGGGGAAGGAAAAAGAGGATGATGTAGAAAAAAAATGTAAAGAATCAACCACTGAAAACATCCAAAATTTTGAAAAAGATGTACACCTAGACATTTGAGAAGTTCAGACCCCAAACAGGATTAATTAAAGAAATGCATACCCACAGATATCACAATCAAATTTTGTGAGATTAGATGTGATTCAATCAAACAAGGACAAAATCTTGAAAGGAGACAAAGGAAAAGGACATTTAACTTCTAGTGGAACAATGATTCAAACAGGGGTAGATTTATCTTCAGAAATTATGAAGCCCAGGAGGCAGTGAACATTTTGAAAGTCCTGAGAGAAAAGATCATCTGAGATGTCTAGATCCAGAAAAAAAAATTCCTTCCAAGAATGAAGGTAAAATGAAAGCATTCTCGTGTATAGAAAAGTTAAGAAAGCTGTCAGGAGATCTGCTCTCAATGAATCCCTTAATTAAGCCATTTCAACTGAAGAAAAGGAACACTACAAAGAAAATTTTAGAATATCAGGATTAAAGCAAGAGCAACCAAAATATTAAATATCTGGATGAATATAATAGGTTATTCTTCTCTTGAGTTGTTGAAATATATTTGATGACTAAAACAAAATAATATGTATTGCTGGATGGGGTATTCAAGGTATATGGATGTAATATACAAGACAATTACAATATAAAGGTACTGAATTTATGACATTCCACCATAAAACTAGACAGAAAAAAGTTAATCATACCTGTATGTATGTATGAATATGTGTATATATAGAGATATATAGAAAGACACATTTTAAAAAGACAGAGAATGGTAAGATGGAGTGAAAAATATACTAAATAAGTCAAAATATCAAGCATTATTTAATTTAAAAAAAGAAGACAGAAAAATGAAACAATAAAATAACAGACCTAAATCCAAACATACAAAGAATTACACTAAATGTTAATTATTGAAATACATCAATTAAAAAATAGGAATTGTCAGAGTGCATGTTTTAAATGACTCAATGATGTATTATTCAGAAGAAACTCATTCTCAGTGTAATCATGTAAGTAAATTAAGCCTAATAGAAAAGATATGCCATGGAAACACTGGTCCAAAAAAAATTGAGGGTGGTTATGTTAGCAGACAAAATGGATTTTATTATTTATTGATTGATTTTTGCAGAACTAAAGATTGAAACCAAGGACTCTCTATCACTGAGCTCCATTCCTAGCTCTTTTTATTTTGAGACCGTGTCTTATTAAATTGCCCAGACTGGCCTTGAACTTGTAATCCTTCTGCCTCAGCCTCCCAAGTGTCTGGGATTACAGGCCGGTGCCACCGCACCTCACAGTTATAACTATCTTTAATGTGCGTGAACCTAATGAGAGAGTTTTAAAAGACGTGACACAAAAGCTGATAGATGTGAATAGAGAAATTTTTATAACTCTACAATTACATGTGGCTGTCCAGTGCTCCTCTCTCGGTAATACACAAAACTGACCAAAAATCAGCAAGGAGATAGGATTGAACACCATCAACCAACTGGATCTGGACAACTTTATGGGTATTCTACCTACAGCAGGAGAATATACATTCCCTTTAAAGTATATGGAAAAGTCGCCAAGGCAGAGCATCCCAAAGGCCACAAAACAAACACAAAAAATTTAAATTATGCAAAAGGCAGATCCATAATGTAAATAAGATAAAAATTGATAATGGGATAACAGGAAGATAAAAGAAAATCTCTAAACACTTGGAAATTCAACAACATCCTTCTAAGTATTTTATTAATCAAAGAGGAAGTCCCAGAGTAAGTTAGAGAATAGTTTCAATTAAACAAAAATGAACATGAAACGAATCAAATTTTGTGAGATGTAAAGTCATGTGTAGAGGGAAATTTATATGCTAGATGCCTAGCATAGAAAAGATGCCTCACGTACATTATATAAACTTATACCTTAAGAAGAATAGCCTCAAAGCAAAAAATAAATTAAAAAAAAAACCAGAGAAACGATAGAAAAAAATAATTAAAGAAACTGAAAGCTGGCTCTTTAAAAAGGCCAATAATTTCAATAAATTCTCAGCAAGATTAACAGAGAAAAATAGAAGAGGAAACAATTACCAATATCAGGAATGAAACCGAGGGCACCACTACTGTCCCCCCTGACATTAACCAATGATAAAGGAACACTGTGAACAATTACATATGAATATTTTTGATAAGTTAGGTAAATGGACAAATTCCTTGAAAAGCATACCTTACTTAAACTCATTCAAAATGTGACAGAAACTAGAACACCCGTATAACTTTTTTTTTTTTAAGTGCTGGTCAAGCATACTAGTCAAGCTGTTTACCACAGCCCAGGAACATCCTTGTAACTTTTAAGAAAATTAAGTCTGTAGTTAAAAGCTTGCTAAACATGTGGTATGTATGTGTGTGTGTGTGTGTGTGTGTGTGTGTGTGTATATATATAATGAAGTATTAGTCATAAAGAAGAATGACTTTATGACATTTGCCAGTAAATGAAGGGATTTGGAGAGAGTAATGCTAAGTAAAATAAGCTGATCTAACGTGTGGATGCTAACACACAACAAGTGGGGGAGGGGAAAAAGAGAAGTTCAGTGGATTAGACAAAGGGGAATGAAGGGAATTAAAAGGGCATAGGAATAGGAAAAACAGTGGAATGAATGGGACACAACTTTCCTGTCATACACATACATGAATATACCACAAAGAATCTCAACATCACTACATCCACAAGACTAGGATCCTAATTAGAATAACATATAATCAATGTTTGTATAACTATGTCAGAATGGACTACTGTAGTGTATAACTAAAAAAAAAAAAACAAATAAAAAAAATCTTGCAGTAATTACCTCTAGATAGGGAAGAGGGGTGGGAGGGAAAGGGAGGGGGAAGGGGAAAAGTAAGGATGGTGGAAGGTGATGGTCATCATTATACAAAATCCATGCATGAAGATGTGAATTTGGTGTCAATGTACCTTATACACAAACAGAGATATGATAAATTGTGGCATAAAAGTGTATTAAGAATTGTAATGAAATAAAAGAGAGAGCTCATATATAATGGCATAATTTGGCGTGAACATACTTTATACACAGAGTTATGAAAAACTGTGCTGTGAATGGATAATTAAGAATGTAATGCATTCCACTATTGTCATGTATGTAAGAAATCATTAAAAAAAAATCTTTGTGAAAAATTCTCCAGACTCATATGATCTCACTGGAAAATTCTATCAATCCTTCTTCAAAGTAGTAAAATCAATTCTACCATATCTTTTCCAAAAAATGTGAAAGAAGAGGAAACCCTTCTTAAATCAACATAAGTAGTCATCATTTCAGGATATAGGGGTGAATAGTATAGGTAGGAAGGAAGGAAGGGAGAATGGGAGGGTGATGGAGGGAGGGAAGAAGACTGAAAGGGAGGAGAGAAGGGAGGGAGAGGGAGGAAAAAGAGAGAGAGATGGAGGGAAGGAAAGAAAGAGTAAGGAGAAAGGAAGAAATAAAAGAGCTAAGCAAGAAGGGAAGGAGAGAGAGAAAGAAGAAAAACTGTAGTCTAATTTCCCTCACATGCCCTAATTAAAAAAAAAAATGTATCCAACAATTTGTAAAACACACATACACACACACACAACTATGTAGTTATCTTAAGTCTATCATTTTTTTTAAAGAGAGAGAGAGAGAATTTTTTTAATATTTATTTTTCAGTTTTCGGTGAACACAACATCTTTATTTTATTTTTAGGTGGAGCTGAGGATCGAACCCAGCACCCTGTGCATGCCAAGTGAGCGCGCTACCGCTTGAGCCACATCCCCAGCCCCTTAAGTCTATTTTAAGAGTCTATCTTATGTAAGTCCAGTTCAATATTCCAGAGTCCATTAATGTGATCCACCAAAAGAGCAGTCTCAAGAAGGAAAACCAAAACCACCTGATGATAGTGATGGATGCAGAAGCATCCTTTGACCAAATTCAACATCCACTCATGACATCAAGTCTCAGCAAACTAGGAAGAGAAGAGAACGTCCTCAATCTGTGCAAAATACCCCTATGACTGATGTCCTAATGAATGGTGTGAAACACTTGGGGCTTCCCCCAGAAGATTGGGGCCTCGCCACAGTGGTTCAGCATCCCACTGGGCACCCTGGTCAGCGCCGTGGGAAACAGGTAATGGGAAATGTGCACGCTGTACAGCTCAGACGGCAGAGAGACCTAAGGAGGACCAGCGGGACTACCAGCGAGGAGAGCATTCTAATGAAAGGAAAATAATGAGGCACATGGAAACAATCAGGCACAGGAGTGTGCTCCAGTGACTTTTCTTCTTGTGGAAGGAAAATTCACAGGGTACTCCATATTTAAGAAGATGTGAACACAAAGTAGTAGAAAGTGTAAGTCCTTTTCTGATACTTTTAAGAAAGGTAATACCATAGATTTCTCTGAAGGAAAAGAAATCTGAAGAGCAAAAAAGCATTTAAAAAGTTCCATAAATGATAAAGCAGGCAAAAAAAAAAATGCTCTTGTTTTTTAACCAGAATAAAGAACCAAAGGAAAGGGTTAAGATGTCTTATCATTGGAATCAAGAGAGAAGACGCTTACTTGTATCGAGGAGCTTAGATTTTTATATTTTTTGCTCTAAATCTTTTAAAGTGGGAAGCCATGGCAACCATAGTGTTATGCCTTGCTGTTTAAATAAACTTGAAAGTTCTATTTTTGATAGAAAAAATAATAAGTGAGAGTGAAATCATGCTTATCTATGTTTCTCATTTATATGTGCTCAGAGGATGCGCCACAGCGTTTTTGCCCCAGAGCTGTTGAATGTGGTGGTTCAGATCCTGTTTTCTTTTTTTTTTCAGATGGAATTCTGGACCCAGTGATGATCATGTGACGTTGGATAAGTTACTTAACCTCTTTGTGTTTCCGTTTCCAAAGTTGTAAAGTGCAAGGAAACCCTACTAAGGCCCACTATGCAGGTTGTTGGGGGAACTTAAAGAGGTTAAGTAACCAAGCAAGGACCAGGTTGGCCATCTTTGGCTTTCACGGTGATCTTCCACCTGACGAGATGTTAGCTGAGTTGAAGACACAGCATCTTGAAAGTGGATCCTTTGATCAGGGTGGTAAAGAAGCCATGGGTGATATTTCTTGCTCATAGGATGGTGCCTGAGTACTCAATGGAAGATAGAATGAAGAATACAGAGAAATTAGTATGTGCACACAGATTTGAAGGGCCACCACGCATGGTCAGCTGGCTGAAGAGAGAACTTTACCTGCCACGTTATCCATAACCTCCTGATTCTGCTACTTTTCCATGGTGGGATATTGATCTAGGAGTTCAGATCCCAGGGCACTGATGAGGTCGGCCAACTTTACCGGGAGCCACAGTTTGATCATTCAGAGTTTTGAGAACAATTGAAGTAGGCAAAAACAGAGCAGAATTGAAGCAATGTGTTGTCTTGGGATAGCTCAGAAGAAAGGACAAATAATCAGAGCAGTTAAAAGGGGCACAGACCCCTACATGAAAGCCATCAGGTTTTTATTGCCCCTGTAAGGCAATGGCACCGTGGGTCTTTACTTCTCAGGATGACATCAGTCAAAAATGTAGTGATTAACATGTGACAGAATCATTCATCACGAGGGTAAAAATGGAAATGAATTTTGGATTCGATTTATAGCCACCAAATTTATTATTAAGACCCCAGTTCTCATTCTAATGGAAGTTCCTCTTCACCTACATAAGATTTAAATGGAAATAACTGTCCTGAGCTTCAAGCCTGAAGCACATCTGAGTTGGTTAGAAGTCTAGGGTTCTGCAGAGTAGAACTGGCTTCACATCTGACCACAGTCGAATTAACAAGATTGAATTATAGCACAGGCATCTGCCAATTCTGCTGAATTCTTCTTGTGACATTATCTTCAGGCGGTTTCTAGGGATGATGAGGTTGATGATAAAAGTAATATAAAAAAATAGCTACTCTTTATTGAACTATTATTCTTATCAGAGAATGGGTCCCCAAATTTCCCTGAAAATAAGAATTTCTTAGCTGGGCTTCATCAATATACAGATTCCTGAGGTGGAACCTAAATCTACTCTATCACAATTCCCAACAGATAAGTTTGGGAAGTTTAGGCAGCACTGTGACAGGCTGGCTGTGTGCTAAAAGGGCTTCATCTCCATTACTAATTTGAGTTCCATAACAGTCATATGAAGTGAGTGCTATAGCCTCATATAGATTGGAAGTCTAAGGATCAAGTGATTTGCTTATGCCAAAACCTTTGGACAGTGTTATCCTTAGGTGCATTCATAATGATTTGATGGGTCCAGGTACAGTGGCACATGCCTGTAATCCCAATGGCTCGGGAGGCTGAGGTAAGAGGATCGTGAATTCAAAGCCAGCCTCAGCTACTTAGTGAAGCCCTGTATCTACATTAAAAAAAAAAAAAAAGGCTGGGGATGTGGCTCAGTGATAAAGTGCCCCTGGGTTCAATCCTTAGTACAAAAAGAAAAAAAAAAATCTGAAGTTGAAATTTCAAAAGATCCCCTAACAGGCTTAGGGGACTTCAGGAAAACTGAAATAAAATTCCCAGATTGCTTGGTGTTTCTATGTAAAGCAGAGAACATTCCAATTTGCCCCCTTATTGTAGCCTTCCTGGTTCCTAAAGGATTTAGACCTGTGCTTCTGTTTTCCGGTATCTCAAATTTCACTCTTTCCACTGTCGGTCTCTCTATTTGCTTCTTCCTCAATACCTTGAGTCATAAGACTAAGATTTCGGAGTTTGTGCTTTAGGAGAGGAGAAGAGACTCATAAATAAGACAGACTTGAAATAAGTGTCACTGAAGAGTTTCAAAGACAAAAAATAGTGCTGAGAAATATCAGAAAGGAACACTGGAATATTGGAGATGGTGTCGTATGGACCTATTCACGTGCACAAATTCTGTGATACTGGTAGGTTTTCTACTGGCAGAGGTGGAGTGAGGTCACCAAATACAAAACCAAAAAAACTATGCTCTGTTTCTCTACTTTGCAAATTGGGCCTCTGTAAGTTAGACCAAGTAGGGGAAAATAAATCTTAGCCCCATGATGGTTTAGCAGTCTAAGTCATCTGTTTCAAAATAGGACAGAATTACAGCCATCTGGTAGTGATTTTCAAATCCAGACCCCTACAGAAGAAAGGGGTGAGAATTCATCAGATAGTCCATCTCTGATCCAGGGCACCAGGCTGCATTTCCCTCACCAGGGTGACACGGATGCTATGGAGCTTTGTGCTTTTATTTTTAATTTTGTTAGTAACCACAAGCCACACTGTTCCGGTATTTTGAATACAGCATTTATAAATTGAAAATAGAAGAAGGGTACAGAATGTGCAACATTTTCTGGTTCATTGTTCCATGTCCTTAAAAAACAGTTGAGAAGGGAAAATTCTACATTCTTCTAGGTGACGGCAATAATGGTATTCTCCCTGCAATTTACAATGAAGGGTAAAAACTAAGCTCTTGAGCCACCTCTTCCGTCTCGTTCACCTCTGATTCCACATGGGGTGACCCCAATGTTCTCATCACTTTTAATTAAGATGTGAATAGGCAGCCGTGTGCTGTTCACCACCTATCACAAGCTGAATGTGTCCCCGCAGAAGATAAGTTGAAGTCCTAATGTTTGAATATGACTTTAAATGGAGATAGGCTTCTTTGGGGGAGTTAATCAAGTAAAGATGTGGTTGTTAAAACGGACTCCAATCCCATGAGGAGGCACAAGCAGAGAGGGAAGGCGGTGTGGAGATAGACACAGAGTCTGGACCCATGTGTCTACAAGCCAAGGATCACCCAAGATTGCTGGCCATCATCAGAAGCCAGAGAAAGGCCTGGATCAGGCTCTCCATCCCAAAGAACCAACGCTGCTGACATTCTGCTTTCAGACTTCTGGCCTCCAGACTGAGAAAGAATAAATATCCCTTGTCTAAAAGCCATCCAGTTTGCCATAGGTACTACATCATAACATCCCGAGGAAACAAATATATCACCTTCACGAAAACTGTCCCCCAAAGAATTCTGGGTGATATAAAAATCAAACAAAAACACTTAATCTGACAACTGCTATAAATATGAAAGATATTGTCCCATGAAAGATAGTAGATGTCATGGGGCGGGGATAACACTTTTGATGGGAAAAGAGAAAGATTTATCATGGAGAAGTTTGGTTGTCTTCAGAAGGAGCTTAAGAGATGGTTTTATCCATAGTGGGCAAACAGTTTTTATTTTTATTTTTAAAGTATTCTTTAATGTGGGCCCATCTTTCCCGTCCATTTAGAGGTCATCTCCGGAGTATTAGAAGATAAAGATGCCACTCAAAGGAAGGATTCTAGGTCTCGAAAAGATTGGAGTGTACCCCTCAACTCTTGGCTCACATTTTGTTGTTATACGAGAAATCGATTTTAATTGCATTCAATCACTGAGATGTTCAATATAAACAGATGGGAGTACTGGGTTACAGCAATTACCCTATTATCATTATTACCCTGTCCTAATAAATACTAATGCTCTAAAGCCTAAGCCCACTCCTAACTTAACTCAAACCAAACCAGAAGAATATGCAATGAAGATAACATGTAGCCTTCAAAAGTCAAAATATTCACTCTATGGCCTTTTTCAAAAAAAAGTCTGCCAACTCTTGGCCTAGGCCAGGGATTGATTGATTGGTTGTTTGATCGATTGATTGAGGGTTGATTGATTAAATTTATGGTGCTAGATCACAAAGCCTAGGGCCTTGTGCATGCTAAGCACACACCCTACTACTGAGCTACATCATCATCATCATCATCATCATCATCATCATCATTTAATGTGGAACATTTAATTTTGTAAAAAAAAAAAGATATAAAATCAAATAGAAAAACAAAGCTGCTTTTCTAAGGAAGAAGATGCCATACTCTTGAGTTTCCCCACTTGACCAACTTAGTACCCCCTAACCTGGCAGAGCCCCAGGATTTCAGAATACTCATTACAGTGATATTGGCAACAACCAGTTGAGTACTTGCAGTGTTTCACAATAGTGCTAAGCATGTCCCATTCACTCTTGGATTTAATCTTTAAAATAATCATATGAGAGATGTACTATTTTTATCTCTATTTTTACATACAAGGGAACGAGAGCTAAGAGGGATTAAATAAAATTAAATAATATGGATCATAGCAGATACAGAGGTCATATAGATGTACCTCTGGCTCCTGCGTCCCTAACTATGTCATGTGAATCTACCAGGATGAAGGTGTTCTTATCTGATCTGCCTCTTCATTGAAGGTCCTATGGTTCAGAGAGGTGAGGAAGGTATCTAGTGCTACAGGCTTGTTGGTCATTGACTGGGTCTGGAATCCTGGTCTCCCAGCTTTGGATGTGATGCCCTTTCTTCAAGCCCACTTGGGTGCATCCTTCCTGGCTCACTGTGGGTTGAGAGGTGCATTGAACAGATTGGCTCTGGGGTCAAAAGGATGGGGTTGAGGTCCCTGCAGTCACATGCTCGTGTCCATCAATTTGATAGGCTAGAGAATGAGATTTATGTAGCATGGAGATTGGTGGACCATTGTTTCTCCCTCAGTGTCCCAAGGTGGCCTCACTTGAGTTGTGCATGTTCTCTTCTCCCAACAGTTTGTCCTGGTCAACCAGGCACAGTCCACACTGGCCTGACCACCCTTACTTAACTTTGTTTCTCCTCCTTCCCTTCCATCTTCTCTTTTGGGCCCTGGATAGGATTATGGATCTGTCGTCCTGTTCAGACCTGCCTTGGCTGAGTTGGCCAGTTCCTTCTTAATCTACCCCTCAGGATCATCCTATCCAGAATTTATCAGAAGTTTGCATTTCTGGGCCATTTAGCCCAGCCTCATCTCTGGGACCAGTAGCTCCTTCTTTACCCATGAAAGGTTACATGTGATATAGTCACCTTCTTCTTAGCCTGTGGTACACTGTGTGTATCATCCACACCAACATAATCATGGAAGTATGGATCTGTCATCCTGTTCAGACCTGTTCACCAATGGCTTTACATCTCCATGACTAAGCCAAATTGGAACTCCACAGAGAAATTAAGTAAAGTTATAGAAGAAAAAGGAAAGTTGCATTTCTTACACAGCTGAATTTGGGGTCCATGTGTACTCATACATTCACTATCTGTCATCTTTACAAAGACACTGTAAAGTCATTTTTTATTATCGCTATGTCATAGTATATGATTTCAGAGCGGAAATGGCTTTAAGAATTATAAGGTTAGAGTAGTGGTGATAATCACAGAATTCATTCATCTAGCACTTGATATACATATGACGTTATGATATACATACGACACTATGATACACATGCTATTATAATCCTCATTTTACAGATGGGGAAACCGAGGGATAAAAAGTTAAGCAATATGTTAAAGGACACTGAACTGAGAAATAAGGACCTGACTTTGAATTTTTGTATAAAGATAGCAGTCACCTCTGTAGGCCGAGATTTCTTCTTGGTGCTCTCTGTGTGTGGTAAGAAATTCTCATGTGCTATATACCCATATGTTTTCTCTGGTACTCATGTATCTTACCCCCATTAGGCAGCGAGGCCTTCTGCAAAGCTTCAGAGAAGGGAAAACCAGTGAGACAAAGATAACAGAGGAGTCATATTTTTGGCTTCTATGTTCCAAATCCCAGGTTCTGGTCATAAACCAAAGATTTGAAAGATTAGATGAGAAGCTGGAAACTATTTTCTCCAGATCAGACAAGACTCTTCAATTTGAGAAAAAATAGAGCCAAAGAAGCCAAGAAACCTAGCATAATGGCAAAGTCCCCTGAAAGAAGTCCTGAGCTATTAGCACCTGCCTTATAGCCAAGCTATCCCAGGTGGGGACCACAGGAAATATCAGAGAGCCAGAAAAGTGGGGAATCAGATGGGTCCTGCGTCCCCCAGGGGTTTAGATGAGGACATCCTAACTGGACAAAAGATTATATCTCCGTGACTAAGCCAAATTGGAACTCCACAGAGAAATTAAGTAAAGTTATAGAAAAATAAGGAAAGTTGCATTTCTTACACAACTGAATTTGGGGTCCACGTGTACTCACACATTCACTACCTGTCGTCTGTAGAGTCATTTTTTTTTTTTTATTATCCCTATGTCATAGTGTTTGACTATACAGGGGAAAAATTATTTGCCCAGGGGATTCAGCTAGTAATGAGAAGAAAAAGTACCTCAGGAGACAAGTGGAAAATAAACAAAGAAGAAAAAAAGAAAAGGAGGAGGAGGAGGAAGAGATAAAGTGTATAAGGCACAGCCCCAGAGTCACAGTCACCCGCATGGGGAGCATTATTCTTCATCCTCCAATAAAAGTGAGCATTTTGTCAGTTGATACTTACATTTTATTTGGTGGAACAGTCATTTTCTTGACCTCTTTTTTCCTGAAGCTCTTGCTTGGGACTGGACATTGTGAAAATGTAGTCAGGCTCCACCAAGGAGTTATTCAACTGTGTGGTTGGGGATTTAAAAAAAAAATGCATGTGAATCAGAGTTATATCATGGAAATTATGCTTTGTGACAAATATGTTATGAATGGCTGCTCATAAAACCATGCCAGTATGTATGCTATCACAGCATTCAATTATTTTAACCTGCTGTGAACTTGCTTGTGATAAATCATGGGAAAACCAAAGAGAACTATCTTTAGTCACCGCACCGTTTCACTGGCTCGAGTCATTCACGGCTCTAAAAATACAATTTATATCATCGGATTCCTGAAATTCTTTCAGTGCTTACATTCTGATTTAAGTGGCATTAGAGCTAGGGTGATTAAGCTGAGAAGTCCAAGGCTACTGACCAATGTCCCCGCGGGTATTAGCTGTCTATCAGATTGAGTATGTTGTTTATCAGGCTCACAGCACCAGGGCAATTAGCAAGTCGCTGAGGAGCTGGGAAAAGGCTTGGGATTCTCTCTCCGCCTGAAAAAGAATCTTGCAATGGCAATGCTCAGGACACTTTGGGTGGGACACTGATCTAGCGTGGGATAGTCCTATTGTTTAATGTCAAATTCAGAACATTTTTGGAAGTGATGGGGGGAGGACTATTAATAAGTCTGCCAGGAGTCAGGCACACACTAAGACTGTTGTGTTTAAACAGAAGGATTCTAATCACGGTGTGATAATGGGGAATGAGGCTGAATCTCCTCTATGCTAAAGGGCCATTTCCTGACTCCCCTTCTCCATGAACCACCTAGAAGAAGAAATGGGTCCTTTGGCTTCTTTTCCTGCTGGACCTGAGAATCTCCATATTTCTGGGAACACCTGAGCTGCTGCTGTTCATATAAATTGTTGTATATATACTTGGGTATCAGCAAAGAGAGCACTGGGTCAGGATTGACTGTGTTGTTTTTATAAATGTAGGGTGTGGGAGATTTGGCACATGAAGTCATAGAGGTACAGCATGCTAGTGAGAAAAATGCCTCACTGGAAAAGAGAACCTGTGGACCGTGAATCAATCATGGTGGACAGTATCAGCCTCAACTTCTCAGCCTCAACTTCCTCCACTTATAAAATGAGGCAGCTGTATTAATTCTGAGATTCTCAACTTCAGGCAGTGAATTAGAATCACCTGGAGGACATTCCAATATCGTTGCCCCCGCCAAAAATATGCTACCTGATTAGCCCTGGGTGAGGCTCCCCTGGTGACTTTATGTACAATTTGGCTGAGAGCTGTTAGATGGGAGGTTTCTGGAGTCCCCACCAGGCTCCATGCAGTAGCCTCTGTGACGGTGTGAGCATCGGGGAAAATGGAAATGGAAGGTGCATGAGCAGCCTAACCATTCACAATGGCCATTTACAATTGGGATTATTGGGATACACATTTCCTAGTATGGTCTGTGGATATTTTCTACTGGGGGGAGAGGGTGGCAAACCAGTAGTAATTTATTCCTAAAGAGTACAGAGCATATGGCCTAAGGTAGGGAAAGAGTTTTAGTAAATCTTCAGCATGTGTTTGCATAGTTAATGGCCTTAATGTTATGATGTGATTTTGGGTGTAAATATAAAGCTCCCCCTGGAGTTCCAATTCGATGCCCTGAATTAACCTGGGTCAGATTTTTGAAGGGAACAGGGGTCTTTCTGGATCAAACATTTATTCCGCCATTGATACACTTCTCCATGCTTGGGGATCCTGCCTGTGACATAAATACTTGAGAAACAATTATGGATATAAAAATACTATTAATGAGAAAAACCCTCCTCACCAGCTGTGCTTCATGGATTTCTGGATTTGATTACCAGCTTCTTGATGCTTGACAATTTGACTGGTATTTAATGCTTTCTCATTTTTCCTGATAGGGACCACTAAGCACGTTGTGTTCTCTCTCCCAGTTGGCAACTCAACAAAGGCCAGCCATAAAAACCTCCACTTGTGTAATAAACTGTTGTACAATCTACTGCTTATGAACAAGGTCCCTGAAAATGTGCAACCTTTCTGCACATTAAACACAAAACAGATGGAGCTTTGAAAATAACTTTCTTCTTCAGGGGAGGAGTAAGTCAAAGAAGGGAAAGCAAAACTCATAGAGTCCTAACTGACGAACCAGAGGCTGAACAGCCTGTTCCAGGTTGGGAGGGGCAACCGTGTTCTGTCAAGGATGCTCTATACCTTGGGGGTGCTCTGAGGAAAGGGATGATGTATGCAGTAATGGGAAGTGAAGCCAGTTGATCCATTTTCTAGCCAGGTAAGCCAGGCAAGTCATGAATTCCTTTGCACTTATTTTTTAAACCTCATGTGCAAATGATGTCAATTTGGAACCCTAGTGCCCAAGCATTCCAGAGAAAAAGAGTTGCTGGAAATATAAATACTCATTTGGGTGTTACTATTGGTCCCCATTTGCTTTTATTTAATTGTTAGTTTTATATATGTTAAAAAAGTAAATATATATAATTCTTAAATGGAAGAAATGATGGATATGAAAATTTTAAAACAGTGTGTATATATATGCATACATATCTACATACACACACATATAGATATATAACATGCATGATGTACTAATCTATGTCTATATTTTTAAAAAGAAAGAGAATTTTTTAATATTTATTTTTAGTTTTCCGTCGACACAACATCTTTATTTTATTTTTATGTGGTGCTGAGGATCGAACCCAGCACCCTGCACATGCCAGGTGAGCGCGCTACCACTTGAGCCACATCCCCAGCCCCAATGTCTATTTTTTTATATCCTGCCATATTTGGGGGGAATTTGCGGTATTTTATAAGGACACACTTTTTTTTAATATACTGCTTAAAGTATAATTCTATTTGTGGAAGGACTAGTTTTGGTTATTAAATGAAACTGACTACTCCATCTCAGAGTAGTAAAATAACCACTTTCCATTTATTTTCTGCTCTCAGAAAGAAGTCCGTATGTCACCCTATTGGTAAAGTGGGGTCCAAATGGTAGGCATTAGCTGTTTTATAAACTGTAATGATATCCACGGAAGATTTTTCCTCCCATGATTATGGAAAGCAAAGGAGGCATTTTCTAAAGGAATAAGATGTTCAAGATTTGGGGGTAAGGGTGGACTTTTAACTGGTTTTTATTAGACAGGAAACAGAAAAATAGAAAATACACTAGGAATTTCCAACAGGTAGGATTTAATACAGGAATTGATTGCTGAGATAGGAAGTGGCTGCCACCCTAAGCTGATGCCATGAAAGAAAAGAGATGTGAGCGTCTGAGGAACTGATGCTTACATCTCTGAGGAAGGGGACAGCTGCTGCTGATGCCCACTCAAGCCCGTGAAGGTTCTGGAAATGCTGGCAAAAGGTGGGCAGCTACAGCAAGAGGAGCACAGACTTGGAACAGCAGGAGTCCATTTCTCTCTAGCACCACCTATTGGCAAGGACAGGCTGAGGAGGATGGGTTGGGAGCCAAAAGACAAGAGGGGATAATGGGCACATGGAGCCAGGTGTTATCTGGAGACTCCAATGAGTAGAAAGGTGGGCAAAAACCACAAAAAAATAACCAGGACAGGAAGAAAAGAACTGAGCTCTGTGACCAGATTCCTCTAGAAGCAAGAAAAAAACCAGGCAAGAAGCCAGACTGAATGTTACAGAAAAACAGATCACGTCAATGCCCAAAGAGACCTCCTTCTCGTCTGACTTTTCAGCAATTGTTCAGCTAGTGGGAGAGAAGTAGCAAAAATAACAGAGCTACTAAGTGGTAGTGATTTGTCTATAACTCATATATCTACCCAAGAGTTCAAGCGTTTTTTCCTCTGTTGTACTTTCAGCCAGCCAGAGCACCCTAGCCAGGATCTGTACTGTATATATGTATTTAACACTGGCTATTTTTTTCCCCAAAGTATATTAATTTATTTAATCCTCCCATAATCCAGTAGGGTAAAACAGAACCGTTTTTGTTTATCTTCATTTTATGGATGGGGTACAATCATGTGGCGTGAATGACAAGGTCACCTCCTAATTACCCACAAAGGCAAGATTGACACCTAGGTCTCCTGACTTCTAAGCCCATTGCTCTTTTTTACCATGACATGAAAAAAAAAAATCTAAGAGTTTTTTGGTTTTAATCACATCTTTGGCAACCTTTTCAAACATGAAAATAAACTGCGCATACTATATTATAGGAGTCCCTGCCCACATTTCTGCGATTTCATTTTCTACAGTGTTGGTTGCCTGAAATCAACTACAGTCCAAAAATATTACATGGAAAATTCCAGAAAGAAACAATTCATAAATTTTAAATGACATCCCATCCTGAGTAAGCATGATGACATTTCATGCCATCTGGCTCTTCCCTGCCCTGGTCATTTTATTCAGTGTATCCATACTGTATATGTTACCTACCTGTTACTTAGTAGCCTTCTTATTATCAGATGGATTGTTACAGTATTGTGAGAGAGAGAAGGAAAGAGACCACATTCACCTATCTTTTATTACAGTATTTTAGTATGGTTGTCTTACTTTTATTATTATTAACCTGTTACATTATCTCATTTGTAAATTAATATTTATAATGGATAAATATTATGTATTGGAACAAAACAACAGGTACAGGGCTTGGGATTCTCTGATGTTTTAGACATCCACTGAATGTCTTGGAACATATACCTTGTGTAAAAGGAACAACATCTATACAAATAGATTTAACTGAGAAAACTCTGTTATGGCCAGTCCCTGGGTAAGTGTCTGTGTACTACTCTGAGTCTACTTAGCTAATAGAGAAAATTTCCCCTATGCAGAGAGTAATTTTTTCTCTATGGAAAAAAAAAAAGATGAAGTTGCATTTTAGCTGAGGTGCAAGGTATCAAGTCAACAAAATCTCATATAAAAAATTGTCTTAGAAAAATCTATTTAACGTCCTATAAAATAATAAGAAATCCTCAGTAATGAGTTTGTAAAGAGACCAACACTGCGGGTTTCCCCCAGGATTGGGACAGACCTCTGTTTCTTTTCTTGAACCCCCTGATGACAGGAGTGGCCTACACTTGGGGCACATGTTGGATTAAACATTTGCATTGTTAAATTCAAGAGTCATTCTCAAGACTGATAGGCTCACACTGTGAGACCCCACAAGAGAGCACCTTGGCTGTCCTTGGCGGGCATTCTCTGGGCCACTATGGCAGGCTGTTTCCTGAGACATCTGTGTTGCCTCTCTCCTTCTCTTCTCTGGTCTCATTTCACTGAGGTTCACATGGTAGAACTCATGGACATAAGTGCACATCCATTGTCTTCAAAAGGAATTTTACCCAGGAGTGACCCACTGAGAAAGATTTGGAGGACAAGGCCCATTGGAGGGGAAGCATTAGATGCAATGAATTACTCTGAAAGTTAAAAATCTAACTTCAAGAGCCAGCAGGCACTAACTAATCATGTGGCTTCAGAAAAGTCACCTGAGCTCTCTGAACCTCAGATTCTTCATTGGAAAAGTTTTTCTCCAACTCATGGATGGTTATGAGACTCTGATAACAAATAGAAAGGGCTGGGGGAACGGCTCAGTGGTAGAACACTTGCCTAATGACACATGTGAGACCCTGGGTTCAATCCCCAGCATCACCAAAAAAAGAAAAAAAATTGAAACAACAAACAGAATGCTAACAAACAGGAATGTGAATTAGCACTTTGAAAACCGTAAACGTTTACTAATAGAAGATACATTTTAAAAGTCTTTTTCTATCTGTCACATAAATTTCTCTGTACGGTCACTCATCCATTAAAAACTTGATCTTTCCAAACAGGCGTCCACCTCTCTGATGTGCATTAAGAGAAACAAGCCAGATGAAAAGACTATGCATTGCATGATTTCATTTTTATGACATTCTGGAAAAGGCAAAGTTATAGAAAAAGAAAACCCCATTCCAGTGGTTGACAGGGGGCCTGATGAAGGGGGAGTAGCTGGTGACAAAGAGGTTGCAGAGGGAAATTTCCCAGTGACGAAACCATAGTGCCTAGTAATAGAGTAGTAGATAAACAACACTTCGCCTTTCTCAAAACCTATAAAACTTTACAGTAGAAAAAGTGAAAGTCAATGTATGCAAAATGCAAGAGGGAGTCAGGAGATCTGAGGATAGAATGCAGGCATTGTGGCAAAAAAGTCTAACTTTATCACAAATGTATGACATAATCTCCCTAAAACACGGAAGAAAGAAGGAGTTGACCTAAGTAACTTGGGAGAACAATATTTTGACGAAGAACTGGAGGACTAAAATTACAGAGCAAGTCCACATACACAGTGGATTCTAGCTAGTAATATTTTTTTCTCATGAGATGATGTGTTAACAATTATGAAACTCTAGTCCATGTCTACTCAGTAGGACAAACAAGTAAAAAGATGGTGGGTGACAGGAGTCACTTTTCTTGTTGGAAAGAAAGATTTAGAAAAGCAAGGGAAAAAAGATAAAATGAAGTCATTTGCTTTGAAAGAGAGTTGGAGACGTTGACATGAAGTCAGATTTAGCTTGACATAGGTAAAAATGTGTACATATAGAAATTCTTGTAGATACCTGTATATGCACAGGTGGGCTCAAATATATGTATTTCCTAGTTGTGTCCCCTGAGAGTCTAGAACCAGTAACGCCTGAGAACCCATATGCATTACCAGGTGCTCAGTTCTCCAAAAAAGAAACCAGGGCCCTTTGGAGGGAAACAGCTGATTCTAGGGTTGGCACAGAAAATGTACGAAAACAAGCCTGGAGGCATCTTGTAGAGCCAGAGAGCAAGAAAACATGCTCAAACAACAAAATGATGAGGGTACATCAAAGGGACTTGTGAAAGAGCTCCTGATGATGGAAGCTGGGGTCATTGCAGCAACCAAATGAATAATGTAGCATTTTATTCTAACCTCAAAATCATATAAAAATCCACTGAGTCCATACTGATCTAAGTAAAACCGATAAGTCAATAGATGAGTCCATAAATAGAATGAGACAAATCTTCCTTCCAGAAGAATCAGGAATAATTTATGTGGAAACTGCCCCTCCAAGAGGTGACATGCTTTCAAAAAGCAGCATCTGAATGGATGATAAGCTGGACTTCACAGTGGAGAACTATGGCCAACACTATCCTAGGCCAGCAATCAGCATTAACACCACGGGGTGCATCCTGTGCACAAGCACCTGTGATGTGTTAGGACCACCTGTGATGTGTTAGGAGAAGAAGGACACTTTACCTCCCAGGTGCCCTTCTATAAGGTCCATAATCACAATCTGCCCAGGGGAAAATTCTGTATAATAATGAACCAATACTCTCCAAAACTGTCAAGGTCATGGAACAATTAAGCAAGGAAAGACTTCTTTTTTTTTTCAGAGGAAGGATGAAAGTGAGGAAACTTAATGACTAAACGTCACCACATATCCTGACACAGATAGAAAGCATTAGTGGGGGGTTGGGGTCAGGGAAATCTGCAAACCATTTGGAGATTAGCTCATGGCAATGAATTTATGTTGGTTTCTGGGTGGTTGACAGTGTACCAATGGTAACACAAGAGGTTAACAATAAAGAAATGTGGGTTAGAGGCATATGGAAGCTCTGTGTCATCTTTGAAAGTTTTCTGTAAATCTATAAGAGTTCCAAGTAAAAAGGAAGTATTAAAAAATACCATTTACAAAATGTCCCCAAGTGTAAAATATCTAGAGAGAAATTTAATAGAAGATGCACCAGATGTCTACCTGGAAAAACTGTAAAATGTTTTTTAAGAGGTGTTAAAAGGAACCTAAATAACTTGAAAGAGAAGCTGTGTTTATGAATTAGAGGACTCAGTATGTTGTTATGGAAATTCTCCCAACCGAATCAATATATTTAAGCACGATTTTTATACTCTCTTTCTTTTTAGCAATTGGCAAGACAGTCTTTGAAGTGTATAAGGCCATGTCAAGTATCCACAAAATAAATGTGAATAAAAGAGGGCCCTTGAGGCCTTACCCTATCTAATTTCAAGGCCTCACGCAATTACTTGTCAAATAATAAAACACTTTTCTTGGGCACGTTCGTTCTTATATCAGAGTGCCAAGTCCTTAAGTTATACAAACTGTATTTCAAAATGTCAAAGGTGAGACGTCTCTTCCTCAGAAAGAAACAAACTTCATTACTCTGTTCTAAATCTACCCTGAACTTGTGAGTTAGACAGCTTGACCTCTAACTTCTTAATACAAATCACTTCTGTATTTGAAGTTTTCCTTTGAGAACACTAGTTAGGATGAATCTAACATTTGACCTAGGGCCACATGCATGTGACTTCTTGTTAATATTCTTTGGGGATGACAGAGAGGTTTCCTCAGACAGACTACATCCACCTCTTCTTGTAGCCGAAACTATATACCAGGTTACCACCACAGTTACAGAGAGAGTTCTGATACCATTTCTCCTTTAAAAAATCCTAAGAATATATTGCCATGGTTCAATATTATTTTGTAGATTCGGGTAATGTCTTCTCTATAGGATGTGGTTTTCAGGTAGAGGAAAAATCTAGCCTTAGATCTAGAAGACTTAAATCTACTCTTTGTCTTTCCACTGACTAGCTGGTAAACTTGGGCAAGGCATCTAATCTCTCGTCTTCTACAAGAAAAATTTTTGCCTCCACATCTCACAGGTTTATTAAGCATATCAAGTGAGATAGTGTACATAAACATTAAAAGTAGTAAAAGTTCTGCACAGGTATAATTCAATAAATTCCACAGTCAGTTTACCTTGGGGAATAAATGCTCTTAATTTTAGCTTGATGAAATTTCCTGGTGGTTCTCTTGAGTTCTACAAATGCCTATGGAGGGATACATCATAAATAAGTATGTTTGTGCAGGTGAGAGACAGCAGGTGGCATTGTTCTACTTGTGCCATATTGTATTGGAAGGTGTGGGGCAAAGGCAGATTTAACTTCCTGGCTTAGCACTTTCTTATCACCCTTCGCAGTGCATTGGTTTTTTTCCATTGCTGGGTATCAAAATGCCATTGATTAGTGGCTAAAATGGCACACACTTATTTCAGAGTTAGGAAACGAGACAAACCAAAGCTGGGAACTTGGTTCAAAATCCCAAGGGTATAATCAAAGAACTGGTCAGGTTACATTTTCTTTCAGGGTTCAACTAGGGAAGAATCTGCTTCCAGGCTTATTCAGGATGTTGGCAGAATTAATTTCTTGTGGCTACAATGAATTTATGATTTAGACCCATGACTGAGGGCCCTGCATTTTGCTTGAGGTCTTTTAGAAGCTGATTGCAGTTCTTAGAGTTCACCCACAATTTCATGCCAATTAGACTTCTCCAACTTGACCACTTCTTCATTATGCCTCCAAGAGACTGGTTTCAATCTGCTAAGAAGAAAGTTATATCAAGTTATGTAATTATGGGCTTGACAGCCCCTTACCTTTGCTATGTAATAAACCTAATCATGAGAGTGACCTCATTATTTTTGCCATAGAGGTCAAGAAGCAAGTCATGGGTATTGCCTATACTCAAAGGGAAGGGATTACACCAGGGCATAGATGCCAGGTGGGAGGGATGTTATGACCACCATAATATCTGCCCATCAAAAGCAGCATCTATAGGGAAGCCAGGGTTTAGAATGAGTTGAAGGGAAGGGTACACGGTCACTAGAAGAAAAAATCAGAAAACTTTCCCTTTTTCCCCTCGTTTGCATACATGAAGACATATGAAAAGCTCTCTAGTAACCTCACCCATTCAAAACCAGAAGTCTAGAACTGAGCCAGTTGTATGGCAATAACCTTGGGACAGCTGCCCAGTTGGAGGAGAAAATATTTTATTGGGGTGCATTTGGATTCAATGAATAAAAACCCAACAAGATTCATTAAAATGAGGTTATTCTTGGTATCTACCTGGACTAATGGGTGGTGGCTTCTCTGCCTAACTCAGTTTTTCCTCCCTTTTAACTTGATTCTACTCTTAGCTTTGGCTTATTACTTTCTCTACAGTTTTAGTTCCATCTCCTAGCCTCCTTCCTTCAACCTCTTTGGACAACTGCAAAGTCTTTTAATGAACATTATTCAGTCTCTTGAGACAAGGAGACCATGGCTTAGTTCTCTATTTTAATAACAGGCCATTATTACAGATCATAGAGTTTACGCTATTTCCCATTGGGGTCTAAATACATCTTGGTCGTATCAGCTGAAGTGTGTAGTAGGACCAATAGGTCAAAGGCTGTTCAAGTTTGTTTCAGACAGCTTTGAATCCCTGTGACCAAAAGACCTTATAAGAGCAATGTAGAAGAGGAATGGTTCATGGTTTCCGAGATTCAGTTCCTGTTGAGCTGACTCCAGCTCTTGCCCTACAGTGAGACAGAATGTCATGGCAACAGAGCATGCCTGAGGAACTAGCTCAGAACAGCAGACAGGAAGAAGAGAGAGTACTCCACTCACCAAGGACAAAATATAAACCTCCAAGTCATACGCCCAGTGACCCTGTCACACCCTACCTGTCTACAGTTTCCACCCATTAATCCACCCATGGATTAACCCACTGATTATGTTATACAAGTCTCATCATCTAATCACTTTGCCTCTGAAAAATCCTTACACTGCCTCACACGTGAGCTTCTGGGGGACACCTCATCCAAGCTGTAACAAAGTGGCTGTTCTTTTCTGTGACAACTCAGTGGTAGTCATTTTCAGTCGAGTAGAAAATCAATCACCATGTCCATTACTAAGGGCATGATGGCCAAAGGTTCTGCAATAGAATAACATTGTAGTGAGATTCCCCAAGAAAATGAAAAGGGAAAGCACTAAATCCAACACCTGGCTCTAAAAACAATATATTTATAAATTTAGAATTCAATAAAACAGAATTCTTACTGCAGAGAGTTTGAATGGATGGCCTTTTTGATACTCTTTAAAATCAGTTATTTTTAAAAAAATTTGAAACCACAAATGAAAACAGAAGAAGCTTAGAAGATAGATAGGACATGTGAAATATCTAAATAATTAACATTCTAGAAGGAGGAAAATAAACCAGACATTAAAAGGTCATGATTAAAGAAATAAGAGCAGTTTCAACTTTGGAAGTATGATAAATTTGACTACATGCTTTTGAGGTATGCCTCTTCACACAGGCACAAGTAAACACTTCATAAAAATAATATTATGAGTAGAAACCATCTTTGAGGGGTTAGCAAGAATGTGGAACAATGGGACCTTTCATACACTAATGGTAAAGGATGACTCGGTATCACCACTTTTGAAAATGACTTACTCAAGTTGAATGTATGTGAATTTCAGTTGACTAGGCCATTCTCCCCATAGGTATATGCCTAACAGAAATGCACACACATGTTCAAGAATGTTTACAGTAGCACTATTTATAGTAAAGCCTTAAATTCACCATCAAGGGTCCACCAAGAGCAGAATGGGGGCTCAGTGGTGTAGCACTTGCCTAGCATTACATGAGGCCCTGGGTTCCATCCCAGCACTGGGGAAAAAAAAAAGTAGAATGGATGGACAAATTGTGGTGTCTTCTTTGGAGAAATGCTATACAATAAAGAAAATGAACAAACTATAACAATAATTTACAAGCGTACTTTGAATGGAAGAAGCCAGACACAAAAGAATTCATATTGTGTGATTCTGCAAAAATAATCAATATGTCAGAATCAGAATACTATTCAAGGAGGAGGGAGAAATTAATGGTTTATATGGGAGATGACTGAGGTTTCTGGGGTCTTCTTTTCTTTTATATGTCATTTTATAAGTGTTTATTCTGAGATTACAAGCAGTACATTTTGTTTTATGTTGTGCACTCTTTACATATGAGTATTTCATATGATTCTAATAAAATTAAAACAAAGAACAATTTTAATAAAATACTGAAATAAAAACAAATAAAACTTTAGTCCAAAAATATGGGACAAAAAGAAGAAAGAAAACTGGTAGAAACTAGTTCAAGTACATTGATGATCACAAATGCATTAAAAATTAAACAAATACACCTTTTGAAACACAGAAATTGAGAAGTTAGAGTAGGAAAAATAATTGAACTCTATTCTATATGAAAGAAACAATAACCAAAACATGAGAACATAGTAAGATTCAGAGGAAAACTAGTCAGAAATGGCCACATCTCTCTTTCAGGGATGGATACATAAAATAGACAAAAATTGATAATGATATTTAGATTTGAACAACACAAATTATGAGTTTAAACTAATGGACATAAATAGATCCCAGCATCTAACAACCAGAGAATGTACATTCCTCTCAAGCACACATGGTTTATTTTCAGAAATTGATCATGTACTAAAGCAATTCTGAAAAACTTTCAAAGAATCAGGGTAATAAAATCCACATTCTCTGACCATAAGTGCAATTAACTTAATATTTCACTCATAGCTATTTATAGAGATTCTTCCTTATGCATGTGCCTTGGGAGACACAAACAAGAATGTGTTAGCAGAATCCACAAACAAAATGGTAATAATCCAAATGTCTATTGACCAAGAGTTAAAAACGTGATACGTGATTGTCACTAAGGAATGTGAGTGAGCAATGAAATGCAGAAATTAGAGCTGTACATGTAACTGGGCCTTAAAAAATAAAAATTGTGTTTTGTGAAAAAAGCAATATTCAGAGAGACTCACATAGTTATATATTATTTTAATTTTTTTAGAACTTGATGATAGAGATGTAAAAAAAAATTATTATTACCTGGCTTGATCGTGTAGAGTTTTATTTTGTACAAATGGAGAATGATACATGGTTTTCTTATCCTGCAAAACACCTATAAATTTGGGGGCATGTACTTGGTTTCAAAGAAAATCTTCAGGTGTTCCAAAATGTTGAGTTTTGAAAGTCGGAACCCAGGACTGTCAGTCTTGCAGTGCATAGTGACGTCTGTTCGTGGGACTGCATATACCATTGTAGCATGATGTGTTATTCAGTATTTTTTTTTTTGTTGATGCTGGCATAAACAAACCTGATGTGCTGCTGGTTGTACAAAAGTAACAAGGAAAAGTAATTTGTGTGCAATACTTGATAGTGACAACAAATGACCACTGCAGTAGACCCAACAGTGCAGAAATAAACTCATATCCATTACCAATTAATAGTCATCAAGGATGCTATTAAGACCTTTTAATAGGGAAAGAATAGTCTTTTCAACAAATAGTGCTGGGACAACTGAATAGGTGCAAACAAAAGAATGAATTTGGATCCTCATCTCACATCATATGCAAAACTCAAGATGGATCAATCATCTAAATACAGCAGATAACTTTATAAACCTCTTAGAAGAAAGCCTATGGACAAATCTTCATGATTCGGGCAATGGATTCCTAGATCTATCAAAAGCAGGAGCAACAAAAGAAAACATAGATGAATTTTGTCAAAATTTTTAAAAACTTTCGTTCATCCAAGGACATTTTCAAGAAAGAAACAGACAATCTACACGAAAAGAGAAAATATGTGCAAGTCATATATCTAGAATATATAAAGAACTTCTACAGGAAGAGAGATCTGAGCTGGCAGGCTTGCTCTACCTCCACCATGTTATGATGCAGCAAGAAGCCCTTACCAGATGCTCCAGACTTCCCAGCCTCTAGACCTAAGAACTGAACAAACCCCTGCCCTTTATAAACAACCCCATGTGTGGTATCCTGGGATGGAACAGAAAGTCCACCCAGACAGAAAGAATTAACAAATGGAATGGATTCAAACTGAAAAGCTTCTTCTCAGCAAAAGAAACAATCAGTGAGGTGAATAGAGAGCCTACAGCTTGGGAGCAAATTTTTACCACTTGCACATCAGATACAGCACTAATCTCTAGGGTGTATAAAGAACTCAAAAAGCTAAACATCATAAAAACAAATAACTCAATCAATAAATGGGCCAAGGACCTGAACAGACACTTCTCAGAAGGTGGTATACAATCAATCAACAAATATATGAAAATATGTTCAACATCTCTACAATTAGAGAAATGCAAATCAAAACTACTCAAAGATATCATCTCACTCCAGTCAGAATGGCAGCTATCATGAAGACAAACAACAATAAGTGTTGGTGAGGATGTGGGGGAAAACGTACTCTCATACATTGCTGGTGGGACTGCAAATTGGTGCAGTCAATATGGAAACTTCTTTAAAAAAAGACAAATAATCAAAATTTTTAAATGAGAAAAGGAGCTGAATATACATTTCTCCCAAAGAAGATACACAATGACCAACAAGCACATGAAAAAGTGCTCAACATCATTATTCAAAGGGAATGCAAAATTATAGTGAACTACTTCTCAAACCCACTAGGATAGCTATAATCAAATGCACAGATAGTAACAAATATTGGTGAGGCTATGGAGAAATCTCTGAACCTTTATGCATTGCTGTGGAAATGAAATATGGTGCAGCCACTGTGGAAAACAGTCTGGCTGTTTCTCAAATGGTTAAACATCTGACCCTGCAATCTATTCCTTATATCTATCCAAGGAAACTGACAACATGAATCCACATATAAACGTGTACATATTGTTTACATAGAATTATTCCTAATAGAATTATTCCTAATAGTCACAAAGATGGAAACAATCTAAATGCTCATTAATTGATGAATGATAATTGAACTAGTGCTCTGATGTGCAAGTGGTAAAAATTTGCTCCCCCAAAGCAAATGTTTTATGTTTATAGAAAAGAACAGTATTCAACATTCAACCTTAAAAAGTAACCAAGAACTGAGCTGGGTGTAGTGGTGCATGCCTGTAATCCCAGTGGCTCAGGAGGTTGAGACAGGAGGATCACGAGTTCAAAGCCAGCCTCAGCAGTAGTGAGACGCTTAGCAACTCAGCGAGACCCTGTCTGTAAATAAAATACAAAATAGGGCTGGGGATGTGGCTCAGTGGTTGAGTGCCCCTGAGTTCAATTCCCAGTATCAACAACAACAACAAAAAGTAACCAAGAACTGATAATGTGCTACACCATGGATGAACCTTAAAAAATTATGCAAAGTGAAATATCTAGTCACAAAAGAGATATTAATCTATTCATATAAAAGATACAGAATTAGGCAAACATATGTTGGAAAAAAATAGATTAATATTTCTTTAGGGATTGTAGGCAGAGGAGATTTAAAAAAAATGTATTGGAAATTGTAAATAAAACCAAAATTTGGTTTTATAAAGTCAATTATGTCTCCAATTCTTGCAAAGTCTCAATCTTGGTAAAAACACAAAGAAAAATAGTGGCAAAAAGTTCTTAAAACTGGTAGTGGCTGATCACCTAAAGCCAGCATAATATATAATTAGCATATATAATTAGTGTACATAAATTCTAATGAATCAAGAATGAGCAATTGCTGAAGGAGGTCTCAGAATTCCTACTTAATGGATTAAGTTGAGAAAACTATGATTACAGAGGACATTTAGAAAATAAAAGGTAGAAAAGGTGAATTGTCATTATTTGCAGATTTTTTATTATCTGATAAGCAATCATGTATGTTGGAACATTAAAAAAAAGTTTTAGAATTCATAAGGCAATTTGGTAAGACGGCTGGAGGCAAAGTTGGAAGGGGAGGGATGAACATTTGGAAGATAATAATTAGTTTTTGTGTGTGTGTGCATCTCTGTAAAGCTTGGCACAGCTGCAGTCAACGTGTACTGCTTTTGTAGTTTGAAGGGAAAGTAGATAATAGTTAAAACCTAAGATAAAATGTCTCAGTGCAGCAAAAACCCTTCAAATAAAAACAAGCATATTTGAATTTCACAGCAATCTGGGAACTCTGGTTGAAGGAAAAAAAAAAAAAAAAAAACCCAAACCCTGAAGTGATCCTAGCCTGCCCTCATCTCAACCCCCTGCACAACTTGAAGGCAAGTGTCATAATTTAAGTCATGTCTATTTCCATCAAGTTTCTCTGATGTTAGGATTCTTTGGCTGGATTTCTACACAGATCATATAAAAGTGGCCATTTTTATAAAGAAAAAAAAAAGATTTTCCTGAGTCATAAACTCTTCTTCCCTTAGGTGTAGAAAGGTATATCTTTCTTTTATGAAAGTAGCTTTGGATTTAGGACAAGAAATTCAGGACATTGAACCTCAAAAAGGACAAGAATGTGAACCAGCCAATGAACAATCCTTCATAAACCTAAATGACTATGATCTATTGTCTAGGTTTAGAAACATGCTTTTGGCAACCCTAATTGGCAAAACAGAATCCACTTGATATTGGGATAGGGAATAACTCAACTTCAATAATAATGTTAATAGAGACATCATTTATTAGTAATCTACATATTTTCTGCCTTATCATTTTCTTCCTATTATTCTCATCTTAGAAACGTCACACAACTAGTATGGTACAGCTAGAATTTCTATAATTAGCCACCACCTCCCATCTTTTGGACTCTTGGTATCCCACACATATTAAGTACTCAATAGATGTTGATTAAATGACCAGATTTTTTTTTTTCTTTTCATCAAGACTGGAATATTTTCTAGGTGTGAAGGAGAATAACATGACCAAAACATGTTATTATACCTAGACGATAGGTCATAGTCAGTTTGTCTCTGCTCTTTGCTTCAATTCTCCTGATTCAACTCCTTTATGCATCAGAAAATAAAGAAAGAAAACATGAATACTCTGGGAAATTACTCAAGCACAAGGAAGTACTTAAAGAGACATATTTGTGTAAGACATCAAGTGAAATGAACAGGACATAAATAATACAGATGATGATTTGAATGAGTAATATATTGACATGTTTATAACATCTTGCAAATGTGTCTTTCCATATGTGCACTTTTAAAAACCTATCGTTTGTTTGGTTTTCTTCTTAATTAATTATTTGAACGTCTGCATCAGCCTTAGGTGCAAATGGAACTGCACTAGGAGATCCAGCTACTGGTTAGAATGTACTGTTTTGGATAAAAAGCAATTAAAAACGATGAGTCTAGGCCCACAGAAAAGCAGACAAGGGCCCAACCCCCATTGTTTGTAACTTCCAGGAATCAACCCTGGCCCCTTCCTGCGGGGTGTGTGTGGGGGGGTGCGCTAGAGCTGGCTGGAGTGTTGTTCAAAGGGTTTCTCCAAATTCCACTACTGGAAAGGAAACCACTGATATCACAACCGCACTCCTCAATTAGATGGCTCTCAATCACCTTTTGATCCCGGGGATCCTGACACTTTGCCTGTCCTCCTGCCAAAGCCCCAGTGTCTGGTTTTAGGAATATTCCACTCCTCCCCCAAGCCTTTGAATGACAACATTTTTGTTACAGTACTTTAACGCTCTAATAAATTCCTCAGTTGTGGTTAGTACACCAGACTATTTAGACATCGTCCACAAACTGTTTGGACTGCGGGGGAGGTTCTGGCATTTTCAGACTGGTTCAGATGGTTTCCGAGGGCTGAGGGTGTAATAATGTCTGTTGGATGATTCTAGAATAGGTTTCTCTGGCTAAAATATCAACCACAAAGCAACCTAAAAAAATCAGAGAAATTCATAATACAGGACTGATGTTAGGTCAGTGGGTAGCTTTCAAGTAAAACCATATTGTCTAATTTTGTCACAGAAAAAAAAAATGATGTAGAGGAGGTGTGTTGTAAAATCATTAGTCCCTGCAGAGAATTAAAACCCTCTCTTGATTCCAGACCCTGGGGAGGTATGATCCGTCATGGATTTGCTTTGTCTTGTTCTATTGGGTTAAGAGAATATTAGAAGCTCCCGAGCCTACCTGGGGCTACGCTGTGGCTACTGAGTACTTGAAATATGTCTAGGTGAAGCTAAGGGGTTTAATTTTTCAATCTAAAGATAGTTTAAATTTAAATGTAAAAGTATTCAGTTCAGTTACTGAAAAACTGATTATATATATAATAGTGGGGTTCATTGTTCTATCTTCATGCATGCACATAATATAGCAATATAACTTGGTCAATATCATTTCCTTTTTCCTTCCTCTCCTTCCTCCCCCATTCCCTTTCCTCTACTTACTGGTCTTTCTTCTATTTTCACGAGATCGCCTCCACCACACATACCTTCCTTTCCCCTTTTCCTTTCTAGCTTCCACATATGATAAAACAAAAGATCCTTGACTTTCAGAGTTTGGCTTATTTTGCTTCATACAATGCTCTCAAGTTCCATCCATCTTTCTGCAAATGCTATGATATCATTCTTCTTTATGGGTAAAGATATAGACCACATTTTCTTTATTTGTTGATCCACTTACATACATGGAATCGAATCCCATGGTTTGGCAATTGTGAATTGGGCAACTCTAAACATGGGCATACATGTACCGCAATAGCATGATGACATTAATTCTTTAGAACTCTTAATGATTTAAAAGAACTCACATTGCTGGCAGCATCATCTCTGGAGTCAGACCTGTGCAACGGAGCCACGCTTATGGACCTTTGAATCCCTAGAGCCTGGCTTCTCTGATATCTTGCCAACTCTAAGCCTGTTGTCTAGAGCAATGTTGAGTAGTCCATGTCAGAGGAAATTAAATCTGTGTGAATTCAGTCATACAAGTTTAGCTCTGAAACAGGTGCTAGCAGAGACCAGGCATAATCCCCAAGAGTTTTCAGACTTGTAAAACAAAACACGTGCCATAGAACAAGCAGTGAGCAATGGAAAGCAGTGAAAAAGAGGCCACAAGACACCGTGCTGGGGTTGACCAGACAACGGACAGTGTGTCCCGTTAAATTTAAATCTCTGATGAACAATGAATAATTTTTGTAGTATTAGATCATCTGGGGCTGGGGCTGTAGCTCAGTGGTAGAGTGCTTGCCTTGCATGTGTGAGGCATTGGGTTCGATCCTCAGCACCACATAAAAAAATAAATAATAAAGATATTTTAAAAAACTAAATAGAGTTTTTTTTAAAGTTTTAGAGTTTCTTTTTAAAAGAAGAAGAAGAGGAGGAGGAGGATCCCATGCAACACTAAGATGTCTTTTATTTTTATTTGCTAACTCTGGCAGCCCTAAAAAGCAAGCACTTAAGAAAATCAGAGAAGAAAGAAATCCCTTCTCTTAGAGGTACATGGCCCAGTTCTACAATGGCCCAAGGCTATACATAGAACTGTCTACTGTCTGGGGGATAAACATTGCCTGTTTGACCTTTTAGATGATTTTTTTTTTTTTGTGGTGCTAAGGATTGAACCCAGGGCCTTGTGCATGCAAGGCAAGCACTCTACCAACTGAGCTATATCCCCAGCCCCCTGTTTGACCTTTGTATTGATGTTGTCACTTGTGCATCAGAGCTGAGTTCTGCCCCATCCCTGTGCAGTTCGGGAATGAAAGGGAACAGCACCACTTAGACTTTTACATTCATCACTTTTCTTAGTCCATGGGCTCTGTGTGTAAGATCTATGTGTTACTGCACTAGGCAGTAGGACTTGGTGGACCCAATTCACAGACAAATGCACATTGTCATAAGGCCTCTACTGAAACAAGAATAGAAATTCACAAAGAGGTACCATGTTCCTGTCCTTGCAATGACCAGCAGGTCTGGGAATGGCTGAGGGATTCTCTCTGCAGAGAAAACATGATGATGGATAAAATATCTATAAAGACATGAAGACCTAAGCACTTACTTGGATTCCTCATGTTCCCCCAATACACACTTTGGTTTTCCATTGAAACAAGGGAAGAGGGAAGAGTACCCATGTGAAGTCAGGGTGGACATCGGGAAGAGACTTGATCTGCATTTATTGAAACATGAGGAACCCAGAAAACCTTTGGAGTTCCCCGGTGCCTAGGGAAACTGCAGATACCAATTATACCATATTCAGTCCTCCCTATCCGCAGGGGATTGATTCCAGGACTCCATGGGGATAATACTAAAGTAAAGTAAAGTGGTGTAGTATTGGCGTAGAACCTATGCAATCCTCCCACAAACTTGAACTCATCTCTAGATGACTTATGATACCTAATGCACTGAACTCAAAAAATGAGTAGGCATCTTTACACACTTACCTTAATGCAGTGTAAATGCTATGTAAACAGTTGTTACACTGTATTGTCTAAGACATAGTAACAAAAACAAATTGCCTGCCTATGTTTAATACAGACATAAATTTCACAGGCTAAATACATAGTGCATAGTTTGTGGCTGATTGAATGAGCAGATGCAGAACTATAGGATATGGAAGTTCTTTCTTCTTGGGTTCTGAGTCCTGGAGTTCTAGAAGGATTCATTGCTGAGAGGCATTGACTCACATGATTTGCCCAATGCTGTCTTGTCCTCGGACATGGACCACTTTCCACCCTCCAGCACCTTCTCTGTTAGCAGCCTTCACGGTGGAAGCAGGGTCCCTGCAGAATGCTGCATTTCACTGATAGTTTTGCTGACTGGCTTATTTCACTTACGTGATTCTTTGCCCTGGGACTTGCCATAGACAGGCTGTTTCTGGTCATTTCAAAGGAATGCCACAGACTCCTCAAAGAAAATTAATTTTAATTTAGAATTTTAATGAGGATAGATGAAGTGGTAGAGAGTATTCATGTTAAAACCGAACCAAGCAATCCCAGACGAAGGCATCCTACAGGCTTGATTTTTCTGAGTCATTCTGATGACTGCTTTGGTGGCCTGTTGTCACACCATGTGCCAGACTGCAGGCTTTTGACTTTTTGTTCAGGAAATGCCTACAGTGACTGGGCTGCAAACCAAAGAGATTGTGAAACACTGTTAAGGTTTTAAAGCCACATTTCCTCACCCCGTGCACCCCAAGCACACATAGAGCTTTGGTCTGTAGATATTTGAATGTGACACTGGAAGCTTCTTACAGACAAAGGCTTAAAATATGTAGGTACATTCATATGAATATCGACTCTATAAATAAATATTAATATTGTTTTGGTAAATTTTAAAAAAATAATTGAAAACTTGACAACAATGAAGAGTGAATCAAAGGATAAAAGCAATTAAAGCATTCAATGTCTTGTCCAGGAAGAGATTCAATCTACCAATGAGGATTAGACGTTGAACAGTTACAAACACGTGGTACAATCCATAGATCTATAACTCATCTCCAAGATCAGTCAAGGATGATAATGGAATAAACAGGTCAAGGTAACCAAAACACATATAGTAAAATGGTGGTTTTTAAGTTCAAACTGACCAGTAACCACTAAATGTAAATGAAATAAATGTTCCAGTTGAAAAAAATCAAAGATTATCATACTAGATAAAAGCCTGACCATATCTAAAGGAATCACAACCAACAAAAAAGGATATAGAAAGGCTTAAAGGAAACAAATACAAAAAGATACACCATGCAAAACAGTTAGAAAAAAAAGCAGGTATGACTGCATTGATATCAGATCTTTTAGATAAAAAGTATTGGCAGATACGGAGGGACAATTCAGAATGATAAATGTTCCAAATCCCCAGAAATATAGAATTCTGGATTTCTGTATAATCTAATAAGAGAATCAAAATTAGACAAAATAAAAATTGGTAAGAACATAAGGAGAAATAGACAAACATGTTATCACAGTGGAGAATAAACACCGTGCTTCACTTCCCTACAGCAGGTCAGTAGTTAATAAGGACATAGAATATTGGAAGAACTCTTCCAGAATCCTGATCTAAGGACATACATGAAATACTACATCCAACAAATGCAGGATACACATTCTCACATAGTATCCATGGAAGATTTATTTATATTTATACATATTTATTTTTATTTTTTATTTATACAAAAATTTACCATTCATTGACCAACAAAGTATGTTTCCTTAATAGTTATTTCTTGGCTGTTCTATTTAGTTCATAAAAGCTCTTATTCAATAGATGTTAGAACTTCTTAGTCTGCCTTCCTTTCACTGTAACTTTTCTTCTTATTTTCAGATGACATTAATGCCCGTGCCGGCTCTCTTCCTGTGGTTACATAGAGTTGAAACTCCAGTCCTTCAAAGAATATTGTAAACATTCTTTTGTAAACTGAACTCTAAAAATGAGCAGGCCATCTTTACACACTTACATCTATGGTATAACACACTTATACTGGAGCCAAACCTCAAAAATCTAAATCCTTAAAACCACCAACGAGGCAGATTTGCTCTTTCCAACTAAATATCAGGTGATTGAGAACTTTCTGATCATGATGTTTTTAATATGATGACATTTACAGTGGGGATGAATGTATAGCATTGAGGGAAGCAATCAGGGCTCTGGATAGTCTGTCTCAAAATGTGTTATATAGTATTATGTATGTATATATGTATGTGTGTGTGTGTGTGTGTGTGTATCATATCATATTATAGATCTATAATCTTTAGATGGTTCTGCCAATTTATCTGCCATGTTTTAAATTCTCTACATGTTCTTAAAGGCTTTCAACAAATAGCTTTATTACTATCACAAAAAAAAACCCCACAAATGACGTTAATGCTATACTCTAGGTGATTTTCTCAGCATTTTCTTCTCATTCAATAAATCTCCTCTTTTTCTATAATTTTTAGAAGAGACTTTGAATACTAAAGAATTAATCTGTGCTCAAAAACCTTAGGAAAATTTGCTGGACCAGAAACTGAACAGCATCAAACAAATAATAATCTCTTAGGCAACACCAACCCCCGTGGTAGGGCAGAGACAGAGGCTTCGGTGAGATGTGAGACGCAGAGAGCATGTCAACTTCTTGGATTTCTGTGATCTCTCGGTGGAACGGAGTGCACTAAAGTTAGCCGAGTAAGAGGTTGTGGGTCTGTAGAGGTCTCGTGGTGAGAAGAAGCCGTGATGAAATGCCACATGGCTGGTGCAGCTGGAGCCTGAATGCGGTCACAGAAACTTCTTCACACACCCACATGGCGGGATGACCACATGTGAGGACCAGATACCATAGGGCATCCAGTGGCTGCCGTGCTTAGGACAGATGAAGGATGTGAGTCAGATGCCCTCCCCCCTGCCAACCCCACATCATGCTTCTGTGTGCGGTCTTCAAAGCTTCAGTGCCACCAAGGAAGGCGGAGGATGTGAAATCTGCAATTGAGTGATTTATACCGAAATGAGTTTTCTGAGATTTGATGAAACTCTGTTTGCTGCCAGCAGGAGAAATGGAGTATTGGGTTAAGAAGCTAAGTCATATTGTAGGAAAAATAAAGTTCGATATTTTGCACATCTCCAGTTGAATTTTAAGGACTTTATTCCAGAGTCAGAAGTATTTTAGGATGCAAAGGGACTTCTCATGTCCTCTTGTTACACCCAGCCTCCCAAAGCTTTGGAATCTGAGGGATCCAAGCCTCAAGTCAGAAGAAGCATAAAGTGACTAGTCCTAAGTTACCCAGCCATGTGGTAACAGGATACTACCCATACCTGGGACTCACATTAAATAACTTTCCATCTGCTCAAATATGAGACCTCCTTATTCTTTCATCTTTTTGATTCCATAGTCAAAGCTATCTTCATTCTCGTAATTTCCATTGCATTTAATAATTGCAATTAACCTCCGGCTCTCTGTCCCCACCCCTTCTTTCTCTTGTGTGCTCAGAACGAGTATACTATGTACTGATGAGTAGTTCTTAAACTTCAATGTGCACCACAGTTTTCTGGAGGGGACATTGGATCCTCCTAGAATTTCTTCCTCAGTGGGTCTGGGGTGGGGTTTGAGAATTGAACAAGCAAGCAGATTGAACAAGCGGGATCCTTGCAAGTAAATTGGAACCACCCTACTGAACCACTGTCCCTGTCATGTTTCTTGAAGTTTGGATCCTTTTCCTATACATCTTCATTGATTCTGTAGCAACTTCCACTTAGGAATATCTATCTATTAGGTTTTCCTAAATAGCTATTAGATTTTCCTTAGTTGTACTTCAATCTCATTGTACCTTTCAAATTACCCTTTCATTTCACAATTTTTTTTTTTGTTTTGTTTTTTGCACATATTCTTCCCAACTTTTCTGGTTCCTTCTAAGTCCTTTTCTGATTTTATTTGAAGTTGCATGAAGTTTATAGATTTGAGAGGTGAACCATTGCCTTTTGGCTATGAGGTCCTAACATTTTTGGAGCAGCATTTGTTTCTACAGGTATTTACATCTCACCCAAAGTTCTTTAAGTAAACTTTAAAAAATATATATGTTTTTTAGTTTTATTTGGATACAATACCTTTATTTTATTTATTTATTTTTATGTAGTGCTGAAGATCGAACTCAGGGCCTTGCACATGCAAGGCCAGAGCTGTGTCGCTGAACCACAACCCCAGCCCCCTCTTTAGTAAACTTTTTATGGTTTTTCTTCACCCGTACTTTTATTATGAATTTTATTCCCAGGCTGTTTATATTTGTGATTATTTTAGTGATTAGGATCTTTTTCCACTGTATTTTCTAAATGTGTCTTGGTGGTAAATAGGGAGAGTTATTGCCTTTTATTCCCCCTCCTGTATTTGTTTTATTTCTCTGTTTTGAAACTTGAGATTTTACTTGTGGCTTAATATATAATACTTTTTAAAACGTTCCATGTCCCCTGGAAAAGGGCATACTCCCATTTGTTGGATACATGGTTCAAAATGTTCCCTTTAAGTATATCTTATTTATTTTATTAATATTTCTTTCTAAATCACTGCTTAGTCTTTACTTATTTTGAGAAAAGCATGCCTCTGTGAATTTCTTCTTGCATTTTTAGGAGTGTTTGCTTTATGTTATGGTTCAGATCCTAAATTTTCCCCAGAGGCCCATATAGTAAAGCCTTCATTGCTAGCCTCTACTGGTGCTGGGAGGTGGTATAACCTTTGGGAGGTGGAGCCTAGTGGGAGAAAGTTAGGTCATGGGGGTGTGCCCTTGAAAGGGAATATTGGGACCCCAGCCTTTTCTATCTCTCTCTCTGCTTCCTGGCTGCCATGAGGTGAGAAGACCTCTTCTGTCACATGCTCCCACCATGATGTACTATGCCACCACAGAACCAAAGTGACATAACCAAGCAATCATGGACTGAAACCTCTGAAACTGTAAGACAATAAATCTTTCCTTACTTAAAAGTTGATTATCTCAGGTGTTTTGTCACAGTGACCGAGAGCTTACTAACATACTATACATATATTTTAGGCATTAATTATGACACTTAACAATGAACTGATCCTTTCTTGTCATGCAGGCTTTGGGTTCTTCTAATACCAAATAGTATTTTTAGTTGTTCTCTGGCTTAAAATTTGTATATTTTGCCAGTAAAATTATAATTCATTTTTGCTCTTTGTTTACATTTGCCTGATATACATTTTTATATGATCTAATTTTATGTTATAACTTCAATCAAACAGAAGATAATAGGACTTTGTTTTATTAATCTATCAATTATCAATTTAAAAACATAGGCTTAAAGAATCTCTTCTATAATGAAGGAGTTTTTTCTCACTTATAGTTACTCTTAATATTATATTTTTGGACTATGTCTTCTTTCCTTTCTTTCTGTTTTTTCCCCTTTAGATTTCTATTTTCCCTTTTACAAAACAGTCCAGGTTTTATTAAACTTTTGATTTTCTCCAATGAATTATCTTTAGGTTTTGCAAATATATTCTTTAGCCTATAGTTTGCAAATAATTAGAGTTCAGGAACTTGGTTCTTTTTGGTCATCCTAATAAAAATATAGTATTTAACACACTTTTATATTTTCTTTTCCTCATTTATATCCTGATCTTTGTTAATATAATATGGTTTTATAGATTTAAATTACTCATCACTGTATATTAAAATATTTTATCTTCTTTTGTGAAGACTATTATCATTTACATTTCACAATTAATTGAATCTTAATTTTTAGCAGGTTTCTTTTTGGCATAACAGTGGAGTACAACCCTTGTGTGAAGCTTCTTTTAAAAATATTGTGCTGGCATTACTTAAAAACAATTTATTCCTGACATGTCTTTGGTGCAATATTAGGATGCACAGAATACCCATGAATATACATTAAGGCAGTGGCAACAATTATGAAATACCATGTTTCTGTGCACATTGCCAAAACTTCTATTATTATTTTTTCAGCTTTAAGCATTTAATTTTGATTTCTTAGCTGGCTGTAATTCTTCTTCAAGAGACATTTTTTTCCATGAAGATTACATGCCTCATATTTTTTGAACCCTTTCTCTGAGCATGTATTTCTGTTGCTTTTGCACGTACAAGATAGCTTGATGATATAAAACACCCCAATTTTGTGGCCTTTGCCTCTCAAAATTACTTGAACTTCTTGTTTTTTGCATTTGTCTTTTGCTTGGTGGCAAAGAAGTTTGACACTGGCCTAATTTTTCTTATTTAAACTTATATAGAAGTTTAAATTTTCTGGATTGTCCTGGTGTAAAACTGAGTGAAATGCAGTGAGCCTTATTCTATATAGACAAGTGTTTTGTTAATTCAAAAAAAAAAGTCCTTCTATATTCAACAATACTGTATACTTGAAGTTTGCTCAGAGAGTAGATCTTAAGTGTTCTTAATACACAAACAAAAGTTCTCTTACACCTTCAATTTGAACTTTTACAACATTTGCTATGCAACCTAGGTGCAGAATACATAAAGATGATAAAACAGGGCAAAAACTTTTGTTTTCTTGGAGCTTATTATTGATCTAGTGAGCAAGAGAGTCATTAAAGGAATACATTTCTACTAGAGCACTATTAGTATCATCCCTATGAGCAAGTTTTGGACATTCACTACATGCAAGGTTCTCCGTTCAGCTCTGTATATTCATTATCTCATTTAATTATCAGGAAAAAGAGAAGGCCTGTTATGAATTGAATTTACAAATAGAAACTGGCTGAACTGGAATTCCAACTCAGCTATCAGAAGAGTAGGGAAGAGTGCTTCTTAGCCAGAAGTAACAGCAGGCTCAGTGCAATTTGGGGAAAGAAAAGAAAGCCCACAACTGAGGAATAGGGAGCCCGGGTGAGGGGCTAAAAGCTAAAGAAGTGGACAGGAGTCAGCTCATTCCTTTTCTGGGAAATTTGTAAATCTGTCTTCCATGGCATAAGTTTATTTTTCTCTTTGCCCCCCTTGCGGTGGATTTTAATTCTACTATCTTTAATTTCTTACAGACTGTCTGTGTCCCAGCTTCCATATCTTGAAAGCAACTCCATCTTCTCTCTTTCTCAAATTTCATTGTTCAAACTCAAGCCCCCTTTTTATCTCAGCCTCTTTGTCGGGATGATGCTGTACAGGGATTGTGGCATCTTTGACCAAGTCGAGAAAGCCAAACAAACAGTGGTCTGAATCATGGCATGGATTCTGCATTACATAATTTCCAGACTGCCTCCTCTTAGTCATTCAAACACCCTCCCGGGATATTGTTCTAGAGTATTTTCTTACAGTTCTTTTTGTTTTATCTTATTTTAAAAATTTTTTCCTTTTAGATATACATGGAAGTAGAATGTATTTTGCCGTAGTTTACATGCATGAAGTATAAGTTATTCTAAGCTTAGGTTCCCATTCTTGTGGCTGGCTGTACGTGATGTGGAGTTACCCTTGGTTGCATGTTCACATATAAGGATAGGAAAATTACATCTGATTCATTCTACTGTCTTCCTATTCTCATATCCCTGCCCTTCCCTTCATTCCCCTTTGTCTAATTCAATGAACTTCTATTCTTCTCTCTCCCTCTTACTGAGTATTAGCATCCGCAGATCAGAGACAACATTTGGCCTTTGTTTTTTGAGGACTGGCTTATTTTACTTATCATGATAGTCTACAATTCCATCCATTTACCATCAAATAACTTCATTTTTCTTTATGGATGAGTAATATTCCACTGGGCATATGTACCATATTTTCTTTATCCATTCATTTGTTGAAGGGCACCTAGGTTGGTTCCATAGCTTAGCGATTGTGAATTGAGCTGCTATAAATATTGATGTGGCTATGTCACTGTGGTGTGCTGATTTTAAGTCCTTTGGGTATATGCATAGGAGTGGGATAACTGAGTCAAATGGTGGTTCCATTCCAAGTTTTCTGAGGAATCTCCATCCTGCTTTCCAGATTGGGTGTACCAATTTGCAGTCCCACCAGCAATGTATGAATGTGCCTTTTCCCCTACATCCTCACCAATATTTATTGTTACTTATATTCTTGATAATTGCCATTCTGACTGGAGTGAGATGGACTCTTAATGTGTTTTTTTTAATATTTATTTTTTGTAGTTGTAGTTGGACACAATACCTTTACTTTATTTATTTATTTTTATGTGGTGCTGAGGATTCAACCCAAGAGGCATGCACTTTACCGCTGAGCCTTAACCCCAGCCTATTAGTGTGGTTTTAATTTGCATTCCTTAATTGCTAGAGATGTTGAACTTTTTAATATATATTTGTTGACCATTCGTATTTCTTCTGTGAAGTGCTTGTTCAGTTTCTTTGCCCATTTATTGATTTTTTTTTTTTTTTGGTGTTAAGATTTTTGAGTTCTTGAGGCTGGGGTTGTGGCTCAGCGGTAGAACACTTGCCCACCACACATGAGGCACTGGGTTTGATACTCAGCACCACATATAAATAAATAAATAAAACCCTAAGAGTTATTGTATACATCTATAACTAGAAAGAAAATAACTTAAAAAACAAGATTTTTGAGTTCTTTATATATCCTGGAGATGAATGCACTATTTGAGGTGTAGGTGGCAAAGGTTTTCTCCCATTCTGTAGGCTCTCTCTTCACATTCTTGATTGTTTCCTTTGCTGTAAAGAAGCTTTTGAGTTTGATATTATCCCATGTATTGATTCTTGATTTTATTTCTTGCACTTTAGGAGTCTTGTTGAGGAATTAGGTTTCTAAGACGACATTGATGGAGAGTTGGGCCTACCTTTTCTTCTAGTAGGTGCTGGGTCTCTGTTCTAATGCCTAAGTCCTTGATCCACTTAGGGTTGAGATTTGTGCAGGGTGAGAGATAGGGGTTCAATTTCATTCTGCTACATAGGGATTTCCAGTTTTTCAAGCACCACTTGTTGAAGAGGCTATCTTTTCTCCAATGGATGTTCACGGTGCCTTTGTCTAGTATGAGATACCTGCATTTATGTGGATTTGTCTCTGTCTTCTATTCTGTTTCATTGGTCTTCAGGTCTGGTTTGGTGCCAATAGCATGCTCTCTTTGTTGATATAGCCTTGTAGCATAATTTAAGTTCTGGTATTGTGATACCTCCTGCTTCACTTTTCTCACTAAGGATAGTTTTCTTTTTCATTATTAGAATGATTCAATCCTATTAACTGTACAAATTAATAGGTTTCACTGTGGCATTTCCAAACATGCTGTATTGTGCTGTGATTGCGTCATCCCTCCTACTCCCTTCTATTCCCCCTCTCTCTTCTTGTTGTCCCCTTGCCCTTCCCTAACAATCCATCTTCCATCTTCAGGTCACCTTATTATTTTTTTCTTTTTTTCCCTTTATTTTGTTTTTCACATGTGAGATAAAAGTGTGTGATACTTTTTTTAAAATGCAACCCATTTTTAAACATCTGGAGGAGGCTTTGCCCATTTCAGACCCCTAAACCAGAGGGATCCTGTGTAGACTCAATTCTCAATGTGGAGATGAGGTGCAGCCCTCTGGGTCTCATTATCTACAGATTGAAAGATGATAAATCCACCTCCAAACTCTAGAGTTGGGGACATATTTGATTCCTGGATCCTGGGAGGCTTTCACACCTACAGGAAGGAAGGAAGGAAGGAAGGAAGGAAGGAATGGATGGATCTTTCCAGTACCAGGCATAAAGATAGACTCAACCAGTGCACCTTGATTAATAGTAACACTTACTGGCATTGTTGTCACTGACAACATCTCCAGAGTATTCTGTCCAACTTAGATTTGTCAATGGGTTGAGAAAATATAGGAATATAATTTTTAAATTTGTGGAAATGTGATTGGTTCCATCACTCTTCATTGCTCTCTTTCAGCTTCAGGAATCCAATTGGAGGTGGCCCATCTCACCCTGTTTCTTCTGGATCAGTGCTACTATCTAATGATCACTGAATATTACTGAATAATAATCACTCAGTATTATTGAGTCCTTTATTTTATATGTCATCTTGTCACAGATCAGGCTTTCTCATACTGTATATTTTCTGCCTCAAGTTTCTTTATTCTAGCCACTTCATTCTGGATCCCCGGTTTTAGCTGCTTTCCTGGTTCTGACGTCCTCCGAGTCTCTTCAGTTTGAAATGTGAAGGAAATAAGCAAGTGAGTCAGAAGTCACTTCTTCAGACACCATGCCAGAAAATGAGCAGCCTTGTACTCAGTGAGAAAGCATTTACCCTTTCCTTGCTTCTTGTAACTTAGAAGTAAATCCTTCCTTCTTCTCCTCTTTGGAGTTCAATTCCCCAGTCTCTAGGAAGCATACAAAGACTAGATGCTCAGTCTCAGTGACATGCCCCATTTATCACCTTCAATGGCCATCCTCTTAATGGCTTTGCGTCTTGTCTTTCTAATTTAGCTATGACTCCACTAGTAAAAATTACATGACTCATGTCCAATTCCACATTTAGCAAAATTTCTAAAGCTTTGTTAGTATTCAGGGCCATGAATATGAAATGAGGTCTACATTCTTTATTTGGATTAAGTTTAAAGCTTTTCAAATAACACCATCTGAAAATGTCATACCATGACAAAGAAACCCTCCTTAGGGGGAGGAAGCCTACCCCCAGGGTGCAAGTCCCAGGGGGGAATAGACAGTTTAGATTGCTATCTTGTAAGAGCTTTCTACTCACTGCCACTTGAAACCTGCCTCCAGAATTTTTATCTATGCATGAAATAAGGTTAAAAAGAACAGGGAGGGAAATTGTCTGGTTAAAAAGAACAGAGTGGGAAATTTTGAGATGGAAAATAATAGAGACGAAGGTTGAAAATGTTGTGATTAATATAAAATAGTGTCGGTCAGGGGTCCCTAAAGGATGTCCCAAGGTCTATGCTCTACCTGTTTTTGTTGATTAAGTTTTGTTGGAACACAGCCAGGCCCATTCATTATATATTGTCTGTGACTTCTTTCCCAGTAGAAAGGCAGAGTTGATGAGTTGCAACAGCCAAGAATATTTATCATCTGTCCCTTTAACAGAAAAGCTGGCCAACCTCCCTTTCAGTAATCATTAGTTTCTACCCAAAATGCATTCCTCTGCTTTTCTTTCTTACCGGATGGATGCTAGATTGTTTACGTTCCCACCATTCTCCCATGCAGCCCATTTGTTTAGGGACTGCTCAATGTCCCCATCACTGGGGGTGAACTAGACTGGTCCAAAGGTAATCCCATCGAGCTTGTCACATTGACCGGAATCTGAGCTCAGGTCTAAGTCAGCACGTGGAAGACCCCCTAACCACAGGGATTGTTTCAAAAATGGGCATGGGATCTAATTTAAATCATATGAGGAAAAGATTGCACATGGTTTCTGGGAAAGAAGCTTCTCTGCTTTTAATAGAGACCAACTGGAAGAAACTCTCTCCTCTCCTGGGTGGTGGTGTATGCAGTGCTGTAGACATTTTGCCACCAGGAGCAACTCTAGCAGGAAGCTCAGCTAGCAGAGAGTAGATACAGAGCTAGAATCCACAGACCCGGATGACTGTGGAAACTGCCTTATTTTTGCATTTCCAATCATTTGAATCAGTTACCTTAACTAGTCTTGATACAGTTTGAGTACTGGGTTTTCTGTGATATGCAACATAAATATGTCTAACAATTAAAGTAATCCCACTCCATTTATCATGTTTAAAAAAATGCCCAGGACTTTGTGTTTATCTTTTTTTTTTTTCATAAGCTTAAAAATGTCCTTTTTATTTGGCCAGAACTACCTTCCATTTTCTCCTACCCATATCTTGGTGGCTGTTTCCTTGAGTCACCTTTAAAGAAAGAGACCCAAGCCCTCACAAAACTTAGGGCAAGGTAGCCACCAGACTTGGTGATGCCCTAAGGTATCTTAATCTGTCTTAGTTCTTACCATTACTAAGCCTTGATTAGAGTTCAGGAGTTGTATGTGACCTCTCAAGCTTGCAGCTCCTCGTTCACGTCTATGTATTGTCCTCAGCAAAGTCCCAACAGTCTTTGTTGGTTCCATAATACCTTCCGTATTCTGTCTGTCCACCCCCTGTCTCATCCTTGCCTGTTGAACTTTCTTGTCTTGCTGTTTCTTTATCAGTCTCTTTAAGGAGCCATCTACTTTTGTAGCTTCAAACATGATGACATACTGTTCTCTTTGCCTGGAATGTTCTTTCTACTTTTTACCTACATTGTTCTCATCTATCCTTCAAGTCGCAGCCCCAGGGTTGTATCCTCAACCATCACTTAACTAACCCCCAAGATGGGCTTAGACCCCCTGTTACTTGCTCCCAGCCAACACACACTTCTCATTTCATAGTATTCCTTTAACTCATACCTACTTATTAAAAGTCTAGAATCATAAGTAAGCTTCATGAGGGCTCGAGGCCAGGTCTCAAGTCCTTTACACAGTGTCTGACACAGAGCTTGTCCTCAATATATATGACTCCCAACTAAATAAATAGTTTTGGTCATTTGTAAAACCCAAGTTATGGCAACCACTCATGTTTCCATACAGAGTACATTTCTAGTTATTGATGACTAATGGCCTGAAGAGAATGCTGGATAAACAATAATAAATTCTTATACTCTGACTCTATTTTCCAGAAAACATGCAGGAAAAAAATGAGCCTTATAATTTGAAAACCATTTATATCTTAAAATATGCCAGGCTCTCCATCAGGCCCTCCGACGATACTATCTCCAACTTTCTAAACTTCTGCAAAGAGCATTTGAGTAATCTCACTTTGATGATGAGAAAACTGAGATTCTCTCTACAGAGGATAAGTAACTCACCCATGAGAGAATCTACAGCTACAGATTGTTGTTGCATCACAGACCAGCCATGAAGATGTTCAGATCTCACAAACAGCTTCACCAAAGTCTATACAAGTGAAGAGTCTTCAGCCATTTGGATCACTATGACTGCAGGTCTGGATTCTGTGTGTGTGTGTGTGTGTGTGTGTGTGTGTTCGTGTGTTCGTGTGTGTACGTGTATGTGCACACTCACACTCTTGCATGTATGTACATATACATGTTGCTATGCACTGAATTGTGTCCTGTCTAACCCCTCTCCAAATTCCCGTGTTGAAGGTTTTACCCTCAAAGTGAGGTAAGCCAAGCATGCCATTAGCCTCATATCTGAGTCCTTTGTTGAACAGAGGGTGTGATGTGTATTTGGAGATGGGGTTTTTGACAAGCAGTGAAGTTTAGATGAGGTCATGAGGATGGGCCCTTGATGAGGGAATTAGTGCCCTTATATGAAGAGCTGCTGTGCATTCTTTTTCTCTCATTTTCCCCAGATCTTCCATGTAAGGGTAAAGTTGCAGCCATTTGCAAATCAGAAAGAGAGCCCTTATCTGAATCTGACCATGCTCCACCCGAATCTTGACTTGTGGCATCCAAAACTATGAGAAAATAAATGTCTATATTGCTTGATCCACCCAGTCTGGTAATTTAGCCATGGCTGCTCAAGCTGACCAAGACAGCTAAATGCATGAAGTCTATGTCACATCTCCAAAATATTTCTCAAATATCTTAGATCCTTTCTCCACTTCCATTGTCAATTCCCTGGTGTAATCTTTTATTATATCTCCTGGACAACAGCAAATATCTGTAGCTTCCTCCCCAATTGGATGTCCACACAGCCTCCAGGGAGGTGACTATAGACTCTGAATCTGATATTTCAAACCCCGTACCTAACACACTTCAAAGACACCCCATCATTCCTATAAAAAAATTGTCTGAGATTGCTCCCAATAAACTTATCAATTATCTAGACCAAAATTCTGGAATAAATATGAACATTCAAACTTAAAAATGGTTAAATGCACTTTGAAAATAGCATTATTAATCTTTATATCAACAGATTTTCCTAAGACATTTAAGTTTAAAATGTGTATGAAAGCCCATAAATTTCTTTTTAGGAACCCTACCACCTCATTTTAGCCTAAGATTCATTGACCCTTGGAGCTCCACTATGCTAAGACATACCTCTGAGGGTAAACCCAGGGTCAGTTTGGTTGAGGAAAGAAGAAACCCTCCGAGTGAGAGCTCATTTAAAGGATAAGAGAAAACTGGAATATATTTTTTGTTAACAAACATGTTAAGCTAGAACAACAAGCAAACTATGCCATTTTATGTCTGGGTCCTTTCTAGAATAGAGTGGGTAATAAGTGAAAACAAAATGAACTAGTTCAATCAAACCTGTTAAGAAAACGGGACACAAATCATATTAGGTCAAGCCTCTACCAAGAGAGTATAATCCAAAGGACAGACAGACAGACCTTCCTGTTTACTTTATTTCAAATCTTAGGTAGCGCTGCCACTTTGAAGAGAGAGAAAGTAGTGTTAGGAAGAGGTGTTCATGCCTGACAGGTGGCAGGAACTAGTTTTCTAGAAGTTATTATAACATTTGCAAATGAAGGGCAGTAGATAGAGGAACTGGGCAGGAGATAGCAGTGCCCAGGAGCAAGGGAAGGCACAGAGAGTTGGGCTGGAGTGGAACATGAGAAAAGGAAACTACAGGTGAATGTTTTCTCCCTTTGTTTTAAAAATTAATTCTTTTTTCTTAGAATATCGATGTGCCTGCTGCACCACGTTTTACATCATTTTAATGAAGTGGTGGATAATACGATCCAGGGAGGTGGCACAGTCATTGGAGAGAGGAGGGTGTTAGGGTCTGTAAACAAGCCAAGATGGCGCCTGGCATTTTGCCAGAGGGAGTGGTTTGAGAAGTAACGCCAGCAAGCCATTAAGATGATAGAGATTCCTTAATGACTGACTGCTATGTCTAGATTATGTCAATTAAGTTAAGCTGTGTGTAATTATTAAGATGATGAGGATTCCTTAATGACCAATTGATGTATCTGGATGTTAATTGAAACAAGCTGTGTATAATCAGTTAAGTGTATATATACCTCTACTGTCCGACAATAAAGCGCTCCCACTCCTGCTGTATCAACCTTCACAAGTTCCTTGTCACCCCCCCCCCCCCACACACACACACACTGTGTGTCCTGAGGAAAGGACAGAGAATCAAGTTTCTAGAGAGAGGCGTCAAAGAGAAACATATTGTTGGAAGTAGAGGCTCTGTAAAATTTTTATGTATTTTATTGGTATGTTCTAACCATACATGATAGTGGGATTAGTTGTTATATTCTTGTAACTGTGCACAATATAACTATATAATTTGGTCAAATTTATTTCCTATTGCTGTTTTTCCCTTCTCCTCCTCCTCCCATTCTCTGTTCCTCCTGCTCTACTGGTTGCGCTTCTATTTTCGTGAGATCTCCTACACACACACACACACACACACAATTTCCCTTTTTCCTATTAGCGTCCACATAGGAGAGAAAACATTACTCTTAACTTTCTGAGTTTGACTTATTTCACTTAACAAAATGCCTTCAAATTCTGTCCATTTACCTGCAAATGTCATAATTTCATGTTTCTTTATGGCTGAATAAACCTCCACAGTGTGTTCCACATTTTCTTTCTCTGTTCATCCATTGATGAACGCGAGGGCTGGTTCTGTAATTTAGCTATTGTGAATTGTGCTGCTAAACTTGAGTCATCATGCATCACTACAGCATGATGACTTGCATTCCTTAGGATAAATACTGAGGAATAATAGAGCCGGGTCATATGGTGACTCCATTCTTTTGAGGGAAACTCCAAACAGACTTCCACAGTGGTTGAACTGATATGCAGATCCACCAACCATGTATCCTCTCCAGCATTTACTATTACTTGTATTCTTGATGGCTGCCATTATAACTGAAGTGAAATGAAATCTCAGTATAGTTCCCTGATTGCTAAAGATGTTGAACTTTTTTCACGTATCTGTTGGTCATTTATATTTCTTTTATATGATAAGTGTCTGTGGGTTATTTGGTGTAATTTTTTTTTTGGTGGTTTTTTGGGGGGGTTCTTCATATATTTGGATATTAATTCCTGGTTGGAAGAGTAGCTGGAAAAGATTTTCTCCCATTCTGTAGGTTCTCTCTTCACAGCAAATATCTGTACCTTCCTCCCCAATTGGATGTCCACACTGCTCTGTAAATTTTAATTAAGATTATAATGGCAACCAATGAGGAGTAGTCATTTGTCCCTTTAGGTGGGTTTGTGGAAAAGGAGTTTTATAGCAATGTCTGATATAATTCAGTTGCCTAAATATTCTGTGAAGTGTTAGTAATGCTGAAATCTGTTCAACATTCCTGGAGAATTTTCATTCACATAATAAAAAAAATACAAGCTGCAACATGGGTGATATGATAATCTAGTAAACCATATTGGATCAGAGAGCCTAGATTTCATTTGGGCAGAGGGTAGTCTTTGAAAAATTAGACAGGGATTTGGTGATGTACAAATTCAACTGATGTGACAGATTTATGTGGCTTATAATGATTCGTGGTTTTGAAATGTAACATAAAGCGTCAGACAGTGATTGTTTGGAGACCACCAGCATTGGAGAGGCCTCTCTCTAAGGGCTGCCACATTATTTATGTTAAGTCCATTTTGCACATTGAGAAGTTTCATTTTCAAAGTGAAAGACCAAGGTCCTTGATTTCTAAACCAGAGTAGTGCACTGACCCCAGAGACATTTGCTTTTCCGACACGCCCAGTCTCTGCTGAATCAACTGGCGAATTTGGGCAGAAGACACACCACACACTGTTTGCTTTCAGTTGTTTGACGTTGTTTTATTTACAAATCATAAGCACATTTGGGTTGCTGAGCACATCTCTCACTGAGGCTCTTGCCAGCATCTAGCAGATGGAGGCATAAATCAGGGCCTGTGTCCCTTCTCCCACACATGGTCACACAGAAGGTTTGTGTCCTGTATATAATTGCTGTCTCCTGTTGTGTGCACTGGGCCTCCAAGAGACCAATGTTCTCCACTTTGGGACTCAAAGTAGAGCTACTTGTGGTTATGGAGGAACTCATACCAGATGTGGGTCTTCTCCCCTTCAATCCCTCGATTATTCCTGGAACATCAGGTTATTCAAATGCAATACATTTATATTCTGGTCATTTCTAATTTTGCCATCAAAATTTGTACTCACCTTCTTTAGGAGATATAAATATTTTTCTCTTGGTAGATATGCCAGGTCTTAAGACTCATTTTAATTGCATCAACCAAAATAGAAAATCATATATGATTACTTATTTTGTACTTGCTTTATGTATTTCTTTTTGCTTTTCTTTTTTTTTTTTTTTATGCTGGTGATGGAACCCAGGGCCTTGAACATGCTAGGCAAGCACTGGTAGTTTGTTTGAGCTATATCCTCAGTGCCTTAAATAAACTTTATTAACGTTTACATATGAAAAGGTGTACCCAATTATCATGTAAAGTTGGATGACTCTTGACAAATATACAAACTCAGGAAACTAGTATCACAATCAATATAGAGAACATTTCCATCAACCCTGCAAAGCACAGCCGAACCCCTGACTCCCCCCACCCAACAGTTCCTGTATTCCTTCAAAGGCAACCACTGGTTTCTTTATTGTTACTGAGTAGATTTATCTGTTCTAAAATGTCCTATAAATACAGTTTCTTCTCTTTTCTAGGGTGTCCTCTAAATGGAATCATAGTATTTCTTCTTTGTATCTAGTTTATTTCTCTGAGCATAATGTATTTGAGATAGATCTTTTGAGATACATTTTTGCATTTATCAGTAGTCCCTTTTAATTGTAAAAAAAGTATATAGCATGTTGTGCTAATTCTTTCATTTGTAGATGGATATTGTTTCCAGTTGGGGTTAAAGGATAAAGGATAAAGGATAAAGCTGCTAAAATCATTCCTGTGATAAACATTTTTAAGGAATTTCTTGTCTGACTGGGGCAAATGACTAAGAATGGGATTGCTGGTTCATAGGGTAGCTGAATATTTACCTTTATAAGAACATTCAAGCAGATCTCCAAAGCACCAATGGCTTTAGCCCTCCCTCCAGCCACACAGTGTCTCAGTTGCAATACATGCTCACCAGTGCCCACTTAATAAGTTTGTGAAGTGCAATCCATCAAAACGTGTATGGAATAAAATCCTCCTCTTTAATACTAATTATTATCCCTCTCTACCCCTATGTTTGTACTTAATAAATAGTGTGGATACAATTTTAAATGAATGTTCTGCATTTGATGGATCTTAAATCTTTTCTTGTGAAAACTCTGAAAGCACACATCCCACCTAGTCTCAGACGTTTCTAGCTTCAGTCTGTGGTGGGGTTTGCTGTGCCCTCCAATTGTATTCTCTGGTATATCCATGCAAGTTGGAGCATAGTAGGTTTTTGGAATAATTTGTTGAATAAATGGATGATTCAATCTAATGACAATTATACCTTAAAATGTGTCATCTATTGTGTAGTAGCATAATTACATAGTTATCTGAAATGACTTGTCTGATAAGTTCACCTATTTGGAACATAGCTAAAACTCAGAAGAAAAACAGACAAAATTCTAGAAATTAAAAAAAAAACAGCATCAAATATAGCCAAAATACATGTCATACTTTCTTTTGCTTCAATTATCTCTCTGTATATAGCTAACTTACTCTGAATTTTGTATTATTTTAAAATAGCAGAGTTTTTTGGACACCTACTTAAAAACATTCAAATGCAACAAATTGAATATTATAGAATGAAAGTCAACCTTGAAATTCAGAATTTCCAAGTCTTTCCCCAGAGACCCATGGCTAAGAGTTTCTGGTATATAATTCAGGAAATTTTAATTCATATACAAGCTTATCATTATTTATATTCTTTATCTATAATTGTACCAACACATATACATTTGCAGTTAAACTTACCTGACCTTTGCATCTCCATGCTGAAGGACCTCAGCATCCGTCAACTCTCATACAATGAGAGCATATGTGTGCATGTATGTGTATATCTTCCTCATTCTTTTCAGTGACAAAGAGATCCCACTATGAGACTGCACTCTCTCTTTTTAAAATTGTTTTATTTGTTCTTTTTAGGTATACATGACAGTAGAGAATATTTTGACATATTATACATACATGGAATATAACTTATTCTAATTAGGATCCCATTCTTGTGGTTGTACATGACATGGAGTTACACTGGTCGTATATTCATGTATGAACATAGGAAAGCTATGTCTGACTCATTCTACTGTCTTTCCTATCCCCATCCCCCATCCCTTCCCATCATTCCTCTGTGTTTAATCCAGTGAACTTGTAGTCTCCCCTTCCCCCCGTGATTGTGCGTTACCATTCACACATCAGAGAGAATATTTGGATTTGGGGGACTGGTTTATTTCACTTAGCATGATACTCTCCAGTTCCATCCAATCTTCTCTTCTCTGTATTGATCCAATGTTAGTATATTTGCTGCCAAAGCAAGCACAAGACTATATTCTTATTTCATTAATTAGTCTATTGATATTCTACTTGTATGTGACTTTTGCTAACATACAGTAGAGTTGCAGTAACATCCTTGGAGATTCATCTTTATTATCATGAGGAATGTGCATCATACTAAAGGAAATATGGTGAAAATGATTTCCACTTTTCCTTCTGTTACTTTTAAGCTTTCACTTTTTTTACATCTAACATTCTGATCTCTCTAGAATTTATTTTGGAGTGAAGTAATGATGGAAATATTTTTCTCTAAGATTATTTATCAAAAATTATTCCTACCTAATTTACAAAGTAAATGCTCATTCCTAAATTAATATAGAATAACACTTTCAAAAAGAACTAAATCCAAATCATTTCAATCTATTTACAGAGTTTTTTACTTAATTGATATTTACATACTCTTTTACTTAATTGATGTGATATCTATTTACAGACTCTTTTACTTAATTGATATTACCAAACAGTTTTAGTGATGACAGTCACTAAATATACTAAAATATAACATATTTTCATGTCTGATAAGTGTTATCAAACTCAAGAATTCTACTTTTTATTAAAAAACTGGCTTATTTCACTTAGCATGATACTCTCCATAAATTTCCTTTATGATCATATGCATTTAGTTTTGTCACTTAAGATTTTAAATCCTCTTGCATCGATTTACAACAAAATCTTGATATTGTATTTATTGGATTTCATCGATTTACTGAGGAATAGTTGATATTCTCTGACATTTTTTTCTTCTATAAGAATAGGATTATTCTTTTATGCATACCTCATATTAATCATGTATATCAAGTTTATTCCTATTTTCTAAACAAATATTTTTTTCCATAATGTTTTCCACCTAGTTATTTATATTGGACACTACTGACTTTTTATGTTAATTTAAAAACTGGTCAATTTTTAAAATTCTTTGACTCTAATAGATTTTTATTTTATTTTCTTGAAGTCTATAAGGGTAAATTTGTCATCTATAAGTAGTGATTTTGCCTCTTCCTTTGTAATTTTATTCCTCCTCTTTCTTTCCTTCCTCTCAATGCCCTGGCTGACACAGTTGATTGGTGAGGACAGTGACATCCTTGTCTCATTCCTGACTTTAGTAGACCTGCTAAGAATCTATAATCACAGGGTAAGATGCTAAGGCTCTCAGCTACTAATTTTAGCATTTAAGAAAATATGCATCCATTCTTGATTTAGTAGGAACAAAATTATGCCAAACACATTGTTGGCACCTGTCACTATAATAATTTTCTTTATCATCTTACTAGTATGAAATATTATGCTGGATATCCTAATTGAAATGTCACAATGGGTATCCTACTATATCCTGTTTTCTAATGTTCAACCACCTTATTCCTACAATGAACACCTGTTGATCTAAGGGCATTTAAAAAAATCTATAATTATTGCTGAAATCTAATCTCTACTCTTATTTTTTATGTCAATATTTATAATGTGAGATTGTTCTTTGCTTTTTGTTTTTTTGTTATATGTTTTCAGATTTTAGAATCAAGATAATGATGGTTTTTGAAATAAATCCAAATACTTTTATATATATGCTCTGAAATAGTTAATTTCATCTGGTACTTGAAGTTTTGATAAAATGCATCTGTGATGTTGTCTGGCTAGTGCTCAAAGAAAAAAGGAAGAGAGACTGGGAATGTAGCTCAATATCAAAGCACATACTTACCATATGCGAGACCCTGGTTCCATCCCTAGCACCAAAGGGAAAAAATAAAATAATTTTTTAAATGGAAAAAAATTCTCAATCTCTTTTCTCTGTAAATTGGGCTATTAGATTTCCTGTATCTTCTGAGACAGAGCAGAGCCATTTATAGTTTGCTAGAAAATAGTCCATTTAATCAAGTTATTCATATTACTTTTCATAGAATTAAAAAAGCATTCTCATGCATATTTTGTGGCTTTTTTTTTTCTGCGTATGTTGTCATTTTTACCATTGTAAGTTCTATTTGGTTTGTATCTGTGCTCTCCTTCCATTTTTCTTTTTATTTCTTAATAATTCGTCTATTTTGTCATTTTAAAAAACATGACTCTTGAATTGACTTACCAAATGTGCCATTTTAATTTATTAACCTACATTGTATTCTTACCAATTCATTTTTCCCCATATGTATATCTAATGTTCTGGCATCTTTCATTGAAAATATTTTCCTTTTCTTACTGAATAACTTTGACTCCTTTGTGAAAACTCAGACCACAGAATGTCCTTGTCACTAGCACCTCTTCTATTTATTGATTGATTAGGTCTGTGCTTATGCTAATACCACTACATTTTGGTTACTATAGCTTAAGCTTAGTAAGTTTTAGCATCTGTTAGAGTAAATCTTCCAATTCTATTCCTTTTCAAATTTGCTTTAGAATAATTTGAGGTCCTTTATATTTTTGTATATGGTTTTATTATTTTTTTTGTGTGTGTGTATATGGTTTTAAATAAATTTATCAATTTCCAAAAAAATACTGCTAGGTTGACAGAGAAATTGCTGGATATCTACAAGAAGTTGGATTAATGGACATTTAACAAAAATAAGTCTTTCAAGCCATTAACATAGCAAATATCTCCATTTACTTAGGCCACATTTTCAACAGTGATCTTGTAGATTTGGGTATAGAGATTTTTGTATACTTTTCATTGCATTTATTAATATTTATGTTTTGGATGCTGTTGTGAATGGCATTTTACAAATTCATTTAGCATTTGTTTATTGTTGGTTTATAGACAGACAATTCATTTTTGTAGATTGGCCATGTATCCTGTAAATTTAAATTTATTTCATTGCTCTTACAGTTTTCATAGATTCCACTGGATTTTCATAATATACACAATTATGTTACATGAAAATAAAGACAGTTTCCCATTCTTTCCCTGGGTAGGACCTCAGACATTAGCAGAAATGGTGAACATGGACATTCTCATGATGCTACCAAACATAGGAAAATCACTTAGTACTTTACCATTGAATGCAATTTCAGTGGTAAGCTTTTCCTGGATCTGTTTATAAAACTGAAGAACTTTCCTTCTATTCGTAGTCTGCTGAAAATTTTTATCATAAGTGGATGTTAAACTTCTTCAAATGCTATTTCCACATCTATTGAAATGACAATTTGGTTTTCTTTATTTTGCTAATGTAGCAAATTACGTGGATTTCTTTTATGGTAAACCGACCTTAGATAAGCCATTTCATTTCATATATATATATATATATATATATATATATATATATATATATATGAGAGAGAGAGAGAGAGAGAGAGAGAGAGAGAGAGAGAGAGCTGAATTTTATTTGCTAATATTTTGGTAGGAAAGTTAGGTATATGTTCATAAGGGATATTGGTCTACAATATGTTTTTCTTATAATGTCCCTGCCTGTTTTTGTTTTAGATTTATATTTTAGGTTTATAACTTCCTGCCAAATAGATTTAAAAATGAGAAGTCCTCTTCTGTCCCTAAACTTATGATCCTCCTGCCTCACCCTCCCGAGTAACTGGGATTACAGACATGTGCCACCACATTCAGTCCCATGAATTGTCTTAAAGTACTTATTTAATTTTCCATAGGTTTGGGATTTTCTAGATATCACTTGTTTAATCTGTTTGTGATGTAATCCCACTGTGGTTGATATCACTCTGAATGATATCAATCCTTCTAAATGTATCCTTGTTTACAGTCCTGCATCTGTTCTGTCTTGGAAAATAGTCCATCAAGTACTATGAAGAATTTTGTATTAGTCTGTTTTTTGCTGCCATAACAGAAAACTAAAGACTGGTAATTTATCATGAATAGAAAGGTATTTAGTTCATGGTTCTGGAGGTGGGGAAGTCCAAGATCAAGGAGCCAGCATCTGCTCATCTTATGGTGAGGGACTTCTTGCTGCATCATAATATGCCTGAGGGTTTCATAAGGTGAGACAGCAAGGGAACTAGCTTGAGTCTCTCTTTTTAGAAAGTCACTAATGCAATCATGGGAGGCCCCACCCTCAATATCTCATCTAATGGTGTTTGAAGTTGAGGCTCAAAGGCCTCAACTTCAAACACCATTAAATATGAATTTGGGAAATAACTTTCCAACACATGAATCTTTAGGAACACAAGCCATAACAAATGCATATTGTGCTGTTAGAGCAGAGTTCTACAAATGCAAAATTTCATCAATACGCTTATTCCCATCTTCTATATTCTTATCGATACTTTTGAGTATTTGTGTTCTATAATTACTGAAAGAAGAATGTTAAAATCTCCAACTATAATACTGGGGTTTTTCTATTATTCTTTTTAGGTCTGTCAAGTTTGGCTTCATGTTTTGAAAGCAAGGATTTACGTGGTGTCTAAACATTCAGCATTTGCATGGCTTCTTCACAAACTGGTATAGCTATTTTAGAAATAGAACAATTGACATTTTAAAAAGTGAAACAAAATTTTAGTATCTCCAAATGAACTGAGGAACACCTACTCCTCACCAAAGTGGATAAATAATTGTTATGTTTTAGATATGAGGTGTCCCCCAAAAGCACATGTGTGAAACAATACAAGAAAGTCTACAGCTGTAATGATGGGTTATAAGAGACTTAACCTAATCATTGTATTAATCCCCTGATAGGAATTAAGTGAGTGGTTACTATAGGCAGGTAGGGTGGAGCAGGAGGTAGGTCTCTGGGGGCTTGCTCTTGTTGTTTCCTAGTGTCCTGTGCTGAGCTGCTCTCCTCTACCACACTCTTCCACCATGATGTTCTGCCTCACCTTGAGCCCTGAAGAATGGAGCCAGTCCATTATGGACTGACACCTCTGAAACCATGAGCCCCCAAATAAACTTTACTTCCTCTAAAATTGTCTTTTTAGTTACAGCAGCCAAAAAATTCACTAAAATAATAAAACATCAAGGGATTAAGAGAGCGAGATGTATTCTGGATTTTGACTGCCTTAGACCTTTCTCACATAATCCACCATTTACTAGACAAAGAAGGCCGGCGATGGGTTAAAATCTAGAAGACAAGCACTAGTAAATTTACAAAATCTGACTTATCCAAACCTTTATTAATCACTTTTATGCCATTGGGAAAATATGATACTTTAAAAAAATGATAGAATATGCTCTTGCCATTAAGCCCTATTTTATCTAAAGTCTTAATGCGCGAGCTCTCTTGTTCATAAAAAGGGGCCAGATGAAAAAAAAGGTCACATGCTTCTTCATGAAAAGAAGCCACAAGCAATATCAGTGCACCTTAAAACTTCAAATGACAGCAGATACTGGCTGAGACATAATCTAGTCTTATCAAAAATTTACAGGTTGATGGTGCTCTGTTTGCATTTCCAAGGCTTCTGCTTACAGGAGAGTGCCAGATAAAAGCCTCCATCAGTATGGGTTTTTTCCCACATATCTATTCTGAGAATTAAGTAAAAATGAAAATGTACAAGAATATGAATGCCTGAGGTGCATCAAAAAAACCCAGAAAATATCAAGGTTCACTCGGGTGGAAAGTATGGGAGTACTGGGAGTTTTCATCGAAAACTTTTCAAGAACCCATAGAAATTTCAACATTGCTGCAGCCAGGAAAACTCTGTCATTGTTAATTATGATAAGGACCCTAAATGTATTAGGAAACAGCCTCATTTTGTAATATATACCGGTTAATATATACCCGTATCTCTGCTGTTCCGTCTTCTCTCTTTGAGAGCCTATTTGCAAACTGTGAATTTATCCACATTTGTAGTCCTGCTCCAGGAGAAATAGCAAGAAAGAAACAATCAGGGATGTTGAAAATATGGAGGCAAACATTTCTCAGGCCAGATGAGGTGGCGGAGAGTAACAATAGAACAAATGTAAGAAGATACAGAAAAAGAATAGTATAGAAAGAGCCAACGGAGGAAATGCTATGGACACTGTCAGGAATGTGGCCAAGTAGGAAATACAGAGTTCAAACAGTGAATGAAGAACATTCTACAGCCTACTCCTCTACTCTTCTCAAATCTGCAGAAATGCCAGAAATTATATTTTCAAGAAGTTCACACTCACACTACAAGAAAAGGCTAACAGGGGAAAGCAGAGAAATCCCCCAGAGGATGAATTGAAATCATGGGTGAAAATACTATGGGCTGGGGTTGTAGCTCAGTGGTAGAGCACTTGTCTCTGATGCATGAGGCACTGGGTTCGATCCTCAGCACCACATAAAAAATAAAGATATGTGTCCATCTACAACTTAAAAACAAGCCTCCAAAAAGTTAAACCAAATTAACATGGGTGAAATTACAAGCAGGAGAAAACATCTGCTAAAAGATAAGGTGAGCCCTCACCTTAGGAGGATAAGCACTCTGAGCAGACAGGGCTCTGGGAAATGTTGGGTTGAATCATGGTTTTCAGGGTGATGAGACAAGTGGATGGTCCTACCCATCACCACCGGCTACTCACCAGACAGGAGCAGAAAATGGACGGTGCTTGGGTGAAAGAGCAGTGGGAGTCTCCTGGGACTGTGATACCTAAATGGGAAAGGGAGCCCCAACTCTTGAAAAAACTTGCCACTGACTCTCCTCCCTTGTGGATCATCACCTCCATTACTGTGGACCTACCACGGTGGGTCTATCTGGTGAACACTCTGAAGGCATTTCTGATAGATTCTAGCAAGAGGAAAACCAAATCGAAAAGGATGCTAATTCAAAATAAAACAAAGAAAATAAAGCATCCTAAATAGAGTCAAGAAATCAATGATAATTTTAAAAATTAATAATTACATAATAGAAAAATACAACTTTCAATACAAATTAAACAGAAAAAATGCAAACCCTGAGGAAGGGAGAAAATCCATATCCTATTAGAGTGTTATAACATTCAAATTTCCATCTTTGGGCAGAAATCATAGGCATATAGAGAAACAGAAAAGTATAGACCATTTGAGGACACAAAATAGAATAACAGGCATTAGATTTACTACACAAAGACTTTAAAACAATGATCTCAAATAGTTTCCAATAACTATAGAAAAAAAAATAAAGGAAGACATATAGGGAATCACTAAGATGATATATGAGTCAAATGAGATTTCAGCACAAGATAGAAATCGTAAAAAGAGAATAAAAAAATCTGGACCTTAAAATACGACTAAAATAAAAAATTCATTAGAGGTGTGTGTGTGTTAGCTTCCCATTAATATAACAGAATACCCGAGACAATCAACTTATAAAGAAAAAGGTATATTTGGGTTCACAGTTTTAGAGATCACCGTCCATTATTGGTTGGTCTTATTGATATGAGCCTGTGGCAGGCAGCGTATCATGGTGGGAGTGTGAGGGAGCCAAACTGCTTACCTCTAGAAGCAAAGACAGGAAGAGACCAGGGTCCTTCAAGAGCATTTTCCCCAATGACCTCAGGGCCTTCCACTAGGCCCCACCTCCTAATGTCCCCTTGCAATTCCAAATAGGTCCTCCTAGGGACAGAGCCTTTAACACATAGGCCTTTGGGGAGCATTTCTCGAAGCCATGGTCATGTTCAACAGTAGATTTGGGTAAGTAGAATGCAGAATCAGTGAACTTGAGGGTAGGATAATTGAAATGATCCAGTCTGAAATACAGATAAAAAGAATGAAGCAAAGTGGGACGACATCAAGAGGACCAATTTATGCATTTAGGGACTTTCATTGGAGTTTAGAGAGAGAATGAATATTTGAAGAATAATTCAAGTTTTTGGTCCTAAGTTTTTCAGATTTGAAGAAATTGATGAGTACACATTCATAAAGTTCGATGAACTCCAGTAAGGATAAAATATAGAAAAAAAAATCCACATCAAGATGAATTACAATAAAACTGTCAAAATCTAAAGATAAAGTAGAAAAACTGAAGTAACTTGTTACCTCTGAGGAGTCTTCAATAATTAACTGTCCATTTCTTGTAATAATATCAGAGAAACCCAAAAGCAGTAGGATGAATTACTTAAAGTTCTGAAAGAAGAAGAAAAAAAACCCAACAAGTTTGGGTCAAGAGTTCTATATCCAGGAAAAAAAAATTCCTTCAAAACCAAGGAGAAAATTAAGATATTCCAAGATTAAACAAAAACAAAAACAAACAATGACAAAAAGGAACTTAAAGGGGTTTTCATTATCAAGGGAGTTCTTCAGATTGAATGAAAAAAAAACACTAGATAATAACTCAAAGTTGCAGGAAAAAACAAGAATCTCCTGTGAAAGTAATATCATAGGCAAGCATAAAAACCCGCATTGTATTTTTGGTTTGTAACTCCACCTTTTACTTCCTACATGATTTAAAAAAAAAATGAATTAAAAATAATTATCAATCTATGTACTTATGAGTAAGATGTAAATGGTGACAATATAAAAAGGTAAATGCCAAATAAACAGGTTTTTTATGTTATTGAAATTAAGTTGATATCAACGCAGAAAGATTGTTTTATATATACATGTATGTGTTTATGGGGCTTGGGTTGTGGCTCAGTGGTAGAGCACTTGCCTAGCACGTGTGAGGCACTGGGTTCAACCCTCAGCACCACATAAAAAAATAAACAAATAAAATAAAGGTAATGTGTCCATTTATAACTAAAAATATTTTTCTAAAAAAGTAATGTGTGGTAACCACAAATAAAATACATTCCCTGTCCACACACACACACACACAAAAGGAAGTGGAAATGAGAAAGGAATTTAAAGGGTTCACACTAATAATAACAACAACAACAAAAAAAACTAAACTAAAATGAAGGCAGTAATGGAGGAAATGATGGAAAAAAAGAACTTATAAAGGTTGCAAAAGGGCAACCTTATGTACTTCCTTATCAGTAATTACATTAGATGCAATTGAAATAAACTCTCCAATCAAGACAGATTTGCAGAATGAATTAAAAAAATAAATTTATAAGAAACTCACTAGATCCAAAGATGCAACTAAATTGAGAGCAAAAGGGTAGAAAAAATATTCCATGAAAGTGTTAACCAAAGGGAAACTGGGGCAGCAAGACTAATGTCAGACAAATAGTCTTTTAAGTCAAGACCTGTTACAGGAGACAAAGAATGACATACAGATAAAAGGGCCAATTTATCAAGAAGATCAAACAATTATAAACACACATATACCTAAAAACGGAGCTCCATAATGTGTGATAAGGATTCATGGAAGAGAGGAATAGACAGTTTTACAATAATCACTGAAGACTTCAATAAACTTCTTTAATAATGAGCAGAATATTTGGACAGAATATCAAAAGGACAGAGAGGGTTTAAACAACAGTATAGACCAACTATACCTAATAGACATATATGGAGCACTCTACCCAACCACAACATAATATACATCATTCTCATATGTTCATGAAACATTATCCAGAATAGATCACATGTTAGACCATAGAACAAGTCAATGCATTTTAAAATATTGAAATCAAACAGAACACATCAAAATCAGCAGCAATGAATAATCTAAAAATGAATTAAGGGAATAGTAGCCTACTAAAGAATTAAACACCTATATAATAATCTGATATCTGATAAGGATGTAGCATCCAAAATGTATAAAGAACTCTTTTACCTCAACAACAAAAGGAAAAGCCAACAGCCCTCTAGAAAAAGGACTCAAGCATTTCCCTAAAGATATACAAATGGCCAACAAACACATAAAAAGTCATTATTAGTTATTAGGAAATCGCAAATCAAAACCTCCAACAGATGTCATTTCATACCCCCCAAAAAATAAATTAACAGGAAAATCCCTAAGGGTTAGTAAGAACATGGAGAGACTAGAACCCTCCTCCGTTGCTGGTGGAAATGCAAATGGTGTGGTCACTGTGGAAAAAAGTTTACCAGATGCTCAAAAAGGCAAAACATAGAATTTCTATATGATTAAGCAATTTCAGTCCTAGGATCATACCCCAAAGAACTGAAAACAGGGCTCAAAAAAACATGTGTATGAATGTTTTTTTTTTTTTTGTTTTTTTTTTATCAACACTGTTCCTAATTGCCAAACATGGAAACAGCTGAAATGCCTTTGAATGAGTAAGTAGCTGAACAACATTTAGTATAGACATGCAGTGGAATATGATTCAATCTTTAAAAAGAGTGAGGCACTTACTCTCTCTACAATATGATAGAACCTTGGAAACATTTTACTAAGTAAAGAAGCCAGAAAAACAAAACAAAACAAAACAAAACAAAAAAAAAGGTGATGTATTGTATGATCCCACTTATCGGAAATGTTCGGAAGAGCTAATCCATAGAAATAAAAAAGCCTATTAATGGTTGCCATAGGCTGTTGGAAAGGGGAATTAGGAGGAACTGCTTAATGAGTACAGGGCTTTATTTTAGCATGATGAAAATGTTTTGGAATGAGCTGCAGGAGGTGGTTGCACAACCTTGTTATGTACTAAATGCCACTGACTTACTTGTTCACTATAAAATGATTTTACAGTATGTCGATGTTATGGTTTGGAGATGAGGTGTCCCCCTGAGCTCATGTGTGATGCAGTGCAGGGATGAGCAGAGGTGAAATGATTCTATGATGAGAGCTGTAACCTAATCAGTGGATCGATCCATTTGCTGGGATGATATTTGGAATGGATTAAGGGATGATAAACTGTAGGCAGGTAGGGCAGGGATGGAGGAAGTAGTCACTGGGAAGATGACCTTGGGGGTGATGTTATCTCTGGGTTCTTGCACTCAAGCTCTCTATCTGCTCCCTGGTTACCATGTCCTGAGAGCCTTCCTCCACCACACAGATGATGTTCTGCCTCGGGAAGGCCCAGAGCTAGGGAGCTGGCCGACCGCAGACGGAACCTCTGAAACTGTGATCCAAAATAAAGTTTTCTCCTCTAAGTGGTTCTCGTTGGGTCTTTTGTTCACAGCAATGAAAAAACTGATGAAAACAGGGAATTTCATCTCAAGAATTTTCTTTTTTAAATCAATAGAATCACAAACACTGAAAATGCAGGGAAAAATGTCTTTAAAACCCATAACCTGTACCTGCTTTTCAATCCTGCAAGAGAAAGACCAATAAAGTAAAATGCTATGTGGAATATTTAACTACTCTTTTTAAACCAGAGATAAAAGGAGAGTCAGGAGGTAAAGAAGAACAGAGAAAAGAAGAGGAGGTGAGGAGGAGGGGAGAGAAGGAGATGCAGACAGCGTGTGTTCCTTTCAAGGTCCTTTAAGCTAAACAAATAACCTAACTTAAATAAAATTATATCTTCTGAATTGACTATCCAGAACCAGGAAATGTTACATATATAACCAAATAGACCTTGTCACTAGTCACATAGTTTAAAACTTAGTTCCAAACTTTCCCTGCACCACACTCTGGCTAAAACTCAGCCCAGAGATATAGTCTGGAACCTTGGTCGAAGTTCCCAGTTTCACGACCTGGTCTTTTTCAGATGTTTAAACTACAAAAGTGAAAAGCTCACTCATTATTTGATATCTGTCCAGTTCTACCAATATACGATGCATCTATTTTTAAAAAAGACTGGGGTAATTTGCTGGGGGGCCCTTGAGAGTTTGTAATAGAGAGCCAAAAGATTAAATATTTACCTTCCACAAGGTTCTGACATTAGGTATTGGTTAAACACTGAGATTCTTGGGCTGGCATGCTGTGACAAGGTCTTGCATGATGGAAAATCCATTCACTTCCACCTGGTGAAATCTGCCAGGCCAGTGGTGGCATTCAAATGAGGAGGTCCAGAGACCCGTTTCCAATAAACAGGGGCTCTGTACAATAGAACTCTAACCAAACAACCATCAGAGAAGAGCTCTGGGAGACAGCCCAAAGCCAGTACCTCCCCACTCTGGGTTTAGAGTAAAATTTCCCATAAATTTAGTGTATTAGATCTGAGGGATATTTATTAAAAGTAAGCTGTGATTCGTCAAGCAGACCCTCGCTGGCCCCCCCAGGGCAGACAAGGGTTTCTGAAAGTGCCAAGAAGACAAGAACAGATGTGTATGTCCTTCTTTTTCCAGCATGAGATGAAAACGTTGAGTAAAATGTCGTCTACGTCAGCCTTGTCCATCAAACCTGAAAATGTCATAAAACAAGAATAAAGAACTTATCCCAGTATTCTATCTTGAATCGAGGCATTAGCAAAGTACCAAGGTCGTTTCAAATGCTCCAAAACAGAGACATGGATTTACTCACACACAAAGCAGCCATAAAACTTGTCACTGTAGGCACATGTGCCAAGTGCATCAGAACAAACACGCAGGTAAATTTGACTCTGCTTTGACAAGTGACATGTGAAAATGCTTTCCTTGGGAAATAAAATTATTTTCCAGAGAATTTACTTCATGCTGTTTCTTGCATTATCCTCACTGGGGATCATTCAATTGCCTAACCTATTTGATATAATTGGGAGCAGATTTAAATGTAACACAACAAATTTGGACAGTTTCAGAAGCACCAGAGTCTCCTCTTATCTGCAAAGAGTACAGTCTAAGACCCTCCAGGGGATATCTGAAAATGGCTCGTAATGAACCCAACATATGCTCTTTTTTTCCTATATATACATATCTATGATAAAGTTTATTTCATAAATTAAGCCCAATGAGAAATCAACAGCAGCAACTGATTATAAAATATAACATTATACTCCAATGAAAGTTACGCCAACGTGTTCTCTCAAAATATGAAATTTTTCGTTTAATGTTTTTGGATGTTATATCAGGTTGACTGCAAGTAATTTGAAATTGTGGAAAGCAAAATCACAAATAAGGGGTACTATTCCTGTGCTGTGTTTTATTTCCATTTTTTTCCCATGTGATCTTTTCTGTATTGTTTTTTGTGGAGTCACCCAAGAGAATATGACTGCTGGATTGTAGTTGGTGTATGTTAGAATTTTAGACAAACCAAGCTATTTTTCTAGAATGGTTGTACCACATTAGATGCCCACTAGGAAAGTGTGAAAGTTTGTACTTTTATCTTAAATGTCAAATGTGGTTCTCTCTTCTTCAATTAAACCATATCATTTCAGAATATTATAGTTTGACTCTATCACTCTGTTATTTTCTTTTTTGCACATAGTAGATTTTATCTAAGTAAGCATTCTCTAATGGCTGAGTTGGCAGATACCTCAAAGACTCTTTCCTCCTTCCCTCCTATGATGTCCCAAGTTCCTCCACCCACAGAACAGAACCTTTCAATGACAGCTAGAATGACTGTTGCTAATTCTGGGGCCCCGCTCTGGTCTTGTCTCAGATACATCACTGACTTTTGGATTCTGAATATATTTTCCAACACCCAGATCTGCTGTCAATCTTCACAGCTTTGTATTATCAATGTCCTGTACTGAACTAAATTTTTGCAGTCTCCTCCATTAGTTGTGCCAACTTTTGTTGCTGATGGTGCTTCTAGAGAAAATTATATAACTGAAATACAGAAGTATCCTGATAACCTGGTTGGAATATCCCATTATCATCCTGGTAAAGTTTTATGCTACATTTTTTTAAAAAAAATGTTTAAAAATTATTGAAGACTCCCAGAAGCTACTGAAATAGTACGTAGATAATATAATCTATATTATCTATAATCTTAACCTAGCTTCCCTAAGTTGTGACTGCAGTATGATAGCAAAATTGGGAAATTGATGCTGTGAACTAGACTACGGATCTTATTCAGTCTTTATCAGGATCTCATGAGCTCATTTGTGCTTGTTTGTATGAGTGTGTCTGTGTTGTTCTATGCAACTCGATCCTAAGGATAGATGTGCATAATCACTGCCCTAATCAAGATATAGAACTACTCATTCATCATAGAGGAACTGCCTCCTGGTATCCCTTTAAGTCACACTCACCCACTACCCTATCTCTGTTCCCTGGAAAGCACAAATATATTTTCTATTTTTAGAGTTTTATCCTTTTGAGAATGTTACATAAATGGAATAATACCATATGAATGTTTTGTGATTGGCTTTTTTTCCCACTAAGCATGATATCCTTGAAACCCATCCAAGTGGCTTCATGTGTCAGTAGTTCCTTTATTTTTTATCACTGAGGAGAATTACATTATATGAATGTAACAGGCTTTAATTAACCATTCATTTAGTGAAGGAGAAGGATGCTTGTGTTGTTTCTATGGTTACTATGAATGATACTGCTATGAACACTGTGTCCAACTTGCATGGATGTAAGTTTTCATTTCTCTGGGAGAAATGCCCAGCACTGTGAGTGCTGGGTTGTATGTTAAGGATATGTTTACTGTAATTTTAAAAAAATGTGCCAAACCACCAAACCATCTTTCACAGTAGCTCTACCATTTTTATATTCCCACTGACTGTGTGTGAAAAATAGTTTCTCAATATCCTCACCAGCATTTTGTGTAATCCTTTTTTTTTCTCCATTGTAATAGGTGTCTGGGGGGATGATATCATGGTTTTAGTTTGCATTTTCCTAACAGTTAATAATGTCAAACATCTTTTCATGTGCTTATTTGCCTTTCACATCTCCTCTAAGGTGAAAAATTTGTTCATATTTGTATTAGTTTGCTTGAGCTGCTATAACAAAATACCAGAGAAGGTGAGAATATAAATGAGAAAAATTTATATTCCCACAGTACTAGAGGATAAAAGTTCAACATGTCAGAAGTTTTGGTTTCTTTTGTGACTTCCCTCCTTGGCTTATATTGGGCCACCTTCTCCTTGTGTCTTCATGTGGTCTTTCCTCTGTGTGTCCCTGGAGTCTCTCATTTATTCATTATTCATTCATTATTATATAATTTAAATACTGAAGTATCCTGACAACCTGGTTACAATATCCCATTATCATCCTAGTAAAGTTTTATGCTACATTTTTTAAAAATTTACTTTAAAATTATTGGAGACTCACAGAAGCTTATAAGGACTTTGGTCAAATTGGATTAGGCCTCACCCTCATGGCCTTGTTTTAACTTAAGCACATCTTTAAAGGTCATGTATCCACATACTGCACAGTTACATTTTAAGGTATAGGGGTTAGGGAGTCAGTATGTGATTTGGGAGGAAAGAACTCAGCTAGTAACAGTGGCTTTAGTCCATTTTCTAACTCACTTGCTTGCTTTTCTATTGAGTTTATTTCATTGTGTATTTGAGATACAAGTCCTTTCTTTTTTTGTGGGGTGGGGACTGGAGATTGAACCCAGGGGTACTCAACCATTGATCCACATCCTCAGCCCTATTTTGTATTTTATTTAGAGACAGGGTCTCACTGAGTTGCTGAGTGCCTCACTTTTGCTGAGGCTGGCTTTGAACTTGAGATCCTCCTGTCTCAGCCTTCTGAGCCACCAGGATTACAGGGGCCAGTCAGTTCTTTCTTGAATAAATACTTTGCAAATGTTTTCTTCTGTACCTTGTCTTTCCATCCATTTAGAGCAAAAGTTTTAAATTTTGATGGTTTAGTTTACCATTTTTTTCTTTTATAAATTTTACCATTGGGTGTCATGTCTAAGAACTCTTTGCTTTGGGTTTAGTTGTATTATTATATCCTTTGTCAATTCAAACCTTTCTAAAAGAAACATACATTAAGTTATTTACTACATCTGTTACATGGTCTGTTAACTCCATCAGGATCTCCTGTGTGAAATCACAGGTGAAAGCTGACTTTGAGAACTATCCTGTGCTACATAAATCACCTACGATCTTGTTCAAATGCAAGATTCCAATTTGGCAGATCTGGAGTCAGCTTGAGAGTTTTCATTTTAGCAAACTTCCTTGTGAATGCACAGCTGATAGTGCAAGGGCACCTACACTTCAGAACTTAGCGTTCCTTAGATATTTGATAATGGAAGCTAGAAAACAAATCATGTTCATTTTCCTGGTGCAAAGAAAAAGAAGGAGCAAACTTGAAATCTAAATATTAGACGTGGCCTGATGTATGTTTGGCATTTTTATGTCATTTCCTTGGTTCTGACTTTCTGTTTTTATTATAGTAAATATATTCTTGTAAATTTTCTCAAAATGTTTCTAGAACAAGGAGAACTATAAACAAAAAGAAAGGCTTAAATATAAAAGAGAGATCTTCTTTGTCCTGAATACCAGGAATGGATCTTGTTCATTGTTATTTTTTTACTACCCTCAATTTTTGAAATCTATGCATATGTGTTCTAAATGAAGAAATGTATCATTTCATACAATATTAGAAATTTGAGTTGTGATAGTCTCTTTTTCCTAAATTATCTGAGACTTTCACATTAATAATTACCTTTTCCTTTATAAAAATTAGGTTCAGATGTGCTAGACTAAGGACAGAATCATAAACATGGTATTATTGAATATTATCAATTGAATTGCTTTTTGCAAATTGAACATTCTTATTATGAGCAATACTTTTCAAAAATGTGTTAGGTATTTGTTTGAGGGGATAAATGTGATAAGATAGATGTCTTATCATGACAGAACTCTAACTTGGGGCCAATTTTGCAAATTGTGTTTGCATCTTCTCAGTCTCACCATGAAATTCCCAGTCTATCTCAGCAACAATTTTACTTGGTTCTTCATTCTTTTGCCATGTGACTTCCCATTATAGTGATCTCCTTGCATGAATCTCCTGCATTTGATTTTTCTATTGGTGCATTATAATTATACATAATAGTAGGATTTGATTTTTTAATTGTTTAAGGCAAGAGCAACTGTTTTTTCATATGTCAATTCCCAGTATCTGGTATAATGAGTGCAGCTTACCAGTCACTTATTGCACATGAATATATCTTTAATAAGCCTAGAATGCAGCTCATCTTGCCCTTTTATTTTATCTGATGCTTATAAAAAGCTTTATACTTTAAAATGGTATAAGTCATGTCAATTATCAAAAATGGCTTTAGATTGCACATACATGCCTATGGTATATTGCTGAGTCTGCTGGAATCCATTGTCTTTCCCCACACAACATGTACTGGTCTGTATAGCTATTCTAGTTCACAGATGCTGACCCCAGTGTATTTCCATATTTCATCACATGCAAATGCAATGCAACCTTTGCATTATTGTCTCCCTAAAAAACTGACTTTGAATTTTGTCTTAGTGTTTTCCTCTTCTGTTTTGTACAGAAAGCTCTGTCCTTGAGTGATTTTGTGTCTTACAAATTCTTTTCACACAGACCCTTTGAAATCACATGCACCTTAGCAGAGACCTCTATTCTGGTACTAAGCCCACTTTGCAGCTTTTCTTAATACTCATATCATTTTCCAGCAATTCACTTCTTTATCTGTGCAAAGAAGAGCTTCCATTTTTCTACCTGGAAGTTCATCACAACAAGAAATACTTTTCCGATCCCTTCTAGTTGCCTGTATTCATGTATGTGAACCTGCAGCTGCAACTGAGGGATTGGTGAGTCTTGGCAAGCAACATTCTCCCACCACCAAAGAAATAAAGCCCCTTCTCACCCAACCAGAGAGTTTCTACCCAGCTCTCTCTGCTACAGAAAGTCTCTGGTTCACCACGACTCTTTTCCTGTGTCTTGGAGCAAGTTTCTTTCCTCCTGTAGGTGATCCATAGAGCCTGCCAAGGTATCTGCACTTCATAGCTCTGAGCGGGACAGGGTATGGGCAAAGCTCTTTATTTATGATACCACTTCATGGATGTGAAATTCCTTTACTGAGGTCTCCTGAAGGTAAAGGACAATGAAATCTCTTACATGATCAAAGATTCTGATCTCGCAAGAGGCTGAAGTTGAAGCTCCTTAGATTCAGCTGCACTGGCCATGACATCAGTGTGTTGGGAACAGAGACGAGATTATACACAATAAATTAAAAGAAATCATAACCTTGGGAACTTAACACGTGGAAAAACCATCTCTGTTTGCCTAGGGATATAAACCAGCAAACCGTCATTCCAAAAGGCCCCATCAAATTATGCAGAGCCAGTTTCCAATGGTAGTCCTAGAAGGATGAAAAGAAGCAATAAATCAGTTATAAGTAGATCCCAGTATTCTCTCTGTCTCTGTTTTAATCAGGATTCTCCATAAAGACAGGATAGACAGCACTTTTCAGAGGGAATTTATTAGGGGAGTTGGCTGTCACAATCACGAAGCAAGTTAGAGAACAAGAGAAGCTGGTCGGGTGGCTCAGTCCATATCTGGAGGCTTCTAAAACAAAGAAACCCATGGTGTAGCCCCCAGTCCAAGGCCAAAGACTAAGAGCCCTTCAGGGTGCTGCTGAGCCCCAGAGCACAAGGAATGAAGAACCTGGAGTTTTGATGTTCAAGGGCAGGAGGCAAAGGGGGTGATGCTCTGAGAAATGTGATTCCCATTCTGCCCAGACGGATTTACTAATAACTAATTTATTGCTTCTTTTCATCCTTCCTGGACTACCATTGGAAACTGGCTCTGCATAATTTGATGGGTCTTTGTCTCTTTTTGAATGACAGTTTGTTGGTTTATATCCCTTGAGGATTGGTCTTCCTCACTCAATCTACCAACCCACATGCCAGTCTTCTCTGGAAACATCCTTATACACACACGTACCCCCCAAACTATGCTTCACCAGTCATCTAGACACACCTCAATCCAGTCAGGTTGGCACCCAGAGTTGACCATCACAGCCTCCTTTTTGGAAACAGAAGTAACTCCTTTGGACTGAGGTTCTTGGATAAATCAAGTACAAAGCTGGAAGCTTCGCAGGAGATTTTATGGATCTGATTTCTTAAGTTTAAAATGCATTTATGCACGTGGATCAAGTGGATGAGTTAATCATAGAGGTAATGATGCATTTATAAAATCTTATGTTAGTGCAGTTTTAAGCAATATTCTATAGATAACATTGATGCCAAATAACCACCCATGTTTTAAAACCCCTCGGTGGTCCTCGGTTCTAGGGTCATTTCTAGTGAGTCTGAGGTAATAGTACCATGAGAGTCAAAGTCAAATTCAAACTCAGAAGTAGTTCTACACAGATTCCAATTGCCCATTTTTATTTCTAAATACTGGCTGTCTTGGGAAAAAAAAAAAAAACACTTATAGAAACAAAATTACATTAAGGTGGTAAGTTTTAAGTGAAATGGATGGAGCAGTGTCATGGGGACATTTAGAATTGGCCTGAGGGATTCCTTCCAAGTGGCACACATACCTCAGAATGTTCTGACAGGGTTCGCGATTTGTTGGCTCCTTCGCTTTCAGGTAAGAAACCCAACTCATATCAACTCCAGGAATAAAAATATAAAGATGTGAACAAAGGAAATAAAGACACAGATGATATGAATTCAGCCACCGATGGCCTCTTGGGCCTACTGTGAATTTTGTTGTGACCATAGGATCACAGGCAAGGCTGAGAGAGCCAAGGGCTGAGATATTACAACCCTGAACTCTGAGTGCTAGACAAAAGCATGATCTTCGTCAAATGCATGGTCCCCGGAGCCAGAATGCCTGATCCAGCTCCACCACTGCCCCTTATTAACTGTGCGACATTAGACAGTGACTTAACTTCTCTGGGTCTCTGTTTCTTCATCTTTAAAGCGAGGATAACAATAGTAGTTACTCCCAGAGGTTATTAAGAGGATTAAGTTTATATTAGACATGGAATCATGTTATTAGTAGTGTTTCTTCTGTTTTTTTGGGTTTTTTTGTTTGTTTGTTTGTTTGTTTTTGCAATTTGACTTCCTTCTGCTTCAGCAAAGCCTTCTGCATACGGCTGATCTCTAAGTAGCTCCAAGTAAGAATTCCCAAGAGGAAGAGTTTCTGTCACTCACAATTTATAGGAAAATCTAGGAGAACTCACCCTGGCTTTGTTCAAGTCTCATGTTCACCCCTGGAACCAAACTTGGTTGCTAGAAAGTCATGTGGCAAAGATGAGGACAGACTCTGTCCTCGAAGGAAGAGACTCGATATATGGAAAAGTTTGCCAGACACACAAAGCAACAGTTGTCACAAGTCTTTAAAGACTTCTTTGTTATACAAACCCTGCCCGACCAGGAGAGTATCACTAAATAGTGTCCGCTGTTGGTAATAAGAACTATGTGTATACCTAATGTAAATGAACATTTACCTAATGTACTATGTGGCCTTCTTATTTGATGTCTACATCATCACTAGGCAGGAAATACTATTATTATTCACATTTAATCCCTGCAGAGACAAAGGCGGGAATAACTTAATTGTGTGTATGTGTGTGTGTGTGTGTGTTGCTGAAGCTAGAACCCAGGGCCCTCCTCATGCTAGGCAAGTGCTCTGCCACTGAGCTACCACTTACCCTACTCCAACTTAATATAATTTAATATGCTCATGAATTTTGCTTTCTTTTAACTTCCCACTTCCCCAACAGGATATAAGCTAAGTTCCTACATATAAATGTAGGGATGTAGTTTTGTGAATCTCTGTATCCCCAGTGACTAGGACAGAGGCTCTCCTGTGGTCCAAGCTCAAAAGTTCTTAGTGGGGTGAATAATGAATGAATGACAGTGCCCAGCTCCCACGGCTGGTAGATGGTAGGGTGGTCTGTTAAACTCATACTTTATGCCCAAGCCATGCTGTCAACCACTATCAAGTACAAGTCCGCACATTGTATTTTCCAGAGGAATTGAGATTGAAAAATGGTATGACAAGGGGCTGGGGATGTGGCTCAAGCGGTAGCGCGCTCGCCTGGCATGCGTGCGGCCCGGGTTCGATCCTCAGCACCACATACAAACAAAGATGTTGTGTCCGCCAATAACTGAAAAATAAATATTAAAAAAAAAATAAAAAAGAAAGAAAAATGGTATGACTGGTTTTCTATAGAAAAGCCGCTGTGAAAATCCAACTCTGTCACCGAGGAGGGCAACACACTGTGTACATCAACAGCCACTATCATGTCACTTCCGAACACGCTTGTCTCTTAGCAAAGATAATTGGCATGAAGGGAGAAGACACAAGATCTCAATGTTGAAATGGGAAATGGGGGAGGTATGGCAGTATGGGGAGTGTTCCTATAAATGACTGACCAGTTAGTTCCTCAGCACAGAGAGGAGACCAGTGAGAGATGAGGGGCACATACAGGGGACAAAGGACTCTGAAGGGCCAGAAGAAACCAAAAAGGGAGGAGGGAGGAAGAGGTCAAAAGGGAAGCGCAGGTGACTTCTGGCCTCAAACCCAGCCTACGCCAGTGTTCCCTAAGTTGGAATGAGACCTGCTTTGTCCCCAAGGCCCTCCCGCTCCAACGCTTCTCCCTGAGCCGAAAATAGTGATGAAAGAACTTGATGATCTTGTCTGGCAGCACGTTTTGAGGAAGGTTTAGCTGGAAGGAGGCATCTGTTTTATGCCAAGTAACACATTCTCTTGGCTTAGAGGGGCCATTTGTACAACCGTGCAGTGAGTGGGGTGTGGGCAGGGAAGTCTATTCCTTCCAGTAAACTCTCTGCTGTGGATTAAAGGGAAGTGAGAAACAGCAGCCAGTCCAGAAGGTATATAACAAACAGGTTAAATGTATGCAAGACGGCTGCTCTAACCTTTCTTTAAAAGACTCACTCAAATCATTAAAAAAAAAAAAAGGATTCACAATGAGAATTGTAATTAAGTGGTATTAAAATTTCACTTGGGGGAAAATATATCATATATTATATATATATATGATATATATTATGTATATTATATATTGTGTATATCATGTCATGTACATATTAATCATGTTGTAGATTATTTGATACTTGTCCTGACTCCTTAAATATTTTTGAACTATCTAAAAGAAACAAAAACAAGTAAGTATCTTTGCGTATTTCAGGAATATGGCTTAACATGAACGGAAGCTATCATAGATTTTACATCTCTCATGATTCTTATTGAAGCTTCATGCAAGCTTTAATTTAAAGGGCAGTGGATTTTTAAAAAATGTATTTATTAGTGGTATGCAAATTAATGATGCCATGTTTGATGGTGTTTGAGATCTGGTGAGATCCAGTTAAAAAGATGTCCACTAATGATAGTTGCTATAAAGAAAAGTGAAATGGAGCCTGAGATGAAGATATGTACAGAGACACATAGTGGGGACCCGTGAGGCTATCGTGGAGATTTGGGATTTTATTCTGAGTTTCACAGAAAGCCATGTGAGAATTTTGAGCAGGAGAGTGATAAAATGAGACCCTTGTTTAAGTTCTGACTGCCATTGAAAATTGACCGTGGGAGGTGAGTGTGGAAACAGTTATACGTTAGGAGATTCCAAGAGAAGTGCAGGTGAGAAAGTAGAGGTGGGTTTTCTAAAACTCATGCAAGAACTTGAAGAGTTCTTGTCAAAGGATAACAGAATTTCAGTTAGGCAAGAAGAATAAATTCAAGAGATCTATGGTAGAAAGACGTGACTGTGGTTAATAATACTTGGTTGTGTCTGAAACTTGCAGAGAGAGTAGATCTGTGGTTCTCACCACATATACAAATTAGATGACTCAGGGGATGGACAGGTTGATGAGCCTGATGGTGATAACTCTCTCTCTCTCTCTCTCTCTCTCTCTCTCTCTATATATATATATATATATATATATATATATATATATATATCTCCAAACATCACATTGCACACCATAAACTTGTATGATTTTTATTTGTCAATTATACCTCAATGGGTCAGGGTACAATGATGGGAGACGTTAGGGTGTATACAGTTGGTGACTATGCCATATTCCAGGAGGAAGAGGCTGATGATTCAGAAAGGGAGAATAACTGCAGGTGCATGTCCTGTTCTCCATATTCTGGAAGTTTTCCCCTGGAAATATGAGAGGTTTGGAAGGCACCTATGCTCCCTGTGTCTCCTTACCTGAGATTTCCTTTCTTTTTAGGATGCAAGAGTGATGTATGTTTGTCTGTTTGGCTCTTTCCTACTCTGGTTGTCCCCTTTGAGGCTTTCTGTTACTCTAAAATGCAGTGCCACTGTGCACAGAGGTCCCCTATGGGTTGTCCCTATGTTTAATCCTGTTTCTTGTCAGCTCTTTAACCCTAGCAGTAAACAGCAAATTCAAAGTGAACGTGAGTTCTAAGGCAGAATTTTGTAGTTATCAGGTACCATTATTTTGTAGTTATCAGTCACACCATTAATTTGCATACAACTAATGACTCTAGGTTTAAAGTCCACTGCCCATTAATGAAGACATGACACCTTAGTGGAATTCATGAAGGATGTCAACAACCAATTACACCAGTCTTGCTATACTTGCAAAAATTCTCCCTATTATTGTAGGATTTGGGCAATTTCTCCAGCGTCCAATTGCATTGTATGGCTTAGAATAGGTTTCACCGACTTGTGGACACGTTCTTACCTTGGGTCTCCAAAAGCCTGGTTGCTATTTGAAAGATATTTGGTTTGTATTTGGTTTTCTAATACCACATTTTTGCTCCCATGATTATGCTTTTATTGTATACAGAAACTTTTTGTATCAAAGTCAAATCCTAAGGTAATCATCTTGATGATGATTTCAAAGGCAATTAAACTCAACATTTGTGGCACTGGCATTTACAGACGGGTTGTTCAGCTGTCCAGATGATAAAACTACAGTTTGAGACAAGTTTGCACACGTGCATTCAGTAAGCCTTCCTTTGGAACTATCCCCAAATCTGCCAGCAGTTGTATAGGTCATCTATTGTAAATTACATCCCAATGTCAGCAATGTGAAAATATCTTAGAATGAATCAAATATAGCATCCAGTAATAATTCTTCCTTACCTATGGTTTTACTTTCCACAATTTTAGTTATCCTTGGTTGACTGTGATTTAAAAATATTAAATGGAAATTTTCAGAAACAGAGAATACATTCACCTAACTTATACTATAGTACATTGTTAAAATTGCTCTATTTTATTATTAGTTATTTGTTAGTCTCCTCCTTTGTTAGTTAGCTTTCTCTGACTGTAACAAAATACCTGAGATAGATAACTTTAAAAGCGGAAAGGGCTGGTTGCTAGGGTGCACACCTGTAATCCCAGTGGCTCAGGAGGCTGAGACAGGGGGATTGTGAATTCATATCCATCCTCAGCTACTTAGTGAGGCCCTAAGCAACTCAGCAAGACCCTGTATCTAAATAAAGTATAAAAAAGGGCCATGGATGTGGCTCAGTGCTTAAGTACCTGGATTCAATCCCTAGTACCAAAAAAAAAAAAAAAGGAAAAGTTAACAACTTTGAAGATTCTAGTCCATGATCTTTATTGGATCCTGGGTTGAGGCAGTGCATCTTGGCAAGAGCACATGGAAGACCAAAGCTGCTTATTTCATGGCTGGAACCAAAAAGAGAAGAGGAAGGGGCTAGGGTCCCACTATTTCCTTCAAGGGCGCATTACCAATTACTAGAGGACCTCCCACTAAGGCCCCAACTCTTAAAGGTTCTGCCACCTACCAATAGTGCTCATGGGGGGGACCAAGCCTTTTACACATGGGCCTTTCAGGGACATTCCAGATCCAACTTATAGCACTGGGGAAGGAATTTTTTTGCCCAATTTGAAATATATATATATATGTGTGACATGCACACATATATACTATTTGTAGTTTTAAACATTCACTGGGAGTCTTAGAACATATCCCTGTTAGATAAAGGGGCACTACTATACACAATTTTTGTTGTTATCCTTTTGGTATTGAGGATTGAACCCAGGGGCACTTCACCCCTGAGTTATATCCCCAGTCATTTTTATTTTTTTCTTTTGAGACAGGGTTTTGCTAAGTTGCTGAGGCTGGCCTTCACATGAGATCCTCTTGGCCTCAGCTTCTTGAGTTGCCTGGATTAAAGGTGTGTACATCACACACCTGGGCTTCTATATATTATTCTGTATTATTTTCTGTATTTTTCCTTCTAGTATATAAGCTGTATGTGGTGAAGGCCTTACTTTAGCCCTCTAACTTATCTCTGTGCCAGCTTTTATTGAGCACAAAGTGCTCAATAAAAGTTTACCCAATGAAGGAGTAAGCGAGTGAATGAATTAATGACTCAGGGAAGTAGCAATGTAAACTAGGAAAATTTTAGCACCCCCCCGAAATTTTGAGGAATTTTTATTAGAAGTTAATGAATGTTGGGCCTGGGGATGTGGCTCAAGCGGTAGCGCACTCACCTGGCATGCGCGGGGTGCTGGGTTCAATCCTCAGCACCACATACAAATAAAATAAAGATGTTGTGTCCACCGAAAACTAAAAAATAAATATTAAAAAATTCTCTCTCTCTCTCTTAAAAAAAAAGAAGTTAATGAGTGTATATAAAAAGTAGCAAAGATGACATATAAACTCTTGCTACGTTTATGAAGGAAAAAAGAAGAGACCAAGAAAGCTTCACAACTTAGAGAATGGAGGTGAAGGGTTCCTGGGGAACAGCCAAGGCACGTCTGGGATGTATTATTAGTTTTTTGGCCCTGGAGGTGACCCTGAATGGGAAACTCATTGTACTACTCGTGTCTTCCTATTCTTGACCCTGGCTGACATGGCAGGAAAAATAACCACTCTGATGTCAGGATCCAGTGAGGGCAATTATGCCTAGCAAAGAATGAGGTCTTTGTTCCAGGTGTCTTCCAACTGCTGCAGCAAACACTGCAAAGCAATGTTTTGGAAGGGAAGTGACATTTCCTGAGAAGTTGCCCGTAGCTTTGGCCACATCCACTTCTCCAAGCTTCTAGATCTATGAATTTATAAAGTCAAACTATCATAAACCTAAACCCGATCTGTCAAACACATCAACATTTCATCTTCCATCTGGACCAGAACAATTTAACCAGAATTCAGCTGTATCTGAAAGTACCCATTTTTTTTTTTAATTAGACCTTTATAGTTGTACATAGTAGTTGGGTTCATTCTGAAAAACTCATATATGTATGGAAATTGATTTCAGGGCATGACCCCCCTTTTCTCTCCCATCCTTCCTATTCTCCTTCTTCTACTTTTCTAGACTTCCTTTCACTAGTCTATTAATTTATATTCGATTGGTTGAAATAACCACCCCCGGCCCTTTTTTTGTATCAGGGATTTAATCCAGAGGGCCTTACCCACTGAACCACATCCCCAGCCCTTTTTTAAGCTGTTTATTATTATTATTGTTGTTGTTGTTGTTATTATTATTATTATATTTTGAGACAGAGTCTCACTAGATTGCTTACAGCCTCACTAAATGGCAGAGGCTGGCTTTGAACCTGCAATCTTTCTGCCTCAGCCCCCCCAAGCCACTGGGATCACAGGAATACACCATTATGCCCAGCAGAAAAAACCCATTTTAACATCCCATATGAGGTAAATGTACGTTCCTTCCCCAGTCCCATTCCTTATCAGATTACAAGAAAGGAAACAACCAAGCTTGGGCGTGGTGGTGCACGCCCGTAATCCTAGAGAGCAGGAGGCTGAGGCAGGAGGATCGCAAGTTTGTGGTCAGGCTGGGCAACATATGGAGCTCTTTCAAAATTTAAAAAAAGATGGGGGATAGGGGCAGAGCACTAGTGAAAAGAAAACAAAAAAGGAAAGATAGGAAGGAAGGAGAGAAGGTGGGAAGGAGGGAGGGAGGGATAAAGAAAGGGAAGGAGTGGTGGGAGGAATCACCAGATATATTAGAAAAACAGCACAGTTCAGAGTAATGCACTAATCTGGATAACCAGAAAAACATCTTCCTGTGAAACACCGCTGCCTAGGAAACATTGGAAACAAGCCACAATTTCAGAAGATGTCAGAGGCGTGGTCCAGCTAAGATTTAAAGAATACACTGAAGCTTCTCATTTCAGAGGGTGTCTGAGTACCATCCTCCCGTGTAGCATTTCCGAGGTTTTCACTAAACTCGCAGAAAGACTCAAACATGGAAATAACCTTCACAACCATGTTAACAAACTGAATAGAGACGTTAACTCCAAGATGTGGGAATAATTAGGTTTATTATGAGAAAGGTAGAATTAGTTAGAAACAGTTGTGCAGCCCTCATTTTTTTAAAAGATAGAGAGAGAAGAGAGAGAGAAAAAAATTTTTAATATTTATTTTTCAGTTTTCCGTGGATACAACATCTTTATTTTATTTTTATGTGGTGCTGAGGATCAAACCCAGCACCCCGCGCATACCAGGTGAGCGCGTTACCGCTTGAGCCACATCCCCAGCCCACAGCCCTCATTTTTATGGAGTTCAGCTTTTGCTTTATGAAACTGAATCTGCCTCAAACAGGTACCCTACCCTTCCTTGGAAGTCCTACAATAACTGATCTCTGATGGAAGAACTCAACCAGCCAATTGGATAGATCCAGGTGGTTGCAGGTTTGGAACTTACACAATTTGGGGACTTTCTTTAGGTCAAAGAAAATAGAACTAGATAATGCAATTTTGTTTAAACTGAGAATAAATAAAAATGAGTGGACAATAAGACGGACATCAGAAAAAATCTGATAATTTGCATATTTAAAAATTATTACTTGAAGATGTTTCTGTAATATTTATCCTACATGTCTTGACTGTTACACTCTGGATCACCTTTTCAAATAATGGCATTTGACAGTTTCCTAAAGGAAACTTCCTGAGAGCATGGGTAATACAGATATTTCTTGACTCAGGATAGGATTGCATCCCAGAACATCTATTGTAAGTTAAAAATAACATAAGTTGAAAATGCATTCAATATGACTAACCTGCAGGACACCACGGCTTCGGCGCACAGCATGCTGTAGAGTGGTGATCACTTCCCCTTCCCCTTGTGATCGCGTGGCTGATTGGGACCTGCAGCTTCCTACTGATGCTCAGGAATAGGGGAGAATATTGTATTGCAGATCACTAGCCCAGGAAAATATCAAGATTCAAAATTCAAGCTGGGGACATAGCTCAGTGGTACAGCAATTACTCAGAATGCATGAGGCGCTGGGTTCCATGCCCAGCACCGCAACAAGTAAAAGGAAAAAAAAATTCAAAATTTAAAATACAATATCTATTGAATATGTATCACTTTCACACCATCTTAACATTGAGAAACTGTTAAGTCGAACCGTCCTAAATTGGGGATTGTTTCTAGTACTTAAATTAAGATTGCCATACACTTGGGAAATCTGTGAGATTTCTTTCACACTCTAAGACACAAGAGAACTTACCATGGGCTAACTTTGGATTCCCTAATTTCAATCTTCAGGAGCTGAATAGCTTGGAACATAAAATATATGAAAATGTGAACCTACTTTTAGGGCCCTTTCCAGGACCTTGGAAAGGCCATCTGCAGATGAGGGCCTCCATGCTGAAGTTTCCTAACTTAAATGTTCTTTGTAGCTGGAGAATCAGCAGCCAGCCCTGGAGCCCCAAAACCATGTGCTATGGAGGCAGGAAGAACCTTGATATCTCTGCCCACTCATGTTCCATCTCCCTCACTCGAAAGAGAGCAAGAAGACATGGTTGTTGTGCAACAAGACTAACAACCAGAAGGAGAAAATAGGCTGAATTGAAAATATAAAAATAAGAGATGAAAATCAATCATGGGTAAGCCAAAAAGGTATATAAAATGGAAAGAAAAAGTAAAAAAGGAGGGAGATAGAATTAAAAGCTATTTAGCTGAACCAGCATCCTCCTGTTTTGAGCTGAGACCCCACGCAAGTATTTGTAAGAAAGCCCAGATAGTTCTAGAGATGAGTATCTAAGATGATTGAATTATGATCATGTTGCCTGCAGGCACGTCAGAGAAGCATGTGTCCCTTAGATTGTTCGGAAGATCAACCAGAGAAAAATCCACATACTCTCTGGTGATGATTGTCTCAGGGTCTTCAAATCTTTCACTACTCTTGGTTCTCTCTCTGATTTTAAAATAAGGACCAAGATATTCTGATTAGTTGCCCATAACTTCTTCTGGTCAGTCCTGGATGACTGCCACCCCCATTAGCCGTTGTCTTTCCATGTTGTAGCAACTCTGCTCTCATACTCGGCCAGACAGAATGCACACGGCCTCTCCTCTTTCTCAATGCAGAACTCATAAAAACTATGTGTGAATTCATTTTACTTTTACTTGTAAAGAGTAAAAGCACTGAGCAGGAAACAACCAGACATGGACTCTCTGTTAATCTTATGTTTGTGTGTTTTGGTGATTAGCTTATTGTAATGGATTTTTTTTTCTCTCTTACTGGAGACTAAACCCAGGCCTTACACATGCTAGGCAAGTGCTGTATCACTGAGCTGTGTTCCCAGCTATTATAATTGATTTTTTACCAGATCTTTTAATTTTTAAAAAATTTTAATTGAGGTTTTATTGATAAAATTGCATGATGATTTTAAGTTGTACAATAGAATGATTTTGTGTGTGTGCGTGTGCATAGACATATCTATATCTATCTACACATAATCTATAGATATAGATACAATATTTGTATATAATATAATATGTAGCTATATATTATATATAAAATATATAATATAGACATATATCTATATATAATATAGATATTATATGTGTGTGTGTGTGTGTGTGTATACATAGAGAGAGAGAAGGAGAGAGGAAGAGGAACTAGACTCCCAATATCCTCTTCAAGGGCACACAGCCAGTGAGCTAACTTTCTTCCTCTAGACCCTGCTTCCTCAAGATCCCACCATCTCTCAGTAGTGCCAGGAACTGGCAAACAAGCCTTCAACATCTGGCCTTCAGGGGACATTTAAAATCTAACACCTGCCATTTGCATTAACATGGATGAATTCTGAGGTCATTGTGGTAAGTGAAATAAGTTAGAGACAGATGCTAGATAATCACATTTACAGGTAGATCTAAAACCCTTGCTGTTTTTGATGGCTTGTTTCCTGCCCTGGGAAATTCCGCTGCATTGTCAGAAGCTCACACATTGGGACTGCCTATCTTCTATAGTAAGCAGGGGAGCAGGTAATGAGGAGGTGTCTTACCACCTAGGTAAATTCATGGAAGTCACCTTACTGTCTGTGCTGATTTTGCCTCATGTGTTGTTCAATCCCCAGCACCAAAAAAAAAAAAAAGGCTCAAGTTAAAGGGCTGTGGTTGTGGCTCAGTGGTAGAGCGCTTGCCTAGCATGCGTGAGGCAATGGGTTCAATCCTCAGCACCCATAAAAATAAACAAGTAAAATAAAATAAAGGTATAAAAAAAAAGAAGAGAGCAGTTGCACCATCACAACAACAGAATGGCATGTGTCAAGGATTAAATGAGTCCAAATAGATGACTTGCTTACAACAGTGTCTGGCACCTAAGCATTGGCTACTGCCAGGGTAGTAGCCACTCTCTCTTCTCTACCCACCTGGTGTTGTTAATAAAACCAAGGAATGGAAAGAAGAGTATCGATAGATGATATGTTGAATGCCAATAAAGTATATCCATAAGCTATAATACAATGTAATCCTCAGCTATAATGATCAAGATTTATTATATAAAAGTTAATCTAGTATATCTAAGTTAATCTAGTATATCTCTTTTTTAACATTCTGGCAATGCTTTTTGTTTTATTATTTTTTTAATTTGTTCTAATTAGTTACATGATTGCAGAATGCACTTTGACAAATCATACATAAATTCTTCTTGTACATGATACAGAATCACACCAGTCATGTAGTTATATATGTACATAGAATGGTATATAGATGATCCTATTTTACATATATATTCATATGTGTATATATGTTCATACTTATTTATACATATACATATAAATAAAATATTTTATGAGAAAACAATTTATTCAAATAGCTATCAAAAACATAGTTTTTTCCCTAGCAATAGATGTAGGATTTCTAGTAGCATTTTATGAAAGTGTGTATAAATAATATGTGTATTTATTAAATATATGTATATATATTAAATAATATAAGTGAATAAAAAGCAAATGATCAGAAAAAAATATTTGTACCAATAGTACAGGCAATTGGTCACTACCCTTAATATATAGTTCCTACAAATCAATATGAAAATCTCAAAACAAAAGCACTTTAGCAGGCAATTCATAAAACAAGAAACTCAAATAGCTAATTATTATATAATAAACAGTTCAGATTCATAGGAATATAAATTCGTAGGAATATAAATATATAAAGTAATTAGATATCTTTTTTATCTTTCAACATGGTAATTTAAAAAATTGACAATGCCCAGAATTCATCAATAGTGAGGTAAAATGGATATAGTCATATGCTGTCTGAGAATCATAAAGTCATGCAGGCTTTCTGGAAGACAATGTGATAATATATGTATTTTAAAACTAGGAATATTCATCCTTTTTCACTCAGCTATTCTGATTCTAGGAATTTTTAGTAAGAAAATCATCAACCATAGACAGATACATTTGTCACAGAAGTGACATTTAGGTGTTGATTAGGTATAATGTGGATCATCCATAACCTGGAACATGTTTTCTGAAGGTGTAGAGAAATGCTCACAAGATAATGCTAGGCAACAAAGGCAGATGAAGCAACCATGTGATTCCTTATTTTTCAAAATAACGTGTGCCAAGTGAAAAACGAACTGAAGGTACATTCATTAGGTCTCTTGGTGCATGGCCAAATATTGCAATTGGGATTTTATTCTATATACATTTTGCTATTTTTCTATATTTGTTTCTTTCACATATTTTCCTCTCATAAAGGACGTGCTAGTTTTCTGTTACTATTATAGAAATTATCACAAATGTAGCAACTTAAAATGCATAAATTCATCATCTTACTGTTCTCTACGATGGAAGTCTTACATGGGTTTCACTAGGCTAAATCTAAGCAGTTGCCCTGTCTGCAATCCTTTCTGAAATTCTGTGGAAGAAATTCACCTTGTACATTTTCTGGTTTCCAGAGGCCCCATGGTCCTTGGCCCAAGGCCCCTCCTCCATCCTCAAAGCTAACATGGGCACATGGAGTTCTTCTCAGTATGCATCATGCATCGTTCTGACCTCCTGTCCTGCCTCTCTCACACTTTTAAGAACACAGATTGGGCCCACTGACTAGAAACCTTTACTCCATCTGCAGCCTGGGTTCTTCTTGGTCATGTGATATAACATTCACACATGCTGGGCATGGTGTCGAAGTCCTGTAATCCCAGCACCTTGGGAGGCTGAGGCAGGAAGAATGTGAGTTCAAAGCCAGCCTCAGCAACTTAGCCAGGCCCTAAGTAATTTATCAAGATCCTGACTTAAAATAAAAGGGGAGGAGGCCTGGGGATGTGGCTCAGTGGTTAAGTACCCCTTTGTTCAAACCCTGGTACCCAAAACAAACACAGATACATACAAAGAAAACATTCATAGACACCAAGCATCAGGACAGACAGGAACACCTTTGGATGGGTGGGGTGCTATTCTATCTACTACAAATGACTAAAATAAACAATAAAACACAATTTTTATGTAAAAAAAAATCTCCCATAGAGATACTTTAAGTGCTCATGAGAAGAATTTAACAATCAAAAGTAATGTCCTGGAAAAAAAAATCAGGAATCCTGTGGAAATTACTTCCAGAATGTCACTTTTCTCTTATCTGTCCAGAACAGAACAGCCTCCTCGGTCCTTATGGGAATGTTGCTCTTGGGCAAACTCTGTCTTACAGAAATGACTTAAAAAAAATGATTGGCAGCACGCTAAGAAGAGGTCACTACATTATTCTTAAAGAGTTCTATTCTTCTAAGTTTTACTGTAGATTGTATCTGTGTTTATTTCATAGGAAAAGTTGCAAACTGATTCATCAGTTTATCTTAAGCACTGATTTATAATTGACTTTATATCATGTGCTGATGCATCTTATGCACACTGCTTTAGTAAACCAAGAAGATAAGCATAGACTCCTCAGGCATCTGAAAGTACACGGGGAAATTTAAATAGCCATACCAGTTATGAAAGAAGAAAGTCCCAGTCTTCAAGGTGAGTCTTAGCAATTAAATGCTATTAAAAGTTGGTAAATATAGCACAGGGTTTGAATATGAGGAATATTATCACTTGTTTCAAATAGGTGCCTGAAGAAAGCACCTCAGACTGCCCAAGTGGTCTGTATTGTCCCAGGACAAAGGACAAGTTTGATATGGAAACTGTTACTCTGTCCTGGTATTTCTCAGTTCCATTCACTACCTGGTGGCTACTGGTCAAGATGCCCAGAGAATTCAGAAGGCCTTTGGGGTGGTGGACATCAGGAGACCGCTTTGGGGAAGAAATCTCACCTCCCACATTTACACCTCACCTTCTCTGACTTGGAAACACCTCCAGTTAATGAGCAAATCTGGCATCTGTCAGCTTTTTGTAAGCAAGCATTTCACAAGGTTTACAGAGAAGTGTAAACAGAGTTCTGAGTAACAAAAGGGTGGCGTTTATGCATTCTTTGATTCACTTTAAAGGATGGTATAAACTGACTTTTTAACCAAGCATTAGGCAAGATCTGGGCCCAAGCCATTCTATAATAAACAGTGACATGGCTATATTAAAATATTTACTTAGTGTGCTAAAGTGACTTATAGGAAGAGTGGCTACTACATAGAAGTCCTAAGTATTAAGGCGTCAGGTGCCACTGGCGGCATAAATATTCCATGTGCACTTGTTTATAGGAAAACCCCATCTGGATTCGGCTAAAACAGCAGGCACCCTGGTGACCCCAGTTTTGCTATTGGAAAATATAACACAAGTGTTCACTCATCTAGAATAACTACAGTGCTAAGTGCCAAATGACAGATGGGAGGGGATTGGCTTTTCTCAATAAAATCCAGGCACTCCATTGTAGAAGGTTTCATTGTAAGGGCTTCTCAGCATTTATAGACTCGCAGAGCAGACATGTGGGCAGCCAAGGCAGGGTGCCGGGTCAGACTGACCAGAGAGTCTTCCTAGTCGGGAGAGCTGAGCCTGTACGCATCCATACAAGCTAGACAGGCTTTAGAAGACTGGGCCTGGAATAGCCAGTCAACATCTGTGGCAGAAATCCCCACCCACTTCCTTCTCCCCGACCCATGTAGTTAAGTAGTGATCAGGCAGTCAGCCTGGGGACCAAGACTGGTGTGACCCAAAGAATTCTGAGACTGAAAATCTGGATTTGGACACTGCTCTTCTACTTAATGGAGTATAATCTTAAGGGTTAGAAGAGGGGCAGAGAGAAAATAATGAATGTCAATGGGCATTGCATTTTGATGCTTTCAAAAGTTAACTTCATGGATTCCTCCTGTTGGTCCTAGGATGTAGTTGTATTTCCCTTGTTTACAGATTCTCCTAGGTGACCATAACTACAGGGAATGAAAGTTCTCCCTAGGCTGGCCTAAGTCATCCCACCAAATGGATGATCATCCTTTCTAAGGTTGGCCCAGCTATAGTAGGAGCAATGTGGATAGAAGTACAGCTGTCTTCTGAGATTGACAGTTTAGCTGGGGAACAAACACCTCTGTGTGGAAATCTGCTTACCCAACTTTGCAAATACAGAGTGCAAAAATGCAAAGTCACAAACTGAAAATGTTAACAGAAAACTGAGAACTCTGTGTGATTGGATAAAGTGCCTTCCTCACACACATACCTCCAACTGTAATCCTCTCCTGACTGAATATGACTAATAGGTTTCTTTTTGTTCCTCCCACTCACTTAATAAAGAGGTATTGACTAACTACCATCCATCTAGCCCTTTCTAGACAATGGGGGTACAGCAAAAAGCACAGTCCTATATCAATGGAGCTGAACATCTATTGGGGGACAGATTCAATGTATGATGAAATAAAATTTTCACATAACTTTAAGAATAGATAGGGAAAGAAAAAAATAAGCAGAATTTAAGAGCCAAGAATTACTAATAATGCTATTTTAGATAAGGGGAATCATGTAAACCAAAGTTCTTAGCTTTGAAGTTTGGGAACTTACTTTAGGAAAATAAGTTTAATCTCATTTACTGATTTTGGCGTCATTACTTGAAGTTTAAACTAATCAATTTCACCATGACATGAAGCAAACAATACTGAGCTGAGAGTCATGGAAGACACTGGTTGGTCTCAGTCTTAATGTTAGATGGGAAGAAAATTATATCATCTCATAGGCGAGAAATCAAGATCCAGAAAAGTGACATGTTCAAGACAGAAAAAAGGTTCCTTCTCTTTCTACATTTATAGAGTTACGCTGTCTGGTATGGAGTCCACTGGCCACATTTGGGTCTTTACATTTAAATTAATTAACTTAAAAGCATTAAAATTCAGTTCTTTGCTTGCACTAGTCATATTTCAAGAGGCTTTCGGCTGCCTAATTGGACAGTGAAGGCTACAGAACATTTTGCTGTTGAAGAAAGTTCTGTTGGTGAGTCCTGTCCTAGAGTTTTACTGATTTCCTTAGCTCTTAGGAAGAAAAAGCAACTGTTTGCTTATACGTTTTTCTACGTTTATGAGATGATTTGGCATCTTAGGGGCAAATCACTCTTGACGATTTGAACTCAACAATGTCATTCCAGGTTAAGACATGTTTATACATGAGAAAAAAAATGCATAGAAAACTAGACCATCTATAGACCCTTCATGAAAAATTTAAAAAAATAATAATAATTTGAAGACATAGTCTAACTAATTGAGGTGACAAAGAAAATTAAAGAGGGTGGTTTCTATGATCTGAATGTGTCCTCCTAAATTCATATTTAATTGAAACTTAGTTACCAATGTCATGATATAAAGAACCGAAACATTTGGGGGTGGTTAAATCATGAGGGGCAGAACCATCACGGATGGGATTAGTGCCTTATCAAAGGGCAAAAGGGGAAAGTCCCTTTCTTCTATTTCTTATGCCAAAGACATAAGATGAAGACCTGCTGAAGACACAGCATTTGTCCCCTTGGAGGATTCAGCATGCCAGGCGCCATCTTGAAAGCAGAGAGTAACCCTCACCAGGCACCAAACCTGCTGGTGACTTGAGCTTGGACTTTCCAGCTTCCCAGATATTTTGTTATGGAAATGGAAGTAGACAGTGGTGAAATCAGAATACGAAAGTTTGAATATTGTGTACCAAAATCAATTATCTGTCTAAATAAATGTCATTTAAAGCTCTGTCTAAATTAATGAGGTTGCAAAGTAAATGCAACCTCCCCTAGAAAGCCCCAAAGCAAATACAACATAAAGATAATTCAGCATATAGTCTGGAATTTAAAATAAGAGACACTAGGGCTGAGGGTTTAGCTCAGTTAGCAGGAGTGAGGCTCTGAGTTTGATCCCCAGCATCATAAAATACATACATAGATAAATAAAGACTAACAAAGTAGCATAAAAAATTCTCAAGGTTGACCTTGACAGTGAGGTGAACTTGCTCAGATTGCTAACATAGTCCTGGTGAGACTATCAATAGGTATAATTCTTCAATATGCATTAAGAACCTTAAAAGGTTTAAGCTTCTCCTACCCTGCCATTCTACCTAAAGGAAAAAACCTTAAAAACATAAAAAAATAATAGTACCAAAGAAAATTAAGATCATCATTGCAGCCTAGTGAACAGAAGCCCAAGGAAAGAAATCATATCCAATAAGAGAAAAATAATTGATTTCTAATGATATAAAGTATAATTTCAGGGCTGGGCCTGTAGCTCAGTAGCAGAGCACTTGCCTAACATGTGTGAGGCACTGGGTTTGATCTTCAGCATCACATAAAAATGAATAAATAAAAATAGAGGTATTGTGTCCATCTGCAACTAAAAAAATATGAAATATATAGAGAGAATTTCACACACCCATTAAAAATCATGATAGTGAAAAAGAGTATTGGAGAAGTATCTATGAGAGGGAATTAAGGATTAAAAAAAAGAAATAAAAGAATGATAACGGCTAAAACTTATTCAGTGTTTAGTAAGTACCAGTCACTTTTCTTAGGGCTCTACATATATTTTTATCAAACATCTACAAGCAAGATCCTTATGATCTGCCCTGGGCCCCTCAAGTCACTAACTGACAGAGCCAGCCATGAATGCAGGTCCCTCTCATGCAAAGCCTGTGTTCCTTATCACCTTCTTTATGGGACACTCTAAGCATCATGCTCTCAGCTTGTAAAAAAATAAAATAAAATAAAACAAAAAAGTATACGCACATTTAGAAAACATCCCAGCTGGAAATTCACCAAAACCTTAACAGGGGTTGTCTCTGAATAGCGGGATTACAGATCATGTTTATTTTCTTCTTCAAATTAGTCTCTATTTTTAAATCATCCTGGCAATGAACATTATTCAACAATCAAGGAATAAAAAATATTTAATGAAAAAAGAGAGGCTATCTTCATACACAGATTTGTACATCCAGGGGGGAAAAATAATAATTCAAAAGGCAAAGCTAAAAATGGAATTCCAAAGTGTTGCCTGGAAATTAGTGGGAGTTCAAAGGAGTTAAATAAAAGATGGAAAATTGGAGGTATGCCATTGCTAAATCTTTAAGCTCTTCCAAAAGGTTTCTGTTTGCGGTTGTTGGTTTCTATCTCTCAGACCTCAGCTTAACTGATGAGCATTTACACAATTACTGAACACTTAGAAGCCACTCAGGGGCTCTAACCTTATGAGTCTGCCTTGTTGCTGTTGTTATTTTATTCTAATGAATTTGTTATTGGATTAAAAAGTGAGTTTACCATCCACCGAGCCCTGTACACCCCCCTGCCCTGACTTTTATTATCATTATTATTATTTTTTTTTAAATCAGGCAACACTTGGTTGAACAAACCTGACCCTGAAAAAATGCCTCCTGGCACGATGTCCAAGAAGTCTAGCAGAAGTTTGTATGATTATCTTGATGAGGGAGTACAGTTTAGTCTAGTCTCTTTTTTTGTTGAATAACACCATCATCCACAGTCCCCCCAACAAATAGGAGTACCAGCTTTACCTTGCCTGGGTGTTCATCAAACACTGTGGTCCAAAGGGGTCATAAAAGATGACTTCACACACTGCCGCAAAGCCACTACAAGGCATGCACACATTTGTCATCTTCATGATCACACTTCAGTCTGCCAGGGGATTCTCTGCAGTGTGCAAAAGGACCATTCCAAATTTCTGTGCTTAGTTCCAAGGCAGCAACTTATAACCCCTCAATTCAGCATTTAAAAAAAAAATATGCTCTGGAAAGTGGCATATTAATCATTAAAACTTGAGTAATCCATTTATCTGGGTCTATGATCTAAATTTCTCTTTCAGTATTCTCACTTTTTAGACCCCAGGAAAGGAAGAATAGGTGATGTCCAAAGCCCAGGACCTGGGTTTGAATTCTGCTCTCATTTACTAGACAAAATTTGAACAAGTGTTTCATTGCTAGGAGTTTGATTTTCCTAGGAATTAGAGAACTGGCATCAAGATTTAAGAGATAATATATTAAAAAGCCTAGGTGGTGCCTGGCACATAATATGTGTTTAATAAACACACTGTCTATTCTGCTCATCATCACTCTCAGAAATGTGCCTGTTCTACAGTGAACTCCTTCAGACCTGAAACCCAGTGAAGGTAGTTTAGGCCATGTTCTTTGTTTTCATTTAGAATTGAGAGAGCTTCCTGGAGATGGAAAAAACATTTTCTGTCTCAAAATGGAAGAAAGCAGAACTTACATTAAATTTCCTCTAGGCCCCATGTATTTGCATGCTGTATCCTGCCTTGAAGAACCAGATGGTAAGTCTTCCATGCAAATCACTATTTTCTGTGCTCTTGGATAATTCACCCAAGAGGATGCATGAGCATCCAAAGCCAGTACCCCAGAGGATTCCTGTTCTATTCCTTTTCCTATGTTCTCCTTTTCCTGTGGTAAGTGTGAAAGACATTGCAGAGTGTGTTAGTTTTGTCTTGCCAACATGGGCCCAAGTTTGCTTTACTTGTCAACTCAATGTCACACCCTCATTTCATAGTATTCAGTGTGTTTAGAGTTATATCTTCCTGATCTTTTGTTGCAGGCAGTACAGGTTGGGAAATGCCACATAACAAAAAAATCCCAAATTCTCAGTGGTCTAAAGTGAAAATCATTCTAAAAAATTTTTCTCTGAAAAAGACACAGTCAAAATAACAAAAAGACAAGCCACAATCTGGGAGAAAATATCTGCAAAAGATACATCAGATAAAATTCTTTTATACAAAATACATGAAGAACTCTTACAATGGAAGAATAAGAACACCAACAACTTGAATGCAAATGGGCAAAAGATTTGAACAGATCACTGACCAAAGAAGATCTGTGAACAACAAATATGCATATAAAATGATACTCTGTACTATATGTCATTTGGGAATTGAAAATTAAAGCAATGGTAAGATTCCACTAACATTTATTATTAGAATGGCTAAAGCCTCAAACAATGCTGAGGAGGTGGAGCATCCTTTCATTCATTGCTTTGGGGAATGCAAAATGGTACGACCAATTTAAAAGTTTCTCATCAAATTAAACATGCTTTTACCATATGATCCAGCAATCATGTTCCTTGTGATTTACCAAATGAGTTGAAAACTTATGACCACACAAAAGCCTACTGTACATGGTCTTTTATGGCATGTTTATTCAGACATTGGAATATTCCTCTGTGGTTAAAAAAAAATTACTCTCAAACCACAAAAAGACATGAAGGAAATTTAAGTGCATACTCCTAAGTGAAAGAAGCCAGTTTGAAAAAGCTGTATATTGTATTATTCCCACTACATGACACCCTAAACAGGGCAAAATCATGGACACAGTCAGTGACTAGGGAAGGCTGAAGGGGCCGAGGCAGGAAGGGACAGGGAAAGAGGATTGTTAGGATAGCGATGCTGCTCTATACGACAAGATAATGCTGGATGTGAGTTTTTATACGTGTCCAAACCCATAGAATGGACAACATCAAGAGTGAAACCCAATGTCAACTATGGGCTCTGAGTGACAATGACGTATCAGTGTAGGTTTATCAAGAGTCACAAGCGTAGTACTCTGGTGGGGGATGTTGGGAACGGGGGAGGCTTGGGGGGGGCATGGAGTAAATGGAAAATTTATAGCTTCCACTCAATTTTTTTCTATGATTTAAAATCATTCTGAAAATTAAAATCTATTTAAAAAAAATGATTGCATATCCGAGAAGTCAAGTGGCGTGGTTAAGGTCATACAAAAGAGTGCCTTTCACATAGTGGAAAGATGTTTGTTGAGTGAATGAGGGAAGCCATGTAGGAATTCATGAAATAGCAAAACAATGACAGCCAGTTTGCAAATACAGGTGACCTGATTCCTGATACAAGGCTCTTTCTGTTGAGGTCATACTACCTCCCATTTCCCTCCCGACCCCTGCTCCCAACTCAGGTCACTAGCTGCCACCTTCCACCTTCAGGAAAGTTTCTGGGTTTGATTTGTCCGGCTGTATAAAATAATTTGGATTCCTGAGTACTTGAGCAACAGATAGCAAGCAATCGCAATCGTCTGAAAACATAAGCATGCACACAGACCCCTACGTATGTGTAAAATCCACCCCACTTAGAAGAACTTGCACAGCAGAGTTGAAGGAAATAAGAATCCAGATAATTCAGACTAGAAGTCTATTACCAAGAAGGAAAAAATGCAATCAGGATCCCTAAATCCACAGAGTGTTCTTAGTTTGAATTTTGATTCACTCTGACAATGGCGCCGAGCCTTCAGAGATGTCATTGTACTAAGGAAACACCTGTGAATCCTGAGGTTCACCTGAGAACTTGGAAGACTGAAGAAATTAAAAACAAGAGAGAGAGACAGAGAGAGAGAAGAGAGAGAGGGTGAGAGAGAGAGAGGGAGGGGGGGAGGGAGAGAAGGCAGTGTTGGGAGGAGAGGTAGAGGAAGAGGAGGAGGAAGATGAAGAGGAAGAGAGGGATAACCAGAAGGAGGAGGAACAGTAGGAAGAGACGAACAGAGAGCATTAGATTGAAAATGTCCCCGGTACCAAGCAGAAGAGAGAGAATGAAAAATTCCTCATCTATGAGAATCAAAAACTGCATAGGAGCCAAATACATCTGTTGAATGTTCAAAGTGACAAAATGCAGCTCAGAGGGAGAATGCACTGAATCATTAAAAAGATTCCTAAGAAACTTAACAAGTACATCTAGACACTGCTCAAGTATGCGCTCTGATGGCTCATGGAAACATCCTGATTCAAGAGGCTTGGAAAACGCAGCCTTCTTGCCTGGATGACTCACCCCCTCTCCACCCCACCCCCGCCCCCCAGGAGACAGCAGGAAGTCAAGGTAACCGTAATTGGGAGTTTCTTGGGATCAGATAAAATCCTTTAAGTTGTGCCCGCATGGAGGTATCAAAGCATTTGGGGGATGGATGTAAGAAATCAAGGTGAATTATTTCCTACTAATTAATCAATTAATTTTAATGGTGAATACAGTTAAGTTTCAACATTTTAATAGTAGAAAGCAATAAGCAACAAAAAGTTTTCCTCAGTGAAAAAAAATCTGCCAACTCCTCTTCCAATTCTCTTTCCATAAATAATGATCAATTTCTAGTGTATTCATCTCTGCATACTGTTGTACACATGCAAACCAAAACGAGTATTTGTTTGAATATTTCCTCCTAATTTAAATGCTAACCTACATTTCAAACTACTCTGCACCTTGCCTTTCTTCACTTAAAATACAACTTGAGATCAAACTGTAAAGTTGAACAGGTATAAAAACCAGCGAAATAGCTCTAATGCAAATCTCTAGGATATAAGTAGAAAGAAAAACAGTAGTTAATCAAGTAAGGTTTGAACCCAGCATATTTTGACTCCCCAACCTAAGTGGGATGGATACGTTCTAAGGATAAAAGGAATTATAAAGAAACCTGAGTTTTGTTTAGTTTCTGTGTTGTTTAGTAACGATAGAGGGTAGTTGTTCTGAAACAGTTTTGAGTGTATTTGTACAACAGAAAAATAAGGAAACAAATGGAATGCAGTCTAGAAGCAGTTGTTCTTCTGTAGGTTCTGATTTTTATGAGGAAGGTGAGAAAGAACCTTGTGCTACTGGAACATTAAGATAAACTAGCTCTGTGCATGGAAAAAATCTGGAACCAAGGTCACCCCAGAAGTAAGGAGGATGCCCATGAGTGCCCCCATCTTGGTTTCTAAATTCTCTTACCCACTAGGAGGACTCAGGAAATCTTAGGGGAAATGTTTTTTTCCAGGGCAAAAAAAAAAAAAAAAGTATAAAGTAGTCCTGGAACATTTTACTACTGTGTCAGAATGTAGGGAGATGTTCAAAAACCTACACAGACACACCTAGTCCACAGGAGCCAGCCCAAGGGGACTTCTGAGGATCGCAATTTACTTAAAATACAACTTGGGATCAAACTATAAAGTTGAACAGAGCAATCAAAAATAATAAAAATAGATATTTCATTTTCAAAAATCAATTCATGCATTTTATAGTTTAAAAGGGAGGGGCAGAGGAATGGGATTTTTCTTTCAGAAGAATATCAAATAATAAAATAGAAAGATTACATTTATAATATGACTATTTTTTCACTTCCCATGAACTGATTAATTCAGGCAAGAATCAATAGAGAGGAAATAGTAAAGTCTCAGGACTGGTTCTAATCTCAGATTTTAAAATTCAAATTAAGTAAGATTTGACAGCTCTCCCTGAAGTCATTAACAAACTTTTTTTTTTCTGTTGTGAAAGAGTTCTCTTTATTTTAGTCACATGGAATATGCTGAAAACAACATATTTTATTTTCTAACATTTTACAATCTTTTTTTTAACTTTTTATTGTTGGTTGTTCAAAACATTACATAGTTCTTGATATATCATATTTCACACTTTGATTCAAGTGGGTTATGAACTCCCATTTTTACCCCATATACAGATTGCAGAATCACATCAGTTACACATCCATTGATTTACATATTGCCATACTAGTGTCTGTTGTATTCTGCTGCCTTTCCTATCCTCTACTATCCCCCTCCTCTCCCCTCCCCTCTTCTCTCTCTACCCCCTCTACTGTCATTCATTTCTCCCCCAACAAACTTCATTGAGTGAAATGTTGTTATCATATCCACCTGGTCTCAAAGTAACACACCTCAGATGTATTAGTTCTAAAGGGCCGCCACAACAAAATACCACAGACTGGGTGGGTTCAACAACAGAAATTTATTTTCTCACAGTTCTGGAGGCTGGAAGTCCAAGATCAAGAAGTAAGGAGGATGCCCATGAGTGCCCCCATCTTGGTTTCTAGATTCTCTTACCCACTAGGAAGACTCAGGAAATTTGGGTTGGCTTCTTCTGAGGTCTCTGCCAACCTTGTCCTGCCCCTTCACAAGTCACCCCCCACCCCCTGAGACCATATATCTAGTATCCCTGAGTGTGTCCAAATATCCTCTCTTAATAAGGATGCCAGTCAAATTGGATCAGATCCCACTCATGCAACCTCATTTAACTTTAGTTACCTTTTTAATGACTCTGTCTCTAACCATGGTCACATTCTGAGGTACTGAGGAGTAGGGCTTACCATACAAATTTTGGGGGGCACAATTTGATTCATGATATAGGTCTTCAATAAGAATTACAATGGTGAATTCTGGCAGGCTTTACCTCCACCAAATAAGCAAACCTAACATCGTCAAGAGAATTTCATTGTATTCTTGACAAAAGGGTTTCACCTGAATCTAAATGTGAGGAGACAATCAGATAAATCCAAGTTATAAAAAAATTCTATGAGACAACTGGCCCATATTCTTTGGAAAGATTATTATCATGAAAGACAAAAAAAAAAAAAAATTCAGGTGGACCAACCCAGATAAACTGAAGGTAGACAGACGTGATAACCAAATTCTAAACCCCTGGATTCAGGGGGGAAAAAAAGTCATAAAGAAAATTTTTGTGATCACCAAGAAAATTTGAACCGTATTAGAACAGGCTCTTGTTTCAATGCTAAATTTCTTTAGCATTGTGGTGATGGTGGTTTTAGGAATGAACGGTGTCTGGAATTCATTTCCAAATTGGTTCCACAAAAATCTGTCTTTAAGTACCTATTAGTGAGGGTAGGTGGAAAATATGTGATAGAGTCATAATGGTATCCTTATAACTTTTGTGCCTATTTGAAACATGTACACTCAGAAAAATGAGAAATTAGATCCCATCTATGCATGATATATCAAAGTGCATAAATGCATTCTACTGTCATGTCTTACTAATTAAAACAAATTAAATTTTTTTTAAAAGAGAGAAAGATAAAATAAATGAGAGAAAGAAAGAGAGAGGAAGAGAAGAAGGAAGGAAAGAAAAGAAAGATGAAAAGAAGGGAGAAAGAAAGGAGAGAGGAAACGAGGGAGAGAGGTCAGTGGATGTAAGCAAGAAATGGAGGAAGGGAGGGAGGAAGAGAAAATATTACATCGTTTGGAGATAACTCCCTGTCCTGCATAAGTATACTTGTTTTATTTTATATCTGCTTTTTTTTTTTTTTTTTTTTTTACTGTGTGCATGTACCATTATTTAACTAGTTCTCTAGCTACACAATAGTCATCCTTTGGTATCACTGAGGGACTGGTTCAGGATGCCCTGTGAATACTCCAATCAGTGGATGCTCAAGTCCCTTATATCAAATAGCATGGAATTCACATGTAATCTGCACATCTGCCCACATACTTTAAATCACTTCTAGATTACATAGGATACTCAATACAATGTAAAGGCTATGTGAATAGTTGTTATGCTATGTTATTTGGGGAATAATGACAAGAAAAAGAGGTCTGTAGTTCTTCAATAAAGACAATTTTTTATGGATTTTTTCTACAATTCATTAAATCCATGAATGCAGAACCCACAAATATTGAGGGTCAACTGTATTTAGATTATATTTAATCTTCTTTTTATGACAATGATATAAAATAATCCTGTACATCTTTTGGACATGGGCAAGTATATCTTTAGGATAAATTCTTTGTTTTTAATTTTTTTTTTTTAGTTGTAAATGGACACACTATCTTTGTTTTATTTATTTATTTTTTACATGGTGCTGAGAATCGAACCCAGTGCCTCACACATGCGCATGCAAGACAAGTGCTCAACCATTAAGCTACAACCCCAGCCCCTAGGATAAATTCTTAAAAGGGGAATTGTTAAAGTTCTTTCTTGATAACTAAACAGACATGAGATTTCGAGGCAAAAGTTATTTTGTCAGTTCACGGCTCTTCTGAATCAATGTGAAACAAGCTCGTTTTTAAAAGCAAGCCTCCTCCCTTCTCGGTGAAGAGCTGATTTCTTTACCTTCCTGATTTAACTCAAGGCTTGAATTATGCAACTTTCAATGCAAAACGTCTAACCTAGCCTGTTATACAAAATGGACGTGGGCATTCATCAAGAGTGTTGGAATGAATGAATGAATGAACGAAAGCAAGCTTTGAGACACCAGCAGCGTTAACTGTGGAACTATAAAATAAACACATCCTCCCTCCCACATTCCAAAGAGGCTGTGAGACTCTTAATGGCATCTCACTATAACACACTCACAAATTACATGGTGAGGCCCATCTCCCGGTGGACCTCATCCAAGTCACCAAAATGACTTCCTCATAATGGACTCTCAAGACAGAATTATAGTGCAGCGGTCGGGAATTTAAAGTTTATAAAACACTGCATTCTCCAGCTCCTGGCCTCCCCCACGCTGCTGCTGATCTTCTCCCTGCGTTCTCTCATTCCTACATCACTTTGCTCTACATCAGGGCTATTTAGAGGCAAAGGCCAGTTTGATTTCGCCACAGCCTGAGCCCATGGAGGGTAGGCAATTCAGGCAAGTTGCTTTATCCCTGTAAAATAAAGGGGCTGGTAGGGCTGGGGATATAGCTCAGTTGGTAGAGCTTTCCCCTTTGGTCCCATATAATAGAGGCTGAACAGGATAACTGTAGGGAGGGACAACCCTTGGGGCAGGTTACCTTGGGTTGGTGCAGGGGCAGGTTGTCTTGATAAGAGTGGAGTCAAGGCTCTGATGACATTAACATTTCAATCTCTCCGGGGGTGGTCTCCACCTTCCTGGACCCAAATCGGCCACCTATTCTCTGGATCCCTTGCCTATCTGCAAGTCTTTAATTCTGGCTTCAATAGCTTATGATTGAGACCAACCTCTCACCCCACCCCCAGCTCTCATTTTCTCCCTGGGAAAAGAAAATGGTCCATCATCTATCCAACAGCTAGCTTTCCTGGGGCTACCCAGGCTTCTGGGGCCTGACATCCTCTAGGCATCCAGGGCCAGTGAGAACAGAGGTGGAGCTTTGAGCTGGCAGCTTAGTCACCCTCCCAAACTCAGCATAGAGTCTGCTCCCCATTTCTCCTTGGGATGGGGGGAAGAGGTGTAGGAATAGGTCATCACAGCAAATCCATGAATGTAACAGAGCAGGTTAACAGAATGAAGGGGGAAGCCACAAGATCATCTTAGTAGATGCAGAATTTTTTTTTTTTTTTTTACAAAATTTAGCATGACTTCATGTTAAAAATCCTCAACAAAGTAGTTATAGAAGGGACACACCTTAACACAATGAGGGCCACTCCATTCAATGGTGGAAAAGGGACAGTTTTTTCTCTATAGATCAGAAATGAAGCAAGAAAGCAAAGATACTCACTCTTACCAATGCTATTTGACATTCAAGTCCTAGTTAGTGCAATTAGAGGAGAGAGAGAGAGAGAGAGAGAGAGAGAGAGAGAGGAGAGAGAGAGAGAGAGAAGGGAATTCAAACTGGAGAGAAATATAGAAAATTCTAGATAGAAAACTAGATCTAAAGATTCCCTGGGAAGGGGAAGGCAGTCAAAAATGAATTCAGTAAGAAAGCAGGACACAAAATCAACATGCAAAACAATGTTGGGGCATTTCTATAACTAGCAATGCATTTTCAGAAAAGGAAATTAAGAAAACAATTTTATTTATAGTAGCATAAAGATGACTTAGGAACTAAAAGGGGAAAAAAACCCTCTCCTTCTTTATCTAACAACACTCTGATACCAAATATATTTCCCCCCTTCACAGTGAGGAATTTCCCCCAGCTTTCCAGATACCAACCGTATGTCCTAAAATTCAATTCTGACACTACCCAGAGTTAGTGCAGAACCTCACAGGTGAAGCACTCAGTCCAAGGACTCCCCTACACATACACTTCAGACATCAGTCACAAGTCCCAGGTTGTGACCGGCACTTCTCATCTGTCTGCTGTAGCTTGGGATTACGATGACCCCTTTCTTGGGTTCTATCTTCACAAGAAGCAGAGTACCCAGATGATTTCAGCTGTTAATTTGCTGGAAACATTCATAGAACTCAGGAAAGTGCTTCACTTGCTATCCCCAAGTTTATTATAAAGGACCCAACTTAGGAACCGCCAAGTGGAAGAGAGGCTTAGGACAAATTTCAGAGGAGGGGCATGCAACTCCCTTACCATTTTCAGGCAGGCCACCTCTACAGCATATCCATGTGTATGCCCATCTTATGAAAGAAATTAAACCTTAATCATTTGGGGATTTGTGGAAGTTCTATCACAGAGTCCCTCCATTTCTTCCCTGGGTTAGAAGTTCCTCTAATTAGGAAATTCCCAAGGTTTGGGGAGTTCTCTGGTAGGAACCAGAAACTAAAATCAAATATGCATTTCTTATTATTTTACAATATCATAGGAATAAAGTTAACAGAGGAAATGAAAGATTGCACACTGAAAACGTGGATGAAAGAAATGAAGGAAGATACAAACAAATGAAAGACATACCTTGTTCATGGATTGGAAAACAATATTGCTAAAATGCCTATATGATGTGAAGATATTTACAGCTTCAGTGCAATTTCTGTCAAAATTTCAAGGCACCCAGCTTTGCTTAATTTTGCTGTGAATACAAATCAACACTAAAAAATAAAAGTCTATTACTTCAAAAGCCATTATGATCACCTAAGGCAAAAGATAAGCCCCAGCCTCTTATGCAGATGAGAAATAACAGCAAGTAAGGAATTTACTTTCTTTAGCTCATGGTGTTATGAAGATACAGTGTACTTTTGTCATTTATTCTACCCTCCAGTCTCCTGGAGTCTGGATTTGGGGATTTGCCTCTAAGCTATTTTTTTAAAGAGAGAGAGAGAGAGAGAGAGAGAGAGAGAGAGAGAGAGAATTTTTTAATATTTATTTTTTAGTTCTCGGCGGACATAACGTCTTTGTATGTGGTGCTGAGGATCAAACCCGAGCCGCACCCATGCCAGGCGATCGAGCTACCGCTTGAGCCACATCCCCAGCCCTCAACTTACTTTTTAAAATAATATTTGTAACTTGACTAAAACAAACATATTTAATAAACATTAAGTGTGATGATGTTAAAGTGATTCTCTTTCATTGTGTTTTATCATTAAATATTGAGTATCTAAAGTAATTCAATAATTTCATTAATTAAATCTAAAAATAGTGAAGAATGGGGGGGGGGCTGCTGTGTCATGCATTCTGGAATATTTTTTAAGCAAAAGAGCATTTAATATACTGAAAAGTAAATTTCATGCTTCGATTGTCTTGGAACAGTGTTGACAAAGATCAGCAGTTCATATTTTTAATATTAGTATTGGATTTTATACACTTGAAGTAGTTTTTTTTAAAAATTTTAGTTTGTTTTTGTTTTGGCAGTGCTGAGAGTCAAACCTAGGGTCTCAGACACAATAGACATGTGCTATACCACTGAGCTGCATCCCAAGTGCAGTCTTTCAGATTTTAAGCCAAATAATGCAGTCTCCTAGAATTGAGAAACAGAAATGACAGTTTTTAAATATATGCTTGAATATAAGAAAGACTTTTTTTCCTAAAGGTTTTGCTGCTTCTTGATTTAACTATGAAGAAGTATCAATAAGCAATCAGATAGGGCTGGGGATCTGGCTCAGTTGGTAGAGTGCTTGCCTTGCAGGCACAGACCCTGGGTTCAATCCCCAGCACCACAAAAAAAAAAAAAAAAAAGTAATCAGATACCCACAGAACCTTGCTCTTTCATGAATCACATTACCTCATCAGCAAAATGCACATAAGGCATTTTCTCGGTTTCTTCAGAAGGCCTCATTTCTTCATCTCTCGAACTCTGAGTCATTATAGATCACTTTTTTTTAATTGGAGCATTATAGCTATACATAATAAGGGAATTTGTTGTTACATATTTCTACATCACACAATATAACAATTGAATCACTTTTAATGCTCATTAAATGACCAAATAATGTCACAAGAATCTATAGAAATTAGATTTTATCAAGAGAGTATGGTAATCAGCTTTTCATTACTGTAACAAATACCTGAGGTAATCAATTTATAATGAAGAAAAGTTTTATTTTGGCTCATGGTTTTGAAGGCTTCAGTCAGTGATCATTTGGCATAGTTACTTTTGATCAAAAGAGAGGAAGAGGAAAGGGCAGGGGTTCCAATGTTTTCTTTAAGGAGACTTTACCTCTTAAAGGTTCTACTGTGTTCCAGTAGCACAGCAGGTTGGAGACCAGGGCTTTAACATGGGGTCTCTAGGGAACACTTATTCACACTATGGAGTGGGGAGGGAGAGTTTATATTCCTTGGTAGAATTCTTAAGTTTTCTTTATTTGGGCTATGCACATTTCTTGTTAGGTTTATTTTTAATAATACTGTTAGCTAACACAATACAGTTTTGGTCTCAGTACTTTGTATAGATTCACTCATTTCATTTTAACAGCAACATGATTAAATAAGGCACAAACAGGTTGAGTAACTTGCTTCAGGTGATACAGACGGCCAATCTGAGCCACTGGACTCTCCCTGTTTTGTATTTTATTTAGAGACAGGGTCTCACTGAGTTGCTTAGCCCCTCACTGTAGCTGAGGCTGGCTGTGAACTCATGATCCTCCTGTCTCAGCCTCCTGAGCCACTAGGATGACAGGCATACGCCACCATGCCTGCCTTAGCTGAACTCTTTTAAACATTCCTAATCACTCTATTATATGGCTTCTTAGGCCATTTGTCTTCTCGCTATTTCAAAGGTGAATTTTTTTTCTTGTATTACAAGATCGTTTCTTTCATTATAATGTTTTTCAAAACATTAAATGAGTTCATCTATTTAAAGCTTTTAAAAGAGATTGATACATCTGAAGCACTTCGTAAATGTTAGTCATTAATGTTTATGATTATCGTTAACATTTATAAAAGCTGTCCTCTGTATAAAGAAAAACCTTTGATTTAGGAATATCCAAATTCTTTTATTAGTTTTAGTAGGTTTTATATTGATTCTCCTGTGTTTTCCAGGCGTCCAATTTTCAAATAACAGTTTTGTTTCCTTTCTAAACGTCTCCTCATTATTTTATTTTATTGCCTGGAATGTCTGGAGCAGAAATAAGGGTAGTGAAAGTGGGTATCCAATTCACGTTCCTGACCTCAATCTCCATGAAAATGGGCACACTTCTATAATTTCTCCATTAAGCATTTGGCAAGATTTCAGGGAGCCAAGTAGATTTCAGAGTGTAAAACAGTGGCAAGACATTTCCTCTACCATTATTTCACTGAAAGCTTTTTATTAAAAAATGTATGTTGACCTTATCAAATATACTGTAGGCAAGAATTATTCTAATAATATGCTTGTCTCCTTTTGATCAATTAAAACTCTGATTCGGTGGAATAAATTGTCCAACAGGAAACCAACCTTGTCTTCCTGGGATGAAAGGACTTGGGGCAATCCATGAGTTCATGGATGACTCCCATTTGTTAGTATGCTATTAGGATTTTTGCCTCAAAATAACTGAAATTGTTCTCTATTTTTTATGTGTGTGTATACGTGTTGTGTTTAGCATGTTATGCTGGCTTTGAAGAAGAAATTTTGAAACTATTTTCTCCTCTTTGTGTTCTCTCCGTTTTGAAATAATAATAATATTGCTTTTTTTTTTAAAATTCATTGAAAGAGAATTCCTTTGTGAAACTATCTGGGTTTGACTGGGTAGATCTTTGAAAACATTTTTCTGTTTGGCCCATGATTATGGGCTCTAATGAGATTTTCTCTCTCTCTTTTGGGGTCGATTTTTGTCATTGATATTTTCCTAGGAAGAAATTTTTATTTATATCAGGTTTCAACATTTTGCCTGGAATTTTAAAATGTGCCTCTTATCTGTATGTATGTCCCTTGTTTCATTTCTAAATTTGTCTTATTTGCGCTTTCTCTCCTTTTCCTTAATTAATATGGATTTATCCACAATTTTTAACTGTCAGCCACAGATTGATTTCATGTACAATTTAGAGGACAAAAGATTTATTTTGGCTTATGGTTTCAGAGGTGAGAAACAACGGTCAGGACACAGAGATCTGGAAGCAACACTTTATTAGTGGCACCAAAGCCCAGAAGAATAATTCCCAAAGTCTAAGCCCCGACTGCAGCTGGGCTTTTACTTTTATACATAAACAAGTTTTGGGTACATTCAAGTCAAGGGAGTTGGTGTGATTCTATTGGAGGGTGTATTCTATATTCCTTATATGGATGCAAGTTTGTCAACCATCTAGGGACTTTTAGTTTATACAACTTAGGGACTTTTATTGCACTAAGCCTAAAAGGGAATTGTTCTGACCACATTGCTTTGTTTCCTGCTTCTGCTACTGCAAGTTACCTTTTACAGGTACCTGTTAGCCACTGCAAGCCTCTATGGTTAAATGTCAGTAAGCAGAGCTGCTGTGTGTCAGCTATGCAAAACCACAGCCCATCAGCTCTTAAACTGCTCAAGTTCCCATTTTGTTTTGCCACAGTTTCAGTACATGGCTGGCTGGCTCCATTGCTTTGGCCCTGAGATAGGCAGAACAACATGGCGGAAGGGCATGGTGGAGGAGGGGGTGGTAAGTTCCAGGGACGAGACAGCCTCTAAGGGCATGACCCCAATAACCCATTCCTTTGGTTTAGGTCCCACCTCCTATATCTCCCAATAATGCCTTCAAATTATTAATCCCCTGATGAGGTCAGAGCCCTCACTATCCAATCGCTTCCCAGAAGCCCCACCTCCGAACATTGCTGCATTGGGGACCAAGCCTTTGACACATGAGTCTTGGGGGACATGTCATATCTACACCATAACATCATTCTTTTTGAAAGGGCTGAGATGAATGATGTTTTTCTCCAGATCCTTAGATTTGAATGAGGAAGCATATTATCCCAGAGATAGCTGGCGGGCATCTTGCAGCCACATCTGGGAGGTCCCCTTAGTGCAAAGTTGATTCCAAACAAGGAAAGGCAAAAGAAGAAAAGTCCCTGAGAATGTTGTTGTGTTCCTAATTCAGATCAGTCACGATATGTTCACAGTACGTGGTTTTGCAGTTACATGACTCAAGAAGTCTCATTTATTGTTGAAATCTATTGATCTGGTGTTTATTTATTGTTATATCTTTATTTTATTTTTATGTGGTGCTTAGGATGGAGCCCAGTGCCTCACAGGTGCTAGGCGAGCGCTCTGCCACTTGAGCCACAACCCCAGCCCTCTGCTATTTATTTTTGCAAACACATCTGGAAACATAGTTTCTGCTTGTGCTGACCTGAAACCCTGTCCCAGTCTTAAGATGTGATTTCATTCTAAGTCTTCATTTAACAACTTAGAAATGGAGCTGTATCTATTAGCTTCTTACTATTAAAAAAAAAAACAAAACACAAGGCAATTAATTAGTCACACTTTTTCACAACTTCATTCCTCTTGCTCCCATTTTTTTTTTTTTTGGTCCAGAATTGCTGAGATGCAAGTGCATTTCATATGTATATGTGTATGTTAATATTTTATGGTTTTCTTTCAAAGTTATTGTTATCTACACATTTTTTTTTCCCGAAACAATAATTCTCACTCCCCTTTAGGTCTATATTAAAATACAGTGGACTCTCATGCTAGTGACTCAAAGCCCAGCCTCATCATGATTTCCTCTTTTTATTCCCCTTGAATTTAGCTCCTAGATAGCTAAGTTTCCTCATAAATAGATTGCTCAAAAGTGCCTTGTATTGAGATTGCCAGAGTTAGCAACTAAAACTACAAATCTCCCCAATGAAATTTGAATGTTAGGTAAACGACAAATAATATTTCAGGTTATTGCATTTTTCAGTAAAACTATACAATACCTGGGGTATGTTTATCCTTAAATATTATTTGTTGTTTACCTGAAATTCCAACTTGACTGGACATTCTGCATTTTATCTGAAAACCCTACCTTCTGCAAATTGTATTCTTTAAGTCCTTGATGCAGACTTGTCAGACCAACCCTTTTTTATATCTAAATGATAATTTAATTGGTCTGAAACATTCTTGGGCTACATTTTTTTTTAAATTTCAGGAACTTACCCACAAAGTTCAGTTTCAGTCCTATCTCCTGACAGTGACCTGGCTTGTCTGGATGGGTGTCTATCGAATTCTTTCTCTATGCCTGTAGCTCAGAAAATTCTTAAGTTATGTTTCCATGCAAATTATTTACTTTAAATGTTTTCCTGAGACACAATCTGCCCTTTCATTTGTAGATGCAATTCATGTTATTTCTACTTTTTTTCCTGAAACAATAATGCTCACTCCACTTTAGGTCTATATTCAAACAGAGTAGACTCTCACGCTAGTGACTTCATAATCCAGCATATTTTAACCTCCCCTGCCATATCTGCAAATATGTTCTCACTGCATTTTCTTTTTTCTTTTTAATTTTTTTTAGTTATAGATGGACACAATACCTTTATATATTTATTTTTATGTGGTGCTGAGGATTGAACCCAGTGCCTCACACGTGCCAGGCAAGTGTTCTACCACTGAGCCCCAGCCCCAGCCCTATTCCCTATTGTCTATTCTCCATACATTACATCATCATTATCCACACTGCATATTTATTACCTACTCTCCAATTACTTTTCATCTTCTTGCTTTTACAAAAGTTTTAACTTGATGAGTGGTAACGGTACATATTTGTGGGGCATAGTGTGGTCATTCAAGACGTGTATATAATGTGCAATGATCAAATTAGGATATTTACCATTTTCATCTCCTTACACATTTATTATTTTTTATGTGTGTGTTGAGAGCCCTCAAACTGCTCTCTCTCTCTAGTTCTTTATGAAATATACAATAAATGGTAAAATAACTACAATGTGCTCTGAACGTGAGAATCTATTTCTCCTATCTAACTGATTTTGGTGCCTGTACTCAACCTGTTTCTAACCCCTAGTCCTTCCTTTTCCCAGCCCCTAATAATCATTATTTTATTCTCTTCTTCTATGAGATCAACTTCCTTAGCTTTTACATTTGAGTGACAAAAGGCGGGTCTCCATGTTTCATGCCGTCATTCAAAGCCTTTCCCACATCTTACGGTTTAAATTGTAGCTGTGTCTATTTTTCTTCTGTGTCTCATGGATCCCCCCTGCTTCTGAGGCCCCGGGTGTCTACTCCGTTTTGCAGTTTCCTTATTTCCCCTCATTTCGTTGTTTTATCACACTGTTTATCCCTCGTTTCATGGGTTCTTGTCTGCTTCAATCCTTTTAGAGAAGGAAGAATTTCTTGCAAATTTGGGCTCATATTTCTTGGTGCACAAGTTGGAGTGGATTCTCCCCAGGCTTTGCCTGCTGCATTCCTTTTGTGGTTGTAGGAGTGGGAAAGCTCATAGCATATTTTGCATGGCTTCTTCTGTGGTTTCTATTTATCTTTTTTTATTACTGCAATAGGAAGCTCTGTGTGGACTTTCTATAATGTACAAGTATGCTTTTTACATTCTTGGGTGATGGCAGGGTTTGGTGGTAGGGAGAAACAGGGAAAGGGCTATCTGATGCCATCAATAATCATAATAGATGAGTTTAGTCTCTGCTGTTTTTTATTTAAATTTGTAAAAAGCCCTGTACTAACATTTCTTTCATCTAGTTAAAGAAATAGCCCCTGTCCATCAGTGGTATGCTGATGTTTGAGAGTTTGGCTCCAGTTTTGAAAATCTCCATCACCTTTCATGGAGAGTTCTATACATGCATGTCCTCTCTCTCTCTCTCTCTCTCTCTCTCTCTCTCTCTCTCTCTCACACACACACACACACACACACACACTCCTATAAAATCTAGATGGGAAGGAGGGGAGAAATGTCCTGCTATTGACTGGACCATCAATAAACAGGATATCGTGGAGAGTTTATGAACATCTTTTCCCATGCATAATCATTTCTTCCATGGCTCTCAAATTATTTGTCTTCACTTCAGTCTTTCCATTCTGATAAATACCCATTTATCATCAAGAGATGATTACTTCTGGGAGATTTACCTGCCCTTCTCCCATGTAGGTTAAAAACAGCATGTTAATCCTAGCAGTTGTATTTTTTTAGTTTCTCTGAATTCATGGCTTAGCCATAATGGTAGAGAAGAACTTCCATTCTGAAGAGAACTTATTTTTGTTGTTTCATGTTTATGGGTTTTTGTCTAGATTATGTCTCCAGTTTCCTTAGTACACTTCCTGGATTGGGGCATAATAATATTTTTTTGAAGGTATCAAGATTCACTTAAATTAAGATAGTTGAAGGACTTTAACTTTGATAATTTTCAATGAATAGATAAATTCTTAAAAACAAATTCAAAACTCAGAAATATTTAATGAATATATGTTCAATAATTGAATGGAGAAGAAATTTTCATGCATTAAAAGATATGGTAAAAATCAAAGAGATTCAAAAAGCAAAGTAGAAGCTGCTGAAGAAATTCACTGTTGGAGAAATGTTGATAGCAAAGAAAGCAGTAAAGAAAGAATAAACTGGAAGGGAAATTTCACTGGCCTTGAAGGAGATATTCAAATTAATACTTTAATCATTCCAACACTGTATGACCTTGGAAAAGTCCCTTACCATCATCAAGCCCTAGTTTTCTCATCTGTAAAGTGGAGATAATAAAATTGCCTACACCATTGCTCTGTTGTTTAGATTACAGGAGATAAAATACGCAAAGAGTAAAACATAGTGCTTGGCATATCCACAGAGCACAGTAGGTGTCAGCTAATTATTGTCATTCCAATAATGACTTTGAAAAAACAAAAGGAAAAGCAAATATGGCAAACCATGATACCCCTGTTTGTGTATCCTGAAGCATTTGTTGGAGGTCTCTATGATAGTTTTACCCTGTTTGCTAGCTTTTATGCTTTCATCTTAATCATCTTTTTCTCTCTCATCTGCCTAACATCGGGTCTTGTGTTTACATACAAAGGATGCTTCTTGATTTCGCCAACTGGATCAGTAAATAAATGAATTAGGGTCATAAGATACCTCAGCCTCTCCTCAGGCCCAGAGTAATGGAGCCAGCAGACCATGGACTGAAACTATGAGCCAAAATAAATCTTTCCTCCACTAAGTTATTTTTTCAGGTATTTGTCAGAATACCTGAAAAGAAAAAGAAAAGGGGAAAAAAAAGAGCTGATTAACACATCATTATAGTTACATTAATTATTAAGCCAGGAAGAAATGACCTGACCATGCCCCTGGATCCCCAAAGTCAAGTGAGGTTCAGGGCACTTAAAAGACCCTAACAATTTATATGTAAACGGCAGCCATGAGGTCAGACCTCCCTCGGGCATTTAGACTGTTGACAATGAACATGCAGAAGTTTATAAACAATCCTCATAAAACAAGAAGTTCTAATACAATATGGGGGTGGTGTGGAAGGGAGCAGTAGGAGTGCTTGGGACAGACATTAACATAATTCTTGGAAAATAGGGCAAGGGAGGGCTCGGGTAGTAAAGAAATCGGCCCAACCGGAGTAAAAGCAAATGTTACCATTGTGAACAACAACAACAACGAAATGAAAATAACAAGCACTTAAACAACATTCACAAAGTACCAGGTCTTGTTCTAGGATAGATCTGTTGCCATCTCACCCTCCATCTATCCACCTAGTCCTCTGTATCTGTGGATTCTGCCTACCTGTTTCCACCCACTGTGGACTATAGCATTATTTAAAATTTGTGTCTGTACTGAACATGTACAGACATCAGTATCTGTAGATAATGATAGATAATCCCTATCATTATCTCCTAAACAAGACACTATAACAGCTATTTGTAGGCATAGGAATTATATTAGTTATTGTAAATAATCTAGAGATGATTTAAAATTCATGGGAAGATATGCATCGATTACATGCAAATATTTTCACCATTTCGCATGGGGCACTAGAGCATCCTCAGACTTTGGAGAGCCTAGAATGAATCCCTCATGGATACTAAGGGATGACTAAATCTCTATCTAGAGCTAATATATCCATTCATTTAAATCTTACAAAAATCCCATGAAAAATTATAGAGAGAGATGGGGAAACTCTGGAACGAAGGAGAGTTAAGTTCCCATGTTGCATACATCTGATAACTAAGTAAACTTGGGTTCATGCTAGCTACTTGGGAGGCTGAGGCAGGAGGATCACTTGAGCTCAAGAGTTTGAAGCTAGCCCGGGCAAAGCAGCAAGACACTGTTTGAAACAACAATGACAAATGATAATTAATAATAATAATAATAATAATCTCTCCTGGACTTCTTTGTTCTTAGAGAATGAGAATTCCCTGCCCAGTGTGGCCCCACCTTCTTCCAAGTTCATCTCCCACGATGCTTCACCTTTGCTCCTGATCCATCCATCATCCACTCCCATTTCCTCTCAGCTTGTGGAATGTGCTCCATTTCCTCCTGCTGCATGCTTCCAAGTGGTGGTCCCTCCATGGGGAACTATATCATCTTCTCTCCCTGAGTCCCAGCCGTTAGATCTTGGTTAACTTCTTGAGGCAAATTCTGATCCCTACCCTCCCCATTCCAAGTGTCTATCTGTTTCTTTTGTTCATACACTTCCTTAGAACCTTATTCTGTACTTAACTTCATCTGTTAGAAATATTTCTTTATAAATATTGGTTTTCCCCATTGAGCTAAAACTTTAAGACAGGAGGAAAATCTCACAACGGTATGTTCTCTATGAGTCGTCTCATACAAACTCCAAATGAGAATCTTCCTAAAAATTCTTTTATTTACATTGAGTATCCTTGTATTTACTTATTTTTAATATTGTTGTACTTATCTTTTGCTGAAAAAAAAAAAAGAACTCTTTATCCTAATAGCTACTGTGAGCCTTTATATCAAGCTTTCTCAAAATGTCACCCAACAGCCTTCGGGGTTGTTCATATCTCAAAGGTTACAACTTGTTCCCCTTGGGTCATTTTTCCAAGTCTGAGTTATTCGAGTTAGAAAATACTCCAGGGAGTGGGAGCAGAAATTCTATAGCCTTAACACTCCATGTTCCAAGAATTATCTATTCTCCATGTGTGAGGAAGGGATGTGAGGCAAAGGCACTTGAGAAAGAGAGCCGGGAGACGAGGGGAGTGTCTCCAGTCTCTTACACCCAAGACAATTCACAGACTTTCTTTCAATCCTCTGTGTGTCTAGAAGATAACAGTGTAACCACAAACCACCATCACCACCACCACTACTTCCCTGGAACACATAATAAACTCTCCTAACCAGAACAGTCTTAAATCAGAAATTGCCAATTAGAAGTCCTTTGGCCAGATTCAACACATGATTTTTGCCACCAAGAACATACAGAATTTCACATCAATATTCAGATTTCCAGTTTCTTTGGGGAAAACATATAATTTTTTTTCCATTGGCCTGAAGTTGAGCAAAGGTAGGCCTCTCTGGATAAGTCAGACTCCCCTCCAGTGCTCCAGGTCCTCAGCCACTCTATACCTCTGAAAACAGCCTGTAGCCCTAATTCACTTGGCCTTCTTGTTCACTGTAGGCAACTGCATTGTTGAACCCTTGTCTAGCTCCAAAATCAGGAGAGACTTATTCTCTTCCCCATCCTTCGTTTTTTGAGGTTGTAACATTCACAACGGAGTTAGTACATTCCGCTGTTGCACAGAACAGAGAAAAGGTCTTCTTCTTATCCTTCCTCTTGCTGCCTTTCATATTATATCCCTTCCTCAAAGAGCCAGGAGTGCTACCCATTCTCCGTGAAGATGACACCAATATACTGTCATCACAGCCTGTGTTTAAAAAGATCCCCCCACACACATACAGAAGATTTCAATGAGCATCTCTTCTCTCTTCTTTTAGACCTGAACACATGTTTTTAAAATCTGTGTGTCTATAATATAATGAAAACATTTACAGGCTTCATTTAAAGTTGAATGAAAGCTATGACTTTGGCTTCTAACCAATGAGCTAAACAACCATAGCAATCAAAATCCAATTTAGGGGCACGACAGTGACTATAAGCAGTGGTTGAATTAAACACAGGGTCTGGCTCTTTTAAGAGACAAAATAAGTCCTACTGAACAACCTGGCAGTATTGGGGGGTTTGCTCCTGTTTTCTTAGAACCTGGAACAGACTTAGTACAGCTGCCCCTCCCTACTGTGATTCCACACCTGCAGACTCAACCAACTATGGATCAAAATACTTTTTTAAAATTATGTCTGTACTAGTGCTTGCCTTGCATGTACAAGGACCTGGTTGCAAGCCCCAGCACCGCAAAAATAAATAAATAAAATAATAATATTGTGCCTGTACTAAACAAATACAGAGTTTTAAAATTCTTCCCTAGTCAATGCATTATAATATCTATATACATAGCTTTTACATCATATAAGGTATTATAAATAATCTACAGATGCTTTAAAGTATATGGGAGGATGTGTGTAGTTTCTATGCAAATATCATAGTATTTTATATAAAAGACAAACATCTATGGGTTTTGGCATCCACTGGTGGTCCTGGAATTAATTACCCACCTCCCCCAATACTGAAGGAAAACTGTGTACCTATATTTCCATTTGCAAAATTGTATAATAAAGGGACATTATTTCCTATTCCAAATAAAATAGGCATGGTAAAAGTAGTGAGCATTATTCAGTTGATATTTGTTGAAAGAATGGAAGAAAAAAGGGAGAGAGGAAGGGGTGGGGAGTATAAATGAGGGTGGGAGGGAGCAAGAAAGAGAAGGAAATATAGGAGACCTCCAGCCACTAAGTTCTGCTTTCTAAAGAAATGAGAATCCTAAAAACCAGCCTTTGTTGAGAAATAAAAGGATTAACAACCAGTGAAAGTTCCTCTCACACATTAAAAGAGTTTGGAAAGTTTGGAGACTCAAACATCAACTTTTACTAAACTAAGTAGATAAAACTCAATGCCCTGTTTAAGACTTACCCTTTTACCTAGGAAGGAAGAGAAGAATGAGTCTCTAACTGTGGGTAGAAAAGTTGTAAAGAGAAGAAGCCAAGCACTTGAGTTCAAATTCCACGCTACAGCATTAATAGAAAAGAAAGGAGATGAATTTTATGGGTGTAGCTTGTTCCTCATCTTCCAGTCACATACTGGGACCCTTTAAGACCCCCTTTGAAATGCTTCATGTTGAATTGGGTGGCAGAGCAATGTGGAGCCCAGGAACTGCTGTGGGCATCTCTGCAGGTGGGTGGGAGGTAGACTTTGGGCTGTCCGTCTTGATATGTGGTGTAGATAATGTCTAATGGTCCTAGAAGCTTTGACTTGGGGGAGCATATAAGGGGCTGAAAGTACAGCCAGCCCTCCATATCTGAAGCTTCCACATCCACCTGTTCAACCATCTGCAGTTGGAAAATATTTGGGGAAAAAAAAATGTGTCTGTACAGACTTTTTTGGGTCACTTTCCTCTAAGCAATACAGTTTAACAATTATTTATCTTGCATGTACATTGTATTAGGGATCATAAGCAGGCTAGAGATAACTCAAGTGCATAGGAGGATGTGCACTGGTTGTATGAAAAATACTAACCATTTTATTTAAGGTACTTTTATATAAGGATTGGTATTGAAACCAATCTCCCACAGGTTCCAAGGGACCACGGTACCCAGCAAACCAGCAGAGGGGTCAAAACAGAATGCAATAACTTTATGAGCAAAGAGTAGGACCAAGACCTCAACAGTAAGTGTAAGATGTTCCAAAATGCAGGAGGGGCACTGGTATATGGATGTCCAGGGACTAAACTATATCAACCCACCTAAGGCAGAGACCACTGTGGGCCTGGATATCTATGGACCCACAGCCCTGTATCTCACTGACATAAGGACCCATACACTATTATTCCCAGAAAAGAAGAAAGATGGTGGTTGTGAAGACATAGTCAGGAAAATGCTAGAATACCCCATTTTCTCAGAAGAGTGTGCTTTCAACTGAAAGAGACTCCAGGAATCCCACAAACATCATCAGTGGCAACTAGACTCAATAATCAGTAATAGATACACATAAAAAAATAATGTAGAACATGTAGACTGCAAATGTTTGACTGTGGAGGTAAATTTTGTGGGTGTTTCAGATCGGTACAGCTTGTTTCCCAATCTCTAGTCACATATGGGGATCATCTAAAACCCCCTTTGAAATGCTTCATGTTAAATGAGTTGCCAGAGCATTACTCTAGCTTACATTGCTGCAATAAAATACCTGACACAGGCTAACTTTGTAAAGAAAAGAGGTTTGTTAAGCTCACAATTTTATATACTAAATGTTGATACGCATGGTACAGATTCTGGTGAGGTTCCATCCAATCCCTGCTGGCTGCATCATGGTAGATGACAATAGCAGGAACATGTGTGAGAAAAAGGGATCGTATCATATCTGGAAACAGGAAGCCAGAAAGAGAGAGGACTATGGGAGGTGGGCTTAGCTTCTATAACAACCATCACTTGAGAACTAACTGGGCCCAAAGGAAACACCTTAAATCCCTTCCAGAGGCACACCATCAAAGACCTAGGGACCTTTAAGGTCCCAGCTCTTAAAGAGTCCACATTACGGCCAGGCATGGTGGCTCACACCTGTAATCCCATGGCTCAGGAGGCTGAGGCAGGAGGACCATGAGTTCAAAGCCAGCCTCAGCAATAGTGAGGTGCTAAGCAACTCAATGAGATCCTGTTTCTAATAAAAAACAAAATAGGGCCGGGGATGTGGATCAGTAGATAAGTGCCCCTGAGTTCAATTCTCAGTATATAAAAAAAAAAAAAGAAAGATTCCATATCACCTTCCCATACCAGCACCCTGGGGACAAAGCTCCCCACACATGAACCTTGGGTGATAAACTACTTCCAAACCATGACATTCAGGAAAATTAATGAGATGATGATGAGTAAAGGTAAATCATTTTAAAAATAAAGTGTGTTGTTTTCGTTTACCATCAGGAGGTGGTGGGAAGTGTATCAGTTCATTTTCTGCTGCTATAACAAAACATGTAAGGCTGAAGGATATACACATTACAAAAGAGATTCATTTAACTTACAGCTTTGAAACCAAATCACCTATCACTAGACCCCACTTCTTACAGGTCCTACCACCTCAACATCACCACATGGGGAGGGTCGGGGGACAAACTTTCAAACCATAAGACTTTGGGGGAAATACTCAAACATGTTCAAAACATAGCAAGAAGCCGTGTTTTGTTCTCATGAGAATTTATCCACATCATAATCCATACAGTATCCACACACCCACATTAAGATGAGGAAACAGAGGCTCTTGACCAGGTCCTTTAGACGGAGGGACAGGTCTACATGGCATCCTGGGTCTCATAGGACACGAACGGCATACCATGGGAAGAATTAAGAAAGAGAGAAAGTGAGCCTCCTAGGGACAGCCCCAGTGGGAAGCTCTTACCATCCCTCTACCAAAACGGACAGTGAGAGGAAACTGTGTCAGGAAGTCAGGAGACCTCTGGTGGGTGGTATCTCTCCTTCCCTCCTATGGATCTCCTGCTGATGGCTTGCATTGGCCAGATCCACCTGGAAATCCGAGGTGAGGGAAGCCCAAGTAATGCAGTCCACTGGGGGGTCAGGGTCCAAGGGCACAGAGCAGGGCAGAGAAGGAAAGAGAATGGTTCCAGGGGGCCAGTAGAGAATGCCTGGCACAGTTTGATGCCCGGTTATCCACTCTGCCTCCTGAAACACAGGACATTCAGAATGAGGGTTGCCTCGAGCACCGTCTGTCTTCCTGTGCGATTTCCTAAAACCAGAAAAGTGCAGCCCAACAGCTGCACTTGGGTGGTCAATGGAGTACCTGCAAAGATTTTTTTGTTGTTGTTCAATTTTCCAAAGAAATTAAGAAATTTCCATCATCCTCCCCAACGTTTTGGTGTCAGACTGTTTTAGTCTCAACTAAGCTACTTCAAACACTGTCACGAATTTCTATAAACTTGAGCTATGGGAGTTCTCTCTTCCCGGTTTCAATATACAATGGAGAGGCCGAGGTTGTGCCTATATGTCATGGATGTTCTGGTCACAAGACACACACGACCGTACGGCTGAAAGACAAGCCAGCCGGCGGGGCCCGGCCAGACCACGCTGACCTCATTTTGCAATGCTGGCTTTGGGGGACTTTATTTTAAAACCCGGGTATTTGTACAGTTTGCATTCTTTGGGAGGTGATAGATTCTATCAAGCTTCAAGAGCTCTCATTTGCTTTATCTTTTTGCTGAAGACAAGCCAGGCTGCCTGGCTGGGAGGACCGAGCTGACTTGGCTTAGTTTTAGCCATACCTGTTGTTATTAAACACAGAGCAGAATTATTTTAAGTTCAATTTTTACATTAAACAAAATAATTTTCCTCTGTTTGGATTCCTGAGAGTTCTTTGGACACTCTCATTTATTTCAATGTTCTGATCCTGTACTCTACCCCCTTGGATTCCATACTCTACTCTGAGGGGGTGATGGGGAAGGGGCACGCAAGGAGTTCTGGCAGTAGGGATGGGGTAGAAAGAAAAGGTCACCAAGACTCGTCCCTACTAGTAAGGTTTGGGGGTAAGTGGTCTGATGACTTTGAGCAGTATTAGGAGAAGAGAAGTTAGAGAAATGAGAGATTATCCTTTCTTCCATTCTCTTTCCACGGATAATTCATTTGAATTATCCACTCACTTGGGTCGTCTTGCTTTGGAATTCTTTTTTTTTCAGTTTTTATACGTAAAGCATAGGTGCCGTATTTATCCTGACCTGGAGTGGGCTTTCAGCATGACTTTGGGCAGGTTTCTCACATCCCCTGTCATGCACAGCTTTCTAATGCACACCTTTCTCTGGAGGCACAAACCCTGCATTACTGGCCCATGCCCTAGAAACAGAGAGGAAGTGTTTACACATACCTTTTAAGAAGTTTAATGATACTGTAACTCCCAAGCGCATGATCCTTGGACTTGTCGTATTGAACAGGGTATAGACCAAAAATATAGGTGTGTACCAAAAAATGGGAAAATAAAAAGAACAAAATCAAAAGAGACCGGTCCTTTCCCTGGAGGAAGTTTGAGAAGCTCAGGTAAAGATGGCACATTAGCCTCTTGGAAACATTGCAGCAGCTATGCCTGCTTATTGAAGGAGCTCAAGAAATTCCCTCTATTTTTTGTTACAAAGAAGACTTAGGATCCTGTATTCAACACTTGAGATCCGTGACCTCACCCCAATAGAAAATGCAAGGATAATACACTGTATTGGAAGTCTCATTCAGGAGGAAAGATGTGCACATGAGTGATTTCTCCAGATTGATGGCGAACACAGTAGGGTCCAAATATGAAACTTCCTGACTCTCAACCTGGGAGACAGACCCATTCCTTGGGATCTAAAGACAATACTGATTTCAATTTGACATTTAATTTATATCATATGGTCATTTCCAAGGATCTAGGTTTTTTGAAGTGGATTCCTCGGTTTACCCTGCAGGCAGGTCCTTCATTTGTATGGAACTACATCTTTTATGTGTCCTTTTTTTTTTAAGGAATTTTGAGTAACAAAGAGGAAGCAAGTATTCAGAACTGGGATAATGAAGGCCAGCTCTCTCCCTTTTATCACAATTGTGGCTTTTTCAGTTATTCTCTTTTTCAAAAGACTTTACCTTTTAGCGCAGTCTTAGGCAAAATTGAAAGAAAGGCACAGAGATTTTCCATACACACGCCCTTCCTCTACACGTGTGTCCTTATTAGCATCCCTCATCAGAGCAGTGCATCTGTGACCATTGGTGAACCTACATTAAAATATCACTATTGCCTAAAGTCCAGAGCATATGTTAGGATTCATTCTTGGTGTTGTATAATCTATGGGTTCAGACAAGTGTATAATGGCACATAATCCCCATTAGAGTATCCTACACAACGTGGGTAGAGTCTTACTTTGGACTCTGACCTACTTCAGTTATGAGATTGCAAAACTCCAGGCCAATTTCTCATCCACAGCATCCTAAGGTATCCCTTGGACCATGTCTAATCTCATGCAAAAAAAAAAAAGAAAGAAAAAGAAAAAGAAATGCTCAAACAAGTTTGCAGATGGAAGAGAACAGTATCTTGGAACAGCTCGGCCCCCTGTTTCAGGTCTGCCTTGTTCTTCACTGTGCGGCAACCATGAAGAAGACTGCGAGAACTTGGGAATTTAGGAAAGTTGTAAAGTTCAGCAAAGCCCTGGCCAGTGTTTTTGTTAAACCTGCTTTCCAATGACTGCTTGTGTACACCACTTCAGAGGGAAATAATGAGCATGAAATTCAATTATACAGGCACCCGCTTAGCCATCTCAACCAGAATTGTGTCCCTAATCTTCTATTTTGAAGATAAAGTAAAAATCTAAAGCTACTCTCCTTATGATGGCATTTTATTCCCTTTGTAACTCAGCCAAGAGAATTCCCTTTAACCTAAGGATCCAAACTTCAAAGTCAGCTCTCCCCTTTCAGCTGCTGTCTGGCTTTTGAACTTGAATTTATGTTGTCTCTACACTGAGAGAAGTAGACCAAGCCTAACCCACCAATTTGACCTCAGGAGCCTGACCCTGGGGAAAGGGAAGCTGCTCCTAAGCCCTGAGAGACGCTGGGCTGAGTCACAGAGAAGTGGTACCTTCTGCTCTGCTGTGCAGCCACGAGGCCTGGAAGAGGAATGATGTTGTCCCTTTAAAATGGTCCTTCTGAGTTATCGATGGCCCAGGCAATCATGTGCTCTAGGCTTAAACTGAAACTTATGGTCCAGGTCATACTGCAAAGCCACTTCTCACTCCCTCTTTGCCACGTCCCAGTCCACACATTTAAGCAGCCCCCCACAGGACTCACACTTCACTTCCCCTGCCCCTCGCCTGGAGTCCTCTCTCAGTCACCACTGTGGATGTGTCAGCACCGGGCACACTGTTCGATCCCTGGGCACTGTCACTGAGTGTTTGGTGAATGGGTGTCTGTGCTGCAGAGCCTTTGACTCAGGATGCAAGCTGAGATGTTTACAAACACAGTATCTAGGAAAATTGGGCTTTCACCCTAGCTTTTCTTTTTATGGCTCACCCTGTCCCCGAAAGTTTAACCAGGTATCTTCATGGACACCCTGACAGTCTCACAGCAATCACAAAAGTGTCATTCCATAGTCTTGGACACCAGGGAGCTCCCTTGACAAGTTGCTTTCCAAACTAGGCTGCACTGTGGTTCCTCTAGCTAAGACATTGAGGGTCTGGTTGAAAGTGACAGGCCACTTTCAATGTGACAAACCATCAGGATGCCAAAGTGAGACTGTCTTCTCGGTAGCTTCCCTTGAGTTACAGGCTCAGAACTGGGACACACACACACACAACACACACACACACTCTCTCTCTCTCTCTCTCTCTCTCTCTCTCTCTCTCTCTCTCTCTCTCTCTCTCTCTCTTCCCCTAATCAGCAACTGTCTCACCTTAGGTCCTAAGAAATTCTACACCTGCTATAGTGCTCACTAAGGCCACTAATGGAATGGGTGCTTCAACTTCTGCCCAGAGCCCTGTCTCTGCCCAGCTCAAACACCAGACTTCATCCACAGTGTCCACTGGCCCAGCAGATCTGCCTCAGAGAAGCACACATCTGTGGACAATCAGTGTACACCATCCCTTATGTCCCCTGTGACCAAGACCTAAGGTCAAACCGTACCTTGAATCAAATGCCTAACACATCTGAGTTCTTGGCTGTTACTCACCCCTAACCACATACTATAGGAGGTATTTTTGGCTTACGAAAAAAAATTATACTGAAGGTGAGGAGCACAGTGGCTCTTCCCTACAGAGCAAGAAGGGGAGTGTGTGTGTGTGTGTGTGTGTGTGTGTTTACAAGGATGCACAACATAGCTTTCTAGGTCTAGAATCAAGATATATGTCCCCACGGTACTGATGCCAGTAGACGTTTGACTAGCACCCCTACGCGTGACATCTGTTTGTTCAAATGTCACACAATTCATGGCCCGAGTGGAATCGTGGTGGGGCTGTGACACTGAGAAGCTGGCAGACACGCGATTGTGTTGCACTGTGGCAAGTGGCCAGAGCTGTGCACTGCAGAGTGCGTGGATCTATGTATGCACACTCACACACACACACATGCACACGCTTCACGCACGAGCATACCCGCACAACAGCAGGTGAGAGACGCTCTGTCTTCTATCCTTTTATGTGATTTATCCCGCCCCCCAAAATGTGCTTTTGCCCAATCTTGTCCTGGGGTCTTGATTTCTTTCATGTGGTTCCTTGTGCTAACGAGATTAAATCAGTTCCAATAGGTACTGCTTTAATGGAGATGATAAACTTTTATTGAACTTGAGCACATTAAAATGAAATGTAAGCAATAGGTGATTTTGGCATTCGCCTGGGGTCTCTTCCAATCTGAATAAAGCCAGCATGCCTTCTCTGGAAAATAACAGCTCCAAACCCGACTCACTTTATGTGCTTAATTAAAATCTATTTTCGTGATCTAAAAAAGAAGCTAAACAATGTAATGTTCCCTCTTTTCCTTTGAGATCCAAAGAAACTATGTTTTCAACTATGAAAGCAAAGATGGGCCGGCACTTTCTTAAAAACAGACCTTCAGTTAGTTCCACGCTAAGAGCAGGTAACGGGCTGTTTTACGGCAGCCTGTCGGCTAATCTGATGTGTTTTGTCTGTGAATGGGATTATCATGGTGGTTTATTGAATAAGAGCCAAAAACGATGTTAAGTAAACTGTTTACACAAAGCCACCAGGCTGAAAAATCCAAACTCAAAAGACTCATTTCAGGTTTTAACCAAAATAAACTTTATTAGAGTTTCAACCCAACAGTTAAACCTTTCAGGGTCTGTTCAACTTGCTGAATGTGTAAAACACGGCCCTGCACAGAAATGATGAAACTGTAAATATCGTGGTTAACCTCTGAAGGTGGCCTTGCTCTGCAGCTCTCTGCTCGGCTTTTAGTCGGGTCCGGATCGCAGCCAGGCTTTTTGCGGCCAGGCTCCTGTCACCATTTCTGCCAGTCCTCTAAGTCAAGAGAGGGAGGTTTGGCTCTCCAGCGTGGCAGGGGGTAGATGCGGAGCTCTTCGCTAACCCCTCGCCGGATCCCTCAGAAAAGACATCTTTATGTCTTCGGGGGGTCTGGCAGGGTTACACCTGGCCTCTTTTGACCCCCAGAGTGGCCCCCCAGTTCGAAGGGGTCAAAATGATTTTTTTTTTATTAATGTCTTCTCTTGCCCTTCGTGCATCTTAAATTCTAATCCCGGGCCAAAACATTTCACAAGATGTACTTTGATCTGCTTGAAAACAGACAAAGGACCAAAAGAATAGAAACATCAACCGAGGAAGGCCCAGCCTGGACACGTTGTTTTGTCTCCCTGTGGGTTCTGCAGCAGAGAGCCAGAGGGTTCCAGTCAGTGTCCACCGTGTTCACGGGGAAGTCGCTTCTTCGGGACTTTTTGGTTTATAGATCAGAAAATGGGCACTCGGGGGAACATTACTGGACTGTTCCTTTTCTTCCCCCAGCGTCTGATTTTTTCAGCGTTGTCTTGCAAAGAAGGTCTTTGGACTCCTCAATGCTCTGTCCTTTTCCTCTCTCCCCTAGTAAACTCCACGGTCTTCATTCATTCATTCAAATCTCACCCTAGGTTTCCAGGCACCGTGTTTGACACGCGTGATACAAGATAGGATGTGTTTTGCCTGTGAATGGGATTATCATGGTGGTTTATTGAATAAGAGCCAAAAACAATGTTAAGAGACTCTGACCTCAAGGACTCATAGGCAAGGTGAGAGGTACATAAACAGGTAATGCAGAAAAAGAAATAGACATAGTTCAAGAAGAGAACCGAGTCTGGTAGGAAGACAGGTGCTTCTCCTAGTCTCCTTACAGCTCTTCCTTCTTCCTGACCTCTGATCACAAAGGACCTTGAGTTACAGGCTCAGAACTGGGGGACACACACACACACACACACACACACACACACACACACTTTTCCTTGCTGATCTCTTCCAATCCCAGAGCTTTGAACCAAAGACTCCACTTTCCTATCTCCAGCCCTGACCCCTCTGGGAGATCCATATTATTATAATTCTTCCCCTATTTGACCAGATCCATCTGAGTGGTTAAAAAGGCATGTTCAACTTTTGTCCAGATAGTCACTCTAGACCTCTGCCTGTATGCAACCTCCCTCTCCCTGGTTTTTCTCCATTCACAAGGTTGTTTAAAAAACAACAACAACAACAACAAACAACAATAGCCCAGGAGTCAGTCTTGACGATACCCTTTCTTCCCATCTCCATATCCAAGTGATTAGAAAGACCTGTGCATTCCATCTCCAAGTAAGCCAGGATCTACCCTCTGTCTCCACGGCCCCTGCAGAAACCTCACTTGGATATCACGTCTCATCTGCGATCCTGAAACAGCCCACAATTCTCTTTTCCACCTGCTTTCTGTGCAGCAGCCAAAGCGCCATCTTGAATGATGAAAAGCTGCACCTCTAACGAAAGTTCTCCAAAGGGTGATGTAGCGTCTTGAAATCCTGGTTCGAGGGGGTATGCCGTGAAGATGGAAAGGATTTTAACCTATTTTTCTGATAGAGATGGAGTACAAGGAATCAGATTTATCACCCCACGTGAAAAAGAAAAACTAAAACATGTTTCAAAATATATGAAACAATGGTTTACAAAACATTAAATGTCAGGCAACATCTGAGAAATGAGAAAAAAAAAATATGGAGTTCTCTGATTGCCCCAGCTTATAACCTGAAAGTCTCTCTAGACAATGAGTGCCCAAGGAAGGCTGAGATTGGGAGAGAGGACAAGAGATTACAGGAAAAGTCAGGGTTGCACAGACAGCTCCCAAGATCTGCAAAGGGTCCGCTCAGGTCAGGGGCTGAGTGTTGCTTGGTACATACCTGTGAGAAAACTGTCAGACCAGGGTACAAACCACCTGAAAGGAGTAGAGGTCACACCAGACTGGGATGGGTCATCTCCCCGTGGGTCTAGTGAGAACCTGGGAGCGCTTCAATTTTCTGCTTAAGGAGAAATAGAAAAAGGTGAAATATTTTAAATCCCCCGAGTGAAAACCTGAATGTGGATGTCAAGAGGATGATTTTTAGGTTCCTCCTAAAATGGGGGGGGTGGTGTACACAAATAAAAATTAGAAAAAAATAACTTGTTAAACTAAAACCAACAAAGTAATGAAATAAAAACTAGAGGAAACCCCAATGATACATAACACAGAATGTATAGTAGAGAAAATGAATGAGATTAAAAAAAGCTGGGAGCTGGTTATTCTAAAAGATTAATAAATTGAATAAACCTTGAGCCACATTCATCATGAGGGAGAGAGAGGACACCAATGTACACCATCAAGAATGAGAGAGATCTAAAGTGAGACTTCATTGAAAATCACACAGACGTGAAACGGATGATGAGGGACTAATCTGAACAAATTCATGACAATAAATTTGATAACTTAGAAGAAAGGACAAATTCTTCAAGAGACATATGACCAAGGCTCACGTGAAATAGATAATCTGAGTACCTAACACTATCTACTTTTAAAAACTGAATTTGTGTTATAAATATATATAATTTTTTGTACCAGGGGTTGAACTCAGGGGCACTCAACCACTGAGCCACATCCCCAGCCCTATTTTGTATTTTATTTAGAAACAGGGTCTCACTGATTGCTTAGTGCCTTGCCACTGCTGAGTCTGGCTTTGAACTCAGGATCCTCCTGCCTCAGCCTCCTGAGCCCCTGAGATTATAAGCATGTGCCATGGCACCAGCTGTTTTAAACCTTTCAACAAAGGAAACTTTCAGGCTCCCTAGTGAAAAGTCCCAAACATGAATACCAATTTGAACAAATCCGGAAAGAAAACCAGATTCATTCATTCTGACACCAAATCTGCACAAACATATCACAAGAAAACTATGTAGATGCAAATTTTCTAAACAAAATCTTAGTAAATTCAATCCAACCATGTATCAAAAGGGTGATCATTTATGATCAAATAGGGATTATTCCAGGAATGTGAGTTTAGTTTTCACATTTCAAACAATCGAGGGAGAATTTATGAAAAAGAAGAAAATCAGAACAAAACAAGATCATCATCTCAAAAGACAAGAGAGCAAGCTTCAGATAAAATGCTGAATTACTACTGATAAAAACTCACAGTCGGCTGAGAAAAGAACTTTCTCAGTCTGATAAATGGTTTCCTGTAAGTCACATACACTCACATAATGACGCACTTTATGATTCCATTTATAGAAAATGATCAAAAGGAAATCAGTGGTTGCTGGAAGGGGGGTCAGGTAAGGTTCTGTGGGGGATTACAAAGGACCATGACAAAGTTTTATGGGATGATGAATATGTTCATTATCTCAGTCATGATGACAATTTTATGTGTATACACATGTCAAAACTTATCAAATTATGCACTTCAACCTCATTATTTCATGTCAGTTACACCTAAGGAACACCATTATTTAAAATACTGCAAAAGTTTATATTGCTTTTAGAAAAAAATTCCAAGTGGCCTCATGGATCCACATGATTTGGTGTCTCCTACCTTTTCAATCTAATCTTTAGCCATTCATAAATGATCTGACCAAACTGTTCTTCAAACACACGAAGCTCTTTCCTGCCCCTGGCCCTTTGTACTTGTTGCTCTCTAAGCATGGAATGTTCATTCTTTAGTACATCATTTATTGGACTCTCATTTTCCAAGTCACAATTCAAAGATCACCTTCTCATTTGTTTATAGAGTTAAGTAGATCCCACCCAGATGCTACCATCTGTCATGACCACATTTATCACTTTTAAACACTTACATGTCCTTTGATTTTCTTAGTCATTTATTTACTTCTATCTTTGCTTGAGAATGTAAGCTCCTTGGCAGCAGAGACACATTTTGTCTTGTTATGCCCTTGTCCCTAGGACGGACATGGTGTCTGGCCTGAAGGACATTCTCAAAAATACCAGACTCAGCAGTGGCAAGAACAATGAACTGTAAGGAGACTGAAAGGGATTTCATGGGGAAGGGGACACGCAAGCTCACTAGGGAGAGAACTGATATCAGGAAGCCACAGCTGAACAGAGCTCCTGGCTTTGATGGACGCAGCTTCATGTCATGTTGATCCTATGACCATGTAATTCTAAACAAGATGGTTCAAGTGATCTATTTCCATATTTTTAAAATGGGGCTGCACTAACTATCGTTGAAGATTGCTGTGAGATGTGACAGTAGACACTTGGAGAGATGACTAGGTCACGATGTCAGGGAGACAGAGCTTTCAATAATGGGGTGAATGTCTTTATAAGAGGAGACCCCAGGGAGACTCCCTGGCCCCTCCTACCATGTGAGGACACAGCAAGAAAACAGACTATAAATCAAAAAGTGGGCCTTCACCAGATAACTCACAGCTCTGTGCCTTGAACTTGGACTCCCCAGGCTTCCAAACTGTGAGAAATAAAGTTTGTTGTTTCAACCACTCAGACTATGGCAATTTTTGTTACAGCGGCCCAGATGGACGAAGACAGCAACATGCTCTGGGATGGTGAAAAATCTGAATAGTCTGGGATCGTGGCAGGGAGGCATGGAAGACAAGGTTGGAAATGCACATTGGCATCAGGCCTTTTTGAACTTCAAATCTGGGGATAATGTGAAGCCGTAAAGGAAGGACGGGTGGCAAAGTGAGGTGGAGAGAATTAGGCTGCTGTGATCCCTAACTTAAACGACTCTAGTAACTATGTGAAAAAAAAGGTGAAGAATGGGGAGGAGTGGAGAAAAGAAGAGTTAGAAGTTTTTCAGCTGCTTAGATACATAAGCGATGAAGAGAAAACTGAATACTTATTAACACCCCAAGACCCAGATATGTCCCCCTGCTATATCCAGATATGATCCCCTCTCTTCAGGGATCCTAAATAACTCCTGGCATCAAAGCTGAGACTGTGGATTAGGACAGAGGGAGCTCTTTACCAACAGCAGAGGACAAAATCAAAATAGCACCTCGGGAAAATATTTGAAAGGTCATGATCCTTTGATACAATTTTTCATACCCGGAGGTTCCTGATGAGAACCACGGAGAACTTCAATTTTCTGATTAAGGCGAAATAGAAAAGGGTGAAATGTTTAAAATCCCCAAGGCTACCAAGACACAAAACAAGAGAATTGGCAGCGAGGACCCAAGGAGTCAAGCCCAGGAAAGAGCAAGTGGATAAACTGGTTAATAAGGGACTTAGCGACGGAACACAGAATCCGTGGGGTTGAAGGTTACAAGTCAGGCTTTCCTGACTATTGCTGTCCAAACAGGGACATTCCATCACAGAGTGGACCTGTTGTTCAATCTGAAGGTGGGATTTTGCTATCAAGGGGCAGAAAACACTAGTGAAAGATAGGCCACTGAGACCAATACATGAAAATGAGGTTTTGCTGGAATTTACTGTGAACAGCAGGCACTCCGGGGGAGATTGAAATTTTGCAAATTGGAACGTGCAAGACTTGCCCATCGAGGCTGTTCTCATCTTTCAGATGACATTAACATTTCTGGCTTTCTATAACCCAGAGAGCTGTGTACCTAGTTGTGCAAAAAGAATCACACAGGTGAAGCTTGATAAAAATGTTGCCGCCAGCCTGGAAACTGATTTAGTAGGTCTGGAATAGAGTCCGACATGTGAATTTTAAATAAGTTCCTCAGGTTTTATTGATGTGCTGCCAAGTTTGAGAATCACTAATATAGATCACGGCCTTGTCCAAACAGAGAGATTTTGCACAGGCATAGAAAACTGAGTGCTTGGAAATATCGCCCAATTTTTCTTTACAATACTTTTGTAAGTTAGAATCGTGGCTTCCAGATAGAACTTTTAAATACATGTGGCACCATCATTTAAAGGAAGACCATTAAAAACTTAAGCATATGAAAATCATTGAAGAATTCTTCTCATTTTCTCCAAGTCTTAAAAAAAAAAAAAAAAACAAGGAGATCTGTGATGTGGAAGTAAAAATTTCAATTGTGAAACTTGGAAGGGCTAGAAAGGGTTTCAAGGAAAGTTCAAGAGAGAACGTTTCCAAAGCTCAGTTCCAAAGACAAGGGGAGAGCTTTCCTGGGAAAGAGATGTTGCTGTGTTCATTGCTTTCCAAGGGCATTGGGGTGGGTGGTGTTTCCAAGCCTGGAGAGAGCGACAGAATTGGGACCACCAGAAGGATTTGAGATGTGTTTCCCTCAACTGGGAAGTGCAGGGGTCCCCAGGTGGGTTCATGTGGAAAGAGAAAGGAGACGTTAGCAGCAAGGTAGCAGTCTGAATCTGGGAAGTGACTGTGTCCCCTCCAATAGGAAGAGATTAGATATCGTCCTAGAAGTAAGTAGACTCAGTGTCTAGTTAGGATCTGTTTTCTGATTCATAAGACAGCAACTTCTTGCTGGGTTCTCTCACGGTGGAAGGGATAGGCAGTCGAGAACTGTTCTCAATCCTGCCTAAGAGGACTTCTTGAAAAAGCAATGGAACCCAACAGAGAAAATCTTGTGCAAAGTGGACAACAATCAGAAATCTGGGAGCTAAGGAGTGGGTAACAGGGAGAAGGGAAGCCCAGGATTTGGAGCCAAGAGGACCCAGCAGTAAAAGAGTCTCTGGAGAGCTACAAGCCACTCTCCCTTTGGAAGAAGAACAAACTTTAACCCTTGTCAGTACCAGAAAGAGAAAAACCATATTATGACTGTACCAGTCAAGTAGGAAATTTTTCCACATTGTTTCTCTCTTCTTTTCTCCCTGTGTTCCAGCCCTGGAAAGCACATAAGCCAAAGTCAGTATAGTGATGGGGAGATGAGCCAGAAAGAAAGAAAAACTGACCACGTGTCGCTCCCAGGAAGGTGGCTGTCTGAAGCCAATCCTAGCAGGGAGAGAAAAATAAATTAATTAATTAAAAAGACATTATGCTAAGTTAGTTTTGAGTTTTGGTTACTACATGAAACTGGCCATTCTAATAATTCAATTCAAATGGGCATGGAGACCAATGTTCCCCATCTTGCATCTTGCCATTTTCATCCTGGGTCAAGGGCAAATTTAAAGGGATGTGGAAGACCAAGATACCTTCTGATGTCATCTCATGGGTTATGCATGTTCAATGCAGGGGTGACAAGAGTTTATTCTGACATTAGTCTTCCCTAAAACCTCTCTCCCTGTTCCCTTTAAGAAAAACAAACAGAAAACCTTCTTATAACTTATAATCTACCTCATCTCATGAAATTCCTTACCTTATAGGTATGACTCTGATACTTACATCTTCAGTAAACAAATCAGAAAAAACAAGAAAGTAAAAATGTAAAAAAAAAAAAAAAATTAGAATCATGGAAAAAAATTACAAGAGAAAGCAGCTAAAAGACCAGAGAGCTGTTTCCAAAGCCGGAGAAATGGCTCTTTCCAAAAATAGAACAGGTCCTTAAAGGTTGCCCGGGATTTGTTGTAATCAGGTGTGGTAAGACATGCAGACATGGAAATGACTGTCATCTAGGAAGATGTTCTGGTGTTCACAGATCGTTAGAGACAGGAGACGTACTGTGCTATGCAGAGCCACACCATGAGCATGCTATCACGTGTACCGACAATAGGAGGGAAATGGGGACAAGGTCCTCTAGTGGTGGTTTCCATGGAAGAAGGAACAGGCATGGCAGGGTAACCAGGTTTAGAATTGGCGAGTTTGATTTCAGTGGGCGCTGGGTCATAGGTGCTATGTATAATTGGCACCTGGACCCAGGATGATTAGGACAGGGATGGGTGGTCTTCTAGGTTCAGGAAGACTTCAGATATCAGAGCATCAAAACAGAATATAAAAAGACATGGTTAAGATTAATAAAAAAGAAAGAAAGAGCTGGTTAATTCAATTTAAAAACATGCCGAGTAGCATCAAATGCTGCAAAAAAGACCCAGAAATTTGAGAAATAAAAGTAATGAGCTATTGGATTTTCCCATCAAGCAGCTGTTGTGAGCACTCTGAGGGAGCAATTTGGGCAGGGTGGGGAGAACAAAATGAAATAAGAACAAGTTGTTGATTAAGAAATAGTGTCCAAGATGGAATCACCACCTCATAAAGATATCTACACTCCTGTGTTGGTAGCAGCACAGTTACTGAGATATGGAAACAACCTAAGTCTGTTGGTGGAAAAATGGATGCGGAACATGGAGGGGGTGGGTAGGTTCATAATGGATTATTATTATATGAAAAGAGGTCCGCCATATGCCAAAACCTGGTGGACTTGGAGGCCATTATGCTACAGGAGACACAGAGGGGAAATGTTACATGATCACACTTCTATGAGAGTCAAAGTGGGAGGGGGGAAGAGGATCAAATAGACACTTGACTTTCCATATCTCAGAGTTCTATATGCACAGGTTTGACATCTGAAGATTAAACTAACCACAGATCAAGAATATTCAGAAGACCCTCACACATCAGATAGAGCACTAATCTCTAGGGTATATAAAGAACTCAAAAAGCTAAGCACCAAAGAAAACATCAAATAACCCAATCAATAAATGGGCCAAGGATCTGAACAGACACTTCTCAGAAGATAATATATATCAATCAACAAATATATGAAAAAATGTTCAACATCACTAGCAATTAGAGAAATGCAAATGAAAACCACTCTAAGATTTCATCTCACCCCAGTCAGAATGGCAGCTATTATGAAGACAAACAGCAAGTATTGGCGAGGATGTGGGGGGAAAGGTACACTCATACATTGCTGGTGGGACTACAAATTGGTGCAGCCAATATAGAAAGCAGTATGGAGATTTCTTGGAAAACTGGGAATGGAACCACCATTTGACCCAGCTATCCCACTCCTAGGCATATATGCAAAGGACTTAAAATCAGCATACCACAGTGATGGAGCCACATCAATATTTATAGCAGCAATAGCTAAGCTATGGAACCAACCTAGATGTCCTTCAATAGACGAATGAATTTTTAAAAATGTGGCATATATACACAATTGAATATTACTCAGCAATAAAAGAGAATAAAATCATGGCATTTGCAGGTAAATGAATAGAATTAGAGAAGATAATGCTAAGTGAAATTAGCCAATCCCAAATAATCAAATGCTGAATGTTTTCTTTGATATAAGGAGGCTGATTCATAGTGAGATAGGGAGGGGGGGGATGGGAGGAATAGAGGAACTCGAGATAGGGCAGAGGGGTTGGAGGGGAAGGAAGGGGCATGGGATAATTAATGATGGTGGAATGTGATGATCATTATTATCCAAAGTACATGTATGAAGACACGATTTGGTGTGAATATACTATGTATATAACTAAAGATATGAAAAATTGTGCTCCATATGTGTAATAAGAATTGTATTGCATTCTACTGTCATATATAAATTAAAAATGTAAAAAAAGAATATTCAGAAGAAATTTCATCTGTACTGAGAATGTACAGAATTTCTTCTTGTCCTTATTCCCTAAATAATATAGTACAACAGCTATTTATATGACATTCACATTCTATTAAGTAGTAGAAGTTAACTAGAGATGATTTAAAGTATATGGAATGATTTGCAGAAATCATATGCAAAAACTATACCATTTTATATAAAGGACTTGCACATCCATAGATTTGAATATCCACGAGGGGTCATGGAGCCAGATCCAGAATAAAACAGTAGTTCTCAGGGACAGGCATGGGAGCAGAAAATGGGGGGATACTGGTCAAAGAATATAAAGTGGCAGACACGTAGGATGGAAAAATCTAGAAGCCTAATATACAACATGAGGGCTGTAGGTAAGAACATTGTATTTTATTAGAGACTTTTGCTAAACAAAATTTTATTCACTCTTATTACAGAAATAAAAACAGCTATGTGAGATGTTAGATGTTAATTTGCTACACGACAGTAACTATTTCATGATCTGTATGTATTCCATAACATCATGTTGTAAAGCTCAAATATACACCATACCACTTATTTTATAAAAAGAAACCATGTCCAATGCTGTCCTCCACAGATACATGATACTAACATAAAAGAATGAAAAGCCACGTGACTACATGAAGATGGCAGGATAAGACAAAAGTTATTTTGTTTTGCTAGATTTGTTTTTGTTCTAGTGGACAAGAGATATAAATATGTGGGTAGGCAAAAAAGAAACTAGAGTGGAAAGAGAGACTTATTACTAGGGTTGACTGGGTTCCTTGGGGACTTCTACCAATTTTGACTTCTACCATTTACAAGTGGGTGTCTGGGCTTGAAGGCAGCCCATGCACTTATCCAGCTCACTTTGCAATCAATTGTGTGCTGGGCTCCCTACTGGGCTTTTGAATCAGAGGACTGTCCCTGTTGCAAGTGTCTGGTTTCCCTATCCTCTCAGGTACAGAAGACTCAATATATAAGACAAAACAAAAAAAAAGCTGGGTTTTCTTATGTGAGGGTTGAGAACCTATTGATCCATTTTTTTTTTTCCATGTTGAAAATATGTTTCTGGGAGTCAAACTGTCCATAAACACATACAACATCAAAGTCTATCAAAATGTGCTTAGAGCATCACTGAGGAGTTGGCCAAACCATACCAGTTTAAGAGAGACCTTCTGAATGCCTACTGCAGCAGATGGACTTCTTAGATGACCAAAACCTGATAAATGTCCTCAGCACCAAACCCACCAGAATAGTTCTACTCCATTACACCTCTTTAAAAAAACATAAAATCCCTTCTCAATAGACACATTCATTCAACTGTCATACATAAGAAACAAATCTTATCTGTTGGTTCAGTCAACCATCCTATAAAGTCCACCATGTCCATGTCATCAAGAACCCTTACCAAGCCTGAGAGGCATGACAATAAGAAATGGCCTTTTCAATATGTAAATCAATGGATGTGTAACTGATGTGATTCTGCAATCTGTATATGGGGTAAAAATGGGAGCTCATAACCCACTTGAATCAAAGTGTGAAATATGATATATCAAGAACTATGTAATGTTTTGAACAGCCAACAATAAAAAATTAAAAAAAAAAAAAAGAAATGGCCTTTTGAATACGTCTTTACACTTCACCAAGCGTTTGCCAATGAATCTTAATTTATATATTTAGTTTTAATTTGTCACTTACGTCTGTGTGAATGGTCATGATCATCACAATCACCACTTTTACAGAGGAGAAAGCTGCTTCAGATAGTTTATGTGATTTGCAAAACGACATAGGTATCAGAAAAGAGCAAATGTGAGGGAAAAGGTGGAATTCCAGTACCAACACCTGGCACTAGACTGCAAGACCACTATAAGGTTGCCCTTCCTCGGAGATCTCCTGAGCAAGGAATACATGTGGGAGGGAAGGGAAAATGGGCTTGTGAGCTTAATTTCTTTGTTCTCAGCTCTAGCAGGCTGAATCACAATGCTGAGTTCAAGTAAAAAGGAACAGGGGAGAACAGAGACCAGTTATTCAGGGAAGGACCTACGTTTGCTCTATGTGCGGTGAATAACTAGCACTAGTTCAGACTACTTCCTAAAGATGCTCTTCTGGCCAGTTTGACTTACAGGTGATGAGAATTCAGAAAGAGAGGTGATCTGTTGCACCTTGAAGCTGTGAGCTTATCACTCTGATTGACTATGGGGAGGAAGTACCTGGGAAGTCACACGTGTAAACATGCACACACATGTGTAGGCACACACAAATCCATATGGATGTGTGTATACATGCGCATGAGCACACACAAATATATATAAACTTACATATAGAAACACACAAGACTGTGCATGTACATGTATCCACACAGGCACACATAGATGCAGACATATACACTCACATGAACACATACATTCATTCACGCTGCCACCTGAAAACTTGGACTTTCTAATACATACCTCACCTGTTAAAAGTTGCACTATGTCTACAATCTGACAGAGGTTCAGATTTTGTTCTCCCAGTGATGGATGCTAGATAGAGTCTGGAAGGAGTATTTCCCTCCCTGTGGTGTTACAACCAAGACAATAATCTAGATCCTCTATTTTTTTATTTTTTTTAATGGGGCCGGGCCAGGGTGGTATCGGGGATTAAACAGAGGGGTATATTACCACTGAGCAACAACACCAGTCCTTTCCATTTTTTAAATTTTTTTAGACAAGTTCTCACTAAATTGCCCAGGTTGGGCTCAAACATATAATTTTCCTGCCTCAGCCGCCCAGAATGCTGGGGTTGTAAGTGTGCATGATGACTCCTGGCTAGATCCTTGACTTTTTCGACAAGGAAGTTCAAAGAAGTAGAATGCAGGGCCTCAGCTTTGAGGAATGAACAGTAGAGAAAGGAGACAATCTAATCAAAAGTGAGCATGACAGAAGAGGCCCAGGAGTACACCACTAACCAGCAGTTTAGGAAAAGGATTGCTCTCTTTGAACTTAATGAATGAAGACGGCTTGTGGAAAAGATGGGCTTTATTCTAGTGTCTGTCTCACACCAAAGGGGACAGTTGCCATCTCCCCAAATAAAGAGAGCATCTTCCCCAGGGATGGAAGCAGCCACAGTGGCCATTTTTTTACCTTGCAGAATGCCCCTTTGGAGTTTTAGAAGGGAGTGCTCCTTATTCAGGAAGCTGAAATAATAGCCAAAAAAAAAAAATAATAATGTAAGTTGGAAAAAACTTTCCCCTCCTGGAGAAAAATAACCCTGACAGAGTTTGGCACAGAGTTGGGGCTAAAGCTCTAGATATGCAGTGCCCTAATCATCTGGAGGCATTTTAGGACCAGTCGTGTGCTGGAGGATTCTTAGGAAGTAAACAGGGATAGGATCTTTCTCCTCCCAGGGGCCTCCTCTGCCCTATTCTCATGTGCCCTGACTAATTGTCTTAGTAGGTGTTGGGTCAGAGTCAACAAGGGATCTGACTAAGGTCACCCACTTGCTTTGTTTACACTGCTAATTTTATCACCGCTTGGAAGGCTAATGGTATTATTTCTGCTTTAACTATGATAAATATCCAGTTGAAGCAGGGCTGGGACAAGTTAAAACCAATACAGCAGACCCAAAACTTTTTGATGAGGGGGATATTAATGTTGCTGAACTCCCTATTCTTCCCAGAATCCTTTTCTTGATAATGGTCAGTGTTCCTTCCAGCCCAGGACTTTGCATGTTGTAGTCAATCATCCTCAGAATCCCTGGGAGCTGGAGGATAGGGCCTAAAAACCCATGTGGCTGTTTCTGTACTCATTGAAGTAAGAGGAATTCTGATATCTCTGTGAATGATTCTGTCAGGTGCTGGAGGAAATGACGATTCAAGAAAATGACTCAAAGTCCAATTGTGAGCTACATTTCAAAGTCACCCATTTCTGTTTGAGACTTCAAAGGAAGTTTATGGTTTTAATAACCTGTGTTATTGAATGGTGCTTGTCATACGTTAATGTAGGGGCTGGGGTTGTGGCTCAGTGGTGGAGTACTCGCCTAGCATGCTTGAGGCACTGAGTTCTATCCTCAGCACCACATAAATGTAAAATAAAGATATTGTGTCCACTTAAAACTAAAAAATAAATATTAAAGTTAATGTATACATAAGTCACCTGGGAATCTTGTTAAAATAAATTCTGTTTCTAAAGACCTAGGGTGAAGCCTGAGATTCAATATGTTAATAAGCTCCCAAGTGATGGCGATGCTGCCGGTCCATGGATCACACCTTAAGGAACAATTCAAAAGAGGATAACAGAAAATCAGGATGTGGTTCAACGTATCATGTATTGTCTTCAGGAACATCCTGAGGTTTGTCTTTCCACAATCCTTCAACTCATGGTCTACACCCCCCAAATGCTTCTTGAACAAGACACACGAGTTCCTTCTCCAAGTAAGCACTCACATTACTCTCCTTTCTAGAACAGTTTCCTCCTGGCCAATTAAAATATAGAACTTCAACCCAACCTTCAAAATCTATCTCAAATTATTCTTGCCATATAATCATAGAATGACCTGCTCTCACCCTGGGTGAACTTTTATAATGATTCCCTCCTCACATCCTGCCATAAATAACAGGTGAGGAAACTATACAGTGCAAGAGCCAGAGTCTAACTCCAAAGTTTTTATTGGGTTTCTATGAATTTCAAACAATTTCAAGGTAAAGCAATAAAGTCCAAGAGCTAAGTGAATGGTGAAGACTATAGATTCTAAAGGTGTTTGGGGTTGAGGTCTTTGAGGAATCATGAAAGCAAGTTAGGTAGGATCAAATGGAGATGCCAGAAGTCTGATGGAAGGCATGGGCCCCTATGTCCTAGGGAATGGAGCATGGAGTGCTGTTTTAATGCAAATACCTCCAAACCTCCTCTCCACTTCACACTCCATCTGTCACAAATACACACAAAAGCAGAATATTCTGCTGGGAAATGTGGCCTCCTGATCCTGAATTTAAGATAGGTAAGTGCCCAGGGAAAGCCTGTTTTTATGGAGTTAACGTCACACGTTCTACACTTCCAGGTTCCTCCAACAATGGACTGAAAATCGCCTACATACCCACACAAAAAAGTGTGTCTGTACTCAACAGGTTTAGCCTCTTTTTCCTTACCACTACTCCCAAAGCCAGAGTGTAACAACCATTTATATAGCATTGACATTTTTTAGGTTTTACAAGGAATCTAGAAATGATTTAAAGTATATAGGAAGCAGTACAGAGTTAAATGGAAATACTTACCTATGGCATTTTATATAAGGCATTCAAACATCCTAGAATTTGGGGGTCCATGGGGAGTCCTGGAACCAAACCTCCAAGGATACCAAGGAACGATTGTATTCTCAACCCAATTATTGTGTAATCCTGCTCTTGGAGAGAGAAGAGAAGCTCCCAGGGAGTTCCTGCCTCTGTCTATAACCCTTGCTGCAGAAGAAAGGAGTGGAAATTGTTGACAACTCTGACATTTGGGGCTCATGGGTTGCTGACAGGGTGGTTTGCTGAGATTTAAAGGTTTCAGCCTCTTCTTTTCTCTTATGACCAGGTGGTAACGTTCCAAAACTCCTGACCACTCAGACAAGGCTACTTTCTTCGCTTCAAGACCTCACATCCTCATCCAGTTTCTTTGTCAAGGATCTTCCCTGGGTATCTCACCAGAGCTTCTTAGATACTGAAACAGGAGGCCACATTCCTGGACACTGTTCTGTTTTGGTGTATGCTGGTGGCAGGTGGGAGTATAGAGTGGGGATTTGGCTAAGGGGTATTTGCCCAGACAATAATAAAGTAACCCTTAGAACATAGTTAGGCATGCCTGGCATTTCCATTTGTCCTCTCCCCTCCTGGCTTTCAATAACCCTCAGTGACCATATCTCCCACCCCAGAAAACCCTTAGCATTGTGACCTTCACATTCACTAGTTTCTGCCCTCATCGCTTTAGTGTGATCCTGTTTTAAAATCAACATTACCCAACTGAGATGGTCAATCACTCCATACTAGAAACTAGGTCTTAAATTTTTTTCTGTAACTCAGCTTCCCAGTCCTTTTTTTTTTTTTCCAAACATGGAAGATATTCAAGAAAGATCTGTTTTGCAATGATAAAGAAAGGATTGTGGAAGGATCTGGACAACAACATGCTGTGCTATAGTCGTCAGGGTGGGTTTAACATGAACTTCAAAGACAATGAAAAATTCACCTCTGAAACATAAGATGGAGTTGAATCCAGTTGAGAACCAAAACAGAATACAACCAGGGACTATGTACGCATGTGAAACTCACTCCCACGTGTTCTGAAGAACCTGCCCACTCTTTGTGCCCAGGGTTCCATTGCTTAGCATGGTATGTTCCAGCCTTTGGGGTTATATGGAAAAATCCCAAGATCCTCCCTTTTATAACTCTCTTGAGAGCCCCTGTTTCTTGACCAAATTCCGGGCTGGAAGAGTATTTCCAGTCTTGCTAGATGATAAAGCAGCAGCTATAAGAGACTCTTCTCAGGAAGCAGCTGCAAGCTGGTAATTGCTTATGTCATGGGTTTTTTTAGAAACCAAGATCCCTGGGAATGAAGAGTCACCCTAGGTTCCCTAGAGATGTGTTATGTCTAATTGTGTGTCCTCCTCTCCCTGCCCCAAGTGCCAGACTATGGTGAAGATGCTTGTTTGCTCTGGCCTCTTGGGAGGTCCCTCATGCCTCCTTGGTGACCTAATCATTGGTCCCCGACTCCTCATGTATTTAATTTAAGTGAGTCACCATTTGGGCAAGAGAGGAGATTCTCTCCAGAATATGGAAGCAAACCCACTAATAATACAAATTAAACATAGGAAACTTAGTTGCTCATTAGTGTTCAGTAGAAAACTAAATGTAAGCTCGAGAATTGTATGAGAATAAATTCTCCCACATATTGAGATTCGTGGAAAATATTTGGGTCAAGACTTTAATGAGTCTACTCCAAATGCAAAAATAAATTTCACAGAAAAGTTTAGATTACGTATCATCCTGTCCATGTATTTTATATTCTCCACAATCAGAATTACGTCAGTTTTCCCCAATCCTAAATCTGTCTCTTACTCAAGTTTTCTTTTATGTCTATCAGTAAATTGGTGTATCTCATACCATTTTATTGGGCTTTTTAAAATCACTCATGTGAATGGGATCTTTTCCTAGTTATGTTCAAACTATAAGTGCTTTATTATAATGGTATTGGGTTTTGTCAAATATATATATATATATATATATATATATATATATATATATGCACAAATATATTTGATTAAACCCAGGAACACTTTACCACTGAGTGACATCCCAGCCCTTTTTTATTTTGAGACAGGGCCTCACTAAGTTGCTGAGGCTGGCCTCAAATTTGTGCTCCTCCTGCTTCAGCATCTAGAGTCCTTGGGCTTTCAATCATGAGCCTCCATAACTGGTAAGATTTGTATTTTTAAATAATTAGCCTTATTACTATAGATTCTTATCAATTCTAGCATTTTTAAATGTGTCTCTGATTCTTTACGTAGTCAAGCTTATTTAATATTTTTGCCTTAATTTTAATAATTGTTGTAGTCAGGTTTTCATCACCAAATGACCTGACAAGAACAACTTAGAGGGGAGAAAGTTTATTTGGGGCTCATGGTTTCAGAGACTCAGTCCATGAATGACCAATTCCATACTCTAGATACCATCTCTTAAAAAAAATGCATTTTCAAAGTTCTTAGTCTATGTCGGCTACTATAGAAACATCATAAATTGGGAGGTTTATAAACAACAGAAACTTACTTCTCACAGATCTGGAGTCTGAGAACTCCAAGTTCAAGGTGCCTGCTCTCTCTTTAACAGGGCACTAATCCCTTCATGAGGGCTCCACTCCCCAGGCCTTAATTGCCTCCCAGAGGCCCTACCCACTCCTAATGCCATCGTCTTGGGAGGGAGAATTTTTTTTTTTTTTAAGAGAGAGAGAATTTATACACACACACACACACACACACACACACACACACACACATATTAGTTTTCAGTGGACACAACATCTTTATTTTATTTTTATGTGGTGCTGAGGATCCAACCCAGCGCCCCGCCCAGTGCCAGGCGAGCGTGCTACCGCTCGAGCCACATCCTCAGCCCGGGAGAATTTTAACATAAACATTCAGACCATACATAGCACTTGCTATGGAGACCAGTAACAGGGGAAGACCAGCTCATTTTAGGAGGCACCTGAAAGGCTTAGGTAGGAGATAGCCCTTAAGTGGATGTGGAAGAGACACACCTGCCTCTCCATTTGCCAATGCAGGAAGGATTGAGGACTCAAAGTTGTGCAGGTGGTGGAAACAGTCACCAGGTAGAGGGGGCACCTCTCTGAACAGACAGAGAGCAGACAGTTTCCTGAATTTGAGAAGCAGGGTCCAGGGAAGAGAGAAAAGACAGGGTGGGCACAGAAGTGCACTCTTTTACCTTGAGCCGGAGGTTCTCCCTGGTTCCTGTCTGACTTTGGCCTCGCTGCCTTTGGGTAGAGGGTCCTTGCCAAATGCAGCGGCCCTTGGATGTCTGGGTGATGATTTATGGATGAAAACTCAGCCCTCCTGAGGTCAGAGTCCTTGTGAATAACAAAACATTTTGTCCCGCTGCGCGCGTTGCGCTTGACATGTTCTGAGGCTGTCAGTGCCTCATCAAAGAGATGAGAGAGAGAGAGAGAGGGAGAGAGAGCAGAGGAGGAGAAACAGCTGGGTTCAGTTACACTTAAGATACATATAGTTTAGAAATAAATTATCTGTCAAAGCATGTTTTGTTTCTTGCTTATTCCAGCATGTTTGAAAACCTTTGAATTGTTTGCTTGAGGCCCGAATTCTCTGAGGATCAAGAGTTTCATTTTGCTGCATGTGTCTATTAACACTTACGGTGCTTTTCTGCTTGGCTTCCTGTGATCCAAAGCAAATCGAAAAATGACTAGCTTCCCATGGACCCGATGAAGCCCTAGATCTCCTACATGAATTCTAGCTGAATGTCGTGGTGTATCCAACGTCAAATGCAGGTGGCTGTGTCTTCAGAGACAGTACAGGATCAGGGACTATCAACTAAGAAAAACAAGAGAGAAAATTACAGAGGATTTAAGTAAAGCAAGTAATAGAGGAGATTTAATAGATAAGCTATTAAACAAAAATGGTAGGGGCTATGAATTCTGATTATGATCCTGTGCTCTCTCTGAAGATACATTAGCTTCACAAATGGTTTTTATGTCCAGAAAAGATTGCGAATGATTGCCCTATACAATCCATCCCCTCCTTTCTTATGTCCTCCCTGCTACTAGCTGGATCTAGTCCACCATTAACTCTTCCCTGGATTATTGCAACGGGCCCCAAGCATTCTCTCCACTTTGACCCTCGACCTCTTGAGGCTATGTTCAGCACAGAGACTAGAAATTTATTTTTCAAGGATTGATCAGATCCAATTTTTGCCCTATTTATCACTCTCCTGGATCAATCAGGTTTTTCTAGAAAAACCGAACCACAACGAAGCGTCCTTATGTACAGATTGATTTGAAGGAATTGGCTACTGAAACCAAGGAATCTGGCAAGTCTAAAATGTGCCGGGTGGGCTGTCGGGCTGGAGACCCAGGGAAGAGCTGATACTGTGGTTTAGGAGTTCAAGTCCCAAGGCTGTCTGCTGGCAGACCTCCTCTTGCCCTGCAGCACGTCAGTCTCCTAATCTATCCAGGTCTACAACTGGTTAGGTGAGGCTTCCTCACATCACAATGGGCCACAGGCTGTAGTCAGATTCCACCAGTTTAAATATCCATCTCATAGAAACATCCGGAATAGTGTTTGACCATCTCACCTCCTAATAGTCCAGTAGGCTTCCTCCTTGCAGGTTCTCATCCTTGGTAGCTACATTGGAATCACTAAAAGGGGCTTTTAAAACCATTTATCTCTGTGTCCCCACCCAAAAGTTTGATCTGGAATAAGGCTTGAACGTCAGGGTTTTTGGTGTTGTTGTTGGATTTTGTTTTGTTTTGTTTTAAGCTTCACAATTGGTTTTTATGTCCAGAAAAGTTTGCAAATGATTGCCCTATGCAACCCACCCCCCACCACCACCATGACTTCTGACTCCTCATTGGATTCCCTGTGGTCACTCTGGCCTATTTCTCAAATACTCTAAGCAAACACACATACACACACACACACACACACTCATACCACAGATTCTGTGTGCATGTGTGTGCCCATGCATGCATGTGCATTGGGCGAGGAATGCATGGCTCACCTCCTTGAGAGCTCTTCTCAAATGCCATTCGTGCCAAGTGTGCCAAGTGCCGTGGCTCAAGTCTGCAATCCCAAGGGCTCTGGTAGCTGAGGCAGGAGGATCACGAGTTCAAAGTCAATCTCAGCAATTTAGTGAGGCTAAGCAACTCAGTCTCTAAGTAAAATATTTTTTAAAAGGGCTGTGGATGTGGCTCCGTGGTTAAGCACATTGGGTTCAATTCCAGGTACCAAAAAAAAAAAAAAAAGCCATTTTATCTTGGACACCTCCCTTGACTAGCCTATACAAAACCGCACACTGCTCCTCACCCTGACTTGTTTTTCCCCCATCACACTATCCCCCCTAAACCACAGTTAGGTTTACTTATTTGTTGTGGTCACATCTTTCTCTAGTGTATGTGTCCCAAGATGGTAGAGGCTATATTTGTTCTACTCATTGCTGGATCTTCGTTTCTTAAAACAATGCCTGGCAAGTGTCAGGGACTGTGTAAACATTTGTTGAATGAACCAATGAGTGATGGATGAGGTGTAGAATTTTTCTCTAACAGTTCAACTGTTTGATCCCCTGGAACATGTCATTGTTATGTGTTAAGCCCAGGCCTGCTTTCCCCCAGAGGAGGATTTCTCACATAAGCCAGGTCAATCATGTGGGTACTTTGGACAACCCAACTATTTGGTATCATAGCCAGGCAATAAGATGCCATGCCTTTAAACTGGAGTTTTAGATTATTTTATCGGTACTTATTTTGGTAGGAGCAGGGGCTGGATCAGAGACAACTAACTTTTTTAGTACTATGCCTGAGCGCTACTTTCTTCAGTTCCAAAGGAGACACATGGTTATGTGAATGTTATGTTGTTATGTAAATAGTCACAAGTGAAGTCCTAAATTAATAAAAGGACATATTTGCATTTCAATCCAGCATTGATTGGATTTTGTATGGGACAGAGTGTTTACTCATTCTTTAGTCCAAAGTCCAGTTTGGTTATGACAGTTGGGAATCTCCAGAGGTAGGAGTGTTCAGTTCTGCAACAACATCTTCAGGTTCTTATCCTGTAGAAGGTTCTCATCATGCCTTTGTTCGAATTATATGTTATATTACCTGAATGTTTCAAGAGATTTCAGGAAAGCTTTGAGAGAACTAATCTAGAGTTGGACCAAAGCTTCTTGACTGTCAGTTTCTTACGTCTTCAAAACAAAAAAGAAAATTTCTGTGCTAACATAACCCTAGAATATCCACTGAGCTTCTCAGAAAGTCATAGAATATACCTCCGGCTTCAGGCTATGCTGGGAAAAACGTTCTTAAGAGGTGTACAAAACCTTTGACTCAAGTCTTCTCCAGAGAACCTAATTTAAGACATCCAACAGCACATACAAAACTGTTGGAGAACAAGTCATGAGTTCTTGGTTGGGATCTTAAAGGAAAAGATGATGTAGGTAAATATAAAAGTGAGAGGAGATAATTTTTAGAATTAGCAATGATATGAGCCAGGATTCAGATGCCTAAGAGTGACAGGGAAGTTAGGATGGGATAGAAGGTAGGTTAACTAGAGTTACTCATAGGTTCATTTCTGTCCTATCAATTCATTCTTTTCCATCTTACATCCCTTCCAACTTCTCAGTTCCACCTTTTATTCTTAACCTCCCCACATTCAATTAAGTCAATATGGGCTGAGCACACAATTTTTTAAAAACCACACCCTTTGTACTTATGATGTGGCCCAGATGACCCCTTCCTGCTTCTCAGCACAAACCCAAGACTCACCTCTGCTCACGAGGATAATGTCCAGTATCAAATCCATATGGAAAGGGAGACAGTGTAGAGTAAAAAGTGGAAGAAGAGACCAGCCAGAAGTTTGCAGCTATCATAAGTTCAGATGTACAGAAATGACATGACTCCCAATGCAAGCTTTCTTGGGATTGGGAAAATGAGGGCTGATTGGAAATGAACATAAAGCAGGATGGTGGACCTCCCCATTTCCTACATCAGGAATAGTCTGAGGAGTAAAAAGTGAGAGAGAAAGAAAGAAAGAAATGAAATGCAGGGAATGGCAGTGCTTCTTTAGTGGAGAGCATCAAAGGACTATAACTTGGTGTGTCCATTATTTACAAATACATGACAGAGTAATCCAAAACTCAGTGGCTGAAACAGCAGTCCATCCATTTATTTGCTCGCAGTCTTCAGTTAGAGCAGGGCTCAATGTGGATAGCTTGTTATAGATTGAATTATGTCCCCCCAAAGATATGTTGAAATCCTAACCCTCAGAACTGATGAATGTGACCTTATTTGGAAATAGGGTCTTTGTAGATGTAATCAAGATGAGGTCATGAGGGTGGGCCCTAATCCAATGACTTGTGTCTTTATGGAAAGAAGAATCTTGAGACACAGCTACAGAGGGAAGGTAGCCATGTGAAGATAGAGGCAGAGATTGGAATTTGTTTCCACAAGCCAAGGCTACCAAAAGCTGGAAGAAGTGAGAAAGCATTCTCCCCTAACGCCTTCAGAGGGAGCATGGCACTGGCAACCCAATGATGCTAACCTCCATAACTGAGGGAATAAATCTCTGTGGTCTTAGGTCAGCCATTTTTCGTGTCTTTGTTGTAGCAACCCTAGAAATCGGGTACACTAGCCATCTGTTCCACATGACATCTGTTGAGGAAGTTTCAGTGGAGCCATGGGATCCATTTCCAAGATGGTTTCACTCCCGTGGTGGAATAGTTAGTGAGTGCTGAGTAATAGTTGTGAAATGCCTCCGTCGGTTGACTGGAGACTAAGTTCCCTTCCATGTGGACTTTCAGCATGGCTGACTGGATCTCTTCTCAACAGAATGGTCTCAGGTCCTAGGAATTGTGACTTGGTGAATGGTTTCCCTCAGACATGCAGACTTCCAGGCCCTCTGAAAACACAGGCGGAGAACCAAACCAGTGTCATTTCTTCCACATATTAATGTATAAATCAGGTTTCAGGGTGGCCATAATTTAATGGGAGGGAATACACTAGTGCCGGGTTTCTGTTCTCGTGACTAAAAGGCTCAGGGGTCACTCCAGGGAAACTAGGCTTTCTGAGCTGTGCAAAATAACCACACAAGGGACACAAATACCTTTTTCTGTGACAGCTCCTCTGACCTTAAGGGTCTGCAGGAAGAGAGTGAGAGCACACGCTGAGCCCTTTTATTGAGGAGAAGCTATTCAAATGAGGCAAGGGGTCAGGTTTCAGGGAGCTGAGTCTATCTTCATGATGTCCACTGTCAGCAGGTTGACTGACACCTGGGTAGGCCACACCCAAGGGCACAGTAAGAGAAGGGGACACACACAAGGCACTTCCATGGAACATTCTATGCTAAACAGGGTAAGGGGTTACATTACAAAGGAACAGGTGAGCATAGCTCCACTCATGGGGCTATAGGAAGACACAAGTCACTGGAACCCTAGAAGAGCAGGGCAGTCTAGCAGCATGGGTGCCTGAGGCCGCATCGCCCAGCAGGGGAATAAACTTAGTCACCTGTGAGGTTGGTCTCCCACACACTAGCACATGGAATCCAGGACCCATCCAAGGAACAATCTACCACACTTGGATTTCAATATAGTAATAATTACTATTCCTTATATCTTCACAGAATTTTAATAGTTTACAAAATAAATCGAAATCCCTGCAAGCCCCTCTTTCATGCCCCCACACTTGAGTAGATAGGCTATTAATAAACATTTTCAACTGATTAATCTTTGAGGGCTCCCACTTAGCTGGTATAAATATATTTGTATATGATTTACTCATTGGAACTATTACGATCAGTACTTCTTTAGGATTATAAATAGAAAAGTATGTTGGGGTTGGCATGGTGGATCAAGATGAGAAGTCTGTGAAAATGGCAATGAATTAACTTTTTTTGTTGTATTGATTTGGTCCCAATAAGAAAGAAGATCAACCAGAGAGCTTACAAAATGAGAAGTTTCTCCAATAGTTGGCATTTTTAATCAATGCCAAATGATAGATTTTGGACTAAAGAATGAGAATTCATTGAATGTTTCCTACATATTGAGCTCTACAAATAAAGAATTTGATTTATTGGGATAGTTTGAAATCCATGTTAATTTTCATCACCTATTTTTTTTTATGTGTGTGGGGGGGTGGGGCTGGGGGGCATGAGGCATCAGTCCTCCAAAAGAGATACCAGCATCCTTGATATTTTTTCCTCTCATTTCCTGGGGCCTGTTCTCCCAAGGTGAATTCTGAATTCAATGTCAAACAAGAATCATTCTCTTTCTAAAATTTCCAAGATAATTGAAGAAGAAGTTTTTTTTCATGGTTTTCGTCAACTAAATTTAGAAAACATTCATTGCTAACAACGAGGTGTCAGGTACCAGTATATAAGCTCTCCTTGGCCAAAACAAATACATAAATCCTGTCTGCGGTGGCATCTAGCATCCTCAGAGTAAGAAGTCCATAAAAATTTACTTTTCTATGTGATGATTGCCTTCTCCCACCAGCTCATAAAAAAACCTATTTAACATAAAATGTGTTCTTGTTCCACATGAGTGACTGACAGACAAATACATTTTTGGCAGAAGTCAGAGTTTGCCTGTGCTGAGAACAGGCCAGGTCAAATGTTTTTGAACTCCTTGTCTCTCTCCTCCCAGCTCAGCAGGACCACCAGAGACCCCCAAAATGTCTGTTCTTTCAGATCCTGACAACCAAGTGCGGTATGTTCCCAAAGCCTGGTACAAATGCAAGAGATGATTTTTCAGAGGTACGTGGACAAGCATTTTCTATTTTGATAGGTACGTACTTATTTTAATGTGTACCAAAAAATTATTACTAGTAATTTAAGTCAGTTTTATCTTGAATAGCATTACTTTGAATGAGGCTAAGGAAATTTTCAGATTTCTACAAAGAGTCTCTTGAAGGAAGAGCATTGACGAAGCAATATTATAGATGGTGCACACATCAAATCAAGAAGGTAGCATATGAATGAATGAATCCTGGGAATCGTAGATGTAAGGATTTATCAAAAGTTGTGACATACTGTTGGCATCTCTCATGGGGTCCCTGTGATAACAATGGAAATATCTATAGTTATGGTCATTGTTGAAGCCAGATTTTGTTTAAATGTCTTGATTCCAAATATTCTGTGTATTGTTTCCAGACATTACTGAAGTGTTCTGGAAACTTTTCAGCATTTCTTCAACTAAACCGTACTTCTGAGACATCTCTGAGACAGATGTGCCAAGTGGCACAGGCACCTTGAAAAGACCATGCATCCTGCATTTTGGAACTAGAGGCACAACCATCCGCATGATGCCTTGAGACACCTCTTGTGAGGTTGGGAAATGAAGCTCATTCTCGTTGCGTGTGTGTGACTAAGCCCATCCTGGGAGTTTGATGCATCTGTTCCTCTTCTGCAGAAGATAAAACGATTTTAATTCTCTTTTCTTCCAATTAAAATAATATTTGGCTTTGTCTTATTACAAAATCCACGTATAGTCAGCATAGAAAAATGAGACAACCAATATGAACAAAGAGGAAAGAAATTATTTAAGCCACCCATCATTCTAACACCCGTTAACCATGTTAAAGACCTTGGTGATTATTTTTTCGAGATCTCTCAGGGCACATATATCTCATATGAATGTATTCATACAGATCATTTTAATGAGGTCCCAGTGAACTTGCTGCATATAACTGGCTTTTTTTTTCATTCAACAAAATATTGTGAAAATTTTTCCATGTCTTTAAATATGTATGTATAATAGATTGATGCCTCTATAATATGGACATACCATAAATAATTTAAGCAGTCTCTCCTGTTATCAAATTCATTTCAGTTTTGCCCTATTATGAGCAATATGTCAGCTAAATCTTTGCATCCCTATTTATTTCCTCTTGATAAATTCCTCCTTGTACGATCTCTGAATCAGAGGGGTGGTGGGTTGGGTTCCCTGGTAAATAGGCTAAGAGAGTGATTGAAGCCTAGAAAGATGATTGGGTTGTCTTAAAAATCATCCCATTTGGGGTGTTGAGGAGTGAAGGCAAGTAGGATGGGTCAAAGGTAATTGTTCAGCTGGGATGTTGCCACAACAGAGGTGTCAGCTGACTACACAGGGATGAACTTGCAAAAGGATCCCCACACTGAGGCAAGATGGTGGGCCTTCATACTGACTTCTCTCTGAACAATCGGAGGGTGTGGGATGCTCCCAATGAGGGGGCCTCTCTTGAACTGAGGATGCTTCCCAGAGAGCAGCTTCTCTGAGAGGCAGCCATGGTGACAGCCCTCCAAGCAGCTGGGGAGCTGAATGCTTAAGTCCTGCAGAGGTGGGGGTCGGAGGTAGAGGTCTTTGAGCTGTGCACTGCAATATTACCAGATGGAGGAATGCAGATATGTTAGAAATTTGACCTAGTCCAACTGCTCCCCAAAAGCCCTGTCAATTCCCATTGCCTTTAATTAGTGTGGGAATATAGCCTATTCCCTGTTCCCCTATAACATAGTATAGATAGATAGGGTAGAAATACACCCAAGGAGAAGACAGCGGGGGATCCTAACCTGTCAGCATCATTGACTCCACTCTTGTGTATCACTCTTTAATGATTGCTTTGTGAGTTCTACCTACCTTGCTTTAAAAAAAAAAAAGTATTTATGACCATGAGCCTTAAATGGACCCTGCATGCAGTTTTCTGGCAACTGTACAATTTTCCACTGGTTCATTCTCCCCCTCCCTCTCTTAGGTAAATGCCACACCTCTGTCTTCTCAACATCGACACCACGGCCTTGTGTCTGACCGTACCGGGGAAACTGAAGCAATCGGAAAAGACGTCCACAAGCTCCTGTCAACACATCTCTGCCTCCTGCAGAATCTATAGCCCATATCGCTCTTGTTAAAATGATGAAATACACTTTTCTGATCCAAGGCTACAATGCTCCTCAAGATTTATACCCGTCGCTTCTTGACTGCAGTCAGTAGGATGTGGATCCAGCAATTCTCCCCTCTTCTCTATCTTCTGGTTTTTTTCGCCTTCCTCCTTCAAAAAAGAAATGCTAGATCACTCTCATCAGAAGAAAAATTATTATTACTCCTCAAAGGAAAAAAAAAAGTCCTTCCCTTGTCTCTACTTCCCATCTAGGGGCTCCATGTGTCATCAAACTACCTCCAAGTAGTTGTTTTTAATTCCCTATCTCAGATTACTCTCTTCCAATTCCCTCTTAAGTCGCATCCAATCTGGCTTCACAGATGCAACTTTCTCTTGGCCTCCCCGCCCTTCACTGGCCACATTTTCTCCATCCGCTCTGTTGGCCTCCTTTTCTCCCTGACTTAGAAATGTTGGACGGCCCCAGGGCACGCTCTTTGGAGAGCTCCTCTTCTCCTTCAGCATTCCTCTTCTGCTGATCTCATTCAGTCTCCTGGCTTTGAAGCGTGTCTGTAAAGCTAAGGGTTCCCACAATTGTATCTCCAACCCCGGCTTCATGCTCAACTCCAGACTTGGATCCGGATCCAATTTCCTCCTTGGCAGCTCTTTTTAATTTTTTTAACACCAAATACCCACTTCAAACTGTAAATGTCCAAATGTGAACTCTGATCTTTCTCCTCCGATAGGTAACTTCTCCTGCCTTTTCCATCTCACTTAACAGCAATTCTATTATTCTACTGGTGGAGACCAAAATACTCATACTCCACCTTCCCTTAGCTCATGGTTCGTATCCAAGCTACCAGGAAACCCTGCTGGCTGTACCTTCAGAGCATCTCCTAAATCCATCTCCTCCTCACCATTCTACGGCTCCACCCCCATCCCAGCCAGCTCACCACCCTCCCCCTTACGGTCCATTCTCGGTGTAGCAGACAGAATAATGGATTTTCATCTATGTTAGGTCTCTCCTCTGTCCAAACTCTCTAATGGCTCTCCTGTTCTTTTATGGCAAAAGCCAAAAATCATTACAGTAATCCACAGGCGTACATGATCTGGTCCCCTGCCACCCACTGACCTCATCCATTATTACTCTCATTCATGGTCACTCTATCCCAGGTCTATTCCAGGTTCCTTGACTGTGCCAGGTATTCTCCAATATCCTCTCCCACGGGGGCTTCCGAACTGGCTCTGCCTCTGTCCAGGATGCTGTTTTATCCAGAGAGCTGCTAGGCTCACCCTCACCCTCTTTCATATCACAGAGGTCTACGAGGACGTCGCTATGCTAGGTCAGTGGCTCTGGGGCACTGAACTCAGCATGCTCTGGCAATCTCTGCAGCATCTGGTGCTAAAAGCATGTGCCCGGCAACTTTCTGTTTTTCTGCTTTGAAGCACAGAAAACTTTCACCCTATGCAGACACAACTTGAAAGTTTAAGGACGTGGACGCGCCTCAGGATCAACCTTGAACCACTGAAGTCCTAAGCTCCCCACTATGCTGTAGGACAATTCCAGGGTGTGTTCTAAATAGTTCTTTAGAGAATTTCAAGGGAAATTGAGACCCAGTTGTCCATCGTGATTAATCAGTTCTTTAATTTGTCATTTATGGGCCTTTCTCCCCACTGCATTCTGGAACCACTTCTTCCCAAATAGACTACCCATTTCCAAGACCTGGTTGTAAGCTCTGCTGAGGGGAATCCAAACTAAAATAACCCTCCTATGACATTCCTGAATCCAGAGCTAGTTCTTTCACAGCAACTGTCCCCTACATACCTACAAAATAACTTGTGTATTTATTATTTATCGTCATTCCGTGTGCTAGGTAAGCATACAAGTGCATCGCTGTGCCTTGTTATTGCATGAATGCAAGCTTTATGAGGAATTTTATCTGTTTTTGTCCATTGATCTATCCTAAGTACCTAGAATGCTTCCTAACACCTAGTAGGTGCTCAAAAAAAAAAATACTAGGTGAATGTTAAGCTACCTCATTCTCTCTTAAGAAACAAGGCCGCCATGTTCTAATACAATGTTGGAGACAAGCCTCCGTTCAAATCTCTGACTTATTAATTGGGCAACTTCAAGTAAATGAAAATCTCTGAAACTTAGTTTCCACCCTGATGAATGAGGACAGTGATGTTCCCTTTCTCATCAATGTCTTAATCTGAAAAAAAAAAAAAAAATCATCGAGAACAGTTCTGCCCCAGTAACACAACCAACAGGCTCCCCTGGATCAATGAATCCTAGCTTAAGCCAGCTAAACCCATGAGTCAGCATCTTCTCCCCCTATGAATCTCCACTCAGGGAAGATTCTTCTGAAGCATCTTCTTACGCCCAGTGGGAGGTCAGGAAGCCAGGGCTTCTTTCAATCCTCCAGCAAAATGCCAATTAGAGGGACATAACCAGCAGGAAGAGCTACTGGAGAAAACCACACACTTGTTCCAAAACAAAGTTCCCTCTGCATGTCATAAAAGCTCAGCAATGTCTTCCAGATGTTGTATACTGGGCTTGCACAGATGTTTCCGATGTCAAACCATAAATGTTGGAAACATAAAACATTTGTGCCCCACAGATGTAGAGATTTCATTATACAATGAATGTGATAAATCTTTGGGTAATAAAAGGAGACCACAAACTGGCCCCATTACTTTTTTTTTTTTTAATCTGATATTTTTTCCCCCACAGTGAAATTCTACTAGGCTACTCCAAGTTGTTTTTTTTTTTTTTTTTTTTGGTGTTTGATTGTGGCTTTTAAATTTGACTAGACCCATTCACAGAGGAAAAAAAGTTCTACATGAAAATATGCGGTAATAACAGTTTCGAATCCTTCTGGTTTGATGTCTACATGGTCATTGACAGCTGGGAAGCCACATCATGGACTGATGATAGATGGCTTCTAGGCTTCTCCCTCTGTCAATGTCCCTTAGAAGGAGTGCTGAGTGATACATAGCAATCATCCAAGTAAACTCGCTGGGTGCACTGGGAATGAATTCCAACTTGAACTCAACACGGCGGCTATTGATTCCACGTTGAAGCAACTCTTTTTCTGGCATCTGAAAAATGAGAGCTTTCATCATCTCCAACTGTATTAACATGTGCATGTGTGTGTGCCTCTGAGGAACAAAGAGAACAAAAGGGTATGTGGCATTTGGGTGTGCCCATACCCACACATACACACATGCACACATACAAAGGCTCCACTTGGAGCCCAAAGAGCTAAAGAAATCTTATCTCCTCTGCATACATAGATAGGAGGGTGAAGACATGCGTACCAATATTGTCATGTGATCTAGCACATTTTTATGACATGCAGAGGGAACCCTTCTATCACAGCACATTCTCTTCTTCCTAGGCAAATTTAGTAGGCCTAAAACACCCATTAATTTTTGTATGATGTTGTACAAAAATAGTTTTTAAATAGTTAATATTATATTGGTAGCATCTAATGAAGGGAGTTAAATGTCTATGGTCCATTATAAGCCATATTCAATTTCACTTACAGTGTTTATGAAATAGTCAAAAGTAAATAAAGTAAAAGGCTTACTGTAATTTTGCATATGGAGCTGGTCTCCGTGGTGCATGCGAATCATCCCAGTGGCTCTGGAGGCTGAGGCAGGAGGATCCTGAGTTCAAAGCCAGTCTTGGCAACTTAGTGAGGCCCTAAGCAACTCAGTAAGACCCTGTCTCTGAAATAAAAAAATACAAAAGAGGGCTGGGCCAGGGATGTGGCTCAGTGGTTAAGTACCCCTGGGTTTAATCTCTGATACAAAAAAAAATTCATGTGGATTTTAGGTTCTGTTTCAAATCTTTTCAATGAGCATAATTTTATGTCACTCTAAGCATGTCTAAGAATTTGCTGTATTTTTTTGTACTTAGAGGGTATGTCATTTGTTTCTTTTTATTCTAAGTAATCAAAAATTTATCTTAGAATATTTATTCAAGGAAAGAAAACCTTTTGATATAAAGTGGACCACATTCAGTAAACATGTTTGATGATAGGAATGAATTTTAATTTTTTTGTCTAATTTCACCAGTTCCAAAGGGAACTAATCAACATGTTTATGATCTGGCTCTGTTAGACTTAGCTATACTAATAAGAATGTTGACTTACAGAAAATAAATTTCTAAATCTGAAAAGAAAAAAAAAATGTATAGCTGGGAAATGTGAATGAGCCTTCTCTCCACCGTTAGAATTCTATTATTTTAATTTTGGGTGTTTATTTAAAATTGGCTATCTATCTATCTATCTATCTATATATATATAATATCTCCAATAAAACACATATAATACAGAAATGTATTATGTACATATGTGTAATATATTATTACGTAGAGTATGTATAGAATTTAATTTTTTTAAGAGAGAGAGAATTTTTAATATTTATTTATTTATTTTAGTTTTTTTGGCGGACACAACATCTTTGTTTGTATGTGGTGCTGAGGATTGAACCTGGGCCACACGCATGCCAGGCCAGCACGCTACCACTTGAACCACATCCCCAGCCCCAATGTATAGAATTTATATATCATACAATATTAAATAATATTAAATATTATTAAACATTAAAATATAATGTTAAATCTAGCATGATATTAAATATAATATTTATATGTTCATAGATGATATATAAATATATATTATAATATAGAACATTTATATATTTATTAGCATTTCACATATATAAATCTTCAATGGAGATATATATATATATATGCATTTAATTTTAAAATCCAGAATAGGAAATATACCTTTTCAGTAAATTTTATTAATACAATGAAAATAACTATCTTGTTTTTTATTATAGTAAGTTATATGGAAGGAAAAGAGAAGGTAGGGAGAAATAGAAAAGATATGTAAAGGATGGGAGAAAAAAATCTGTAAGAGATAACAGTAGTGTCTGCCATGGATTGTGCCAGGCACAATGGGAAGAAATAAATGAGAAAAATGTCATTTATTTCTCCAAAAGCTCTGATTTAAGGCATGAGGAAAGCATTTTACAGAAACTGAGGAACATTAACTAATAAAAAATTGAATAATTTGCCTCAGTGACACAGTTGAAACAAAAAGTGGGACAAAGAAAGATGTCCCAAGAGACAGCCCTTCTTGAAAAAACATCCATATGCGAATATGTTTTAGAATATGTTAGCTAAGAACTTTCCTTATTGGGTCCTAATAATAGGAGTCAAGGAAGTTTGGCAGTCCCCAAGATTTATGACCTCTACCAGGACTCTTCCTGTCTGTTATTCAACAATTCCCACTTCAGTATGTTGCACATAATAGTCACTTAGTAAATAATCACTGAATGAATAAAATACTAGCCAGTAAAGCAAAGGAGACCACAGTCATGTGTCACTTAACAACAGGGATACCTTCTGAAGACTGCATCCTTGAGTGATCTCATCATTCTGTGAACATCGTAGGGTGAATTTACACAAACCTACAGAAGATGAACACAAGGTCACTAGGCAAGGTAATCTTATGGCACCACAATTGTACTTGCCAACCATCCTTGGCCAAAACATTGCTATACAGCATAAGAGTGTATTTGATAATGATAAAATCATTGACCTTAGAGTCATTGTTTCCCTTTTGGTTTGATCATGCCTGGAAATGGCTAACCAGATTTATATAAGAACAAAATCCAAAAAAGATTTAAGGGCAGTGTCAAATATGCAGAGAATACCTTGCACTTCCATACTAGGCCATTCCCCCATCTCCAACCCACATACCTCAAGGTAGAAACTTAAAATCTTAAGTAGATATTAGAAAAAAATAAAGGCTAAAATTCAATTATCTATTCATACCAACTTGTAAAAATATATACCAATGAATTGAACTCAAAGACAGTGAAGACTGGAAGTACTCAAGATAAAGTCAAAAGATCCTAAGTCAAAAATAGAATACAAAAAAAAATTACATTAAAAACTTTAAGGAAAAGGGAGAAATTCCTAGCAAAACCAAAACCTTCCAAATGCTTATAAAATATGCAAAACATTTTCTATCAACTAAGAAAACATCTTTTCTATCCACTAAGTCTATAATCTTCCAACAAAGAAACCCCCAAGGCCCAGATAGATTAAGCATTTAATATTTCCAAATATACAAAGAGGAAATAGTACTAATCTTACCAATTCTTACAGATAATTGAAATTTAATTACTTATTCAAAAAAATCAGCAAAAGTTTGCAGATAAGAACAATGTCAGAAGAAAAAACTATAAGCTAATATGTTTCATGAACATTGATATGATATCCTAGATAGAAATGTTAGGGAAAAATAAGTAAACAGTTGTACAGAAAAAGAATAATAAATTTCAAACAAGTTGAGTGTATTTCAGAAATATAAAGTTGATTTAACATTCAAAAGTCAATCCATATCAATCACATCATTAAATTGCTAATTTCAAAAGATGCAAAAAATTGTGATAAAACTCAATAATTCTTCTTGATTAAAAAAACACTTGATAAACTTAACATAGAAAGTGATGTTCTTAATCTAATAAGAGGTATATATCAGAACTTACAGTAAGTATCAGACTTAATACTGAAATATTGAAACTTACTTCAAGAATCGAAAACAGAGCTGGGGTTGTGGCTCAGCATTAGAGTGCTCACCTAGCACGTGGGAGGCCCTGGGTTCGATCCTCAGCACCACATAAAAATAAATAAACAAAATAAAGGTATTGTGTCCAACTAAAAGATAAATATTTTTAAAAAAAATCGAAAACAACCCAGCAGCTCGGGAGGCTGAGGCAGGAGGATTGAGAGTTCAAAGCTAGCCTCAGCAAAAGCAAGGCACTAAGCAACTCAGTGAGAGCCTGTCTCTAAATAAAATACAAAATAGGGTCGGGGATGTGGCTCAGTGGTGGAGTGCCCCTGAGTTCAAAAATAAATAAATAATAAAAAACAAAACACACACACATCTGTTAACATTGTATCAGGGGTCATCTAGTCCAATAGGAAAAGGAAAAACAAGATTCAAAGATTAGGAAGAAAGGAAAAACCCACTTATAATTTTGTACTTAGAAAATCCCAAAGGATCTGCTGCTATACTGCCCAAATTAAGAACTGAATTCATCAAAGTTGATAGGTACAGGGCTAACATGTAAAAAATTAAATATATTTCCAAATGAGTAACACAACAATTCAAAAAGTAAACTTAAGAAAATAAGGGATATACCATGTTCATGTATCAGAAGACCCAAGAGGTCAATTCTTATTAAAGTAATGTATAGATTTATTGCAATCTCAATAATACCACAGCCAATTTTTTGTGAAAATAAGCAACCGTGTTCTAAAACTCATTTAAAAGATAAAAGGTTAAAGGTAGAGAAGACAATCAAGAAGTACAAAGTTGGAAGACTGTCACAGCCAGTTATAAAACAACAAGATAAACAGAAAGAGAGATCCAGAAAGAGAGTTATTCATATAGAAACACTTGATGTGTGACAAAAGTGGCATTGAAGATCAATAGGGCTTTTTAAAGAACAGTCTCTTCAATTAGTGGTTCTGAGTCAAGAAGATGTCAACACGGAAACAGTCATGTTTAATGAAATTCAATATCCGAATCTTTTCCTTTATGGTAAGTGCTATTATATCCTGATTAGGAAATCATTGTTTATGCCAAAGTTAATGAAGCCATTCTCCTGTGTAATTCTTAGGAGAATTGTGAGATTTCCTCATTGTGTGAACATCACAGAGCATACTTACACAAACCTGGAGGGAAGAGGCCAGTCAGTTGACATGACCACTTGATATAACCAAGAGAAACAATGGCAGGATGATTGCAAGTTTGAAGTCAGTCTCAGCAACTTAGTGAGGCTCTAAATAACTTAGCAAGACCCTGTCTCAAAATAAAAAATAAAAAGGGCTGGGGAAGTGGACCAGTGGTTAAGTGTCCCGGGTTCAGTCCCCAGTACCAAAAAAAAAAAAAAAAAAAATTCTAAGCTTGAAGGTAAGCTTGCTTGATTACATACAGCCTTACAAAACCCTAAACCAAGGACATGAGTGAGCCAAACCCAGTTTCCTGACCTACTAAAACTGAGAGATAATGTTATTTTAAGCCACTGTTGGTGGTAATATTGTTGTGTAGCAATTGGTAACTCCTATGATATGTGTTCCAAAAAGACAGGACTACAGTGCAGCACTATCTGTCTGTTGAGGTTTATGCATGTATCAGTTTTGTTTTAGACAAATAAATGTATGCAAATGATAATCAATTAAGCTTCACTAAGAAAAATCATGGGTAAATTTGTCAAGAATAGCTGACATACCCCTTCTACCTGCTTGGTGGCTCTCAAAAGAGAGAAGTGATTTTAAAATAAAAATCACACACCAATGATAGCAAAGGCTACTCAAACCGACTTTTTATTTTATATGGTGCCACGTTAATCTTGTCATTCATTTAACAAACATTTAATGAGTACCTGCTTTGTACAAAGGATAATGGATATAATTAAGACTTAGTCCATAAAAGTCAAGTCTTGGAGAGACACGTCACATTATAGAATGGTGTGTTTTGGGGGGAGAATGCACAAAAGAATGCAGAAAACATCTTAAAGTTAGCCTTAGAGGACAGAGCAGGCTTACCTGAGGAGGAAAATTTTGAGACATGCATCGAAAGATGGGCAAAAAATTGCCAGGTGATAAAAAGAGCATAGGAAGGACACCAAGCAGACAGAAGAGTATGTTCAAAGGCATAAGTCATGATGTATCTTGGAATGATAAGCTACATCCTCATCCTGTCTGTAACAAATATGGAATTCTGCCAGGTATTTCCTTAGTAGGTACTCAATAAACATCTGATAGCTTGACCCACAGTGAGTAGGAATTCTCTTAGCAATGTCCACTTAAATAATGTTCTACATTAACTAATAGCATCTATTCTCCAAAACACACTAATTGATGCTCATGGCACTATGAACTCAAAAGAGTGTAACATAGGACTTACTATTATCAAGTGTCATATATTGTATATAATTGTGCTTTGATAGGACTGGAAGCACAGTAGGTTTGTTCCCCCCAGCATCACCACAAAACACTTAATAATGTGTTGTGCTAATGGTCTACATTGTTATAATGTCTAGGACATCACTAGACAATAGGAAAATTCCAGATCTATTATATCTCAAGGAGAAATGCACTCTCACTGAAATAGTTAATTTTGTGGGTTGACTTGAATGGGCCATGGGACGCCCACATTTCTGACTAAATATTAGTTCTAGGCATAAATGCAAACCTTAACTCTTTGCAGTTAAGAATAGCATTTATACTGGTGAACTAACTGTGGAATCTTCTTCTACAATGTCCTCCTTGACTGAATTTTACTAGGAAAACATTGAGAGAAAGAAGACAGACAGCAAAAAATCTCTATGTTGTGACATTTATAGAAAGCTCAAACACAGATAAAACCAATCTGTGTTGTGTTAAGTGAGAATAGTGGCACTTTGGAGGAGAAGATTTGAGATAATGATTCAAAGGGCTAATGGTGCTCTCAGATGCTAGCAATTCTATTTATTGAATACCATGATCAAATGGTGATATGACCTAAAATTTTTTTTTACTAAACTCAAGCCATTGAATTTTTAGTTCTCTTTATTCCCTATAGTTTATCCCAGCAAACTAACTTTCCTAGTGTTTCTTTGAAAAAAATTAAAGTTTTTTTTAATTTTTCTTTCCACTTTTTAAAAACGATCCGTTCCTCAATCTCCTTTTCTCTTTTTCTTTCTCCTCTTAGCTTTTCTTTCTTATTATTATTCCTCCTTCTTTTGTTTTGTTTTGTTACCACTGCTGTGTTGCACTTTTCAAAGATCTGATTTATAAAACAGTTCATGAACTCTCCAGTCACATCTAATCTGCTATTAAATTCACTGATTTAATAACTTATTTCAGTTATTTTATTTTTTCTTAATTTCCAGACGTTCTATTTTTTTGAAGCCGTGTCTTTTTTTTTTTAGTGTTTCTTATTCCCTGAAGCTATTTCCAATCTTGCCTTTTTTTCTTTAAACACAGTTGAGAACAGTAATTTTATTACTGTTCCTGGTCATTCCAGTATCTAAACACAAGTTTGTACCGCCAGTTGTTTCTGCTCCTTGGTCCCTTATTTACTAGCATGCTCAGTTACTGCTACTGTAAACTCATTTTCCCTAGAAAATTATTTGTGAAACTTCTGTAAGGCAAAGATAAAGAGAGAATTTGCTCTTATCTCTGTCAGGTGCCTGCAGACATGGCCAGTCCTGGAGAATTAGCAGATCAAGTGTTATTGACCACCGGATATTGGAGACATATGTGGAAAATCTACACAAGGGCAAGATGTGGTTTACAACTTCCCAGGGACACTTTCCTCCCCTCTGCTTAGTTCCAAACAAACAAATGAACAAAAACACAAATAGAACAACAGTCAAAACAAAATAAAACTTGCCCCTGAAGTTCCCTGGGTCCAGAGTAGAGTAGAAAGTTTATATCTGATTCACCTTCCTCTAAGGGTTTGACACTTTGGGATTCCCACTTTATGACGGAAGCATCTTCTTTTAGATTGAGAAACCCATTAGTTGGCTGGGGGGTTGGTTTATTTTCTTGCTGTCTTTTCTATTTTGAACACTCAGCAGTTACAATCAAAGCAGGTTTGCCTGATGTCAAATGCCTTCAAGGACAAAGTTGCTCCAGGGCTCTTCTTACCTCTCCTGTCCCTTGAGTTGGGGATTCCTAATGCCTTACTATTTAGTAATTTATTTGATGCTGTTCAGAAATATATATATATATTTTTTTTTCTTTTTTTTTTTTTAACTGGGATTGAACTCTGAGCACTCAACCACTGAGCCACATCCCAGCCCTATTTTTTATTTTATTTAGAGACAGGGTCTCACTGAGTTGCTTAGTGCTTTGCTTTTGCTGAGGCTGGCTTTGAACATGCGATCCTTCTGCCTCGGTCTCCCAGGCCACTGGGATTACAGGTGTATGCCACCGTGCCCAGCTAGCATTAATTTTAATGAATATGTCCTCCAGAAATTTTAAGATCCAGAAGAAGAATGGGTTCCAATAACATACCCTGCCATAAATACCAAAAGGGTTAAAAAAATTCTTTGGAAAAAAGCCAGACAATAAGAAGAAATCTAATACTGAACTGAAATTTAAAGATCTAAAGTATCTTATAACAGGAATTGGAGGATGGGGGGAGAGAAAAAAATAATATATATTGTAATTATCAATGTGGAAATAAATGAGTTATAGAAGATACCAATGGATAAAAGTAGGAATTTACTTCTGTAGAATAGTGAAAAATATGTTTGATTATGAGAATCAAAAAAATGAAATGTAACCACAAGCAGAATGAAAAAACGCCAAACTTTCAAACTAATAAGACAATAATACATGAATGATAATTAAAATCAGCTAAAAAGAAAAAAAACAAAGGAGAACCACAAATCAAAATAAACAGTAAACATAAAGATGGGTGTAATAAAATGAAGTGTCATTGTGTTAAACTAAACATGAACAAGATGAAGAATCCCATTAAATTATTGAGACTGTCATATTGTATTAAAAAACAAAACCCAGATATATGTTGTTTATAACAATCACGCTTGAAAATGGAAAGGAAACGTTGAAAATAAAGGGATGAGCAAAGAGATGTCAAGCAAATGCAAACAAAAAGACAGCAGGAATGACAATATTAATATCAGACAGAGTGGAACTTTAAGGTTAAAAGCACTACACAAAGTGGAACATCATGCAATAATACAAGGCAATTTATGAAGAAGAAACAATGATCATAAACTTGCATGTCCTGTCAAAATATAACACCTAAGGATATAATATTAATTATTGAAGACTCAGAGAACCTTTGATTCCTTAAAAACAATTATGAAGATGTTGATGTATTTCCTTAAGAATCAGAAGGTTCTGGTATGTCAACAACGACAAAAAAATTTTTGGACACAAGATAATTGAATATATACTGTGTGTGTGTGTGTGTGTGTGTGTGTGTTTCCTCATAACCCTTTACAGAAATCAATTTTCATGTTCAGCCACACAGAAAGTTTCACAAACTTAAAGAAGCAGAGGGTTTGGGGAGGCAATGTCTACGATCACAAGATCACAATCCAGCAGTTGAAAAATGTATGATGGAAAAAATTTTTACTTCTTGGAAATTAGTGAACACTCTCCAAAATAACTCCTGGATCAAACACATGGGAAATCAAAATTGAAAATAAAAGCTACCTAAATGAAAAGAACACATCATTGCAAAATATGCATAGCAATAGAAGCTATACTGAAAAAAAAATAACTCCCAATGATTTTATTGCTGCAGATAAAAATTAGAATTAATTTATTTCAAAATAGAAATAGAAGTAAAGTAATAAATAAGTCAGCAAGTTTGATCTTGAGGTAAAAATAAACTACAATAGTCCAGCTTCTAGAAAATCTAATTGGAAGAAATGCAGAACTTCAGCAATGTGAAATTAGATTCGGTATGAAACATAGCAATAAACATGGAGTATATGTAAATAACCACATTCCAATCAGTCCCTGAGATTTCTAACTCTGATGAAATTAGCCATAATATGAAAACAATAGCATAACTAAAATCTTCCCTTCAAAAGCCCTGGCTAACTGAATAGACTGGGAAAAAAATGAAAAGTTTGCAGAGACTTTACTGTCTAACAAGGCTCAGAGCTAAAAAATAAATAGCCAGGTGAACATGTTAAGGACCAAAACATATACACTTCAAGAATATAGAAGTATTTCACAGTAATGTTTGAATTTTTTTAAAAAATACTAATTATTATAGCAAATAAAGAGAAATTATTGGCCCACCTAATGTATAAAGTTTAAAAAATTCTTAATAAAAATAGAAAAGAATTCATCAGAATGTTAGAAGGTCACTTTTCCTTAACTAAATAGGATTTGGTTTAAAAATATGCAATGATATAATTTTTATGTCTATTGATTAAATTGATCCCAATATTTCTGAACAGTGATAAGATGATCATAAAATTAACACATACAACTCACAAAAATAAAATCTAGTAATGAAATGGTTTTTCCTTCATAGGAAAATGGTAAAATGCTCTATAAAGATTACAGCTCTCTGGTTACTTGGTTAAAATCTCTGCATATGTTGTGAGTACCCAATAATGTTGATACAATTGAACTAAATGCTTAATGCCAAATGAATAGTCCATACAGTGAACAGTGGTCAATTTCAGAAGAGAGAGACTCACCAAAGATTACATTGGTCAGAGGTGGGGGAAGAAGTCTGATTTAGGACATTAACAAAGCAAAGAGGAGGAAATTAATTAGAAAGGTGTATCAGAAGCACAAAATTCACAGTAGTAGAATCTAGAAACAATGATGAGCCACTGTGTGAACCAGTTACCCTACTCCTCGGCATATACCCAAAGGACTTAAAATCAGCATACTATAGTGACATGGCCACATCAATGTTCGCAGCAGCTCAGTTCACAACAGCTAAGCTATGGAACCAACCTAGGTGCCCTTCAATAGATGAATAGATGAAGAAAATGTGGTACATATACTCAATGGACTATTATTCAGTCAAAAAAAAGAATGCAATTATGGCATTTGCCAGTGAATGGATGGAACTGCAGGCTATCATGCTAAGTGAAATAAGCCAATCCTAAAAAATCAAAGGCAAATGTTCTCTCTGATATGCAGATGCTGACTCATAATAAGTGGCGGGGGTGGGGCAGTTGAGGTTCACGGAATTGGACAGGGGGGACTGTGGGGGGGGGCGGGGGAGGCAGGGGAGATGGGAATGGGAAAGGCAGTAGATGAATCATACATAACTTTCCTATGTTCACATATAAACACAGGACCAGAGTAATTCCACATCATGTACCACCACAAGAATGAGAGGTTGTACTCCATGAATGAAAGATAACATCCAAATACGTTCTACTGTCATGTATAACCCTTAGAGTTATAAAAAGAACAAATAAAAAAAGAATCACAAAGCCAAAACAAACAGAAACAACCATAGACAGTTACTTATCCTGCCAGTACAGAAAGCTATCGATATTTTTTGGTCTGGGTGAAAAGAACCAATGTCTATATTAGGGATACCCATTTGAAAGGTGTATGGATTCCAACACAAACTGGCAGCATGATGTACTAACAGTATCTATTTTAATAGTTCAGGTCAAATTTAATGGTTGAAAGAAGAGTGCAAGGGTTTGAGTGTGTTCCCCAGAATGTTTTTGTGACTACATATTTTTATTTGGTTCTTTTTAGTTTTTACATGTGACAGTAGAATCCATTCTTACAAAATTACAAAAGCACGGATTATATCTTGTTCTAATGCAGTCCCCAGAACCTCCCTTTCGCCTCTCCTCTTCTCTATTGGTCTTTCTACCATTTACCCATAGTTTTTTTTTTTAAATTAATTTCTTATCCCCCAAATCATTTGCTGATGGTATTTGGAGGTGTGGTCTTTGAGAAGTAATTAGGTGTAGATGAGGTCATAAGGATGGGCGCCCCCCCCCCATCATGTTTTTAAGTGACTTTGTGAGAAAAGGATACCTGACTGAGCCAGCATGCTTGCCCTGTTTCACCCTGTGATCTGCTCTGCCATGTTATGGCACAGCAAGCAGGCTCTCACCAGATGCTGAGCAGATGCTGGCCCATGTTCTTGAACTTCCCAGTCTTCAGAACCATAGATAAATAAACATCTATTCTGTATAAACCACCTGATCTCAGGTATTTTGTTATAGCATCTGAAAAAAAAAAAGTTCTTAATTTCTTTTCTATATCCATTCCAGTCCTCTTAAAATATGTTCTACAAACCAAAGGTGGTATAATTTTAACAGAGACTATAGTATTTCTCTTCTTCCTCTCTCTCTCTCTCTCTCTCCCCTTTTCCCTCTCCCTCTCTTTCCTCTTCTCTCTCCTCTCTCTCTCACACACACAAACACACTGCAACTATGTTGTAGCTAGCAGTAATTATTAACAAATATTTGAGCTATTAGTGTATTAGTCAACTTTCCATTACTGTGCCAAGCCCTGAAGATAAATCAAAGAAAGGAAAGGTTTATCTTGACCCCCATTCTGGAGGTTTCAGAACATTGTCAGTTGGTCCAGTCATTTTCGGCCTCTGACAAGGAGGAACATCACAGCAAGAACATGTGGTAGAGCAACGCTACTCACCTCCTAGCAGCCAGGAAACAAGGTAAGAGGGGACAAGGGCTAGGGTCCCAGTATCACCTTCAAGGGCACACCCACTGACCTAACCTCCCTCCACTAGGCCCTAACCGCTAAAGGCTCTGCCATCTCTCAATACCGCCAGGAGCAGGGGACCAAGCCTTTAACAGACAGGCCTCCCGGGGACATTCAAGATCAAAGCTGTAGCAACTGGTATGTTCCAAGAAAAATTCTAGACACTGGAAATTGCAATTTTTTTTTCCTGCTTCACAGAAGTGATATCTAATACAGCAGCAGTAACTAAATCAATGAACATGAACTATTCATTTGTGGATAGCGAGAGGGATGAGCAGTCAAGCAAGACAGAGGAACTGAGCAGGGTAAGAGACATTTCTTTTGGACTGGGGACTTCGAGGTGATTTCCATGAGGTGATGTATTTGAACCAGGGTTAATGAAATGCTTAATCAGGATGTAGACACAGATGGAAAGAGAAAGGAAACTGAGGGCTACAGAAGCATACCCATCTTTACTTTCTGGTGGAGAACTTGTGGTTTCGTGAAGGGATCACCTGATATCAGGAGATTTTTTTAAACCTACCGCTTGGCTTCAATCGCTATAACTTCAATTATGTTCTGAGCACAGAAAAGATAAACATTCTTGTGGGGATCAAGTGATCAGGTTTGTCTGGTTAATTTTAGAATGCTAAAAAAAAATTGTTGGACTACAAGAATAGGAACTATATTGCAAACTGCATTCTTAAGTAGACCCTTTTTTAGGTAAATAAAAGTCACTTGGCTCTTGGTGACTGTATTACACATAGTTTCCTCGGATTTTTCTAGTACTAAACCCTTTGGAAATAAATATAACTGGCTTAGAAAAATAAAATATGGCTTTCATTCTGCCTAGCCCTTTGTTGTTGTTGGTTTGTCCACATCCAGAGACTTCTATAAACAATTCTCAGGGCAATTTAAATTAAATAGAAAGTGCCTCAGCCTCCAGACTAACCTCAGCTTTCAGTCTAATTCTAGAAAACTTGTCAGCGTGTAAATAAAAAAAATTACCTCACGGGGACACTTTTTCAAGTGTTAAAACCAATTTTTGCCTCCAGGTATATAAGTGAAATATAAATTTGAACAGTTTATGTGCAAAGGTCTTGAGAGTTTTTAAAATTATCTGTTATGCAAATAAAAGTAGGACTTTTTTCCCAGGGTGTTGGCCTTCGAGTAGATAACGTCACAATAAAACTCAATATTCTATTTTATAGAATATCCCCCCAAAAGTCCCTTCATGGAGGTTATTCAAGTACCAGAAAAAGAACCATAGTAAGACATTGGGTTTAGTTTAAAAAAAAAATGGGTTTAGTTTTAAAAAAAGAGAGAGAGAGAAAGCAAAGAATGATTGTGTGAAAATTCATTAATATAAGGAAATTTGGAGGCTGTTGTAACCCTTTATAGCTGGGAGGTACATATTCCAAAAGCTAGGGACTTCAATAAGTTATTCCAGACCTTGAGAAGAAAGGTTAAATGAGAGAGAGATTTTATAAGTGGAAATACAAATGTGGACAACAGAAAAAATCTCCAGAGGTGTTGTCTTATAGTTACACGGCCCTTTGTAGAGCAAATTTTATCTTAAAATAAAAATATTTATGATTGTGGTCTGTGGAGAGGGGTGATCAGTTTTTTCCATTTTAGAAGCAAGTCATTTTCTGAGTTTAAATTTAGATATTTTTCTATTAATATAGTATCAGTAGAAAAGTTATTCCAAAAATAATTTTAGGAACAGTTTGTAAGACTCCAGAGCCAATAAGAAAGTGTTATTTTTTAAAAAAAAAATACATCAAATTAGTCTGCCTTTTGGAGGAGATGAAAACATTCTAGAATCAATTGTGGCTGGTGGTGGCCTAATTCTGAGATCATACTAAAAATCCATCAAATTATATACTCTTTAAATGTTTTTCAACTAGTGAATTGTATGATCGGTGACATTTATATCACATGTGTATTCATTGCAACTGATTTTATTTTATGACTATTAATTGACAGGATTATGGGTATTCAAGATGTATAGCACAAGGATTTGATATAGGTATACAGTGTGTACTGATTACCACATGAAAATCAATTCTTCCAACACCACCCATAGTTACCATTTGTGTGTGTGTGTGTGTGTGTGTGTGTGTGTGTGTGAGACAGAGAGAGAGAGAGAGAGAGAGAACACAAAAACTGCTCTCATCAAATCTCAAGTAAACAATGCAGTATTACTAACTATAGCTACCCGTGTACACTAGATCCTGAGAACTAACTGAAAGTTTGTACCCTTTGAGCAATGTCTCCCTCATTTGTATATGATCAGAAGCACAGACTGGGCTCTTACCATTTCAAGAACAGACAGAGATGAAATTTTAGCCCTCCTCTGGGTACAGCAGATATTGAAGGGAGGTGGTTGGAATCCAGAGACTGGGTAGGAACTTTTTATCTCTTATTTTCTCTGTACTTTCTCTTCTTCCTTGTCCTGGATATCTTTCCTTCACTGTATACCAATGCTTTCCACAGACTTCCATTTAACATGTGGTGCTGACTGATCTCGTCTCTTAATTGTTCATAATATGGCACTGAATCTATACCACTTGTTACAATTCTGAAGTTCTCAATTTCCTAGATAAAAACTTTTGAGTTGAAAAAACTTTTATGATCTTGATTTTTTTTTAAGTGGAAAAAATTATGTTGTGTTTTTGTTCTGGAAAACTAAAAAGAGAGAGAGAGAGACTGTGTATGTGTGTGTGTGTGTGTGTACGTGTGTGTGTGCGTGCGTGTATGTGTGTGTGTATTTCAGGAAACTGCCATATTTAACATCTCTGAATTTAATATGTTTTCTTAAATCCATAAACCAGTTATGTCAGCCGGGGAGTTCCATTAGGAAAGCAGAAACAGACCGGTCATTTTTTTGATTTAGAAGATGTCAGAATTATTTCTGTGATTGAGAGGCTTGTGGAGAACCATGAACATTTGAGCTTTGGCTACACCAAACTCATTTTGTATTATACTAAAACCTCGTAGGGCTCCTCCTTAAATAGGACCATCCCTTAAAAACCCAGAGTTCAAGTTGAGAGAACAATTTCAACCAGAAGGAAAATACTTATGAGGTCAAAGAGACACAATGTCATAGGCATCTAGGGTAGTGAACTTGTTTTTATAAATCTTTGTCATGTAAATGAAGTCACTGCACTTACTGGAAAACATCACTCAAACCCCCTGTTTTGTAAGATTGTGGTAGATTTGTTGGAAGGGGAATATGAGGTTGCTCCTCTCCCTTTCTCCTCCTTCCCTCCCTCCTCCAGCTAGAAGAAACTGGCTCCAGGAGAAGCACTCCCCAAAGGTCCATCATTTCATTAAGCCTTTTTTTTTTTTCCAGGCATGAGCTCATCAGTTTCAGTTAAATGGTAATAAATGATTTGTAAGAAGCAACTTACATCAGTCCTTATAAATAACCACCGACGGTTGCATTGGACTGACTTCCTTGAAATGTTGACTCAGACGCTGGATGTGCACTGGGTACCAGCCCTGCATTCTCTCAATCCCTCTGTGCCAGACAAGTTAGAAGAAGCCCGTGGAGCCTGCCAAGGATGAGGGGGCATTGCATTCACCAACACAGAACCTCTCTAGGCAATGTCACTATGCTCTGGGCAGGACAGACAAAAACAGAGTGGACCCGGTTCCTGGGGTCATTCAATCCCCATACATTTTTTTTTTCCATATGGATTCTGTTGTGAACAAGTGAAAAGGAATATTCTTTCTAACTCTCTAAGCCCTTTGTTTACCACATTCCTTATAGGCTGCTCTCAAGAGTCCTCAGATGTAAAGGGGAGACTTTATCACTGTCTACTATTTACATATCTTAGTTTGGATATAAGGTGTGCCCTAAAAAGCTCGTGTATTAGGCAATATAGGAATCTTAAGAGATAAAGAGATTAGATTATGAGAGCTATAACCTCATCAAGGGATTAATCCAGACATAGAATTAATAATTTCAATGGACCACTGGATGGTAAATGTAGGCAGGTGGGATGTGGCTGGAGGAAGTAGGTCGCTGGGGGTATAGCCTTGGACTATATCTTGTCCCTGGCCCATTCCTCTCTCTCTCTCTCTCTCTCTCTCTCTCTCTCTCTCTCTCTCCCTATCTCTCTCTCTCTTTCTGTTACTGGCTGCATGAGCTAAGCAACTTTCCTCTACTACACTCTTCCACCATGATGTTCTGCCTTACCTCAGGCCCAGATCAATGGAGTCTGCTGACATGGACTGAGACCTCTGAAACTGTGAGCCAAAATAAACTTTTATTCTACTAAGTTATTCTTATCAGGTATTTTGGTCAAAGCAATGAAAAGCAGACTTAAGGAAGGGATGGGTGTCCTTGTTGCCAAACAGAGCTAGAATTGGAGGGTTTGAAAGGACAGAAGATGGCTTTTTGGATTAATCCAATCACCCGATAACCCCTAACTTTCAGCAAAATAAATTATTATTTAGAAAGAATGTAAAATATGGAAGCTGAGAGCCAAAGGACCCTGGCTTGAGATTTGTCTTCACCCTTCACAAAGCCAGGTTCTCAGTGGGCTTACTCCAACTTGTTCAAGACATGTGAGTCTTGGACATACCATTTCCTCAACTATCAACTGAGATTGTCTCCTACCCATCTCCCAGGCTTATCAAAGGAATCATGTGAGAGTAAGAACAGGCTTTCAATATATAAAGTACTATACAAATGTGAATAGAAAGAACACATACCTATGCAGGATGGGAGGTCATCTGAAACAGATAGAGAATTCCTAGCCCCGGAGTCATACCTTCCACCCTATGTTGGATTGAATTATCTGCCCCAATCTCTTACCCCTGTCTCGAATCTGTGGTCTCTATTATACAACTTTGTAATTCTTCCAAGTCAACTCAGGGTCTATTTTACAAATGGTCCCCAACCACCCTGACTTTATCAAGACAGAGATTTCCTAGGAAATCTTTCAGGGCTAAAGTCAGAAAAGTCCGTAAGAAGCTAGGATGGATTCCTCAGTATAAAAGACTTTTCCTCCTCTTGCCTTTGGGCTTGCTCATTTAACTTGCTGTGGCCAATGACATTTTAGCAGAAACGGTACAAGCAGAGTTTGAAATATGCTTGGGTGGTGATCTTTGAGCTCTCACAGATCTCTCAGCAGTTCTCTGTCCATCGTACAGAAGAAAATGACATCTTGGTGATTACTCACTCTTTGAGATGAAAGAATGAATGTATCTGTGGATGGATGAATGCCAATTTCAAAGATGAATGACCATTTCATTACACCACTTGGTGGTGGTGTAATATATTCTTCTTAAAGAACTATTCTAAATATTGGAGATCAACCTTGATATAGGGCAAGCTTATGTTTTCCCAAAGTGGTAGAGGCTAAGGACACATGCTTTCAACTCCAACTTTATATCCTTCCTAAAAGGCCTAAGAATATGGAGATTTTCTCGTGAGGAGCTACAGCCCCAGCCCTCAATTCTAGCTTTAAAAACAAATTCCTATAAACATTACTTAGTATTAAAAGAGAATAAAATCGTGGCTTTTTCAGGTAAATGGATGAAGTTGGAGAATATATATTGCTGAGTAAAGCAAGCCAATCCCAAAAATACCAAGGCTGAATGTCTTCTTTGATATGAGGATGCTGACTCTTGTAATGGTGATGTGTGTGGGGGGGGGGGGAATGGACATGGGAGGAATGGAGGAACTTTAGATAGGGCAAAGGGGAAGGAGGGGAAAGGAGGGGGTCAGGGGGTAGGAATGATGGTGGAATGAGTGAGACATGATTACCCTAAGTACACGTATGAAGACATGAATGGTGTGAAAATACTTTGTGTACAATCAGTGACTTGAAAAATTGTGCTCTATATATGTAATATGAAATGAATCGCATTCTGCCATCATGTATAACAAATTGGAGTAAATACAGATTTTAATTAAAAAAATTTTTTTCTATAAGTCTTCCAGTACCTAGTAAGCAAACAATACAATTAATGATGACCACCATATTATTACTAAATCATGCCTTAAATGTAAATGAAATAATGTTTGGGGATATTTATAATATATTCAGAGAAAAGTAGATCATAAAACAGTACGATTTCATTTGGAGGAACTACCTGTGCGTGCACATCAGCATAGACACATTACAGTTAAGCATGGTTATCACTGGGAACTCTTGAATTTATGTCATGCTTTTATGTTCTTCTTTTTACATGATTTTATTTTTAAGTTTTTCCCCAAATTATGAATTTATTGTCTAGGGAAAAAAATGAAATAAAGCATTTTAATGAGTTAAGATCAACTTCTTTCTCTTCTTCAGGATTCCTGGAGGATGGGAACCTTCCTGCTCACCTGCCTGGTATCCTAGGTCAGGCCTCTCTCTTAAAGATAGGGCTCCATTTTTCTTAACCTCCCCAGAGCAGGGGATCCTGAGCTTGCCATAGCCCAAGACAGCCCAGACCTCAGACTCCCTTAGGCTTCTTGATGGAACTAAAAGCCGGTGTGCAATTGCTGGAAGGACTCTCTTGTCGATGGAATGGGATGTGGCAAGAGAAGAGAATATGAGAGACAGAACACTAAGATCCTGGGATGAAACATTCAGGCCACCGAGAACCTAACGCAACGAATCTAACCAGGACCTTTGTCTTTGAAGGTGTGTGTGTGTGTGTATGTGTGTGTATGTGGGGGAGTGGTATGGTGTGTGTGTGTGTGTGTGTGTGTGTGTGTGTTTAGAGGATTAATTTGGTGTCACAGAAAATTGTTAACATTGGCTTTGTTTCTGGGTTATTGGATCCCCAACAAAGAGAAAGGGAAAAAAAAAATCTGTAAAGGCTCAGCTCAACTGTGTAAAGAAACACAAATTACAGGCATTTATGTGATCCGGTCACCATTCATTCGTGAGAGCCTCCCAGCACAATAACAATTATCCATATTGTTAAATATGTGGATGCTGCCAGATTAACTCTGTTGTAAATTTTAATTAATGGCAACACAAAACGGTTGGCGTGGGCTCAGTCATCAGAGTTGGCTGTCCCTGAAGCATTATCATTGGCTCCCAACTTTGAGAAACTTCAGAGAGAGCATTGGTCATGATGGTGAGGCTAGCTGAAATGCTGAAGAACTCCGAATGGCTTTCTGTGTGATGATCACGACGGTTCTGACCCGGTACATTTCTCTCAAGTTTTAAATAACAAAGCTGTTACTATTTCTTAAAAAGCCGAAGTGCCTTTCTTATTATTTTCAACATTTCTCCCCATTTCTTATTGTTCATCATTGTGCACCAATATACCAACCAGATGGCTTATATTCATCTTATTTACACTATTTTTTTTCCAGCCAAACAGTATTAATCCAACAGTATAAACTGATCCATGTAAACTTCTTGCTGCCCAAGACCTACAGCAGCCTATTCTCTTCCGACTTGTCCCTGGTTGGGTCACCTTGTAGTCCTCTATCCATCTGTCCAGTCTCTTCATCCTCGGAGTCTTTTATCCCTCTCCAGTGTCTACTCCTCTTTCCACTAAAGCCTTGTGGGTGGTCTTCAGAGTCTAAGCTTGGCATCATCTCTATTTCAGAACATTTCCTTGTCTTGATGGGGGCTATTAAAAAGATTGTTTGCTGAAATAGAATCACCCACATGTATAGATGACCTGACCCAGCAGATGGATGGTTTTGCAGCTCAAAATGTCTATTGTTCCTTCTCTTATGTATTTACTGCCCCTACGATTGTGATGTTTAGTGCATTGGTCAATCCATCCATTGATATTTAGTGAGAGGTGTAGATGTGCCTAGTCTTTTGATTAGACTATAGGGGATACACTAAAGAAGCACAGGCCTTGAACTAGAGGACCATGTGTTGATCTGGGATGGGGAAATGAGAGATGGGGAGAGGTTGAGAATGGGTTTAACCTTTAAGAAGCAAATAGAGAAAAACAAAATAACATACACACATCTCTACCTTAGTCAGACTGACTATAAATAGAGTAAGGTACAGTGACATGAGATAGAACACTGTAAAAGCAGGTCGTATTTAGGGTGGAGAAGAGGCTCTAAATAGGCTCTAATGGATGAATAAGATTTAGATATGAACTTGCAAGGGGTTCTCTCTTGATAGACATGGTAACAAGGCCACTCTGGACCCTCTGTAGAGTAGCAATGATTGGCATACTGAAAGCTGTGTCTGAAGATTTCTGTGATCATTCTCTACCCATTAACCTAGGGGGTGTAAGAGTTAGGAAAACCAACTTTAGATAAACCCCTACTGAAAAAAACTTCTACCTGCCTCTCATTGCCCACCTGTCTGAATTCTGTCTCCCAGCATTCAAGATTGAGGGAAATTGAGGTTTTTTTTGTTTTTTTTTTTTTTTTTTTTTTGTGGCTTGAGAGTGAAGCAATTAGACTTTGAGCTTTTACAAAACATCATTTAAACCATAGAGATTTGGCATTAAAAAAATAATCAACTGACGTATTCATCTTATTTATAGCATGTAGAGGCTTAGGGGATCCTGTATCCTCTGTATTCCCAGAACAACTTAACATATGAAGAACTTTCCTTTCAGAAGGGAAAAGCATTCGCAAGGAAGAGTCCTCTTGTGGACCCCTATCACATGAATGCTTTATTGTGTTTTCATAATTGAAAACCATCTCACGTGTTCTCCAGGAAAAGGCAACAGGAATTGCAAGTCTGTATAAGAAGAGAGGATTTTGATGTAAATACTGTTGCTTTGCATTAAGATAAATACACACAAGCCTATATCCAAGTGTTACTTCTCGAAAAGAACAGATAAGGGAAACAATTTGCCACAAGCCCTCCCCCCAAAAAAAGGGAGAACTATAGATTAAATATGAGAAAATGTGGAGGGTTTAGACAAGATAAAGTATGACAACTTATTCTTATTAGTTGAACAATATGATGTCAACTTATTAGTACCTTACTCCATTTTCTATTACTTTAACTAATACCTGAGACTGAGTGATTTGTAAAGACTGAGTGATTTATTTGGGCTCCTAGCTCTGGAGCCTGAGAAGTATAGGATTAGGCTGCCACAGATGATGTGGGCTTCTTGCTTCTTCAGAAAATTGAAGAGCAAGTGGGCATATGCAGAAGACAGAGATCACAAGAGCTGGTCTCATTTGATAAAACCCACTCTTGCAGTAGCTAATCCAGTCCCGAAAGAAATCACTCACAAGAGAAAGGCATCCATCTGTTTGTGAGGTCTGTGTCCCCAGGAGCCAAATACCTCCCGCTAGACCCTGCCTCCCAACACGGCTGCTTTGAGGAATCAAGCTTCAACACAAGTTTTGGTTGGAGACAAACCATTTTCAAATGATAGCAATACTTCACTGAGACAAAGTGCCAAGAAGTAGAATTTTTCTCCTCTTAGCTACTCATCTCAGAGCCAGAGCACGTTTGAAAATTGTTAAAAGTTCTGGAGACCCAAACAACAAACACCGTACAGGCAAAACCTCTCCGGAATCTGGCTGTATATCACCCATCTGCCCATATCGCCTCCAAATGCCCCATTGACTCTATCTTCCATCCAAGCTAGGGCTTGTTACCTGACTCCACCTGTGGTCTGCTTATGTTTCTAAGACTTGGTCTTCTCTTCCCACACTGCTCACTCTCTCCACCCTGCCTCTCTAAAGCTTCAGCTTACAGTCCAACTGAAGTCTATCACATTGGTTCAGTTGGTTGGGTTCAGCATCCTGCCATGCGACCATCTTGCATTACCCTTTGCATAATTCCTTCTGTGTCCATCTTTCCTGCCCAGCTTCTGAGCTCTTTCAAGGCTGGAAGAATAGCAAACACAGTTTTCCAAGTCCCCTGTATCATGGAGCCTGGTATTAGCCTTTTAATTCGCTCGGGTACACTCCCTCACACAAATCCCCTCAAGATCTCATCTCATAGGTACTCTCTAAACAGAAAGAAATGAAACTTGAGCAGTCTTTAGTTTGCTGGGTTTTCCTCGTCTTAAGAATGGCTTATTGCAAAACAAATCATTGAACTGGATCCTTTGTTAAACCTGTTTCAATTCTACTAAATTATACTTGGCTCCTTGTTCTGGATTTACAGAGAAGTAGCCGAATTCAAATGTCTTCTCTTTCCTCTGCAAGAGAAGCACTGTCGAAAGAAAAGAAGATAGTATTTTGTTGAAGGCTGTGTTGAAACCCTTTTCCTAAAGGTCTGTTTTTAGATGGCACTGATTTTCTGTTTAATCTTTTTTTTTTTCAAATGTAGTCTGTAATTTTTTCAACTTTAAGTGTGACTTTTTATATACATGCATCTTTAAAAAATTGAGAGTATTATTATTATTTGATGGAGCAGCAGAGTTCCTGATTAATTGTTTTAATAGAGAGAAGGAGGCAAGGAAGGACAATATATTGTAAAGGGGGCCATGTGATAGGCAGCAACTTAGGACATTGCAGGGCATTGAGACCAAACAGAACTGACCACCCAACAGTGAAATACAAAACCCCTGGGGAATGGAGCAGACATGGGAGCCTGGAAAGAGAAAGACTTGATAAAGGAGGGTTCATTAAGAGGGAAGAGAAACATTATGTCAATATTTAGACTACCACAGAGAGACAGTTGAAACCTGGAAGAGCCGGGTAGATTTGTAGTCCAGAAGGAAAGAACCAAGCCACCCAGGGCCCAGCATGAAAGGAATTAAGTTGGTTGTTCTGAGGGTGACTTAAAGTTGGAACAGTTCCTATCCACACGTTCGTCTACACTAAATGAGTTCAAGTGCTGACGCTATGGGGCTGCTTTCTACCTCCAAGACTTCCTCTTACTAAAATGCAAATATTTTCTGCATCCTCACTAACAAACTCACTATCTCTGGAGAAGAAACCCCTGGATCTTGAGCTACTCCAATCTGGGGGTTCCCTACAGCCATTTCCTCCTAGAAGTATCTGTTCAGAGCAGAAATAACAGCTGCTGTATCTCTACAATGGTATTAATGTTCTAAATATTGTTCTGGCATCGGCAATTAGGGTTTTAATACCAAAGAGGACCCTGGGCTGCTCCGAGTAGCCCGCATTGGGGCGTCTTCAGACTGGCTGGCCGTTGTCCGGAGAGGAGCTGGGCCTTAAGAACAAACCACACAGGCTTTGGCAACCCAGGCTGGCCACCCCGGGGCAGAGTTCTGGGGGAAAAAGTCTGTGATGAAACCACTATAAATCTCTGTTTAAAAAATCCTTGTTAAGTTTTTTGTTTTGTTTTGTTTTGTTTAAATGTTGTTTAAACATCTCTGGTTCTAGAAGGGAGGCAGAGCTCTTAGAAATCAGTTCTGAGGAACTCCTTCCTGAAGCCGAGTGTGTCTGATGAAGTATTAGAATCTTGATAAAGGAAACATTAAACAGAAACTAAAGTGTTTCCAAAACCTGGCAGCTGTGGGTTCCTTCTCCCTTGTATCTACCTGTGGAGAGATGGAGGTTTTCCCTCTGTTTCGGTTGGAAAATTTTTCTGATTGGAAAAACATTGTCACAAGGGGATATTTTTTCCCCCCGGGGGGGATGTTCAGTATAGAGAGCCATCTCCTTTATGGTCCTGTGTCCTGTTACACAGGCAATCTCAGGAACACTGGGACATAACTAAGTGCCAATTAATGTCTGCTCTAACTTGCCAGTAGAATGGGAAAAGGCACCCATAGCTAAGGAGTAGGAAAACATACAGGCAGCTGTAAGAATAAAATCAAAACAGTGCAAACTCTTTCTATGCCAAAAGGACTCTGGTGGTAAAAAGTCAGGAGTAGTGGGAGAACCCCACAGAGCATATGGTGGGTGCTCAATAAGTGTGTGTGCATGAGAGATGTTGATGCCTGAGCATGGACTAAATAAATGATGTCACACTAAGGCAACGTCAATAGAAATGCATGAGATTCTCAGAAAACACTCTGTACATCCTTACATGTAGAAATGCTTCCCAAATGTTTCCATGGGGAGGCACACACAGAGCAATAATAATAGCATACTGAGCTCGAGAAAATGTAATTCATACAGACAAGGGCAACCATCCCAGGAAATGCAGCCAAACCCCAACCATCACCACAGGAGCTGAAGATCCACAGTCTGACAGATGTCTGTCACTCTTCCGCAACACACCATGTGTACACAGCACACTGTTGGGAAGCGCCAGATCATGATGGGTCTTTAGCTATTGTATTGGTTGTTTTTGTTTAAAAAAATGGATTATAACCTTTTGGTGCCTAAATCCCCATTACCACCTAATAAATGCTTCTGTTTCTGATAGGAAAAATATCTTAGAGGAAATTCATTGTCTCCCATTATGAAAACATACTAGTCCTAATATTATTTGGGTAATTTCTCCCCAAACCATCCAATTTGCTGTACATAACATTTTTACCAAGAAAAACTTTAGGATATTTCTACTTGTAACCTTCTAAACCATCCTTTCTATTTTAAGTCTGAGCTTTTGGGTTAAGGTCTGAAGCCACTGTTTTCTCATGCCAAGTACTTACTCAACTCCAACAAAGATGTCCATCAAATATTGGTTTCCTCTTCCACCTGGCACATAGCTGGTCCTCATTCCCCAGCAACCTCTCCTCCTGTAATTAATATGGCTTCATGACTGGATTTTCGCCAATGTGAAATAATACTCAGCTGATTTCATCTGGTCCCAAAATGTTCAAGAAATTGATGTGCCTCCTCCCTGTCTGCTCTTTCTCTTTGTATGGGCTGAAATGACACAACAAGATAAAATGAACCTAGAATCCCGAATCACTACATGGTTGAAAGCTGCCCACCAACTAGAAATAACCACCTTCAACTCTCATGTGAGTGAAAAATCCTGCCTTGGAGCCATTGAACAATGTGAGGTTTATTTGTTATAGCAGCTAGCATTGCCCTAACAAATTCAACTCTCCTGAGGCATGGATCTGGAAGCCCCATTCTCTGGGTGACTTCCATCCATTATTCTCTGGGCCTCTCACAGAGCATTTCAGCCATTCCACAGTGTACCTTAACAGCCTTCTCCCAGATGTCCTGGACCCAAGAGCCCACTGTTTAGACCAACCACAAAGGGTGACTGCCACAACTGCCCCTATTACCTGGGCTAGAAGAGAACTCCCAGTCTTCTGGCTCCAACGACTGACAGCTTTATCCCAGGCCCATTCAAATGAGTGGAATCTCCCATCTGCTTTATTGGCTGACACTATAAAATGTCCTGACCTCAAATGAATTTTATGTATTTCTACAAACATAACATTTCTTGCCATTGTTTAATTTGAGATGTCTTAGGGATTTATTAATAGTTTCATAAAGATATTTTCTGTTTTATCTGACTGAAGTATTTGCCTCGGATAAAAAAGTATTCTTTTTTCCATGCATTTTTTATTCTCTATTTGCTCTTGGCATCCATGAGGATTTAACCCCACATTTGACTCTGATCCCAGGTAGAACACTTGTTCCTAGGAATGTGAAGCAAACAGATCAGACCCCCAGGAGGAAGGAAACAACGAACACAGATTACTTATTTTTGTAGGATCATAGAACCACATGGAAAAGATATCAGAATTGGCTGAGTCCTCACTACTCAATGTGGACCAGCATCACTTGAGAGCTTGTTAGAAATGCAGAACTGAGGCCGGGCTCCAGAACTGATGAATTAGAGTTTGCCTTTGAACAAGAGCCCCAGGCAGTTTGTGTGCGTGTTCAAGGTCTAGAAGTACTGGTCCACCTATCATAAAGAACTGGTGGTGTAACTCTGAGTCACTTCCTGTCAGGCTTTTTTGGGGGGATGGGAGGATATTGGGAATTGAACTCAAGGGTGCTTAACCACTGAGCCACATCCCAAGCCCTTTTTGAATTTTATTTTGAGACAGGATCTTGCTAAGTTGCTGAGACGGCTTTGAACTTGAGATTCGTGAGAGGCTGCCTGGGCCTCTTAGGCATCTGAGCTTTCAGGCATTTTCAATCTGAATGATTAAAAAAAGAAAAAAAAAATGAGGCCAACTCTTCCATAATTTGACTGATTCTTGCAAAACTTAACTCTTTTGTGGATGCCCACTTTCTGAGAAACTTCCCTGTTAGTCATTTAGGTCTGCATTTGCTTCTTTAAATTACATCCACCTAAAAATGCCAACTGACTCATTCAAAGCCAGATCTCCCATGTATTTGCTGTCTGTATGAACTTTCCAGAACTGTAACCCAGAGCTGCTGAGAGAGGTGGGGGACTAACCTTGGGGGTGGGAAGAAAGGAGGGAAGGAAGTATATCAAACATGGTAACATGTCTTTCTAATGTTTTTCTCATCTGAATCATTAAATGGCTTAATATGTACATAGTGTTTAAATTTATTTTTTTACTTAATGATATAAAACTGAAAATTCCCATAAATAATCGTAAACTTTTTAGTGGCCCAAATGGTATCCCAACTTGTTGACTATGATTTCTTAATCTACACCTTTAAGTTACTAATTTTTCACTACTATAAACATGCTTCCTAGCCAGGCATGGTGTTATATACCTGTAATCCCAGAAACTTGGGAGGCTGAGGCAGGAGGATAGCAAGTTTGAGGCCAGCCTGGGCATCTCAGTGAGACCCTTGAAATTTAGTGAGACTTTGTCTCAAAATGAAAATGGCTGAGGATAAGTAGTAAAGGGCTCCTGGTTTCAGTCTCTAGTACCAAAAAACAAAATAAAACAAAAAAAACTTCCTGGGTTATTCTTGTATATAAATTTAGGGTCCATACTGCTGATATTTCCTTTGAGATAAATGTTTAGAATTCTTGATAGCAAAATCTTAAAGCTATCTGAGATTTGCCAGGCTTTGAGGTATGAAATAATCATCAAGTTATTTCTGAAATGCTTGCTCCATCACTATTATTAGATAAGCCATGAAGTTGAATGACAATCACATACCAAGTTCTTATTCTCTTCCAACTAACCTCATTCTATTCCCATTCTGGTTTACCTATTATAGGTTTGTGACCCATTTTAATTTTTGATTATTTTTCATTCATTAGATTTTTCCCAAAATATTTTGGCTATTTTTTCAACTCCTAAAAATATATTAGAAATTTTCTTAGAATGACATACACCTTCCCATCCAGAAATGTGTATGTCACCCTCAACAGAGTGAAATCTTTTATGCTATCTAACAATATGTGGTTGTTTATATTTTCTAAAAAAAATTTGTTTTAATTAGTTATACATGACAGCAGAATGCATTTATGCACTTTTACATATTATACATTGATGGGGTATAATTTCTCATTTTTCTGAGTATACATGTTGTACAATCACATCAGTCATGTAGTCACATATGTACATACGGTAATAATGTCTGTTTCATTCTACTATCCTTCCTATCCCCACATTCCCTCCTCTCCCCTCCCTTCACTTCCCTCTACCTAATCTAAGGTGACTCTATTCTTCTCTAGTGCCCCCTGCTTATTGTGAATTGGCATCTGCATATTAGAGAAAACATGCAGCCTTTGGTTTTGGGGGATTGGCTTATTTCTCTTAGCATGATCTTCTCCAACTCTATCAATTTACCTGCAAATGCCATATTTCATTCTTCTTTAAAGCTGAGTAACATTCCATTGAATAAATATACCATATTTTCTTAATCCACTCATCTACTGAAGGACTTGCATAGTTTAGCTATTGTGAATTGAGCTGCTATAAACATTGACATGGCTGTATCACTATAGTATGCTGATTTTAAGTCAATTGGGTATTAGCCGAGGAGTGAGATAGCTGGGTCAAATGGTGGTTCCATACCAAGTTTTCTGAGGAATCCCCATACTGCTTTCCACAGTGGTTGAACCAATTTGCAGTCCCACCAGCAATGTATGAGTGTACCTTTTCCCCCACATCCTCACCAACATTTATTGTTGCCTGTGTTCTAGATGATTGCCATTCTGACTGGAGTGAGATGAAATCAATTTTAGTTTTGATTTGCATTTCTCTAATTGCCAGAGATGTTGAGCACTTTGTCATATATTTTTTGATTGATTGTATTTCTTCTGTGAAGAGTCTGTTCAGTTCCTTGGCCCATTTATTGATTGGATTGTTTTTTTTTTTTTTTTTTTTTTTGGTGTTAAGTTTTCTGAGTTCTTTATATATCCTAGAGATTCATGCTTTCTCAGAGGTGCATGTGGTAAAGATTTTCTCCCCATCTGTGGGTTCTTTCCTCACATTATTGTTTCCTTTGCTGAAAAGAAGCTTTTTAATTTGAATCCATTCCATTTATTGATTCTTGATATATATATATATTTTTTATGTATCCTGGAGAATCCTTCCTTAAACTTAATCCTAGATGTTTTATCTCTCTTCTGCTATTGGATATGAGATTATTACCTAACATTTACTGCTAACATGTAGAAAAGCTGTTGGTTTTTAAGTTACTTCATAACTTTAGTGAACTCTTTTCACAAATGTAATTGTTTTTCATTTGTTTTCCCAAATCTCCTGTAAATTATTCCAACCTGCAAAGCAATGACAATACAGTTCATTTATAGTGTTTAACACTCTTCTCACTTCCTACCTTTGCTTTTCTTAGTTTGCCTTTCACATTTTCACCATATTTATTTAATTTGGTTTTCAGAAATATGATTTATAACTGGATAGGGCATTGGTCATTGTGTTTGTTTTTCAACATTTGTTACTAGGATTTGGGTTTTATTGGAAACATTTCCACTTTTATAAGCTTAAGAGTGCATGGCACTAATATGAATTTTTTTTATTCATAGAACATTGGGAAGGAATTGTCCAAAATGTCATTTGTCTGTATTTCAGACATTGGAAATGGGAAATTTTACATGTAAAATGTTATTTATGGTTTCAGTCCTGGATTCCTCCACCTCAACGTGGTTGATAGAGGTGGACTCTCATCTAAACAACCTAGATTTTTCAAATACATTTGCACAGTGACCATGATATATTTCAGTGTCCTCCATCTGTGGCTCATTCCCTTGACCACAACAGTATAGTTTGTCCTTCCTCTTGCCCTCCTTTCACCGCCTATTCCTTGCATTCTTCTTCTCTAGATCTTTCCTTTTCCCACAACCAACCATACATTTTATTTGTTTACATTTATCAGAGGATCATGCTTAGTATTTATTTCCCTTATATTTTACACATGAAATATTAACTCATACCATATATTTCAATTATGTATTCTCTTATATTTTTGTGATATAAACTAAGTTGTATTATTAAATGTACACCTTACCCTTCATTGATTTCCCTCATCCCCAGGGGAATCACTCTTAATAACAAAAGAATTTCTACCTTCATCGAATTTTCTAGGCTCCTGGGAGAGGTACCTGTGCATGCCCACCCCAGTTCCTTTTGCATTCTTGGTAGCCTTCAAACACTTGGTTTACTCTAACCACTCAGCTTAGAGTAAGCTGCTTACATCTCAAGGAGGCAGGGCCTCCTTGGTCAAGGTCTAATCAGGAATGCCGTAACACCGCAAGTGAATTAGCAAAGGGAATTTGTCATGAAGAATCCTCTGCAAAGTGATATTGGTTCCTTCACAACACCCAGTTAGTATCACAGGGAGCCAAGGACAATCTTTCCTGGAGAGACACAGGAGAAAGTGGTGATCTGGGAGGAAGTGGACCCCAGAAGGTCCATCCAATGAGATCTAGAACTGGGGGGAGGGTCAGCTTTAGAGGTCAGTCACTCTGTGATGGGGAGTGGAGGAGGCCAGAGACCAGGAAAATATCCAAGGGCAGACAGGCCCAGTACTGGCACAAGGCCTTAGCAACAAAAGACTATTTTTGTGTTTTTGGCTTTCGATACTTAAGGGAAGGATTCTGCTAGATACTAAATCAACTCGTAGCCCATTCTGCTTGATGCAATGAAGTCAGAAGTCAGTTTTGCTCTTTTCCATTAGTTCTGCATTACATGGAACCAAACCAGGGAATATTCGTCAAGAAGCTGCAGCTCAACTAAGCAACCATTACCTAGGCAAGCTCCTTCCACTGTGAATACCTGGCTGCTCATTTTATAATACTGCAAGCTCCATCCGTGGCACGCTGACTTCCCCACCATCATGCTGGATGGTGCTGGATGGTACTGGCTGGCATTTTTAGAATAGTGCTAGAAGGGATTTAGTTGGGTTTGGTTTTTATTTAGTGGGATTTGTTTGTGAGGTCCATGTCACTTGCTGGCCATCCTGGTGTGGGAATGGCTTCGAAGACTACTACTGCTGGCTGACATCCTACTCCCTCAGCATCCTAATAGGAAGGCATAGGATCAGAGGTTGTATCATGATGTATATCTGTGCTACAACACTTGACACAGAAATAAGTGAACAGTGAAGAGAAATAAAGTCTGAAATACCTTCATGCGTGCCAAATGATGAGAGGATCCAATAATCTTGAATGGGAGGTCCCAACAGAAGTCCTCTCCTGTCGGAATTATACAAATGCAACATATATATTTGTTAACTTATTTTATGGGCATAATGTGAAGAATAATTTGCAGAATTCCTGCGCATCGAGGATGCAGGGGCAAATGTCAAGGGAAAGCACAGAGTGGTCAACACAGTTTATCAGCTGAGAACATCAGGGTCACAGTGGATAACAGCAGCCGCCGCCAGATCACCATAGTTTGAGAAGCAGTTGGGAGAAGGAGCATGTCGTGATAAAGAAGGCTGGTCATCAAAAGAAGCTGAGAAGTCACGTGGCAATGGAAACTGAAGGGGCACAGAATGGAGGGGTGTTTTGATTCCCGTGAATAAGGTAATGGTGGCTTAAGCCTCTCTTTAGGTTGAGGTTAAGGAGCCAGTAGAGAGGGAACAATTGAAGGTACAGGTGGAAAGAGGGGCTCTCAAGGGCAGCCATTCCTTGGGTGTGAACTGGAGCAAGTCACATTTCTCTGAGCTAATCCAAAAACACAGACCATAATTTCCTCCCAGCCCTGTGATGAGGATCAAATAGTATATGATAAGAGCAAGTACATTGCAATGATAAAGCACCTTATAATTGCTAACTGTGGACCTTTCTTGGGTTGGGCAAAACTTCCTTTTGTAGTTGACCTAAGAGGTAAATTTGCTTGCAACTAAGTGTGAGTTCTAGCTAATGGAATGGGGGTCCAAGTGATGTGCTTGCTTGCATTCACGTTTCGTTCATAGAAATCTCCCACATACTCTTAGTCATCTTCTTTTCTAAGAGGTCAACTATAAAAAATAAAACCGGGAGATCAAAGCATAACTGGCAGAGTGAGAGTCTGAGAGTTTAACATAGCATCTCAGGTCATAGCTCTCAAGAATTGATTGAGCTGTTGAGTAGAGAATAAGGATCATGTTATACGGTGTTGGCCATTCCCCTCTGAATCTTACCTTCCCAGGAGGGTACCCTGATGCAGACTTATCCAGACTTTGGAACAACAATTGATTCATCATAGAGACAGAAACATCATGACTATGTTATCCTGTTTTTACTAAATTCTCAAGTGGCTGTGCATACTCCAGGAGACCATTGGATACAGTCTGGTTTCCCTGACATTGTGCATACGAAGAGAGCATATGTCAACCTTGCCAATGGAGGTTGCTCTGGTCTGTGTTTCAGTGATCACCGGCTGTGATCTGCCATCACCCCCTCTTTGTTCTATGAAACAGACATACAGTAATAGAGCCACCTTATCACACAACTTTAGGAGCACAGTTTCTAAAAAAGCCCATGTAGTGGTGGCATCCACCAGACCCCAGCTGTAACGGCAAAGACTGTTGAGCAAACTCAACGTTCTCTTTCTCCTGACACGCAGCCAGAATACATTCCTAAGCCTTGCTTGCAACTAAGTGTGAGTTCTAGCTAATGGAATGGGGGTCCAAGTGATGTGTTTCCTTGCATTCACATTTCGTTCATAGAAATCTCCCACATACTTCCCTTCATCTTCTTTTCTTCTTGGCTGAATGAAGACCTCCTTCAGATGACTTTGATTAACAGGATTAACTCCTAAGAAACATCAGTAAATATACTGACAAAATTAGGATTCTCAGGCCCAAATCTAGAGCGTGGTATGTCACTGCCTTTGATGGATTCAACTTTGTGAAACCTCTTGCTAGGCTGCTCACATCACCTGGTGTCCTATATTTGATCTCCATGGTAATTTATTGCACTAAAACTGTTAGGATCAGGACCACCAACAGGCTTCATGCTGCATTGATGCTTACAAATTCCCCTGCATCTTTTTGAATACTCCCTGGATATGAACTGCTGAGTCTCCTCTTTTGTTTCCCTCATTCGGATTTTGCTGAGTCACGATGCTGTGGTGTGGGCTACGGAAATCCCATGATTGGTCTTACATTTTATATGCTCCAATGATCTCAGAGCCATAGTTTTTAATCCAAACTATGAGGAAATATGAGAGAAGTGATCACTAATACCTCTACACATTTCCCCATGTAGCCAATGATTAGCTTTTCCTACTGGGCCAGAAATTCAGTAGCATACTTAGGGGACCCATAGACAAAGGCAGGACTTCATACACTCTTCTGGGAGACCTATCTCTCTCTCTCTCTCTCTCTCTCTCTCTCTCTCTCTCTCTCTCTCTCTGATTTAAGGAGAACTTCCTAGTTTTCTGTCCCACTGCCCTAGTCCCCAACTCTTTGTAAAAAGACAAATCAGATGGAAAATACCCTCTGACCACAAGCTGAACTCCCAGGAATGACAATTCAGAGCCAACCACACTTAGGACCTTAGGCAAGTTTTTAGTTCAGTGTTCTCTGGAACAGATTTCCAGGCCCAAATGGTGAACCAAAAGGTCCACCAAGGTTAGGACCTTCCCATTACATGTTCTCTTGTTTGGAGTTTTTACTGTGAAATATCAGCAAGAATGTACAGATCACTGACCTTTTGCTCTCTTAGGGTCCTACTCATCCTACAAAGTTAAATGTAGATGCATTTCCTCCATAAGGCCTTTCAGGAGTCCACCTATTAAGATGAATCTCAACCTTGCCTGTGCTTTTCTACTATTATCAAAGATGGTGGCATTTAACAATTATATGTCTGCCATTCATGGTTATTTTCTTCCAGACTAGGAGTTCTTGAGGCTAGGAATTATGTTTCATGGATCTTAGGTCTAGTAGAGTTAAGATTTTCATAATGGGCACTCAAAAAGTTTGTTTTGTCAAATTAAAATGACATTTTAAAAATTTGGTCCTAGAGAAACATTTAGTCCATTTATATTGGTTAACATTTCTTAATCAATATAAATACCAATACAAAGCCACTATTTAATTGCTAGGCAAAAGCTTGTAGAATTTAGATATTTTTGTTTTTCAAAATATTTCCTTTTGTATTCAGGGTTTCAAAGAACAGTCACGTATTTTTACCTCTTTGAGCATCTTTACTTGTATAAGGGAAATATTTATGCTGAAGGCTATGCAAAATGTCCAGACTTTGAATTTATTTTACCAAATGGCATTCAAGAAAAAGTTATAGTAATATAAAGTACCATCAACAGGCATTAAGAACGCATGTATACTGGCAACAATACTAAGAAATATTTTTGGTCAAGATTTTGCCAATTTCACATGCAAGAAAATGGTATCTTTTGCTTTAATTTGCATGTAGTGATGTGCAATGCAGTTCAACTCTGGTGTACTAGCTATTTGTACCACTTCTTTCATGACTTGCTTATCCATGCTTTTTCTCCATATCTCTTTCTATTTCTATAAGGGAAATGGGTTGTCTGAGGACTCAAAATCACTATAAGAGTCAAAGAATTTTAATTCATCCAAATATCTTGCTTTTGTTGTTCAACTGTAATCTCTCTCTCTCTCTCTCTCTCTCTCTCTCTCTCTCATATATATATATATATCTTGTGTCAATAAAAGTCAGAAATTCAACCCAAACTAGCCAAAGCAAAAGAACAAAAGGGAATGTGTTGATTGTGTAGTAGAAATGTCAAGGAAATCCCCTAGCTTCAGGGTGGCTTGATCGAGTGACTCAAATAATGAGACAGACTCAATATTTCTCTCTCCCTTGACTCTACTTTCAACAGATTCCACTTGAGGGATCTTGATAGCATCCACTCCATAGACCTTTTGGCTCTTTCCCAACCAGTCCTAGTAAAGTTATTGCATCTCATTATCTCTGATTGGGTTGTGCCAGTACCTGGACCAAACACTGAGGGCAGGAAACCATATCTTTCTTGTTGGCCATTGTGTTAGTCAATTTTCTATTACTATAACAAAATGCCCTAAATAATTAACTTAGAGAAATGGTTTATTTTGGCTCACAGTTTTGGAAGCTTCAGTCTATAATCAGTTGGGCCGATGGTGAGGCAGCAATGGAGAGAGAATGTGGCAGAGCAAAATCGCTCACCTCATCATGAGCCCAGAAGCAAAAGAGGAAAAGACCAGGGTTCCACAATTCCCTTTAGTAGCACCAGACTTTGGATCAAGCCTTTAGCACATGGCCGTTTGGGGGACACTTATCCAAACAATAGCAGTTATGTTTAAGTACAATGTCTACCCCGAGATCTAAAGAAGGGTTAGTTCCACTGTAGCACACGTTGACCTAAGAGTTACCCAAGCAACACAGGTTGAATGCATTCTGGGTCATCATCAACCAACCAACGCCCATTACTGAGGCTGTGGCAAGTGAGCTGTAAAGGGTAGACTTTAGGAATTAGCAGAAAAGAAGGCAATTTTCAAATAAAAGGAAAATATTCAATCTACCAGCAAGAAGAGCCATTGAACATCAGCTTACCATGGAAAGAAAGCATGTCAATCCAGAGAGGGTGTATTGGAGAACCAGGCAAGATTTAGGGAACAAGAGTTACTGTGAGAAGATAGGAAGGGGTTTGAAAAATGGTGAGACATAAAGTATGCCTACCAGAGTAAAGAGAAATAGTGAGTGCACAATAAAGTTGAGGACCTGGTAGTCCAGAGAACCAGCACCATGGGCCACATGGAATCAGAATTTGCCAAGAAAGATGGCACAAAAGAAGGCTGGATCAGGGGCAAATTCATTGAGAAAGGTTATCCTGACCTTGGAGACCACCACCAAGGTCAGGGAGACAGTCATTTGAAGGGATGAGGAATTTCCAAAGAGCCAGGATTTTGAGAGGCTAAAGTGGAATATTGTTTTGAAAATATCAGGAGTAAATGTTGAGAGATAGTCTTTCTACTCCAGGTAGGGGAAGAAATCAAATGGGAGGCAATGGAATGAGTAACTCAAATTCATAGGAAAATAAGGAGATCCAGAAGTCATGAACAAGGTTAACATAATACACTCTATAAATACATTCTTGCTCCCCTGTCCTCGCCTAAAAACATTTAATAAAGTAAAAATTGTAACAATAATATTGTTGGATTTGTAACATAAACGTGCTTTATAAGACAATGATAATACCAAAATGGGGGGGGGGGAGATAGAAGAACTAGAGCTATGTAGAAGGAAAGTTTTTTCATGGCCACTAAATGTAAGTGAGTATATATAATTGAAATAGATTCTGATACAGTAAGATGTATATTGTGAGCCCTAGAGAAACCATTAATAAAATACTTTAAAACATTGGTAAGAGGAATTAGAATGTTATACTAGAAAAAAACAAATATTAAAAGAACCAGATGGTTATACTAATACCAGACAATACAGATGTTAAAACAAAAACTGTTACTAAAGAAAAGAGGGATTTTTTTAAAAAATGATAAAAGTGGTAATGCATGAGGAAGATACAAGGAATATAAGCACATAGGCACCTCATGATAGAGTCCTCACCCCCAAATCCATGAGGCATCAAAATGACAGAATTACAGGGAGATACAATTCAACAATAACAGTTTAATAATAATAATAATAATAATACCTAAGACATCCAGAGAACCAGCACCCTGTACCACATGGAATCCGAATTTGCCAAGAAAGATAGCACAAAAGAAGGCTGGTTCAAAGACCACCAAGAATGCAGACTATTTGACACTATAAAACAGACAGATGAAAGAGACACCTATATAGGACATCCATCAGTAGCCGGATACACAGTACTCTCAAGAGCTCATGAATGGACCAATTGCTAAGTCATAAAACCAACTTTAGACGGTATAAAAGGGTTGAACTCCTACAGAGCACGTTCTCCAACCATGATGGAATTGAATTAGGAGTGAAATGAAATGAAAGAGAACTGAATTGAATTCAGTTCAGAGTTCCTGTAAGAGAGACCTATGTGGAGAATGGTACGTGATACAAAGAAAACATCACTCATCAAAGGTTCAGGGAGGTAAAGAAGTTCTAGAATGAGCACTGCAGAATACATCAGGGTCTCAAGCTGTAACCCATGTGTGGCCTTTGGTAGCCCCAACTTGTTGAAGTTATGTACAATGCTTAGTGTAGATGCTGCTAAGAGGCTCCTCAATCTTAGGAAATTTTTATTTCAAAAGGCTCATTACTTTCAATAGCATCATGTGCTTCCATGGAGCACAACAGAAGCAGAGGCCCCTAGAGAGAGAGGGAGAAGGAAGAATAAACTGAATAAAGCATCAGAGGGGAGAAGAGGGTGTTTATGCTAGATGTTGGATGTAAATCACAGGATTGGAGGCTGTAGGGAAAGAAGGATGTAGCCCAGGAAGATTTTGGAGTAGACAAGAAAAAAAAAAAATCTTCATGCCACTCAATTCTATGACCACTAGCAAACATTCACGCAGGTCTGTACTGTGTATTTTGGAAAATACCACTGCATTAAGAGTCCAGTGACCATCCACTTAGTATTTTTGCAGGTCATCAGTCCCCAGTCAAGAAAGAGGCACCACCCACGACCTCAGCTCTTATCTCAAATGTCAATTTTTTTTTTAATCTTGACATATAGAAGGTGAAGAAAGGTTTAAAATATTTATAAAATGTGTCAGTAGCCATAGCTGAAGAACACAAATGAGGACATGGAAATTATTTCCAGTCCTTTCATCTTTGAGCCAAATTTATTTTGTTAAACATTGAAATATAGAAAACTTGGAAGTCAGTGAACGTCTTGGAGTCATGAAATCTGTAGGGCTGCACAGGCCCTCCGTGTAAACATGTGTCCAACAAATCACAGAGCCCAATTTTCCAAGCCTTCGATCCAAGAACAGGCTTACAGGAGCTGGGGGCCCGTGGCTCTCTGGAGGGTGCGGGGGTTGGAGGAAGGGGCTTTGCCAAGGCACCTCCCAAAGCTGCGCTCAAGAGTTTTGGCTCTTTCTTATCAGGAGGGTTTACCAAGCAGGGTCTAACCAGAAGCAGAGCTACTTGAATACTTAAATCAGAGGGCCTGTAATGCAGGACCATGTTTTCTGGGGTGATAGATGAGCTGAGAACCAAACAGCTGGTAGTAGTGCAACCCAAGATGAATGAAAAAAGAAGTTCCTACTGCCCCCAGCTGCAGGGAGCGGCAGAGTCACAGAGCCCAGAGTCAAGGGCCACCTGTAATGCCTCAATGCACCATGGGTCTGTGACAGCTGGATCCAGGAAGGAAGAAGCTCCAGATACAGAGAGGGAAAGAAATACTCCATTTGGATATGGTTTGAGGGTGTCCCTCAAGGGTTCGTGTATTGAAACCTACCTAATCCCAACTGTGAGGTATTGAGAGGTATTGAGAGGGTGGAACTTGACTCAACTACAGTGTTTTAAGGTGGGGCCTTGGGAGGGGGTCAGGATTAGATGTAGGCATCTGGGTGGAGCCTCCATCATTGAACCCTTAATGATTTTTAGGAAGAAGGAGAGACATTAAAAAGAACAAAATCATGGCATTTGCAGGTAAATGTATGGAGTTGGAGAATATAATGCTAAGTGAAGTTAGCTGATCCCCCCAAAATAAATGCCAAATGTTTTCTCTGATTCAAGGAGGCTGATTCATAATGGAGTAGGGGGTAGGGGTTATGGGAAGATTAGACGAACTCTAGATAGGGCAAAGGAGAGGGAGAGGAAGGGAGGGGAAATGGCAGTAGGAAAGACGGTGGGATGAGATGGACATCACTACCCTAAGTACATGTATGCAGACATGAATGGTGTGACTTTACTTTGTGTACAACCAGAGACATGAAAAATTGTGCTCCATATGTGTGATATGAATTGTAATGCATTCTGCTGTCATACATAACAAATTACAATTTAAAAAGTAAATTAAAAAATAAGAAGAAGAAGAAGAGGGAGAGACACCAGACAGACATACAGACACACATGTGTATGCTTTCTCTCTCACCTTGTGATCCTCTGCACCACCCTGGAGCTCTTCCCAGAAAGCAGGCTATTATCAAATGCCTAAATAAACCTCAAAAGCCAAAATAAACCTCCCTTCTTCATAAGGTATTTCATTTCAATAAAGCAAAATGGACGAAATACACCAGACCTCTTCTTTCTCTCTCCCCATCCTTTATTCTCCCCTAGGAGTCTTAATGAGAGACCTTGGCATGAAGCTGGCTCACCTGGGACGCTAGAAGGCACAGAGAACAGGGTAGGCCCCTCTGATTACAAGTAGGAGAATAAATTTGTGGAGTACAGAGGGCCTTGGCTACCCACATAAACCTATGGGGTCCCAAGTCCAAATATTGGGTGAGAAAAAAATGTTCCCTAAAGAAAGAGGCTGTGACTTATTCCTCTCTGTATCTCAACCCATCAGTCTTGTTTCCAGGGTCCCCACAGGGCCACTTATATTCCTGCATGCAGCACGTGCAGAGTGTCATTCATCAGTGGCTCTTTGAGACTGCCTCACCTGGTGACGTCATACTGCTCTTGAGTTGTGTTAGCACACTCTGTGATATTCTTCCAATTTCAAAGATCACGTAGCCACATATTTCTCAGAAGGTGTTCCCATCATTAATACTCTGGAAATGGTTAAGTAAATTTTCCTTTGGGTCATCGGCCACCGCCAGAGCTTATATGAGAAAGGACGAGGAAGGGCGTGTTCCTTGTCTCTAAGCAACAGGCCCCAGAACACCCACAGGGTGCAGAGCTCTTGAAAGGGCTGAGACAGGGCCAGCAGGTCAGCTGCCTATGCCAGCCAAGCTTCCCTGTGGCCAGGCCTTCTTATCCTACAGATGAAATCTCTTGTCCATCAGCCAATCATTTTTATGATTTGAGAGGTTGTTCCTCGTCCCCCATACACAGCTCCTTCATATACACCTACCTATAGAATAACTGCCTTCTCTAATTATAAAGTAGTCACAGATAAATGAAAGAATCGTATAAACCTCAAGACACCATACAAATACGGGGTGTTGTTTTTATAGTCACTGGTATTATTATATGGACTGAACTCGAGAGAAAGAGATTTAGGTTTTGTCCACAGCCCCCCAGATTAAGGGGAGGGGGTGGGGAAAAAAAATTCTACCCACACCAGCAGAAAAGCTGACAGATGAAGGAGAACTTTTAGAGCTCAGTAGGGGGACAACTGCTTAGAGTCCTGATCTCTCCTCATCCAAATATTTCTCCATCCCCTCTTTTATGCAAGAATATTTAATGCACATTAAAGTCTGGGCCCTCCTCAATTCCACCCCATGGTGTGTATCTCGCAGTCTTTCATTGCACCCTGACCTCAGGCCAATCTGATTGACACTTTCAGGTTTCCTCCAGCTGCAGTTCAGTGAACCTTGAAAAGATCTTTGGTGCTTCACTTCTCCTCTCTAGTCATCCATTTTTAACTTGATTACATGATTCCAGTATTGGGGAACCAGAAGCCAAAGGGAACAGCAGCAGGATATAGGATGTACAGAGGAGAAAAGAGCATCAGCAACAAACGGAGGGGTCTAAGCTGAGAATGGACGGTGGGATCCTGCCTCCTGCCCCAACAACTGCATTTTAGGCACCAGACTCCTTCTGCTTTCTACAACGCCCCAAACCCCTATTCACCGGTTAAATAACTTAATGGCGTTCACTGGAAGTTTCCCAGAAGGAATTTGAGAGATTCTGCACTGGCCTGGCTTCAATTACGGGAGGCAAACTAGGAATTCTGATCTCCTTGTGGAAATGCATAGACTAGTCCCAAAAGGCTAGAGAAGAAGAGAACCTTGAGGATTTGGGGGATAGAAGGGGAGAGTCTAAATGCTTTCCAAAATAACTAGAGAAGCCCCCCCCCATATAAAGTGTGCAACCCTAGGCATCTGCCTCTGGACACATGAGAAGGATTTCAGATTCTTGGAAAGTTCATCATAGAATCAAATTTGTCATAGGTGAGGGAATCCAGGCTGAGCCTTGGGCTGAATGGTGTGTTTCCAATATGATATATGGTAGTCTTCATCCCCAGGATCTCAGATCTCCCTAATTGGGCGATAAGGTCTTTAATGAGGTGATTATGTTAATATAATAATGAGGTCAGTAGAGTGAGTCTTATAGCAGTTGACTGGCGTCCTTATGAAAAGGGGAAGGTCAGACACAGACACAGGTATGCACAGAAGGAACACGATAAATACAGATACCAGGAGCATGTCACAAGGAGATTGGGGGTGAAGAGGACAGAGGCTACCAGCCCCTGAAGTTCCATGGAATAGTTCCTTCCCTAGGGCCTGCAGAGGGAGCATGGCTCTGCCAACACCTGCCTGATGGAGGTCCAACCTCGAAAACTATGAAATAATAGATTTCTGTTGTTTTAAGCCACCCACTTTGTTCTTCGGGATAGCAACCCTGGGAAACTAACATAGGCCTTAAAGATCAGATGTAAATTAGTGGAAAGGGTTATAGGCTAGAGAAATAAAGAAGAAAAAAATAAGAATGACAATAACCACAGAAGTCAAGGGTCAAGTGTGTACAGTATGTGAAATTTCTTCTCATGTCCTTTGACCATTTTTCCCCCTTGGGGTGTTTGAATTTTTCCTAATAACTTTGGGGGAAAAAAAACTATGTTTTCCTTAGAAAAGTGGTGCTAATTTACTTACAGAAGATATTAAGTATGCCCTTTTCACTTTTATTACACTGAGTGTTCTAAGATGCTATTGGGATCATGTGTTAAACATTTTAAGTTTTTTATATTTCGTTGATGTATGTAAAGTTAAATGTCTTTTCAAGTCCTTGGGCCATTTTTTATTCCTTTGAATGTTTGTATTTTTCTCAACAATTAAAAAAAAAAACCTTCCCTATATTTTATCTTTGCTATGTATGTTGCAAATATTTCCTACCAATGTGTTTTTACCATGTTTCACTTGTTGTTTAGACCTAAAGAAGTGCTTGATTTTATACAGCAATCTTTGGTCTTATGGTTTCTACCTTTGTAAATAGGTAAGAGCAGCTATATGATTTGCACGGTCCAGTGAAAAATAAAAATGCAGGGTTGTCTTAGTCCATTTTCTCTTACTATAACAAAATACCTGAGACTTGGTCATTTATTAAGAATAGAAGTTTATCTGGCTTACAGTGCTGGAGGTGAAGGAGCCCAAGAGCATGGTACCAGCATCTGATTGGCACACAGTGAGGGCTTGCTTGATGCATCATAACATGGCAGAGGGAATCACATGGCAAGACAGAGCATGGAGGGCCACTCCCATGATGTCATCTAATCCTAATTTCTTCGTAAAAGCTCCACATCCAAATTCTACTAAAATATGAATTGGGGGATTAAGTTTCCAATACATGAACTTTTGAGGAACACTCTCAGACAATAGTAGGGGTCCTCATTAAATAATTATAAGGTGTTCAATAGTAGAGCATTAAGCCAAACACTGGGCTTTTGGACCTTTCCTGGTTGAAGACCCATAAAGCTGGCCCTGCGTAAAGCATAGGAAGACAATCCTTTCATGTCTAGGTCAGATTCTTTTATATTTTGACTTAGATCTTTTGTGACTTTAATTTACCTCAACCTCTTTCATCAATCTGGAATTTATTTTCTGTTTAGCTTCATTTTTTCAGGAGTAGTTAGATAAATATCCTGATGCCTCTTCCTATAAAAATGAAATGTACTTCATTACCATATATTAAATGCTTGCCCTAGTATTCTTTTCCTCTAGTCGTTCGCTCCTGGTACTTGTTCATATTATTTTATTGTATTTCTATAAATCCTTTAAAATTTGGCAAAGTGTATGTCCCATCCATTATTTTCTATTTTATTTATTTATTTGGTCAGGCTTGACTCTTATTCTCTCTGTCAAACTTTAATGTCACTTTTCAGGCTTAAAAAGAAAGATAAAACCTTCCCAGGTGTGGTTGTGCATGCCTATAATCCCAGTGATTTGGGAGGCTGAGGCAGGAGGATCACGAGTTCAAAGCTTACTTCAGCAACTTAGCTAGGCCCTAAGCAACTCAGTGAGAACTTTTCTCTAAATAAAATATAAAAAAGGACTGGGAATTTGGCTCAGTGGTTAAGTGCTCCTGAGTTCAGTCCCTGGTACCAAAACTAACTAACTAAATAAAGCCTGCATTTGTTTACTAGAATTTCATTAAACTTTCAATTAATTTACAAAAAATAAATATGTTCTTTTTAAAATTTTTTTTTTTAGTTGTAGTTGGACACAATACCTTTATTTTATTTATTTTTATGTGGTGCTAAGGATCGAACTCAGTGCCTCGCACATGCTAGGCAAGTGCTCTACCTGAGCCACAACCCCAGCCCAATGAATATGTTCTTAAATTGACACATAACCCCTGTAAATGTGCAGTGCGGCATAATGATTCAAGACAAGCATGCAATGCTGATTGATCAAATCAGGATAATTAGCAATTTTGTGACAGGCCCTCACCAAGTTACCTAGGGCCTTGCTAAATGGCTGAGGCTGGCTTTGAACTTATGGTCCTCTTGCCTCAGCCTCCTGAGTCACTGGGATTACATACAGGTGTGCACCACTGTGCCTGGAAGCAATTCTATTTTCCTAAGCATTTATCATTTCTTTGTGTTGAGAACTTTTAAACTCCTCTCTTCTGGGTCTTTATAGAACATATAGTAAATCATTATAAACTATAGTCACCCCGCTATACTGTAGAAAACTAGAACTTATTTCTCTAATCTGCTTATATTTTGGTGACAAGCCTCCCTTTATTCCCTGTCCCCACCACCTGCCTAGCTTCTGATGACCACTAAGAAATAAACATTTTCACATTTGCCTTAGGTTCATTTCAATCTGTTTCATAAATAGAGACTCCTTATAATTGTCTCCATCAATGGCCTGTCTAATATAAGCACGCAATGGAAGAAAGAATTTTTTTTGGAATTGAGACCTGCTCTCTATGGTCAGACCTCATGGAGAGTGAAATGACAATCAGAGCCGGCCTTGGTGACACACACCTCTAATGACAGCAGCTCCGGAGGCTGAGGCAGGAAGATTGTAAGTTCAAAGCCAGCCTCAGTAACTTAGCAAGGCCCTAAGCAACTTGGGAGAACTTGTCTCAAAATAAAAAAAAAAATAAAAAGAGCTGGGGATGTGGCTCAGTGCTTAAATGTCCTCAGATTAAATCCCCTGTACCAAATAAAAGAAGAAGGGGAAGGGGGAGGGGAAAAGTCAATCAGTTACTGGAGATGGCTTTGACACCCAGAGAGATTTAATGACATCGTCACACACCCTGTCATTGAGGTAACTCAGTTCCTACCAAATTACGCTTCTGCCTCCCCTGGGGTAACATAGCAATTGCCTCACGGTCACTCGATTCATTTTGGCTTCCACTTACCTGTGACTTCTACTGAGTTCCTACTTCTGCTTAGTCCTCGTTCCTCACTGTCCTTGCATCATCTGTCTCAGAGTTTAATAACAGTTTAATATGCATCATAACTATTTTAAGATGACCTTTTGTTTATGCCAAGTGTCCCATTAATGGTGTCCCATTAATGGCACTGAATTTTTTTTTTTTTTTTTAGAGAGAGAGAGAATGAACCTTTTTTGTAGATGGACAAAACACAATGCCTTTATTTTTATGTGGTGCTGAGAATCGAACCCGGGTCCCGCCCATCCTAGGCGAGCGCTCTACCGCTGAGCCACAATCCCAGCCCCCAGCAGACTGAATTTTTAAATCGATGCATTTAAGTTTTAAAAAAGGTTGAATTTAAATAAAAGTCTGAAACAAAAGCACAGGCTTGACTACATGACTACAGGAAGAAAAATTGTGAGAGTAGATGATAAATGACTGCAGTTTGGAAAACACTTGGTGGTCTAGTAAAAAATCTATGGAATAAGAATTTAAGAGGTTTGGGGTCTTTCCCTTCCCTTAGAACAACAAGCTATGCAATTCCACACAAATCATTTAAGCTTTCCTGCAAACTTTTCCTCCCCATCCATCAAAGCTGGGAGGATTATACTGGCCATTCTCTTTCCTTGTGCAGGGCATTTAATGAAATAGAAATGATTGACAGCACTTTGGGGAATAATGAGTGAAGTAGAGGTGGGGTGGAGGGCATTGGCAGCAGCAAGAGAATGATTCTCCTATTGTCCCATATCAAGGACATTCATAAGGATACACCTGAGGCAGCCCTTCCCACTCCTGCCCTCTGTATGCAAGAAAGTTACCCCTAGTCGAATATCTTTATAGGAATAATGCAGAGCCATGGGGACATGTTATGAGACAAATTAGTAAAGTGTATACTAAGAAGTTACATATTCCCTGCAGAAAAGAATCAAGAGTCAAGTTCAGAAAATAATGCAGTGTTCAGCACAGCCCGGCATGAAGACAAAGCTGGTCTAAAAAGGTGAACCATGGGCTCTATTGCACTCATGGAGATTCTAACTCCACTTTAAAGAAGATAACCTATTTTAAATTATCCTAGAAGACAAATATGGTAAGTGACACAATAGAGGAACAGACTAAGAGTTGAAGGACAGCAGGAGGAGGAAGTCATGATGTCAGGATGAAGAGTAGCATTTCAGCTATGTCGTGAAGGTTGATTGTCATCTATACAGAAGAAATGGAGAGAAGAAAAGTATTTTTGCTAAGGAAATACTATGGGCAGAGACAAGCATGGTCCCTCTGTGTTCACAGGCAATTGGTTCCAGGACTACTACCCCTTGAGCCTTGTGGATACCAAAATCCACAGATGCTCAAATCCCTTGCATAAAATCGTGCAGTATTTTTCATGTCACCTATGTACATCCTCCCCTGCACTTCAGATCATCTCCAGGTTACTTTAATACCTAATACAATGTCAACTCTATGTAAAGAGTTGTTATACTATATAGGGAATAATAAATAAAGTGTGTATGTCTTCAGGACAGGTGAAATTTTTTTCAAACATTTTCAATCTGAAGCCTGTTAAATCCACAAACATGGAACCCACAGGCACAGAGAAGGCCAATTCTAATTACTGAGCTTATGTGGCCAGGGAGGTGAGTTCGGTATTGCAGTAGTACAGAGTGCTGAAGCTGGAGAGGGAGGTCAGATCTAGATTGTACAGGACTTTGAACACAGGACTACAAAGATACTGCCCCTCAAGGTGGTATAATAATAGTTACTCTAGTAGTAATAATACTACTATTATAGTATAATGATAATTACTCTAGTAGTAGTAATACTACTAGAGTAATAATAATAATACCAGGTCAGACTTGTGTCAGGAAGATTAACGATGATACAGGGTGAGAGATAGAGAGAAGGTGTAAGAGTTAATAGCAATGTGAATAAGACACTTCTAGGAATGGGGATGATAATTAGGATAATTATGATAATAGTAAGCAGCAGAAGGTAGAAGAAAAAGAGAAATTCAATATTTCAGGATCTTTTACTTTTCAAAATTCATCCTTATGACATTTGGGATAAAAACTCTCAGATCTGTGATTTGCATATCAAATAAAAAGGGAAAAGGTTTTCAAAAATCACACAAACTCTCAGTGGTAAAGAAGAAAAATAAATTAGCAATGAGGTTTCACTGAGTGTAACAACTTCAATGTCTAATTTGTCATCTCCCTTTCCAAAAATCAAGGAAAACAACATCCTAGAAGCTATAGTTTTATGTTGTTTATTCCAGATAAAGTATATTTATTTGTATTCCCAGCTTTGCCATGTGCATTATGAAAACCATAAGGCCGAATCTCTCTGGAACAATTTTCCTCATTCAAATCCCCTTGTCCTTCACTAATGTGGTGATGAAGTTTGCATGATAGCAATTGGTTCTACTCAAGTGCACCAGTCACCACCCTGCAACCTCCTGTGGGGAGTCTGGCTTTGATTATTTGGAGACAAAAATAATCTCAGCTTGAAGAGAGATACCAATCACAACTTTCTAAATAATAGACACTAAAATACCAATACTCTAAATAGACAAACTCAACCCCTTCTCCTTCTGCAAGAGGCAACCGACGGACGTCACAGTGGGCTGTGGTGCCAAGAACGTATTATGCTTCCCAGATGCACAGATTGACACACTAAGCAAACTATTTATGAAATTTTTTTGGAGGAGTCAAGGAAAATAACAGCCTCCCCCTACTCACCACCACCACCATCAGGACCAAAGTCGATTGGAACAACTCTGGTCAGACTGACAGTGATAGCAGGCTCATGTACCATGGTATGAGTTGGTGAGAAGGGACCTATTATTCTCTACAATTTCTCTTTCCAAGATTCCAAGATTTTCCTTTGTTCCAATAGCATAGTTACCTCCCTTAAAAAGTAGCATGGTCACTTCCAATAGGACATAAGATTCACTTTGACTTCTCATAGCCACAAGAAACTGTCATTCTATGTAGGACCCAGTAGTAATAAATATGGGGTTCTATCAACCCCAGTCTCCCAGAACACACACACACACATACATGCACAATATACCAGTAATGTATATTCAATAACTCATAGATGTTGTGATCTCACAATAAAGGGAAGACTTAATCAAATGGTGTTTTAAAGAACTTTATTGATTACATAAGTCACTATTCACTATTGGCCCCAGGTTGACACTTTTTACCTCTTTTTCTCCTTCAGGATACTCTGGAATAAAGGGATAGGTGTGAGTGTACAGTTTGCTATGATCTGCCCTTGTAATATTTCCTCCAAAGCATGGCTTTCCTGGGTTCTCTTCCAAAGATGTTTATCCTACCCCTATCCATCCATCACTCACTACTGGGGAACCAAGCCATCAGGTGAATTCAGGATGAAGGCTCCAGTATCAAGCAAGAGAATTTCTCAGGGGTGATAATTCCTCTGCTGCCCTTTCCCCATCATGACATTTAACTATCCAGGAAAGGGAAGAACTCGGAGCATTAACATGACCATAGTGTAGATAAATATAAGGAGTGGAAGGAAAAATTTATCTTCTCATCTAGGGCTTCTTATTCAACACTTCTTCACCTCCTTTTCTCATGGACTCATCTCCAAACCTAGGGTATATAACAAAAATGGAATGGTTTTTGAACTAGTTAAGATTAGACAAAGTTCCCAGATTCATTCGGCAAGTGCCAAAAGCATCCTTCCCCACCTTGGAGTATCACAATGCATATTATGAATATATGCAGTTCTCTGAGAAATGAACCCAGAGATAAGCTGGTATAGCTTTTGCTTTGTGTTAATCGAGATTTCCTTTCCTTGTTTATCATCTCAAACTACACATCCCTGCCATCTAACATACTGATCATGTCAGGAAGGACTGTCCGCTAAACAATTTGAGCAACACTGCCCTATTGATTTCCGATGGATTATCCAAAGTTCATCACTCTTTAGGCAACCGCAGTTCTCAACTTTATTTTGAATAAAAACAGAAGACTCCTTTTAGCCACCATAATAATAAGAAATACCTACCTGCACTTAGCTCTAAACCACCACTACAAATGCTATTTTTAGCTTCCAAATTAATTAACTAATGATTACCATCCCCAGAAAAAGAGAACCCATTTTGTGAATAAAGACATGTAAAGAACAAAGAATCCGGCAGATCCCCACAAGGAAACCAAAACAAAAAACCAAGCACACACAAGACATGACAGAGTCTCAGAAGCAGATTCTATCTGCTCACTTTTGTTCTACAAAAATCAGTGTGAGGACATATTCCCATCATCCTGTTACTTTCCACCAAATGGAGAGTTGAGAAAGTAACTACTTTCCTCATTGATAGAAGCCACAAGATTCATATCTATGATATACATTTGTAAAACTACATAGAGAAATCTGGTAAATATAAGTATGTATTTTCTACCAGCATGAAGAATTGGAAAGACTCAAAGACACTGTCACCTAAGGACTCCAAGTTGGGAGAATTTTGTAGCATGAGTGTTTTTAAAATAATTTCTGTGGCCCCCTAAAAGATAATCAATGGAATATTTTTAAAAAAGAGGAGCAAGTATTATTTTTATCCATCACAGGTAACCTCTTGGAGCACAAGGAAATGGAGTTAATAGAATTAAGTCTATGAGTCCATAAGTCTAAGTTAGCTGCAAAAAAAAAAAAAAAGGGTTTTATAACTCAAGGATGAAGACTTTTAGCAGATTATGGCTTTTAGCTATGGCATACTAACTTGTTTCTCACACTGGGAACAACGAGAATGACTAAATTTCTTTAAAAACAGAAAAATTAGGTAATCTGTTTAAAGGAATTAAGAGAGATAACAAGGTAGCCAGGGGATGAGCCAAGATCATGGAGAGAGAAGTGACTCAAGGCATTGGCCACTTTATAAGCATCACTGGGCTGAAATGCTAAGAGGCTAACTGGCAAAAGAACAGGGCTGAGATCCTATATAATTTTTCACAGTGTCCAACAATTAGTCAAAAATATCAGAGTTATAAGAGCATAAGACTAAAAACCCAAAAATGAAAAAGAGAGGAAAAGATAATAGAAACACACTAATGGACAATATGCATGATATTAGAGCTATGTGCTATGGCTTCTAAAGCAACTAATACGTTAACATGTTCAGAAAAACATAAGAAAGGTGAGGAATTTTAGTTAAAAAGTGACATCTGTAAGAAAGACTCAAATGTAAAATCTAGAATTGAAAAATCAACATATGAAGTTAATAATAACTCAATAAGTGGATTTAATAGCAAGTGAAGCCCAGCTAAAGAAAAGGCACAGTAAGTACACCCAAATTGAGATACACTAAGAAAATATCCCTAGTGAAAGTACAGAAAACATTACAAATGACATGGATCATGGTAAAGAGTATAATATATGTGCGACTGAAATCTCAGAAGGAAACAGAAAAATGAGATAAAATTTTACTTAGAAAATTAATTGAAGAAAAATTTCCCAAACTCAAAGCATTGTGTTAGTCAGCTCTTCATCACTGTGATCAATACATCTGACCAGAACAACTTGGAGGAGGAAAAGTTGATTTGGGGCACATAGTTTCAGAGGTTCAGTCCATAGTCAGCAACTTGACTGCTCTGGGCTCAAAGTGAAGCAGAATATAATGGTGGAAGGTTGTGACAGAGAAAATCTTTAGCTCATGGCAACCAGGAAGTAGAGAGAGCAAGGTCCCAGGGATAGATATAGTCCCAGAGCATATCCCTAGTGGCCTATGTCCTCAGGCTACACCCTACCTGCTTACAATTACCACCCAGCAATCCATTCAAATTAGTAATTCACCAAATGAATTAATCCACTGATGTGGTTAAAATTCTCATAATCATATCATTTTGTCTCTGAACATTTCTCCACTGCCTAAACCCATGAATTTTTCAAGGAGTCATAACAGATGGTCAAGCCACAAATTCAAGATAGACTATCATATCCAAGAAGAATTAAAACAAGAAAACCATACTTTGGTACATCATGACTGAACTGATAAAAAGAGCAACAAGAGATAATAGCTGCAGTCTGACTGGGTGAAATAAGGGGGGGGGCGGGTGACAAGCAACTTGTGAAGGTTGATACAGTGGGAGCCGCTTTATTGTCAGCAGAGGTATTTATACCTAACTCATTATACACAGCTTGTTTCAATTAACATCATCCAGATACATCAATCAGCCATCAAGGAATCCTCATCATCTTAATTACACACAGCTTAACTCAATTAACATACACTAGATACAGCAGTCAGTCATTAAGGAATCTCCACACTTAATGGCTCGCTGGCGTTACTTCACAAACCACTCCCTCTGGCAAAATGCCAGGCACCATCTTGACTTGTTTACGGACCCTAATATCTCCCCCTTTTGTTTAATTTAAATAACAAGTATGTGGCTTAGGGACGGTGACTGTTTTAGGTTGTCCAATACTACATATGGTCCTTACCCATCATTGGATGGTCTGACCTCAAATCATCAGACTCCTGTCTTAGGTTGGTACCATTGTAATTGGATCTTATCCGTCTTTGACTACCAGCCCAACACACTCAGCCATAATAATCTTTCCTTCAAAGGATCAATAATAAAGTTCACTGATGACCTTTAAGCAGAAATGATAGAATTGTTCATCTTGAATCTTGAAGGTCCCCACAAAGGCTCAGGTGTCAAAGTCCTGGTCCTCAGAATGGTGCTGTTGGGAAGTGGTTGAACGTTTAAGAGGTGGGGCCTAGGGGGAGGTCTTTAGGTCATTAAGGACATGCCATAGGCCCAAAGCAATGAAGCCAATCAATTATGGAATAGAACCTTCAAGACCATGAGCCAAAATAAGCCTTTTCTCTTTACAAGTTGATTATTTCAGTTATGAAAATCTGACACAAGATGTCAGAAGACAATGGAACATGATCCTTTGAAGGATTGGAAGAAATAGAGATGAACTCAATTACCTTTACTGTAAGATGAAGTATATTGAAATAATATCATCAACAAAATTTTTCTAAAATGATACTAAAAGATGCTCCTGTGGGAAAAGAAGGCAACATTATGCCAGAAGAAAGCCTGCATATGCAGGAGGAAATCAGAACCAGCAGAAAGAATGTATATTTAACATATCATTAAATCTAAATAGTTATTTAATATATAATAATAATAATACCATGTGGATATTAATATGTGTAAATTAAATTACATGAGACTAACAAAAAAAGGAGAAACTCTCATCAAGAAAATAACAGTCTCATGAAGTAATTCTATATACTTATATGTCAAGGATGCATACCTTTTTAAAAAAATATTTTTTTAGATGTTGATGGATCTTTATTCATTTATATATATGTAGTGCTGAGAATTGAACCCTGTGCCTCACCATGCTAGGCAAGTGCTCTACCACTAAGCCACAACCCCAGCCCAAGGATGTATACCTTTGAATATATGATTGACAATAAAGAAAAATGAAATAAGAAAGATGCTGAGTCATCACAAAATCAAGAAAATAAAGAAAAAATAGATGAATTAACAATAAAAATGGTATATTTAAATATATTTCATATAGTAACCAAAAAAACAAATAGAAAAAAAGTAAGTTAAACATGGAAAACTTGAAGAAAATTGACCTATTAACAAATATGCTATAAAACTAACAATTGCAAATACACATTTTTTTTTTAAAGTTCACATGGAGCATTATGAAACTGACCTATATATTATACTCTAGGCCATATAGTAAGCTTCAATAAATTTATACAATCTGAAGCCACACAGGGTATATTTTCTGAGATCAATGGAATTACAATAAAAATCAATATACATGATGATAGAATACCTGCAAATGCTTAGCTATTAATCAAGAGTCTTCTAAATAACCAAATGGTGAAAGAAGAAATTTAAATGGATATTAGAGAAAATTGTTTTAAATGGTGATGAAAATATATCATATCAAATTTAGGCTACCATTAAAATAGTTCTTGAAGAAAAATTATAGCCTTAAATACATCATATACTAGAAGAGAAAAAGACTAAAAACCTGGGATTTAAATATCCATCTCCAGATTATACAGTTAAAAAACCAATTAAAATCAAGAAAATAAAAAGAAGAAAATTATCTAGAAGAGCAAAATTGATAAAATAGGAACCAAGTATAAAATAAAAGCAACAAAGTTTCTCCTTTGAACAAACTAAAATGACCAGGAGTGGTGGCACACTTCTGTAATCCCAGCGCCTCAGGAGGCTGAGGCAGGAGGATTTCAAGTTCAAATCCAACTTCAGCAAAAGCGAGTTAAACATGGAAAATTTGAAGAAAATTGACCTTATTGACAAATATGTTGTGGAACTCAACAACTGTGGAATACACATTTTTTTTACAAGTTCACATGAAGCATTATAAAACTAACCTATGTACTAGATGTACTAAGCAACTCATGTGAGATTCTGACTCTAAATAAAATACAAAATAGTACTGGGGATGTGGCTCAGAGGCCAAGTGCCTGTGAGCTCAATCTCTGGTGACCCTACCCCCCCAAAAAATGAAAAACATAAATAAAGAAAAACTAAAACAACTGATTTTTTTAAAGTAACACTAAAACAAGTGATCATAAATCTATAAAAGAAAATATCACACAGATCCTACAGATAATCAAGAAACAATAAAATAACGTTTTTCATAATTTATGCAAATACATTTGAAGTTTCAGATGACATCACACATCCAAAAAAAATACAATTTACAAAATTGGCATAAGATGAAATAGAAAATCAAAATAATCCTAAATCAAGTAAAAATAAATAAATCCATAATTTAAAACATCTTGACAAAGAAAATTCTAGTCTCGGAGAACTTTATTGCTAAGATCTACTGAACAATTAAGGAAGAAATAACAATTTTAAACAAAACTTCTAGGAACTGGGGGGGTGGGGGAGGAACATTTCCCAATTGATTTTATGAGGCCAATATAATCTTACTACCAAAACTTGGCAGGAATCTAGCAAGTAAGGAAATTATAGGCCTGGAAACTTCATGAGCAAAGTTTCAAAAATTCTAAACCAAAGAGTAGCAAGTAAAATTCAGTTTATATATATATATATACACACTCATAAATATACATATTTATTTTGCATATGATCAATCAATGAAATTTGCAAAATTCATATGATCATCTAAAAAGATGCAGAAAAACTTGGGATAACTCTTAACACACATTCACAACAAAATGCAGCAAAGCAGGAACAGAAGGTAATTTTCTTAATCTGTCAAAAGATATCTACAAAAGGATCTATATCAAACATAATACTTACAAATAAAATATTGAAGTAATTTCCCTTCACATCATGAAGAAAATAATGATGTCAACTTTCATCATATCTATTCAACACTGCACCAAATCTCTTAGTCAGTACAGTAAAACAAAATAAAAGGAAAGAAAAGATTGTCATTATATATGGATAGCAGGATTTCATGTATGGGAAATCCCAAGGAATTTTAAGCTATCTTTTAAAAAATTTTTTTCAAGGTGTAGATGGACACAATACTTTATTTATTTATTTATTTTTATGCAGTGCTGAGGATTGAACCCAGTGCCTCTTATGTGTGAGGCGAGTGCTCTACCACTGAGCCACAACCTCAGCCCTTAAGCTATCTCATTTGAATCAATAAATGAAGTTAGTGAAGTCACTAGAATCAAATTCAATATACAAAAGCATATTTTATTACTATACAATAGAAATAAATATGAAAAAATAAAATTATAAAATGGTACCTGAACACCACCAAAATTAAGTCAAATACCTGGGAGTAAGTCAATTGAAAGATTGAAAAGGACATATACCCAGAAAATTACTAATCATCATTAAGAGAAATTTTTTTTTTTTTTTTTTTTTTTATTGTTGGCTGTTCAAAACATTACATAGTTCTTGATATATCATATTTCACAATTTGATTCAAGTGGGTTATGAGCTCCCATTTTTACCCCATATACAGATTGCAGAATCACATCCGTTACACATCCATTGATTTACATATTGCCATACTAGTGTCTGTTGTATTCTGCTGCCTTTCCTATCCTCTACTATCACCCCTCCCCTCCCCTCCCCTCCCCTCTTCTCTCTCTGCCCCCTCTACTGACATTCGTTTGTCCCCCTTGTATTATTTTTCCCCTTCCCCTCACTTCCTCTTGTATGTACTTTTGTATAACTCTGAGGGTCTCCTTCCGTTTCCATGCATTTTCCCTTCTCTCTCCCTTTCCCTCCCACCTCTCATCCCTGTTTAATGTTAATCTTCTTCTCATGCTCTTCGACCCTACTCTGTTCTTAGTTACTCTCCTTATATCAAAGAAGACATTTGGCATTTGTTTTTTAGGGATTGGCTAGCTTCACTTAGCATAATCTGCTCTAATGCCATCCATTTCCCTGTAAATTCTATGATTTTGTCATTTTTTAATGCAGAGTAATACTCCATTGTGTATAAATGCCACATTTTTTTTATCCATTCATCCATTGAAGGGCATCTAGGTTGGTTCCACAGTCTAGCTATTGTGAATTGTGCTGCTATGAACATCGATGTAGCAGTGTCCCTGTAGCATGCTCTTTTTAGGTCTTTAGGGAATAGACCGAGAAGGGGAATAGCTGGGTCAAATGGTGGCTCCATTCCCAGCTTTCCAAGAAATCTCCATACTGCTTTCCAAATTGGCTGCACCAATTTGCAGTCCCACCAGCAATGTACAAGTGTACCCTTTTCCCCACATCCTCGCCAGCACTTGTTGTTGTTTGACTTCATAATGGCTGCCAATCTAACTGGAGTGAGATGGTATCTTAGGGTGGTTTTGATTTGCATTTCTCTGACTGCTAGAGATGGTGAGCATTTTTTCATGTACTTGTTGATTGATTGTATGTCCTCCTCTGAGAAGTGTCTGTTCAGGTCCTTGGCCCATTTGTTGATTGGGTTGTTTGTTCTCTTATTGTCTAATTTTTTGAGTTCTTTGTATACTCTGGATATTAGGGCTCTATCTGAAGTGTGAGGAGTAAAGATTTGTTCCCAGGATGTAGGCTCTCTATTTACCTCTCTTATTGTATCTTTTGCTGAGAAAAAACTTTTTAGTTTGAGTAAGTCCCATTTGTTGATTCTAGTTATTAACTTTTGTGCTATGGGTGTCCTATTGAGGAATTTGGAGCCCGACCCCACAGTATGTAGATCGTAGCCAACTTTTTCTTCTATCAGACGGCATGTCTCTGATTTGATATCAAGCTCCTTGATCCATTTTGAATTAACTTTTGTGCATGGCGAAAGAAAGGGATTCAGTTTCATTTTGTTGCATATGGATTTCCAGTTTTCCCAGCACCATTTGTTGAAGATGCTATCCTTCCTCCATTGCATGCTTTTAGACCCTTTATCAAATATAAGATAGTTGTAGTTTTGTGGATTGGTTTCTGTGTCCTCTATTCTGTACCATTGGTCCACCCGCCTGTTTTGGTACCAGTACCATGCTGTTTTTGTTACTATTGCTCTGTAATATAGTTTGAAGTCTGGTATCGCTATACCGCCTGACTCACATTTCCTGCTTAGCATTGTTTTTGCTATTCTGGGTCTTTTATTTTTCCATATGAATTTCATGATTGCTTTCTCTATTTCTACAAGAAATGCCGTTGGGATTTTGATTGGCATTGCATTAAACCTATAGAGAACTTTTGGTAATATCGCCATTTTGATGATGTTAGTTCTGCCTATCCATGAACAGGGTATATTTTTCCATCTTCTAAGATCTTCTTCTATTTCTCTCTTTAGGGTTCTGTAGTTTTCATTGTATAAGTCTTTCACCTCTTTTGTTAGGTTGATTCCCAAGTATTTTATTTTTTTTGAAGATATTGTGAATGGAGTGGTTGTCCTCATTTCCATTTCAGAGGATTTGTCGCTGATATACAGGAATGCCTTTGATTTATGCGTGTTGATTTTATATCCTGCCACTTTGCTGAATTCATTTATTAGCTCTAATAGTTTCTTTGTAGACCCTTTTGGGTCTGCTAGGTATAGAATCATGTCATCTGCAAATAGTGATAATTTAAGTTCTTCTTTTCCTATTTTGATACCTTTAATTTCTTTCGTCTGTCTAATTGCTCTGGCCAGTGTTTCGAGAACTATGTTGAACAGAAGTGGTGAGAGAGGGCATCCCTGTCTTGTTCCAGATTTTAGAGGGAATGCCTTCGATTTTTCTCCATTCAGTATGATGCTAGCCTGAGGCTTAGCATAGATTGCTTTTACAATATTGAGGTATGTTCCTGTTATCCCTAGTTTTTCTAGAGTTTTGAACATAAAGGGATGCTGTACTTTGTCGAATGCTTTTTCCGCATCTATCGAGATGATCATATGGTTCTTATTTTTAAGTCTATTGATGTGGTGAATAACATTTATTGATTTCCGTATATTGAACCAGCCTTGCATCCCAGGGATGAATCCTACTTGATCATGGTGCACAATTTTTTTGATATGTTTTTGTATCCGAGTGGCCAGAATTTTATTGAGGATTTTTGCATCTAGGTTCATTAGAGATATTGGTCTGTAGTTTTCTTTCTTTGAAGTGTCTTTGTCTGGTTTAGGTATCAGGGTGATGTTGGCCTCGTAGAATGAATTTGGAAGTTCTCCCTCTTTTTCTATTTCCCGAAGTAGCTTGAAAAGTATTGGTATTAGTTCCTCTTTAAAGGTTTTGTAAAACTCTGCTGTATACCCATCCGGTCCTGGGCTTTTCTTAGTTGGTAGTCTTTTGATGGTTTCTTCTATTTCCTCAATTGATATTGGTCTGTTTAGGTTGTCTATATCCTCCTGACTCAATCTGGGCAGATCATATGACTTAAGAAATTTATCTATGCCTTCACTATCTTCTAATTTATTGGAGTATAAGGATTCAAAATAATTTTTGATTATCTTCTGTATTTCTGAAGTGTCTGTTGTGATATTGCCTCTTTCATCCCGTATGTTAGTGATTTGAGTTCTCTCTCTTCTTCTCTTCGCTAGCATGGCTAAGGGTCTGTCGATTTTGTTTATTTTTTCAAAGAACCAACTTTTAGTTTTGTCAATTTTTTCAATTGTTTCTTTTGTTTCGATTTCATTAATTTCAGCTCTGATTTTAATTATTTCTTGCCTTCTACTTCTTTTGCTGTTGTTTTGCTCTTCTTTTTCTAGGATTTTGAGATGAAGTATGAGATCATTTATTTGTTGGTTTTTTCTTTTTTTAAGGAATGAACTCCACGCAATGAATTTTCCTCTTAGAACTGCTTTCAATGTGTCCCATAGATTCCGATATGTTGTGTCTGTGTTTTCATTAATCTCTAAGAATTTTTTAATTTCCTCCTTGATGTCTTCTATAAACCACTGATCATTCAGTAACCTATTGTTCATTCTCCAAGTGATGTATTCTTTTTCCTTCCTTCTTTTATCGTTGATTTTCAGTTCCATTCCATTATGATCAGATAGGATGCATGGTATTATCTCTACTCCTTTGTATTGTCTAAGAGTTTCCCTGTGACATAATATATGATCTATTTTTGAGAAGGATCCATGTGCTGCTGAGAAAAAAGTGTAACTGCTTGATGTTGGGTGGTATATTCTATATATGTCAATTAAGTCTAGGTTATTAATTGTGTTATTGAGTTCTATAGTTTCCTTATTCAACTTTTGTTTGGAAGATCTGTCCAGTGGTGATAGAGGTGTGTTGAAGTCTCCCATGATTATTGTATGGTGGTCTATTAGACTCTTGAACTTGAGAAGAGTTTGTTTGATGAACATAGCTGCACCATTGTTTGGGGCATATATATTTATGATTGTTATGTCTTGTTGGTGTATGGTTCCTTTGAGCAGTATGTAGTGTCCCTCTTTATCCCTTTTGATTAACTTTGGCTTAAAATCTATTTTATTTAATATGAGTATGGATACTCCTGCTTGTTTCCGAAGTCCATATGAGTGATATGATTTTTCCCAACCTTTCACCTTCAGCCTATGTATGTCTTTTCCTATCAAATGCGTCTCCTGTAGGCAGCATATTGTTGGGTCTTGTTTTGTGATCCATTCTACTAGCCTGTGTCTCTTGATTGGTGAGTTTAAGCCATTAACATTTAGGGTTATTATTGAGATATGGGTTGTTCTTCCAGCCATATTTGTTTATTTATGTTACTAAACATGGTTTGTTTTCCACTTTGATTATTTTCCCCCCTTTAGTGTCCTACCTCCCACTGTTGGTTTTCATTGTTATTTTCCATTTCCTCTTCCTGTAATGTTTTGCCAAGGATGTTTTGAAGAGATGGTTTTCTAGCTGCAAATTCTTTTAACTTTTGTTTATCGTGGAAGGTTTTAATTTCATCTTCCATCCTGAAGCTTAATTTCGCTGGAAACACAATTCTTGGTTGGAACCCATTTTCTTTCAGTGTTTGAAATATGTTATTCCAGGATCTTCTAGCTTTCAGAGTCTGTGTTGAAAGATCAGCTGTTATCCTGATTGGCTTACCCCTAAATGTGATCTGCTTCCTTTCTCTTGTAGCTTTTAAAATTCTCTCCTTATTCTGTATGTTGGGCATCTTCATTATAATGTGTCTAGGTGTGGGTCTCTTATGATTTTGCACATTCGGCGTCCTATAGGCTTCTAGGATTTGGGGTTCTGTCTCATTCTTCAAGTCTGGGAAGTTTTCTCGAATTATTTCATTGAATAGATTGCTCATTCCTTTGGTTTGAAACTCTGTTCCTTCCTGTATCCCAATGACTCTTAAATTTGGTCTCTTGATGTTATCCCATATTTCTTGGATGTTCTGCTCATGGTTTCTTAACAGTCTTGCTGAGCTGTCTATGTTCTTTTCAAGTTGAAATACTTTATCTTCATTGTCTGATGTTCTGTCTTCTAAGTGTTCTACTCTGCTGGTAGTATTCTCAATTGAGTTTTTAAGTTGGCTTATTGCTTCCTGCATTTCTAGGATTTCTGTTTGTTTGTTTTTTATAACCTCTATTTCCCTGTATAGTTGATCTTTTGCTTCTTGGATTTGTTTATGTAATTCATTGTTGAAGTGATCTTTCATTGTCTGATTTTGCTGTCTGATGTCTTCCTTGAGACTCCAGATCATCTGAAGCATGTATATCCTGAATTCTTTATCTGACATTCCATCAGCTGCAGCTATTACCTCTTCTAACGTTGAGTTGACCTGCAATGCTTGTGGTCCTTTCTTTCCTTGTCTCTTCATACTGTTTGCGTTCCTTTCTTCTTGGTGAAACTGTTGTGCTATTGAATTTTCCCCCTATATATTTATATTGGTCTTGTATAGTTGCAAAGTCTCCCTCGCAGGCGCGGGCGGCGGCTCTGCCCCTCCTCCAATTGGGGCAATGTGCCTACCACGCCGGCAGGCCGCTGGGCCTGCTCTGCCAGTCGGTAGCTGGTCCACCGACCTTGCAGGCGCGGGCGGCGGCTCTGTCCCTCTGCGGGCCGCTAGGCTTGTTCTGTCGGTGGTCGCAGTTCTGCCTACTTTGCAGGCGCAGGCAGCGGCACTGCCCCTCTGCAGGCCTCTGGGGCTGTACTGCCAGTGGGTCGCAGGTCCGCCTACTTTGCAGGCGTGGGGAGGGGCGGCTCTACCCTTCCTCAGGCCACTGGGCCTGTTCTGTCTCTCGGTTGCAGGTCTGACCTGTTCTGGTGGTGGTCTCAGTTCCGACTACCTTGCAGGCGCGGGGGGGAGGGGGCGGCTCTGCCTCTCAGCAGGCCGCTGCTCCTCTTCTGCCGGTGGGTCGCAGGCCCGCCTACCTTGCAGGAGTGATTGGAAGCTCTGTCCCGCCGGGGGCCACTGGGCCTTTTCTGTCGGTGGTCACCCTTCCCCTACCTGGCAGGCGAGGGGGGTCGGGGCGGCTCTGCCCCTCAGCAGGCCGCTGGGCCTGCTCTGTGTTTGGTCCCAGTTCCCTCTACTATGCCGGCGCAGGGGGAGGGGGCGGCTCAGCCTCTCAGCAGGCGGCTGCTCCTCTTCTGCCGGTGGGTCGCAGGCCCGCCTACCTTGCAGGAGTGATTGGAAGCTCTGTCCCACCGCGGGCCACTGGGCCTTTTCTGTCGGTGGTCACCCTTCCCCTACCTGGCAGGCGAGGGGGGTGGGGGGCGGCTCTGCCCCTCAGCAGGCCGCTGGGCCTGCTCTGTGTTTGGTCCCAGTTCCCTCTACTATGCCGGCGCAGGGGGAGCGGGCGGCTCAGCCTCTCAGCAGGCGGCTGCTCCTCTTCTGCCGGTGGGTCGCAGGCCCGCCTACCTTGCAGGAGTGATTGGAAGCTCTGTCCCACCGGGGGCCACTGGGCCTTTTCTGTCGGTGGTCACCCTTCCCCTACCTGGCAGGCGAGGGGGGTGGGGGGCGGCTCTGCCCCTCAGCAGGCCGCTGGGCCTGCTCTGTGTCTGGTCCCAGTTCCCTCTACTATGCCGGCGCAGGGGGAGGGGGCGGCTCAGCCTCTCAGCAGGCGGCTGCTCCTCTTCTGCCGGTGGGTCGCAGGCCCGCCTACCTTGCAGGAGTGATTGGAAGCTCTGTCCCGCCGGGGGCCACTGGGCCTTTTCTGTCCAAGAGAAATTTAAAAAGATCTAAATAGTAAATAGACGGACATACCATGTTCATGGATTAAAGGCTCAATATTATATAGTGCTTATGTACATTCTACCAGTCTGAGTTATTATTTAACATATTCTCCCTCAATATCCCAGCAAGCTTTAATGTGTGTGGAAATTGAAGAGGTGATTCTAATGTTAAAGGTCATGATAATCTTGAATAACAGTTTTATATCTTTAAATGTCAATATGTTTCAAAGCCAGCAATTAAGAGTATGGTTCTTAACCAAGGATATACAATAGACAACAGAATTAAAGAAACATACACATACAGTGTTAGGTCAATTTAATATAAATATGAAAAAAAAATCATTATTCTATTCATCACATCACATATAAAAGATATTTTAATGGATTATGGATTTTTTAAAAATATATATTTATTTTAGTTGTAAACGGACCTTATTTTATTTATATGTGGTGCTGAGACTCAAACCCAGGGCCTCACACATGCTAGGCAAGTGCTCTACCACTGAGCCACAACCCCGGCCCCTGGATTATGGATTTTAATATGAATAATAAACCAATAAAACTTTTAGATCTCTTAAACAAGAAACAAAAAAAAAAAACCTTCAAAGGAAAATAATGATAAACGGGATTTATTAAAATTAAGACCATCTGTTTATTATTTACTTCATAAAGGATAAGAAGGTACATTCAGAGTGGGGGAAATACTCATAAGCACATATCCCATAAAATAAATGTGCATTTTTTAAAGCTCTTCAAACCAATTAGAAAAAGTAAACAATCACCCAAAATAGGCAAAAGATTTGAACAGGTTCCTTACAAAGGAGGATATTTAAATGACCAATAAACATATGGAAAGTCTCTCAACTTCTCACCAATCATCAGGGAAGATCAAGTTATATCACAATGAGGAATCACAATCAACCTTCAGAGTAACAAACTTTTAAAAAGACTGACACTGTGGAGCCTGTGAAATTCTCTTTCTGTTGATGGTTCAGGCAATCCCTTAGAACATGGTTACGCTTTATCTTCTAAAGTTGAATACATGCAAATCCTCTCACCCCAAAATTCTATTCCTAGAATTTAGGTATTTATGTTAAAAAAAAAAGTATAAAAATATTCACAGCAATGCCATTAGTAATAATCAAAATCTAGGGGGAAATGGTCATCAGTAGTAAGACAGAAATAAGTAGTATTCATTTTTAGTTGAGTTTCTATCATTTGTACAAGAGCCTTGACCAATAAATCTGACTGGAAGCTACCTCCTAATAAAACTAAAACCTGAAAAGATTGTTTCCCTCCATTTGGAATGGAGAAAACACAGTGAATTACAAAATACTAGTACAGGAAGTTTTGTTTTGTTTTTTTGTTTTTGTTGTTGTTGTTGTTTGTTTTGTTTTTTAATCCAGCTGGGTCAAAGCTTATACTTCTGTGAACTTTGTTCCCTCATCTAGAAAGGCAGGAGTTTGGCTGTGTTTGTATCCAATAGGTGAAATGGCCTGGATTTAGCGTGGATTGCAGGGAGTTCATTTTTTTTCTCCATCAATACCTTCAAACTTGTTCACTATATTTCAAACAAGAATTCCTTCCAGGAGCCTTTACCCAACTCTTTCCTTTGTTAGCTACATCACCAGCTTCAAAAAGCATCTTCTCAGATGAACAAAATGAAGGCTTCGTCAATTTTTGAAAAAAAAAATTAATGGAGTAAGATCTCATGGAGAGAGAGAGAGAGAGAGAGAGAGAGAGAGAGAGCGAGAAGAGAGAGAGAGAAAGAGAGAGAGAGAGAGAGAGCAGAGAGGCCGTTTGGGTGGTGAAAATGAAAAGAATTTGGAGAATCAAAATCCTGGCAGGAATCTTGCAGCAAAATTACATTGGGGAACTTCACTTTTAGGTAAAAGAAAGGACCTGTTGTTCTGGAATTTGCCAAAGATGCTCAGGGTGGGGTGGGGATAGGGAAGCTTCAATTCAACTCAAAACAAATTTCCTGAACTCCTATGAAGCCCAATGCCATGCCAAGGTTTAGATACTAAGTGAAGAGCCGATACAGCCCCTGCCTTTGAGATGACCTTCCCATCTCATAAGGGAGCATGAGTCATGTTTCTAACTCAGGATATGAGGCAGAAAGAGACAAGTACCATTAATAAGAGGTCAAAATAGTTACTAATGCTTATGATGAGTGCTTACCACATGTCAGGCACAATTCTAAGCAGTTTATGTCTGTTCATTCCTTTTATGTGGCACCACATCCTCTTGTGCTATTATGATCTTCATTTTTATGATTGAGAGCAGAGAGGTTAAATTACCTGCCCAAATAGCACAACCAGCAGACAGTTTGGCAGAGATTTGAAAGCCTATTGTCTCCAGAGCTCACATGCTTAAACACTAAGCAGCCTCTGGCCAGCAGGGGTAAGGAAAGGGGAGGTAGCTCTAACAGAAAAGATATCCTTTGAGAGGTAATGAAGGCAGAGGTAAGCAATAGCAGCTCCCTGAAACCACAAATAAGAGAGGTCCTTCCTCTCTGTTGCAGGAGTCCTAAGAAATCTCATGCCATTTGGACATGGAGTGAGTTAAGGAGAAAAACCACCAGATAATGATCAGTTGCCAAAGTCTCTTGCACCTCCAAGACCATGCATCAATGAGGCCAGAGAGACAAAATTCATGGAATCATGAGGGAGCCTGGGGTCTCACTTCTGAGACCAAGAAAGTGAGAGGTTAATAGAAACATTCTGGTTTCTGAGCTGGTGAAACATATTGTAAGAATGGATGGATGGATTTGAAGAGCAAATCACAATGCTGATGATCCGGCTACAAAAAAAAACATATTGTTATCAGAAAATTGTCAATTCCTTCCATGTTCATCTTTTCAGGTAAGTGTCATGTTGGAAAAATCAAACCTTAGAGGAACTTGTCAGCTGAGTGACATACATGAGTGTACGGTCACCTGATTTTAAAAGCACGTGTCGTATATTGTGACAAAGTCCATTGATCCAGGCATTCTGAAGATAAGGAACTAGAAAGGAAGAAACAGAAAATCAGAGGAGGCAAGTCCCCTTTGGTGCCATTTAGTCTAAGACCAGCTCTGGTTTGGGGAAGGGAAGGGAACTCTGAGTTCCTTGTTTTTCCTACTGGGTGGAGGGCCCAGTGCCACCCCTGGCTTGACATTAGCTCCAGTTCTTTATTTAGTAAAACAAAAACTCCACGAACATTCTGGCACTCAGAGGCACGAGTTGGCTCCTCCGAGCTAAGACCTCTGCTATTTAGGGACTCTACAAAACAGAAAAATGTGTATTACCAAATAACTATTTAGAGAAAAATATTGAAAAAAAAAAGATTTAGAGAGAACTGTTTGTTTTAATATGGTCTGTTTACAATGCATTATTACTGGACTGAGGCGTGTGTGCTCAGGGAACAAAAATGCATCTGCATTTTTTCAGGGTCAAAATAGCCATGTTCAGACAGCCCTCAACAATCTCTCTTGCAGTTATTTTTCTTCCCTCTCTTTTTCTGGCATTTGATGGATTCTAGAAGTTCATCTAATTTGACCTTTGGCTAAACTGCCATTATTGCTATGAAAATATATTCTCCCCTCAAAAGAGGCCTCTTTCTCATAGGGAGTCGGTTTCTGTAAACCAATGATTCTCCAACCTTGAAATGCCCCACAGACACTTGGTCAGTTTGTGAAAACACACATCCCCCTGGGTTTTCCAAGTTCATAGGTCTGGAAAAGGTCTTGACTTCTTACAAGTTCCCTGGTGATGCTGATATCTCCCATCCAAGGACCACACTTTGAGATCCACGGCCCTGTGCGTAAGAGGAGGGGGTGATGGTCAATATTCGGACTCAGAAAAATAACTGTGAGATGGCTACCTGAACATCCTGGGGCTGGAGTGGACACTGAAAGGTCAATCTAACCAGTGTGGCCCTACTCCAACCTCCTGACCTCTGGGATCAATGTGAAAATGCGTGTATGGTCACCTGATTTTAAAAGCATGTGTCCTATATTGTGACAAAGTCAGATCAGAGGGCCACCAGGCTCCAGGCTTTGGTTTTTCTGTTGGGAGAGAAGGCTTTCTTTTCCTCCCAGACCTGAAGCTCAAAGAAAGAGATACCTGGATCTTACACAACTATCTTGTGCCCAAGAAAGGACAGCCTAAGGGATAATAAACTAATACAGCAGGGAGAACAGAACAAGCTTGAGAATCAGACAATCCCAATTGTATTGACAACATCTGTACTTCTGCATGCACCTGAACCCTGGTCTTAATAATGACACCAGCCAGTTAGGTCATTTAGCTGAGTGGTTTGAGTCAGGTTTTCTTTATTAGTTATTCTTATTATTTGGTGTTGCCAGGGAAGGACCCCACCTCCACCCCCGCCGCCCGGGCACTTGCCTAAAGTCCATATTTAATAATTCATGCTCTCAAGTCTACCATCTGTTTTCCTTGTTTCTTTCCTCAATAATTAGCCTAACTCAGAAACTTCTATCACAGATCTCTCAAGCTACTCAACCCCAAACTTTACTGTATATAGGAGTATACTTACTTGTTTACCTCCCTGGATTAACTCACAGTCTGAAGCACCACACTATGCAAATATATTTCAAAATTGGGAACACTGAAGGTCTCCTGATTGAGAGAAAGCTGAAGGATTCTGACAACTATACGTTGTCATACTTGATTCAATCTGTCTCGTCAAAAGCAACTATCAAAGTTATCTTTTGAGTATTTCTGAGGTTCCTACAATTTTAGAATTTTGTAACCGTATTATTCCTAAGAACATCCTGGTACACACCAGAGTTGGCATGAGTATTCTAGCAATCATTCCAAATGAGCAGTAACCCATGAATGTTGAGATGCATATTGCATTGTGCAGAGACTTAATAAATATGGAATAAAGTTGATTTCCATTTAAGCAATAAATATATATGTCTTCGGTACCCAGAAAATATTTGAAATTTTAATACACATTAGTATAAACAATAAGCATAAGTCTTTTCTTAAGGAATAATGTCATCTAATGGAAGACCAGAATGCTATGAAACAAATATGGAAAGTGTGAATAAAAACTCAGCAATTTCAATAAAGTTCTAGAACACATAGGACCAAAATCAACGCACTTTCCAAATAAAAAGGCTGCTACTGTTTACTTTGCAACATCTTTTTGGAACTGTGTTCATAGCCCCCCTACTGGAATTCACATTTGCAACAAACACAGCTGGTGGCCCACTCCATATCCATTTCGTCCTTGTCAGCAGAGCTCCGCTTTAGTTTGGGAAAGCAGTGTGCTCCAATTGGATTGTGATGGTCCAAACCAATCATGACTCGCCTTTCTCCTGCTTTCCCAGTGCTCTGGCCAATGGATGGCAGTGTGACTCGGTTCTGACCAATGGCCCAGAAACAATCTTGCTCAACTTGATAAGTGCAGAAGACATTACTGTACTTCTATATGCACCTTTGCTCTTGCCCTTCTCCTTGGACATAAACATGATGCCTGGAGGTAGACCTTTCCTCTTGTAACCCCAGAGCAGCAATCATGAGTGAAAGGCCAAAAAAAATTAAAAATAAAAATAAAAATTCAGCAATGCCAGCTCTTATGTCACTGAACAAATTAAACTCATGCCAGTAGCCTTAGACTTCTTAATATATCAGAAAAATTAACTCATTTGTTTTGGCTATGATAAGTGGATTTTATATTACTTGAAGCTGAATATAGTGATATAACATTATAGTTTTATTTTTTTGTTATTCAATTGTACCCAACAGGAATATTCCCTAAAACTTTAATCTAAATTTCTTTAGACTGTTGCCAAAACTTATATTCTCCCTCAAAGTATAATGAGGACAGCAAAAGGAATGCATTGTTGACCCTGAAGGCTATTTTATAAGACAGTTTTGAAAGATGCTTGCAACTATGGGAGATTTATGAAAATAAGTGGCTGCATTGAATGGAACACTCATTTGGTTATAATATTTGGTTCAAAAAAAGATTCATTAATTTTGTATCCCATTTCATATATATTATAACTGAAACTAAGTGCTGATTAAAGCCACAATCTGGAAACATCTATGAGTACATTCATTACTTCTTAGTGTTAGTTCACTTGTCAACAAAAATATTTAATTGGCTTAAAACCATATGTAAAGACTGTTGGGATGAGTTTGGACCCATGTTTTCGTTCATTTTGTCTCACAAATGTTTCTTTTCTTTTTTGAGATGGAATTCAGGGCCGGGTACATAAAGCAACCATAAAAAGGAAAGAATTATTGAAAATTAAAATCATTAAATTGAAGAAATAACACAAATCAATATGAGCATTATGGATGCAGAGTAGACAGTGTTACAATCTCTGACAATATGCAAAGTTAAAAATCCATCAACATGGCTGCTGTGCTGATTTTTTCTAATCTTTCATATCCAGCAGGTTACTTATCAATTATAATTGATTAAAAATCAAGAAACAAGAAGTGCATTTAAAATTTTAATAGCAATTGTTGGAAGAACAAAGAAAAATAATATAAGCTAAATAATAAACTACACTTGGGTGTTAGAGAAAATGAAAGAAGCACTGGATGAAATGGAAACATGTTAACTGTTACTGTTATAAACAGGAGTCAAAAGCAAAATATAATGAAATAATGAGCTAAATAGCCAGACATCCCTCAGTATCTGTAGTGGATTCATTCTAGGACTCGTACAAATACTAAAGTCCACAGATGAACCACTCCTTAACAAAGCGGCAATGTTTACATATAATCTACACACATTCCCCACATGCTTTAAATCATCTCTAGATTTTGTGTAATACCTAATTAAATGCAATAGAAATAGTTTTGTACCATACTGTTTATGGAACAATGACAAGAAAAGCATTTGTACATTTTGAGTATAAATGCAATTTTTTAAAAAGCATTTTGACCCATGTTTGGTTAAATTCGTGGATATGGAGGGCTAACTGTTTCGCGTAAATTTTTAATTCTAAAAACAAGCACTAGAATAATAACAATAACAAGAAAAAATCAAATTATTGGAAGAAACACATTCACTCATATACAAGCACATGCAGAAACCTTAGAAGACAAGAAAAAATTTAAAGGAGATGTAAGCTTCCCAGGTATTTTCTACCCTACCTTATTTCACACCTTTTTGGCTATTAATTGCTTATTACATATCAAGTAAAATTTAGTGGGCTCCTGTTCTTTTACCTCATTATCATAGCAATCATGTAAGAGATCAACAATCAATTTGAGTTTCTGAGCATGCTTAAATCAAATCTTTTGGTTAATGCAAGAAATTGTTTTGGCTGCTTAGCACTTATGTTAGGTCTATGCAAAAACCTGGGAAAAGTTCTCTTTATGTTCCAAAATACTGTCCATTGGAAAAAGTTCCATTCCATGCATTCCTTTTTTTATGAAACTGAAGAAGATAAGTAAGTAGAAAATAAATTAAGCAAATGAACTCAGATAAATGCAAAACTCTAAGATGTGTTTCAGATGTATTGGCTATGTGTATGTTTGCTTCTCAATAATTATTATGTACAATATAGACTGAAATTATAGATATCCCACAGTTAAGATACAGATATTTTGAAGAATTATTTCAAATTGGTATTTAAAAATAGTTTTGGGAGAAATATTTTGGCTCTAATTATCCAGTTGACCAAGAGAAAAGGAAGAAATAAAAATAAACACATCATATGATAAACTAAAGCCAAACATTATATAACTAAGTGTAAATAGAGGAAGAACCTATTTAAATAAAAAGACTCTCATATTACATTACAGAGAAACACTCAATTATATACTCTACTGTATACAAGGGTCATATTTAAAGTGTTTAAGAATGATTGAAAATAAAGATGGGCAAGAGCTATTTAATAATACAAAATATAATTTTAGCATCAAACTAGTTTGATTCAAGTCAAGAAGTATTAAACAAAACAAAGAATTTTATAAAGAATAACTCCATAACAAACTCCTCTAGTAACTAAGAATTATTTCAAATAAGAAAGCACCAAAATCATAAAGCAAAAACTACTAGAAATAGGAGCAAAAATACGTTAGTAAAAGAATGTTTTAATTTTACCTCCTTTGGTGCAGGACATATTAAGTGGACAAAAATTAGTAATTTAGCAATATTTTTTTTAAATCAAGACAAATCAAATTTCTATGTGTTAGATTCCACAATCTAGAAACAGAAAATTGGTATTTATGATTGCTCTCTCTCACACACACACACACACACACACACACACAACTATAGAGTAGCCCACATTGAAATCCTTACCAAATTCCAAAACATGTTGAAATAGTACTTATATCTTCAGATCACAGTGCAACAAGAGGAGATATTACAAAATAGAAATAGAGAAGGGAAAAAAAAAAGAAGTTTGAAAAGAGGAAGTTATCACCTTAATCTGTTTGGCTAGAGATGCTGAGTTACGAATGCACCTCACAACATTACTTTCAAGAGGGAATTAGGGGATTTATCCACTGACTCTTGTCTTTTATTAGTTTAACCCAGAGAACACTGGCTACCACATGTCCTGTGGCCCTGGAGAAACACCTCAGGCAGAGAGGAGGGAAGCCACAGCAGATGTTTGCAACGAACATCTACCAACACACACTTCTGTCCTCCATACCTACAAATTCAGAGGAAGGTCAGTAGGATATGTGGTGCCACACTCTAAGGGGCCCCCTAATGAATTGTGCCCTTGCATGACTCTTCCCCCTGAGCAAGGGTGAAACCAGAGACCACATCTAATAGGAGAAAGGTGATGAGGTGCATGCTTACGTTTAGGTTTCATTAGGTCACACTACATGGCAGAAGTGAAGAGGATCTGTAGAGATGGTGAAGGTCCCAAGTCACTTGATGTTGAGTTCATCTCAAGGGAAACTATCCTGACTTAATCAGGTGAAAGACTGGCTTTTTAATCAGGAGTGGTCTGGGAGATAAATCCCCCTTGCTGACATTGAAGGAGCAAGCAAGTGACCATGTTGTGAATGTTCTTGAGATGAGATCTCAGCCCAGCTGACAATGTGAGGAGCCCCTCGCAGGGAACCACAGAAACTGAGGTAAGAAGTGTCTGAATGCACAGTGATTTGTTATGCAGCATAGAAAACTAATACCAGATAGGAGGGTAAGCCATGACAGCAACTGTTTCACTAGAGAATAAATCATAACACCTTTAAAAAAAAAAAACTTCTTAACAGCTCTTGGGTCTGATAGTCACCAAACTAAAGGTATAAATCATAAAAGAAGCAGCGGTGAAAATACTTGCAATCCAAATCTGTGGATTGCAACTTAAAAAAAATGCTCAGAGGAAAAGTCTTGGCCTTCCTGCTTATATTGACAAGAGATAAAGAATAAATTGATGTATTAATCAACTAAAGAATCAATCAGTTAAAGCTAGGTGTGGAGGTGCATGCCTGAAATCCCAGCTACTTGTGAGGGCTGATTAGATTACAGCTCTCCCAATCCAGTCATTTTACCTCTGAATATTCCTGCATAACACAGGAGCTTCTGTGAGACACGTCCTATCCAGTCCATACCATTCTGTTCATGGTCCCCAAAGGCTCAAGTTCATTTCATAATGCAAAGTTCATTTAGTTCATATCTAAGAGTCCCTATAATCAACACTTCCAGCATTGCCCCAAAGTCCAAATCCAAAGTGTCCTCTGAGACCCAAGGCAAACTCTTCACTGTGAGCCCTCATAAAAATCAAAAGCAAGTTATATTCATTCAATATATGACACAGAGTGCACATTTCTATTCCAAAGGGAGGAATAAGAATATAGAAAGAAATTTATTGGACCAAAGCAAGACTTAAACCCAACCAGGCAAATATTGCCTGTAGTTCTACCTCCTGCAACTGGGTTGCAGGGTGGCAAGATGTAATCTCCAAAGGGCTTAGACAGTCCCACCCCCTTGGCCTTGCTGGTTGAAGCCCACATGGCCTCTCTCTTAAGCTCTGCTTACAACTTCTAATTTTCACAGTCAGCAGTTTTCCTCAGCAGGCAGTCCACATTCTGACATATCTTAACTTCTGGGGTCCCTATTCCAGTTTCAATGTCACCTTCTCAGCTTCATGCTTCACTCTCTCAGTGGCAGCCATCAGGGATTTCAAACCTGGTACACTTTGCCTGGCTTCCTAGATCTTCCTCTGAAATCTTGGTGGAAGTCTCCATGACTCCCCTCCTAAGCTTAGCATCCTGCAATTGTGTAAAATCAGCACCATGTAGATGACACCAATGTCTGCTGCCAGCTCACACAGTAGCTGGGCCCCCTAGAATCATGGCTGCAACAGTCTCTGCGTGCCTGAGGAGCTTAGGACAGTGAAACAACTTCCTAGGACCCCCTGTGTAAGTAGGGAACCTCCATGATCTCTTCTCAAAGGAATTTTCTCTTCTATGCCCTAAAGCCTGCAATGGATGTGGTTTTGCAAATTCTTCAGATGACTTCAAGCCATGTTTCCCATTGTCTCTGTGCAAAATGTTTAGCATCTTCTTATGACTTTAACCTCAACTATCACAACTTCATTGGCCCCAATTTTTACAGGCAATTTTCTAACCAAACTGCAATTTCTTAAAATCCTTCAACTCTGCTTTCTACTCCTGATTCTCACAGTAAACCTGGCTAAAAGCCACCAGCAAAATCCATGCCACTGACTGCCTTGACATTTTCTCTGCCAGGTTACTGAGTCCATCACCTTTGAATTTAGTCTTGCATAAAGTATCAGGACATGGATAAAATGTAGACAAGTTCTCTGCTAGAATGTAACACAAATGGCTTCTAGTCCAACTTCCAACAGAGTCCTTGTTCTCCTCTGAAATCTCAGGAGCACAGTCTTTATTGTCTTCAGTCTTCTTGGCATTCTGGTCTTCTGAGCTTCCACCAACATTGCCCATTAAGCTCTGCTTCCAATATTCTAAGGCTTTTCCAGCCTGCATCTCCAAACTTTCCCAAACTCCTCCCACAAACCAGTTCCAGAAGCCTCTGAACCATATGGTCAGGTTGGTCACAGCAACAACCCCATTCCTGGTACCAATTTCTATGTTAGTTAGGTTTTTGTCACTGTGACCAAAATACCTGACAAAAGAAGGAGGAGGAGGAGGAGGAGGAGGAGGTTAAAGGAATAAAAGTTTATTTGGGATCATGGATTTAGAGGTTCAGTCCATGGTGGGCTGACTCCATTGCTCTGAGCATTAGGTAAGGCAAAACATCATGGTGGAAGTGATGTTCTGCTTATGGTGACTGGGAAGCAGATAGAAAGGAGAAGGAGCCACAGGGAAGATGAACCCTTCAAGGGCACACTCCCAGTGACACACCTCCTCCAATCACACCCCACATGTCCCCAATTACCACTCAAACGACAATGGACTGATTAGGTTACAGCTCTCAGAATTCAATCACTTTAACCTCAGAATAGTCCTGCATCGACACAGGAGCTTTTATGGGACACCTCCTATCCAAACTATAACAGACAAACCATAAGCAAATACAACAAACCTATAAAAAAAATTCTGGTTCAAACCTAACAACGAAATACTATGAATCTGTTTTAGAAAATGAAACAGTAGTGTATATATTGACATGAAAGAGTTCTATGTATATTGATATGGCAAATGAAGCACATAAGGTGCAGAAACAAGTATATTTCTACTATTGATGTAAATTTATACTTGGGTAAAACTTTTTCACATGGGCACACATACACACAAAAGAATGCACAAGAAGCTGGAACTAGGGGCTGTCTTTGGGTAGCTGGGGGATCAGGGTAAGAAGGAGACATTTTTCTGGGTATTCTTTGGTAACTTTGGAATTATGTGGCATATGCATGAGGAATAACCTGGACTTTCTAGCTATTTCCCAAGCCCTAGAGGTGAACCTTCTTCTGAACCAGCTCTTTTCCCTCGTTCTCTAATGTTTCTCCAGCCACAATATTAATTCTCTGTTGGTTCCATCTGTTTCTAATTAGCTCTTTATCATCATTAAGTAAATCATTGCTATGTGCTGCATATTGATTTCTCCCTCCAAATTCATACATGTTATGATATTTGAAAATGAGATTTTAGGGAGGTCATGAGGGTTAGACAAGTTCATGAGGGAGGAGCCCTGGTCTAATGGGATTGGTGCCCTTATAAGAAGAGACACCAGAGGGTTTGCTGTCTCTTCGTAAGCACAAAGAAAGAAATCATGTGAGCACGCAACAAGATGGTGGCAACCTACCAATCAAGAAACCTACCTCGATCACACCTGGATCTAATACTCCCTATTCTCCAGAATTATGAGAAATAAATCCCTGTTAGTTAAGCTACCCGTATGTGGAATTTGATTATAGCAGCTTAAGCTGACTAACACAACTGCTTTTCCTAATTCAGCCACCTATCTTGAGGTTCTAAGCCTCACCCCACCCCACCCCCTCCATTTTTAAAGAGCTTTTATTTTATTTATTTTCTTCTTGCCTTGGTCTGAGTTTGCTTTTTTTTTTATTCACTCTTCTTAGTTATACATGACAGTAGAATGTATTTTGACATATTATTATATTAGTCCTGCATTACCAAAGGATACACAGCAAATGTATTTGACATACATGGAGTCTCACTTCCCATTCTGGTGGTTGTACATGATGTGGGGTTTCACTGGTCATGTATTCATATACGAACATAGAAAAGTTATGTCCAACTCTTTCTACTGTCTTTCCCTTCCCATCCTCCCTTTCTTCTTCCCATTCCCCTCCAATCTGGTGAACCTCCCCCCTCCCCCTCCCCCCACCCTTCCCCTTTCCCTCCACCCTCCTCCCACCTATTTGGCCCTTTTGGGCTTGGCCAAGCCCTTTTTGAAACACACCTGACTCTGGAGGTAGATGGTGGTGACGGTTGCACAACAATGTGAATGAACTTAATGAACTTAATGCCACTGAATCGTACCCCTAAAAAATGACTGACATGGCCAATTTTACGTTACCTATCTTTAACAACAATCAAACACATACAGCCAACTCATTTTAAACTCAATTACCCCACTCTACTCCCTTCCCAGCTTGCCCAGGAGACAGACATATCTACGGCCTCTCCATGGAATCCGATACTATAGAAAAGATGCTCAGCGCATAGTTATTTAATGTTTGAAAATAGAACTTTGAAAAAAAAAATATGTAGGCACGGGGGTGGCAGGGCGGCTGAACCGTCACACTGTAAGTTAATAACCCCCAGGAATCCTAGAGGCTATTTTAAAACATTGTATAAAGAGTCCTGGAAGAATCTGTGATGAAGATCAAAACCATTAGATACTTAAAAAATAAAATCCCCAGCTTGCTAGCTAGGAAGAACAAAGGAGCCCCAATGGCAGAAGCAAGGAGAAGGAGAAGTACAGAGGAGGGGGAAAATGGAGAGGTTCCGCAGAAATTAGAACAGTGACCAGGACGTTAAATAAACAGCCTCAGAACGTGGGCTGTCTGTCCGCTGAAATTTGACAGTGGCACCATGATGTTAGCTCACTGAAGGTCACTTGAAATTGACTTCTAGTCTTTGGCTAGATTCCTTGATCTTTCTGGTGATGTACTGTCTCTGTTGTTATATTTTTAAGATGGCTATTGTCATACATGTGGTTCTCCTGGAAAGGTCCTGGTAAAAGTTCCCATTAGGCAAGGCACTCTTCTGCATTTCTGCAGTGAGGTAGAAGGGAGACAAGTAGGACTCTGAGATAGAAGTTAGAGGCTCAAGCTTGTCCTGTGGTCTCTAACAGGCCCGCGGGCTGATGAGCAGTTTGTATTAGGGAAAGTCAGTGTACAAGTTAATACCGAGCACAGCCTAGGGCTTCTTGAACCTCAGCATCCCCAGCCATGCAGGCCAATAACACCACAAAACACCCTGCACTCTGAAAGGAGGATGAGGACGACAGGAGACTGTGATTCACAGGAGAAGGTCTTAAAATGCTTATCTCCATGCCTCCCTTTCTATGTCCCTCCAAGGAAGCAGCATTGTTATGAATAGTAGAAGAATCAGAAGCAGTCTATGCTTAACATTTTGACTTCCATAACCAGGAAAGGGATGCAAACTTTATAAACATATAAAGGAAAACCACCCTGGTCTCAGACCTTTCTTCCATGGAACTTCAAGAAGACTCTGTTGGAATAGGAGATGGAGATGGGGAGGAGGAGTTCTGTGGCAACTAGAAAGGTCTTTGTCAAATGCACTTTGTGACTAAAGAATATAGCTAAAATTGTAAGTTGCAAATTGATGCTCAAGGCCACCAAGCATTGATTGGCTTAAGGCTTTGGAAGTATAATACCATTTTGTCATGCTATATAGATGATGAGAAAGGTTAGAAAACATTTTCAAGACATTTATTTTATGAAGGTTATTTAAATGTGAACTTATGAAGAATATAAACAGGAAGCCAGTTCCTGTGAAGGTTGTTTCTTGCTATATTGACACTTTATTCTGTGTCTTGTCTTCATAAAATTTGTATACCTTATATCAGTATAATATTTATTGCTTATAGGGAATGTAAAGAAAACTTGTTATATAGGCTGAAGTTTTGACCCAAGACTTATGAGAAGTGAAGGGCAATAGAACTGGTTGAAAAAGAAATTAGCAAATCATGGGCAAGCTATGGAGGAAGTACTTGGTGCAGTAAAGAATCCAAGTCAGACAGGTGATGTCGAATTTGTGTTAATAGTCTGGTAGATGAAGAAGGTGAGATGTTCCTACTTCTCCCTAAAACCTTGCAAATAATATGAATCAAATTGTAGACAAACTTTCCAAAGTTTATTATCAAGCAGGTGTAAATTGTAACTGTCATTTGGGACAGGCAGGCTTAGACATTCCACACGTACTATTTGCAGAACAAGCTCCCTTGGAAGAGCATTCCTGTGTCCAGGTAGGCAGAGAAGGCAGCAGGACCCCCCCTGGACAGGTAGGTGCAGGGCCACTGGTCTCTTGACATCAAGTGCAACACAATTGACATGATTGACATAGACATCAAGGTTGCTTGAATTCTTCTACCTTATTTGAGCAGACTTGATGGACTCTGTTCTATTATTTCTCATTAACCTTTAGTTTTAATGTCATTAATCCCATCACTGTAAAATTTCTATTTCCTATAACTACTATTTAACAAATGTTAGTATTGATTCAGATTAAAATATGTCACAGGCTAATTATAAAATACAACTCACTCTTACATATCACAATACTCATGCTAAAATATTTCAGCATGATAATACTAATAATGCCATTGCTTTTATTGAATGGATGAATGAGGGAGTCACAACAATTAAATATCTAACATTGACTATGCACTACCTCTATGCTAACTATTGTGCTAATGATTTACTCTGTCTTATTTGATCATTGAAAAACCCCTGTGAATCATGTGGGATTATTCACATATTTACAAATGAGGAAACAGTCTAAGATTAAGAAACTCACCCACGATCACCTAATTAACTAGTATCAGAGCTGCAATTCACACCTAGTCTTGCTTTTAACATCAGAACACACACTATTTGGGAAAGGAAGGCATTTTGAGTATTAAACTGAGTAGTTTAAATTTAGACTCTTAACCAAATTGTGTGCAGCAGGAATCAAATATTTTCATCATAAGTAGGGAGAATGTTCAGAAATCTGCTCGAGGTGCAAGGACAATTAAAGTGGCTCAAAAATTCAGACTTTGGGAGTTAAAGGGATTTAGGGTCCTTCATTTCACAGGAAACTGAAGAAGAGGAAAGGATTAATTTCATTGGTATTAATGATGCATAACTAGGTAAATGAGTTTATTTCCACATGTTGCAATTCAGCCCATATCCAAAAACAGAATGCCTATGACAGTGTGATGATTTGGAGATGTGACTTTTCTCCCCCCAACCACTGAAGATATAAAGGCCACCTGGTTCTTAATTATTTGTTCCCAAGGACAAATACCAGGAACCAAACAAACCAGGAAATATTGAACAAATGATTGCATTTATTCAAGTAAACTTTTAGTAGCTTTTCTCATAGTAAGACAGTAGAAGAACTGACCTCCTTTGCTGCAATGTATTAGGTATTCTGACCCATGCAAGAAGCAAAAAATAAAGGAAGACATAGAAAAGACTTGAGTTAAGAGTGCAGCAGGCATCCTGGGGGAGTAGGTCTTTCAGTGATCCTTGAAGAATATTCAGGAGTTATACAGGTGAAGAGGAAAGGTGACCCAGGTAGCAGAAACTCCACCTAGGAATGATGTCGGATCCTCAATGTCCACAGGGTATTGACTTCAGAATCCCTGTAGATATCAAAATATGCAAATGCTCAAGTCCCTTAAATAACATGTTGCAGTTTTTGCATCTAATCTATATGGACATCCTCCTACATGCTTTGAATCATCTCCAGATCACAAGGAATGCCTGAGACAATGTTAACCCTATGTAAGTGGTTCCTAGGCTGTACTTTTTAGTGAATAATGACAAAGAAAAGGGTGTGTAAGTCAGAAGGTAATCCTAGCAATTTGGAAGGTGGAGGCAGGAAGATTTGCAAGTTCAAGGCCAGCCTCGGCAACTTAGTGAAACCCTGTCTCAAACAAAAGGGGGTGTGGGGGGATTGGGGGGTTAGGGATGTAGTGGCAGAGCACCACAAGGGTCAATTCCTAGTGATACCTAGGGTACAGAGGAGCAGTTGTATACCAGAGGGCAAAATGGTTTTGGAGGAGTGATGGTCAAAACACAGATTGGCCCAGATGCTGACATGCCTCAGGTTTGAAGTTGCAATATTAGGTACTGAAAGAAGGAGAAGGAGTTGGGAGAGTGGTCAGAGGAAATCTTATGTATATAAATTTATCATTTTTGCAACTGTAGGTTTCTTGAGAGTAGAAAGGCCTGCTGTAGGGCTTGAGGGCAGTTAGGTGTTCATAACTAACACCCACCTGAGGATTTCTCTTGGGTGAAATCAAAGAACTGAAAGCATATTAGGAAAGGGAGAGAGCTTTGTAGCCAAGGGCTACGTTGATACCTGGGGCAAATATTCATGGATCTACTTACAACATCATTAGAATCTCTCCTATCTGAGGTGAACGGAGTCTCTTGGGGGTTTGATGCTCTATCAGGAGTGCCCCAGATACTTTCTAACGCACCACGGTGTTTCTCTACATGAATTATTAACTATGGACATCAGAGGTCATTTCCAAGTCTCTCACTGCTGTGCCTAGCTCCTTGCCGTCTGCTATCAGGCAGGGACATGCTCTTGACAATAATTCTGAGCTCTCTGATAGGAGTTTCAAGTGTCCAGTCAGTAAATCTATTTGCATTAAAATCTAAGGTTTCTTTCTTGTTTGTAATCCTCTGCTAGCTGTCCTGCAGGAACAGATGTTGTTATTCTAAGCCTGGCATATTATTGGAATGACTTAACTCTATCTTCCCTTGCCAGCTCGTTGTGTTTAGGGTTTGAAGTCTTTGCAGTGTTTCCTTTTCTTCTTTTGATTAAAACGATGTGCCAAGAACCATATAGAAATCAGAGACCATAAGCTTTCCAAGACAGTCTTTGCAGGAGCAGAGAAGTTTCTCTGAATAGCAGGGCCTGCTCTGCTCTCCTTCTGTCTGTTTCTTTTCTTCCCCCCACTCTGCAAGAGCTGGCTCCAAACCTGCTCTCCTCTGGTGCGGCTTGATACTCCGTGTCTAATGCAGAGTGACAAGGGCTTGCATGGGGGGAGGAGGGGCCAGCTGCCACTCAGCAATACCCTGAAGCCCTGATCCCAGAACTCGGGCTTCCAGGTGTAGATTTCAACACAGAGCTTCTGTTTACAAAGGAAAAATCTAGAAGTGTTCCTGACTTTGTCTCCCCTTGCATAATCTTTTCCGTTTTTCTTAAAACGTGCAGCCTTCTCACTAGAGGTTTTCTTTTTTTTTTTTTTTAAGGATTTTCAGGGATTTTTTAATACACTGTGATTTCACTCTACATCTTGAGTTCTCCCTAGATACTTTGTATCCTCACTTTTGCTATTGTTGCAAGCCACGTGACTTTTTACCAAAAGAAAAATCAACCACGCTAGCACAATGATAACTCGTCACTGAGAGCTCACCTGGGATGACTTTAGGGAGTGGTAGAGACTGTGGTAAAGACATTTTCTTGTCTGAAATGGTCAGGTGGTACCCGGAATTAGCCAATTTTTACTTTGTGGAAGTGGCGTGTCAAGATAGGGTATACATAAATCTTCCCATAGTTTCTTCAGAAAACCTGGAAATCTGTCCTTTTCTTTTCTTTTCTTTTTCAATACTGGAAATTGAACCCAAGGATGCTTTCCCACTGAGCTATACCCCCAACCTTTTTTATTTTTAATTTCAAGACAGGGTCTCACTAAGTTACTTAGAGCCTTCTGAATTGCTGAGGCTGGCTTTGAACTTGCCATCCTCCTGCCTCAGCCTCCAAGTTGCTAGGATTACCTCCTGGTTTACACACGTTTTCCTTGTCATTATTCCCTAAAAGGTACAGCATGGAATTACAGGTGTGTGCCACTGTGTCTGTGCTTGGTGAAAATTCCTACTTTTATTAAAAAAAAAAAAAAAAAAAAAAAAAAGAGCTTTTAAACGTTGGAGGGTTTTGTTGTTGTTGTTTTTGTTTGTTTGTTTTAGGAAAAACTGTAAAACAGTCAAGATGATTATGAAGTAAATTTGTCCTACAGGTGTCCTGAGGTTTCAGTTCTAATCTAGGTACATTCTGTTATTTTGCAGATGAGGAAACTGAGGTTTGGAATGGTGAACTGACCTCCTCGTAGCCCTAGAATGAGTAAGAACCAAACAGAAAGAATAAGGACCCTGGTCAGTGCCTTGCATCTCTATCCAATCGTTGGCCAGCCCCTACTATTCACAGCTATTCCTACACCTATGGTCAATTCTCCACTATATCATAACCTCCTCTACATATGTCTTTTATGTTTTGTATTATTCTCTCTCTTTTTTTTTTTTGGTACTGGGGATTGAACCCAGGGGCACTCAACCACTGAGCCACATCCCCAGCCCTTTTTTTGTATTTTATTTTGAAACAGGGTCTCATTGAGTTGCTTAGTGCTTCGCTAAGTTGCTGAGGCTGACTTTGAACTCACAATCCTCCTGCCTCAGCCTCCCAGTCCGCTGGGATTACAGGAGTGTGCCACTGTGCCTGGCTTATGTTATTCTTAAAACAGTGTTAATTGCAGGGTACTGTTCAACTCATGCTTGGATGAATAAATGGATGGATAGATGTTCAGAAGGACAGATGGACGGATGAACAAAGAAATGATCATAGTTTCTTAATGGTAAATTATCGATCTGATTATGAGAAAGGGCTGACATAGGAATCAGAAAAGTTATTTTATGGCTTATTTTAGACTTGTCTTAATTTAACCAAGCTACAGTGATTATCATTCTTAGAGTTTCATCAAAATCCACATGTTCCCCCAATCCTAATGCCAAGATACAAAAAATATTTATTAGTTTATAACATGATAAGCACACAATTGTTTATTGTAACAATGTTTGAAAAAAAAATGGAAACAAATTGTCTGTAGTGCAATATAAATATAAATATGTATATCTTTACACCATAGAATATGACATGATCACTGAAAATAATAAATTAGACTGAATCTATTATTTGATATTTCCACAAAGCATAATTCATTGAACTATGCAGAAGAATAGACATGATAGTATCCCAATTTTTAAAATTTGACTCTCAAATTTGCTAGTATGTATGTACATTTGTATCTACATATTCTGTTTTGAATCATATGTTCTCTGTAGGAAATAATTAAATATATACAACAGTTTTTGTTAATATAATTTACTCAAGTACCCTGTTGTGGGAGACTAAGAAAAGTAAAAGAAACATGAGAGGAAACGGAGGAGGAGTCATGCAAAAAAAGGGAAAACTAAAATACGGCATCTCTTACAGATACCAAGGAAGGAAAATGGGGGGAGGGGTCAGGAGCAAAATGAGACCCATTAGAAAGCATGAAGAAAGTTAGACTAGAACAGAGTTGTGCACTACATCCCGGCTATACTTTGTACTTTCGTGTAATAAACTACATCACTCAGTTTTATATTAAGGGAACAATATAAAGATCACACAAATATTGGAAGACACTAGAAGGATTTTATGTTTACATCACTCTTTCTAAGCCTTAATATTCTACTGTGTCCCAGGGATGTGGAGTATAGTGGTTGTTTGAAATATAAACAGAGGATTTCTGGTTTGAGTTATGAACCGGAACCACCAGATCCATATATTGTTAAGCTTTCTTCAACTTGAGGTTTTAGATCCCTTCTTAACTTAAGGTTAGTTTCCTTTCAGACATTCAGGTATTTTATTTTGTTTAGTTACTTGGTTTGGGAGTTTTTCTCCCCTTGTAATCTAGTCTCATTGAGGGATCCACATCAGTCTGCTAAATGGCTTTATATCTCTAAAACTGAGTAGGATTAGTCTTCAGTCCCTGGATTCCCAGGTAGAATCCTTAGTCTCTAAACAAATGAATAAAGACAGCCCCACTCAGCTCGGTTAAGAATCAGAAAGATGCAGAGTGGAATCAACTTCCCTCCCTCTGGATTCTACCCAAATAAAATAATACTTTGTCTCACATGACTCCTCAAGTCTGATAAAATGTCCTATAGAAGTGGATTTTCAAACTTGAGAAATTTGAGCAAGAAGGCCCATCTTTGGGGAAGAATGTTATATAAATTGTAGAGGTCTGGGGAGATAGGGATGGAGGAAGAAGAGGCTCAAAAAATAAAAATTTTCTGTATTTTCAGTAGAAAGAGCCAAGTTTTATGTGACAATGGCTTTATATCTTCATGGGGTAATAAATACTGTTCTATGAAATTTTATGCTCAAATATTTGGCCCATTGACTAATTCACACACTTGGTATGTTTTACTCCAAATGCTATGACTCTATTGTTCACCAAAAATCCTGAAAAAAAAAATAATTGTAAGTTATGTTGGACCATAAAAAAATTAAAGAGATTATAACTGGGCAATAAAGGGATACCAAAAGTTATGAGGATGACTAAAGAACATTGCAAAATAAAAAGAAGATAAAAAGAGAATAAATAAGACATTTGGGGTGTCAGGTAGAGCTGAACAAGAAGAGTCACACAAAATTTTGGACCTGGGCAGAAAAGATAGATTCTCTACGTCTGACCATCTTTCTCTGGAAACTCTTTGTAGCATCTTTTGAACTGCACCTTATGGCCTCAAATTCTCAGTTTACAGAGAGCCTAAAGGGCAACCAAAAATTGTCTGAGATGCTGTCTCGGGATAATTTATTGACAAAATTGGAAATATGAACATATACACATAAACATGAAGATTGAAATTTTAAAATGCCATATTCCTCAGCTACTGCTATAGTTCAGATCTCTAATGATCCCCCCACCCAAAGACCCATGTGTTAAAAGCTTTGCTATGGGAAGTGACAGAACTTTTAAGAGGTGAGGCTTAGTGGGAATTTGCAGGTCACTGGGAATGACCTCAAAGGAGGTAGTAGGACATCAGTCTGTTCCTCCCTCTTTTTTACTTCCCTATTGCCATGAGGTGAGCACCTCCTTCACCATATCCTCCCATCATAACGCACCACCATGCTGCAGTCCCACAAGCAATGGGATCAACTGACCATGCACTGCAACCTCCAAAACTATACACCAAAATTAATATTCCCTGTCCTTTAATTGAATGTGTCAGGTATTTTGTTACAGTAAGGGAAAACTAACTCACACAGCTACCATGAGAGAGGAGACCAAAACATAATTCTTTGTTATGCAACTTCACCAAAGCATTTCATTTTATAAAACATTACCCTTCAGAAGATGAGTGTGATAAGCAATAAAGAAGGTTAGGGATCCCTGAGGAAACCATTTGGTTGATCCTTTTTAGAACATTAACCAAGATAGATGTGATGGAGTTATTTAGACACAAGTGAAGCTCACATTTCTTTCTAAGAATCAAAGTCCTCCCTGAAAGTGATCGTGAGAATTCTTAGCCAAGTCAGGAACACCCCAGGGAAGCCTCTGAAACAGAGAAAGGACTTGGACTTGAGCACATTAGGAGATCTGTGAGCTCTACAGTCTCAGCATTTTCAGCCACTGTTGGCCAGTGCCAACCTGGTGAAAGCAGGTCATGCACAGGTGGGCGAACTCTGCGCAGGTGGCAGATAGCAATAGTTTAGACTTTGTGGCCAAGGAGCCATGTATTGTCTCTGTCCCAGCTGCTCACCTCTGTGATTAGAGCAAAAGCAGCCACAGACAAGACACATATGTGTGGTTTGAGCCCATAAGGCTGTAGTTTATGGATCCCTGGAGCAGAAATAGGACAATTTCAAGGTAATCGATTAACCTGGCATTGGGGGCTCCTCACTCTAAGGCTCGAATCTGCTTCCATGGTCCTCTGGACCATTGTTCCTTTCAACAGAGAGTCATCCATTTAGAACATGCCAGGCACTTTGCTAAGCAGTGGGGTCATATGGTACAAAATCCAAAGTCGTTCCACTCAGGGTTTTGCCATTTCTTACCGAATCAAAGCTTAAGTTCTAGGGATGTAGCTCAGTGGTATGGTGTTTACCTAGCATGCTCAAGGCCCTGGGTCCAACCTGCAACAACAAAAAGTAAGCCAAAAAAAAAAATTGGGGTGTATCAATTACTAATTCATTTCATTGATAATAAATGCTGCAAAGAAGATGTCCACGGGGCTGCATCTTTTTATATCATTTTATTTCTGTCCAAAGTACAATTTCCACTTTTATATGTTTATTCAAGTCTTACCCTTTCTTCAAATCTCAACAACAACAACAACAACAACAACAAAAAAAAAAAACATTTCCAAACCAAAAATCTTCCCCGGATAATTCAGGTCTCATTCTTTGGTTAACAGATTTTTTTCAGGCACTATGTACTAAAAGCTGAGGATACTTTATATACAACCAGAGATATGAAAAATTGTGCTGTATACATGTACTAAGAATTGCAATGCATTCTGCTGTCATTTTTTTTAAATCAATAATTTTCTTTAAAAAAAAAAAGCAAGAAAAGATACATTTTCTGCTTTTGTCAAGCTTACGGTCTGGTCCCCAAGAGTTTTATCTTCTTTGATCAGCATTAGCATTTACATCTACTACTTACTTATTGGGAATCTATTATAAAATAACACATATTTGGTAATGAGGCTTTCCCTCCCTCTTCAAATAAATTGTAAGGGATAGTGTGTTCCATCTTCTCCTATTCCTCAGGTGTCTGGTACAGGGGGAAATAAAAATATCAGGAGAAAGAAAGAAGGAACATTGGATATCCCAAAGCAACAATCCTAAGTCCACATCAAATAAGTAAACTCCAAAAAATGGGGAGTAATGAATACAGATAAAGAGTGTCTTAGAGCATTTGTGCTTCTATAACAAAATACCTGAGGCTGGACAATTTATAAAGAATAGAAATTTACTTCTTAAAGTTCTAGAGCCTGGGAAGGCCAGGATCAGGGTGCTAGCAGGCTGGGTGTCTGCAGAGCACTGCTTACTAGTTCCAAGGTGGACTCTTCCTGTTGTATCTTCACGTGGCAGATGACAGAAGAGCAAAAGGGGCCTCAGCTAGCTCCCTCCAGCCTTTTTATAAGGAACTACTCTACTCTTGAGAGCAGAAAAGACTTATTCGGTGCCTCAAAGGCCCCACCTCTCAATGCCACCACAATAGGCATTAAGGTTCCACTCACAAATTTTATGGGATATTCAGACCACAACAAGTTTAAAAGCAGATGACGTGAAGGTCATTTATTCAGACCAGGAACTGTAAAACTTTTTTTAAAATAAATAATAAAAGTTTAGTTAATAAATAGTTATGGTTTTGATGGTCATATACATCTCTGTCAAGATATTCTTACATTTCTTTTTTTACAACCCTTTAAAAAATGCAAAAAAAAAAAAAAATGAAATTTCATAGACTAGCAAAAGATGGCCGGGGAGCCAGCAGTTTGCTGGCCCCTCTTTTGGACAGACTATAGAATATAACAGAAAGCTGTCAGTTATTATCTTCTACTTAATCTGGGAAAGCTCTGGGGAGGAGGCGGTGGTATTTTGAGCTCTTGAGTGAGTGCCGAGACTTGGCTTGACCATGAGGTAGCAGGAGAGCAGAATGACCTCATGGAAAGGAGCCGGGCTGGGGAGTCAGCAGACCTGAGTCGGAGTCCTGGCTCTCCTGCTATCTGTATGGCTTTGGCCAAGTCACCCCTGTGCCTACAGTAACTTCTGTGAGTTATCACCGTGAAAAATGAGCAGAAAAAAAGCAACGTATTGTGAGAATGAGATGAGATCATATCAAAGCACTTTGGAAACTGACGAGCATCCCAGTTAAGACCTTGATAAAATTAGTAAAAGCCAAAAAAACGTAAGCTAAACTTGAAGATTCCAAATTCGAAATGTCACATTATTTAGCTAGCAAGAGAGGAGGTGAAATGTGAGAGTCAAATATGATTCTTTATTGTGCGGCTTTGGCCAAAAGAGCTATTTTATAAGCCTCAAGACTTCAGAAGATAATAAAGTTGTGAGCAATAAAGACAGCTGGGGATCCCTGAAGAGGTTACACAGAGACCATCGGTATGATAGCACACGTGTGCGGGGAAGCGCACAGCCCACAGATGCCTTCCCAGTCTTTGCCTTTGCTCTCTGTGCAAATCATGCTCCCCAAGACCTCTGCTCTGCCACAACTGGCACCCCCAAAGCAGAGGGGCTGTAGGTGTGGTCTAGAGGTAGAACCTGCTGCTGCTCAGAAAGCAAAAGAGTAGAAGGCAGAAAAATGGATCCAGGAGACACAAGGCCTGGGGGTTACACTGACTCTTGGCTAGCTGGATCTGACACAGCCCATCTCCTCTTCCCAGTAAAATACTGTTGAAGACAAAGAAAATACTAAAGCTCATGATCCCCCACCTCCAAAAAAAGAAAAAAACCCTTAATGTTAGAAAGTCTGGAACAATCCTTTTATAGAATTTTAAATAACTGGCTAGTAAGATGGCTGATGGAGTGGATTCAGGAAGGCAGTTGGTTCCTACACACTCACATTTGCTGCTTGAAACAGAATACGCCACCAACCCAACAATGGTGGCAAAGCCCTCCTTATTTCCCTTCTATCAGCAGCATTACTCAGAGCTATGAGTTGAATTCTGTTCCCCACCCCCAAAAGATGGGGTGAAGTCTTAAACTACCTTGGAATGAAACCTAATGTACAAATAAGCCCATTACTAGGGTCACCAAGTTAAAATGAGGTCATTAGGGTAGGCTCTTAATCCAATATGACTGCTATTCTTATTTTTTTTTTTTTAAAAAAGGCAGGGTTATTTAGACACGGAGCCAGATATACACAGAGGGAAGATGATATGAAGAGGTACAGGAAGGCCACCAGGTCCAAAGCACTGCACCTAGGAATTGATACCTGCCAAAGGTGGGCAGAGAACCCACCAGAAGTGAGGACACAGGCATGAAACAGAAGGAAATAACTCTGCCAACTTATTGATCTCTGACTTTCAGCCTCCAGAGCTGTTAAAGACAATAAATTTCTTTTGTTGCAAGCGCCAAAGTTTGTGATACTTTGTTATAGCAGCTCTAGGAAACTAATACACTCAGGCGCTTAAGATGAGTAGCAATGGCAACTCTTTCTTCATTGCATACTTTTTGAGACAGCTGAAAAACTGCATTCCCATATGGCAAGAGGATAATTGAGAACATATCAATCTGAGCCAAGTTGGCTGTTCACAATTTCCAGGTTCCTTTTGGTGAATATTCGCCAGCTCCAAAGAGTAGAGGTCTATGAAGGATCTAGGGCTGCCCTGCCCCCACTCAATCGCATTTCCTGACATATATTGCAATGAAAGCAAATTCCTACCTCAAATTCCAGAATACCTACAGTTGTGCAGAGACAAAAGCAGAGAAGCAGCTTGGTAAAGAGCCAGCTGTATCTCCTGTGGGCAAATTCCATAACAAAAACATTTTCACTCAAGGCAACTACTAGACTCTTGAGGCGGAACTCTAAGATAAAGAGCTGAACTCAGATAAAAAGCCAGTGATGGACTTGAACATGAACAGCATCCTAGCCCCAAAGAATCACTGCAGAGCTGATTGGAGAAGTACGTATCAGAAAAATGCAACCAGCAAAGAAACTGAGGAAGCAACTGAACTATTATCTCCATAAAAAGAGGTTCACACAGACAGTTTTATCATCATGTCCGTTCAAACTTCAAGGAACAGATAATCCCCATGCAGTATAAACTGTTCCTGAATAGGAAAGAAAGAAAACTTAAACTGTCTACTATATGAATAATCTTGACATCCAACTCTCACAAAGATAGCACCGCCACTAAAATACTCCTATAGAACAAACCAATTATGAGCACAAATTTTAAAATGTTCAGTAAAATAGCAGACAACTCAAGGAAATTATACACTAAAATATCATCCATTATAATCAACCAGAGTTATCCAAAGAATGCTGAAGTATTTTAAAATGAGAAAATCTATTAAAAATTCATTTTAAATAGGCATGCAGTAACCTCAAATGTCTCTCAAAAGGCACTTGTTAAAATGCTCCACATATTCAGAGTAAAAACTAAAAAAAACAAGAAACAGAAAATTATTATCTCAACATGACAAAGACTGTCTTAAACAAATCCATCCTATCTTAAGAGGAAAACAGTGACTGATGTTCTATCAAACTCAGAAAAAAAAAAAAGGCAAGAATGTTTGCTATTACCATTTTCATTTAACACTTTTATGAAAACCTGACCAAATGAGATATAAAGCACAAATTAGCTCTAATTATTGCAAATAAGTAAACTGTTATTTGAAATAAGACTATATACCTAGAAAACCCAATGGGTAGCAACATAACTTTAGAATATGAGAGCTTAATAACATCCCAAGGTAACATATATGTATACAAATATCTGGAGATTTCCCACATGCTAGTCATAAGTGCTTAGATAGCATAATGAAAAAGATTACACAGGTTAAACCTCCCTAAACCAAAATTCCAAAATCCAAAATGCTCCAAAATCCAAAACCTTTTGTATGTGGTGCTGAGGATCGAACCCGGGCCGCACGCATGCCAGGCGAGCACGCTACTGCTTGAGCCACATCCCCAGCCCAAAATCCAAAACCTTTTGAGCATCAACATGACATTCAAAATATTTCATATTTTGGGCCATTTTAGATTTTAATTTCCAGATTAGGGATGCTCACCTGTAAAAGTATGTGGAAATAATCCAAAATCCAAAATTTTTTCAAAATTTAAGACACTTCTGATCCCAAGCATGTTGAACAAGGAAAACTCAACTCATGTTTGCAATAACAAAAATGTAAAATATTTAAGGAAAGCCTAACAAGAAATGCATTCTTTTTTTAAAATTGCTTTTATTTTTTAAATACATGACAGCAGAATGCATCACAATTCTTATTATATAGAACACAATTTTTCATATCTCTGTTTGTATATAAAGTTATGTTCAAACCAATTCATGTCTTTATACATGTACTTTGGGTAATGATGTCCATCACATTCCTCCATCTTTGCTAACCCCCTGCCTCCTCCTTCCCCTCCCACCCCTCTGCCCTATCTAGAGTTCGTCTATTCCTCCCATGCTCCCTCTCCCTACCCCACTATGAGTCAGTCACCTTATATCAGAGAAAACATTTGCCATTTGTTTTTTGGGGATTGGCTAACTTCACTTAGCATTATCTTCTCCAACTGCATCCATTTACCTGCAAATACCATGATTTTATTCTCTTTTATTGCTGAGTAATATTCCATTGTGTATATATGCCACATTTTTTAATTCATTCATCTGCTGAAGGGCATTTAGGTTGGTTCCACAGTTTAGCTATTGTGAATTGTGCTGCAATAAACACTGATGTGGCTGTGTCCTTTTAGTATGCTATTTTTAAGTCTTTTGGGTATAGAGAGGGATAGCTGGGTCAAATGGTGGTTCCATTCCCAGATTTCCAAGAAATCTCCATACTGCTTTCCGTATTGGCTGCACCAATTTGCAGTCCCACCACCAATGTATGAAATGCATTCTTAAGGAGAAAAATAAAATATTACTGAGACATATAAAAATGGTGGCTAGCAGTACTTCATACAGACTTTTCCTATGCTCCCTAAGTGCCGTGAGAACTGGGGCCAGGTCTGGTTTGGATCTTCATGAGGTCCCCAATGCCTGAATGTGCACAATGGGTTTGAACATTCAAGATGATCACTGATCTTTGGCAGTGATACCCCCTGTTGTCTGGCAATGAATGGAGGAGTAGCTTCTTTCTGGTTATGTTTTTCATAGAACCAAGAAAAAGCTAATGGTAGATTATACACTGGCATTTAAGCACAGCACGCTGAGCTGTCAGATGTCTGTTCTGATCACATTCCACTGGCCAAAGAAGTCACATGGCAAAAACAGACATCTTTGGGGTAAGGAAGAATAACCCTCCCATAAGGAAGGGGCACACACAGAATAGTTTACAGTGAATTTAGAATGTGTGTTCGATGCAGACGTGTGGGAGAAATCTTCCAAGGATACCTGTTGAAGGAATAAATAAAGATGCAAAGATACAGGAAACTATGGAAACTCATACAACAATGATAACCAAGATTGAACCGCTGTTAAGGGATGGGCTAAATTTTCCATAGCACAAAATCAGCTGAATCAATAATATAAAGGCAAACTCTGCTTTGTAATATACCCCCTTCCAACACCTTAGAGAACTCAACTAAAGAAACTTAGGGAGGTGCTTCATCCATTCCACTGATGATATAATAAAGAGGAAAAAATGGTTAGAAACACTGAATAAATTTTTTAAAAAAACACAGTTTCAATGAATCATTAAGAAAATGTTGGGCTGGGGATGTGGCTCAAGCGGTAGTAGTGCGCTTGCCTGGCATGCGTGCGGCCCAGGTTCAATCCTCAGCACCACATACAAACAAAGATGTTGTGTCCGCCGAAAACTAAAAAATAAATATTAAAAAAATTCTCTCTCTCTCTCTCTCTCTCTCTTTAAAAAAAAACAACAGAAAAGAAAATCTGCCTTTTACCTTTCAGTTCCAGTAGACCAAACACACATTCATACCTATGTAGAGAGGATAAAAGGATATAGGAAATTTATATAACACATTAATAGGTTTGATTTAACAGATGTATATCAAACTTCAGTTATATTCAGAAAATATATATTCTTTTCAAATGCCATGGAAACCTAACAAAAATTGAACAATATTAATCCATAAGAAAATCTTACTGTTTTCCCAAAAGTAGAAATATTGCAGATTGCATTCTTACATTCTCTAACCACAATGTAATACACTCAGAAATTCATAATAGAAGAATTTTTTTTAAAACACTAGAAATGTCTAACTCTCTTAAATAACTTTTGAGACAAAGAAGAAATAAAACTTACAAGTACAGCCTATTTTTAAAATTATTACAATAAGAACAGAACATATAAAATGTAGGGGCTATGGCCAAAGAGACACTGAGGAAAATTAATAGCATTGAGAGTTTATTATTAAACATAAAAAAACTGAAAGTATGTGAACTAAGTACCCAATCCAATAAATTAAATTAGACTAAAATATCTATAAAATGCAGATTCAGGAAATAGACAACAATAAAAGTATTTTTAAAAATTGTTTAGCAAAACTAAAAACCATTTAAATTGATAAAGAATCTCGTTGCTTTTAACAAAAAAAAAATTAATAAAATAGAATGAATTCTGGGAAATGATAATTACTCAAAAAGAGAATCTTTTAAAATTCCCATATTAAATAGCTGTGTTATTCGATACCAGGAAACAGAAAAAGGAGGACACGTTTAACTTTTTTAAAAGTGATAGCAAAAGCACAAACATGAATCATTAAGAACATAAAAAGCAGTACACAACTATGAAGCAGATTATTTCAATTTTACATTTGATAATATGTGTCTAAATTTGAAAAGTATGATTTTCTGAAAAATATTAGTAAAAATTCCACAGTAGAAGGACAAAAACTTACATAGATTAATGATAAGAAAACTTCTTGGGTGCCTATGTGTGTTTGAACAAATTCTCCAAATAGCATCAAATGCAAATAGTTTTATGGATGAATTTTTCAAATTTTCAAGGAACAAGTCTTCTGTACACATTAAATTTTGTCAGAATATTAAAATCAAAACATGGGAAACCTCAAAATGTGTTTAGTGGAGCCAGCGTAATGGTGATACAAGGCCTGAAGAGTCAGAGAAATTAAATTCATGACACACTCACAGAATGTAATGCTGCAGTCAGAAATAAAGCAGTGTAGATCGTCTCTTAAACAGAATGAGACTCTTTTTTCTTACTTTTTTTTTTTTTTTTTTTTGATTCCAGGGATTCACCCCAGGAGCACTTAATCACTGAGCCACATCCTCAGTCCTTTTTTTTTAGAGACAGGGTCTTACTAAGTTGCTTAGGGCCTGGCTAAGTTGCTGAGGCTTCTTTTGAACTTGTGATTCTCCTGCCTCAGCCTCCTGAGCCGATGGGATTACAGGTGTGAACCACTGCACCAGGCAAAATGAGATTAACAGCACATGCCACATAAAGATAATAACACTTACTTAAAAGGACACAGGCAATTATAGCAATTCACACTTAAAACAGTACTGGGTATATCTTGGGTAGAGTGCTTGCCTAGCACACCCCAGGCCCTGGGTTCAATCTCCAGCATTCCAAAAAAATAAAATAACTATGTAAAATGTTAAAATAAGTGCTTCTGGGAGGTGGAAGGGAAGGAAATAAGAACAGGTTGTGGAGGAAGTTTGAATAAACAAACGAATAAATAAATACAAAGTGACATTTGCTGTAAACCAAGAAGCCCATTTAATTCAACCCTCTATGCCAGAGATTATTTAAAAGAAAAAAAAATGAAATAAGTAAAGAAAAAAAACTGAGAAAACTATGAATTAAATCTTCCTGATGAATACAGAATGTTAAACACTGACAAATATAATACACAAAAGCAAATTAAACTTTAAGTAGAAATAAAAATATGCTTAAATGTTTAACAATCCATTTATCAAATTCAAAAGAGGAAACCCATGTGTTTTTGATAGACGCAAATGGATGGTAAATGATTTTTCAACATTTAATCCTTTTTAAAACTTTTGGAAAAAACAGCATATTTCCTTAAAGTGATAATAATAACCTATCTCAGACAGAGAGACAATATTATACCAAACGATTAAATGCCAGAGGCACTTCTATTAGTCATGTACAACATTAATAACGTATTTAATACATTAGTACATATATGAAAAACTAAAGAGAACTGGCCAAAATAACTGTTATAATTGAGGTAAGCAATATGAAAAATCAATAGTTTTACTAGACATCAAAGTATTTGATATTTTAAATGCATGCAAATTCTTTTGAAGAATATAATGGGATGAGAGGCAAACTCATTTTGAAGATCACATAAATGCACAAGTGGACAAGGTTAGACCAAAAAGAATTTATGATGAAAAGAGTACCAGATACCAATACAAATTCTAACTCATAACTATTAAATTAATATATATTAAAATAGGTCAGTGCAAGAGGGATGAGAGCGCAGAAACAACCCAATAGGTATAACAATTTATTATCCCAGTTTATTGATTGTAATATTTCTGATATGAGGGTCTAACTCTAGATTTCCAAATTGCTGTGATTTCTAAATTAGGGTTGCACCTCAGTCAATTCATTCAAGAATCAAGGAAATAATTCTCAAAATTTTCAAATCCGTTGAAAGTGAATTAGTCAATAAACAGTTCTACAGAAATAGGTTCAACTCTCAGAGAAAACGATGTAAAGATTAAGTTCTTTCCTCATGCTGTATATCATTATAAATTTCATATGGTCTCAGGAAATAGAAGACAGAATGGAAGTATCCTCATTATCATCAAACTTGACCTACCTGGAGAGCCTAAAATAGAGATTTGGAATCTCTTAGCTGAATAGCAACTATACACCCCCAATACCCAATGTTAGGAGACATTACCATTATGTGACACTTACAGGATAAAGACCCTTCCCAATGCACATACCAGAAAGTACCCAGGAATACTGTAGTTGTGAAATAAAGAACTGATGTGTCCATAAAACAGATTATGGTATACCATCACAAGTCAGGAGCTGGAAAAATAGCTAAAGGTATAAGAAAATGTTCAAACTATAATGTTCAGCCAATAAATGGCATATAATCAACTTTCAAAAGTATATGCTCACATAGGTGTGTATGCATATACATAATTTCAAATAAAAATGAGGGAAAGAAAAAAACAAGAACATTAACTGTGCCCATTACTGAATGACAGGATTTTAGGATTTAGGTTGATTTTTACCTTTTGTTTTGTTTTTTGTTTGTTTGTTTTTTTTTTTTTTTTGGTTTTGTTTGTTTGGTTTTTTTGATACTGGAAATTGAACCTAGGGGAGCTCAACCACTGAGTTGCACCCCAAGCCCTTTTTATTTTGAGACAAGGTCTTGTAAGTTGCTGAAGCTGGCTTCGAACTTGCGATCCTCCTACCTCAGCCTCTGGAGCTTGGGGTTACAGGCATGTGCTCTGCTCACTGTCTTTTTTTATTATTTTCTGAATGTTACCTGAATTTCCTTATCATCTGCCCACACCTGAATTGATTAGAGAGGCAAATTATCCCAAAATTTGCCAACAATTTCTGGCAGAGCCTGTGTGTAAACATGTCCTCCAATAGACATAAGATTGATTAGCCAGATAAATCAGATTCTCTCTGAATGTTTGCACTGGAAACTACTAAAAAGCGGTTAAAAGAGGTCATGAGATAGAGCGGCTGTGTGTGAGTCGTAGCAAGCCAGAAATATAAGAAACGAGAAATTAAGTGTAAGAAGAAGTTAGCAGGTAGAGAAAAATGGAGGTGGGTGGGGGAAAGAGAAGTAGACAGAAAGAGAAGCAACCCGTGGAGAGTAACCGGGTTACACTAAGAGGGGAGCATTAGAGAAAATATCCGTGAACTTTGGCTGCTTCAGGCCCTAAAAATGCTTTGGATCTCACACCAGTCCTGGAAACCCAATAAAACCAGAATGCTATAGTTCGGTTTGAGTGTGTCAATCAAGCAGTCACGTTTTAAAATTTAACCCCCATTGTGAAGTATTAGGAAGGTGGAAGCTTAATCTATGATATTTATAGGTGGGAACTTTGGGCAGTGGTTAGGATTAAATAAGGTCATTAGAGTAGAACACTCATGAATGAATACTGATGGCTGTATAGACAAAGATCAGAGGAGACACACACACTCACATTCTGTCTCTTGCCATGTGATGCCCAGCTCCACCATAGGACTTTGACAGCAAGAAGCCTATTAACAGATTTAGGACTTTGAAACTTCAGAACTGTGAACTTAAAAACCTCTTTTTTTTAAATAAGTAATCTTGCCTCTGGTATTCAATTATAGTAATAGAAAATAGTAAGGCGACAGGTTATTGGTCTTAGATGCTTCAGAAAAAAAAATCTTTTTTTATTCTTTTTTATCCGAATGAATAAAAAGATCATTTGTAACCTATGAAAAGAGTGTATTTTATTTAAAAAATAAAAGCATCTATAAATCCGCTAAAAACGACAGGACATTCTCAAATGCTAATGTTAACTCTGGTTATCTCTAGTAGTGGAATTACAAATGATTTATTTTTTTTCTTCTTTGTGCATTTGGCATCTTCAAGTTTTCCAGAGTGAACATATAGTGCTTTTATAATCATTTATAAAACAAATACATGCTATTTAAAATGGCATGTGTGTGAATATGTTCTATTGACCTCAGTCTGATTTAAAAAAAAAAAAAAAAAACCTCCATAAATTTCACCACTAGTTTCCTTGAGGAACAAAGACCAAGACCTTTGCTGATATCCATCTATTTCCCACATTTTTTACAACTAAACTAAATAACCAAGTGTAGCTGTTCTGGGCCAAAGTTTGTATCCAAGGTCAATAGATTTCCCCTGCAGTGACAGAGTGGATCCAACATATTTAGAATGGCCTCCCATTGACTCATCTAACAAGCAATTAGTGTTCTGGAACAGGAAATGAGTACCATTGGAGCAGGGGAGGCATCTGTTTATAGAGCAATCTGCTTCACCCCAATGTCTTAGTCAAATTCGGCTGTAGAAAGAGGGCTTCACATCAGAGTATTCCACCCTTCCATCCGATGCCTCTCACCAGAAGAGTCCATCTCACCAGAAACCCCCCTCTTCCAAGGAATGGTGCAGACACAGACGATCAAAACAAGAGAGCACACTAAAAGGTGCAGACCATGTAGAAATTAGCATTTTTCTCTCTCCACTCACCAAAAACATGTCACCACCACCGCCCGCCCACACCCAGCCCCGAATCCCAGTGGTGTGACCTTGGCTGCTATCACGGATTCTTCCTGTTGGGATAAAATGGACATAGTGGAAACCTGAAGACATTCAAACACCAGTGTGTGGAAACTTGAACAAGACATTTAATCTTTTCGAGTTTCATCTATGAAAGAAAGAGGCTGATGCAGGCTCGAGGCTATCTGGAATGTTCTGCAAGCCGCCCCATGATCTAGGTGTCAGCAGCTGTACAAAGCATCATGGCCTACTAGGAAGGATGCAGATGCCATGATGCTTTCCAGACCTGCTTTCTCTGGGAGTATTTGAAGCAGCTGGGATGACACCCTTACAAACACCAGCTACCATGGGTAAGGCTGTTCCCCTGCGTGCATCCGCTGTCCTTTGCCTATGGATGTGCTGCTGCTGACACATTGAGAGCTGGGAGTTTGCTGCATTCAGATGACCCTCCAAACGCTGAGTTTTGATCTTATGGAAATTTTTGATAATGCGTTTTCTAGACACATCTAACAAAATAACTATTCACTTCTAAAAAGCCCTGGACTGTAAAAGGCTTCTCAAGTACCCAGGCATGCTCCAAAGATAAATTTAAAAGGAGTGAAGTCGAAATGAATTATAAACACGCGGATTAAATTTCCCACAAGTACCCAACTTTTTGAAAATGGAGAGAAATATGTTCAGAGGGGGGAGAGACTTAATTCTACAAAACTCAAAAATCATCTCTCAAAAGAATTGAGACATTTCGCCAAACTTGAGTAAAGGATGCAACGTTTCGATTTAATCTCCTTTGATCTGACCTACAGAGCCAGGATGATCCAAATTTCTGTTTGCTGGATTCTCTGGGTCTTTTGTGAATAGGGTCCAGGACTCCATTCACCTTAGGGCACCATAATGGTCAGATGGGGCCCAGATTTTTAAATTCGATATTCTTAGTAATGACACAGAAGATGAACCAGCACCTTGAGGTGTTCGGCGTCTAGGAAATGCTTGCAGTGCAGACACATTCAGGAGCTGAGCACCCACCTTCTCTAGACATCCGACAATCAAAAAATCCTGGAGTCTATCCAGCCTTTCTCTGTCATTTCCTCTCACCTCTTGAAAGTACTCAATGTACTCACCACTGCCTACTTTTTTGAATCTCGACTTTCTTGTTTCCTGATAACCCTCTTGTTCTTGTTATGTTTCTCTTATGACTAGTCCGTCTGTCCTTCCTATCTCATCCATGGTCACCTCCCGTTCAGAGCCCTTTATGGGTAGCACCGTCTACCAAATAAAGTCACGTTGCTCACTCCAACCTCCAAGGGCCTCTGTAACCTCATCTCCATCCATCTCTCCAATCTTGTTTGTTATTCTTTCCTTACTGTAATCCATTCTCTGACCCAACTGGACTTCCTAGGGTTTCCTTTTCATGCCAGAAGAGTTCCCATTAAGGTAGGTTTACCCTGAAGTCCCATAGGCCCTGGGCAAAAAAAATCCTGCAAGTCACCCAGATTTGTCCTTAGATGCCAGGTACATCATGATGATTACCAGGCTGCTGCTTCTATCCTGTTTATGCTAATTTTCTTCGCAATAGATAAGCTCTGGCACAATGCATCTTGCATTTCCCCCCTCACTCATAGCTCTTATCACAATCACGAATTACAGTTATTCCTCTACTCGCTTTATCTCCCCTATCATGGGGAATATTCCCGGAGGACCAAAACATTGACCCATGTATTTTTACATACCACAAAAGGGTCAAGCATGGTGCTTTGTACATCGTGGTGTTTGTTGACAGAAGAGAGTCCATCTCTCAGGGCATCAGCCTCCTCATCTCTGAGACTGGAGGGTTGTGTGGAATGTGTATTAGAGGCAAGGCCAACACACAGCCTCCAAGGGCGAGACCCGTCCTGGCCAAGAGAGTCGCAACTGGAAGCTAGAATCCCAAGAGCGTACATAAAGTGGAAATGGTGTCCCGAGGGAAGAAAACAAGCGTTGAGATTTGAGGTCCGCTAACAGATACTTCATAATTGGTCCCCTGTCCCTTAATGGTGGGCTCAGGGAGGCAGTCCTCTCTACCCAAAAGAGCATGAGAGGCCTAAAATTAATAGCACCATTTTGATGAATGGACCACACATCCCAATTGGACAGGGCAAGATAAGGTGAGAAGGATCCCATTCCCCACAAGAGCAGCTTCTCTAAATAGCCTCAAATCGATTTCCTAAGAATTAACCTATAAAAGTTGTTTTTTAAGCCTTCCAGATAGACTCAGTCTATTTTATAAACACTTTCTCAGATTTATGTCTGGCCTATAAAACCAGGCTGGGTCTTTGGTTGAGGGCAGAGAGACTCATATTTGGCTCTAGTATCCTGGAGTTACACTATAATGCTATTTGCTTAGCCAATGCTGGGGGCCTTCTTCCTAGGTGAAACCTCCTTATAAGGAGGTCTGTTTTTTATATACTTCAATAACTATCCCCACTTTGGAGGGCCTCCAGGATGGATTGTCCATATACCTAGCTCTATAGCCAAGAGAGATATAGTGAGGTCCCAGTTTATTTAGACAAAGCTTTGATAACCAGAATCAACTATTCTTTCTCAGCCCAAGGCTTATAGGGCAGCCAAAAGTCTTCAGGGAACAAATGCACTTGTAAAACAACAGACTTTGCGAGCCCTTGGAAAAACTGTCACCTGTAAAACTGCACAGACATGTCCTGCCTGAGTCATAGAAATGAACTTTTGATCAAAGACGGTGGCTACAGTAAGTGGAAGGGCTCCTAAGAGGACTGCAGAGAACAACAGTCATGCCCTGTGGGGGGAATAAATCTCTTCCCACTGGAGTTTTGAGGGACCAAGTCCAGAGGGCTTGAGATGAGAAGAAATGGAGGTATGATTGACAGAAGAACAAAAGTAACTTAATTCCACTGTCTTCACTTAAATACGTTTTCTTTCCTGTTTAGTTGTTGATCTCAGGCAGCTTTCATTAGCAACTGTGATTCCTGGTGAGAATTGTTTTTTGAAGTAGCTGAGCAGAGAAGAAAACTTGAAACCCATAGTCAAGGGGAAGTAAGGACAAAACTGAAGACTTATCTTCAGATCTGGATGGCACTCAGAGCTCCAGCTGCAGTCTTTTCCTCCTACCCCATAATGAGAATTGGCACAAGAAAATTTAACTAGGGCCGTCTTTGCTTATGCACAATTTCATTACCCATAGTCAACTGCAGCCCAAAAACATTAATGAGAAAATTTCAGAAATAAACAATGTATAAGTTTTAAATTGCAGGCGGTTCTGAGGAACATCATGAAATCTCCTGCAGCCCCACTCTGACCAGCTCCATCCAGCCCCAAACACAAGCCTTCTCTTTGTCCAGAGTATCCTCACTGTATAGGCTACCCACCTGTTAGTCACTTAGTAGCCATCTCAGCGATCAGATCCACTGTGAAGGTATCCCAGTGCTTGTACACAGGGCTTGGCACTGTCCTCTGATTCAGAGATTATTATTATTATCAATCCCTGGGGACTGTAGAATGTATCCCCTGCAGATAAGGAAGGACTACTGTAGTTTATTATTATACCAAAAAAAAAAAAAAGGAGAGAAAAGGTACCCTCAGTAGAGCAGAAATTGTAGAAAATATGGAAAGAGAAAAGACAAAGGAGACCAGAGAGCATCTTCTTGAGCTTCAAGAGAGAGCTCTCTAAGATGCTCTTGTTGAATTTGCAAGACCATAGTTTAAACTAATTACTCACCTCTTCTATGAAAGACTACCAGAAATATTTTGCTATTACTTCTACTCTTTTGCATTTTCTATTACTATGGGTTTTTCTTTGTTTCTTTTTTCTTCTGCCTGTCTTTTAGTAAATAAATAGTTTTCTTTACTCCCCTTTTTCCTTCCATGAATTCAAAAATTATACACTCTGATTTATCATTTTAGATAGCTAAGATACCTAAAAATAGAAACAATCAGAACCTCTATCTTCCAGACAAAACTTCAATTCTGATCTCCCTTTCCCATCTGCTATTTTATAAATGATAAATTTATTAATGATAAATTAATTTCTCCTTGATTTCTTTATTTTTTCAAGTTATTTTTAATTCTCTTGCCATATTTTTACATTGCCATGTCTTTTTTCTTGACCTTTTAAACATTGGATGGGAGGCAAAAAACACTTTTTTTTCCTGTTGGGTAATATCACATTTTAGCTTAAGAATATGAATATTTTGAATATCAATAATTGAAGCTGCTGGGGGTGGGGAGGTCACATTTATTTGTAGGCATTAAGATAGTTCTGAGGTCTGAAGAGCAAAATATCTCTTATAAATTGTAACAAAATTCTCATCTCAAAATAAAACACTCTGAAGTGTATACAATTATGTCCATATTCAACAGGTTTACAATATCCAGAAAACCTGGATTTCTAGAAATGATAAATGAAATAGCTTTTTAGTCAGAGAACATAGTTTATACCAAAATGATAAAACTTGAAACCTGGCCCCATTGTGCAGAAGTCTGTTCCATTCTTTGTCGCCATTGTTAAAAACACAGATCCTGGGACATCCAGCAAATGCCAAGCAGATTTATCATTTGAACACAGAAAATTCCAGTAAGATTAGCTTTAATACTTCATTCAAATAGGGCATTTAATTCAAATTCCTTGGGATTCCCTAAAGGCTTATGGGGTTGCTGTTACCATTTCTGGGAGTATGGTATCATACACTTGATTTCCTTTGAGTGTAGCCATGGTTGTGGAGTTATAAACCAGGTTCTAGAACTTCTAACTCAATGAAGGCAGAGAGAGGTCACAGATCCAACCAGAGGTTGTGTTCAAGCTGCTTGGGTCAATTCTATCTTTCAATAAAAAGACCTGAGCTATGACAACCATGGCCACAGTACATGTCACACTGGGTGGGGTGCTCCCACCAGAGATCTCAGGATAGTGCTCCTTCTGAATGTATACCATCCAAGCGGGTCACATCAGACACTTCCTGTGAGCCAGTGTGAAGCCACAGCAGCTGTCACCTTTGCAAGCATAAAGTCTTGTCTCCCTTGAGTTCATCTGTGTATACGTGGTGTGTGTGCACAAGTGTGCACCTCCCTATCTCTGCACACACTCACCAGAGTATACACTCTTAACATGGGAGCACAAAAGGGGCTGGGCCTTTTATGTAAGTCTAATTTTAGACTGGGTCAAAATGAGGAAATTGTGGGCTGGGGATGTGGCTCAAGCAGTAACACGCTCACCTGACATGCACAGGGCGCTGGGTTCGATCCTCAGCACCACATAATAATAAAGATGTTGTGTCCACCGAAAACTAAAAAATAAATATTAAAAAAAAACCTCTCTCTCTCTCTCTTAAAAAAAATTGAGGAAATTGTGCATGCAGCACCAGCATTCAACTGAGTGTCTCCTTGTTTTTAACTCTCTCCTACAAATTAGTCCCTGTTTATATATCATTGTTTATTTATTTAGAGTTATCAATATGCTTATCAATCTTTTTCATACAATAACTTAAATCCCTCTGTTTGATTTCCTCCTGACTTTCATGTTTCAGTAGTTATTTACACAGAATCAGTAAGGGTTCTTTGAAAAAATTTTCATATTTGGTTCTCACTGTTGAATGACACCTTTAGCTGGGTATAAAACTCTAGGGTGTTAGTTGTTTCCCTAAGTACATTGAAGGCATAATTGCATTGTATTCTGACATACTACCTATGAAAGGTCTGCTATCTGTCCAGTAGTTGTTCTTTTGTAGATATATATTTTATCTTTTATTTGTACTGTGTTTTGAATTTTTTGGTTGATCTTCAGTATTTGGCAGTTTTTCCCATATGTGATTAGGTGAAGATCTTTTTTTTCAAAGTTCTGCTTGAGACTTTGCATAGTATTTCAATTCAAAGACTTATGTCTTATTATCAGATATAGAAATCTCCCTCGGTCTTCCCTTTAATACTCTCTCTCCTTCACTGCCATTATTTTCTCTTCTTAGAATTTCTATTAAGTAAATGGCAGGCCTTCTCGCTCTGAGTCTTTTAACTTCCTTTTCATCATTGTAATCTCTTCATATCTCTGTGATATATTCATAGTAGTTGCCTCAGATCTGTCCTCTAAATCAAGCTGAATTTGATTGATACCTTGTATGTTCATTGATTTCAGTTACTGTATTTTCAATTTCTTGAAGTTCAATTACATTAATTTTTAAGCCTAATTGATTTCAAAAGTACCTTGATTTTTTTTACTCCTTTTACTTTTAATAATTTCAAACATAATTATTAGAGCAATAAGCTATATGATACAGAGAGAGAGAGAGAGAGGAGAGAGAGAGAGAGAGATATCCCAGGTGTTTACTAGACTGTACCTTATAGGTTTGTGTGAATATACTATATGGTGGTTCACATAATGATTAAATCATGTAACACCTCAATTCTCTAAACATATCTTTGCCATAGGCAACTCATGACTGTATTTGAGAGGCTATATACTTGGTACCAGGCATTAGTCTTTAAACTTGAAATGCATCCATGAACAGAACAGGTAAATTCCCTGCCTTCCTGGGGTTTGCATCCTGGTGGAGGGAGACAGACAATAAATAAGACATATAAGATGGAGAGTATGTCAAGTGAGGCCAAAGCTAGGGGGGAAATAAAGCAGGAGAGGTGTAGGGAAGAGGAAAAGATGCAGATTTAAATAGATATAACATGGGAGAGACCTGTGTAAGGTAGAGAGCAAGGAACAAGCTCTGCATTTATCTAAGAGAACACTCTTAGCAGAGGGACTGTGAATACAAAAGCCCTAAGACAGCACCGTGCCTGGACTTTTAGAGCAATAACATTGATACCAGCATGACTGGAGGAAAGGTACTGAAAGGCATGAGAGCCCCTGTAAGATCTTTGGCTTTTACATTAAATAATATTGGAAGCCATTCAAGGGCTTCAGTGAGGAATGACATGATCCAATTAATATTATTAAAAGATAACTCTGGCTACTTTGTTGAGGATAGGAAACAATAACAACAACAAAGCAGAATTATGGAGACCAAAAAGAGCTATTCCAGCAATCTTTTCAAGATATAATAGCGACTTGAACCAAGAACTGGGAGGTAGTGACGAATCGACAGAATCTGGGTCTATCCTCAAGGTCTACCCCACAGGGATTGGGTGAAAAGTTGGATGTGAAATGTAAGGAACATAAAGACTATCTCCTCATTCAAAGGTGACTCCAAAGTTTTTGGCCTGAGTTGTTGAGAGAATGGACTTATCATTTATAGAGAAAAGAGAAGATGCAGAGTGTTCTAGTTTGGATATGAAGTATCTCCCCCAAATCTCCTGTTTCAGCAGGAATATTCAGAGATGAAATGATCGGAATGTGAGAGCCATAACCTAATCAGTCATCCTGGCTTGAATGGACTGACTGGATGGTAACTGCAGGCAGGTGGGGCATGGTTGGAAGAAATGGACCAATGGGAACTCTCCCTGGAAGAAAGTGTCTTTCTGAGGCCCCTCTCTCCTCTCTCCCTGTCTCTCTCTGCTTCTGAGCCACCATAAGATGAGCTTCCTTCCTCTGCCATACCATTCAGCCATGGTGCTCAACCTCACCTTGGACCCAGAGCAATGGAGTTGGCCAAGTGTGCATGAGACCTCTAAAATTGCAAGCTGCACACAAACTTTTTCTCCTCTGAGATTTTCTCATCAGGAACTTGGGTCACAGAGACCAAATGATGAAAACACAGGGGGACAGAGTTTGCAGAATGATCAGGAGAATGTTTTTCTACACATTATATTGGTTTGCCATGGCAAATTACCTCCAAAATTTGGCAGACTGAACAATAAGTATTTATTTTATCAGGATGTCTAAAGGCCAGGAATCTAACCTCCATTTACCTGAAGGCTCTGCCTCAGATAGTTCATGAGAAGAGAGTTAAGCTCATCAACCAGGGCTTCAAGGATCTAAAGTGTGACCAGCAGTGGAGGACCTGCTTCCAAGATCACAAGTCTGCCATGTTCATGCTGGATGCTGATTTAAAGCCTCAGTTCTTCTCCACAGGGGCCGTCTACATGGTAGCTGGGATCCTCTGGAGCAAGCAATCTAAGAGCAAGATCAAACGTGACTATAAAAGAAGCTCAATATATTTTTTAAATATAACTGACTCTCAAAAGGGACTTCATATTACTACTGTCAATCACATTCTGTCAATCACCCAAATTCTGACCTCAGCATGGGAAAGACTACACAAGTATGGGCCTACCAGGAGCCAGAGGTCTTTGAGGGTCACCCTGGAGACTGGCTAACACATACATGTTTGATACACTTATTAGATTTCTCCACGGAACCATCTTGAAGCTAATCCGGAATTGAGAAGCATCTAGAATTAAGAGTTCAGACTGGAGCTAGAAATCAATAGTATAAAGGGTGATATAATCTAGGGAGTCCGCAAAAATTTTTTAGGTATGTTCTTAAGTAAATTCCCCCTCAAAGATGTCATCCTTTATTTCTTCTCTTTTGTTCTCTGAGTTGGTAAACGGAGCCCTAGAAAAAGTGCTGACTCTGTGCTATAGATCCAGAGTTTTCCTTTCCTCTAGTAACTTTTCATGTCAACTTTCTTTGCCTCGGTGTTCTCACACCAGGGAAGTGGCTCAAATTTGGGGGTATAGGCCTGGGGTTTGTGTTTCTTAAGGCTTTTTGGGGGGGGTTCCCTATCCAAGGGCCCAACTCCCTTGCTCCTTCCCCCTGACTAGCAGCAGAGTGGTTTTTACAAAGAAGCAGCTATCAGAAGCCCCAGACTCCACTCCGGGAGGTCTTCTCTAGGAGTCTCAAGCCCCCCTCTCGGCTCTACCCTGGAGAATTACCCTGCAACCCCTACCCCTGGGGCCTCTATGGCTTTTACACCCTCAAAGAGCAAAAAACAGCATCAGGTCCCAATTCCTCTTCTGGCCTAGATTTATCTGTTAGTTTCCGTCACCTTGTGACTTCTTCATCTTTCTTTTAACTTGAGTAGGTAAACACAACGTATTGTTGGTAATCATTAACCCAGCACTTCTCTGTGTTTGTGATAGGAAACAGAATCTTACCCAAGTCAGGCAGAGCTGCCATTTTGTTCACAAGACAGGTTCTGTTTCTAGCTCTCCATTAACATTCTATTACTGATTATTTCCCCGATATGACCTCAGGCACCTTCCTAAATGCTTGCCACCCTAAAAAAAACAGATTTCAAATATTAGTTTCTCATAATCCCTTCCTTTTGTTACAATGACATAATGATTTTTTTCTCCGAACTCATTAAAAATAACAACAACAACAAAACTTTGGAAAGGTATCTCCACCCTTCTAGGGAACAGATCTGGGTTCTCTTGTTGTTTCTAATCAGATCACGTACGTGTTGAAATCTCTTTCGTAAACTATACTTGCCCAAAACGGTACCTTTTTCACATAACTATAAATGGTAAGAACCAAAGTTTCTTCTATCAAAGACTTTCAGACAAAACATCGTTAATAGCCGTGTAACTTTTTATTCAGCTGAGAAAACATTCTTTTTGTTTATCATTAGCGAGAAGTGGTCTTTTATCTTTCCATGGTGAAACAAAACTGTGAATTCATTTGGATAATTAGAATCTATACCAATCACTGAATAGAATCCCAAAGCTCAATTACAATTGGCAATCACTAACCGTCAGGCTGATGTGCAGTGCCTATGAATTTAACTCCTGATCTAGCACCTTTAGTGCTCCTTGTAAAGGAACCTTTGATGAATCTCATTTTACACCAGCCTCCAGAAAAGAGGCTTTTCTCCTTTTTTGAGAATGCTCCATATCATATCCACAGAAATTTAGCATGTGCTGCCAACATCCCTTGATGGACCAAACAGAATCATCAGCAGACATTCATGGCTCTGAAGAGGAGCCATGTAACAGACGTCACCTGGCCCCTCCAGGCTGCAAAACCATCAGACACAAGAGTGAAAAGGGGACACCAGGGACCCATCTGGCAAAAGTCCACACTCCATGGTCCATACCTCTCTGACGGCCTTGCCACCATACGTTGTCTTGGCTGCCATGATGACCTGTATCCCCCAGGATGTCAGTCACTTCCAGGAGCCCAAGAGTCACCAGCCATCCCTAATCATCCTGCCATTCTGGACATCACTACTCTAAACTTGTCTCTCACCTCCTTCAACTCATCCAACACAAGCCAGTTCCCTGTAGTCTGAACATTCCCATTACTTTGTTCTAACCAAACCCTGGTTCATCTCTGAGAATATAGACATCTGAAGTGGTGACCATTTTCTGCCTCTCCATCCTCAGTCCACCTGGCCAAATGCAGGGTCATGTCCTACCCACTCATCGCGACTATTCCAAGGGTTATTCCTCTCTCCTCCCCAACTCCCTCAACCACAAAGCTCATACCTCCTCCTTTTACCAGTGGTGCCCTTTATGCATAAGTCATCCACAGACTTCAGTAGATTTCCCTTCAGTCCTTGAAGGCTTGATCCTTGATTCTCTCAAATATTACTCTTGCCCAAATTCCCAGTGACTGTAATATCAAGTTAATGATCCTTCCAAAACCCTGGTCTCTCGGAACCTTACCCTTCAATTGTATTGTCCTCTGCCCTCTCTCAGCCACCTATTTTGTAGTCATGCCCTAGACCTGATTATTACCAATAAGTGCACCTGCTACTGCACAATCCTAATTGCCTATATCTCACAATTATCTCCCACCCGCTGTCCCTTTTTTAAAAAATTACCTCCAGTTTCAACACTTATCCATACCCACCAGGCCCTCAGTCCATTCATCCAACAAACACTTGCTCTCCCTCATCTGTCTCTGATCCTCACTTCCCTGTCACCCAGTTCAGATTCCATAGTCCATCTTTATAGTCACTGACTTGCATATCCCCCAATTCCCACCCTTCTCCTTTCTCTATTGATTGCTCTCTTTGCTTTTCTCTGAGCCAGAACCTGTGCAGCTCAGCATGGCTGCCGAAAACCACCCAATCATGCTCACGAGAGTAACTTGAAATTAATGACCACCGATATTCAGCAGGTTGCTTAGAGTGACTCAGTCATCCGACTGTGTGTCCTTAATGCAGTTATTCTCCTATGTACCTAAGGGACTATTCAACACCACCTCTGTCATCCGATCTTCAACATTGCCTTCCATTCTCTACCAGTGCCCTTACTTCTGATCTTTCCGGAAAAAAAAAAAAAATTAGAAGACACAACAGAAAGCCTTCCACATCCTCCTACTACCCCTCAACTCAGCTACCTATGTCTGGACTCACTTAAACGTCCTTCTCTTGCCTGCCTCCCTGTTTTTAATGGATTGTCTGTTCCCCTTAAAGGAACTCTTTGTTGGAACCTGTAACTTCTCATCTTTTCAAAGCTATCACTTCAACAATTCCGTCATCGCTCTCATCATTAATCTCCCTCTCTGCTGCATGATCTCCAGCAGAATACAAAATCATAGATGATCCTCCATTTAAAAAAAAAAAGAATCCCCCACCCCCATGACCCCACATACACTTTTAGTTGTGATTTCTTGGATTTCCTGTAAGGGCAAATTCTTGAAGGAGTTAGAGATACTGAACACAGACAATCTCTTTCCCGGGCCCACTTGAACCTGCTATATAATCTGATTTTCCTCCCTGAAAATGCTGTTAGCAAAGTCGTCAGTGACTTGTACATTGCCAAACCCCACAGTCAGTCCTCAGTCCCTCAGTCATTGTCTCTCTCATAAATATATATATATTATATATATATATATATTTATATATATATTTATATATTATTATATATTAATTTATATATTATTATATATTATATATTAATATATTATATATTATATATTAATATATATTATATATTAATTATATATATTAATTTATATATTAATATATTATATATATTTATATATATTTATTAATATATTAATATATATAAATATATAAATATATATTATATATATAAATATATATATATAATATATATTTTTATATATATATATTATATATATATATATATATATCAATGTTTACTGCAGCTCAATTCACAATAGCCATATATATATATTACCCTCTCTCCAAACACGCTCTGCACTTACCTTCATTCTCTTCCTACCCCACCAGCTGCACAGTGTTAGTCTCCTCTCCTTGTTCTGATTTGCCTCTCCATCCTCCAACTGCTAGAGGTCCCAGGAGTGCATCCTCTTTCCATGGGGATTTCATGCCAAACCATGGCACCATATACCATATATACCTGATGACTTCCTGAATTCTGGATTCCCATCTCCACCCACCTACTTGTCATCTCTGCTTGGATAACCTATGCTACCTTAAATCTGCCTCTTATTTTTTCCCCCAGCAAAATGTATTCTTTCCATTTCAATAAATGGCAAAGCTCATGCTTTCAGAAACCCATAGCCTAAGCCTCTCTCTTGAGCCTCGGCTCTCACACCCCACATCTAAACCATGTGCCATCCTGTTATCTCCTCCTTGGAAATGTATCCTGACTCCAGCCAGATCTCACCACCTGTCCAGCTCTGGTGCAGGCCACCTGCAGCAGCCTCCCTATCTCCACTGTTGCTCAGTTCAGTCCATTCACAGCAGAGCCATTGAAGATCCTTTCAGCACACACCACAGATTTGGGCACACCACTCCACAAACCCATTGAGATCTCGCCATCTCACTAGAAGAAAAATCTCAGAATCTTTTGGGCTCCATCTTTAGCTTCTGTCTCTCTCTTGCCCACCTGGACCCAGCCACATGAGCCTCCTTATTGTTCCTGGAACACACAGAACATTCTTCCACTCTGCATGGAATGCTCTTCTCCCAGATATCCTCCTGGCTCACTTCCCCAGTTTCTTCAGGTCTACCGTCAAATGCCACTTAATCTGGCCTCCCCTGACCACCCGTATAAAAGAGCAGCTCCACTGACCCATGTTACAGGCTGAAGTGTATCTCCCCAAAGTGACATTGAAATCCTACAACCCCCATACCTATAAATATGACCTTGGAAATAGGATCTTTACAGATGACCAAGTTAAGATGAGGTCATTAAAACGTGGAATGCAACCACTGTTTGACCCAGTTATCCCACTCCTCAGCATATACCCAAGGACTTCAAATGAGCATACTGCAGTGATGCAACCACATCAACGTTTACTGCAGCTCAATTCACAATAGCCAAGCTATGGAACGAACCGAGTGCCCTTCAACAGATGAATGGATAAAGATAATGTGGTATATATACAAAATGGGGTATTACTCAGCCATAAATAAGAATGAAATTACGGTATTTGCAGATAAATGGATGGAACTGGAGAATATCATGCTAAGTAAATAAGCCAATCCCCAAAACCCAAAGGCCAAATGTTCTCTCTGATAGGCAGATGACTACACACAATAAGGGGGAGGGGAGGGAAGGAAACAAGTTCATTGCATTAGACAAAGGGGAATGAAGGGAAAGAGGGGATGGGAATAGGAAAGACAGTAGAATGAATGTTATGTCTGCATAACTTTCCTATGTTCCTATGTTCATACACAACCAGTGTAACTCCACATCATGTACAACCACGAGAGTGGACAGTTATACTCCATGCCAAAATACATTCTACTGTCATGTACATATAAAAAGAAAAAATTAAAAATAAATAAATAAATTTTTTTAAAAGATGAGGTAATTAGAAGGAACTAAATCCAATACCACTAATGTTTTTATAGAAGGGGGAATTTTTTTTTTTAACTCAGAGGTAGAGACCCAAAGAGGGTGCCATGTGAAAGTTCCTGCCATAACACAAGGAACCATCAGCTGGGAAAACGGCTTAGAGCAGATTCTCCCCAGAACTTTCAGAGGGACCATGGCCCTGCCAACCCTGGAACTTGGACCTGTGTTCTCCGTAACTGGGAATCACTGAATTCCTATTCATTAAGCCACTCAATGTATGACTCTCTATTATAACACCCCTACCCATAAAAATTAAACTAATGCAATTTACTTTTCTCTAAACCGTATAACCATCTGATTGATTGATTGATTGATTGATTGATAACCTTCATCAGGAACTGTTTCCTTACAGAAGAGAGGGGGGATTGTATTCTCCATATAGGAAGGATTCTTTTTCCTTCTAAGAGAGTGAGTAGGGAGGAAAAAAAAGAGAAAGTAAGCATGCACTTTCAGCCAATAAATTCTTTCCTGCCCAAATATAGCAGTATAGATACTGGTATACCTAACCATATACACATTGCTTTATATAGAATATATTTCAGTATCATTAAATCTACCACTAGGGTGTATACGTACACTGCTGCCTACATTCCCAGACCTTAGGCAAGTACTCAATAAATACTTGTGGAATTAATGAATAAGGGGGTGAATGAATCCCATCCACAGAAACTGACTGCCTACTCCGTGTGAAGAGCAGAGCTGAGCATTGTGACATTGTGACAAAGACAAGTGCAATGTGTTTAGAGGTGGAGATACACTTCCTCTATCTCACTTTAGGAACCACTCAAGCCTCGGTATTTTCCTAACCTCTCTAACAATTAGCAAGATGATCCCTCCCCAAGCCATCGTTAGGGCCTCCACTGCAGCCTCAACTGCTCTGGCCTTCCAAACAGTTTCCTTGTTTCATGAAAAGAGAAATGTGGTCCAATCCTCTTGGTTTTGTTGTTGTTGTTTAAATTATGCCCCTTCAATGAAGCAAACCAATCTTAATGACTTCCTTTCATTTCTGTTGAGTCTCTGACCTTCCCCAAAGGAAACTACAACCCCCTCTCCCCATACTGTACCTGCTAGGTGTTTTCCTAGATTCTCTGATCCTTTTATAAAGTTTGGCCCTTGCTTGCAAACTCTCCAGTCACATCTTTGCCAAACCACCAGCCCCTTTACTTCTTAAATTCCCTTATGATTAGTGAGTTAAGATTCAAACATGAGGATCTGGTGAAAAATAAAAAATAAAAAACACTTTGATATAAATTTGCAGAAGAAAGAACCAGTGTTGCAAGGTTTTTCTCATAACTGCTTCTTCTCCTCCACACTGCAAGTTCATAACTTAGTTCCCGTACCCTACGACAATTCTGGGAAAGCCAGACCTTAAATCTGAAATGATTCCATGAGTCTAAAAATTTAAAGTCAAAATGTTGCATGTCAATTCTCATACCCCAGTCATAACAGCAACTACTCTGTTGAGTTGAATGTTATAATTTTTGTTTTCTTTTCCTGGCTGAGAAGTCTTTAAAGTGTCTTTAACAAAGAAATATCCCCATGCAGGCTTTTAGAGAGGCATCCCTCAGAATCCAATCCAAACATTTTTCTCTCCTCCGAGTGGCCTTCCTAGATTTCATGTGAATCAAAAGCACCCTTCTCAGTATGCCACGGCCACTGCACCTGAACACTGTGGACCCAATCATACCTGCTTTGCCCACCATTTTCCTCCACATGCTGAATTTCACTAATTATCATTGCATCTAGATAATACAAGCCACAAAAGATGGAGTGGTTACATTTTAAGTATCTTTCATAATGCCTTGCATGGTGTGGAATAGATTCCCAATCAAGATTTGGTAGGTGAACATAAGAATAGAAAATGTTCTTCTAAAGGAAACAACCAAATAATAGCAAAAAAAAAAAAGCAAATTATATTCAGGGTTTAGAGTTCCCTGAGTGGAATAGTCTAACTATTAATATACCACTTGCCTTTTCTCAGAATCCACTGCATTTATGCTCAGTTGATTTCATCACAGAGGTTGAATCCCACTATTGCAAATTCCAGAGTTCTCTCCAAATTGTACTAGATAGATACATAGATAGACAGATAGATCCTTTTTTTTTTTTTTGCAAATTCCTAAGTCACTCAAGTGCCATAATGAACAACCTCCAATCACAAAGGGGCACCACTGAGTCTAGCCATCTGGAGGGCTTCTGGACTTACCACATGAGGAAGTGAGAGGACCCCAAGCAAAAGAATTAGTCCCTGATCCTAGAGAGATTTCCTTCCCTGCTCATGCCTGATGTCTCAACCCTGGTTTCCTGGAAAAGTAATCTGTTCTCTCTCTCTTTTTTTTTTTTTTAAGAAAACATATCTACCAATCAAGGCAGTAAAAATTTGAGTTCAATAGAACCATTGCTCACATAAGCCAAAGAGTGAAAGCAACCCAAGGATCCATCAAAAGATGAATGAACAAATAAATCGTTTGGTGTCTCCTTACAGGGGAATATTATCAGCCTTAAAGGCAATTTTGACACACACTATATACTATGATGGACCTTGAGGACATTATGCTAAGTGAAATGAGCCAGTCACAAAACAAAAATACAGACTGATTCTGTTTACATGATGGAGCTAGAGTAGTCCGATTCATAGAAACGGAAGACCTAATGGTGGTTATCAGAGGTACCAGGAAATGGAGAGTTAGTGTTTAATGGGTACTGAGTTTCAGTTTTGTAAAGTAAAAATGCCTGGAGGTGGATGAGGCTGATGGGTGTACTCAACACCCCTGAACGGTGCCCTTACAATGGTTAAAATGGAAAAGTTTATGTTATGGGTATTTTTCTTCAATGAGGAAACTTTTTTAGTTCAAGGGGAAATTTTCATCTCTGGGAAAGCAGAAAAGACAGCACAGACGGATTCACATGGCTGAATTTCCAGATTCAAGCCGAAGACCCACAGGTGGAGGATTTCAAGAGAAGCACATTCCTGCAGGTAGTAAAAGAGCAGAAACTTGCGTGGGGACCCCTGGAGGTCTATACAGCCAGTACAGGTGGTCCAACTGGAGGGCTGAGAGGAGAAAAAAATAGGGAAATGCACCCAATGTGAGAATGTGGAAGTGTTTCCATAGCAGGAGCTTATGCTTTCCTCTCTGTACTAGATATCCACCAAATACTTTAATGCATACGTACTCTATATGTATTCTTGCTTCTGTTGAAGGAGCTGCCTAAGAGAGTCTGGGGTATCCCTGTGTGAAGACTGTGGCTGCTTTGTTCCTGGTTTCCTTCCCACCCCACCCCCCATGTCCAGGAAGCCTGCCCTGCTGCCCTGACAATTACTCAGAGAGACCCCTTCTAGGAACTTGGATTTCTGACACAGGCTGTGGCTTCAAGTGACCCTTCTTGGAATCCCAAAAGGAAACCATGAATGAAAGATCCTTTGGCAGAGAGCACAACTCATCATGTCCCACCTTAGGGCAGGGAGAAAGCAGATTGTGGGATCCTTGTAGGGGTAAAGACTGAGGTTCCAGTGCAAATTCAAAATAGACAATGCCTTCATTCCCATCTTGTGGGATCCAACTGGCCCAGAGACCAGTAGGAAACCCCATATTTTCTTCACTTTGTACCGCTATCTTACTTATCGGATTGACACTGCACTAGTTCATAATCACAGAATGACATCTACCTACCTTCTCAATCTGTGACTTCCTTGAGGACAGGGGCTACTTCTTTATTCGATTTGTAATGCTTAAAAAAAAAATGCTCAGTAAGTTCAACGAATGAATGAATGAACTCTAATCTTGAGACACTCTTTGTTGCTATTACTCTCTTCTCGAAGACCTGGCATCTACAAACAAACAAACAAACAAACAAACAAAAACAACCCTGACTTTTAAGGAAGAACTACACATGGACTTTTCAGCAGCTTAGGCCCTTTAGGTGAGGAATACCTGAGAATCTCACATCATCTAGTCCAGATGCAGTGACCAGGAAGAACTCAGCTCTAGAGCACTCGGCAGATTCGGCAATAGAACTCAAAAGACAGCACCCAGGTCTGTAGCAAACTGAGAGCCAAGTCACAGCTCCTCATCCAACCTTGGTTTCCCCAAGGTGATCAATTAGCCTTTGAAGGGCAAATTTGGAGGGGTGTAAGAGGAGATAAGCAGAGGTTAGGTTTCCCGGTGACCCACCACGTGATACACTTCTTTTTTTTTATTGGTTGTTCAAAACATTACAAAGCTCATGATATATCATCTTTCATACATTTGACTCAATTGGGTTATGAACTCCCATTTTTACCCCGTATACGAATTGCAGAATCACATCGGTTACACATTCACATTTTTATATAATGGCATATTAGTGACTGTTGTATTCTGCTACCTTTCCTATCCCCTACTATCCCCCTGCTACCTTTCCTATCCCCTACTATCCCCCTGATACACTTCAATAGAGGTCTTCATGTAGGGAATTGTGCTCAGAGAGCCCACTCTATTCTGAGAACAGTATCCTGGAAATCGAGCAGCACTGTGGGCCTGTTCGTCTGTCTGTCTTCTGGAGTAATTGTCAAACATAATTTATTAAGCTCCATTTGGGATTATAATAAATTATATCATCAGAACCACAGTAAATAATGATGCCCACCTCTCTAGAGTAGTAAGGTGTTTCATTGATCAATATCTTGCTTTTATGGGGTTGTTTACCTTCTCTGAGCCTTGAGTTATTTATCTTTACAACAGAGATTGTCATGATTGTCACATGTAGGTAGTGGGAGGATTACGTGAAATGACGATGAACAGGACTCGTAAGAGTCTGAATGGCACAGTGGTCCTGTAAAAGTAATGGGTCATGTTATTTATTACTCCATTTTTCAATTCAAGATCCATTAGCCGGAAAAATTCTAATTGTACATGAGGCTGAGTTCAAAGCAAGTTTTGTGTTGGTTTCATCACTGTGACAAAGTCCTTGAGAAAATAAGCTTAGAGGAGAAAGATTGATTTTGGCTCACAGTTCCCAAGGCTATAATTGGCCAGCTCTGTTGCTGTTGGCCTGTACCAAGGCAGAGCATCATACTGGAGAGGGCATAGTTGAGCAGAGTAGCTCACTTCATGGCAGCTGAGAAGCAAAGGGGGAAGAGTGGGGTAGGGACAAGATGCACCCTTCCAGGATACACCCCCAATGATCTTCCTCCAACTAGGCCCCCCCTTACAGTTTCCACCATCTCCCAATAGTCTATTCCACTATGAACCATCAACAGATTAATCCACTGATAAGATCAGAGCCGCCATGATCCTATCACTTCCCAAAAGCCCCCCCTGTGAACGCTGCCACATTGGGGACCAAGTCTCCAACACATGAGCCTTTGTAGGACATTCAAACCCCAACTATATAATCATGGTCTTAGTAAATATTACCTTTACAAGATCTTATCTTCTCCTATATGAAGGTGCTCTCTGAATTATAAAAAGAAATTCCAAATCATAAATAATAGTAGTAAAAGTATAAAATATCACACATATTATAGTATATACTAAAATTATACTATGTATAACTATAAACAAATTTCATTATAAATGAAGTCACCCAGAGTATTTCATGCTATCAAGTTCCTCCAAACATCATCATACGGTAGTGTTCTCTCCCTATTCTCCCTTGAGTCATCTGAGCAAAGAAAACAGCCCCTTGGCAACTCAGCCACAATGAAAGTCACTCCCCAATTCCTACCTTTTTCAGACGTCCCACCAACTTTAGCTCAGACTTAGATTTGTAAATGTAATGGCCACTAAGTATCTCTGCCTGCTTCTATAGCAATGAGGGTCTTGCATAGGAGGGCATGCCCAGTGTACTCTGAATATCCTGGTGTCAAGAACAAGTCCCCAAGGACTCAGATCCTCATCCAAGAGATCCTCCTTGACTCTCTGCTCCCCTAGTCTTGGCCCTGCAGTGTCTCTCTAATGCAGCCCTCAAATGCAAGCATAGTTTCATCCTTTCTGCTCACAGCCTTAGTTACGCGGCTGAGAGAGCACACACAAAGACAAATGCACGAGTGTAGAAAATGTGACGTGTATCCAGGCTCAGCTTCCAAAGTCTCCTTTTTTCCTCCCACATACTACCAAACTGCCCTCAGATAACATTCCCACAACTGATGTTTCCTAGATTTGTGAGCTTGGATTTTTACAGAATGTTCCTGTTCCTTTTGGGAATTGTATTTGTAAGACTTTCAAGGAGGAGTAGAAAACTTTACATAGGACTCTTCTCTCTGCAGAGAGTTTATAAATCATATTGAAGGGTCCAACTTGTCTAGTCATATGGGAACACCTTGTCTTAAACATTTAAAATGTGCTTAATAAAATGCTGATAGTGGTTAATTTTCTGGCTTTTCTTCATAAGATCTTATATCTCTATTCTTCATTCACAAGAAAAAAGATAATTATAACATATTCATAGGAGACATACACCCAAGAGACTGATTTTAGTAAGTATTTAGGTATATGGCACTAAACCAGAATCTCTGTCACTAAAATAGAATCTAGATGTGGGATGTTACTGTCACTTCATAACTTCTGGTTTGTAATTTTAGCACTTATCAGTCTAGTTTTCCCTTAGACAGTCTTGTAATTGGGGTACACTGCCACCAAGTGGTAGTGAAAAATCATGGTCACATTAAAATAAACCTAATCTGCCTGAGGCTAACAGGTCATCTATTCAACACACATAAACCAGGAATAGCAAAAACAGACTTTTTAAAAATAATTGAATATCATAAGCATTTTAAGATAACAAATTATTCCTGAACAAAAGAAATATGGGTAGAATCCACCATCTTTATATTCTACACAATTATTGAGCGTTGGTTTTAAGAATAAGTCCCAAAGACAAGCAAGACCACGGTCTTTGGATTTCAGTAATTAATTAATCAAGCACAAACATAACTGATTCCCATCTCAACAACCACTTCCCAAGGTCCACCACACCACAACTTTTGTGTTAGGATGTTAAGGCTATAAGAAAGTCACTTAGGGTCTGGGATTGTGGCTCAGCGGTAGAGCGCTGGCCTAGCACAGGTGGGACCCATGTTCGATTCTCAGCACCACATAAAAAAATAAATAAATAAAGGCATTGTATGTGTCCATCTACAAAAAAGATTCTCTCTCTCTTTAAAAAAAATAAAGAAAGAAAGAAAGTCAGTTAGAAAATGCTCTGGGAACACAGAAAGATGACCTCTACCCAGGCTGTGAAATTCAAGGAAGAATTCCCCTGGAAGATAGAAATTTGTACATAGCTTTGAGAAATCAGCTTTATGAAAACCAGAAATGTCAGGGAAGAGCATTTATCCTAAATGATACTCTGAGCAAGGCACAGAGGTAGAAAGTATCTGGGGAAAAAAATGAATAGCCCGATTTGCCCTGATGTGGGGAACATGACCTTGGAAAGGTAAACTGGAACAAGAAAGAGAAGGACCTTGAACACACACTAGAAGTACGGATTATCCAACTAGGCAATGGAGACGGCTTTGCAGCAGAACTGAGTGCCCATGGCCATGCATCAGCAAAAATAATCCACTGGGCTGGGGCTGTAGCTCAGTGATAGAGCGCTTACCTCACATGTGGGAGGCACTGGGTTCGATCCTCAGCACCATATAAAAATAAATTAATTAACAAAGATAGTGTGCTCATCTACAGCTAAAACAAAATATTTTAAAATAAGAAGAATCAGCTGATGGTCGTATGGGGAGGGGTCAGAACGTGGCTGCTCACAGGCCAGGCCAGGGGAGCTCATCCCACTTTTATCAGGACCCCACACTGTGCACACTTACCTTGCGTGTGTTGTGAGAGAGAGGCAAGAAGAGCAGGCCAGGGAGAGAGGAAGAGGAGGAGGGGGTCAGGAGGGAGGTTTGATGACAGTCTGCAGATGTTAGATTTCAGGTTAACACCCAGTGGCTGTCAGGATGCCAGGCAACAGTTGGAGCACAAACTATGGAGCTAACACTATTGAGCACCCAGGTAGGTCTTCATTCTAATGAGGTACCTCCTAAATAGAAAAAAAAAAGCTATTTTGGCTCATGGTTTCAGAGGTTTCAGTCTGTGACTGATTATCCCCACTGCTTTGGGCCTGGACAGAGGTGGCAGGTCACCAGGGAGCACATCATGGAACAAAACCACTCACCTCACAGCCAGGAAGGAAAAGAGAGTAAGAGAAAAGATCCTGGGGTCCCACAATTCCCCTCCAGGGCACTTCCTCCATGACCTACTAGCCTCCCACTAAGCCCCACCTCTTAAAGGGCCCATCACCTCCTAATAGCACCACATTAGAAACCATGAGGCTTTGGGGGACATTCAAGGTTCAAACTATCATAGGTAGAATTCCTCAAAATTGATTTCTGAAAGATACCAAACCTTAGACACATAATGGCACATTTTGAACTACTGCAAATGAATTTTGAAATGGGCTTCAATGACTATGAATAAAGAAGAGCCATAGATGGGTCCTCTTGGAGCTGAAAGAATTTTTTTTATGGAGAAAATCATGGTTCTCCTACACATTATCTATGACGGCATCTGCTCCCCAACAGACCTCCACTACTCTCCAAAGAGAGGCAGGGTGCCCCACGCAGCGAGGACAAAGTCTCTGGGGTGCAAAGACCTTTTACGGCCATTGGAGAACACAATTCCTTTCACGGTTCCCCTGGGTCTAAAATCAAAAGCTCCATCAAAGCCAGAAAAGTCCATTTTTTTTTCTCATGAGAGTCCAGAGTGGGATAGAAGAAGCAAGGTGGTTTTAGATATCAAGAAGGGCCTGAAACCAAAGACCCCTCCTATACTCTCTAACCCCACCGTGGGGTGAGATGTAGAGAAACCCAGCAAGACTAGGTCAGGATGGAAAGCACAACATGAGCATTTGTCCTGCACCCTCTCCCTGCAAGACCCTCACTGAACTCTTGGCTAAAGAAACTGAAAGGCTGTCATAATCAAGTTTTGAAAGCTCAGCTGCAGGCCTCTTGGCAGAAAAGGAAAAAACAAGCAGCCTCCTCTTAAGTACTCACAGCGTTGGTCCCTGGAAGGGCTTCCTGGGAGACAGGACCTCCAACAAACAATAGTTGGCAGACAGATCGTCCTACACCCAGACTGCCAGAGCGAGCGACATTGACATGTGCTTCAACATCTCCCAGCCTCAGTTTCCACATCTGCAAATACGAGGGTCTGAAAATCGCTGTTCAATGGAGAGATGAGGATGAAACCAGAAGGTGCAGGATGTGACACAGGGGAGCCCTCCACAGGGTGGCCGTGGTCTTCACAGAGGGTTCACAGCATCCCAGGTGATGTCACTGTGGAGGCTGCACTGGGGTCTGGAGGGGCCCTACCTGCACAGAGTGATGCTGTCCTCTGAGATGTGGCCTTGGAAGAAACTACCAGGCTAGGAGATGAAGTTAGGACACACATGATCAATTCTTCCACAGACTTTATCTGCCCTTGGGTGTATGTGTGAGAGATCAGGAGGATATGCCGAAGATTGCACCCCAGATTCTGCTGCTCTGATCTGCTTTTGGACATCCATGTCCATGCCTGGGGTGTGCAGAGCTTTGGTATATCAACTTCACCACCCCATGAGTATTTGTAGCAGTTCCCAAATGGTATCTTTCATAGGTCCATCCAGCTAACTTCTGCATCAGCCATTTTCAGCCCCCTGCTCAGTGAGGGAGGGGACGGCATGACTCACCTTTGCCCCATATCACACAAGCAAGCTGCCTTATTGGGGTGCCTATACAGACAACCTGGCTCTACTGTACTCATGGCTGCTGCTTACCCAGAAAGCCCAAATTGCCAGCAGAAGAAGGGAGAATGTCTCTGCACAGATTAAAGATCAGTGCAACCATCCTGTTCACGAGGGGTGGACCTACTTCTTCTGCCCTTGAGGCAGAACTGGATCCTGACTACTTGAACAAAAAAGACTACATAGAAAGATCTCCATTCCCACTTGTAAACCCTATTGGTAGCTTCTGCCTTGGACTCTTGGAACTTTGACCCACCATGTTGAAATCTAACTATCCTGCCGGAGACACCACATGGAGCGGCCCCAGAAAGCCAAGCCTTCCAGCTATACTGCAGCATGCCAGGGATGTGAATGAAGCCATCTGGGACCAGACGAGCGTTGCTGGATACCATCAATGGTCCAGCAGTTGCCGCTTGAGGCAGAAGACCCTCCCAGCCAAGTTTCTTGATCCACAAAACCACGAGAGCTAATAAAACGGTGGTTGTTTTTAAGCCATTAAGTTTTACAAAACACTGTTAGGCAGCAACAGAAGCAGTAGTCTCCCTTATTCCTGACCTTAACTTTCCACAGTTTTTGGTTACCTATGTAACCAAAATATTCAATGAAAAATGCCAGAAATTAAATACTACTTGAGTCTTAACTTTATTATGGCCTATTATTAAAAATTGTTTTATTTTATGATTAGTTATTAGTCCTCATCTCTTCCTATGCCTAATTTATGAATTAAATTCATCACAGGTACATATGCATAGAAAAAAATACATTTAACCATCTGCAGTTTCAGGCTTCCACTTGAGGTCTTGGAATGAATCTCCCATGAATAAGAGAAATGTTTGTTAATGGAAAAACCTCTCTTCCTGATCCAGTGTTCTGCTATTCCACTCCAGCACCAAATGCCCATCTGTGTCCTGACTTCCTAAAATTTGTGGTAACTGAGGTTTATCTCACATTCACCACCCACATGAGAAATCCACACCTTCCCCTCACCCACCCCACCATGAGGAGACCAGGCTACAAAGTTAAGTATAAATAAACACACTCTGTCCTCAGAATTACCCCATCCCTTCAACAACTGGAAGTCTATTAAAGGCAACAACAAATCCATTTTCTCACTGAAGGTTCTTATACTCTCAAGCTAAGGCCCCCAACAGAGGACACGGATTCACAATACGCTGCTAACTTTTCCGTGCATAATTTTCCATCCCTTAGCAAAGGAAAATATTCCTAACAATACCCAGGTATTTGTCTGGATACACTTCCCACTCATTTCTCTTGTTAGAGAAGTGAGACAACTCATAGGTCTCTTTCCTCCCAGGATATGCCTGAATTTCAAGGACTTTAAAAGGTGCTGTTAGCACAATCCAGACCTAGGGTTTTCAATAGGTTTTGGCACATCAGCTGAACACGTTGGAATATTGTCAGCACGGATTCTGGAGCTGCTCAGAGCTGTGCACGGGGCAGCAACAGGTCAGATAAGATCTGTTTGGCATTTTACGTGCTTCATATTGACAACTGTAAGTCAAATTTGCTGCACTTAGGGATTCAGAGCCTAAAAATTTACTAAATTAGAACACTCTGGTATTTCCATGGGACTTTTAAAAGATTTTATGCTGTACTTTCAAATCAGTGCAGATACTCAGGGGGAGTGATCACCGCACAGTGACAAAAACACACACCACCTACAAGATAATGACACTCAGAAACAGAAGGAATAATGTCATTTGTACTAATTTATATTGGATAATATAGTGTTTTTTTTAATTTGTTCTGATTAGTTATAAATGGCAGTAGAATGCACTACAATACATAATACATGGTGGAGTATAATTTCTCATTTTCTGGTTGTACATAACTATTTGTTACTACTGTGAATAACATGGTAAGGTTGGTATCATTTCCCTCTATGTTACAGGAGAGATAACAGGAATTGATAAAAATTGTAGCCAGAGTAATAAGTAGCAAAATGGAACTGAAATGTAGCTTTTATGAAGCCAGGTCTGTGCTCTTTATGTTCACCTGTCTACCTGCAGTGAATGATTTTATGCCCACCCATAATTCATGCCCTCTGCTTTTGGCCACTAGCCCCAGTTTTCCTTGGGGAAGCCACATTATGAAGTATTATGAAGTATTTATTTATGAAGTATTCTTGATGAGATTGTCAGTCAAAATCCCTCCACTCCAAGCCTCTGGCCAAGAATTCCCCTTCTTAGATTCTGACTCCTTCGTATAGAAAATGCTGGGGCAGTTAGGTGCCAATTGGACAGCTCTGCTGTTTCAGACACCCGACAGTTGGAAGTCCACCATCTAACAGATTCCAGTCTTGTTTAACTCAGCCAATGGCATTTCATTGTTTGCAACCAAAGAATCTTCACACTGAGCCCCAGTCAAAAGCATGATCCATTTCAAGATCTGCAATTTTTAATATGAAGGTTATATAATATGATATACAACATGTTTTTCACTGACCACCATGTAGCATCCTGTTGGGATATTTCTCATTGTTTCAGAATTGACAGCCAGCACCCAAAGCAGGTGACAAAGAGGTCAAAACATCATATCTTCTAAAAAGAATCAACAACAACCAGAAACCTTCCTCAGAGCTCACCAAGGCAAAAAAAAAAAAAAAAATTGACTTTATTAGCCAGCTCTTCTGTTTTCCATATTTTGATGCTCCAAAATCTCAGGGCTCCACTGATCTGGGAGGAAATATCCTTTCCAGGATTAGCTAATTCATAGATACAGCAAATGACTCACCTGATCCTAGTTTCTAATGCACACAACCAAGTCTGAGCCCACAACCCCAATCCTCCTCTATCTGGCCTTCATACGACCGCACTATCCAACTGCCCTAATTACCCTATGAGCTACAATTAGGGAAGTTACTCTGCTCTAGAGCCTGCGGAAGAAATTCAAACTTGCCAGTCCTCAGCCTGCTTACCCCTGCTTGCCTGTTCCTCCTGCCCACACTTTTCCCACACTCCCTCTGCCCTCCTGACAGACCCTGGTGCTTCTCTATGTGGCCTTGTCCTACGGTTTGGACCTGAAATGTCCCCCCCCCCAAAAGACCAGGCACAGACTTGGTCACCAGGCTATGGCACTGTTGGGAGGTGGTGGAACCCTTAGGAGATGGGGTCTAGGGGTCTAGATTGCTGAGATAATGCCTTAAAGGGGATCTTGGGATCCTGGCCCTCCTCCCTCTCTCTGTCTCTCTGTCTCTTCTCTCTCTGTTTCCCAGTTACCACGAGGTGAGCAACTTTGCTCCACATATGCTCCTCACCACGCCTTGCTGCCTCACCAGAGGCCCAAAGCAATGCACCAAGCAACAATTGATTGAAACCATGAGTCAAAATAAACCTTTGTTAGGAGTGGGTATGGGGGCAGGAAAGATGGTGGAATGTGATGGGCATTATTACCCTCGGTACATGTATGACTGCACATATGGTGCGATGCTGTATCATGTATAATAAGAGAAATGAAACGTTGTGTTGTGACTGTGTACAATGGATCAAAATCCATTCTGCTGTCATATATACCTAATTGAAATAAATAAATTAATTTAAAAAAAAATTTTAAGTCAATCTATGTCAGGTATTTTGTCACAGCATCAGAAATCTGGCAGATTCCACAAGGTAAGGCTGTGAGTATGAGAAACTTCTTTCATGACAGTCATGTCCCTGTCTGTCTGAATGTCTTATCAGACCTCAATAAAACAAATCAGATACCTGAAAACACTGGTCATGCTCTCCAGATGCTGCCTACCTTTAAAAAGAGAGTGACATGGAGAAAAGAACATGGTTTGCATCAGCCTCACGATAAGTAATGACTCTCCCATTTCCTTCCAAAGCCAAGTGCAAAGGCGGAGAGGTTCCAAGATAGCCTGTTACAGGGACAACAGGGAGACTAGCATTGCATTCTCTGGTTGCAGATTTCTGTCCTTCACAGACTTGCTAACAGAAGAAAAGAGAACTGGAGGGACATAGGCGTCCAGAGGGGGATTGTGGAACAGCCTGCAGTTGGTCCACTGCTTGGCAAGGCCAGAATACATAAGTTTCCCATGGGTCAAGCGGACACTGTGGAATGTAGCTGGGCTTGAGCCATCTTTCCGGTACCCCACCAAGAGGGCTGCCTGCCAGGCAAACAGACTTTTATAATGGAGCTGGCAAAGAGTGGACATCAGTCCAGAGTCAGGGAAGTGGGCAGCAGGGACACCCCACGGGGTCTTCCAAGGAATTTGAACAGCACCCCCAAGACAGCCAGCATTTGGACATTTGCCACATGGTACAAAGCTCATAATTGGCCAGGCAGTATCAGCTAGAGAAGCATCAGCAACTACAGAGAGAACTGTAAATGTACCCAGCTGAGGAATTAGCCTTGTTGGAATGGTGACAGGGGTGGTACTGGTGGGGTAATGGTGATGGTGGTGGTGGTGGTGTCGGAGATGAGCCTATGATGTTCTGAGAGCTGGGAGTTGATAATTACTAGGAAGGACCCCAAAGCAGCTTCTGGGAGCTCTCTGGTTTTTTTATTTAATGTACATAAGTGTGTTAGTGAAAATTCAATGAGTCTGCTAGGATTTGTGCACATTTCTATATGGATGTTGTATTGCAGTTTAAAAATCTACTTTAAAAAATGGAATTCTCAGAATATATACTCTACCCAAACACAAGCCCTCCACTATCCAGTTCCTCATCCAGGTCCTGTTGATTCTTGGGGCTCCTGATTTTCCTGTTTCTCCCTTTGTATCTCTAACACCCTCCTGCAAATGTAAAACACATAAATTTGTTTCTGCTAAACGTTTAGGGTGTTTTCCCCCCCAGATATGGGGATATTTCTTCATATCCATGAACTGCTCAGCCCTTACCCAAAACTCAAGGGGGACTCTTTAATGCAGACCTCTGGAACTTTCTCTCTGCAAGCACTCTCTTTGCTCATACGTGTGCCGTGGAATATACCATGGTTCCATGATCCCAAACTCCCATCTCCTCAATATGAGGAGACCATCAGCTCTGCTGGGTGTCCCCACTATATACTATAGGTCTGGAAGCTCTCTTTGAGCAACACTCTCAGTCAAATCACAGTGCTCAGCTCCTTTGTCTCCCCCCTCATCTACCCTGATACCAACATCCAAAGCCACAGTCTCATGTCTCTTATCTAACCTTTTGGACTTTTCTGATCAAAGGGTAAATCTAGCATGTGTTGGTCCATTATGACCACAGCAGAAGTCCCTGGATTTCATTTTGACAGCATTAAGTGACCAGAAAATTATGATATCTGCTTAAGATTCATTACAGAACAGAAAAATGAGATAGAGAATAGAAAAATTAGGAGAGAAACACTATTTGCATTTTTTGATGGTTTGGATATGTGGTGTCCCCCAGAAGCTCCTATGTGGATTCAGGAATGTTTGGAGGTAAAATGGGTTTGAGAGCTGTTGCCTATTCAGTCTGTCCTAGTTTGAACCCACTAGCTGGATGGTAATTGTAGCCAGGTGGGGCATGACCTGAGACTGTGGTTCCCTGAGGGCAAGCCCTGGAAGGGTGAATCTTCCCTGCAGAGTTTGCCGCGCCCCCCCCCCCCCCCCCCCCCCCCCCGCCTCTGCTTTCCAGCTGCCATGAACCAAGCAGAGCTTCTCTGCCATGATGTACTTCCTCACCTAGGGCCCAGAACCATGTGAAAGCCAACCAACCATGGATGGGACCTCTAAGACCATGAATAAAATACTTTCTCTTTTCTAAATTGTTCTTGACAGGTATTTTGACCACAGCCCCTCCCCCCCCCCAAAAAAAAAAAAGAAAAACCCTGATGAACACAACGTTTGAAATCCACTGAGTTCAGGCCAATGAAGAGACCAGTTCTGAACATTTACATTTTGTCACTATATCAATATCAAGTCAATAGCTACTCAAAGGCAGCTCTCTAAACTGCACCAAATACATAGCCACCACCCACAGAAACCGATCAGCTTGAGAATCATGCATGGTGATAAATAGGGTAAGCTACTGTCTTTACAAATGGACATTTAGTGTGGTAGAAAGTGTAAAAATTATGAGCCAAATAGGTTTTACTAATAACTTTCATGAAATAAGGGGGTCTTCCCTAAAAATGCCCCCTTTTTTTGATTCTGCAGGTAATGCACAAGAAAGTTAAAAAAAAATGTGTAACCTTTATAGTACAGCTGGCACATAGACACATAGACTTGGCAGCTCAGCAGTTCTGCAAATTATGTACCCTTAGTAACTTAGAGGAAATCAATCTAATCCTTTCGATAGCCATCGACATTTTCAGATTTAAGTCATACATCCTGAGCACTTACTATATACTGGGTACTATGCTAGGCACTTACACAAATATTACCCAATTGAATTTCCACAACGCAACGCAATATATTCCCATTTTACAAAAAAAAAGAAAATCAAGTTTTATAGAGCTCGTGCTGAGAGGTGGCTTTCTTCTGAGAAACGGGGAGTAAAAGACACAAACAATACAAGCTCTCTGATTTGGTGGCTCAGGACTGATAGTTGATCAAGAGAGCAATGATAGGAGAATCACTTTAAAAAATAAAATGATTGTCTGAAAGCTTTTATTTTACCTTCACATATAAATGTGTATCTGTCAATTGCTAGTCCTTTCATTGGAGTTTATACACTTAATACCGAAAAAAAAAAAAGATTATATATAACAGCTAATAAGTGTCTTTAAAAGAACTTCTAAAGTCTTACTGATTTTTACTTTTATTTAAATATTTGAATAAGTAAGCTAATACATAAGGTCCCTGAACCGGGGAAATTTCCTGTATTTTTAGGGCTGCTGAAAAGCTCCAGAGAGCTCAGCCGAAGCTCTGCCTGGGGAGGACTTCATCTCTCTGCACTTCTCCAGTGTGCACTTCTCCTCTCCATCATACCACTCACTCCCTCACTGCATTTCTTCTGGAAGCCACTGAAGTTAGGCTGTGATCTGAACATGCACCCATCACGGCTGGGCTGGGGGAGAAGGATGAGATTTGGAGCCAACCGGTTTGGCACAGCTCGTCTGAACAACACCGATAATATCTGTCAGGGGAAGCTTGTGCCTACCAGCCTGACTTTCACTTCCTCACTCAATTCTGCACACAGTTTGCTGATGGAGTTGTTTTCTTTACGTGCTGAAGTCTCTGCCTATCTCTGGCATATCTCAGCACAGCAATCTCAGCCAGGACCAAAGGATGAAATGAGGGCATCATTTGAGAATGTCCCCAAAGGATCATTAGCAAGGAACAGATTTTTCACAGCATAGATACAATCTTAGGACACAACACTTTTTTTTTTTCACCTTTGTGTCTCCCGGGTTTGTGTCCATATTAACTGGGCACTTCCCATCTGAGGTAGGTATTTACCTTATGAATAGAAGCTGAAGATGACCCCCAGATGGGCCCACAGAAATCATAAAAGTAATCGGTGCAAAAGGGAAAATTATATCTGGTTTGGGATTGTTGCCAGAGATTGGGGTATAAAATTTGTCACCCTGTAATGCAATTCCACAGACATAAAACGTGGTAAAAACTAATCAACAAAGCCTGGGTCCTAGACGTTGAGAAGAGAATAAATGGTCTTCCGTTAATTAAATTGTCATCCTATAATAAAAGAACGTAGCATAACCTTAATTTAATTTTTGCATTTCCCATAATAACTCTCCTTGAGAGAACTCCAATGGACGTTGAACATACTCATTTTCACATAAGGTGGATTTGTATGTGTTCTACACAAAGTCAAGGGAAAGGGGATCTTTCCAAGCCCTGAGTCAGCCTATCCTGCTCCATCAGTGTCAAAGATAGAGCCAAACAGACTCTCCAAAAGTTGGCTTCTACAAAAGGGTTCCGCACGAGTGCAGACAGACACAAGCAGCAAGGCCCCCCTGGTCCAAGAACTGCCCTTTTCCACCAACGTCAAACACGTTTCACAGCTGACCTGCCAAGAATGTGGATCCTGCTTCAAGATACACAATCTGAGACAGCACGCGGCAGCCAAAAGAGGGAATCTCCATTTAGCCTGAATTCGAGTCTATCCCCTACAGATGGACAGCGTGTATATGGACTGGCGAGGATCCCGGCCCTTGGCCGCACTCTGAAAGTTCAGGATTACTTCAGAAGTCGATGGAAGAGATAAAGCAATTCCTCCAAATATGTCTCTGCTTTCCCTGAGGATTTGCAAAGTGCAGTTGATGGGAGATTTGCAGGTTCAATCCTTTTATGAGCGGTTTGACCGGGGCAGGTCCTATGGCAACCACGTATCTGCAGTGGGGCGCACAGGCACCCTACAAAATTTCCCTGGTGTTAGGATATGTAACTACATCACATCCTTCACTGCCCTTTCTTGGACCATCTGTATGGCCTCTGGGTCTTTTAGGACAAAGGTAAGGACAGTTGCCATCTATGAAAACAGCCTCACTCCTGAAGTAAGGAAATCGAGGTTCCAGTCCCAGCTTCGTCGTAGACTTTCCCTGTGGCCTTGGAAATTTCATTTTACCTTGCTTAACCCTAGTTTTGAGGTTCTTAAAGTGTGAAGAGAAAAAGAGATGCCTTTGAACTCTGGGCCCACACAGGCTTGACGTCTTTTGATTATTTTCCTGCCCCTGAATATCCAAAAGTACCTACTCCCATCAGAATAGTGGTATAAAAGGGTTGTAATTCTTAAGATGGGGAGACGCTCATTGTGGACTGCATAAGCAAATCTTGTGTGGCAGTTGACAAAAAAAAATGTTCTGGGCAGTGGTGGATTGGGGTGAAAAGCATAGTCTGCCATGTATCCCAGAGATCTAGTTAGCCCCTCCATATTCAAACTCGAGTGTCTTCCTAAAAGAGCTTCTAAGAGAACTAAGATTTAATGGCCCACCACCTGAACCTGCTCGAAGTACCCAAGTATCTGCTCCTGGAATCCAGTGTTTTTTGCTCCAATAAAGCCCAAGCCTGTGATTCCAGACATGTCCTTCTCCTCATCTCTGGGTTTTCACATGTTAGACTTCCCAAATCTGGAGTGTCCTACCACTTCCTTCACAAAGGAAACCACATCCACACCATGCCAACCCATGACAAGAAAATGCACCTCTATATTAGAAATCAGAAAAGCATACCAGATCTACAAGAACAGAAAACACTATGCAAAGACTCTATTCAGTTTCAAAGTCCCCATGAAATGGATCATTTTATCTGTATATTTTAATTACCAAATATTTTGATGTTAGAAGATATAGAAGACTTTTATGATAATACAGATTTGGGGGGAACTTTAAAAAAATTATCTCCAAAAAAAGAAAGGAAGAAAGAAAAGACTTTAGGTCCAAATAGTATAATGTGTGAATTATGAATTATTTGGAACTTTGGTGAAAAAAAAAAGAATTGTCTAAGACACTCTGAAGAATGGAAGTAGAAGATATAAATTACCTTTTTCTGTTGCTAAACCGAATACTTTGAGACTGAGAAACTTAATTTTAAAAGAAGCTTGTTTAGCTCATGATCCTGGAGTCCGAGAAGGCTAATATCTAGGTGTCATTATCTGGGCATCTGGTAAACGCCTTCTTGATGCATCATAACACGGTGGAGGGTATCATATGGTGAGACAGCAAGTGTGCTAGCTCAGGCTTCTCTTCCTCTTTTTATAAAGCCGCTAATACTATCACAGACACCCCACTCTCATGATCTCATCTGACCCTGATTACCTTCCAAAGACCATCAACATATGAATTTGACTATTGAATTTCAAACACGAATATATGAGGATACAAACCAGGGCAGAAAGGAAAAGGAAAACAGTAATTTTATGATGGAGAGACTGGCCAACACTGTAGGGGACCAAGGTCCACTTCACCATTGATGTCATGCAATATCACATGCCCTCATACAATGTGACGAGAAGATATGTTAGTCAGCTTTACATTGCTGTAATCAAAATACCTGTCAAGGACACCTGAGAGGAGAAAAAAAGGTTATTTGGGGCTACATTTTCAGAGGTTTCATCTAATCCATTGGTTTCAGCCTAATCCATTGCTTTGAGCCACAGGTGAAACAGAATATCATGGTAGAAGGCATGGCAGAGAGAGCCACTCAGTACATGGCTGTCAGAAAGCAGACAGAGATGGAGGGTAGAGCCAGGACAAGATCTAATCCCCAAGGGCATGACCCACCTTTGTTAGCCAGGACCCACCTGTTTACAGTGACCATCAGGTACAGTAATCTTTCCAAATTATTAAACCATCCATTGTATCATCCACTGATTAGGTTATAGCTCTCATATTCTAGTCATTTTACCTCTGAACATTCCTGCATTGTCTCATACATGAGCCTTTGGGGGACACCTCGTATCCATACCATGACAGAGGGGCTTTTCACCTCTGTGGTTCTCTTTCCAAAAAAATCCATAATACCAATCAAATAATGAGAAAAACCCTCAGAGAAACCTAGACAAGGAGACATTCTACAGTGCACTCAGCCAATACTCCTCAAAACTGTCAACGTCATTAAGGACAGGGAATGGGTACAGGAATGTAGCTCAGTTGTGGCATTGCAGAGCACTTGCCTAGCATGCATGAGGTCCTGGATTTCATCCCTAGCACAATAAAAAAATAAAATAAAAAAGAGTAGAAAATTGTCACAGACCACAGAAGCACAGGTAGTCATGGAAACCGAATGCCATGTGTACCTGAATCAGACCCTAAAATTAAAATAATAATAATAATAACACTAAAGGAAAAACTTGAACTCCAAATAAAGTCTGGAGTTAAATTAGTAGTAAGATAGCAATATTAATTTCTTGGTTTTAACAAATACACCACAGTGATATGAGAGTGAGGGGCACACAGGGACACCCTATGCTACTGTCCCGATTTCTATGTGATCTAAAATTATTTTGTAATTTAAAATGTAAATGAAAATTCAAAGGAGAAAATATATGTGACTATCTCAATAGACACAGGGAAGCTGTGGGGCCAGAAGCACAAAAATGTACAGGCTGTGGCTGAGATGCCATGGGTTCTGTGGGGTCTAACTATGCTCCAGGAAATTCCTCCGTGATTTAAGAGCTAAAAAGATGGAGGCCTGGGGTGCCAGCCACCAAGTGGGGCGAGGAAAAAAGCAACATTTCGATTTCCCTGTTAAAAAGATGGAAAATTAAGAAAATCAGACCCAAATCAGCTCCAGTTTAGGAACCCAACACCTAACTACTTACTATTGAGTGTTCTCTTTCTTTTTCTTCCTCTGAAATTTTCCTCAAAGAAAATCTTAAATAGTTCTATGGAAAACACAGGACCTGTGGTACCCTCAATATCTACAACAGGTATCAATTTCAGGACTACAGCACTTATAGTCCTCTGTTGACCCCAGATGCATCTCTGGTACCCTTTCCTGGATATATCTCAAATCTGACCCTTCCCATGCACACACTTGGTAAAACAGCTCTTTTTTCTTTAAATATTTTTTATTGGTATATTATAATTATACATAATAGGTTTATGTACCGATCTCTCTGCAGTGTATTCCTTTTCCCTCCTTTCCTCTCCTCCTGGATCTGCTTGCTGTACTCTACTGATTTCCTTCCATTATAATTGTTAATAATATTAATATCTTGCATTATAACTACATACAAAAGTGGGATTCCTCGTGGTATAATTGTACCTGGGATATAGCATAATTTGGTAGATTTTGTTCTTCAGTATTTCTCCATCTCCCCTCCCCCTCAGTCCCCTCTCACTTCTATTTTTGTGAGATCCTCCTTTTTTCTTAACTCCTTCTCCCCAACCTCTGTCTCTTTCTCTCACATATGAGAGAAAACATCCAACTCTTGACTTTCTGAGACTGGCTAATTTCACTTAGCATGATGTTCTCCAGTTCCATCCATTTACCAGAAAATGACATCATTTCATTCTTCTTTATGACTGAGCAAAACTCCATTGTGTACACATATCCCATGTTCTTTCTCCATTTTTCTGTTGATGGACACCTAGGTTGGTTCCATAACTCGGCTATTGTGAGTTGTGTTGCTACAAACATTGGTATGCATGTATCACTCTAATATGCTGACTTTAGTTCTTTGAGATAAATACCTAGAAGTGAGACAGCTGGGTCATATGTTAATTCCAGTCCTAGTTTCTTTCTTTCTTTTTTTTTTTTTTTTTTTTTTTTGTTTTAAAAATCTATTTAAAGTTACAAGGAATCTCCACACTGCTTTCCAAAGTGGTTGTACTAATTTGTAATCTTGCCAACAATGTACAAGTGTACCTTTCCCCCATATCCTTGCCAGCAATGGTTATCTGTGTTCTTGATCGTTGCCATTCTAACTGGAGCAAGATGAAATCTCAGTGTAGTTTTGATTTGTATTTCCCTGATTGCTAAAAATGCCAAACACTTTTCTTTTTTTGTTGTTGTTTAGAATAATACTTTATTTTTTATCTTTTATTGATTTTATTTTTTTTAAATACACAACAGCAGTGGAAGGCATTACAATTCTTATTACACGTATAGAGCACGATTTTTCATATCTCTGTTTATATATAAAGTATGTTTACACCCAATTCAAGTCTGCATACATGTACTTTGGATAATGATGTCCATCATATTCCACCATCCTTACTAATCCCCTGCCCCCTCCCTTTCCCTCCCACTCCTCTTCCCTATCTAGAATTCATCTAATCCTCCCAGGTTCTCCCTCCCTACCCCACTATGAGTCAGCCTCTTTATATCAGAGAAAACATTCGGCATTTGTTTTTCGGGATTGGCTAACTTCATTCAGCATTATCTTCTCCAACACCATCCATTTACCTGCAAATGCCATGATTTTGTTCTTTTTTTAATGCTGAGTAAAATTCCATTGTGTATATATGCCACTTTTTTTTTATCCATTCATCTACTGAAGGGCATCTAGGTTGGCTCCACAGTTTAGCTATGGTGAATTGTGCTGCTATAAACATTGATGTGGCTGGAATGCTGAATGTTTTTCATATATTTTTCATCACTGTGACTGACAGAGCTGATAAAAACAATATAAAAGAAGAAAATTTTATTTGGGTTCATGGTTTCAGAGCCAAAAGTCCAAGGTCAGCCAAGGCAACTCAAGGTGAGGTAGAAAATCATGGCAGAAGAGCATAATGGAGGAACGAAGTTTAGGATATGGCAAACAGGAAGCAGAGAGAGGGGACAAAATATATACCCCAAAGGCACAACCCCAGTGACCTACTTCCTCTAGCCACAGCTCTCTACAGTTACCATCCAGGTAATCCATATCAGTGAATTAATCCACAAATTAAGTTAAGGCTGCCATAACCCAATCATTTCACCTCTGAATATTCCTTCATTATCTCATACATGAGCATTTGGAGAACACCTCATATGTAAACCATAACAACCAGTTTGGCATCTGTTAGAAAATCTGTATTAATATTACTGATAAGCATGTGTTCTTTGAATCCTCCTTTGAATTGGTTTTGTTATTTTATTGATTCTCTCATTAACTCATGATGAATTAAAATCCTTGGTACACATCAATTTTACATTTCCATGACAGTTGGAATTTTTAATTAAAAAAAAAAAGTTGGGGTTTTTTGGTTGGTTTGTTTGCTTTTGTTTTATGTTGTTGCTGGATTTTGTTCATTTGTTTAAAACAGCCAATCATCTCCAGACTAATGATCAAAAGAGTACATATTGTGTTCTTTATATACCCTAGAGATTAGTGCTCTATCTGACGTATGAGGGATAAAAATTTGCTTCCAGGATGTAGGTTCTCTGTTCACCTCACAGATTGTTTCTTTTTGCTGAGAAGAAACTTTTTAGTTTGAATCCATCCCATTTATTGTTTCTTGGTTTTAATTAAGCACCGAAAAAAACAAATAACCCAATCAACAAATGGGCCAAGGACCTGAACAGACACTTCTCAGAAGATGATACACAATCAATCAACAAATATATGAAAAAATGCTCATTATCTCTAGCAATCAGAGATATGCAAATCAAAACTACTCTAAGATATCATCTCAATCCTGTCAGAATGGCAGCTATTATGAAGACAAACAACAACAAGTGTTGGAGAGGATGTGGGGGGAAAGGCACACTTATACATTGTTGCAAATTGGTGCAGCCAATATGGAAAGCAGTATGGAAATTCCTTGGAAATCTGGGAATGGAACCACCATTTGACCCAGTTATCTCTCTCCTCGGACTATACCCAAAGGACTTAAAAACAGCATACTACAGGGACACAGCCACATCAATGTTTATAGCAGCACAATTCACAATAGCTAAACTGTGGAACCAACCTAGATGCCCTTCAGTGGATGAATGGATAAAAAAAAGATGTGGCATTTATACACAATGGAATATTACTCAGCAATAAAAGGGAATAAAATCAGGGCATTTGCAGGTAAATGGATGGCATTGGAGAAGATAATGCTAAGTGAAGTTAGCCAATCCCAAAAAAACATATGCCAAATGTTTTCTCTGATATATGGAGGCTGACTCATAGTGGGATAGCGAGGGGGAGCTTGGAAGGAATAGATGAACTCTAGATAGGGCAGAGGGGTTGGAGAGAAAGTGAGGGGGTAGGAGATTAGCAAGGATGATGGAATATGATAGACACCATTATCCAAAGTACATGTATGAAGACACAAATTGGGTATCAAAATACTTTATATACAAACAGAGATATGAAAAATTGTAGTATATGTGTGAAATAAGAATTGTAATGCATTCTGCTGTCATTTTTTTTAAGTCAATAATAAATAAATAAATATCAAACATCAAGGGACCACTTTAGTTACTTAATTTAGTACTTATCACTTTCACTGTAACAAGATGGGACAAAAAACCAGCTACTCATCAGCAGCCTGCTCTGTTCAAAGTCTTTGGAAGAGTTAAAAAGTTCTGCATAATGGAGAGGATAAAGAAGTTGAGGGAGCCCCGGTTCTATCTGAAATAGAATATGTTTCCCCTTTCCTCAGGTCAGGGAGGCTCAATGTTGGTTTTAATTAGCATTCTTGGAATAGTATTCATACCCGCCACACTGGTCTTGGGAAGTGGGGTGAATTAAAGACCATGAGCCGTTCTCCTGTTGAAAGCTGGGATCATTTCAGCCAAACTTTAAGTTCTGTCATTGTGATAATATGGATATTTTTCAGACCTTCCTTTCTTCCAGTTTTTCCTTCTTAAAAGGTAATAATAGAATTAATGCACAGCTCTGCAGGTGTGGATTTTAGATGATGCTGTTTGTTCTATGAACAAAACTCTTAACCACACTTCGCTGTTTGCCCATCTTAACAACACACACAAAAAGCATGCAGGGCAATGACTTCAGGGTCCTTTAACAGAAGTATAACTGCATACACCCATCCCTCTCTTCTGGGCATGCAATTGGACACCTCACTCCTAAAGAAATTCCACTGTGCTCACCCAGGGTAAAAAAGAATCTTTCTCCTGTAGTTTTCTCTCATAAAATTGGCACTCATCCACTTAAAAGAGATCATTTCCACATTAGAACGTAATCACTGTACATTTCCTCTTACAGATGGTGTGTCATGACCCTTCGTTGGACCTCCTTCAGCAAGTGCCACGAAGTGTCCATCCCCTCTCTTCATATTACAATCCACTCCCTTATCTCTCATCAAACATCCCCTATTGACCGTAAAAATTTCAAAGATCACTTGAATGTCAAATTAGATATTTTTTTTACATCCTTCTGAGTTGTGATTTATAGCCATGTGCAAAAAAGCTTAAGTCTAACATGCTTTCCTGCCGTTTTTTAAAAAAAACTCCCCTAAGCGTTACACAATGTCCCTTTTGGATGAGTGCCTTTCCCTTGATTGTTTGTTTAAGCCGAGGTGATAAGATTCTTCATTATATATTTTGACAGCTTCCAAGGGTGGAAGTCACTCTCACTGGGCTATGACTACCCTGCAAGGTCCCCAGGTCACCTCTCATCAATAGGACACATGCTATCCTTGCACCCTAGGTGGAAATCCATCACTGGACCAGTAATAACAGAATGAAGAAGATGGACAACTTTTCCATTAATACTCCACTCTGTTTAATCTCTAGGCAACATCTAGACTTTGGCATGGCTGTCATAAACCCTAGGGACTTAGTCATACTCCCAGGCATTTGACTTAAAAAATGAGAGGTTGTATAGAGTAATGGTCACAGACTCTAGCCTGGTTCCAAATGCTGCCTTCACCATACTTGTACAACGCAGAGCAATCTCCATACCCTGTATTCATATTCTCTCTCTCTCTCTCTCTCTCTCTCTCTCTCTCTCTCTCTCTCTCCCTCTCTCTCTCTCTTTCTCCCCTTCCCCCTTATTTTGGATTAGCTTCCAAACATCTGAGAAAACATTCAGCTTTTGACTTTTGGAGTCTGGCTTATTTCACTTAGCACTATAGTCTCCAGTTCCAACCATTTACCAGCAAATGTCATGAAGTCATTCTTCTTCATGGTTGAGTACTATTCCATTGTGTGTATGTATGACATTTTCTTTATCTGTTCATCTGTTAAGGGGCACCTAGGTTGGCTCCATAGCTTAGCTATTATAAATTGTGCTGCTATAAACATTGATGTGGCTGTGTCACTGGAGTATGCTGATTTTAAATCCTCTGGATATATACTGAGGAGTGGGATACCTGGGTTATATGATGGTTTCAATCCTCATTTTTTTTAGGAATCTCCATATTGCTTCCCAGCATGGTTGCACCAATTTGCAGTCCCACCAACAATGTATGAGTGTGCCTTTTTCCCCCACTCCCTTGCCAACACTTATTGTTCCTTGTATTTTTTGGTAATTCCTATTCTAACTGGATTAAGATGAAATCTCAGTGTAGTTTTAATTTGCATTTTTCTAATTGCTAGAGGTGTTGAACATTTTTTCATATATTGGTTGACCATTCATTATTCTTCTTTCAAAAAGTGTTTAGTTCCTTTTGCATTAATTAATTGGATTTTTGTTTGTTTGTTTGGTGGTGGGGGGTGGGATTTGAGATTTTTGTATATCCTGGATATTAATACCCTGAGGTGCAGGTGGCAAAGATTTTCTCCCATTCTGTAGGTTCTCTCTTCACATTCTTGATTGTTTCCTTTGCTGTGAAGAAGCATTTTAATTTGATGCCATCCCATTTATTGATTTTCTATATTACTTCTTGTGATTTACAAGTCTTGTTAAGGAGTCAGTTTCTCAGCCAACATGTGGGAGTGTTGGGCTTACATTTTCTTCTAGCAGGTCCAGGGGTTTTGGTCTAATTCCTAGGTCATTAATCCATTTTGAGTTAAGTTTTGTGCAGGGTAAGGGGGGGGGGGGTAAACTTCATTCTAATGCATATGGATTTCGAGTTTTCCCAGCACCATTTGATAAAGAGGCTCTCTTTTCTCCAACATATGTTTTTGGCTCCTTTGTCTAGTATGGGGTAAATGTATTTGTGTGGGTTTCTCTGTCTTCAATCCTGTTCCATTAGTCTTCGTGCCTGATTTGGTGCCAATACCATGCTGTTTTTGTTACTATGGCTCTGTAGTATATTTTAAGTTCTGGTACTAGGATGCCTCTCACTTTATTTTTCTCACTAAAGATTGCTTTGGCTATTCTGGGCCTCTTTTACAAATGAATTTCATGACAGCTTTTTCTATTTCTATGAAAAACATCATTGGAATTTTAATAAATTTAATTGCATTAAATCTGTTTTGCATTTTTGGTAGTGTGGCCATTTTGACAATATTAATTCTGCCGATCCAAGAATATGGGAGGTCTTTCCATCATCTAAGGTCTTCTTCAATTTCTTTTTTAGTGGTCTGTAGTTTTCATTGTTGAGGTCCTATATCGTGAATTCTCCCTAGCCTTTCTGAGCCTCACCCCGCTTATCTGTAAGATAGAACCAGAAACAGTACGAAGCTCAGAGTTTCTAAGATGAACTGAGTTAATACATGTAAAGCTCTTAAACCAGTGTCTAACACATAGTAACTCTTTAAAACTTTTTTTAATTCTCATATAAACTATCAGTCTATCCAACATCTCTAAGACTTTCATTTGAAATGATACTTTTTTAAAGAAGCAGATCAATCCAGAAAGATGTCTTCTCATAGGCTGTATCTTTATAACACACAAACCACTTCCCCAATGGGAAAAAAAAATAAATTGGGTAGCTAAAACATTTCCTGATTGAAATTTTCACTTAACCAGCTATTTTCAGAAAAAAAAAAACTTACTGATAAATTTCATTAGCAAGGCTTATGTTGAATTAGCTTAGTGTCTGCACTGAATGTTAAGTGGTCAATTATGCATCTGAGGCTAGGAAGGTGGGGGAGAGGATGTAGAGAGGATGGTTCATGGGTATAGGGGAGAAACATTCATTAGCACAGTAATTGACAATATTTAACTCTATATTTCAAAATAACTAGTAGCAAGGATCTTGAATGCTCCAGAGAAATGGTGAATACTTGCAGTGATAGATAAGCTAGCTATCCAAAATTTGATCATTACGCATTGTGCACATGAGTTGAAATACTGTATACCATATCCCATAAATATGTACAATGATTATATGCTGATTAAAACAAATAATTGAAAAGATTTAACTATTTAAATATTTGTATCTCTGAAATTTTTTGGAACACTCCTGTTTTTCGTGACTGCAAATCTTTGGATTGATTTCCCTGATGCTTTTGTCAATAGTATTTCAAACCAGCCTACCCTGTAGTGTCAGAGGAACCCCCTAGGGTCACCTATTCTGCCTTCAGGAAGCCAAGTGCCTCCCAGCTGCTAGGTAGGCCAAGTCTGAACTCCTTGTTAGCAGGCAAACTCTCACTCCGGCCACCTCTTCAGCCCTCTCCAGACTCATCCTCCTTCCTCCTCTACCCGTGGTTTCCTCCCTCCATCCCCCTCCAACCAGCTTCTCTGCACACCCCTGCATCTCGGATGCCTCACGTGATATCCTTGGCCTCTGACTCTTCTTCTTCCCACTAGCAATCCTTTGTCCTTTGTCTCGTATCCAAACCAAGCACAGACCAGGCGTTCTACCACCAGGGGCTGTGGGTTGGACGGAGGCAGCAGGAACAGATGGAAAGCAGATGAGCCAAACTTCAGTGTAAAAGGGAACAAGAATGAAGCCGCAATATCCAGGCCCACACAGTGAGGGCCTGTCCTGAGAGCTGGACGGACAGGAAGACAGAAGAAGCTGCTACAGCACTGACCTGAGGAGCGGGAAGATGAGCTGAGCATGCTCTGCCGTTGAGCTGGGGGGGACTCTGCTTGTCCTTCCTGTGCTGAGCACCAGATGCTGAGCAACAGGTCGGTCATAGAGGTCAAGGAATCTGAAGGGGCGGAGCCTCAACTTTCAATCCATTAAAATACTCCCATCACCTGCTAATTGTTCCTATTCTAGGTACACGTACACGTAGCACTGTCTACTTTGCTACTTTATTTTGGTATTAGAATATGTTGCAGTTTTTCCCTTTAATTGGCTGTGATGTCTTTGAGGAAGGAGATTGTCTCTTTGGTGGTATTGATTTTTTTTAAAAAATCGATTTTAGCTGCAGGTGATAAAAAAAATAAATGTGACTACAGTGGCTTAAAAAGTATATGTCAATTTTCATCGCTTAATAAGTCTCAGAAGCAAACCAACAAGTGGAGTTATTCAAATGCATTCTCAGAGATCTGGGTTCTTTCCCTTTTTTTTTTTTTTTTTTTTTTTTTTTTCACTACATTTATCACAGTGGCCTTTATCTTTGTGCTGTGGTTGCAGGGTCACAAAATGGCTTCTGAACCTCCAATTGTTATGACCATCTTCCAGGTCAAAAGTTCTCTCTCTCTCTCTCTCTCTCTCTCTCTCTCTCTCTCTCTCTCTTTCTCTCCTCTCAGTGTTATTTAAATCAGGAAAGCCAAAGATTTTCCAAAAATCCCATTTTAATCTGTTCAGCCAGGACTGGAGATCAGGGCCATTCCTAGATCAATTGCTAAGTCAGGAGGAATAAGACAAGGAGTTTGAAGACCCAGGACAAAGCTCTTCAGTCATGACTCACAACCAGCTTTGCCAAACAATAACTCAGAATTTTACCTTTAGGGACAGGAGCCTACCTTCTCAGAGATCAAAGCCCTGCCACAGCCGCGTGTCCAACACAATCGCTGACATTTATAAGTACCTACTAAATGTCAGGCGTTCTTAAGCAGTGACACAAAACCTCATTTCATCCTCCCAGCAACCTATGAAGTAGGAACCGTTATTAATCCTATTTAACAGACGAACAAACAAATGGAGATACAGAGAAATGAACTGGCCAAGGTTGTATATCCAGGAGGTGACAGATCCCAGAATAGCCGGACACCATAGAGCCTGTTTCCAGGTTTATCATTCCTTGGCTCCTCACGGCTCTCCTGGGCCACAAAGGGGCCGGCCAATTTGGTTCAGTGAATGAATGAATGAGTGAATCAATGAGTGCATTTTCCTCCAGAAACCCTGAGTGGCTAGGGTCTTCTTGTGCTGTTTGAAATCCCTGCTCTCCATCCATCTTCTTAATGGGGTCAGAGTGTTGTAACATGGACAGGATTTATTTCAGCTCATTGTGCACTTCAGAGGGGGAAAAAAAAAAAAGAATCCGATTTTCTTGCTGGATTTCCTGCAGAACAGAACCTAAGGAGAGTCTGAGCTTTATCGGCAGACTGAAGTAAAACAACTGTACGTACATGTGAATCCGGGGCCAAAGAATGAACAGTATGCAAAGCACGTCCAGACTCCAGCTGAATCCTTGAAGATTCTAGTAGCATGTCTGAGGCCCCTCCTTGGAAAAAGGAGGGGAGAGGGGCCGCGGGGTCATCGCAGATCAGAGAACTGGGGTTGTAGTTACTGTCCCGGCACAGAGAGAACTCCAAGGTTGCAGCTGCAAGATGCCAGACTTCCAAGAGACAATTGAGCAGTTCTGCCAAGCATCTCAATATTTTGTCTACCCGGTGCAAACATCTAGACGGGGAATCAGCTATCGAATTGTTCTGGTTTCCTATCGAGATTTGGCACTACTGCAGAGAGAGAGCTATAGCCCTCCTAAGAATTCCCAGAAAGTACAGAGACTCGGCCTCCCAGTGGAGACCCAGGACAGGACTCTGTAACCACAATTTGGTTGGTTACATAGTTCCAGTGTTGTGAACTTTCTCTGCTGCAGAGTCACCAGCTTTAACAAATGAAATTGTGGGATGCCCCGTTCAATCTGAATTGCAGATTAGTGGCAAATAAATTTTTAGCATAAAAAGTAGGTCCCGACTTGATTGAACGGAACATCTTATATTTTTACCTGACAGCTCTAATCTCTCAGGACACATTAACCCAGTTATGCTCATGTCACTGTGTTCTATCCCCAGCAATAAAGATGGGGCCGATTCTCCTTTCCTTGTCTTCTCAGCCATACACAAGGGAGAGGAGCGTTTTGAGTGGCCAACAAGGGACCAGGAGCTTTGTCCCGGCCCTGCCACTAGCCAATCGTATGAGCTCAAATAAACCGTGCTCATTGCCTCTTTTATACAATGGAAACTGAAATTCCAAAAACATATGATTCATCGGTCACATCCCTCTGAATTACTTTGTGGGCTCACCGAGGTCACGTGCATGGTCACATTACACCCTCACAGCACACCTGGCACAATTCACACTGACAGGCTGAAAAGTTAGTGAGGTCTTCCGGGTCCGACCACTATCATCAACCATGCTGTGATTTGCTCCTATTTTGGATGATCATGGAAATCCAGATCCACATGCCTAGGATGGGATAAATTCCATCTCAGCATACATGCTTTTCTCCATGACAATAAAAAGATGAAGTTAATTAGGGGAGGAAGCCAGACCCCTTCTGTGTTAATCAGCTCTCCATCACTAAAACAAAATACCAGAGATAATCAATTGAAAAAGAGTAAAGGTTTATTTTAGCTGGAAGCTTTGATGGTGCCAGTTCACGACCAGTTGGCCTGTTACTTTGGGCCTATGGCAATGCAGCACACCATAGCAGGAGGGCGTAGCAGAGCAAAATAGCTCACCTGATGGCCAGGCAGCCACAGGAAAAGAGACGAAGGGGTAGAGTCCACAGTATTCTTCAAGGGACACATTCCAAGTAGCCTAAGCACCTCCCAGAAGGCCCCACCTCTCAAAGTCCCCACCAACTCCCAGTAACACCATCTTGGGGACCATCCTGGAGACCAAGCCTTCAACACCTGGGACACTCAGATCCAAACAAAGGAATTCTTTTTGAGCCTTTGGACACCTGGATTTGGGCAGGGAAGAAGCAGATATTTTCCAAGTGGGTGGAAAGAGGGGCCAAGGAGATGCCAAGCTGGCACCTGGGTAGCAGGGCCAGACTCCACAGCAGGGGCCTTCACCTGGGAAATGTCAGGGAGCTTCTCAGCTTCTCCTGACTGTGCTCACAAGCAGTCGCCTGCTCCCCATCACCTCTCACGGCTCCAGCTTGTGCCTCTTCATATCTCCCCTCTCCTCTGTCTAGCTCCTGGTGGCTGCTAGAACGAAGCGCCAGGAAAGCTCTCTCACCGCAAATGCCTGTGAGCTCTGCCACAGGCAACCAAACACACTCCTGAGCTTTAGGAAGACACTCAGGAACACCCTGTATTCAGAGAGATTCCAATCCTCACAATGCTCAGGTGAGCTGGATTCTCTCAAGAGGATGGTGAGGTCGTCTCTCCATGTATATATGTAGGGAGGGACCCGGGTAGAAAGCAGGAAGGCCACAGATCCCCATGAGGTGTCCCAATTCTGCACTCCCAGGCTCCACCTGGGGAGTGACTATTAACTTGCTTACATGACAAAGTCTGACTTGAGCGTAGGACAACCTTCAGTGGCTGTGCTGTTCATTTTATGTCATTTTGACCAGACACAAGGATAAAGCATTGTTTCTGGGTGTGTTTGGGAGGATGTTCCTGGAAGAGATTGACTTTTGAGGCCATGTCTGAGTTGGGCTATGGAACTTCTGCCTTCATGGTCTTTGGACTCAGATTAGGACATACACCATCGCCCCACAGCCAATTCTCAGACCCTCTGAGTTGAACTGAGGTATTCCAGTGGCTGTCATGATTCTCTAGATGCTGATGACAGATAGCAGGACTTCTCAGCCTCCCTAACCAGGTGATCCAATTCCTAAGATAAATCTCCTCTTGATAGATAGGTGGACATATAGATGTAGATGATGCAGATATAGATATTAATCTTCTATTTCTCTGGATAATCTGGACTGATACAGTGACTGACAGCTACGTAAGGCACATGGCCACACACAAGACACCATCAAACCAGAGTAGTTAACGCAAATCCAGCCATTACCTAGGGCACACCCCACAGCTGAGCAGGGAGGAGGTTTTTTTCACAAGGATCCAGATGGGAGGAGAGCTGACCTTGGCTTGGCTTGCTTTCACAATTGAATGCAGTGAGAATGGGCTAAACAAACTGACTGGAGCCCATGCTGTTCAAATGACACTCGACTCTGGGCAACTGGGTTTTCTAAAAATAATTTTAACTTCTTGCCGTCCAATTGGAGGCAGGAAAGCATATTCAATTACTCAAAGCTCACAATTTGTGCTGGGGAAGTAGAGTGTGGTAAGAACTATGATGAACTCAGGGAAGCTGAGCGGGGCTTGTTTGTTTATTCATTCAACACCAGATGCAAACACAGGCCACCACCGATCTTCCAGCTGAGGTTGCAATTCCTCCTGTAGGGCAAAGAGCCTCCAAGAAATACTCTGTCCCCTGATAAGGAGATAGATGGGAGAGAGCTGAGATTCAGGAGGCCCACCTCCTCCAGGGCCTGGAGATTAACTGTAAGAGTTTCAGTGAAGAGGAGCCGGCTATTCTGGGAGTCAGATAACAACAGTATTTTCAATTTTCTTTTAGTCTGGAGAGCAGCTGTTCCTCAGGTTTGGAAATAATCCTCGTTACACGGTGCTTCTTTCTCAATTAGATTTCATCAAGATTTATGGCAGCCTTATCCACAGTCGTCGCCAAGATGTGGAAACAACCTAAATGTCCTTTGGTAGAAGAATGGATAAAGAAAAGGTGGCCAATACCTACAACGGAATATTATTCAATCTTTAAAAAAAAATAAAAAGGAAGAAACAAATCCTGCCCTTTGCAATAACGTGGATGGACATGGAAGATACTAGGCTAAGTGAAATAAGCTAGACCTGGGAAGAAATAACTGTGATCACACTTATTTGCGGAGTCTAAAATAGTCACACTTAGATACAGAGAGTAGAATGGTGGTTGCAGGGGGTAGGGGTTAGAGAAATGGGAGATTATAGAGTTGCAGTCATGCAAGATGAATGAGTTCTGAAGGTCTGATGTATATGATGGCGATGACAGTTAATGATACAATATTAAAATTTTGCTAAGAGACATGCTAAATATTCTTACCAAAGTAGTAATAATGGGAGCAGGAATAAATTTTGGGAAATCATGGTTATGATTATGGCCTTGATGGAGAAGTTGCTTTCACAGTGTGAACTTATCCTCGACTCACCAAGTTATGTGTATCAACTAAGTACAGCTTTATGTATATCGGTCATTCCTCCATAAAATGATTTTGAAGAAAAATTCAGAGTTCGGTCAGTTTTACTCAAAACCACTGGAGATGGCAAAGTGTCTTTTCTCCATCCTCTCCTCTCACCATTTCTGAGAAAGGAATGGAAACCCACATCACTGAGTGGGGTTCTGTGTGTCATGTGGTCAGACACCGGAAGGCAATTTGGTGTGCATTATACCATTTCATCCTCAGACCTCCAGCTAAGGAAGCACATCTAGAAGGTTGCACAGTAAGTGCTGGCCCAGGATGCAACCAGACCCACAATCCATGCTCCTTTTGAAGGAGACGATGTTTTTTCAGGTCCTGGGCAAAGTGGGAGACAGAGCATCCCTGTGGGGACATTGTCCTGCATGTACAGTGATCCCAGCAGATCTCTGAAACAGAGGAACTATAGGAGACAACAGAGGAACTGCTTCAGGACACACGGATGGGTTGGCCATCAGGGAGCAGGGTGCTGGCCTTGGCCTTTAGCAAATCATCGTCTCCCAAGCCTGCGCACTAAAGGTCTCACTCTGCTTCTATTCATTCTCTCGTTGCTACAACTTCATTTTGGACAGTTTCTTCCTCCAGTCAATGAACTTATTTCCTGTTCCAAGTGAATTACCATCTGAGAAAACATACACTTCCAGATCTTTTAGCCTTGAACACTCTGCCCCTGGTATTCCATGACAGGGTACTAACCCTAGTCCTTCAGACTTTAGATCCATTGTGACCACTTTGATGAGGCTTCAGGAAACATCCGTATTAGGTTAGCAACCCCTCCTCCCCTATCTTTCCATCACGTCTCACTTCCCTCCATGGTCAGTTTGGCTGATTATTCACTGTACTGCTTATTTATCATCTGCCCTTCAACTGGAAGGGAACCTTGTTTGGAACAGGGAACTGGTTCCTTGTTTTGGCTTATTTGTTGTTTGTTTGTTTTGTTTTTTTAGGCATCATATCCTGAGTTTCTAGGACAATGCATTTGCGTTTAAATAGTGCTCAGTAATCATTGGTTAATTAATAATGATTACCCAATCATCTTCAGCTACCCAGTTTCTTTGAAGTAAGACATCCCCATCAACAACCCTAATAACAGAGACTAGTCACACTGACGAGGTAGCGGTCATCATGGAAAGCAAAGGGCAACTTTCTCATTAAACAATAATGATAAAATAGGTAAATGGCAACTGAGCTTCCGAGACAGAGGCACGGGTGGAGCCAGGACTAGAAATGGAAATAGAAAAAAAAAAAAAAAAAAAAAGAGGAGGGATAGCAAAATACATCATGCAAATCACAACAGACCTGAGCTTTAGGCGGGACAGACAAAAGAAAACCCCATCCCTTAGGGCTGAAAAGCAAATTCCCAAGAGAAAGTAAAAATGAGAAGGGTGCAGGCTTGAGGGGAAAATGGGTTTTCCTTCATTCAGCTACTTGAAAACACATACCCAGATCCAAATCTGGGCTATGCCACCCCTACACCAAGGAATTCTTCCCCACTACTCTCTCTACTTCTGGCCTAATATGACCTGTTTCTCTGTGCCCTGAAGACACAGGGTAGGTATAAATAAGTGTCATTTTCTGTTTTATATTGAGTAGCAACACAGACGCTATTAAAACGAAAGAAGACCGCTGTGACCAAGTACCGTCTTTGCAAGGAATGTATCCTACCCCAGAAATCCCTCCCTACGGTACTATGTGACCAGAACCCACATCATCCTCTGTTCACTCCACCGTCTGATTCATACCCCCCTCAGGATGTCAGACTCAGGAACACTCTAGGGAAAGCATTACCTCTCTTGCCTTTAATTTTCCTTCCAGGGATTCTCTCTACTTCTATTACTGGTCTTGGCATACAAGAAGCTCTTGCAATTGCATTGAAAAGGAAAGAAAAGAAAACGGTGTAAAATTTCAATGAGAAAAAAAAATTTTTTTTCAAAGCCTCAAAACTACCACATCGTTTTCTATATGGAACCCACATCAATGTTCATCAGCAGACCCATAGATAAAAAGGGAAAAAAAAAAAAAAGGTGGTACATATACACATTGGAATACTCTTCAGCCATTAACATGAAATACTGTCATTTGTGACAACGCGGATGGAACTTAAGGGCATTATGTCAAGTGAAATAAGCCAGATGCAGGAAGGCTGCAGGATCACACTTGTTTGTTGCAATTTAAAAACTTCTGACCTCACAGAAGTTGAACATAGGATGGTCGTTATCAGAAGCTGGAGAGAGGAAGGGAAAGGGGAGATGGAAAGAAGTTGTCACTTGGCATGACCTTACAGTTGGCTAGGAGGAGTTCTGGTGTTCCATGCAGCATCGGGTGGATGTAGTTAAAATGATGCATTATATATCCCAAAGTAGCTAGAAGAGAGGGGTATGAATGTACTCACCATCGATAAATCACAAAAATTTAAAAAAGAGCTACCACATGAGCTCTCCTTGGTGTTAGTCTGTATAAGCACGATTATGCTGAAGTAATAAGTAAATCTCAAAATCTCGGTGGTTTTGCCCAAGGAAGATTCATTTATCCCTCATGCTGCTCCTCCAAAATGGACTGGTGGGGGGCTTTGTACCACGCAGTCTTGCAGAGATGCAGTTCCAGACAGGCTCTGTCATATTGTAATCTGAGGTCTCCGCCTCATATAGCATTCAAGGTCACTACAACAGGGGACCAAGAAAACTCTGGAGACCTCATCCCCACTCACCCCTATTTCAGGCTGGAAAAGACATATGTCTCTTTGGCCAGAATTAGTCACATGAACTCAACTGCAAGGGAGACTGGAAGTACAATCTTCCTGTATGCCCAGCAAGAGGAAAATAAAAAGCAAGCGAATTCACGGCATTGTCTCTACCTCAACAGAATACAAAATGAGAACACCATGCAACGTCACAGGCTAGAGCCTAGAACGGCTCCCCATAGAGCTGGGGGTGCAGCTACTTCCTAAGAGTCCTGACTTTCCATGGTGAGGCTTTGAGGGAGATCAAAACTTCTCCCATTTCTGGTTCTTGTAATAGAAGTAGGACACATCTTGCATTCCCTTACCCACAGATGAACGAGGCCATGTGGAGAGATCTGTATCCCCTTTTGGTATCCCTTTCCCCCTTTTCTCTAAATGGCCAATAAAACGCATGCAATATTGGCATTTTCCCTGTCTATGGATGCTGATTCCCACCTCCAATAACACAGAGGCTATTTTTAAAAACCTGTAAAAAAAAAAAAAAAAAGACACAGAGGAGTCTAAGTAAGATACAACAACAAGTGCTGGCGAGGATGTGGGGAAAAGGGTACTCTTGTACATTGCTGGTGGGACTGCAAACTGGTGCGGCCAATTTGGAAAGCAGTATGGAGATTCCTGGGAAAGCTGGGAATGGAACCACCACTTGACCCAGCTATTGCCCTTCTCGGACTATTCCCTGAAGACCTTAAAAGAGCGTACTACAGGGACACTGCCACATCGATGTTCATAGCAGCACAATTCACAATAGCTAGATTGTGGAACCAACCCAGATGCCCTTCAATAGATGAATGGATAAAAAAAATGTGGCATCTATACACAATGGAGTATTAAGCAGCACTAAAATATGACAAAATCATGGAATTTGCAGGGAAATGGATGGCATTAGAGCAGATTATGCTAAGTGAAGCTAGCCAATCCCTAAAAAACAAATGCCAAATGTCTTCTTTGATATAACGAGAGCGACTAAGAACAGAGCAGGGAGGAAGAGCAGGAGGAAAAGATTAACATTAAACAGAGACATGAGGTGGGAGGGAAAGGGAGAGAAAAGGGAAATTACATGGAAATGGAAGGAGACCCTCATTGTTATACAAAATTACATATAAGAGGTTGTGAGGGGAATGGGAAAAAAACAAGGAGAGAAATGAATTACAGTAGATGGGGTAGAGAGAGAAGATGGGAGGGGAGGGGAGGGGGGATAGTAGAGGATAGGAAAGGCAGCAGAATACAACAGTCACTAATATGGCATTATGTGAAAATGTGGATGTGTAACCGATGTGATTCTGCAATCTGTATATGGGGTAAAAATGGGAGTTCATAACCCACTTGAATCTAATGTATGAAATACGATATGTCAAGAGCTTTGTTATGTTTTGAACAACCAATAAAAAAAAGAAAAAGTGATATTTGATCTGAGACCTAAAGGTTGAATTGCCATATGTATCTTATTGAAATTTCCAGTTTCATATTAAAGTTGTGGTAGAATCTAGTCTCCACATAGGTGGGGGATAATAATTGTGGATTGAATAGGAGAGAGAATAAAGGAGGAACATGGTGGCTTTTCACATATAAATTTATTAAGAGGGAATCCCAGCAGTTTGGGGCATCCCTTAAGAAAGGGCTACTAAACACTTGAGGCTATGCATTGCATATAAGAAGGTGATCATTGAGACAGAAATGATTGGGTTGTGAAAGACTTAACCCAATCAGGGAATTAATCCCCTGATAGGATCAACTTATGTGCTAGTGTGTGGGTGTGGCTGGAGGAGGTAAGAATTGGGTGTGGCTTTGGAGTGTATATTTGTACCTGGCAAGTGCAGACCTCTCTTTCTGCTTCCTGATCATCATGTGAGCTGCTTCCCTCTGCCACACTCTTCCACCATGATGTTCTGCCTCACCTCAAGCCCTGAGGAATGGAGCCTGCTGTCTGTGGATTGAGACCTCTGAAACTGTAAGCCTCCAAATAAACTTTTTCTTCCCTAAAAAAAAATAAGATCTCTGATGCCAAGTAGTTTGGAGTGTTCACACTCATCTGGGGACTTTCCTATGTTCATGGGCATGTGTTAAAAAACATCGAGAGATCAGTAAAAGAAAATAGGATTCAAGAAAGACCTCACTCAAAAAAATATTGTTGGGCGCAGTGGCACATGCCTGTAATCCCAGTGGCTCGGGAGGCTGAGGCAGGAGGTTCACTAGTTCAAAACCAGCCTTGGCAATTTGGGGAGGCCCTAAGCAACTCAGAGAGACCCTGTCTCTGAATAAAACACAAAAGAGGCAGTGGTTAAGTGCCCCTAAGTTCAATCCCTGGTACCAATAAATAAATAAATAAATTATATATGTGGCTGGTTTGGGGGAGAGAGAGAGAGAGAGAGAGAGAGAGAGAGAGAGTGTGTGTGTGTGTGTGTGTGTGTGTGTGTGTGCGTGTGTTCATTGGCATTCATATATCTGAATTGGAAGCAAAATCCCAAATATGTCCAGATAACTTTCATTGCTGTTCCTAGGGAATGAGTTGTTTAGTAACATGAGTATGATGAAATGATAAAAATGTCACTATGGTGAGAAGGGACAGGGGGCACAAGGGGACAGCTAGTGCCTGAATTAGAATCAGGACGGTCCCCTCATGTCAGTGAGCCCAATAGCATTCCCTGAAAGTCTGCGGGTTGTTCCCTATTCTCTTGAGTCACATAAGCTCTCCAGGGAGGAGGATTCCTTCAGAAGAAAGCAGAATAGACGGAGGCTGGGATTCCAATGGTGGCAGCCACACAGTTATAATACTCAGGGCATGCCAGCTGCCACCAGCATGCCAGCTGCCACCAAAGTCTCTACAGAAAAAAAAAATGGGAGAGACCACCTACCTTCTGTGTGAACCCATCTTTTTCTTCCTCCCACTTTTTAGTCTCCTTGTGCATCACGACTCAACCAGGATAGACTTTCTCCCGAATGGCCTTTTATCTTCACACAACCCTCAGAAACTCACAGTGGATGTGCATGTGATTATTTGGCCGAGATCACTGTTACCCAATGTGAGCTGGATACTAAAGAAGCAACTAGTGAATACAAATGAACCAAAGGAGCAGAACACTGTTTGGAGGCTGTGCCTGGACCAGAAGCAAGAGATTTCTTGCTGGGCCCACATGGCTACGTACTTGTCCTGGTCAGGCACCAGCCACCTGCAGCAGTGTCCACCTCAATGACACATAGTAGGACCAGCTCTCCCTCCTGCCCTGTCTCATCCTCCTGTTCATCACACAGAAGGCTTTATCTCAGAATCTGCCTTGAGAGGGATGCAGGCTGAGCCATCTAGGAAGGAGATGCTGTTCTGTCTGTCCTTGGGCCAATCACTCTCTCTCTCTCTCTCTCTCCTGGTTCCTTCTATGCCTACATTCTGCAGATTCCCAGGAGACACTGCAATACGGGTATGCAGCATCCACCAACACCTGTCTCCACAAGTCTGGCTCTGTGTTTCTTGTTTCCAGTTTATCTTATCTCTCCTGCTCCTGTTCTTAAGTGGTTTTTTTTTTCCTTACATCAATTCATTTTGCCTTCTCTCTATGTATTAGTTTCCTATTGCTGCTGTAACAAATGATCACAGTTTTAATGCCTTAAAACAACAAACATTTATTATCTGTCAGTGTTGGAGGTTGGAAATCTGAAACAGGTTCACTAGACCAACATAACCGGGGGCTCTGAGGGGCATTCCATACCATTGTCTTTTCTAAGTTCTAGAACATTCCTGAATCCCTCAGCTAACGCCTCTTCTAGTGATTACATTTCCCCAACCTGTTTCCATTGTCATGTATCTTTCTTGATCTTCCTACATCCCTCTTACATCCTTTAAGGGCTTTTGTGATGATACAGAACCCATCTGGATAACCCAGAATAATCATACCTCAAAATCTTTAGTTTGATCCCATTGCAAACTCTTTTTTTTGCCATGAGAGGAACATATTCACAGGCTTCTGGAATTGGAACTTGGACATGATGAGCAGTGGAAGGTCCACTATTCTGCTTACCATAATTTTTTAAAACTTAGAGCATTATTTTAATAATAATAATAATGATAAATAAAAATTAATGCTCTCCAATTTTTTTCTTTGTCCACCTCAGAATTAAAAACCTCACTTTCTTAGTCTAGAAGCCATCTCCTCTTCACAAGGAATTCATGTGGCTAAAATTTCCTACTAACAGAGCAGGAGGCTGAGGAGCTGACAGGGCGGCAGACGATGCACCAGCGGTCCTGAACAATGAGAAAGCAACGTCCATCTTGGATACATCTGTGTCTTCCAAAAGTGGAACCATGACCCACCAGACACTCACCACTTTCCTCAGGGCACAGAGATGTTGGGACCTTTTTGGTGTCTGCTGAGGCACCTGGGCAAAACATGGGTGAAGTGGGGCCGCAGTTCAATGTGTTACTACCTGAGCACCAAGTGACTCTTGTCCCTTCCCAGATGACTTACTGTCAGGGAATCTCTCCCTCCCAGCCAGGAATGGTGATGTGCAAGGAACCCTAGATGATGACACCATTAGGAGACCCCATTATTCCAGGAATGGCCAGGACCTCAGTGAAATGTAAAGATACCCCCGCAACAGGCTGCCAGTCTCAGTTTCAAGTGGCATCTCAGTGTCCCACACCAGTGCCCCAACAATGCCTTATTCTGATCCCCAATTAGTACCTTCTATCAGACCCTCCTAAAGTGTTATGGGCCCCAAACATGCCCTCCACTGAGACCCAGGCTGTGCTCCATGGTTCAGATGTTGCCACCTAGAGATCCTATGACCTTGGGATGCCCTCAGATAGGTCCAGTCTTGGCCAACTTTAGAATCCTGTGACTCTCACCGCTTCCTACTTGAGCAGCCCACCCAGGCTCCAAGGAGAGCAGAGAACTCTAGTGTCCAGAAAGGGTCATCCAGGAGGAAATCCCCACTTTCAAGGCCTTATGGCGGTCAGTATAAGAACTGTGGAAAAGCTTATACCAAGCGCTCACTCCTTGGGAGTCACCAGCACAAACGCACAGGTGAGAAGCCCTATAGGTGCACCTGGGAAGGCTGCATGTGGTCTTTTCTTTTTTTCTGATGAGCTTGGACGACATAGGCAGATACACACCGGATATTGGCCATATGGATGTGATCCGTGTGGCCGACGGTTCATGAGATCTGACTATCTCCAGCAATACCAAAGGATTCATCAGTGGCTTCCAGGATCCCCAGACCCACAGGCCAGCAGTGGACAGACACATGGTCCTCTTGCTCATGGTCTTTAGGTCCATCTCTTCCTCTCCATTTTGCTTTTCTACACAGATGCTACCTGCCTCCAACCAACTCATCTTTTGGTAGGGGCAGCTTAGATGGAGACAAAGTTTTAGAGGCAACGTCAAAGCCCAGGTGAAACTCTGGACTCCATCAGAGTCTCCTCAAAACCCTCAAAGCCTGTCTTGAATGCCCTTGCCTGGCTGGGGACACCTACCCTTGAAGTTTTGCCAAACAGGAAGATGAGCATAATGGAGATTGAGAGCTTTATTTAAAAGCTCTTTGTCATGTCACTCCTTGGCTGGAAACCTTTAAGTGACACTCCTTTGCTGTTACATACAATCCAGAGTTGGGTCTTCCACATTTTCCAGAGTCAGACTATGTTCAAATCTTGAACTTTCCACTCACTAGACATGTGGCCTTAGGGAGGATCTGTGATCACTATCCCTTATTTCCCCTTCCGGAAAATGGGAACGATGGGACTGGCCTGTTTTGGACATGCTGTATGTATTGCATCAGATTCTTTGCTTATGTTTAAAAAAGAAAATACTACTTCTTCTAAACATGTTAGAAGAAGTCACCCCAGTCCTCCCTATTAGGGCACAAGAACACTTTTTAGAATTTAGGACCTGGTATTTATATTTTAGCATAGTAAACTCCATGCAATTCAAATTCACAATTTTTAGGGAGTATCCCCCAAATAGCAATGTATTATTTTCTTATAAATTTCCAAGAAACTGGAATTTGATAATCTCCATTGTTTTTTCTATAGGGGCAAACCTCTGCCTCAGATGTCATATTTTCTTCTTTTGTTGCAATGGAGTTGAAAAACAGACACCCATCTTCTGCCTAAATAACTCTTTAATACGTGTAAAATTTATTCCCCAAGGTACACAATTTAGGCTGAAAGCAACTGTATGGGACCATGAAGTTAATCTACTTCGTTACCCAGATGAACAAACGAAGCCCCAGAAAGAGAAAGAACCTCCCTCAAAATCAGGTTCCTGCGTGAGCTGTCTGCCTCTCCTCAAGGAGAAATTGTCCCCATTCTTCTCATATTTTGCCGCCATACTCGCCTTCATCCCCTCCATCATTTTTTCTAGGTTTCCTTGACCTTCCTGCAAAGGCCAAGTGTTCCGCATGGGCCAAAAGCATCAGTTGGGACCTGGCCATTGGAACACCACCCTCCACACAGCTGTGGACATTCCTCCACCCCAGAGTACATTCCTTGGCAGGTCTGCAAGGCGGGGAAGCTTCAAGGTGAAAGTCTCCTTCCCTCTCTCCCAACAGACACAGTCAAAGGGGGAGTGAAGGAGGGATTTTTCTTATATTCATGACCCCCTTTGCAGTGAACCATAAAAATGGAAACTGTGGTCTACTGAATGTGAGCAAGACACTGCCCAGAGTCCACAGTACTTGAAGCCAGGAAAGATACAAGAGGATCCGGTGCACAGGGTCACAAGGAATTGGCATGTGCAAATTGTATGCAGCTGGAAATCGGCAGTGAAGACACGCAGGAGATTCCCTCATGGGTGGGAAATCCCTCCTGCTCAGGTCCCAGACTTCCATGGTGAAGCCGCAGAACACCTATCCCTGCCTATCCCATCCAAGGCAGGGAAATTCTCTCCTCCCTGACCATCTTACCACCTGATTTAATTTTTTGGCATGCTAACCTCATCTATTTATTTGTCTCTTTCTGTTTACTCTCTGTCTTCTCCCTCCTTTCACTGTTCCCCCATTCTCACCACAAGATTTCTCGACAATTGGATCATTTTCCCCCCCCATCTTTGCTCATATCAGTTTTGCTTCTCTTGGGACCACTAGAGCAAAAACTAGGGCTTTATGCTTCCTCTTTCACATCGACAAAGAGCCACTTTGCACAAAAATACTGGCTTTCATAGTACCCAAGCACTCTGCACGCATCCCTATAGCCAGAGGAAAGCCACCAGCTAGGTCTTCGTCCATCCAGGCCACTATAACAAAATACTATAGACTGGGGAGTTCTAAACAATGGAAATGTATTGATTACACTCTGGAGTCTAGGAAATCCTAGAACAAGGTGCCCGAAAACTTGATGTATGGGGAGGGCTTGTTCGCTGATTTAAAGACGGTGCCTTCTCCCTGTGTCCTCACAAGGTGGAAAGCGTGAGGGGTCTCTAGGGCCCCCTTCTCAAGACCACTAATTCCATTCATGATTGAATCATCTCCTGAAGGCTTCATCTCTTACTACTATCCCCATGGGGGTTAGAGTTTCAGCAAATGAATTTAGGGGACATAAGTATTCAGACAAATTGTCTGGCTAATGCAAATGAGATGAGATTGCCTAGACCTGCCTACCCCAAGCAGAGCTCACTACAGAGCTTCAAACAGGGCTGCCACAGAATGCGGACATGAGATTCCCCCAAGAAACTTCAGCTACTATTTTGGAAGGGAGAAGAAGGGAAATGAATGTCAAATGCATAACCGATGAACGTTGACAGCTACCAGCCAACTCCCTCTACTTTCAAACCACCAGTCCATTCTGGGGTCCCAATCTGGTGACGTATATTTCTGGCCAAATTGTTAATCTATGTATGTATGTGTATGTGTGTGTGTGTGTGTGTGTGTGTGTATATATATATATATATATATATATATATATATATATATATATAAATTTATCTGCTATTTTTTATATGATTTTTCTTGATGAACACAACATCTTTATTTATTTATTTTTATGTGGTGCTGGGGATCGAACCCAGTGTCTCACACATGAGAGGCAAGCACTCTACCACTGCGCCACAACCCCAGCCCTGTTTTTTTAAAATTATATAATGTTTTCAAAACCAAGAGATGGTTTTATAAGAGACCACTGTGACATTCAGAAAATATTATCATGACACTCTACTTGGAAGGGGGCCTATTCATATGGACCTATAGTCACAAAGTAAAAAACTTTTTCTAAACTTTAAACCTCGGCCTCATTAGGGTAAATGGGAAACATAATCTCATGTCTGAGTGCTTTTTTTTTTTCCTTTGTAGCATCCAAAATGCTTCTTTGACTTTGAATCATTAAAAAGTTGGTCTTGATTTAGAGAACTGCTTTATAGGGAGGAAGACGTTTTTGGCTGCACTCCTCTGAACAGGATAGTTCAAGTTGTCTCTGGACAATGTGTTCAGTTGAAAAATAATTTTTAGACTGGCTCATGCATTTAGGGGGAAAAAAACCCTAAAAATGTGAATTTTATATACTTTAATTGAGGGTGTTAAGTTTTCCAGAGTCAGACAGTTTTAATTTTTTATTTTCTGTAGCTAATCTGCAGATTTGTTTCATTCCTAAATTTGGGTAAAATGAGTATTATTACAGAAATAGAAAGTTACGGGATTTTTTTTTCCTGGCAATAAAAGTGTATAAAGGTATTGGATTAGGATGTAGCTATTTAACATATTTAATGTATTGGATGCACTTTAAAAGTCTTTGATCAATATTTGTATATATAATTGGAATGGTAGAGGTGAAAGGACTTTGTAGACTCACCCACCGCTTCTTTTTGCAAATGAGGAAACTAAAATGCAGAAAGTTGAAACACTTCAAATTCCCTAACGCTCAGTCCCAAACTCTAAACATGGTCCTCCTTCCTCTTCTTGGGGGTGTATTCTGATGGAAATCTTTAGTAAGCTAGACAGGACTCCTGGGTTAACCTCTGTTAAAGGCTTAAGGTATTGATTTTTTCTAAAACACTAGTGAATTTATAGAAACACCACAGGATTGATTGGGGGAAGAAGTTTGGACTCCGAGTCTTGATTAAATTGCAGACACTCTGCATGAATGTTTTCTAATATTAAATCTCTCTCCAGCAGCTGTATCTTTCCCCTTCACAAGCACTGATCCCTGTTCTTTAGCAAATCACCATACTGGTCCCCAGGGAAAGTTGTTGGCAATCTCCATGTCCAACATGAGAACTTTCTCACCCCAGGGGTTTTCCCTGGGATTCCCAGCTCCGAGAAAGACCCAGAATCAGCCCTGAAGCAAGTGGCCGGAGGACCACACCCCACAGATGGCTGGATTCAAGAGGTTAGGAGGACAGAGACTTGAAAACAAGACTTCTGACATGAGAGGTTCATTGTAAGCTGGACAAAAAAAAAAAAAAAAAAAGCCAAAGAGACACACTATGGAAGAAGGGTCAAGGCTATGACCTTGATTGCCCAGCCCCCTGAGGTGTGACTGAAAGGGAGGGTGAGCAGATCCATCATGGAGACCAGTATATCATGGTGAGTAGTATATCATGGTGGGTAGCGCACAATGGTGGAGCTGCTCACTTTATGGTGGTTGGGAAGCGAAGACAGAGGAAGCAAGGGATCAGGTTCCCCATGTTCCTGTCAAGGGCACACTCTCCATGACCGAACTTCCTCCCACCAAGCCCTGGCTCTTAACGGTCTGGGAACCCATTCTTCAATACATGGGCTTAGAGGGGACATTCAAGATCCAAACTACAGCACTCCCCTAGATGATTCTAAGGGAGCATACCTCTGCTAAAACCTTGAATTCAAACTTCCGACCTTTAGAACTTTGAGAAAATAAATTTCTGTTGGTTTAAAGCACCCAGTTTGTAATAATACATCCAATTTTTAAGATTTTTCTGTATCCCACCCAATCAAAGAAAATAGAAATAAAGGTATTTTTCAGCTAGTTTCAAATTAATTAATCAATTTCTATCCACATATCTGTTGTCCCCGGGGCAAGTTCTGCTTTTACCACCCTCCTATCACCACCACCACCACCACCACTAACTGGGGTGTGAGATTCTTTTTTAGGATAGGGAAAGAATGGAGCTTGCAATATCAGTTTTCCTAAAGAGATCTTTCTCACTAAAGTCTTCTCTCATCCATTCTTATAATCCTTTCATATTCTCAGCATCATTGAAAATAGATAAGCATTGCAGAACAAGTTCTCAGAAATTACTGATGAATATCTGCATATGGTAGATTTAGCAGTTCAGTTTGAAAGTTCCTATCTGATATATTTTGGTGCTTAAGCAAGACTTTATTTTAAACAATGTTGAAGGATTAAAAAAAAAATAACAGAGGCTTGCAATTGTGATCAAGGAATGAGAATCTTTTTAAAGCAAAGAGATTTGAATCAAATACAATTTCTAGAAATGAGATATATATTAATTGGAATTTGAAAATGGGAATACTCTGTGAGAAAGTAAGATTTAATTGCCCCAAGAAAATGCCTAGCAAGAATTCAACAGGTTAAATGGCTATTTAGTTTGTCTCTTCTTTAATTCTGATTTATTTCCCTCTCATATAAAGAAGGGCACATGGCAGGTTGGCAGATAGCTCTCTGACCCCGGTGATCATTCAGGACACAGGTTTCTTCCCTCTGTTTCTCAGATGTCCCCTTGAATGCTAATCTCAGCTGATCATAAACATAGGTGACAGGACAGGTTTTTTTGTTTGTTTGTTTTTTAATCCATTTTGATTTTGTTTTTGTGGTGCTAGGGATTGAACCCAGCCAGCACTCTACCAAGGAGCTACATCCCCAGCCTGTTTAATCCTTTTTGAACTATTATTTTAATAAAATTCATTACCAGAAAAATAATTAGATACTTGGGTATTGTAACCGTGTTGAACTGATATAACATTGTTCACTGTTTTCCTCCCCATTTTTCAATTTGTCTGATTGCAAACCGGGGACAGAATGGGAACCTGCTATATTCCACAGACAATTCTTTGATAGCATTAGTTCAGCTCACAAGGAGAAAAAGTGTACAAGAAGTGCACGCGCCCTGTTAAAGTGGTATTCTCACTTCTAGTTCTATTAGTCTTGTGATCACAACCAGCTGCAGAGGTTCCTGAGAAAAGCCACAAAGCTGAATAACCTCATATCCAACTACAGAGCAGGTTGTTGTGTACAGGAAGTTGTCTCCATCAAAGACAGGTTACAAAGCACAGTGAACAGAATGTTAGTGAATTGAGGGCTGGAACTAAAGAAATTATCCAGAAGATCCCCTAGAGAAAAAAAAAATGCAAATAGAATAGAGGTGCTATGGGTCCTGAGAAGGTCCAGTAGGCAATGTCTTAGTCTATTCAGGCTGCTATAACAAAAATACCATGGAATGGGTGGGTCATAAACAACAGAAATTCATTTCCTAAGAGTTCGAGAGGCTGGGAATCCAAGATCAAAGTTCAGGTAGATTTCGTTCTTGGTGAAAACCTGCATCATGGTTTTATAAGCAGCTTACTATTCATGGTGCCCCTGCTTGTTAGAAGTGGCAAGGGAATTCTCTGGGATCCCTTTCATAGGGGCACTAATCCCATCCACAAGAACTCCCCGCTCATGACCTAATCACCTCCAAAGACCCCACCTCCAAATACCATCACGTTCAACATATGAATGAAAAAGGAATAGAAACATTCAGTCTATAGCAGACAGAAACAAAAAGACAATATTTACATCTAGGACAAGAAATTTCCAGAATTTAAGAAGTAATGTTGAGAGATACTGTTATGGTTTGAATTATACTGTAATGGTTTGGAAATGAAGTGTCTCCCAAAGACTCATGCGTTGAACACTTGATCCCCAATGCAGCCATGTTCACAGGTAGAGATTTTAGGAAATAAGTGGCTCATTGAGGGCTCTGATCTCAGCAGTAGATCGACCCATTAGGGATTCACAGATGAATGGCCTATTAGGAGGTGGTACAAATTGTAGGATGTGGAATCTAACTGGAAGGAGCCAGTCCTTGGAGGCATGCCTTTGGGGAGTACATCTTATATCAAGACTCTTCTTCTCCCTCTCAGTGTTTCCTGGCTGCCATGATCTGGGAAGCTTTCCTCCACTATGCTCTTCCAAAATGATGCTCTGCTTCACCAAACAATGGAGCCAGTCAGTCATGGACTCACCTTCTGAAACCATGAGCTAAAATAAACTTCCTCCTCTAAGTTGTTTTTCTCAGGTGTTCAGTCACAGCAACAAAAATCTGACTAACACGAATACCAATGTTGATATTGCTGAAGCACAGTGAATCTTGGGAGCTGGGCACTCTATGTATTGACATACTTGATCTTCACAGTAACCACATACAAAAGGTACTGTATCATCAGCAATTTACAGATGAGGAAATCCAAGCACAGAATGGGTAAGTGTCTTTCCCAGTGTCATACCGACAACAGAAAGCAGGGGCAGATTTCCAGAATCTCTTCCCACAACAGTCAGAACAATCTTTACTGTTATAATGAAAACTACAAAGAATTGTTTAAAAACACATTGGACATTTAATATACATCTGTTTATTTACCTAAAAACTTTCTAAAATTGATAGTCCTAAATACGACTCAGCTCTAAAGTTTAAATTTACACTACTATAAAATGTGATAGTCTTGGTGCATATTTCCAAAAACCCTTCCAGAAACCCAACAACAACAATAATAATAAACCAAAGGGTATAGAAGAAAATTCTGTTTGCAATGAAATCAGAAAGCAGTTCAAACCCCACACCGCAAACTGTGGAAGAATCTATAACAGACGTGACATGTTCTCCTCCAACTGCCAGAGAAGAAAGACTTTTTCTCTGCGACCACAATGGAGATAACCTTCTAACACCAAGAGGTGTTTCAAGAGACCCTTCTTGCTCTGCATCCCAAAGAGATGGACACACGACAGGGCCTTTCTTTCTGTCCACATTATCTGTACTTTAAAAGAATGGTTCCTATCTACCCAACACGATGCATCAGGGAAAGGACAGGATTCCTGGTCCCAATTCCCTGGCTGAGAAACTTCATGACCTTAGGCAAATCACTTTACCTCCATGACCTTCAGTTTTCTCATCCGTGGAAGTCTTAATGTGCACCAAAAGTTTTCAGATCTTGCCAAGACTCCAATCTTTGGTGACTCCCTCCTGTGATGCCAGCTATTCAGAAAGCTGAGATAGGAGGATCACAAGTTCAAGGCCAGACTGAGCAACTTAATGAGCTGAAAATAAAAAAATAAATAAATAAAATGGGTTGGGCATTTAGCTCAATGATAGAGATTCCCTGAGTTCAATCACTAGTACCAAAAGAAAAAAAAAATATTTAACTAAAAAGGATCTTTTTCTCCTTACAAAACCAGAGACAGGGGTCTGAGGCTGTGTAGCTCAGTGATTGAGCACCAGTTTAGCATGCATGAGGCCCTGGGTTTGTTCACCAGAACTGCAAAAAACAAGCAAACACAAAACACCTAAGACAGAAATACAGTATGTACAAAAAGAGCATCAAATCACTGTAACTGAATCAGGGGGCGGGGGAGGAGGAGGGAAGGGAGGAGGACAAGAAGAAGAAGCAAAAGGAGAAAGAAGAGACAAGCATTCAAAGAAGACCTGCAAGTTATTTTCAGGCTTGAGCCCAAACAAATCTGACAACTGTCTTTACTTAGAGATTAATTAACATGAGGTAACTAAAAAAGGACATTTATTAACAAGAATTATGTAGCCATATCCCTTTTATGTTCCATACTATTAAAACGTCTTGCAAGGAAAGAACCATTTGTAGGCCACAGATCTCACCTGGGGACCAGACGGAGGGGAGGGCGAGAACCCCATCTTTCCAACCCCCAGCAGGTTGGCGGTGACAGCTCTCGCTTAAACCAAACAAATATGGCGGCGTCCAGTCTCTTTCCCCCTGAAAATTTATATCAGCCCTCTGTGTAAGCAAACTGAGAAGTACCAGCAAACTGCAAACATGGAACAAGAACAAAAAGCCTCTTTTGTCTCAAGGGGAACCAAATAAAAAGGGCTTCTTTTTTTTTTCAGGCCATAAGAAAAGAGTTACTCACTTTAAACTCTTAAGCTGACATTTTCATGAGAAAACAAATTTGGACAATTTCATTTACTGCTCGCAAATACTGTATGACCTGGAGAGCTAAACAGCCTTTTCACTGACCTCTCTTCTCTCCCCAGCCCACAGATCTTAACTCACCCTTGCCTTTTCCTCTTCCCTATATATCCCTGGGGGTGCCTATAACATTCTTCTATTTATTTATGTGGGGGTAATTTGGAGAGTAAGTATTGTGTCTATCTGCCATGTGTTTTTGCTCAATGTCAGTAGCAAAGTAATTCTTACACTTGAACTGTACAAAGGGCTATTAAGACGACAATGCATTGATGTTGCAGAAAATAGCCCATTAGTTCAATCTTGGAGAAGAGGTCCCTTCCCAGTGTTCACTGGGCTGCAACCACTGCTCAACCGTGCCCCCTACTGGCTGCCCCACCACCACGCACTTGTCCACATCACCTGACATGGGTTGAGCATCCCTCATTCAACCTTCTTGAAACCAGAAGTAATATGGATTGGGGATTTTTTTTTTAATTTAGAAATATCTGCCTCTACATAAGTGATACCTTGGAGATGGGATCCAAGTCTAAAGAAGAAATTCATTGATGTTTCATGTACACATCATACAAATAGCCTCAAAGTAATCTTAGTGCCCGTGCATTTTGATGGCAACTCATCACTGAGAACTTCTCCACGTGTTGCTTTGTGTCAGTGCTCCAAAATCTTGAGATTTGGGAGCATTTCTAATCCGGGGTTTTCAGATTAGGGATGCCCCACCTAATGCTGTTCTCTCAGATCTTCAAAGGAATTTTACTAGACTGCATCAACTTCAACATCTTGCTGATTCTAAGATGCACCATCATTTCATAGAACTTTAAGAAATAAAAATCTCTGCCAATGAAATGCTGACACTAGGCTTTCTCAGCATTCAGAATGGTACTTATGGAAGGAATTCTTTTAGGTTTCTTTAGACACAGGACTGAGTGAATCATATATGGTTCTTCAGCCTACATAAAAATGAAAATGTGCTAACTTCATTTGATTGTGGTTATTTTCATAAACTTCACGTTCAGGGTCTAGCAGTTCTAGATTTCTTTTCAAGCACTGACGTGTCTTTGTTTACACTCATTCATGTACTTTCATCCTTGAGGTTTCCTGTTGGTGACACTTTCTTTCACTCACACATTTACAAGTGTGGCTGTGATCCTTCAGGAGGAGTCATCAATGTATTGAAAGCATAAGAATGTGGATTTCAAATAGAATCTGCCTGGGGCTGGGGATGTGGCTCAAGCGGTAGCGTGCTCGCCTGGCATGCGTGCGGCCCGGGTTCGATCCTCAGCACCACATACAAACAAAGATGTTGTGTCCGCCAAAAACTGAAAAATAAATATTAAAAAAATTCTCTCTCTCTCTCTCTCTCTAAAAAAAAAAATAGAATCTGCCTGCAAACTTACAGCCGTATTTGCAGTCAATCAATTTTCATCCATCTATAGGGAATAGACAAAATTATTATTCATTCACTTGTTCATTCAACAAACATTCTTTGGGCACCCTTAATTAGTACATATTGGAGTGTAAGAGATAGGCAATAAACAAATATTCATACAATATGTTATGAAATGTGTAATAATGAGTTATATCAAAGAAGATAAATCAGGGAAGGGGAAGGATAGAGCTGTAAATAAACTGCTATAGATGTGGCTTCCAGTGAGACTTCTCTGAGCAGGTGACATTTGAATTGAAGAGAGGGGAAGAACCATGAAGTCATAAGTTTCCAGTAGCTTCAAGGAGCGGTGATAGATATGTACTCACAGGTATCGATGGAATTTGACACATGTGAAGGGTCTCAGGGATAGGAGGGCAGTTGTCATCTCTGAAACTGATCTGTCATTGAGGACACCTCTGGAAATGGTGTTAAACCTTCAAGAAGAACCCATCGCCGGCCCAGACTATTTCACAAATGTGCCCTGTTAATGGGGGACCTGTCTCACATTCCCAGTTGAAAAGCAAAACACACCGTGGGGTGCAGACAGCATTGGGGGGAAGGGAGACCCCCAGAAGCCATACTCTGTCCGGTACCAGCATGCTTGTGTCCTGGCTCGTGTGTCTGTTCCGTTTGCAAATCCTTCTCAACAAACCCAAATTTATATTTCTATATTTAGCAGCCCCCAGTTTGATCCTGATTCTGTCTGGACACTCGGTGGCCTGATGCCAACGATTAAATTAGCCTGTGGGATATCTATTACTGCGAGCTAACCAATGGCCGTGGGATATTTTTAGCAACTGGAATAGAACGTTGGTAAATTTGTGCGTTTTAATGACTTTGGGAAGTCTTCTCAGGAAGAGTTAAAGCCATGTCTCTTCTTAACCCCACAAAGGTCCCAGAATTCTGCAATCAGAGTGAAAGACAGACTGGGCTCTTGATCAGCCAGACAGGTGAGACCAGAGTACCTCATGGAAGGAATTTTCACTCAACAGAACACCCTACTCAGGCGCAGAGTTGGGCATATAAACCTTGGAAATGTAAACCATTTCCTTCGTCACGTCTGACAAAGTAGAGAAAGCAAGTGGGCGTCCTCACTAAAATGCTTGTGAGCCCTGAGCAGGCACTCACTGCCCTAGAAGCTCTCTTGGGTGGCTCCCACACACTCCACCTCCCCCATCCCTGTCCCAGACTAATCTGGGTTCCCTGAGCACACCCAGCTCCTTCTCATTACGTCAGTTTAACTCACAGAGCCACTTCGACCTGGATTCTTCCCACCCATGTCTGCCTGCCAAGCCATTCTGAAGCCCCAGCTCAAATGCTGTGTTTTCCAATAAATAAGTCTTCTCCCATCATCCTGGGCACGGTTCCTCTATGGTCTTCATGTAATTTCCATAAAGACAGAAAAAAATGTCATTTTTAAATTCTGCATAAAGGAAATAAGTTCTAGGAAACTGTCACGGCCCAGAGGAGCTTAAAATGACATGACAACTCAATGTACTAGGGTATCCTGCATGAGGTCCCAGAACAGAAAGAAAGAACTTAGGTGAAAACAAAGGAAATCTGAATGAAGTGTGAATTTGACTAACAATAATGTATTGATATCCATTTGTTAACTATAACAATGTACTACACCAGTGTAGGATATTAATAATGGGGGAACTATAGGTGTAAGGTTACATGGGAATTCTCTGTACTATCTTCACCATTTTTCTGTAAATCTAAAATTGCTCTAAAAGAAACAGCTTGTTTAAAAAAGAATTAAAATGCTGCCAGCCAGCTATTTAACTGCTATTGAAAAAATATAAAAGACCTCCTCAGTTAAACCTGGCAAAAAGGAGATCATCAAACTGTCATTGCCAACCACATCTGCCTCAGGAGCGTAAAGAAAGTTCCAGAGCCACAGAGGGCATGTTGTTCCATGTGGGCAGTATCTCTTTGTCCATCCCAGTCCCAAGCTCTTTAGGGGATCCCAGATCTGTTCAAATACAAATGTTCCTTGACATAACCTTTATCCGGGTTATGTCTTGATAAAGCCATTGTAAGTTGAAAATATAGCAACGTATTCTGTTATAGGGAGGGAAATCTGACCAGCTTAACACCTGACCTGCTGACCATCACAACTCAGCCTGGCCCACCTTAAATATGCTCAGAATACTTACATTAGCCTACTGGTGTGTGCAATCATCCACCACAAAGTCCATTTTATAACAAAGTGTTGATTCCCTTATGTAATTTATCGAATACTTCATTGAAAGTAAAACTGTAAGGGTTGTAAGGGTACCCTCTCATATTATCATAAACAAAAAAAAATGTTAATGTGGGGACCATCTGTGTGTGAGAACAAAGATACCAAACAGAGACAGAACCGGAAAGATGAATGATATAGGATAAACAGAGAATAAAATGTCATCTGACACGCAAAAAAAATTAAAAACATATCATATGAACCCTTTGGGAAAGTAATATTCTGATATCTGTTAAATTGAAGAAGACAAAGCAGTTTCACTCTGGGACTTGACCTTTAAAAACTAAGAGCAGCAGAATATGAGAACATGCAAACGGGATCCTCAAAGGAACCAGAGCAGAAAACACTGAATGTCCGTCAACAGGGAAACTGTGGGCCATCTGCGGTACAGGCGTATCCCAAAACCCTATGGCAGCCACGTAGACATATGAGCCCATTGTAACTCAAAGGCTTTGGTCCTGACGCAAGTCATATAGCTATATTCATGGAAGGGAAGACTAAGTGGGGAGCGACTGCTCTATGTGTGTTGAACTTTTTTGGGGGAGATGAGACTGTTCTGGACTTAGTGATGACAGTTACACAACACCATGATTGCATTGAAAGACTCTGAATTATGCACACTCTAAAATGATTAAAATGGTGAATTTTATGTTATGTGTGTTTTTCCTCAATCAAAAGAATAATGTTACCCTAGTCTGTTCAAACTGGTGTAACAAAACACCATAAGTTAGGTGGATTTTAAACAACAGATATTTATTTCTCATAGTCCTGGAGGCTGGGAATACAAGGTCAAGTTGCTGGCAGCTTGAGTGCCTGCAAAGGGCCCCTTTCCTGGCTCATAGATGGCGCCTTCTCCCTGCATCTGCATAGTGGAAAAGATGGAGAGAGTCTTCTGAGGTTCCTGTAGGAAGGCAGTAATCTCATTCTTGAAGGCTCTGTTCTCATGCCCTGATACCCTCTAAGGACCCACCTCCTAATACTATCATGTTGAGGGGTTGAGTCCAACATAGGAATGGGGGCACACAAATATTCAGACCATGGCAACTAATAATTTCTACACATGTATATTTTCATAGTGCTTTTTATTTTTGGTGGGTGGATGCCGCAGTCTGGCTGGGCACAAATCACAAGCCACTGAAGCAGGAACAAACTTTATTTCTGAACTCCACCAGCACGCTCCACACACGCTCCCAGGAACGCCTCCCGAACGCCATGTGGCTAGTCCAGGAACCAGCAGCAGGAAATATCCTCCGGAAATCCCTCCTCCTGCACTTCCCCAACCAATGGGAACTCTCCAGGAATCCCCGGGAATCCCCAGGAGAACTCCAAAGTAGCATGAGAACTGCAAAGTAGCGGCCAAGGCAGATAGTAATGCCTCGCCTGTCAATCAATACTATTGGCAAGATGCCAGGGGCCATTCCGACTCAGCTGTGGCTCTCAGCAGGTGGAGCTGGAAATTGAACCCAGGGCCTTGTGCATGTGAGGCAAGCACTCTACCACCTGAGCTATATCTCCAGCCCTTCATAGTGCTTCACTGAGGACTCCTTTGTAGGAAGAGCTTCCCTGTAAAGAAGACACTTGGCATTGAAAAGGGATTCTTGGGAGGAGAGATGATCCCACTTGGAACCCAGGGTTTCTGTGGAAGGAAGTAAATTTGCCACAGGAGGGAAAAAGTCATGGGGCAACATAGAGAGGATTCATGAGGGGTGAGCCTCAGGGTAGGGGCCTGAGATGAGGAGCAGTCTGTGGAAGGAGAAAGTTAGGGAAATTCAAAGTGCTAACGCCTCCTCCAGGATGTCATGAACCTTCAGCAAAGCATCAGATATTTCCCTTGAAGCCCTGTGATGCAAGTTTTCTTGTGGAAGCCAAGAAAACTTAAAGGAGTGAACTTTAAGTCAAAATCAAGATGGAACCCAAACCAAGCAATCCCATAGAATTTGAAGATGACCTTCAATGGGTTCATTTCTTTACAAGTCATATTGCTCTGTGCCTCCACTAATTGCAGGCACGACTGTTCACAGAGAACATGGTTTGGGTCTTGTCCATCTTTATGGTCCCACAGTAGTTGGGAGCATTCCTAATTTGAAATCCAAACTGCTTCAAAATCTGACACAGTGTGAATGCTGACATGATTCTATACCTGACCCCGCATGATGGGTCACAGTCCAAACTCAAGCGCACTAAAAAGTACTGTATCAAATTATCTTCAGGCTACCTGTGTAAGGTGTATATGAAACAAACAAATTTTACTTGGACTTAGCTCCCATTCCCCGGGATATCTCCTTATATACATGTAAATATTCCAAAATCTGAAAAAAAAATGCAAATTCTGAAACACTTCCTATGCCAAGCATTTCAGATAAGGAATACTCCACCTATACATACATATACCATAGTAGGTGTTCAATAAACATTTATAGCATTGAATTAGATACAAAATATATATATATATATTTTTTTTTTTTAAATACTCTGGGCTGGGGATGTGGCTTAAGTGGTAGCGCGCTCGCCTGGCATGCATGCGGCCCGGGTTCGATCCTCAGCACCACATACAAACAAAGATGTTGTTTCCGCCAAAAACTAAAAAATAAATACTAAAAAATTTTCTCTCTCTCTCTCTCTCTCTCTCTTTAAAATAAAATAAAATAAAATACTCTAAGATAGAGAAAAGTCACCAGACTATTGATGCCGAAATCCAAAGAGCTTTAAAACCTCCATCCAGTCTTCTCTTGTTCTCTCCTCTTCATTGGGGTCTTCTCCTTGCCCTGCTCTGTTGACTGCAGTTCCAGATCCACAGGCACCTAACACATCTTCATCTAGTACTACAACCGGTGAGAATGATCTTCACTCCACAAGCCAGAAGAGACAGAAACCATCACCGTGCCTTGAAGTCAGCACAAAAATCCATCGATGATTTTCCAGGCCAGAGTCGACGTTGACTCCCAAGGCTTCTTATGCACCATTTGTACATTTGCTCTCCATCCTCCTACAGCCCCCTGAAAAAGGCTGCAACCCACATATATGAGCAGATAGATCGCACACTTGGCCTCCTACGACATGGAGCGAGTTCCAAGTCAAGGTAATAGTCTCTGCCGTCTGCTTGGCTCTGTACATTCACTAAATTCTTTCATGGACGGCATTATTTTGGCTTCATAATAATCCTAAAAGGTATACAGGGAAAGTTTTATTAGCCTCATGCCATGGATCATTAAACTGAAGATCAGAAATGAGAAGGGGCAGTGAAGCAACAGGCTTTCCACTCCAGATCTGAACCACAGTGGAAGCTTTCAGGTAAGTCAACGCTTTTGAGAACAAAATCTACCAACTGAAGCCAATACGTTTGTTCATTCATTTCGTCATCTACCCAGGTGTTAACCTTTGTTTTCCTCCTTTCAGACACACTGCTTAACATCACAGTAAGTCTCACTAAATGCTGGGTTTTTGTTTTTTTTTCCATATTTTCACTGGTGCCTTATAGTCGTACATAATGGTGGGATTCGTGGTTACGCACACATACGTATGCAGTATAACGATAAAATTTGGTGAATGTCATTCCCCAGTATTTTCTTTTCCTCCCCTGGTCCCTTTTTTTCTACTCTACAGATCTCCCTCACTAAATGTTCTACAATGAATCAAAGGGCACATTTCCTTCCCTACAAAGCACACCATAACCAGGCAAACAATGATAATACCTACTATGTTATAAGTACTATATAATTATCTTCACTGATTCAGTTCATATTTGCTGAGCACTTACTCACTATATACCAGAAATGGGAGAGTCGGAGAGGATGGTATACTGTAGAATTTAAACAAAGAACTTGAACACCTGGACCAAATTCCAGTTCTGTTATTTTAGCTTTGGAACTTAGGTAAAATTATCAAAAGTCACAGAACTTCAGTTCTCTCCTTTATAAAATGAGATAATAGAAGGAATTTTCACAGAGTAAAATTGTGAGAATTATATCAGTGGATGTATGTAAAAAAGAAATGTCAGGATGGTGCTAGATAGGTGATAGGTAATCAGTACATGGTAGCTTTTACTATTAGTAGTTATCACTATTAAGATGCTATGATGTGGGCTGGGGTTGTAGCTCAGTGCAAGAGCACTCAGTACTAGAATATATGCCTAGTATATACGAGGCCCTGGGTTCAAGCCCCAGGACCATCAAAAAAGAAGAAGAAATTATGATGTAGAAGGAAGAAATCTGCAGCTAGAGAGAAATTCAGATTTTTTTTTTAAGATTACAAATTTACATAAAATCTGTAATTTTAAAAATAATTACAGCCTACAAACATATATATGGCCAATAGATCTTTAACAAAAGGTCAAAGGAATCTGGGGAAATGATAATCTTTTCAACAAAATAATGCTGGAAAAATAATATCCACATGTAAAAAAAAATGACCTCACACCATACACAAAATTAAACTTCCAAAGAACCACAGAGCTAAATGTAAAATATAAAATTATAGAGCTTTATTGCAAAACTTTTACTCATGCCCCTTTGCAATCCCCTCCCTCCACCCTGAACCCCAGACAACCAATGATCTGCTTGTTTTCCCTCACATTAGTTTTGCTTGTTTTTCAGAAAGTCATATAAAATGGAATCATACAGTCTTTTGTCTTTTGTGTCCCAACTTCTTTCTCTAGCATAATGCCTTTGAAATTTGTCCGTGTTCATGTACATTTTTAATTTTTTTTTGTATGGCTGAGTTGTATGCCATGCAATGGATATGCCCCAAATGTTCATCTGTTCATATGCTGATGTCCACTGGGAATAGTTGTAGGTTCTGGTAATCATGAATGACACTGCTGTGAACAGCTGGGTTCAGGTCCTTGAGTAGGTGTATGTTTTCATTTCACCTGTTGATGGGATAGGGGAGTGATTAACTTTGTAAGAACCTGCCAATCTGTCTTCCAAAGTAGACATGCAATTTTGCATTTGCATAGGCGCTAAGTCAAATTGGGAAGAAAAGGAGGACATAAGAGACCCCTAAGCTTGCCCCAGGGTGGAAATGTAGTACGTATGCTATAAGAAGCATAGTTGAATATCACCAGTGCAGACTCCAAAAAACCCACAGATGCATTGCAAGAAATAGAGTCAGCTTTGTTCATCTATATAACTTGCTTTGCTCAGAGCCTTCAACACACAATTACCTGACTACTAGTCATGCCAGACAATTGTGAGTGTGTTGAGGATAGGAAAGGACATGTGGACAGAGGGAGTAGAGAAGACAGGACCAGCTCACAGGGAAGACACAGGAAGGTGCTCTGATGCTAGCTCTTATTCTGCCTGAGTGAGAAGGTTTCTGAGGAAGCAACAAACACATTCTGTTAGGGGCTTTCAGAAGGTCAACATGGTGATGGTGGGGACAGAGACTAGAAGCCCTTTGGAAGTCATCACAATAAAACAGTTCCCCTTTATCCATTTCCAAAGTTTTAATTACCTGCAGTCAATCATAGTTGGAAAATATTAAACGAAAAATTTCAGAAGTAAACAAGTCATATTTCAATTGAATAAACAAGTTTAAAAATTCAAGCCATTCTGAGTAGTGTGATGAAACCATATGCTGTCTTGCCCTGTTCCATCTGGATGAGAATCATCCTTTGTCCAGAGTATCCATGCTGTATATACTACCCACCCATTAAATACTAGGTAACTCCCTTGGTTATCAGATCAATTATTGCAAAATCATAGTGCTTGTGTTCAGTACCCTTATTTTACTTAATAACAGTGCCAAAGTGCAAGAAAAGTTATACAAATAAAGGGACCAGGGCATAAAGCATGGAAGTACAAATTAACTCTGGTACTATTGGCAATACTGTGGGGAACACAGGGGAGAAAACATGGTATACTTTAGAACTGGCACTCTCCAAGGGTTCAGACATCAAGTCTGAATATATTCCCTTCAGGTAGGTGGGGGTAACTACTGAAATCCAAATGAAAGATGAGGAACTATATCAGGGCAGCTACAATTGGAAAAGAGAGAGTATGGGTCTGAGAACCTTTCTGGAGGCAGAATTAACAGACACTAGCCACCTGTGGATGGGATGAGCAGAACATGAGAAATCAAAGTGGCAACTTCTTAGAGCCTGAGAGGTAATAATAACCTAGACGTGAAATAAAGGAGGAGGTGGAATTTGGAAGGAACACAATGAGTTCAGTTTCAAGCGTGTTGAGTTTGAGGTGCTATTAGAGGGACGCTCTTGGGAATGTCTGAGAATCAGTTAGAAATTCAGGTCTTGGGAAATCTACAGAGGTCAGGGCTGGTGACTTGGAGGTGTTCTCTCCCAAATCAATGTCCTCCTGAAGGGGATAGCTCTGGCATAAAGCATTCATCCAGGCTTGGAAAATTCTCCCAATTATTTTTAGCACATCTGAGAGGTAGAGGAGAAAAATGGATCTTCTTTAACATTTTCATTACGTTCATTCTAAAATTATACTCTCCTGATTTCCAAGGACTTCCAGTGCCTGCTGTTGATATATAACCACATAACTTCACCCTCTGTATATAATGCGGAATTACTTACGCCTCTTCCAGGGCTCACTTCTGACATGAGATGTCAAACAGAAATAGAACATGCATCTCCTACATCTGAGGGTGAAACCTTACAGAGAATTCTATGGGCCACAATAAATAATCCCCGCGGTTCCTGGAAAGGAGCTCTGTGCGCAGACAGCATAGGGTCACTGCAGATTTATGACTGCATCTTCAAGGCAGCAGGCCACAGTCCAGGGGCCTGCAGATAAGTGGGAGGTCTAACAGATCCATGCTACAAAAGGCAGCTGGTCCCAAGGTTGTGACATTTGGGCACCTCCAGAGCCAGGAAGCAGATGTTCCCATTTTTATAGCCTTTGTGACTGCTGCTACTCTCACTGCCAGAGAAAGAACTTGAGATGATTGAAATTTGAGTGTTTTCTGACTGTCATTCAAGTCTGATACCAACGGCACTGAGATAAACTTCTATTATTGTGAATCAAGTGTCTCCTGACAATTGAGCATGCTCCGGACTTGGCCCCACAAGAAGTGTACCCTGTGTAAAGAATGCCTCCCCAGCCCCCATCTACCCACTCAATCGGGTTTTGGGTTTTATTTTCCTAATTTCCTACCATGTACAGCCATCCCTCCTCCCTCCTCCCTCCTCCCTCCTCCCTCCTCCCCCACCCTGTTTCCCTCTCCTTCACATTCTTGGACAGCCTTAGTTAATGACCTTACTTCTCTGGCTTAGTTTTCTTACCTACAAAATGAAGGTGTCAGACCAAGTGCGTCTCAAACTTTAATATTCAAATGACTTATCCCAAGATATGAACATACAAATTACAGTTTAATTGGTCTGGGGTGGGGCCCAAGAGTCTGTATTTCTAGCAATCTCCTTGGTGATTTCAATGTGAACCCCACAATCATGGATGGCAAAGGAACCTCCTCTATAGGGCTCTCTGTCTCCAGCCGTGTTGGGAGCAGGAGGGATGCTTCCGACCTCAGTGGAGGGACAAGAGATGTGGAAAATGGGTTCAGAAAAAGCACATCAAATATTTGCCATCAAAGAAATAGATGATCACCCCTGAGCACTCTTACAATTCAGTATTCCAGGGAAACAACTTCAAAAATCCATGGGAACAAGAATCTAATGAACTTATTGCCTGGATGTTAATAATGGATTCTGAGTGAAAATCTTAAAAAAAAAAAAAAAAAGGAAAAGAGAACAGAACTTCTAAAAATAAGAATCAATGAAACACAGGATCCAAAAAACAATAATAGATGATTAAATTAACAAAAAAGTTGATTCACAGAAAAAACTAAAAATATGGAACTTGGTAAAGAGTAGTCAAGAGGAAAAACAAAAATGCAAGTAAATAACATAATACAAAGGGGGAAGGAACAACAGATATGGGTGAGATTTTAGTAATTTTAAAGAAATTTTATGATCAAGTCAATGTTGGCAAATTTGAAAACCCAGATGCGAATAGATGAATTTGTTTTAAAGTATAAGATGCAAAAATTGATACAAAAGAACAGTTTATTTTGACTAGTAATACTTAAAAAATTTAGAAAGTAGTAGTAAGCCTTCTCTAAAAACCTCACACTCACATAAAAGCCAGATTTAGTAGGTTTTACTGATGTACTAACAAACCCTCAAGTTAAAAATAATGCTTCTTTTGGGGCTAGGGCTCCGTGGTAAAGTGATTGCCTAGTATGCATGAAGCCCTGGGTCTGATCCCCCTTATCACATAATAGTAGTAGTAGTAGTAGTAGTAATAATAATAATAATAATAATAATAATTCTTATACAAGTTGTGCTCCCCACCAGAAAAGAAAAGAAAAAGAAGGAAGGCTGTTCATCTACATGAAAAAAAAAAAAAAAGAATTACTTTCATAGCAAGACCAAACAGAAATAAAATACAGAAAATAAATTGTAGGTCAATTTCACTTACAAATGTAAATGAGAATTTGAAATAAAATATAAGACTTTCAACATTTATTTCCAACCTCTATTTTTAAATAATTCATTAAAACAAATAGTCTTTATCCCAGATGTTAGTGCATGACCCAACTTCAAGACAAGTGTCAATCTAACTCACAAAAGTAAATTAACACAGAAAACTCAAATGATTACCTTGATAAATAATGGAAAGCATTTGTAGTTCCACACATTCTTATTGAAGACTCTCATAAAGCAGAGATATAAAAGAGGGTCCTAAATTGATAAATCTAACCTATTAAAAAATCTATAGCAAGGAAAATACCTATTGAAGACATTTTATAAGGTAACAAATATATTTGCTCTAATCACTACTGTTTTCCATGGTTGGGAAGTCCTTGTGTAACTCAGTGAGATAGAAGGAGGAAGAGGGGGAGGAAGGAGAGGGGGAGGGGAGGAAGGAGAGGGGGAGGGGGAGAAAAGGTTGAAAAATGGCAGTTATTTGAGCTCACATACATAGAAAGCTCAGAGCAATCAACCTGATGAATGCTTATATAATTAGTAAGATGAGAGAATGAAGGAATGCCATAGTGCAGCAAGATTCCCGGATAAAAGTGAAATGGGTTTTGAAAATCCGGATTGGATCCCTGTACCCCTGGTGTTGAAGATTGAACACCTGAGAAACACCAAGGCAAGAGCAATAAGTTTATTTAAAGAATAGAACAGAGAGAAAGACTCCTCCAAAGAGGAGAAGGTCCAGAGCTGGTGCCCAAGGGAGAGGGGGTACCTGTCCTTTTTATGTAACCTTGGAAACCTAAAGGCCAGAAGAGAGCTGTCCAGGGGTGATTGCTTGTGTTGGAAAATGTCACCTTTTCCCTCCCCAAAGGTTGTTAGCAACCAGGTGTTGGGGAGGGCTATCTACCTATTTTCTTTTCTTTGATAATCAGCTGCCTGTCCTTTGCCCTGGTCTCACAAGGCTAGCACATAAACTCAATGGCATTCAAGAGTACTCTGTAATGGCAGCTTAAGAAGTTCCACATACATTTCTCTCCAGGACAATGTCTATAAACAGTGAAATTTATAAAACAACCGATCGAAGTCTAGGGAAATTGTTCTAAAGGCATATGGCAAATGGACAAACATTTCTTGAAAAAAAATTTAGACCTTTGTAAAATAGTATATAGAGTATTTGAATTACAACCCTTTCTTTATGTTTTTATTTAAATATTAGGTGTCCCCCCAAAATTCGTGTGTGTGAGACAATGCAAGAACATTCAGAGGTGGAATGATTGGCTTATGAGAGCCTTAACCCAAACAGTGAGTTAATCCCCTGATGGGAATTAACTGAGTGGTAATTGAAGACATATAGGGTGTGGCTGGAGAAAGTGGGTATTGGGGGATTGCCTTTAGGGTATGCATATTTTGTACCTGGAGAGTGGAGCGGGATCCTGCTGCTTCCCTCCGCCATAATCTTCCACCATGATCTTTTGCTTCACCTGGAGACTGCTGTCTATGGACTGAGTCCTGTGAAACTGTGAGCCCCCAAATAAACCTTTCCTCCTCTAAAAGTGTTCTTGTCAGGTATTTTAGTCACAGCTGTGGAAAAGCTGACTACACTAGCTTACATGTCACCTCTTTCCAGCTCCGTAAGACAGAAGCTCTACTCTGGGCAGATGCAGCCAGGAATAGTCTTCTGTCCCTCAGTCTGGAGGTAGTTCCCCACCCCGTACCCGCCCCAACCCCGCCCCAGGAGCATGTTATCAACAGTTCTCATCCCTCTCCGCAGCTTTATACTTCACAAGCTCCATTGCAAGAGGATGAAACTCAAAGACCTGAGGATGCCTTCCTTCCCGCAGTACACATCCGTACAGTGGAAGTGTGCAGTAGAAGTGCTCCCCCAGACACAATAACTCAAGAACACCTGGTCAAGATTATCCTCATCTGTAGAGAGAAACCTCTGTAGTGAAAAAACGCAAACCAAGAAAACCAGAGATCCCTACCCATGCCCAGAGCTGAGCTGGGAGCAAGGATCTCACTCCAAGAAGTAGACTGTTACTCTGGCATGTTTTGAATATGTCTCCCAAAATTCATGTCTTGGAAACTTAACCCCCAATGTAACAATGTTGGGAGGTGGGGCTTGGTGGGAGGTGATTTTGTCATGAGGGCCTCACCTATCCAAGGGGATTGAAGCCATCATAATATGGGTTTATAGGAATGGGCTCACTTGCTCTCTTTCCCTCTTCCCCTCCTTTTCTTTTTCTTTTCTTTTTTTTTTTTTTTTTTTTTTTTTGGTGGGTATTGAACTCCTGGGCACTCAACCACTGACCCACTTCCCCAGCCCTATTTTTTTAATATTTTATTTAGAGACAGGGTCTCACTGAGTTGCTTAGCAGCCCACCATTGTTGAGGCTGGCTTTGAACTCAAGATCCTCCTGTCTCAGCCTCCTCTTGGAGCCCCTGGGATTACAGGTGTGCACCACCACACCCAGCTCCCCTCCTTTTCTGATTGCATATGAAAATGCACTCATTGCATCTGAGTGTACAACAGATACGTGGCTTTCCTTGTGGAGGATGACTTATAGTATTACATTTGACTCATTTATTTGCTTATACTTTCAAGGTTGGTTTCACAGGTATATGACTTGTGCAGGAGCAAAGAGCCCTGCACTGAGAAAGACCCCCACACTTGGTTCAATTTTCTACTGTTTCCTTCTTAAAATGCTCATTTTGAAAGAGGCCCTGCATTTTCATTGTGCACGGAGCCCTGCAAATTATTATCTACTGATCTTCTACTAGATGAGGAACATTATTCTTTTCCTCTGGAGGTTGCAGTACCTAAGGTGCCATCTTGGAAGTAGATACTAGGTTCTTATCAGACACCAAACTTATTGACACCTGATATTGGATGCCCAAGTCTTCAACTGGAGAACTGTGAGAAATAAATTTATATTCTTTATAAACTGGTATTCTGTTATAACAACACAAATGAATTAAGATATAAGCCAGTCCAGCTCCAGACCAACAGTGCAGAGGTTTTGCCTCCTGGGAGAGGCAGGCCATTAAGAACAGAGAGCTGTGCTCCACCCCCACCTGAGAAGACTTTATTTTTAGAAAAGGCTGTGAGAGGTCAAGCCTAAGGGCATTTTCATGAACAATAAAGAATTCTTTGGTGAGCAATTAGAGGAGGCTTGTAGCTGCAAGACTGCTATGTATTAGATCAGCTAGAAGCTTAATAGAGAGGACCAGGGAAGATGGGGAGACTGCTAAAGAAGGGCCATCATGGACTTAAACAAGCCTCAAAATCTGGCATGAAAAGCTTATTCCTGCAAAAGGTCTGACTTTAATTGGATCAGACTGTGGAGCAGTATATGCCCAAGGGCGTAATTGGAAACAATAAATAGATCAGAATTAGAGAAGACTAATAGCCTTTATATAAATAAATAAATATATACACATTATATATTAAATATATATAATACATATTTTTATATTTTATATATCATATATATTATATATCAATATATTATTGATATGTATTGATTGATGTATATATATTGATAATATATTATTGATAACATTATTGATATATTGACATATAATAGATATTATATGTCAATATGTTTTGTATATCAATATATATTATATTTATATATTTATATGCCCCAAATTTATAGGAACATCAGAAAAGAAAACCAAAAAAGATCCTGACTAACATCACTGTCATTCTGTGTCATTCTGGAGTGAGGGTGCCCAAGACCCACCTGAGGAAAAATAACAGAGGTTTCACACTGCATGGGTAAAACAGACATCACTAAACTAGCCAACCCCAGTCACCAAAGAAACCGTCAAATAAGAAAACGACAATACCACAAAGCTCTTAGAGGTGGGAAATCAGTATTTTGTTAATATATTATCTGAAATGCCCAGTTTTCAAGTAAACAAAAAAAAGATTTGAAGGAGAAAAGAAAAAGAAAGTGTGATCTATATACAGGAATAAAAACAGACAACAGAAATTGCCTTGGAGGGGTCCAAATAGAGACTTAGTCAATAGATAAAGACTTCAAAGAAACTACAGGTCGAGCTTTCTCTGTATGAAATTCTGAGACCCCAAGTACTCTAAAAATATAAAACTTTGGAGGCCCTGACATGATTCCAAAAGTGGAAAATTCCACATCTGACTTCATGTGGTGGAGCACAAAGCGCAGGTACACTAAAAGTATTGAATAAAATTACCTTTTCCCTGTGTGTATAATACACACACACATACACACACACAAAATGTATCCTATGTATATATATAGTATTTGTGTGTATGTATATATATAAAATACACACACACACACACACCAGAAAAAAAAAAAAAAAACTTAGACCTGAAACACTTCTGGCCCCAAGCATTCAGACAAGGAATGTTCAACCTGTACTATTAATATGTTCACATAGCTAAAGAAAACAGGTCTTAAAGGACTAAAGGAAGATATTGTAACAATGCCACATTCCATAGAGATTATCAAGAGATAGAAGTGACAATAAAATAACTGAACAGAGGTTTTGGTGTCCAAAAACATAAATAACTGCAGAGGGGTTCAATTATAGATTTCACCTGACAGAACAAAGAGTCAACAAATGAGAAAGAGAAGACAAGGGAAAAAAAACAGAACTTCAGAGAAAAATGAGACATGACGCACACTGATATATGCCTAATGGTAGTACCAGAAAGACAGAACAGAGTGGAAGGGCCAGACAAAATATTTTAAAGAATAACAACTGCGAACTTCCCCAATATAATTTTTAAACAATTAATACATAAGAAACTCACCAAACTCCAAGCAGGATAAATACAAAACATTCATGATCAGTTTCATCACAACCAGCAAGATTGAAAGACAGAAAAAATAACCTTGCAAGCAGCAAGAGGAAAAAAAAAATCTCCTTGCGTACAAAGGAATTGCAATAAGATTAATGACTGACTTCTAATCAGAAATAACAGTGACCAAAAGGCAGTAAGCTCATCCTATCCAAAGGACTGAATAAAGGACTGTCAACTAAGAATAATACGTCCAAGTAGCTAATCTTCCAAACAAGGGATAATTCTGCATTTAAAAAATAATAATTTTTTAAAATTAAAATTTAAAACTTTTTAAAGGGAGAGATTCAGACAGTTCAAGATAAGCAAAATCAACAAGTAATTTCCAGCACATCCACCTTACAAGAAATTTTGAGGCACTGGGGTGGTGGCTCAGTGGTAGAGCATTTGCCTACCATGTGCGAGGCACTGGGTTCGATTCTCAGCACCGCATTAAATAAATAAAAATAAAGGTCCATTGACAACTAAAAAATATTTTTTAAAAAAGAAATTATGAAAGAAGCTTTACAGGATGGGAGAAAAATGACACTAGACAGTATTTCCAATCATTTATGTAAGCAAGTATGAAAAATAGTATGAGTGTACATTTCTTCTCCTTTCTTCCCTTAGCTGACTTAAAACCAATTGCAAGGGGCTGTGGGTGTAGCTCAGTGATACAGCACCTGCCATGCCTGGCCAGTCCTGGGTTCCATCCTCAGCATCAAAATAAACAAAAATGAATAAACAAAACACAATTGCAAAACACTGTGTGTGTGTGTGTGTGTATTTTGAGACTTGTTAAATACAGAAATGCAATATATTTGACATCAACAATATAAAGGAGAGGGTGGTAGCAAATCTGCATGGAACTAAGGAAATGACAACAGATGATAACTTGGATCCACAGGAAGAAATGAAGAAAAACAGAAGTGGTAAATAACAACCAACTCAATAAATACAGACTTACTCTCCCAGGTCTCTGGGCTTCTCTGAAAGATACACATTATAAAAACAATAATTTAAAGCAACGAATGGATGGTTTTGTAGTATATATGAACATACTAATATACAATAGTAGCCCAAGAAGCAGTGAGCAGGAACAGGAATACATAGATATACATTTCTATATACCCCTGGAATGAAGGGACCATAAATTTGAGTTAGGTTCTCATAAGCCAATAAGCATATTGTATCCCTAGAGCAACCTTTAAGAAAATATCTTAAAAATGTAGACAAAAAAAAATCAGTATAGGAGTCACAAACCTTATTAGCAAGAGAGCATCATAAGAAAATGGATCAAGCAAACCAAACAAAAGACAGAGATTATTCAACTAGATTTTTCTTTAGAAACAGGATTCAACTAAAGAAATGTACGCTAGATTCAAAGGTACGAATAGTATGAAAGTAAAAAAAAAAAAAAAAAAAAAAAGGTTTAGACATGCCACGCAATAGCAAGCACCGGAGAGCTCCTGAGTGACTAATGACAGACAAAATAGACTCTAAAACAAGAAAATGTTACTAGATAGAAAACAAGATACTTCATAACGATAAAAAGCCTCGATCCAACAGAAAATACAACCATTATAAATATGTGATGCACCTAACAGAGCCCCAAAATACATGAAGCAAAACTTGTAGGAATTGAAGGTAAAAATAGACCATTAAATAATAATTGTTGGAGCTTCCCATATCCCCACTTCCCATACAGGAAAGAAAAATAGGTAGAAGCCAGGTGAGGTGGCTGTAATCCCAGCAGCTCAGGAGGCTGAGGCAGGAGGAGTGGGAGTTCAAAGCCAGCCTCCGCAACTTAGCAAGGCCCTAAGTAACTAAGTGAGACCCTGTCTCTAAACAAAATACAAAAAGAGGTGTGGGGTGTGGATCAGTGATTAAACACCTCTGGATTCATTCCCCGGTACCAAAAAAAAAAAAAGTTAGAAGACCCATAAGACTATAGAATAGTTGAGCAACACTATAAATCAACTAGACCCACTAGACATTGATGAATGGCTCCATTCAACAGCAGTAGAAAATATATTTTTCTCAAATGCAGGTAGAACATTTTCCAGGATAGACCATATGGTGAGCTACAGTGCAGGCTTCACTAAGTTTAAAAATATTGAAACCATATCAAGCATGTTCTCTAACCACAATGGAATAAAACTAGACATCAATAACATTAGGAAAACTGGAAAATTAACAAATATGTGGAAATCAAACAGCATACCATTTTAAACGACTAATGAGTCTAAGAAGAAATCAGAACAGAAATTAGAAAACACCACTTACCCCAACTTATGGGATATAATTAAAGCAGGGCTTAGAGAAAAATTATAACTATCAAAGTCTTTATTCTCAAAGAAGAAACATCTCAAATCAATACCCTGAGTCTCTACCTTAAGAATTAGAAAAATAAGACCAAATTAAACCCAAAACAAACAGAAAGAAGAACATAATACGGATTAGAGAAAAGATAAATAAAAGAGAAACTAGAAAAAAATAGACAAAATCAATGAGGCCAAGAGTTGGTCCCTTCAAAGTTCAACTTTTAACTAGACTAAAAAAAAAAAAAAAAAAAGACAAAAGATTTGATTTTCTAAACTCTGAAGTAAAAGAAGTAACATCACTCATGATATTACCAAAATATAAAGGATTATAAGTGAATATTATAAATGGCCTATGCCAACAAATTAAGTAAATTAGAAAGATATGTGCTATAAACTCATACAAGAAGAAGTGATAAATTTGAATAGTGAAGAGACTGAATTAGTGATCAAAAAAGGTCCCACAAAAGAAGATCAAGACACTATTATTTCACTGAAAAATTCCACCAAATAATTTAAAAAATTAACAAGTTCATCCAAAAAAAATAAAATAGTAAGGAACACTTCCTAATTCATTCAATGAAATCAGTATTATCCTGATACCAAAACCAGATAAAGGGATAACAAAAAACACAACAGATCAAGTCTCTTGATGATTAGCAATACAAAAACCTAAAAAAAGTGTCAAACCAAATCTAGCAACATATAAAAATGATTACATATCATGGTCAAGTGGAACTTGATCAAGTCCTCACAATGAAGATTAGTTTAACATCCAACATTCAATTAAGGTTTACACATCATATTAAAAGAATGAACAACACAAACACATGATCGATACTTGTGATACTTGAGATCTCCAGTTCCTGGCACAAAGCTCCTAAAAATCCTTGGGATTTTCTGAGTGATATAAACGGTGAACACGCTTGTTCATAATACACTCCTTTCAATCATACTTAAGTTTATACTAATGAAATGACCCTTGGAGGACGGGGGTTGGTTGCCAGAGGAAACAATCATTAGAGTAGAATTAGGATTTTCAGCCCCAACTCTGACTTTAGGGAGAGGAGAAGGAATGGAAATTGACTTACCTCCAGAAAACTAGCTCTTCCACCAACTCTGGAGTTGGGAGGTCAGCTTCTCCTCAGAGCTCTGCAAGCCAGAGCTGTGTTATTGCCTGAGGTCAGACCCAAAAGTGCACACATAGAACCCCAGCTGGGAAACAGACCCCTGGCTGTATACTTTAGGTTTTGATACACTGCATCGAGATTCAGTTCAAAGTATTTTCTAATTTCCCTTGTGATTTTTTTCTTTGAACTTTGGGTTATTTTGAAAGGTATTAACTAATTTGCAAATATTTTTTTTTAATTCCTGGATATCTTTCTGTTATTGATTGCTAATTGATTGTTGTGGTGTGTCAGAGGACATATCCTGTATCATTTTCACACTTTGAAAGGTGTTAACTCTTGCATTGTAGCCCAGCATATGATCTTACTTGCTGACTGCTCCATGTCCACTTGAATAAATATGTACTTAGTTGTGGCGAGGGGAAATACTTTATAAATGTCAGGGCAAATTTTTGTGGATTTGCCTACTTATTTTTTAATTTTTGTTTTTTTTTCATGTAATGGAAGTTTTATTCTTAAGTATATCAGATTTAGAATTATTATAGCTCTTGAATGAATGTACCCCCTCTGCTATTTATAAAATATCCCACTTTAACTAGGGTGATATTCTTAATTATGAGGTCTATGTTGTATGTTGTAATACTTTTTGCTATCTTTCTGCTTTTAACTTACCTGTGTCTTCCCATTTAGAGGTCTCTTTTGTAGGCATCATCTAGTTGTGTCTTTTTTCTTTATTCTGTCCAACAGTCTTTGCCTTTTAATTGAGTGTTTAGTTTACATACATTTAATGTAATTATTGACATGGTTACAATTAAATTTATCATCTAATTGTTTTCTATCTGGCACATCCAAGTGTGGTTGTGGTTTCTTTTCCCATTTTTGACGGCTTCCTTTTGGAATAATTGAGTAATTTTCGGTTTTCTATTTAATCCCCACCACTGTCTAGTTTTGGCTATTCTATGGCTTATTTATATCATTTATTAACTGGTGGTGCTAGGGATTGAACCCAGAGCTTTGCACGTGCTAGGCAAGCATTTTACCACTGAGCTCTATCCTGCCCCCATTTTCAACTTATAATTTTATACCATTTCACCTATGATGTAAGAACCTCATCACAATATACTTCCATTTATCTCTTCTGCCACTATTTGTGCTACCAGTAACATACAACTTACTTCCACCTATACTACAAATCCGAGAACACATTGTCATGATTTTTGTTTTAAATAGTCGATTTTATTTTTTTATTTATTGGTAGACTTACTATTTCTGGCACCCTTCATTCTGGTGCAGATCCAAATGTCAGTCTAGCATCATTTTCCTTTGACTATAAAACTGTCTTTGTAATTAATCTCAGTATCCCTCTGCTGGTGGACACTCACCTTAGCTTCTGACTATCTGAGAAAGAAGATCTTCATCTTACCATCATCTTTGTTCTCTGTGTTTATAGTTTTGAAATAATTTGGGGGAAATGGCAGCCATTAATTCATCGAATATATATTTTTCTTCCAGAAAGCTTCATTTTGTGCCATACATCTCTAAATCTCTGTGCTTTTCTTTTTTTTCTTAGTGTACTTCATTTTGGATAGTTGTGTCCTTAAGTTTTCATCTTCAATCTTTTTACCTCTGGTATCTGCTACCTATTCCATGCAGTGAGATTTTCATTTTAGAAGGTGTATTTTTTAATCTCTGTAATTTCCATTTAGGTCTTTCATATTTATAATATAGATTTGTAAATATATATCTGTATATATATTATATATGTATATGTATACTTATATAGAGATATATCTGTATATATAGATATAAATAGAGAGATATAAATATATCTCCCATTAATCTCTTATGTTCTTATTTTCCTTTCCATCCTTGAATTTAATGAACATATTTACAATAGTTCAATGCTGTTTTTTACCATTCTTTTCTTCTCTGTCACTGCTATTATCTAATTTGTTTCCAGATTACATGTTATATGTTCTCAGATCTTTTCAAGTCTTGTCATTTTTTTAGTGGGTATAAGTCTTTGTAAATTTCATGTCATATGCTGGATTTTATTGTAATTCTTAAAGAATGTTAGTCTCCATTATGGCAGGATTTTTTAAAAAATCTATTTGACACATTTGGGGCAAGTTTCTACATTAAGATAGGTCCACAGAAGCACTTCTTGGGTGGCTGGTTTAGCTCCTTACCAAGGTAGGTCTTTAGGATTTTTTTTTTTTGGTAATTCCCATGTGTATTCAACAAGACCTCTCTACCCTGGCTGGTGGGAATTCATGGGTGTCCCAACTAGTATGAGCCCTGGGATCGTCCACCTTATTTCTCTCTAGGACTGATCTTTTCCTAACAACCTTATAGCTCCCTTTAGGGAGGGGCAATTCCTGGGACAGGTTACCTCAGCAGCAGGTTGGAGCAGGGGGAAGTTCTTGGTAAGGGTGGAGGAAGGGCTCTAAAAGGAATTGACATTTCAATCCCTCAGAGGACAGTCTCCAACTTGCTGGACTCACTCAAAATTGGCCTCCTTGATCTGACCTGACTCGATTTACCTATCTATACTGACTGCCTGTCTAAATCTAGCTTCAATGGCAGCACTGAATACCCATTTTGAGTGAACTATCATGAATTTAAAGGGAGAGCAGTCAGCAGTGTTGGGGGGGGGGGGCGGTTCATGCAATATTTTTCATTTAGTGTGGGTGCAGAGTGGGCAAAGAGGTGAACAACATCAGGGTTGTGGTTTTGCAAAATAAATAAATAAGAACAATCATGTAAGGAAGAAGGGCATGAAAATGATTAAAATGATGGCTGATGCATGGATTTTAAGCAGGAGGTGAAGGAGTCATAAGATCGGGGAATAATGAGAAGATGGTGGGGTCAGTAGACGGACAGACTCATGGGATCAAGATGCTGTTGGCACCTGGGCTTCACTGCATGGCCTGTAATTTCAGTGTAGCCCTCATTCACCCATTTGATGCCCTTCACTTCCATTCCAAAAAGGAAGACATGGAAATGAGTACTCAAATAAATGGCATGAGGTCATATTGTGATAAATGCAAGCACATACATAAAGCAAGAGAAGTGTGTTCTCCAGGTTTTCATGGCTGTGACCAAAATATCTGAATAAGAATAACTTAGAGGAGAAAAATCTTATTTGAGGCTAATCATTTCAGAGTTTTCAGTCCATAATTGGCCAACTCCATTACTCTGAGCCTGAGGTGAGATAGCACATCATGGTGGAAGGGCATGACAGAGGAAAGCTACCAGTATGCACAAAGAGAGAGGAAGGGGCCAAGGACAGATAGGGTCCCCAAACACACCATTCCAGTGACATCCTTCCTCCAACCATGCCTGCAGCTACCACCTAGTACTCCATTCAAATTATTCATCCATCAAATGGATTAATCCACTGACGAAGTTTCAGCTCTCATAATCATTTCCCCCTCTGAACACTTCTGCTTGACTAACGCATACGCTCTTGGAGGGATTAAAGCTCTAAACCATAACAGGAAGAGAATGAGGTCATGTGGAGATGTGTGGATGCTGAAGTCATGGAAGGCTGCTGAGCAGGAGGCACATGCTCTTGTCATCGCGCTCCTGTGCCCAAGTTGCTCCTGTTTTCTGGAAGCCCCACTCTCTCTCTCCTGCCTCTGGTCTCACTCTTGCCAAATAACTGCGGCTCCTCCCCTGCAAAATACCACCTCGCCAAACCCCCTTGCTTTTCTTTATCTCTACCCTGCCTTCCTCTGGGCTGCACCCATCCCCTCCAGTCTTGGTAAACGGGACTCTCTCTCCTGAGGAGGGACAATCTCTCCTGCTTACAGTCGGCTCAGCCTATTCAGTCTTTTTCTGATTCCACTGGTTCCTTCCCTCTTGCCTTCAAACAGTAGAAGATCTTCCCATATGGAGAAGAATATTTCCTGGGACGTTGATGCTTTGCTAGGGAACACCCAGAAAAAGAGACCTCTACTCAAGTCTCCTTCCCTATAAAATACTGATGTCCATGGACCTCTCAATGTCTCCCTTGACGCTAGAGATGGAACCCAGGGCCTCTGATATGCCAAGCAAACACTCTACCACCGAGCAACATCCATATCTCTCCCTCCAAATTTCTACAGTCACATCTTATTCCCAATTTCCTTCGTAACCTATCTCAAAGAAAATTTTTGTCCAATTCTAGTGCTATTGCCACCCACACTAGTCAAGGTCTTTATCTTTCAAGGCCTAAAATCTTTAAACAATCTTCTGACTGGCTCCTGGACCCAGACTCAACTCACTTCTCTTTAATCCACCCTGTATAGAATAATCTTTTTGACCTTCTACTTGGGTCTTGTCCCACTCAAGATGATCTTTGATTCACCCATTAAATTCTGTACAACAGAGCTTGGACTTTGGCCTTTAGACTATTCCTCCAAACATGGCTTTACTCTATTTTTGTAGTTTTCTTCTCCACCATACCCTTCACTGAACCTTCTGTCACTGTCTGACCTGCCTTTACACCACCCTCAGACATTTCTTGCATACTTGCTTGCTAGCTGCCTAGTCACATCCCACCCCAGCCCCATGGCCAGTGACTTTACCAGCTTATGCTCATCACCTCCTACCTCAAAACTTAGAGGACCTCAGAAACTCAGTGCTGTACATCCAATGTCTAGAGGGTCTTAGCTCATTGTATCAGCCTTTTGAAGCAAAACAGAGACCCTGATCTCCTTGTGTATAAAACCAGGGGATGGGCTAGGCTCTAACCTACACCAAGAGGGATGCAGTAACTTGCCCAAAATCAAACAGGGAGAAGCAGCCCAAAATCATTGGACTCCTTTTCTAACAACCCCTTTCCACCTCAATCAGCATTTTAAGTGCGTATTGTTTCATTCTTACAATTTGTTAGGTTTCAGTTTCTGGGCACTGGGGATACACTGAGCTAGAAATAGAAATTGGAGAATTATCTACTAATAAGTGACGTTTCAAACTTTGAAACTGAATGTGATCACCAACGAAGTGTGTGTGTGTGTGGTAACCTTATTCCTGTAAATTTCTTGAAAGCAATGCTTGTTGGCTTGTGTTTTATAAAGCCTGGATATACATCAAGGCAATGAATTTCATGAGCAATATCTGTGAAGCTATTATTTGTTAAGCATAGTACTCAACAAAATAAAAAGTACCACCCAAGCCGGGCACGGTGGCATACACCTGATATCCCAGCGGCTTGGGTGGCTGAGGCAGGAGGATCATGAGTTCAAAGCTAGTGTCAGCAAAAGCAAGGTGCTAAGCAACTCAGTGAGACCCTGTCTCTAAATAAAATACAAAATAGGGCTGGGGATGTGGCTCAGTGGTTGAGTGTCCCTGAGTTCAATCTCTGGTAACCAAAAACAAAAAACAAAACACAGTACTACCCAAATACATCAACAGAGGAGTTGAGAAGGGTAGGAAGGATTATTTAAAACTGTAAAGAGATACACAACATGTTTGGAACCTAATGCAACTATATTGATTCTTATCGTGCCATTTGATTATAAATTGGGAAATAAAGGCACTTATTTCACTACTATTTATTTGTATGACTGTGAACAAATCATTTCTCCTTTCCGAACCTCTATTTCCTCATATGCAAAATCGAGCTCTAGAATTAGATGACTCCTAACTTTCCATCTTAACAAGGAGCGAAGGTGTTTGTTTTATAGCTATATGGCTCCCCCAAGTGGCCAATGGGATGAATGTCACTGGAATGAACACCTTGAGTTTTCATGTAGTAGCTATTAAGAATTGAGTTTACTAATCATTCAACATGTGTCAGGCACTTAGGTAAGCTGTTTGCCAGTAAATAATAACCCAAACACTATAAGGTATTTTTATCTGTCTCTTATAGGTGAGGAAACAGGATTCAAGATGACAGGGGAAGTGTTCATCCTGGATTCAAACCCAGGCAGTCTGTCCAGAGTCTGAGCCCTTCACAAGGAAGCCCTTCTGTGTCAGGTCTCTGTGGAGGGGTAAGACTGGATAAATGCATTTTGATTCATTGTGCACAATTGCAGCACAACTTTTCATTTATCTGGTTGTACACAATGATGTCCATCTCATTCCACCATCTTTCCTGCCCCCATGCCCCCTCCCCACATCTCCCTCCCCTTTGTCCAATCGAAGTTTCTACCTTTTCCCATCCTCCTCCACCCCCCATTATGGATCGGCATCCATTTATCAGAAAGAACATTTAGCCTTTGGTTTTGGGGGGTTGGCTTACTTCACTTAGCATGATATTCTCCAACTCCATCCATTTACCTGCAAATGCCATAATTTATTCTCTTTTAATGCTGTTAATATTCCATTGTGAATATATACCACAGTTTCTTTATCCATTCATCTATTGAAGGGCATCTATGCCAGGGTCCAGCCCCAGCAGGGATCCAGGGGTCCTGAAGGATGAGTGGCATTGGTGGAAGAAGAAGAGACTGGACAGACACAGGTTACAAGTTATGAACAGCCTTAAGAAGGATCTGCTGCCCCTAGAGGGGCTTTTATTTTTATACCTTTTCTGCAGGTGTTTTTTGAGATAGTTAATGGAAAACCCCAAGCCCTGAAACTTCTTAAGACCTACAATCTTTTTGTGACATATATTGATTACATAAGATATTGAATACTTTTTAAAAATATTTCCTTTGCCAATCATGATTAATCTTTTACATTTTCACCTCAATCACTAGGTGCTGAACTACACAACTAGACTACATGTCTCCTGACCTATTATTAACTTTTAACTTTAAAGCATGCTTATAATTATTTCATTAACCTTTAAAGCATACCTATGATTATTGGTAAGCTTTCTTACTTCTAATCTAAAATTCCAGTAAAAGACACTTAAAATAGTAAAAGTCTATTACTTAAAAGCCTACTACACTGAAGTGCCTCTAAAATATATCTATGTAAATTTCACATTATTTTATTTTTAATCTCCAAGGTAATTTCCTTTTTGCATATGACCTATTTAACCGCTTTCTTAAAGAGTTTCTTTGATCCTTGGTCAAAGCACACCAAGTCTTATGTCTTTGTATTCGTTAACTAAAGGACAGGCTCTGCACCTCAACCCATTTGCCATTAATATGAACTATGTGTTTGCCATTCTTATCATGAATTCCTGTGTAAGGCAAAGGAGGGTCTGTTGATAGGGGGAATGTATGTTGCACAAGTTGTGGCTTTAGAACAGGGAGGCTTAGTGTAAATTGTTAGCCATGGAATAAACATTTCTTGTTGCTTAAGCTTGAGAAATAACACTATTGTTTGTATCCTGAGAGATATTGAAACACACCTAGGGGACATGTCTTAATTGTATCCTTAGTCTCATTCTGGGAATTTTCCTGCAATCTCAGGCAATATGTACTTTTATTATTGATTGGTGTGTGCCTTGTTATCCATACCATGAGTATCATAAACAAAACACTTAACATTCCCCATGGTTCCAGTTTCCAACCCTGCCACAGCATCCCCCACACTGGGACCCTGTCTAACAGGGTGTGCAGGAACACCTTCACCACATCTAGGTTGCTTCCACAGTTCAGCTATTGTGAATTGTGCTGCTATAAACATTGATGTGACTGTGTCCCTGTAGTATGCTGATTTTAAGTCCTTTGGATAGAGAATAGACCAAGGAATGGGATAGCTGGGTCAAATGGTGGTTCCATTCCAAGTTTTCTAAGGAATCTCCATACTGCTTTCCATAATGGCTGCACCATTTGCAGTCCCACCAGAAATGTATGAGTGTGCCTTTTCCCCCACATCCTCATCAACACTTATTGTTGTCTGTATTCCTCATAACTGCCATTCTGACTGGCATGAGATCAAATCTTAGAGTAGTTTTGATTTGCATTTCTCTAATTACTAGAGATGTTGAACATTTTTTCATATATTTATTGATCGAATGTACATCATCTTCTGATAAGTGTCTGTTCAGCTCTTTAGCCCACTTATTGATTGGATTGTTTGTTGTTTTGGTGTTATGGATTTTGAGTCCTTTATATATCCTGGAGATTAGTGCTCTATCTGACATGCATGTGGCAAAAATTTGCTCCCAAATACTTCACCATTATAAAAGCTATCTGTGCTAAACTCAAGGCCAACATCATTCTAAATGGAGAAAAATTGGAAGCATTTTCTCGAAAAACTGGAACAAAACAGGAATGCCCTCTTTCACCACTTCTATTCAACATAGTCCTTGAAACTCTAGCCAGAGCAATTAGACAGATGAAAGATATTAAAGGGATACAAATAGGAAAAGAAGAACTCAAACTATCATTATTTGTTGACGACCTGACTCTATACTTAGAAGACCCAAAAAACTCCACCAGAAAACTTCTGGAATTAATTAATGAATTCAGCAAAGTAGCAGGATATAAAAATCAATACCTGTAAATCAAATGCATTTCTTTATATCAGTGATGAATCCTCTGAAAGAGAAACTAGGAAAACTACCCCATTCATAATAGCCTCAAAATAAATGAAATACTTGAGAATCAACTTAGTGAAAGAAGTGAAAAACCTCTACAATGAAAACTACAGAACACTAAAGAAAGAAATTGAAGAAGACCTTAGAAGATGGAAAGATCTCCAAGAGCATGCTATGCTCTTGGATAGGAAAAATTAATATTGTCAAAATGGCCATACTACCCAAAATGCTATACAGATTCAATACAATTCCAATTAAAATCCCAAAGATCATTCCTTAGCACTAGAAAAAGCAATTACGAATTTCAATTGGAAAAATAAGAGACCCAGAGTAGCCAAAGCAATCCTTAGCAAGAAGAGTGAAGCAAGAGGCATGACAATACCAGACTTTATACTATACTACAAAGCTATAGTAACAAAACCAGCATGGTATTGACACCCAATAGTCATGTAGGTCAATGGTACAGAACAGAAGACAGAGACAAACCCACATAAATACAGTTATCTCATACTAGACAAAGGCACCAAAAATATACATTGGAGAAAAGATAGCCTCTTCAACAAATGAGGCTGGGAGAACTGGAAATTGTTATGCAGCAAAATGAAACTAAACCCCTATCTCTCACCCATCACAAAACTCAAAGTGGATCAAGGACCTAGGAATTAAACCAGAGATTTTGTACCTAATGGAAGAAAAAATAGGCCCAAATCTCCATCATGTTGGATTAGGCCCCAACTTCCTTAACAAGACTCCCAAAGCACAAGACATAAAATCCAGACTTAATAAATGGGATGGACTCAAACTAAAAAGCTTCTTCTCAGTGTAAGAAACAATCAATGAGGTGAAGCAAGAGCCTACATTTCAGGTCAGCATGTTTAATAGTGCAGTTGGTGCACAGCCATTGGCTTGCTTTATTTGTTTATCTCCAGGTAGTCTGGGGAGTATTTTTGTTCTTGAAGTTCAGTTAAGTGACCAAGAGCAAGCAATTAATAAGTAGCTAAGACCAGTGGAATCCACATTTTTTGAACTTCAATTCTGTTGAACTTCTTGCTTTATTTTTTAATTTTCATTTTTTAATGAAAGTCCCTTTTTGTGAGATTTGACAAAGTGTAGTCACATCTCCACATGTTGACTTCCTTTCCCCATCCACCTGCTGTTGCTCACTTCCCAGCATCCTTGGGGACTTGCTTCTTGCATTCTTCTGGATTGTTTAGTTGTTATTTGTGGAGGAGATGGGCTGCCATGGGCTTCCTGCATCTTGGCCATCCCTACAAGTAGTTTTGGTATTTTGAAAAGAACAATTGCTTTGTCTGTTACACCTTAGCGTGTAAGGAAAAGAGAACTCACCACCCTGGCTGGGGACCCGGTCATGTGCTGTTCCATGAGGGGTTCTGGGGGCAGGGTGGGGGAGAGCAGTGGGACCCAGGTGGCACTGGGGGCTCAGAGATTGAAACATTAGGGTTCCTTGGGATCCAAGGCAGCTCCAGAGCATTCAGCAAGAGGATAAAGAAGTTCCATGTCAGCCCTCCAAGATGCAGGACTGTAAATGACTCTTCCTACACCAATTGCCTTTCATTCTAGATATTCTTCAACCTTATGAAAACTCGTTTGACTGTATATGCAGTGGTTTATATCCAAGCCATTCTATTCTATTAGTCTACATGTCCATCTTTATGACAGTATATATGACATTGTTTTGGTGGCTTTTATAGCAGATTGTTTTGGTTATTCAGAATCTTTTGAGAGTCCATATGAGTCTAAAGTTGGGTTTTTCTATTTCCTTAAAAAAATTGCCTTTGGGATTTTGATAGGGATAGCACTGAATCTATAGATTGTTTGGTGATAGTATTGATATTTTAGTAATATTAAGAGTTTTGATACATGATCATGAGATGTGCTTCAGTTGTTATGTATTGTTTAATTTCGTTCAGCAATTATTTGTAGTTTTCATTATACAAGTCTCTCACCTCCTTCGCTTAGTTAATCCTTAGGTATTTTCTTCTTTTCAATGCTATATTAATCCAATTTTTTTAAAAAAAATTTCATTGTAGGTGCACAGAAATGCAACTGATTTTTGTTTTCTGCTACTCTGATAAATTCATTTATTAGTTTTAATAACTTTTATGTGAACTCTTTACGTTTTTCTATGTACATATAAGAATGTATCATTTGCAAACAGACAATTTTACTTCACTTCTCCCTTTCCGGTTTGAATGCCTTTTTTCCCCCTGCCTAGTTACTCTGGCTCTAACTATCAGCACCATAACAGGAGTAGGGAAAGTGAGCAACCTTGCCTTGTTTCTGATTCTGAAGGGAAAGCTTGCAATCTTTTGCCATTGAGTTTGATGTTCACTGTAGATATTTTTATATATGGCTTTTCCTATATTGAGTTAATTTTATTCTACAAAGGATGGGGCCATTGGTCCTTTCATTGCCTGGAAGTCACTTCAGTGGAGGGAAGGGGCTGCAACAGTGGAGAGGCACAACAGCTATCGGCCTTTGCAACTCTGTAATAAGAAGCAATCAGAGCATAGATCCTGAATAATTGGAGACTAGGGTCCTTTGATCACCTGGCTTCAGTTATCACCCTTTTATTTACTGTGATATTGAAGACAATAGCCAGACTAATAAGAAAATAAAAATTAAATTGAGGCTGAAGGGAAAAAAATATATTTGCAAAAGAGAATGACCACTTATGTAGAAAAATGAAAACAAACTATAGGCCAATTATTAGAGAGAACAAAGAGAGCTTAGGAAGCATTAAGTTTTAAGATTAATATATCAATATATTATATTATATAATATAAAAATATAATTGATATATTGATTTCTATACATAAGTAAAAATATAGAGATTATGTTCATAATAATATCAAGTACCTCATAATAATCTTACAACAAAAATGTGATAGACCTCTATGGAAAAAAATCATAAAATTTTATTGAGATATTAAAAAAGACTTAAGTGAATGGAAAGACAGACTATACCCCTGGATAGAACACAGTACTGTAAAGAGATGAATTCCTCCCAAACTGAGCTCTCCTTGTGATTCACAAAGTCTGGTTCATTCCCGCATTATCAGTATCACCTGGAAACTTGTTAAAAATATAAATTCTTGGGCCCCATCCAGACCTGCCAAATCAGAAACTCTAAGGATAAGGCCAGCGATTCATAATTTAAAGATCCCTCTACTCTAGATAATTCTGATGGATGCCGAAGTTTGAGAATTACTGATCATTAAATCCAATACAATGCCAATGAAAATTAAGAGTCTTCACGGAACTCAATATGATTGCTCTAAAATTTAAATAAGATCAACATCTCATGTGGCATTGTGAGGCGATCCACTGACCCACTTTCTAGTCAAACTGGTGAAAAGTACTTAGGTAAGAATTAAAGACAGGCAGTTAGTGTAGATAGGTAATTGGGTCATGAAGATGGAGACCGAAAGATGGATGCCGGTTTGGGTCGGGAAGTTGGAGACTGCACCTGGAAGATTGGAATGTTAATGTCTCCATAGATTTCAAGCCTATACTGCCCCTCCCAGGAGGTTGTTAAGGAAGCACCCCCAGAGCAGACAGGTAGCTGCTAATTAATGCCCCCTGGGCTGCTATCTGCCTGGATCATCCCATTTGGCCCTTTCCCCTACCCATCTGCTTCTCACCTTTGGGCCATCCCAGGGCCTAGTCACATATGAGTGAAGGAGTGAGATAAGGGTTGGAAGAAGGGCAGGAGAACAAAGAAAGTCTACAATGTGTAAAAGGGGCAGGATGCTCTCATTTCTTGGGAAAGTCTGTGTTACTACTTTTTTAAATAAAACCTGCTTTCTATGCTTTGGTGTGCTTCTCTAACGTTCAAACTTTCAAACTTGAGGAAGCACAACTCTGGTGGTCTTGGTCATTTTTTTAAAAAGGAGCCTCTGGAAATGGTCCTGACAGCAAAGACCTATGAAGAAAGATCTATTTGATGAAAGTTACAAAGAAGATAGGGCACCATCTCTCCCACAGCTCCCACTTGGAGGCTTTCTTCCCAGGAAGAGCTACCTGGTGCTGAGGCCCAGGCCCAGCTGAGTGTGATGAAGAGATGCGGGCTCCCTTCTTCCACCCATCCCTTACTCGTGCAATGTATTGGATATAGAAAACAACAAACCCCAAAATAGTGTGGCTTGGAGAGGGGAGGAGGGAGAAGGCAATACATTGATTCTTTCCCAATACATTCTTTCCCACTGTTAAGACAGGCCCCAGGGAAGAGAAAGCCATCAGGTCTCGAAGGACAGTCCCTGGGAAAAGACCAAAGCATTGATTCTTCCAAAAACAAATCCTTCCCCAGACTCTCCATCTGGCTTTATAAAGATAAATCCCAGATACTGACTGCTGACCCCAGACTCCCCCATCTCACCCAGTAAAACAGATCCCAAATTCCAGAGTGCCCAAACTGACATGCTCATTAAGTCACCACTCAGTGTAACCTATATAAGCATAGACTCCCCCTTTGACCAGTGGTTCATTTTCCACTAGGAAAGTGGGTCCACAGAGGCATCACCTTGTTCCTGAATAAAAGCTGTGCTCCTCTGTGAAGCTTGCATCTGCTTCTGTCCTTTTGTGCTAATAGAATTGATATGTGGCCTTGGGCACAGTGCCTGAAAACATCAAGACCCTGATGACTCTTACCCAACTCATCAGACAGTGATTCCGTGTCAGGGAAGGCAGCACGAAAAGCCTTTGCCTGTTCTGCCCTCTGAGCTCAACTCACATTTTCTTATTGTATATCCATGTGACACATTGAATCATGTTGAGTTACAACAAGTGGCACTCCTATTACAAGTGGCACTCCTACTGCTGCTTCCACCTCCACTTAATGTCTAACTCCCAAGAGGAGGACATTCTCAAAGAGAAGTTTGTCGTTTTATTCAGCCTTAGCTCCAGAACCCTTGTCTCTTGAGATTTTACCTGGGGAGGAAAAAAAGGATGTAAAATAAATAGTTCTCCCCACCACCACCACCAAGAAGGTGACCTAATTTATAACACGGCACAGAAAAGTTCAAGGTTAAGGGCACTCCCAAGAACAGTGGAGGTTGCAGTGAAAGGTAAATGAGGTAAATTCATAACTCTAGGCTTGGAAGTTGCAGGAGCAAACTAGGAAAAAAGCCAGCTGGAAGGACCCTTCCTAGAATCAGAATACTAAATATGGCCTTTACACAGGATCCCTACAAAGGACCCACAATTTGATGGAACAGTTTTAGAACAATTTTATGACCCCAGGGCACTGTTAGAAACAATAAAGCCATCAGATGGCAGCAGAGTTTGACAGTAGGAAGTGGTCAAAGAAAGAAAGAATAATAGCCCTAATAATAGCCCTACCAATTGCACTGTGCCCCCAAGTTAAATGTGGGTTTGCTCAAAGTTCTACCTTTGAGGAGCAACATCAGAGGCTTAACCATGGGGAGAGGGGATGAGAAGAAGGGAGTAGAAGTCCCTAAAATAATCTTGCGAACCACTGAAAATCAAACAGGCAAATAACAGTAATAAACTTTTGGGAAGGGGGTTGGGGAAGAAGGACTAGTACCAAAGTTACCACCTACTGCACTGCCAACTGTATAAAAGTATAGCCAAAAATTGGCTAATGGTGCATTTCTCAGAATATATCCCTGACTTTAAGCACTGCATGACTCTGTCTGGGGGAGGAGTTGTATCAAAACCACAAAACAGAGAAAGGGCAACAGTTATATCAAAGTAACATTTCTGTGTATCACTGAAGTTAGCATAAACTTGAAGTTGAGTTAGGTAAGTTAAGTATATGGTAAACCCCACAACAACCACATAAAAATCTAAAGGATATGTTGAAAAAATCATTAAAGAAATTTAAATGCTATATTAAAAATATTTGCATAATGCAAAAGAAAGCAGTAAGAGAGACTAAAATGGAAGAAAAACTATTTCTATGTGCAGATAAAATGATCTTATACAAAGAAAACATGAAATAATCTAGTTTTAAAACTATTAGAATAATTGAATTCAGCAGGGCTGCAGGATCCAAGATCTATGGGAAGAAAACAATTGTACTTCTATGTACCATAATGAACATCTAAAAATAAAACTGGGAAAACAATTCTGTTCATATTAGCATTAAAAAATAAAATGAAATACTTAGGAAAAAATTTAACAAAAGAAGAGCAAATCTTATCAGTGGAAGATCCATTGCTAGCCTGGGAAAAGATAAAAAGTCAAAATTCAAAGAAAGGTTTCTACTGAATATGTATCACTTTCACAGCACTGTAAAGTTGAAAAATCACTGAGGTGAACCTTTCAAGTCAGGGACCATGTGTAAAATGATGCTACCTCATCCAGCATCTTGTCAGACATAGAAGTCAGTAGGACTCTCTTAAAGGCTGCAACTGAGTTAGCTACTTTTGTTTACATGTTATCTGAGACTATATAGTAGAACAGCCCCAACTACAAGTCACATTCACTTTTCTTCTAGCAGAAATATGCCATGGGCATATAAATCTGATTTTGCATTCTTCTAGAAAAAATTCATCTCACCCCCATGAACAAAGTGTCTTCAGTAAATGTGATAGCATCAGGTGTGTACTTTTTAACAGAAAAACACTATCCTGACTTGGCAGACTCGTATGGCCAGATCCCTGCCCCTTGAAGTTATCTATGATTGACTTAAAATTAATTCATGGCTAGGTAAGGAAAAAAGACAAATCACTGTAACTCAACATGATTCAATGTGTCACAAGGAGATGCAATAAGAAAACGTGAGTTGAGCTCAGACAACAGAACAGGGCAAAGCCTTTTCAGTGAGTCTGATATTTAAACCAAGTCTTAAGGGATGAATAGGTGCTTTCAAAAATAAGCAAAAAGAATTTCAACAGCATAACAGGTTTGATAAACCATAAAAGGCTGTGAATGGGCAACAGATGGCATAAAACAACCCAAGTCACTCAAGCCAGAAAACATTCCAGGTTCCCATCCCATACACTTGATCAAGAACATACTTAATTAATTTCATCCCTTAGTGGCTCTGAAAGTCTCTCTTCTCCACTTGCAATTCTACTATTTTATCTCCCCCTTGCTTAAAATCCCATATGGTTCTCCAGCACTTGAGACAGCATGGAACATCCTTGGCATGATTCCTTATGATTATGACCCTATCTACATTTTCAGATTCAGGTCACATTCACGACCCTTCTAGATTCTTTATCGTCTGTGTAATAGAGGGCATGTAAACTCAGTGAACCCATTTCCTCATCATTAAGATGGAGATAATAGTTGCTATCCATGTGTTGAGGATTAAATAATACTATACATCTGAAATGTAGATGTTTGGCTTCTTTTTGCATATATCAGGGACTCATTAGAAAATTGTAAGCAAAAGGTGGCCATGATTAGCACTTTACAAATACTAAGAACAGTAGTGGGGATATATTGGAGGGGAACAAAAGTAGAAGCAAAGAAGACCAGCGATCAGGAATATTAGGTGAAAAATGAGTGGAATGAAAGTAGAGGAACAAAAGGAACTAGAGAAAATTTAAGAAAATAATCAAGAGAACTTGGTTCCTAATTGGAGGTGGATGGTGAAAGAGAAAGAACTTATCAGAAGTTATACTTTTAAAGGTCTAGACCTCTTAGGGAACAAACATTGATTCTGACAAGGTCTAATACTTTTTTTTTTTTTTTTAACAAAGCCTTTTTGTATGCTTTGAAAATAGAGTTCCTGTCTAGAAATGGACAAAAGTTGAAATGAAATCAAGTATTATGAACAAAGAAATTAAGTTGTAAAATAACATTCAGGATCAAAAGTGACTAGAGATAATTATGTACTATTGCTTCAAAATTATGTACTATTGCTTCTATTGTACTAGAGGCATTATTCCAAAGAAATTAAAAAAAAATACTTCTGACTAATGGTTCCACAGACTGGAATAAGCAGGCAAGAATCATGTGTACTAATGAACTTTTGCTTTCAGGGGGAAAAAAAATCTAACCATTTTACAATCAAAAATTGTAATTCATCACATTTTCAAATAGGACAAATTTTATGGGAAAAACCTATCCTGCATTACATCAGGAGCCCTGGACTCTATACACCCTATTGATGCTGCCATATGCAAGTTATCTAATTAGTACTGTTACTTGTATGTAGGACTCAGGTAACAACACCTTTCTTTTCTATCTACATCAAAGAGTTGTGTACACATTAAATTTATGTATGAGTACCACGAAAAACTAAAAATCTTACTACACAATTCTTCAGCAAAATGCATTTACAGAAAATCTTAAATGCAGATAAGAATTTGATTTATCCTGCATTACAAGTACACAACTGTTAAACAGCGGGACCACATTTTATATTCAAAAGTACAAATATATTTGGGTATATCATCTCAAATGTTATTATAATTAGTTACTACACCACTGATCCTCATGATTTCCAGATTTAAGATGAGAATTTCTGGATATTCATTTATGCAAAAGACGAGCAGGACTAAGAAAAATATCACTTCAATCTGTAATAAATTTCCAGAAGACGAGCAAGCTGAGTGTTTCACATACCAAAGGTCTTCCCTACATGACAGGCTAATGTCAACGTGTTTCTTACAGAGCAACTAAAGAGTTATTATTGCTGCTTACACTTCCTTCCACCATTTAGCAAGGTAACTTGTCTTCAGCAAGTTCAAGGCCAAAGTTTTAGATTGTTCTTCACATCCCAAGCAATATTCACAGAGAAGATGGGTGTGAATGGAACACACAGCCTGGCCAAGAGCTGGAGACACAAAACCACTGCCAGGCCTTCTCAACTGAATAGTTAGCCAGTGTCCCCAAAATACTTTCAAGACATGTGTCTCCTTTCTTTATCCTGCAGCTAAGACAGATGGACAGTACCAATGAATGAAAGGGCATTTAATACTAAGGAAAAGAACCTTAAGTTCCTTTTCTGAGATTGCCACATATCATTACCACTCAACATAGACAACATGCTATGCTGAGTTTTCAGGCAATGTACTTGACAATTAGGAACTAACACCTAGCATTTTTCTGGTTAGTTCTCAGGTAACTACACAGTTGCCTTTATATGAATACTAAGCGCACTGTGACCCACAGAACCTCTACCTTCAACCCATTTCCAGGACAACAAAGCAGGCCCTAGTAAGATTTGGAAACACAGTATCCCTCAACTATATAGTTCACTCTCGTACTTCTCAACGTCCCAACACTTCTTTAATGGTAGTGCTTTTACATTAATATAATTTTTTATGGCATGTGTTAGTCTCAGATTTGTGTCTGTCCTGTTCCCTACTGGAACTTCACTTCTTTATATCTTGTTTTGGTTTACCACCTGATTTTGGTAGACTGTTCTTAGGATCAGAAATGGACAATTATAAGGTACTGTCCTATAAAATATGGAGTGCATAATCTATCTTCAATGTCAGTGTATTGCACACACTCAGGTGCAGCTTGGATATGGCAACTCCCTGAGGTATCCTTTCCCTTAGTAGCTGAGGCTTAGCTGGAGAGGCCAGGATCCCTTCAGACACACCCTTCTAAGGAGAAGTCTAAGGTTTAGGGCACTGTAGGAGAATGTTGGATACTTACCATATTTGCTTCTGTGATGGTATTCTCAGATCCAGTTAGAAGTAGGCATAAACAAAGGGCAAGGGGTTATAGTATTATGAGACAAGTGAGTCAGCATTCGATTAATAACTTGTGGTAGTATAACAGATGGGGCCGCAAAGTGCTTCCTCCATCATTTCCAGGCTCCCATCACTTTTTTTTTTCTAAATCTATTTTTAGTTGTAGATAGACACAATACCCGTATTTATTTATTTTTATGTGGTGTTAAGAATCGAATCCAGCGCCTCATACATGCTAGCAAACACTCTACCACTAAGCATAACCCCAGCCCTCCCATCACTTTCTGTTGAACTCTATTGTCCTCCTATCTACAGAACTCCCGGTTCTGACACCCCTTAATTCTTTTACCCACAAATCTCCCTCTACTCCTCTTTCAGATAGCAGGGAGGAATTACAAGCTAACACTCAACCTGGCATCTGCTGTCTGTGCTCACATGAAAGCCACAGGACAAGGAGCAGACAGCATGACTCACCACACAAACACAGGGCCAAACCAGCCTATCCAAGCTGCACCTATGTGTCATGGCACATGTTGAACCATACCCTCCACCCCTTCCTTTAGCATGAAGAGCTGTGCAGGTCAGGGCAACCAAAAAAGAAACTTGAGGAGACTCTGCTCGAACAGAAAGCAAAGTCGTATTTCATGGATATTTCTAATTTCAAGGATAGGCAAAGAGAGCACAAGGAGAAGATAAAAGAAAAGGAAGCCATAAACATTTTGGGAAGGAGATAATTTTTCCCAACATGAAATGCACAGAAAACTTAAGGCAATTTCCTTGATTCTTCCCCTCTCAAGGTGAAACTTCAGAAAATCAAATTACAAAGTCATCATCACATCCTAGATTTATTACAACTGACCTGCAGGCAAAAGGATAGAACTATTACATAAACACTTCGATTCCATGTATATATCTTAAATAGAGGAGGAATTCAAACAAGAATACAGGATAAAATATTCCAAAGCTCCAAGAAGCAGTTATGTTACTGAGCTCCATTTTTACAGACAAATAAGGCAATATCCCTGCACATTAGCTTTTTGATAATTTTTATACATTTTTATATGGTACAAGAGAAAAATAACCAGAGCTCACAATGTACAGTTCTTACACTATTTTCACAGTTTGTGAACACTATACACCCTTTTGTTTTAATAAAGATACATTGTAATAAACTCCTTGCCCTTAAGTTTATAGTTTATAATAATCTATGATTAATACACTAAAATTGCCTTTTTATGTGGTCATCCACACAATAGAACGGTCAGATTAGCTCCTGGACAGTCAGAATTGCTTTTATCTCTATTTGCATAATGGCAAAGTGACCCTATGCTGAGCCAGACGGGAAGATGACAGCAGAGAAACAAATTCCTCTTGAGTCCCTGGGAGCAATGGAGGATGATGGCTTGGTGTGGTTGAAGGAAGACATACAGCAATGCCTTCTTTCAGAACACTGGGAAGTCTAAGGTTTAGGATGTCATGGGGGAGAAAATAGGGAAATTAGGCAAATGGACTAAAAAGATAAATCACGTTTGAAGTCTGCAATTTACAGAAGTATAACTTTAAACAGCACCATTCTCCCTTTATTGTTGTATTTATGACTGTCACTCTGGGAGGAGACACAGCAAAACCTGCCACAATTTGGTTCTATAATGGCATCACCTGCATCTCAGACCATGGCTGTTTAGATTCCAGTGTGCTTGGACCACTCACAGTGCTGCTTAACTACTATATAAAGCCTAATGTTCAGTGCCAGGGAGGCTGGAGCAAAACCTAACCAGAGTGTGGCTAATGGGTAAGTAAAGATAAAAAGCTAAAGATAGCAGATTTAAGTGACCTCTTACAACTGTTCAACTGTTCTGGGTTTTTCATCTTTTGGGGGTTTTTTTGGGGTAGAATTCTAATTCTAAGAAATGAATGGTGAACCGCTACTCTAGCAGGCAACAAGCGACTCCATTTCCATTCTTCCTCTGGTCAAATGTGTCTCTAGAAAAGATGCCTCTTCATCACCTACCACATTGGCTGGGCCCCGCTTTTCTCAGCCTTTTAAACATTAGAGCATATGAGAGATTTGGGGCTAAAATTCTTGGTAAGAAACATCCCTGGTAATTATAAAGATTTTACTATTAAAAATAAAAAGTGAAATACTGGATTAAGCAAAAGTTACACAGTGGCAATAGACCACAGGGAAACAGAGGTTCAGAAACTAAAGACCTGGACCAGTGGTGGCAAGAAGCAAACAAGTGAGATTTGGTCTTTTGCTGCCTACAAGAAATGTTTATCTAATCGATCAAGGCACATTGCTACTAGCTACTTCTCCCTGTTAGTGAATTATGATGGCTAAAGTATCAGGCTCGGAACCAAGGGAAAACATAGACCTGCTACAAGTTGTTCCAAATAAGATACTAGAATTAAAAACATCTGTAAACTTTGCCCTCTGTACTTTTTTTTCTTCTTTCAGTCCTGGTGGTTTGTGGCAGGTGGAACATCAAGTTGGCAGCACACCGAATTCTGAGAATGAAAAATTCTTAGGATCAGCACCTTCTTTGACAAGTGACAGACTCCTGAGTCTTCCCAATGAAGAGCAGAAGGACTGGTAAAGGAGAAAAGAACACATTCTGTCCTGTCTCAATATTTTAATGTTCACCTCTTTAAACGCAACATGATTTTTGGTAAAGATAAATTCATTCTAATTTAACATGATATTTCAAACAGGAAATTTGGCTGAGCACATCGATTCCCAATCATCGACTGTGACTGTAAAGCAACAGAATATCAAATCAGTAAATCTATTGCACTTGGTGAAGAAAGTAAATTCCTCCTTTGTCTCCCAGCTCCAGAAGGCAATGTGTCTCACTGGCTGTGCAAGATCTTCTCACTCAAGCCCGAGTCTCTATGTTCAGACATAGTACATCCATCACTGCATCCTTCCAGGATTTGGAAGTCTGACAAAACACCATTCCAGTAGCTGTGTTTCCAGGTTTTGAGTCTAGAAATGAATTTAAGAAGTGATCTAATCACAGTCAACAACTTGATCGTACTGACTTCCAAATGTCATGAATATGTTCACCACGAAAGAGCAGGATGAGGTCTCTCTGACCAGCACTAACACTGTGTGATCGATCAGGTATTACAGGGATGCATGTTCTAGGTGACAGGAGTATACAGACATGATGGAAACGAACACCAATCTTATTGCACATGGTGTCTGGGCGAGCATTAAAAACACTGTGATACAGGATGAAACTCTTTACGTCTTGCTTCCTCTCAGCCCTTTTATCTATAGTCTGATGTAGCAGCGATATCAATCAACATACATGGGAGAGCTGGGAGTAGCTGGCATTTGATCCAGGATTTTACAAACATAGCATGCGACCTCGACGGTACGTTCTTCATACATCAAAATAAAGGGATGTTTCTGTAAGAAAATTAGGAGAAAAAAAAAATCAAAAGTCTGTATCAAAGTCCAAAATGAACTTTACTCTTCTATATAGCACAGAATTGTAGGCTCCAGGCTACATGTGGCAAGGCTAGCCTTTATTTTGCACAGTTACGTTAGAGGTATGGATGTGCCTAGATGTGGTACATGATGTTATGATTTGGAGATGTCATTCTAGAAATGAGATCTGGGAACTTACCTTTGTACTAGAGAGTATTGTTGAGGCAGACAGTGGAGTTGTTCGCTCCTCAGCATAAAACAAAGCAGTAACCTCTACTACCCATCTGAGGCCAATAAGAACTACATGAATACTAGGCCCAGTCCTTTTAGAACACAGGAATGAATCACATCCTCCATTTAAGCAGAAGTATCTTATACAAAGGAGTTTAGTTGTAGTTTCTGTCACCCATTCCAAAAAAGGCCCAATAGAAACTTGCCCTATGAGCTTCTGCCTGGTGCCCTCCAGAGCCTACGCCCAATCAATACTTGCTTCATTAATCCACTGCTATCAATATTTTTTTCTACAGATTCTCTAAGTACATCATCTGAGTAACTTTATAATCGTTGCTGGGTTGACCATAAATTGAACTTAATACCCTTGGAGAGCTGGAAAATAAATGTGACAACCAAGGGAGTCTTTTCTTTAAAATCCTGCCCAAAGTTTAAAGAAAAGACTCCCTTGGTGGTGTCTACCTGTAATCCCATTGACTCATGTGAATGAGGCAGAAGGATTACAAGTTTGAGGCCACCTTTAGCTACTTACCAAGTCCCTAAGAAACTTAGTGAGATCTGTCTCAAAAAAATAAAAAGGGCTAGAGATGTAGCTCAAAAGCAAAGTGGACTCAATCCCCAGTAGCAATCAATCAATCAACATGCCTGGAGTAATACCACATCCAATAAAGTGCTTAAAATATCCAAGTTCCATGGGATAAGGAGAACTTGCAAAGAAATGTAAATAGGTCATAAAGATGTAAATCTGCATGTAAGCATTTTTAGAGGCAAAATAAGAATAAATAAGTTTTTCACTAACTTTTTCTTTCTTTTGGATGAGTTACAGCATACATAGAATATGCAGTGGAAAATGGCTTCTTAAATTAAAAGTTAGAGTTCTTTGATGAAATTTATACATATTAAGACCAAAATTTCCATGAAAATGTAGCTAGTGAATATGGAGGAAAATTATAATGACAAGTTTTCTCTTTCCAAATATTTTCACTGCAGAACATTTTTTTTAAAACTCGATAAGATCAAGCTGTTTGACAGGTCCATTGCTGGCTTAATGAACCTCAGCAAGCTCAGAGAATCTGAGAGAGGATTTATCTAAAATTTCCCGAAATCCCATACTCACCAGAAGTTCTTTATACTTTGGCCTTTTGGATTCATCCTTTGTAAGGCTAAGGTAACATAAAAATAACAGTGTTAAGATGAAGGCATATTTACCCAAGTGTCTTTCTTTTCACAAATGAAATTTTAAAAAGAATCAAATTGCTTTTTCCTTCAAATACAAAGTAACAAAGCAAACAACATGCCAAACTTAGAAAAGCACACTCAAAAAGTCTATAACTTAAGGATTTATCCTTAGGATATTTCAGTGTATGGTGGATCACTAGGAGAAAAATTAAAACAATACTAATTGTTGAAAGTTGACTAAATCATGGCATAGCTCCATGTAAGACTACTGTGTAGCTAAATATATGAATGTATATGTAAAAATAAAATTGGATATGTGTATTTTTTAATGCATATACTTTAAAAAAATATAGAAATTATTCAAGAGAAATCAGCAATCTAGTAATCCTGAGAAGTAAACAATATTATGAATTTCATCAATTTACCATTAAGGTTTTTTAAACTCCTGTACTTTGTAATTCATTGCTACATTCTCTGGTCCCAAAGTGTAACATGCTACAACTTTACCCAAAACTAATGTCATTATATAAGAACCCTGGCCCCGTGGGTATTCTCCCTGGAATTCTATCCCATCTAATATTGCCAGAAGTATTTTCATTTTGTTTCTATTTACCTCACCTTTGTTGGCCCTTATCTTAATCATTACTCCAACCTCAAATTCATTTTTTCCTATCAAACGTTAATTAGTATTGGCAAAACAGTTCACCTATGCTAAACTCATTGCTATATTTACTATCCCCCATCTTTTGTACTAGATGCTGCAAGAAGCTACATACATACCCTCTTTAAGAATAAAAGACTTACTGTTCCAAGGTGGAGATTGCTACAGCAGACAACCATCTAATAATGTTAGCCTCTTCAGGATTACCTCAGCTGAGGAAAGCCACCTTCCTTTTCTGAGAAAGCCTGTATCCAATGATGGATCCACAAAAGGGTATAAAAATCTAGGATCCTCATGGCAAGTTTAATGCATCATCCTGGCTTCAAACCTTCCCAAGAAGACTGAGGTCGTTATTGAGACTGCAGTGCAGCTCAACTTCTCCTTCTGCCCATTCCTGCTTCTTTTCTTGCACTACATTTTGATCCCAAGATCACTAACTGATTAACTGCCCAACTTTGTCTCAAAATTCTGCTTTTCAGGGCCCCAATCTATGACACCTTTCTTTTAGTTAACTTTTCTTCTAGGACAAGTATATCCTTTCAAAACACTCTATAAATGCCAAATTCTTATGTGTCTCCATTCCCAAAAATGTCTGTATTTTGCTGATTTTGAATGATATTTAAGTGCCTAAGTATAAATATTTAGGACTAGGCTGACCATTATTTTTCCCCTAAATATTCTGAAAGCAAGACTCCATTTTTGTTCTAGCAATCATTATTGTTGGTAACATACTTTGCTCTCAGCCCAGTTACCAATCTTTTGAAGGCCATCTGTTTTCTTTTCCTGCTATTACTTCGTCATTGTTCTACAGTTTTGTTTCACTGCATTTTGGGTATGTTTACCTTTATCTGCCATGATACAGAGACTTTACCTTCAATTTGCAAAGCTACCCTAGATCAATTCTCAAATGTATTCACCCATGAACTCCTTAAATATTGCTTCTTCACCTCTGGAGCTGTCTTCTGCATTTCCATTATAAACATCTTAGACCCTCTCACTCTATATTCTGTTCTCTTTGATTCTTAATTGCCTTTCATGTGATTTATTTTTGCTATGCTGGGGAAATTCCTTAGCTCCATTTCCCTAACTCTGACTTCAGTTGTTTATAGTCCAGAGAATTTTAAGTCTGTTTTGTCTTTTATTTCAATAGTTATTATTTTATTCATTCCTAAGACTTTTAATTAGTTTCATATCTAACTGTTCCATATCTATTTTATTTCTTCCTCAGTTTTATTGGAAGTTATATCTTCATAAGTTTATTTTAACTTATAAAGAATTCTAAATATGCTTATTACATTTTACAATGTGTTTCAGGTCATTCTATAAGTTCATCTCAACTTAAAGGAAATTCATGTTCTATTTTGTTGGATACTTTTGTTAATATTAGACTTCATGTATTTGGGGGTTTTAGTTTGCAGATTCGTTTTGAAAAGAATGTGTTTAACCTTCCACACATATGTATAAATACGTGAATGTCTACTAAGTACTTGAACGGAAACAGCAGTTAGTAATAAATCATATAGTTCAGTTTCCAGCACCAATATATATAACAAGGTCCTATAAAGTACCTTTCAAATTCCAGTTCTATGTTGATAATTATAACCATGACAGATCCAGCCCTCTGGTTACAAAAACATTATCTATAGTATTGTCATTCTGCAGTCCTGCTGCTTATTTAGAGCTATGGTCCAGACAGTGACTGACATCAATATATTTTTATCCAGACCCTGACTTCTGAAGAATGACTCTAATTCTTGTTGGTCCCCTATGCAAAAAGAGCATTTATAAAACTCTGATCCTAGCTGCTACTACCTACTTCTGGATCTGGAAAATAGCAACCCCATGGCTTCAGTACTACACAGCATCTTAGAAGTATTTCTATTACATTTTTCTCCTAGATTTACTTTCTTTGTAAAACTACCACGCCTTTTTGGTTTTATGTTTTTCTGTCTCATCTACTAGAGCAGAAAACTGTCAACATATAAAAACATGATGGTATTTAGGTGGAAATCTTAAGCCAAATTACCATTAACACTGATTGTCTTCTGTATCTGATTACTGCTGACATCAGTAATCTGTTTTGATAATCATATTAACCCCAATTAGATTATCCAATAAGGTAGCCACTAGCTAAATTAATTCCAATTGAATATAAAATTTACTTCCTTACTCACACTAGCCACATTTCAAGTAGCAAACAGGTACTGCATTGGATAAAGCAGATTACAGAACATTTCCATCTTCTCAGTAAATTCTACTGGAAGGACTTCAGCATTATCTTCAGTCCATCAATTTACCTTCAATTATACCTAATGTGTTCAAAGGTTAGCTACTGAATGCTTTTACTTTTTTATTTATGCTTTTTATTTCTAGCAGTTCTGTTTGGTTCTTTATAAATCTGTTCAGTAGTTGCTTTTTCTTTCTTTTTTATTTTATTTATTTTTTTGGTACCAGTTATTGAATTTTAACTACTGAGCTACATCCCCAGTGCTTTTTTTATATTTAAATTAGAGACAGGGTCTCAGTGAGTTGCTTAGGGCCTCAATAAGTTGCTGCATCTGGCTCTGAACTTGAGATCCTCCTGCCTCAGTCTCACAAGCCGCTGGGATTACAAGCGATACATTTTTTTTTTTCTGTTTCTGATCATTCTAAAATTTGAAGTCTTTGCATCAATTTTGATTCCTTAATGTTGACAATTTTTTTGGTGGAATATTCACATTCATTTAACTTTTATCTTTGGGAATTTTTTATTTTATTTATTGTGCCAGGGATTTAACCCAGGGGTGCTTTACCACTAAGCCATATCCCCAGCCCTTTTTATTTTTGAGACAAGATCTTACTAAATGCCTGAGGGCCTCCCTAAGTTGCTGACTTTGTCCTCAAACTTGAGATCCTCCTGCCTCAACCTCCTGATTCACTGGGATTACAGGCATGAGCCATCATGCCCAGCTTAAGGGTTCTTTATTCCTGAATTTGAGATTTTGCTTCTTCTGTCCATTAACTGGAGGGAGAGTGAGGGTGTCTTTCCTACCCTGGGCTTAAAATTGCTGTTTTCAAAATTATTAAATTATCTGCTTTAGGTATATTGCACAGCTTATTTATAATCAGGAATTCAATAGCAAACTCATATTAAGGTTTTATTATAATTTTAAATGTTTTGAAATTCTCTTACCTCCCATAACTTCTGATTTCACTTAGTTTCAGAGTTCTGTGGATTCATTAGTCTTGTATCAACTCTTGATACATTTTTAAATGCACTTTAATTGTATCAACTCTTGATACATTTTAAAATGCACTTTAAAATGCTTATCCAGTATTTTGAAAGTATTGTGCAAGATATCCAATGTATCCAAGTAATCTGAAGTGGCCACACACATCCTTCTGGAGCAGTTTCTCTACTCTTTAGGTACTGCTTTGACTTTGTGTTTTTCTACACTGGTATATGAGGGGGTAGCAGGGATTGTGTGTTTTAACTGAAAGCCTATTAAGTCTTCATCTTTTCTCATAATATAATCTAGATGTGACTCCTTTAGTTAATTTGGTCTGATAATTCAAGGAATCAAGTTTTTCTTCAACTAAAGGGCATCTTTATCTTAATCCCTTCTCTGCTTACTATAGAATATACTGTATTTTTCTTCTATGTCTCTCATTATTCACCATGTTCACCTTTTTATTCCTTTCTTCTGAAAGATTTGGTTAATTTGCAACATACAATTTTGCTGCATACCATTAATTCTTTCCTTTTAACTCAGAAATCATGTTTACCACATGAAGACAACATTATGTCCTCACAAAATTTTCACCAATTTTTTCAGTGACAATTTCTCAAGAAAATATTTTTTCAAATTTTCCATTCTGGTACAATTCTCTGAACCACTTGGTGTTTTCATTTGTCAGTGAATTTGCTTTTCTTTATTTCTTCTTTCCTAAAAGGGTCAAAGGGTTTATCAAATTCCACATGTTGATCTCAGGTATAGATCTAGACAATTGTGAGAAACAGGTGGAGAGCCATCACTCTCATCATCACCTTGCCAAACAGCTTATTTTCTGAGTTTAAGAGTTTTGTATGACATTCCTACCTTCTAGTGAATACAAAAAAGCATCTTCACTAGAAGTTACTTTTAGCAAAGTCTGAGCATTTCTTTATAGGTTCTTTCTAAAAGGCATAAGGCAGGAGTGAACACAGACTGAGTATCCCTAATCTGAAAACATAAAATCTAAAATCCTCCAAAATATAGTATATTTTAGTGCTGATGTTATGTCATAAGTGAAAAATTTCACCATGAAACTGTTTCATGCACAAACCATTAAACATATAATGTGAATATAGTACAAGGTGTGTATGAAACACAAATGAATTTCTTGTTCAGACTTGAGTCCCATTTCCAAGATGTTTCATTGTGTATATGCAAATATTCCAAAAATCTAAAAAAAAAATCTGAAATCTGAAACATTTCTGGTCCCAAGCATTTTGGATAAAGGATACCAAACCTTTATTGTCATAGAATTTCAGATGCATGTGGGATCTAGAATAAAGACATTTCTAGGATTGACATTTTTAGGACTGAGATTTTCATTCCTAATTGTCTGTTCCACAGCTGCCTTTTCTTCCAGGTTTTGCTGTCACAGCTAGAGAGTTGTTCAGGTTTTACATATTCCTTTTAACTTTTTTTTCTCTCTGCACAAGATGGTCAATCTACCCCTGAATTCAATTTCATCTACACAGCTTCACAAAAACTTCTCAAGGATAGAACTTTTGGTTCTTTTCCAGGACAAATACCGCCTCCCATCCCCCCTGTTTAAAACAGTCCATGGGTGATTTTTAAAAGAAAGTTAAATATAGGAAAGAGTTTAAAATGTGAGCTGAGGCCTTCATTTGAACCATATCTTCACCCTTATTTTTTTCCTTAAGGAAACTTTTAATTTAAGCAAACATACAGAGAAGGGCACAATTCCTAACCATAGAACTAAAATAAAGGGAACAATATTCTTCCATCACCTTATATTAATTCTGTCTGCTTTTAACTTTCAAAGAGAACCATATTGAGATTGTTTTTCATGCTGTTGAGTGTAAGCAAAGTTTGATCTTCCCCTTTGTTATATACTACAGTCTAAATAATGTAAACTTAATCTCTTCTATTGTTAACATATTTTATAATCATAGATTATCATGAATGTGCTTTTATAAACCTTCTTGTGTCCTTTAGTATATTGAAGTCCACACAATTCTGTTGGATACATAACTAGGTCTTGAATTGCTAGATATACTTCAGCTGTGTTTGATACTGCCAGCATTGCAAGGGAATGCATTAATCGACACTCCTACAAGGTATGTATGGAACTTCCAGGTGTTTCACCAACACTTGGAACTGTCAGTCTTTTAAATTGTAGTGTTCTGGTGATTGCAGTGGTTATCTCATTGTAATTATGATTTGCTTTCCCCTGGTGACCAATAATGTGAGTGAGCACCCTTTAATCTATTTACTGATCTCTTAAGCATATCATCTTTCAAAGTGCCTTAAAATATTTTGCCATTTTGGGTTGTCATTTCCCTATTTAAAAGGGTTTTGTATTTATAAGTACTCTTTACATAGTCTGTCCCAAGTCAAATATCTCTATGAAAATCTTTATCTATTTCAGGGTGATAAAAATATTCTATTATTCTCCTTGTGCTTTTAATTTATAAAACAGAAGAAATTCAGTTTTGCAGGAAAAAAAAGTGCAAAGAGAAGAGTGAGAAATGTGGCTAGAGCAATAAACCAAATCCAACTCATTGGGCTTTGAAAGTAATGTTAACTTAGACTATTCTAAGAATTTGAAAGTCTCCAGAGCTGTGTTTCTTAATCTTTTTTACATTATTGCCCTTTCCTACTAGGAAATTTAAATATCACAGATGTACTGTGAATCTGTTTATTTTCTATAGGTCTAGGGAGGCAGGCTACAAACCAATGTATAATTCAAGATTTTCTGTCTCTCCAAAATCAAATTTAGCTTCCTTGAGGACACTATTACTCCATTAAGAATGCTTGCCTATATAATTTTACATAGAGAAGCAACATGCTCAGATATCATCATAAAAAAACATAGAACTGATAAAAAGAACATGGTATTGCTGGATTATGAGGAAAATAATTAGAAAACTGAATGATCCAGGTTAGAGATGATAGACAATATCCAAGATAAGGATATGTGACAGGAAGAACAGACAAAGGTGGAAAGTGAATATAAGCATGCCTAGAAATAAGTATACTTCAACTGTAGACCTAAAAGATTTTATCTGTAACTATTAACCATTATTGTACCAAAGGAAACTGAAATAAAAACATAATGCATGTACTATACATACATAAAACAAAACCAATAAAGAGATCTAGGAATTAAAAAGAAACCAACTCTGATGCAAGGTCCATAGGTAATCATTTTAGATGTGACACAGGATTTTTAACCAAATGTTTCATTAAAAAAGAGTATGTAGAATGATCACATTTATATAATTATAAACTGCATGTATCATGTGCAAATTAGTACAAATAAAGATTATTTTTAAAAAAGGAAAAAACAGACCTGTAATCCTAGCTATATGATTGTAGGCAAGCCTGGGCAACTTAATGAGAAACTATCTTAAAATAAAATAAAAAGGGCTGAGGGTATAGCTCAGTTAGGGTGCTCTTTGGTTCGTTCAATTAGACCCTGAAATAGAAATGTTTAAAGACCCAGACAGAGTGCAAACAGCCTTCCTGGCAGAAAAAAAAAAAAAAAATAGGGGTGGGGGTGGGGAAGGCATGTTAAGAATAAATAAGATATACTAGATAGGTCTTCCTATCTTTACATCAGGTTGAATAACAAGTAATTATCAAAATATTCATGTAACAAAAGGGTTCTATTTAAAATGGAGACTATAACAGTCAGATATTATTGCCGTATCTAAATATATTTATTTGTAGGTGTCAAATACACACATAAAAGAACTCTTTTTAAAAGTAGACAGACAATATCAACAAATGTGGGGTCCTCACCATCTTTGAAATAAGGTTTCAGAGAGCAAATATATATAGTTCTACTAATTAAGTCTTGGTCCTGACCTTACTACATACGCCCAATGTTCTGTTGTATCAGAGTAGAGATCCATGCCTGAAAGTCTGATATGGCAATGTCTTGACTTTTAAAGCTTTCAAGTGATTCTAGTATCATTTCATTGTGAGAACCACATCAGGATAAGATGATCAGCAGTCTCACCTAGAGGTTTAACCTGGTTGTACAGGTACTAGAAGTCTGGAGGCAGCAGCTTCACCGCCCACAGTTGTTTCTCACACATACCTGAGCAGCAGAATAGGAGGGAGTACTGTGCAGGCTAGCTAGTGCCTTTCACACCATCACAGAGAGCCAGAATCCTAGCCTGGAAGTCAGGATGATGTGACCAAGGGTCCCTCCTATTTATACAATGTTGCTAATATGAAGTAATATTGCTATTCTCATCACATGTATTTGGGATTTCACAAATCAAGTACTCACCACAAGTTGACAAAGTTGATGAAACTTGGGGAGAATTCCCTTTCCTCGGAATTACTCAGCTGTGGAGGATCTCCTTTCACAACTTGTGTTAGTTGATCAAATACACTATTCCACTTTGGATAAGGAAATCGGCCTGTGGCCAACTCGTACTAAAGAGAACAGAGGAAAAAGTAAAATATACTAAGCATTACTTATTACTCCCCACTGGAATGACTATGATGATAATCTAAACTCCAAGCAAAACTCTGTAAAAGCCTTGAATCAACTAAGATAAGGTAGGGGTAGTATCTTCAGAATCTTCAGATGGGTAAGTGCCTTATGTTTTATTTAGAAAACTATGGATCAAATTTGAGGACTTGGACTAAAGGTAAACACCAAAATTTAACCTAAATTATGTCCCCACAATGCATGCCCTGGTCAGTCTCTGTCTCTAACTCCTTTATATAAGAGAATCTGGAAGCTTGGTTTATAACTTTTTTTAGTACAGGTTTTCTGCACAATTTGTAATTACCTGAGCGGAAGGCCATGATCTAGTAGAGTGGTCATATTCCTTTGTAAGTTAATACAAAATTCAATAAACATAAACCTAATCTGGCAGGGTGCAGGGCGCCTGCTTGTAATCCTGTGGCTTGGAAGGCTGAGACAAGAGGATCACAAGTTCAAAGTCAGCCTCAGAAATTTAGCAAAGTCCTAAGCAACTTATCAAGACCCTTTCTCAAAAAAAAAAAAAAAAAAAAAAAATATATATATATATATATATATATATATATATATATATATATATATATATATATATATATAAAGGGACTAGTGCTGTGGCTCAGTGGTTAAGCACTCCTGGGTTCAATCCTGGTCCAAAAAAAAAAAATGGACTCTAATCCGAGTTTAGAGAAAACAATGTATAGATCCTGTTCTACAGTTATTCTGTAGTTACAACTTCAATAACAATCAGATTTTATTATTACAGAAGAAATCAAGTCAGGGTCAAATCCTTCACTCTGAGTAAAGAACTCAGGACAGAATCTCTAAAACCTTACAAAACAAATCTGAAGACTCTTATATTCCAATTCATCAAGAATCAAAATCAAGTACTCATATTCTCACCTTTTCCCTACTCTGTTCTGAATATAATGAAAACCTAGGAGTTATGCTTTTTAAGAAAGAAACTGCTGCATAGCATAATGAATCCCATTTTATGTGTTTTGACATGTAGCTGACACAGGGGAATGAGATACCAAACAATATAAAGAAAGATGGCATCAGAGAGTGGAGGAGAGGGGGGCGGAGAGGGAGAGAAAGAGAATATGAATGTGAACAAACACTATCTCAGAATAACTGTTTCAGCCTTTTCTCTCTGAAAAAGCCTGTTTTAGCTAGGCACAGTGGCACATGCCTATAATCCCCAGGACTCAGGAGGCTGAGGCAGGAGGATCACAAGTTCAAGGCCAGCTTGGGCAATTTAACAAGACACTCTCAAAAATAAAAAAGATTGGGCATATAGCTCAGAGGTAAACTCTCCCTGGTTCAATTCCCAGTTACCCCCCAACACCACCAAAGGCCTCTGTTAGATCACTGTTGTCCCCTCATTTATGTATATGTGGGAAAGCAAGAAGGTATGCATGCACACACTGAAATTTTTTCCTTTGGCTGAGGTTTCTTTGTTAAAATTACAAATACTTTGAAAGAAACAAATGGCTAGTCATAGCATTAAGAATAATTTCATTAGATTCATTCTTGAGAACAGATTTTAATAAAAGAAGAAAAAAGGGGCTTATATACCATAAAATACTCAGGATTTAGTAATTAATTTCATATATGTCATAATTTTTTTATTATTCCTATGAAAAATAAATTATTAAATAAATGCAAGTACTGAATACCTTGCTTTTAAATAACAAGGGTTAGACAAAAGTACTTCAAGAAATTTGCTTTAAAAAATTTCTTTGTTAAAACTTTTAAAGGTCTGGGGAGGTGAAGATAACAGAGTAGAGAGAAGGGTGCTTTCCAAACTGCTCTGTGGCATGAGACCAGGAAAGTAGATAAATAGATTATCGTGAAGAAAAATGTCCAATATCCATCAATGACTTCAAACAATACATTTTAAATGTACAATAGCTTTAATAGTTTCATTTATTTACTCATGACTTCAGAATAAACCATATAAATTATTTCACTAAAAATCTGTACAGAAATTAAATTTAGTATCTAAAATTTTAAAAAGATGCAAAGGTCTAGGGCTATAGCTCAGCGATAGAACACTTGACTAGCAGGCACAGGCAAGGTCTTGGGTTCAATTCCCAGTACTACACTAAAAAAACCTTTCATAAAACAAAATTCTTCATGTATGTGTTCTTTAAACATAATTGATAATGTTGCAGATAGATATTTCTGAATTCATACAAACTACAGGTCTTGCTAGAGTCTTTTAGAAGCAGTTGTCAAGACCCTTCTTTAGCCAGTTAGTTTCACAATCAGAAATGATTGTAAGAAGTATTTCCTGTATTTGGACACAAGAAAAAAGTTCTTTGCAGAGGAGAGCAATTAGCCTTAAACTATACAGAGAATTCATTAGTCTGGTAATATTACTCATCAAGAATAACTAGTGGGATGGGGTTGTGGCTCAGTGGTAGAGTGCTTGCCTAGCATACCTGAGGCATTGGGTTCGGTCCTCAGCACCACATAAAAAATAAATTAATAAAGTAAAAGTGTTTTTTTTTTTTTTAAAGAAAATTTTAAAAAAAGAATAACTAGAAAGAGTATATTATTCTGGCAATGTCAATGAAAAAAATGGAGCTTATTTGAAAAACTACAATAAAGCTCACTGCATGAATCTTTGAATCTCAACTATGGGATCCTAGGTAGCTCAAACTGAAAGAGAAAAATGGAAAAGAAAGGTTTATGCTATCTCACAGGCCAGTCCAATCTTGTGCAGAAAATTCACAAACAATGTAGAAGAAAGTATAGAATCTTTCCAAAAATCAGAAAAATCTCAACAAGTCCTGGTAAAAAATAAAATTTGGAAAACTGGAAATAAGCACATAAAGATATTGTTATAGACTAAGTGTTTATATTCCCTTAAAATCTGAATGAATGGCCAGGCACAGTGGCACATGCCCATAATCCTAGCTACTCAGGGCTGAGGCAAGAGAACACCAAGTTCAAGGCCAGCTTTGGCAACCTAGGGACAGCCTGTCTTAGAATTTTAAAAAATAAAATAAAAAGGACAGGGGATACAGCTCAATGATAGAGTACCCCTGGATTCACACTCTAGTACTTTGGGAGGAGGGTGTCGAATGTATGTTGAAACTCAATCTCCAAGGTGACAGTATTAGGAGATGGAGTCTTAGGGAAGTCATTAGATCAGGAAGGTAGAGCCCTCATAAATGGAATTACTGCCCCTACAAGACAGACCCCAGATAAGTCCCTTGGCCCTTCTGCAGTTCACTAGACACAAAAATCTGTCACCATCTAGATATTGGGTTTCAAATCCTCCAGACCTGTGAGAAATCAATTTCTATTCTTGATAAATCATGCAGTTTACGATTTTTCATTAAATCAACCCAAACTAGGATACTTTTTCTATGTGATCAAAATTTCAGTACAATCCACTGGTATAAAGAGCTTATTTGTTTCTGGTTGCTCGCTGCAAATGAGTCAAGTTCTCATTGTTCTTTCCTCAGTATGTTTCACTTCTAACTTTCCTACTGTTACACTATTATGACAAAGTTGGGTCAACATAAACATACCAATGTGATCCCCAAACTCCAGACATCAGAGCGGACATCATATCCTTGTCGTGATGCACTTGGGTCTATTCTTTCAGGCTAGAACACAAAGAGAAATCAAAGTCACTAACTATGTTTACCCTCAAGGAACACAAAATTGGAAGCCAATAGTTGGGAAGGTAGTTAAAATGCTAGCACATTCCTAGAAGATACATGTTTACCACAAGAATAGGAGTAACAGGAAGCCATTATTATATTGAAAACAAACAAACAAAAAATAATTCAATGGCTGCTTTCATGAAGGGAACACACAGCAACTCTTTCAATTTCTTCCCCTAAGGACCCAAAGGATTTATAAAGCTGAAACTGAGAATGTCAATAGGGGAAAAAGGAAAAAAAAAATTGAAAATATAAAAAATTACAAAGTTAGATTAGTAAGACTTAGTTTAGCTGTATAGGGGGAAAAGCTGTCTTCTAATTTTACTAGTCTTTTGTTTCAGTGGACAAAGCCAAACCACAATATATTTCAGACACAAAAGCAAAACTTTAGCCTAAATTCATTATAATTATTTTACCCATTCTTCATAATAAATCTAAATTTATCAATTATGTATTATATTTGAAAATCTCTATTATTCATTATTAGCTAAATCAAAGCACTGCAGTAGAGTCAATATATTACCTTGTTATTTGAAAAGCAAAAACCACTTTTAGTAATTTCTGTAAAGGGAGCATCTTTACATTTCCTTGAAATTAGGTGCCATCATTTACACAGTAATGCCAGGGATGGAGAAGAAAAGAAAGTGAGGGTATCACTGGCACAGAATCAACAATGGATCCTTAGCTAAGGCTGATAATAACTGTTGCTAAATAGAAATGCACAGAAAAGCATTAACAGCTGACTGTATTACACTCTGCCTATCAGCAACAACTAATTTGGAGACCTATATATTTTAATTTGAACATGAATACTATGCTGCATAAATATTTATGAAAAGCTATTTACTTTGTTTTTAGTTGTGAATACATTTATTCACCTTATTACAATCACAGTACATAAAACTCCCATCTATTCAATCAAGAGAAAAAAATATTCCATCCAGCATCAGCAGCAATAAATGAGTTTTCCATTGGGAGGACTCAATATTATAAAAAAGCAACCATCAAGTTAATTTACAAAGCTTAATAAAATACCAATAAAATTACATCTGTTTTTATAAATATTCATCTGAAAAATATAGAAAATTAAAAGTGAAGTCCAGAAATAGTCCTAAATCCAAAAGAACAGTATGAGTATTGATTCTAAATAATGGAATTTGAAAAAAACAGAGAATTTTTAAAAAATATTTAAACTGGTTAACTGTAGGGAGAAAATGTGTACTCCTTTCCTTTCCTTTGACAATCACTAGAATTGACAACAGAATTTAAAAAAAAAATATTGGGCTGGAGTTATCATTCAGTGATAGAGAGTTGGTTCAGCATGTTTGAGACACTGGGTTCAATTCCCAACACTGGGACAAAGAACAAGAAGACTTAATCTTAGACCTAGGTGTAGTGTCTCATGCCTGTAATCCCTACTAAGTAGGCTGAGGCCAGGCAGGAGGGTCACAAATTCAAGGCCAGCCTGAGTAACTTAGCAAGATTCTGTCTCCAAAAAAAAGAATCAAAAGGGCAGGGAAATCTACCTCAGTGGCAGAGCACCCCTGTGCTTAATCCCTGGTACCACATTAAAAAAATAAAACAAAACAGTTAAACTTAGGCACTAAATTAAAATTTACAGCTATTTCCAATCTTAATGAGGAAAAATTTTCAAGACATGACAACAGCCAGAAAGAAACTTGTTTTTAAGAAAATGAAAAACAGCCTGGTGCAGGGGCACACACCTGTAATCCCAGTGACTCGGGAGGATTACAAATTTTGAGGACACCCTAAGCAACTGAGTGAGATTCTAAGCAACTTAGCAAGACCTTCTCTCAAAATTTTAAATAAATAAATAAAGAGGGGGGGGGGGGGTGGAGGGAGGGAGGGAGGGATGAAGCTCAGTGGTAAAGCATCCCTAGGTTAAAACCCTATTACAAACAAAACAAAACACCTCGACAGGCTCCCATTAGAATTCTCTATTTTTATAATTCAACACAAAAATGTAAAATTTAAAGACAGATGACAAACTCTGAGAACACACACATATATTATAAAAGGGTTAAAATTCTTTTATATAAATATGAAAGATTCCTAATAGAAAAACAGATAAAAATAATATATAAAAGTGGCCAAATATAAGAAAAAGAATAAAAACACTTAATTTTATTAACTAATTTTAAAACATACAACCAAAGCAATATTACATTAAAAGGAGATTCCACTCTGACCTATCAGTTTAGCAAAGCTATAACTGTAAATTTATAACACAGATTACCAGAGGAGATTTAGATTGTTTAGAAAACGAACTCTTCTGATGATACTTTTCTCAAAGGTGCCAGAATATGTGAACACTGTACATACAAGATATTACAATAAAGCAAATCACAAGTACAAAACACATAAAAGTTATGTTTACATAACTATGTTTACATCTATGTAATGATAAACAAATTGCTAATGATCATCTGAGCCTTCCATGAGTCAAAGGCTGGTAGAGAGATCTTGCCTCTATGTTGATGGCTGCTGAATTATCAGGATGGCTAGTGATGAAGGCTAGGTTAGCTGCGGCAATTTCTTAAAGTAAGACAAGAATGATGTTTGCTGAATCATCTTTCCTTTACAAAAGATTTCTCTGTAGCATGTGATGCTATTTAATAGCATTTTCCCCAGGAGAACTTTCAAAATTGAAGTCAATCCTCTTCAAAACTCTGCCACTCCTTTACCAATTAAAGTTAGATAACATTCTAAATTCTTTGTCGTGATCTCAACAATGTTGAAGCATCTTCACCAGTGGATTTCATCTCAAGCAACCACTTTCTTTTGTTCATCCCTAAGAAGCAATTCCTTCTCTATTTAAAGTTTCATCACATGATTGCAGTAATCCAGTCACACCTTGAAGAGGTACACTTTCAATTCTCCTCTTCCCACAAGTTCTACAGTTCATACCTCCACTGACGTCTTGAACCCTTCAAGTCTTGAACCCCATAAGATTTGCCATCAACTTCTTCCAAACTCCTATTAATGTCAATATTTTTACTTCCTCCCATGAGTCTCAGCTATTTCTAATGGCATTTAAAATGGTGAATCCTTTCCAGAAGGTTTACAATTGATATTTTGCCCAGATCTATTAGAGGAATCGCTATCCCTGTCAGAAAAAGCCTTATAAAAAGTATTCTTAAATAATAAAAAATGAAAGTCTAAATTACTTCTTGTTTCATGGACTGCAGAATGGATATTGTCAGCAGGGAAGAAAATAACTTTAATCTTGATGAATATTGCAATCAGAGCTCATGGGTAACCAAGTGCATTGTCAATAATCAATAATATTGAAAGGAATCATTTTTTTCTGAGCAGAAGTTCTTAATAATGGGTTTAAAGTATCCAGTAAACCATGCTGTAATTAGATATGCTATCATCCAAGCTTTACTGTTTCATTTACAAAACAGGCAGAAGAGATTTAGCATAATTCTTAAAGGCCCCATGATTTTCAGAATGGTAAATAAGGACTGGCTTCAACTTTACCAGCTTCATGAGCCTCTAACAGGAGGGTCAGCCTATCCCATAAAGCCAGGCAATCTTTAAAGTCCTAGATGGCATCTTCTAACAGAAGGCTATTTCATCTACAATGAAAATATATTATTTAATGTGGACACCTTCATCAAATATCTTAACTAGATCTTCTGGATAACTTGTTATAGCTTCTACATTAGTAATTGCACTTTTAGGTTACTTAGATGACCTCTTAAACTTCATGAACTAACCTCTGCTAAACTTTTCTCTAAGCCTTCACAGTAATGAAGAGACTTAGGACCTTGCTCTGGTTAACCTTTGGAACAGTGTGGCTGATTTAACTTATATCCAAACCATTTTGTCCATATCAGCAATTAGGCTGTTTCACTATTTTGTTCTTTGGTGTGTTCACTGGAGTTAGCACTTTTAATTTATTTCAAGAACTTTTCCTTTGTGTTAACAACTTGACTAACAGGAGCAACAGGCCTAGCATTTGGCATATGAGTTTTTCCATTAAGTTTAAAATAAATGCCTTCCTAGTTTAATCATCCCTCACTTTTTGATTTGAAGGGAGACACCAGAGACAACTCCTTTTACTTAATACTTAAAGGCCACCACAGGATAATTAATTGGCCTAATTCCAATACTGGGTGTGTTGGTGTGTATTAGGAAATAGGCCCGAGTAGGAGGTGGGGGCAAGACTGGTCAATGGAGCAGTCTGAATACATGCAACATTTACCAGTTAAGTTCACCTTCTTGCAGTTCCTGGCACTAAAAACAATTACATGGAAGACCACTGGTCATAAACCACCAAGATACATGTCACAACAATGAACAAATTTGAAATATTTTTAAAATACAATACACAATATCTATAAAGCACAATAAAACAAAACAAAATGAAGTCTGTCTGTATTCTTAGTTTTAATATTTTTAACAGAGATACAATCTTCTAATAAGAAACACATTTATAAAATATCAGTGTAGAATTCTTCAAACATATTTAACATTTTCAAAAGTAGAAAATAATAATTCAATGGGATTTCAATATCATTGAGGAGTGAAAATAAAGAAACTAGGGATAAATTATTTAAAGATAATAGATAAAAACAGTGTCACCCGATATTTATTTGGGAATAAGAATACATATACATTCTTTGGAGTGAGGAAAAATCAGACCTGGAATCTCTTCCTGAATATTCCAATATGCTTTACTGGGCAATAAGTCTTGGGAATCCTTAGGAAATTAAAAATGGAAGTAAAAAGTCCTTTTTAGCCCAACACCAACTTATGCCCAGATAAGAGGCAGTCATCTCATATTTAAAAAAAAAAAAAAAATTCAACTACTAAAAAAATTGTATTGGTTAACTCAACTGCAAATCAACATTTCCAAAGATGATATCAGTGTTGGATATTTGTTTACTGTTTTTGACTTTTCTAGGTCAAAATTCTCTGTAGTACACACATCCAGGGGTTTCAGTACTGACTCACAAAATCACTACTGGTGTTCATATTTATTTTTTAAGATTTATTAAGATATAATCTATATACCTATATAATTTACCCATTTAAAGTGTACAATTCAATGACTTTCAGTGTATTCACAGATAATGTGCAACCATGAGCACTGTTATTTTTACCACCTTAAAAAAAGTAATTAAATTTGGACCTTTTGGTAATCACCACCCTACTGTACGCCCATCCTTCTTATATCACTAGTTCTAAAAAACCACTAATATTTTGTCGCTAATAAATTTCCCTTGGTCTTCTGTATTTGACTTCTTCCATTTAGCATAATGTTTCCAAGTTTAACCAGGCTGGAGGATGTAGCTATACATCTATACATCTTCCTTTTTGTGCCTAGTCACCCATTATATAGATTATCCAAATTTTGTTTGCCAATTCATCAACTGATTGACATTTCTACCTTTTATATATCATAAATGTTTCTATCAACATTCATGTATAAGTTTTTGTATGGATATATGTCTTCAGGTCTCCGGGGACTAAACCTCTTGTTCCTATAATACCTCTATTTTAAATATCCGAGGAACTGCCAGATTTTTCCCTAGTGGCTATACCATTTTATACTCTTACCAGAAGTATATGGAAGTTCCAATTTTTCCATACCCTCTGCAACATTATTATCTGACTTGTTGATTCTAGTCATCCTATCAGATACGAAGTGGTACCTCATTGTGGTTTTAATCCTTTAATTTTTAAGCAAATTTTTAAAACCTGATATTTAATTAATGACCAAAAGCTTTCTTCACTCAAATGCAGAGAATCAACTTAAGTTTGCTCCTCAGTTCATGGCAACAGGCCCTCATGGGTCCTATTCCACTCCTTCCCCATAGGCAATCACTTTAACTGCACTTGATTCCTTATCCAGCAAAACTGTTCTCCAAAACTGAAGAAGAAATGAAATTTTCTCAGAGAAATAAAAACGAGAGCCTGAAAGGGGCACCAGTGACTGTACTGAGCCATATGAAGAAGTTAAAAAAAAAAAAAAAAAAAGCTGGCAAAATAACTACATACGTAAATATAAAGGCCATTATAATTATATTTCTAATTTACAAATCCTCTTTTTGCTTCTTAAATATTTCAAAGATGAATGCACAAAATAATAATTATAGATCTTTATCAGACACACACAATGGACTGACATGATTAGTGATGATAACAACATGGGAGACTCTATATGAACAGTTTGTATGCTTTTGAAACTAAGGTGGCATTAATTCAAACTAAACTACTATAAATTTAAGGGGCTAATTGTAATGAAGATGATAATCATCAATAAACTATCTAAAAATGTAAAAATGAATGAGAAGGGAATCAAAAAGCCACAACACAAAAATTCAAATAACAGAAAAAGGGCAGAAATAGAGGAAAAATTATTTTTGAAAAAGGTATAAAACTGCAGATGCGGCTGCCACAGAGGCAGCTGCCATGTCCAGATTCTCTTTTCTGGGCACAGCCTCGGCTACCTCTGAACTACTTCCCTGGCCACTGCCACTGATGAACAGAGTTCTCCTGTCCAATCAGCTGCCACCTGCACCTCTACCACCTTCACTGCTGCCTCTGATGTCACTGCTGCCATCCCGTGGTCACCTGGAGGTCTTCCTTCTAAGTGCTGCTGCCCCTGCAGCTGCAACCACCTGCTGCTGCCACAGAAGACACCGATGCCCAGGACACAAGTGAGGTGGACACCACTGCTGATCCCATAGCTGCAGGTGCAGCCACCACTGCTGCTGACTAGCTGCCTGCTGCCAACAACCACTGCTACTACTGCTGCTACCACCTTCTAAAGGACTGTTGTAGCGGAGATTCCAGGTTTGGTTGCATGTAGCTGCAACAATTTTGGGATACGAACCAGAGCCTGGGGCTTGGTGCCAGCAGGTTTACCACCACAACCACAGCAGCCTCTGGGGGCTCCTGTCGGAACCTGAAGGTCCAGTGTAGGGGTGCCTGTGGGTTTGGAGGCACCTGGGGTCTTCCTGCTGGGAGTGCTGGTGGCTCGTCTTGCTGCTGCGTGTCGGGGTTGCTCCTCTGCTGGAGTGTATACTGGTGGTTTCTCTGCAAGTAGGAGCAGCATTGAGATCTTGGGACTACAGCATAGCAGAGCCTGAGGTATCTGAAGCCCAGATCGGTTGGGATAGTGACTGGGTTTTCGAGGGCTGATCTGGGTCTGGAGATCCCGAGAGATGTCAGAGACAGGGCTAAGAAACTTCTGAACATCCACAGAGACAGTTCGACTTTCCCGCGAGATTTAATTTATTTTATTTTTTGATTCGCTAATATCTCTGCCACATTTGCAACAGGGTGCTCTTTATGCATCAGTGTGTGGAGGACAATGATATATGAATAGTGTTTTGCATTTTTGTTTTAGTCTTATGTCTTTAATTTTTTCTCTTTGTTCGTACTCTTCCTCTCTTTTATGTTTTCTTGGATTTTTTTTCCAACTTTTCTCCAACCAACAGCCAATCTCTGTTGACTCCTCTTCCACTTTTCCTGTGAATTTTTAATTCTAGCTTCTCTCTTTTTCCCTCAAGAACATCACGTACTATACTACCTCTGTTCTCTTGTCTATTTGAAATTGTAAACCGTTTTAACAAATTTTCTGTTCATACTATAGATAGCTATTGAACTCATCATTTTGGTTTAATGCAGGAAAACAATAGACACCTTAGTGTGAGCTATTAGGTTTAAGGAGATATATTGTGCACAGTGGGTGCTGTTGATATTGGTCTCACAATTAAAGGTGAGGTTCTGGAAACCTTCAGGGACACTATAGTTCTACAGGATGGAATTTGTGCTGCCTTAGATCCATACTTATAGATGGGAAAACACACTAACAACATGAAATTAAGGGAAGAAAGCACCCCAAACAATCTAAGATGCTTCAGCAACAGAAACCACTGATAATACAGCAGAAGAAATGTCCAAGAAGAAGTTCAGGTTGTACATGGTTAAATTGATCTGTGAAGTAAAGGGCAGTATAAGGAATGAAATCAAAGAAACAATACATAAAAGATCACTTCAATAAAGTCAGAGATTATGAAAAGAAAAAAAAAGCAGAAATCTTCAAAATAAAGGAATCAGTAAACCAAATTATAAATTCCATACAAAGCATCACCAACAGACTAGACCATTTGGAAGACAGAACCTCAGATAATGAAGACAAAATATATAACCTTGAAAGTAGAGGTGACCATGCAGAGAAGATGGTAAGAAACCATGAACAGAACATCCAAGAATTATGGGATAACATGAAAAGACCAAATTTAGGAGTTATCAGAATAGATGAAGGAGCAGAGATATAAAACAAAGGAATGCACAATCTTTTCAATGATATAATAGCAGAAAATTCCCCACACCTAAAGAATGGAATGGAAAATCAAATACAAGAGGTTATAGGACCCCAAGTGTACAAAATTATAGTAGACCCACTCTAAGACACATTATAATGAGAATGACCAACACAGAGAATAAAGATAAAATCTTACAGGCTGAGGAAAAAAAATAAATTACGTACAGAGGAAAACCAATTCGGAACTCAAATGATTTCTCAACCCAGACCTTCAAAGCTAGGAGGTCCTGGAATAACATATTTCAAACCTGAAAGAAAACGGATGCCAACCAAGAATTTTATATCCAGCAATTAAGTTTCAGATTTGAAGATGAAATTAAAACATTCCATGATAAACCAAAATTAAAAGAATTCACAACTGGAAAGCACATTCTCAAAAAATATTCCATGATGATAGAGTGAAAAACAAAAAAGTGAAAAGCAGCAAAGGAAAGATCTACACTATAGGAACATTCAAACAAAGGGAAAACTAAGACAAACCAAAAACCAGAAATAAACCAAAATGAGAGGGAATACAAATCATATCTCAATACTAACCTTGAATATTAATGGCCTAAAAACTCATCAATCAAAAGACATAGATAGGCAGATTGGATTAAAAAGCAAAATCCAACAATATTCTGTCCCCAAGAGACTCACCTCATGGGCAAAGACATCCACAGGTTGAAGGTGAAAGGATGGGAAAAAACTTATCACTCATATGGACTGTGTAAACAAGCAGGGGTTTCCATCCTCATCTCAGATAAAGTAGACTTCAAACCAAAGTTAATCAGAAGAGACAAAGAAGTGTGTTTCATACTTCTTAAGGCAACTATACATAAGCAGCACATAACAATTATAAATATTTATGCTCCAAACAATGGAACATCTGTGTACATCAAACAAACCCTTCTCAATTTTAAGAGTCACATAGACCACAATACAATAATACTGGGTGACATTAACACACCTCTCTCACTACTGGACAGATCTTCCAGACAAAAACTAAATAAGGAAACTATAGAACTAAATAATACAATCAATAATTTAGACTTAACAGACATATATAGAATATTTCATCTATCAACAAGCAAATAGACTTTCTTCTCAGCAGTACATGGCTCTCTCTCTAAAATAGACCATATCTTATGCCACAAAGCAACTCTTAGTAAATACAAAACAAAACAAAAAACAGATATAACACCCTGTGTTCTATCCAACTGCAATGGAATGAAATTAGAACTCAACAATAAAATTAAAAATACAACACATGCAGACTAGTAATATACTATTAAATGATGGATGGATAGTAGAAGAAATCAAGAATGAAATAAAAAAAAATTCTTAAGGTAAATGAGAATACTGATACAACGTATCAAATCTCTGGAACACCATGAAGGCAGTACTAAGAGGAAAGTTTACTGCATTGAGCACATTCATTAAAAGAATAAAAAGTCCGGGCTGGGGTAGAGCGCATGCCTAGCGTGTGTGAAGCACTGGGTTCAATTCTTAGCACCACGTATAAATAAGTGAATAAAATAAAGGTTTTAAAAAAAAAAGAATTAAAAAGTCAACAAATAAATGACCTAATTATATCTCAAAGCCCTAGAAAAAGAACAAATCAACACCAAAAGCAGCAGAAGACAGGAAATAATTAAAATTAGAGCTGAATTCGATTTAATTGAAACAAAAGAAACAACTGAAAAAATTGACAGAACAAAAAGCTGGTTCTTTGAAAAAATAAATAAAATAGCCCTGGCCATGCTAACAAAAAAACCCTCAAATTATTAAAATACAAGATGAAGAAGGAAATATCACAACAGACATGTCTGAAATACAGAAGATAATTAGAAACTATTTTGAAAATTTATACTCCAATAAAATAGAAAGTATCGAAGGCATCAACAAATTTCTAGAGACATATGAGTGACCCAAACTGAATAAGGAGGTCACAAACAATTTGAACAGATCAATTTCAAGTAATGAAATAGAAAATGCTGTCAAAAACCTACCAACCAAGAAAAGCCCAGGACCAGATGGAGTCTCAGCCTAATTCTATAAGACTTTCAAAGAAGAATTAACTCCTCAAAGTATTCCATGAAATAGAAAAGGAGGGAACCCTTCCAAACTCATTCTATGAGGCTAATATCACCCTGATACCAAAACCAGACAAAGACACATCAAGGTAAAAAAAAATTCAGACCAATATCCCTGATGAACATAGATGCAAAAATTCTCAGTAAAATTTTGGCAAATCACATACAAAAACATATTAAAAAGAAAGTGCACCATGATTAAGTGGAGTTCATCCCAGGGATGCAGGGTTGGTTCAACATACGAAAATCATTAAACTTAATTCATCATATTAATAGACTTAAAAACAAGAATCATATAATCATCTCAAAATATGCAGAAAAAAGCATTTGACAAAATATAGCCCACCTTCATGTTCAAAACACTAGAAAAACTAGAGATAGTAGGAATATACCTCAACATTGCAAAAGCCATATATGCTAAACCCAATGCCAGTATCATTTTAAATGGAGAAAAGTTGAAGGCATTCCCCCTAAAAACTGGAACAAGACAAGGATGTCCTCTTTCACCAATTCTATTCAACATGATCCTTGAAGCTCTAAACAGAGCAATTAGACAGAAGAAAGATATTAAAGGGATATAAATAAATAGGTAAAGAAGAACTCAAACTATCACTATTTGCCAATGACATGATTATATATCTAGAAGATCCAAAAAAATTCCACCAGAAAACTTCTAGACCTAATAAATGAATTCAGCAAAGTAGCATGATATAAAATCAACACCCATAAATCAAATGCATTCCTATACATCAGTGATGAATCCACTGAAAGAGAAATTAGGAAAACTACCCCATTCACAGTAGCCTCAAAAAAATGAAATACCTGGGAATCAATCAAACAAAAGAGGTGACAGACCTCTACAATGAAAACTACACATCACTAAAGAAAGAAATTGAAGAAAACCTCAGAGGATGGAAAGATGAAAGATATCCCATGCTCCTGGATAGGCAGAATGAATACTGTCAAAATGGCCATACTACCAATAGTGTTATACAGATTCCTATTAAAATCCCAATGACATTCTTTATAGAAATAGAAAAGGCAAACATAAAATTTATCTGGAAAAATAAGAGACCCAGAATAGCCAAAGCAATCCTTAGCAAGAAAAGTGAAGCAGGAGGCATCACAATAACAGCCCTTAAACTATACTACAAGCTATAGTAACAAAAAAGGCATGGTATTGGCACCAAAATAGACTTGTAAACCAATGGTACAGAATAAAGGACACAGAGGCAAACTCACGTGAATACGATTATGTCATACTAGACAAACGTGCCAGAAACATTCACTGGAAAAAAAAGATAGCCTATTCAACAAATGGTGCTGGCAAAACTGGAAATCCATATGTAGCAAAATGAAATTAAACCTCTATCTCTCACCCTGAATAAAATACAACTCAAAGTGTATCAAAGACTTAGGCCCTAGAACAGAGACTCTGCGCCTAATAGAAGAAAAACTAGGCCCAAATCTTCACCATGTCAGCCTAGGATCTGACTTCCTTATTAATAAGACTCCTACAGTGCAAGAAGTAAAATCAAGAATCAATAAATGGGATAGATTCAAATTAAAAGGCTTCTCCTCAGCAAAGGAAACAATAACGTGAAGAGAGAGACTCAGATTGGGAGAAAATCTTTACCTCTGATAAAGCATTAATCTCTAGGATATATAAAGAACTCAAAAAACTAACACCAAAAACCAAAAAAAAACGACCCAATCAATAAATGGGCCAAGGAACTGAATAGACACTTCACAGAAGAAGAAATACAATCAATCAATAAACATATGAAAAAGTGTTCAACATCTCTAGCAATTAGAGAAATGCAAATCAAAAGTACACTAAGATTTCATCTCACTCCTGTCAGAATGGCAATCCTCAAGAACACAGGCAACAATAAATGCGGGACACGATGTGGAAAAAAAGGTATACTCATATATTGCTGGTGGGACTACAAATTGGTACAACCACTATGGAAAGTGGTATGGAGATTCTTCGGAAAACTTGGGATGGAACTACCATTTGACCCAGCTATCCCATTCCTCAGGTTATACCCAAAGGACTTAAAATCAGCATACTACAGTAACACAGCCACATCAATGTTTATAGCAGCTCAATTCACAATAGCTAAACTATGGAAACAACCTAGGTGTCCTTCAATAGATGAATGGATAAAGAAAAATGTGGTGTGTGTGTGTGTGTATGTATGTGTGTGTGTGTGTGTGTGTGTGTGTGTGTGTGTATATAATATTCAATGGAATATTACTCAGCTTTTAAGAAGAATGAAGTTATGGCATTGGAGAATATTATGCTAAGCAAAATAATCCAATCCCCAAAATCCAAAGGCCGAATGTGCAGATGCTAATTCACAATAAGGTGGGGGCGAGGGGTGGGGGGGTGGGGGGGTGGCACTAGAGAAGAATAGCATTACCTTAGATTGGGTAGAGGAAAATGAAAGAAGGGGAGGGGAAGGGATGTGGGGATATGAAAGATAGTAGAATGAAACAGACATTATTGCTTTATATATATATGTGACTGCATGACCAATATGATTCTACAATATGTACACACAGAAAAATGAGAAATTATATCCCATCTATGTATATCAAAGTACTTAAATGCATTCTACTGTCATGTATAACTAGGTAAAACAAATTTAAATTTTTTTAAAAAAATAAATAAAGACAAAGCAACAATAGAAAGGCATGTTTCCTAACTATATATTTTTTTTTTCAAACACAATTTACCATTTATTGGTTTTAGTAAAATGGGCATATTAAAAAACAAAACATTTGAAAATAAATTCTTTCTCTCATCTTATGGAATCATTCTGTATTTTCCACTGTATTTTTTTTTAACCATTGTCTCAACTGTGGTAGGACTAATGAAATACTATGAGGCCCAGAGCACAGGGGAGCAATGATTACATTGTAGGTTATAGAAAATATTATTTCAATTTTAAATTTTCTCTAAATTTCTTGCATGGAAAGATTAGGCCTCAATTTACTTCTAAATCATCAATTCTGTTAAATCTGGTGAATGGTTTGTTTCATTAACAGATATTTATTGGATGTACTAAAGGTACTGATTTTATTTTAAACTGTTTTATTTATTTATTTATTTGTTTTTTTTTATTGTTGGTTGTTCAAAACATTACTATATATTTTAACAATTCATTTATAATGGCTAGATTAAAAGTGTGCAGTAATTGAAAAATAAAATTTTATTACTTTACCCTATTAAAAAAAGTTATAAAGCATGGGGCTAGGGTTGTGGCTCAGTGGTAGAGAGCTTACCTAGTATGCATGAGGCACTGGGTTAGATCCTCAGAACCATATAAAAATAAAAGTATTGTGTCCATCCACAACTAAAAATATATTTTTTTCAAAAAGGCATTAAACATATAGAAAATAAAGAACAAAAAAAAAAAAGAGAATGAGTAATAAAACTAATTAAATTCTCCAATTAAAAAGTAAAGGTTAGCAAAAGAGGCAAAAACATGATTTTTCTGTGGGCTATCTATAAGAGACTTACTTTAGATCCAAAGACACAAATAGGTTGAAAGTAAGAGAACGGATACTCAATTTAATAGTAACCAAAAGTAAGCTAGGAGAGTTATACTAATATTATACAAAACAGTTTCTAATACAAAAAATTGTGATAAGAGATAAAAGATCATTAAATACCAAAAAATGTTAATTCTTAAAGAAGCTGTAACAAATATAAACATATACAAACCAAGATAATCACAAAATACAGAAAGCAGACTTTGACAGAATTGAAGGGAGAAATACAGTTTTACATTAATAATTACAGACTTAAATATGCCCCTTTAAATTATATAGAACATTTACACAAAAGATCATTAATAGTATAGAAGATTTAAGCAACACTACAAACAAACAGTGTAAGATGTGTTAGACTCAAACACAAAACAGGACACACCATAAACCAACTGAAACAAAACAGAAAACTCTACCCAACATTAGTAGAATACTCATTTTCTTCTCAAGTGCACATGGAATATTCTCCATAACAGACTACAAGTTATTTCACAAAACATGTCACTAAATTTTAAAAGACTCAATCACACAGTTATCTTCTCTGAACACAATGAAATGAAATTAGAAATTAATAAAAATAGAAAAAAAAATTTCACAAATGTAAACAGCACAGTTAACCAATAAATAAAAAAAGAAAAAAAAAACCTGTAAAATTAGAAAATACTTTGGGATGAATGAAAATAAAACACAGAATATAGAATTTAAAGGATACAGAAACAGCAATGTTCAAAAGAAAATTTATAACTATAAACACCTACATTAAAAAAACAAAGAGCACTAATAACATAATACCTTAACAATTAGAAACACTAGAGTTAACACAAAGATAACAGAAGGAAAGAAATATTAGAATAGATTTCAAGAGATTATAATACCAAAGTTTGAGAAATATTTTAGAAAGTACTGCTATGAAATGAGTTTTTATGTCTTTCACCAATGATCTAAGACCACATTATAAACAAATATGGAAGGAATTTTAAAAGAAGGAAAGTTCTAAAAGAGATACTGAAGTGATATTCAGAAATCTGTGTTGGAGGGTAGCAGAGGGTTAAGAGAATCCTTTGAAAATGAAAGATTATCACTCACTTGAAAAAGGCAAACAAAGGAAAAAAATGAGGGCAGAAATTTCCACATTACAGATGTTTCAACTGATAAAGAAAAAAAAGATATCTGTAAGCATTACAAATATGTATATTATGTACTTTGTTAGGTGATGCAATACAAAGCAATCACATCATCTAAAATAGTAATACCAAAAATATGTATGGTCTGTATCTAATCATGAAGGAGCAATCAGACAAACCCAGAATGTGAGATATTCGAAAAATACTTCAAAAAAAGGGCAATGTCATCAGAAAATAAAGAAAGAATGGTCCAGACAGTTTAAATTAAAATAAAGACTATACCAACTAAAATCAATGTATAACCTTAACATGAACTTTTTGGGGGGTTGGGGGGCAGGGACATTAAGGAAATTTGAGCATCAATTATATACTAGATACTATGAAAGTCTTACCTTTTTAGGTGTGGTATTGATACTGTGGTCATGAAAAAGAATGTCCTTTGTCTTTGAAGATGTGCACTTAAGTTTTTATAATAATATTGCAACTAACTTTTGTTCAGTGGTTCAGTATGTTGAGCACATAAAAACACAAACATACATACATCTTTATGGGAGGAGGAGCTGTGGCAAAACGTTAACAATTAGCTTATGAAAAAACTTACGTATATACCGTACATTTTGTTGTGCTTTTTCTGTTAAGTGATCTAATGAATAATCTAATTTCTACAGACTAAATACAAAGTATAAATCTTCTGTCAAAAAGGAATAAAAAGGCTTTTAAAATTAATGCTGACCACATTCTCATTCATTTATATAGGCTGCAAAAAGTAGGATGGACACAAGTTCATTTCATTTGATTTAGTAAAGATTAGAAGCAGAGTGTTTATTGTTAGCCTTCAATATCCAAAGCCAAAGAAAGTCAGCAAGAAAAGAAAAGCCCTGTACCTTCTTGGGCCAGTGAAACACATTTCCATGCAAGAATGAAAAGTCTTTTTTTATAAAAATTACCTGAATTCAAAAAAATTCTGCTCTGAGCCACAAATGAATTTTAAAAACCTACGTGAATCAAATATAATTCTTAGCCAATGTTACAGGGTGCTATGATTTGAATGTAGTGCATCTCCCAAAGGTGCACATGCTGGAGGTTTGGTCCCCAAGGTATTAAGAGATTGTGGAACATTTAGAGGTAGGGCCTACCAGGAGGTAATTATGTCACTGGGGGCATCACCCTTAGCAAGGATTAATGCTGGTCTCACAAGTTAGGTCTTGTGGGAGCTGTTAACAAAGCAAGGCCAAATGGCACACTTATCCCCTTATGCAAATAGCCAATTCTCTTTCCATTTCTCTACAATGTGATTCAACAAGAAGGCTCTTACCAGAAATGTAATAAATGGTGTACAAATTTCTTTTCTTAACAAGAACCCAGCTTCAGGCATTCTGTTATAGTAACAAAAACAGACTAATGCAGCAAAAACATTTAGTCAACCTTAGTATTAAGACAAGCCCTGCCAGATGCAGCAGTACACACCTATCATCCCAGTGACTAAGGAGGATGAGGCACAAGTTCCAAGACAGCTTCAGCAACTTAGGGAGGCCCTAACTCTAACAACAACAAAACAAAACAAAACAAAAAAACGTGGGCAGGTGCTGGCAGGGGATGTAGCTCAGTGGTAAAGTGCCACTGGGTTCACTCCCAGACTGGCGGGGGAAGGGAGAGGGATGTCCTAAAAGTGCAGACATGTTCACTTAATTCTCTAGGTTTCATTATTATTAAATGTGTAAATTATGCCACTTCCCAAATGCTTTTTACTTCTTGCCTTTGAATCTGTTGTGCCATATCCCCCTAATTATCATGAGAAATACTTGATTTTCTGAATCGTCCCAATAATATGCCTGGGCAGTCAACATCCAGACTTTAAGTGAAGGTCTATTTTGTCTTAAAATACACATACAACTAACATTGATATTGAAATATGCAATAATTCTAAAACATAGTCAATACTGAAAAATTTTAAATAACAATGTTTTTCAAACAAAACTAGAGTAAAAACAGGCAACTGTTCTGAATATGTACAAAGAAATATAATACAAATTTTGCACTATTTACATATTGAGAGGTAAAAAGGAAGAGAAATAAGTATGTTTTAGAAATTTACTTGTAAATGACATGGAAAATAAATCTGTTCAAGCTTTTTAAATAAATATAAAATACTAAGTTCATCCATTCATAAACAAGTCAGAAAACTTATAATATTTGGCCTTTCATTCTTTTGACATTTCTATTTTTTTTATAACCTGGAAACATAAATCATGGGGAAAACAACAGACTGGCAGGAATGTCTCAATAAATGGTAGCAAAACCTTATGAATCACTATTTACAGTGTGTGCTAGTCTCCAAAGAACCATAGACACATTAATGGAGGTCACTAACCCCGAGAGAAAAAGTTTAAAACACTAATCCTAAATTCCAAATCAAACAGACATCAAAATTCGGGCTGTAGAAACATGTATGTGCAAATACACCGAGGGTTATATCTCTGAAAGGACAGTATACCCTGAGGAGAGAGACTTCAGGATGCAAAAATACCAAGTGTTCAGACTGCCTTTGTCTGTATGCTTCATTCACTCCTAGGAAGAAACTGACAAATACAACACAAATTCAGACTCTGTAAAACATGCTGCATTCTGCCAGAAACTTAAGTCTCTAACTGGAAACAGTATCCCTTAGTAGCCTAGGACACATTCACAACATGTATTAATGATCTACTACAGCTAAAAAAAAAAGAGCACAAAGAGTACGAGAACCATCAAGACAGTTTTGAGAACTTATCATCTGTTTGATTAGATAAGTTGCATAAATAAAAAATAATAATTGGAAAAGACCATATGTGCTAAATGCCAAATAAGAGGAAGTGAGTAAAACAATGAATATAGAAGTTCACTGAAAAAATTTAGCAGTAGCATAGAAAAGCATTCTCAAGCTTCGAGAAGAGAAAAACATTCTAAAATGATGAAACTGAGAACAAATGGTAGAGTCTAGAGATATAGCAAGGAAGGGCACAGACTATCTGCAATGACTAATAGCAAGAAGGCTTAGACTGCACACTTACTGCCATGTATGGCCTACACCCAGCGTCTCTTGTCTTGGCAATGGAGTCCACAAGCTGTCCACTGATGCCAAAGTCACAGAGTTTAATATTTCCACTTCTGTCCAGAAGAATATTGGAAGGTTTGATATCTACAAGACACAGTTATCATTTGGTATAAAATTAATCAATGAGTTCTAAAGTACTTTAAGCAAAGTATCAAAAAACCTTAGACAATATAAGTAGCTAAGTCCTTAAATTCAGACATGTAAACAACAACAAAAACTTCATTTAGCACATGCAATCATTATTCATGTTTTTAACACATAACTTTAATGACTAGAATGCATGCTAGCCAAACCCATTTCACCACCAATGTCATAATCCAAAAGATATGAATGGAGATTATATTTCTCTTTACATGGTCATATTTATAAAACATACACAGTAACTATGAGTTTTCTTTATTGGAAATGGAAAAAATCATTTTCTAAACATTAATGCTTAAAAACTACCCCCAAAATGCTTCAGAATAAATGTAGACATTCTAGAATGTTTTGTTTTCATTAAGAAGTTTATATTCATTTACTTGTCCAAATTCATTATTTAACAGGCAAAACAGTAGGAAAGAACTTAATCTTTCAAATAAAGTTTGGGTCCTAACCTACATGACTTTAAGACAAAAGAGAAGATGGCTATTTAGTAATATTTTTAACAAGCATTAAGCCAGGCAAAATTTAACAAAATATTCTGATATTCAAGGTTAAATATCACTGCTCTCAACCCCAAATGAAAAGTCCTTAAATAAATTCCCTCAATTACTAACTTCTTTAACCACTAGCACAATTTCCTAGAACTCAAGGTTTTTCACTTTCATGAATTCGACTTTTACTCTTCATTCTAATAACTATCAGGTTGAATCATATATTGTCACATATTGTTTGTTCATTACAATCTACAGAGGGTAGTGACCCTTTCTGCTTTTTGCTCTCAATCTAGCAAACATTTAATATATTAGCTGAACTAAATTCAGAATTCCCATGAACTTACTGCTTTTCTTAGTGTTGAACTCCATCAAATATTTAAATTTATAATCTGTACCTGAGGCCAAGACCAACATTTTGACAAATACGTCATGCCTTAAATGGATTTCAATTTATACTATTAATTAAAAGATCCCTCTTAAGAATTATCCTTGAAAATGAAGAAGAAATACTTGATAGGGATTGGTAATAAGGTTTAAAAAATGCATGAGAGTAGGGTATTATGGGGGTGTGGCTCAGTTGGTAGAGTATTTGCCTAACATTAGCCTGCAGAGGCCATGAGTTCAATCTCCATTATCAACAACAAAAAATGCTTGAGGGTACTATCCCCTAATTCTTCTCTGAATGTCCACAGGACCAACTTGGTGTCTTTTCAGTATGCAGTGAAGCATTCCTTATCTGTCATGTAAGTGAATAATTATTTCTAACTTAGAGTAACTACTTGCAGCAAAATTTAATTTTTAAGCCTAAAGAGCCTGAAATCTATGGAATCCCAAAGGAGGAAATAACACACACACACACACACACACCCCCCTAAATAATTAAGTTTTAGAACGCATAGAGTATTTTTTGCTAAAAATACAAATATTTTGGAAAGCTTACACAGTGATGTTGTTATTTTTTACTCATTTTTGCTTAACCAATTAAGGGGGGAAAGTTAATTTCCATTCTATAAAAAGCAATCCATACCCACCTCTGTGAATAATTTTCAAGTTTTCTTTTAAGTGGTTTAGTGCTTTCACAGTCTAGGGGAAAAAAAAGATGAGATGGGATAAAGAACTTGTTTCTTTCAAATAAAAGAGTACAATAGTTTATCCTAATATTCCATGTAGTCCTTTGTATGGTGTTTAGCTTAATACTTCAATATTCTTTTTATGTTAACTAAAGATACTGAGTAATGATTTTGAATCTGAAAACTTGGTGGCCTTAACATGGTATTCTCTGACAGCTTAAAAAAAAAAGTAGCATGATTCAAAAATTCATTAAAAGTTGTATCATTTTTCTTGTGCCTTAAACATTTTCAAGAATAAAAAGAACTCACTGTAAATAGTAAAGATCAACAGTTGTCCCAAATTCTCAGTTCCTTACAATCATTCATCCTCACTGAGGCTCAGCTTTCAAAGTAATTTTTGCAATGCCAGATTATCTGCTCAACTAGCATGGCAATTTATTCACAGTTTATCCTGTTGATTGACCACTGCTCAGAATCAGAAAAATCACAGATTTCTTCAGAAAGAAAAGGAATTGAGAACTGTATTAAAACTTCTACAGCTTCAAATCAAAATAGAAACAACAGCCTACAGTAAAAAAATCAAGTCTCGGCTGTCATGAAGCTGTTGGGTGTGAGTAATGTAGAATACACAAACCTATAATGTTTAAATATCTATTCTTCCAGGTTCATTGCTTTATTAATTACCAAAAGACTTAACAAAGTAATGTTAAATGTCATGCTTAATATATAAGGTGATCATCAAATCTGGAAACACAGGCAAATATATAATAGATTATTAATGTATATATTGTATTACTGAAATATATAATAATTTTATCTTTATTTTTCAATTTCATGACCATTCTGTTATATAGCAGGGTTCTGGGATTAGGCTGCCTGGGCTTTAACCATCTACTACTTATAACTCATATATGCATCAAAACAAATTAATTATTTAAACTTTCTATGCTTCAGATTCATCATATGTAAAGATAAGGTTACACTATTTACCACAGAGAATTACTATAAAAATTAAATGTCATAATAAAATCTTGGCTTGACTTAAATAAACATTCACCAAACATTAACTACTATCATTACTCACTATCATTATAATTTGAGTGGTGGCAAGTTCTTGGATAATAATTGTTTGGTATATTGGAGGGAAATGGATAATTAATGTACCATTTCATATGCTCATCTGAAAAATGAGTAAATTTTAGTCTAACTCAATTTATTTTTATAGAATTATGAAAGTATGTATCTTAAAATTAGCGCATAAAACATTTAAATTTAATCATCAATTTGACAAAGTGATTAAATTTAACAATTCTAACACAATCTGAAACTTATAATGACTACAGTTTAATGAATTTTTAAAATTTAGCTATATACATACATCTCTTACAACTAAAATGTAGTTCAGAAATCATTTATATTTTTCACCCATTTTATTAATTCTTAATGATTAACCAAGATACATTGGTCACCGAGAGGTAGACTATATTGAAAGTAAAAGGTGTATGCAAAAAAGACAAAAATCACATGCAACCATACTATCTTACAACTTCCTATATACTTTAGTTTACATTATCAGTTAACCCAGGATATGTTATTAGCCTAGAGTCTCAGAAATTTCTAAGAATCTTATTAATTTTGCTTTATTAAAAATAAATTACTTTTCCCTTGGGAAAAAATTTGTAAAAAATCAGTCAACTAAGATTCAGAGCAAGAAACAAAGGGATCATGAATTCACTTTCAGAACTATAAATGCATAATCAAGAGAGTACCTTTTTACTCTTTTGGTACTCTGATAAACTGAATTGGCCAAATTAGTATTAAAGCTGGTTCCTGAAATTGCTAGTAAACATTTTAAAACAGTTTAGAAAATCCAACAAGCCCTTCTCTCTCTCTCTCTCTCTCTCTCTCTCTCTCTCTCTCTCTCTCTCGATACTAGAGATTAAACCCAGGGATACTTTACCACTGAGCTACATCTCCAGTCCTTTTAATTTTTATTTTGAGATAGGATCTCATTAAGTTGTTGAGGCTAATCTTGAACTCATGATCCTTCTACCTCAGTCTATTGTGTCATAGGGATTACAGGCATGCATCACTGTTCCCAGCTTACAAGAAACATACTTTGACCAAGACCTTTAATTAAGAGACTTCTGTGCTAGGAATGTGGTGCACACTTGTAATTCTAGCAACTCCAGAGGCTGAGGCAGGACAATACCAAGTTTACAGCCAGCCTGGGCAATGAGACGACACCCTGTCTCAAAATAATATAAAAAAGGACTGGGGATGTAGCTCAGTGGTATGGTGCCTCTTGGTTTGATCCCCAGTAGGAGTGGGTAGGAGAGCCCATTCATGAGACTTCCACAATTTAATTAATTTAGGAACAATGTGTGATAATATAAAATGTGAAAATAATTAAAACAACAGGGGAAAATGTACAGAAAATAGCCTTTTCTCATTATTTACACCACAACCTGTTGTGGTTCTCTGAGATGTGAATAAAAACAGCACTGTCAGTATTTTCCAAGACTATGGTTTGAAGTGTTCTTATGGTCTGTTGTATTGTTTCTCCCACAGAAGTAACTCTGTCTCTAAATCTACTAAAAATGATTTTCCTGGAAGGTAATAACATTCTGTAAAGGACATTCAAATATGTGCACTGAAAACACCAGCAACTTCTTTATATAATCATATATACAACAAATAATTTAAAACCCAGGTACTTACTGCTAAAGTGATTTTGCCTAAAATTTCTTCTGGAATAACATCATCTAATACACTATATACATATTTGTAAAACTTATCAAACGAGGTAGACATGAGTTCCATACAGATCCAACAGTCACCCTGTAAAATAATAGATGTTATTCTTATAAGTTTTAACATTAAGAACTACCTTGCCTTTACTAAAAACAGATCCAAAATTAGAAAAGAAGCAATCTTATTTTTCTTTACTATATCAATTCTCAACCTAATGATAACTTTTGGTTCCATATTAAAACCCTGAGCCAAAAATTCTACTCAGGTTTAAATACAAACTATGTGGTTAAAATCAATTTTACACATTCTTAACTATATGGACAGGGTCAATTTTACGTAGAAAAGTTTTGTCCTTTTATAAAAATTTCAAATTTTGGCATAATTAAAATTGCATACATTCCATGTATGTATTGTATGTCAAAATACATTCTGCTGTCATGTATGACTAAAAAAAATAAAAACAAAATTACAAAATGTGTGGGAAAATTTTCTCACTAGCAAAGAGATCATAAATAGCAATCTTGAGGGATTAATAAACTTCTCACATTAGCCCAAAACAAAAAAAAAAAAAAAAAAGAAAGCAAATCAGAAAACAAATATGTAAAGCAACCCTACTCAAATGCCACCTTCTTAGTGAGACCTACTCTGATATATAATACACAAATTATTCCACTCAGAGTTCCTTTACCCTGGTATCAATTCTGTGCAACTCTTATCATCTGGAGTAAAATTATTATGTTTGTTATAGACCTTTCCCACTAGATATAACCTCCACCAAGATAGGAACTCAGTAGATACTTCTTAAATGAATGAAAGCTGGCTATAATTAAAATGAATCATTCAAATGCTGCTGGCAGCATTACAAAGTGTTTTGAACAAATTTAAAAGCAATTCTATAATAAAACAAGAAAAAATAGAGTAGTAATTCCCATTTAGCCAAGATTTAACTTTCCATGGTTTTAGATACTTGTGGTCAACCATGATTCAGCAATATTCAATGGAAATTTTCAGAAACAAACAATTCATAAGTTTTAAATTGTGCACTGTTCTGAGTCTCATGATGAAATCTCATGTTGTCCTGCTCCACCCCACCAGGAGGTGCGTCATCCTTTTATCCAGCATATCCACACTGTATATACTACCTGCCTGGTTAGTCAGTCACTTGGTAGCCATTTCACTCATCAGATCAACTGTCAAAATACTATAGTTCTGATGTTCCAGTAATCCTTAAGGTGTTATAATTGTTCTATTAATATTAGCTATTATTGCTAATCTCTGTGTCAAATTTATAAATTAAATTTTATCACAGGTTTACACATATAGGAAAAAATAGTACATGAAACACAGTATATACAGGGTTTGATAATATCTGAGGTTTCAGGCATGTGCTTGGTGTTTTGGAATCTATTTTCTGCGGATAGGGGGAAACTACTGTAAATGTGTTGATGTCATTTCACAGAACTATCCCATGACTGGGAATGAAACTTAAATACTCCAAAAATTACAAAAAGAAATAAAAGAAAAAAAAACTAGAAGTGTAAAACAAAGGGGTTATCTAAAATTAAGTTTCTTGACAACTATACAGTTCATGAGAGGTAGGCATGAAAAAATGAAGAATATAAAACAGAAAACAATATTATGTGCTTCTTGGCATGCTCCCCAATCTACCCTTCATTAGTGATGCTAATTGTGGTCTTCTAGTCTAGGTATTGTCTTATTTCTCCACTGTGTAGGTACTATTTTTATTTTTGCAACCAATAAGCAATCTCTGGGAAACACTTTAACATTCAAATACCTGATTCTTGTCAAAGTTAATACTCATTGATGATTTTTGCCTGAACCAATATTGATGTGATGTTCCAAAATTATAATGCCCCAACTCTACCACTCTCTATGTATATTAGTTGGTATTTCACATTCTATTGTTAGAAAGAGGATCTCTCTCTCTCTCTCTCTTTCTCTCTCTCTCATATTAGTGTAGCCTAATTGATTCCCATTTTTCCAACGGCTTATAATTTTTTAATTTTTTCCACAATTATTTTGGCACCCAAATTATGCCAGACTTACAAGTTCACAGCGGCAATATTATCCTTATGAAATGCTCTGACATTTAAAAGAATATATTTCTAAGTTTTGGGCATAAAAATGGTTTGTTTCTCCATGTACGCCCATTCTGTCCTGTCATGGATCAAATAATTTCTTTGAGAAGCCCTAGGTCCTCTCATTGGTGAGTACTATTAAACAGTAAGACATGGGTCTTAGAAATGCTCATTGCTATTCAACTATCTTTGCTTCTATGAAAAGGCAAATTATAGGATACTTGATTAAATCAAATGTTGATATTTTCCTGCTGAAAGTGCAGAGTACTTGGAAAAGTTATATGTATACACATAGGTGTATCTCTAACTGTACACTTTCTTGGTAATAAATTTATATAGTCTGTAAGTTTAAAAAAAACAGGAAACATAATTATTCCATAAACTTTGCATGCATATGAACAAGGGCTATGGATACCTTATGAAAATAAAAATACCACCAGAATGGTGAACAAAATTATTGTAAGCCATTTTTATTTTGTTACCAATTTAGGGATCCAGCTGTATCCTCAAAGATTTTCTACCCATTAATCTCTTACCCTTACGCCTAGATTGATGATGTAAGAAATCAATAAATTTAATTTTAAATTGTGCACTGTTCTTTAAGGTAAACAGCTTGACTAATTAGTGATAGACCCATGAACAAAATTCAGTTTTCTGAGGTCTTTTCTTTTTACCATCAACATTTACAATGCAAGCTTATTTAAATTACACGTAGGAAGATCATACATTGTGATGGATACTGAGATGAAAACAGTACTCTTAAAAGAGGACCATGTGCTAGAACATTGATGGAGCTAAACAGCTATACAGAATAGGTTTTTGTAAAGCTTCTTTCATATAGTGAACTTTTATGTATTTTCCTAAGTCTAAGTCTCTAGACTTAAATACATCATCTCAATAAATTTGCTATACTTTTGTTTTAAATTTTTTTGTAGTTGTGTATGGACAGCCTTTATTTTAGTTGTTTATTTTTATGTGGTGCTGAGGATTGAACTCCAGTGCTTCACACATCAAGGCAAGTGCTCTGCCACTGAGCTACAGCCCCAGCCCCACTACAATATTTTATTAGAGAGAACTATAGAAAAACACTTAGGGAAAACTTTAATAGTGGAAAGATTATATTAAGAGTGAAAGGCCTGGAGAGGCACAGAGCATTGGCAGACCTAGGTTTCACGAGAATATGCCTCTTTTCTACATGTAGTTGGGGTAATAGCAGTTTGATCAGTGTCTGAAACTGAAGGCAGGCAGCCCAGTGCTATGGAAAAGACTCTAGACTTGGTCCCAGAGGATCTACAATCAAGTGTGACCTGTATGTTTGGCACTGTGTTCAATTAATGTGCCAACAAAGGATAAGGGAAACATACCTATGCAAATAAATGATATTATGAAATCTGGCATGAGAAGAGTTATTATTGGATATGGGCTGCCATTTCCAAAAAATCTTGACTAATGTGGTGACCTTCTAATAGAATTAAAGAAAGAAGTTCTTAGGAAACATCTTCCTGCCTCACAGAATGAAGAACTTTGTTATCCATATTTTGGTAAGGCACTGAAAATATAAAAGGACTGGCAGTTTACTGATGTAGATGTGAGTTCTGTATAAAATGTATAAATTCTTCTAAGGGCTCATTAAATTGCATGAATAGAGACGTTCCAAATAAATAGACAAAAGGAATTTTTACAATTAGAGATGAAGGGGAAACTACTCATAGTATTTTATTTCTCCCAAACCAGAAATGTTAGTATTTTGCTAATGTATACAAGTTGGTTTTGCTAAGTCAGCAGATACATTTCTAATAAAGTACTAGACAATCCAAGTACTTTATTTCTTACATCTTTAGATAAACATTATTACTAGGTTCCTGTTTATAATAGAAATTTAAATTATTAACTATACATGTAATATGTATTTTCTAGAAGAGGATAAAAGCCAAAGTTGTTTGGAAATGTAGTTATTAGATTTAAATCACCTTCTGAAATGCTGATTGTGGGCTAAAACCAACAAGTAAAAGAATATACTGGTGAATACGTTTCACCATTTTGATTTTTGAAGTAAACAATAACATTTCTTAATAACACAGTTGTAATGTTCTTGAAAGCAGACCTGTTCTTCATAAAAATAAAATGAAACACAAATCATTTCCTGTGGAAATCCCAATTGTCTAAATTGTTTTTTAACTGTCATATGTAATTTTACGCAAGTTAACTATATATCTTGGGCTTAATAAATTATAGGCTCATTTTGAGGTCCATTAATTTAAAATATTAGTTTAATATTAAATGTGTCTTTAGAGTAAACACTGTGACTTGGAATTAATTTTCCAATTATATAGTCTTCTGTATAACTTACTCACAATATTCTATGTATACCTTATATAATTTCCCTAAAAAAGAATAAACTACCACTATGGTATTAAACCAACATATAGGAAAAATAAACACTAACTGCTGCTTATGGACAATGTTGCTACTGCTTGTTTTGTACATAAATATTTTACTTTTCCATATGTAGATTGCATTTCTTAGGTGTTTTAATTTTTTAAATATATTTGCATTTAAAAAAAAGAGTGAAAGACTTGACTCATCTAGGTTCTCCAACTGTGTCTATTTACATAAGCCCAGGCCTCCTTGCTTCCTCATCTACTCTACCATCCTCAAAGAACTAGGGAAAATGTCAATTGAGTTAATATGTATAAAGCATACAATAAAGGACCTGGCAGGTACTAAAAACTACAGTTTTAAAACTGAAGGGAGAAAAGATTGGAAAAAAAGGCAAACAAAAAAGAAATATATGGGAGCAGAGGAATAAAGGGAAGAAGTAAACAGAACTGAGGATGAGAAAAAAGCAATTTGGAAAGAAGCAATTAGCTTCAGAGGATAAAGTCCTTGTAGTTTCTAAAAACTTCTCTTTCAGCGGTTCCCTTTGGCCAAAACAAGACATTTTAAGAAACTGAAAAAAGGAGAAATGGCCTGAGGTCTGAGTTGCCTGAAAAAACAGTGAAAGCAATACCACTTTCATGTTAAAATATAGAAAATAAATAAGAAATATATAAATCAAATGAAATAAATATAAAATAAAAGGAAACTTAAAAATACAAAAAACCCTAAAACAAAAAAATTTTAGAAGTCACTTCTCTAAAACACAAAGGAAGAAACTACTATATGTGGATTTAATGGAAAAAAAAAAAAAAGTACACTCCTGAGATAACACAGGTTTCTGAAGATGACATCTAGATACACTCAATAGCATATTTATATATCAACTATAATCAATTAAAATATAAAATATTTAAAAAGATGCCATTTACAAAAGAAATAAAAATCAGGACTCCACCTAACAAAATAGACAAAAACTATAATGAAAACAACTACAATGTTATTAAAGGATATGACAAGAACCTGACCAAATGGAGAGGCAGAATGTTTACCCACATAAGACTCAGATCATAAAGATGTCAAATTTCCCTTAGATTAACATACAAATTCAACTGAATTCTAATAGAAATTTTCAAGTTTATACTAAAACTTATATAGGAAAAGTAGGGTTAAAAGCAGCCGAGAGAGATTCAAAGAAGAGGGACTGACCTACTAAACAAAGACTTTTTTATAAACTTATAACTATTAAAAGACACATATGGCAATAGAACAGATTTAAAAGTCTATGCACAAACTGAAATTTGATATGTGACAGCTGTGACCAAAAAAAATAAAACAATCACAAAAGGATGGATTATTATTACTCAGCCATAAAGGAGAATTAAAGTATGCTGGTAGATGGATGGAACTGAAAACTATCATGCTAAGTAAAATAAGTCAATCCCAAAAATCCAAGGGCCAAATGTTCTTTCTGATATGCAGATACTAACACACAATAAGGGTGTGGGGGGTGGACAGAAGTTCACTGGATTAGACGAAGGGAATGAAGGGAAGGGAGCGGAGATGGGAATAAGAAAGACAGTAGAATGAACTGAACATAACTTTTCTATGTTCACATATGAATGAATGATCAGTATAACTCCATATCATGGACAATCATAAAAATGGTTAGTTATACTCCATGTATGTTTGATATGTCAAAATACATCCTACTATCATATATAACTAAAAAGAACAAATAAAAAAATTTTTTTAAAAGGATGGATCATTTAATGAATGCTGCTGAGACCATTGGTCTTTCATATAAAAAAAAGTTAAAATTAAATCATCAGCTCAAATCATTCATAAACACAAATATAAAAACTTCTAAGTGGATTTTCTGAAAAGTAAGTTTAAAACATTTTTGTAAGAGATTTTTAATCTCTTCAGTGTAGGTAAAAATTTCTTGCCAAAATCAGACGTGAAAAATACACACCAAGAGACCTATAAATTTAAATGTCTCCATTATAACATATATTTCTATATGATAAAGAATATCATACCAAAAAGTTAAAAATAAGATTAAAACATGAATTTGTATAAAGAAACAAAAGATCAGTACCCTGAATAATAAAGAAGTATGCTAAACTATTCAAAATGACAAATCTTAATTAGGATAATGGCAAAGGGATATAAATAGATAATTCACAAGGAAAAAAAATGTAAATACGTGGAAATATTCTGTATCTCACCAGTAATTAACCAAATGCAATTTTAAAAGTGAGATACCATTCCAAACCCCTTATTAAGAGAAACATTTAAAATTAATATAGACCAGGAAAAAACGGGATCTGTGACAGTAAATGTTTATGACCTATCCAATAAGCATTACCTTTTACAATTAAGAACAAAATTTCCCAGTCTTTCATATAGAGAAAGACAGCCAATAAAATATCAACTCAAAAGTCAGTTGATGATTTCAGGAAAACCCTTTCCATTCTTTTTTCCTTCTTTCTAGTGGCCATGACATGAACTCTGGGTGCCAAATGGACCATGAGGCATCTTAACAATGAAAACTACAAATTAAGCAACTACTAATCTATTGCTATATATATCATTAAGCAATCTACTATTTCCATTGCTGCCAAATGGATATAATTCCTGCTACAGAAATTCTTATTCATTACTGGTAGAAATATCAGTCAGTTCAACCAGTCCAGAGAAAAATGTAAAAATGATCATTCAAGTTGAAGATATTCTTATTTGATCCAGCAATTAGATGTCCTGGAAAAATATTCTAAAGAATCTGTAACCTAGGTTGTCAAATAGACATGCAAAACACTATTCATTTTCTGCGCTGCTTACAGTTGCAAAAAAAAATTAGAGATAAACTGCATTGGGACTCTTTAAAAATCAAATATGGTCTATTTAGTCATTTAGAATGTACAAGATGATTAAAATAAATTGAACAAATCCACCTATATTTATACGAACAAATCTTGAAACTATGTTGAATAAAATATACTGTGGAGGACACATATAGGATGATTCCAGTTATGCAAACTTTGAAATGCATAAAGGCAAATTGAAGGAAATATATGGATATGAGTAAAAACAATGGAAAAACATAAATTGCCAACTTCAATATTAGGTATTATTGAATAAAATTATGGAGCTTTCAGAGGCTCACTATTACCCTATAGCAAGATTAATATCCACACAGCAGCAGCAAGACCAAGAAAAAGAGCATCTCATAAGTTCCTGGTAGTGGTACAAATTATGTGAAATTAAATCACTGGAGGGTCTCTTTTCCAATGGTATATAAGGTAAGGTTAAAAAGTTCCAATAGGCATACATTCATTTCCATTGTTAAACACAGAATTTCACCTTTATCATTGGAAATGAACGTAATGTCACTAAAAATATACACTTCTAAGGTATCCACCTCAAATGTTTCTCCAAACACTGGTTTTTTTAGCCTCTGAAACTTCAGGAAACACACTGTGACTAATCTCTCTTAAAATATAAACTTTCTACTTTTCTAAAACTTCGTCTTTGATTATTGAGAAGTACATATTACTTATTTGATTATAAGATGTGAAGGGAAAGTTAATACTTCATCTACTTAAGTATTCTGTGACTTGCTACAGCTCAACTGTGTAGCGTCTAAGCTTTCATCCTATTTCACTCTAACATTTAAAAGTACATTATTTTTTACATGAAGCTAAAAGCTTTTCAACCGTGCACCAATTGAGATAAAGAAAACAGTGAACATTCTGTCTCTGGAGTCCTGTCTTTACCACTTTTGTTCAAATTAATACTCCAAATTTTGTTTTCCTCTCTAGAAAGAGGAAATAATGCCACCAAATCTCCTGAACTATTGGGAAGACAACATGGTAAAAACAATAAACATTCAACACATGCTCCTGCTTACAGCTGCATCTTTCAACTCCTTTAACCTACGATATAAAACCAAATTTTACTCGACTATCCATGACAAGAAAACAAAAAAATACAGTTCAGACACTACTCCAAGCTTTCTTTGCTTTGTTTCCATTAACTTGTCAATCATGGAAATCATTTACTCGGTCTTCCTTTCATAAAATCAGACTCCCACACAATCTTGGCCTGTGGCTACATATTTAAATGCTGCCAAGGTGAATGCGAAGGGAAATGAACTACTAAATTCCAGCACTATGGGGTTGATTTGGGAACGAAGGTAGAACTGATGAGAGTCCACAGTAATAATGAAGAGCCTTAAAAAAGCTAACTGTGAAATCTAATTAGAAGAAAAATATCTCATTCTGTCCCTAAATAACTATTCTGACTAAGAATGAAAGAATATATTCTGCCTAAGTCAAGTGATCAGAGGATTTAGTGTTGGTAAAGAGTAAGTATATAGTTTGGGGATAAAAGGAGGAGGAAATAGATTCTTGTACAACATGAAGAAAGTTTCAGATTAATGATCTTATGAACATTATGACATTATGTAATATTTAGGTCAGGATATAGTCATGGACATACATACTATACAGTGTAACACTGAAATGAAATGATAAAGAAACTTAACAAATTCAATGCTTCTGGTCATAAAAAAGAATATTTAAGTCATTAAAAAGTTCAAGGAATAGGAAGAAAGTACATGATTATAGAATTAAGAACTAACAACAAAGAAATGGGCTCTATCATGAATCATAATTATTACAGTTATCTATTAAGATCACAAAAAATACATAAAAATTTCAAAATTAGATTAAGAAACAACTAACTTAAAAGGTCTTTTATATCACAAGATCTCACATATTTCTATTCAATGCTACATTCAGCACTATTTTAAAAGAAAAGAAGAAATTTTTAGGCAAAAAAGTGAGAGAAACACTGAAGTCACAATCTTTATAATCAGTTCATCAAAAGAAGAGAAGAGCATGTGCCTATAATTCCAGCTACTTAAAAGGCTGAGGCAAGAGGATCGCAAGCTCCAAGGCCAGCCTAGGAAATTAACAAAACCTTGTCTCAAAATAAAAATAAAAAGGCCTGGAGATGTAGCTCAATGGCAGAGAACCCTTCAATTTCAAACCTAGTATCAGAAAGAGTAGGAAGTTTTTCCCAATTCCAATTCATAACAACCCCATCAGCTAATTTTAACATTTTCAAGATGAGAATGGTATTAACATTACATGAAATACTTAATTCAAGTTTTATTCAACTAATTAAATATTCCAACTTATGACAGTCCAGAATGGTGTAAGATAACTTCATTCACGTACAGTTCCGTCTTTACTCCTAGCCCTAACTCATTTCATGGTTAGACAGTGTATGACTTAGAGTGTGTAGGCTGACAACTAGAGGCAGTGTTGGGAGAGAGAGTAACTAGATGGCAAAAGAAGAAACATAATCATGAGATCAAGAAATCAGAGTATTAGTTTCTACCCAAAACTCAGGATAACAGAACTAGAAAAAAAGAATTTATATTGTAATAGTTAATTATCTATGTCCAATGGGTATAACTGAGGATGGGGCGCGGGGTTAACACATTAAGTGTAGATAGAATTAAGAGCAAAAGTGAGTAAAAGTACTGATATTGCGATTTTGTCAAGTTCTTAACCAACAGAAAATATTTGTAAATGAAGAAAGAAATTACAGGACTTAAGAATGACAGTCACAAGTATATATAAATATACTTATATATTTATATGTATGTATATATGAGTCACTCCTTAATCAAAGGAACAATGAGGGGCTGGGGTTGTGGTTCCGTGGTAGAGCGCTCACCTAGCATGTGTGAGGCCCTGGGTTCAATCCTCAGCACCACATAAAAATAAATAAATAAAGATATTGTATCCAACTAAAAAAAAAAAAAATATTAAAAAAAAGGAACAATGAGTGATAGAAGTAAATATATAGTTTAACAAGGCTATATATGAAAATAGAGATAATTAACTTATTACTAACATATGGCATTTAGATTAGTTAATGCTGCCATCCTCTTTCTTTCTATAACCAGGTATTTATCAGCTAAAATCCAAACAGTTTATTCCTACCTCTCTGAAGAGTGCACCATAAAACTGAACAATGTATGGGCAATCACTACTCCGCATTACTACATCCAAATCCATAAGAAGTTGTTTTTGTTCTTTTTCATCCACTGTTGACCGTATTCTCTGGAAAAAAAAAAAAAATGACAACAGATGTCATAAAAACATAAAACAATTTAAGAAATTTGAGTAAAACCTCTACCACGGTACTGAAAATTACCAGACTTCACAAGTACTAACCAGATATAAAAATTACCATCCTTTTATCACACAAAAAAAGTATGAAGATAGTACTTGGAACTTCTTTAAATGGTACAGGACTTTTGAACCACAGCATTGACTAATGATGTTGGAAACTACGCAAAAAAATTCCTAGGCAGTGAAAATTAACACCCACATGCAAATATAAAGAAAATCACAAGTTAACAGTTTCCACATAAATAATTAATCATAAGTATTTTCATATGTATTTTAAATGGCCATTTCAGAACTGTATGGGATTTAGACATCCCATGCAATAACACCCCTCTTTACTCCCTAGTATCCTCACACCAAAAGCATCCTCACTGATGGAAAACAAAACACATAAAGTATATAATGTAGGGACAATACTCAAACAAGAATCCAAGTCGCTCAAATCCTAGACTGGGAGCCTTCACTGCAATTTCTAGACATTAACAAAAAGTTCTAACTATCCAATTCATGAGTCAGCATAAACCTATAAAAGAAAACCTAAAAATGAAGAAACATAGGGCTCTTCTGGTCTACTCCTAAGCTGATGCAGTCAGTACTCCTCTGTACAATGAAGACCTGGGACATATCTGTAATCAAGCTCTATCACAACTTCTCTGCAGATTTCTGAGAGACTACCAAATACCATTCATGTCTTCACCGCCCATCTCCCAACCAGGAACAGTATAAAATATGTAGGTGTTCAGAGAAACAGTTCCCAATGCACAAGAGAAAGGACACAATCAAGTCCAGAAAATGTGAAACATTAGTAATGGAACTATAGTTTAACATGAAAGCATGCAAACAACTTCTGTTCTCACTTAAAAAGTTCACAACATCACATCGCGCCACTGGATACAATACACAGCACATACTTACAGGGAAAGTTAGAATCAAAAAATAGACAAGGTAGCAATTGTCTTCAAAGACTTGGAGGTATCTGTTCTCAATGTTCTCCAAAGGGAGGAAGGCAGTCATTTAAATTCTTGAGCCCATTTTACAGAAGACAAGCCAGAGGCACAGAGAGATACAAAAGATGTATTCCATGTGACAAGAATAAGCAGTTGTTTAAAGAATAAAAATAGGTTCTCTAAGTTTCATTTATTGATACTAAACGAGGAATTCCATATTCTCCAAATACAAATTTAATTTTGCTGCAAAATTATACCTTGCTAGCTACTGTATTTCATACCAAATAAAATTTATTAACTGACGTCTTATATGCACTGATTTATTTAAAACTTCTACATTCAATGTCATTGTCAGATAAAAAGAGTGAAAAAGAAAATAAGACTAGTTCTGCTAAAATTAAGAAGCTTTTTCCTTCTTTCTCTCTCCACTTCTCTATTTTTATAGTTTGGGAATTGCTGACTTTGTTTTTAAATTCACATCAGCATAATGTTTGCCCAAAAAGGATATTTTTTTAAAAGTCAAAATGGCTCAGAGACATGATTTATGTTTGTTCAAAACATGACACTAAGTAATTTTTGGAATCATTTTAATTACCTTTATTTCTACTTTTAAAAATAAATTTGTAAGTATGGCTGTGAAAATATTTATTTAAAAAGATGATTTTAAAAAGATAATACTATATCTAAATTTAAAAGAAACAAGTAGGAAAGAAAATTCAAATGACCCTTTAGTTGGGAAAAGATTTCTATTTATTAAACAATTTTAACTATTAAAAGGTTTAAAAATGTATTATATTTTCTATTTTTACTTTTATGGATATACTGGCAAATGTAAATGTACAAATATATAAGTATGCACTTAAAAATACTATTTTAAAACATGTCCTCTTTACTAGTTTTAGTTTTCTTAAACTGGCTACGTAGCTTTCTAAATTTATATTTGTATAAATCCTTATATTCCAACTCTTAGAAAGCACATGATAGTCAAGAGTTCTTCAGTTAACGTCAATGTTTGTCTTTGGAAAGCCAACTTTCAAAACTCTGCTGTAGTTACAGAAAGGATACAAGCTACTACATGAACTGGAGTTCTAACTGAAATTCCTGCATGTGATCAATACCTAATACGAAGACAAACTCTAACAGAATTGTTATTAACCAAAATATGGAAGGCTTTCTTGCACAGCTAACCTTTGAGATCATCTCACATGACAGGAAAACTATTTATCTATAACATATTCTTCAATGCCACTTCTAGTACAAAACAGAACATGGAGCAGCTGAATGGCCTATAGATGTAACATGAAATCGATGGTGCTCCTGGATGCTCCTCAAGCTCCCCAAACATTCTGTCCAAGTGACTGGTGGTAGGTAGAAGAGTAGCTAGCTGCTGATATTACATCTGAATTATTTGGGAATAAGCAAGTACAGTTAAATAAAGTTTTAGCATTGGGTTTAACATGTATCATATGTGAGCACTTAATAAACTAATTCAAAAGACCTAGAGAACCCCCAAAAGGAGATTAATTATAAGCATATACCTATAATAACTTCAAGCTAAGATTTTAATTCAACAACTCAATAATTCATTCAAGGTGAAGAATACTTAATGATAATCTATGATTAAAAATCAGTGAACACTGAGTAAAGAAAGACACTACCAGGAAAAATTTTTCTAATGAAAAATCAGAACAGTATCTATGAGAAAGATTTCTACTATTTGAAACAAATGAAGATCTAAAATTAAGGTAACATAACCATAAAATTGAGAACAAACTTTCCTTCCTTTTATAAGTTTGTCCTTAGGGACACAGGAATATAGAAATATAAAGATGAAGGCAATTATGTTACTAAAAATTCTCCCTCCTGTAATCACAATGCTCAGAAATCAAAATCTATTGATAAATGCTTTGGATTCCAGAAAATTTTTGCTCATTATATCAAATTTAGGTAAAGCTGATATTTATTTTGAGCTCAGCAAATCTTTGTCTTTTTCTCCGTTCTTTTTTCTTTTAGAAAGAAAGCTCCTAGGAGATTGCAAAATATTTTTTTTATTTTTTATTTTTTGAGTTGTTGATGGACCTTTATTTTATCTATCTATCTATATATCTATTTATATATGGTGCTAAGAATTAAACCCAGTGCCTCACACATGCTAAGCAAGTACTTTACCACTGAACCACAACCCCAGCCCCACAAAAATTTTTTTAAAACCATCTAAAGAATCTTTAAGTTTTAAGAGTTTCATTTTTCATTCAAATATCAGAGTTCATCAAAATCATTATTTTTCTCCATTATGGTGTTGAGTTCTTATGCATGTCAATTCTTTATTAACCTAGCTTAAGTTATTACATGCCCTTGGGACAAGTTAAAACTTTTTCTTGAAAAGCACTATAATCTCTTTTCCAATAATGAAAATCATTTTCATATTATTTCTAATTTTTAAAAAACATAATGTAGAGGAAACATTTAAAATCAAAATAAGAACTACAACCATATATATAAACATTTATGTATATGTGTGTGTGTGCACATGTTTTCTAGTGAAGAAACACATATACTTGAAGTTAACAAAATATTTTATTTTCCCCCACATTTTTTATTGGTGCATTATGTTGCACCAATATTGTACATAAAATACTTTTAAATTGTCCAAATTTGTATTCAAGGTGTTTTATACACTTTGCAAGCCTTTAAAAGCTAGTAAATGACAATAAAAACAAGTAGGAGCAGATCAGAAATACCAAAATGACTCCAACTAGAATCAGAGGGGAAAAGTCAAATTAAGTATCTAACCATCTGGTTTTTCGACTAACTAGTATTATATATTGTTCTTACATATAAACAACAACAAAGAGCTTCATTTTTCTAAAATTACCAATCCAACATATGCCACTGGTTGGAATAGCTGCAAATTCAGTTTCTGGGATGTCCGTAAGGACTAGCCTGCCATAATGAAAATTTAACAAGTTCAACAAATAAGGTAAAAATCTCCAGTTAGAAATTATCCCCTTGCCCTTCCTCACCCTCCTACCTCATTACAAAACAATTTTATGGTTATGCTACCTTAATTTGAGATCTTCATTTGTTTCAAATGGTAGAAATCTTTCTCATAGATACTGATCTTTATAGTGCTGCATACTCAATTGTATTTTATTCTCACTTTAAAAACAGTCCCACTCAGAAGAAATGGCCCAAATCACTCAATCACATGGTATCAAAAGTCACTGCTAAATTTAAATGTTGACATCTTATGCTTAGATAGAAAACCTAAAGTTTTAACAACATGAATTTAAAGTACAAATACCCCTTATACTGATAATGAACATCCATGCACATGTAGTATAGTTTTAAATGTCATCTAATTTAACATTGGGAATTTCAGGGCAGCTCGCTCTCTATGCTGACATGATTCTCTAACCTGTCTAAACCTTTTCAACCTCACCTTGGATACACAATTTACTGGTATTCTTCAGGAAAGAATAGCCAGTGACAAAACTAACATCAATAAGTATGAAGAACTTTCAAGTAGATTAAGACACATTGTTATAATGGAAAAGGAAAAGTATTATTATTTGGGGGAAAATAATAAAACAATTCACCGAAGGACCTATTGGTGGGAAGGCCAAAGAGAAAGAAGAAAACAAGAAGATGGTAATAAGCAGTGTATATACTCTGAAGAAAAACTATCTCTTACTGAGATAATATGACATATTCTAGTCATAATGGTGACTCCCCTGCCCATTCCATTTTTTAATCTATTTTCAGGGGTGGAGAGAAATAGGGAGAGGGAATAGAGGGAAAGAATATGATGATAAACCCATCACTATTAGGGGATAAAACCAGAAGACTCAAATGTGGCAAACAGAAAAAGAAGGAACGCTGACCATACAATGGCTAAGGATGCAACTGCAGAAGAAGCAAAATAACAGACACATTCAGTGGTAGAGTGCTTGGCTAGCATGTAGGAGGTGCTGGGTTTGATTCCCACCATAGGAAAGAATAAGACTCACAAAGTTGGTAGCAAAAAGCAGATCATCAAAGACTATTTTGTTTTAGACACTAAATAAACACCTATCTGATTCTGATAGTGGTCCTTGCCACACACTCATTCACAGTTAACCTGATATCTTGGGGTTCTTAGATCTATCTCTCAGTTGCTAGAAAGGTAAGGCATGTCCCATATAACAAAGCACCAGGGCCTGCTTGAAATGACCATTGTGTAACTCCTTGCGTCCTGATGTGACAACTACTGACTATCATCAGATCAACCCAGAATTTTTCTTTCCACTAAATCAAGCTATCTGAAAAGGTTAAACAGATGACAAGCTCTATTTGTACTGTGTATGAGGAGACATTCAGGATTACCTGATCCCATTCCTGTTAAAGAAAGAGAAAAGAGGTCATTATATCTTCAAAAGACTCAGAGTTAGGATAATTGGTGATAAATCACACATGCTCTTAATTTAAAACAGTAGTTCCATAGTGTGTATGACAGATGTCAGTTCCTAGAATGTGAATACTCCATGCAAAAAGGATATGAGTCATCAGCAAACATACCAGGAATCAAGAAGTGACCTAAGAAAGCAATGACTTGAAAATAGCAACAAACTTTACAAAATGACTATTAGTTCTGATACAATATTTGCTTTAAAATGAAAAAAAAAAAATGTATAGGAGAAATGAAGCTGGGGGAGCAGAAGAAATGGGAAAACTAATGTGGAAGACCATGACTACAATCCTGGCAGATAAGGTCTCTAAATCCTAACATGATCAATTCTTGTCAGGTTTCTGTATGGCTGAGGGTACAAAGGGCAATCTTTCAAGGTATTAAAGTGAAGTAGAAGACTCATATCCCTGAGGCCCAAGTTCATTCTCAGGGTGCTTAGAATATGGTAGGAATAAGGTAAGAGTACTCCAAAGCAAAAGAGAGGTGAGTTCCTTGGTTAGAAATAAGGCATACACACAATAAAACTCAGCAAGGTGATGGATTCAGTTACTATAGAAGAAATCAGTATAGGACTTTAGAGATTACTCTAGGCACTGAATGAAACAATTTGAATGGGATAAAAAGATGCAAAGTACTATAAGTCCATTATCAAGGAACAGTACCATTTTAAATTTATCACCAACCAAACTCAGAACACCAGCAAAACTATATGGATCATGCTATCACCATCAGCTAAAGCTCATTTTTCTTTGTTTTTTCCCTTAATGACAGATATCCTTTAATATCCTACCTACAACAAAAATAATATTTCTTGACTCCAGCTCCAATCAAGGTGCTAAGGGAAAGCTTGAAGAAAAACATTAAGGTCAGTAGATGATATTAATTAATATCATTATAAAATATGATTTATCTTTATAGTGTTGCATACTCAATTGTATTTTATTCTCAAATCAGCCAAATGTTTCCTTTTAAACAAAGATGTAATGCCTGAAATGCAAAATATATTGACTATGTTACACATGCTTCTCTTTCTATATAACTTCATACAACCATAGAATCCTCATTTTATCATCAAAATAATATCCAAAAGCAAATTTTACCCAATGATAGTGAAACTTCACTGAACTTTCTTTTCAGGGGATTGAAAACAGAGAATGCAGCATATACCACACCCACAATGGTTTTATACTGAAGAGTAAAGCTCATATTTCAGTGCATGTGGCTCATTCCTCTACGTAAGCTCTTACTGTCGTCTAAGGGTACCAGAGTATATGTATCCCATGTGTCAAAGCAACTGTCAAATGTTTTGCTAATTAGGAAGATAGCTAGAACAACCACTCTGTGACAAAACCAAAGATCCCTGTAATGAGAACTGTTTGCCTTTTGGACGAGGAGGACATTGGTTAATATCACCCACACAGAAATCCTACTGGTACATGAGCAAACATATTACATGGGACCTTAGGCAGAACTCTTTACCATAGAAAATAAAGAATGATACAGTTAAGTTTTAACAGTATTACATTTAAAATCAAAAGACGAAAATAACAATATTATCTTAATGAATATCATTATTATTATGATATTTTGAAGATGCATCCAAGGGGTTAGAGGTGTAGCACAGGAGACAGAGTATGTGCTCAGCGTGTGCAAAGCCTTGTGTTCAATCCCCTAACCACCAAAAAAAGAAAATGTGACCAGTTCCTGTGATCAACAAGCACCAATACTGCTATGTCATAAATATTCATTAAACATTCCTTGTCAAAAACCTTCCTAAAGTGTCTGTGAAGAAAATATAAAAGGGGGTACAACTCAGACTCCAAAGCGTCTCCACTCTTCTGATCCTTACAAACAAATGCTGCTTTCCCAGCAAAAATGTCCAAAATTCAGTTCTAATACAAATATGTAAAATTCCAGAAACTACTACAGTATAGATGTACTAACATTTTCTACAGGGCCACAGGAAATCTTAGAATTCTAATTTTCTTAATTTGCAAAACAAAGATTCTACATTCCACAGATACAGTAAGACTTACAACCTTGCTGTGTAAGTTCATTCTTGTTATTGTCTTCCACACAAATAACATACATACATACACACACACACACACAAAAAAAAAATCCATGACATCTCACAATGCCATCATTAATAAAATCAAAGCAGATGGCAGTATTAGCCAAAACAAATAGTTTTAAAAGCAAGGTATTAGGAATGTTGATCACATGCAAAATTTGCTTTCATGTCAAAAAGTGACAAATGGTGCCTGTGAAGTCAATTTTTTTTTAAATTATGAAGACATATGCTTTTACTAAGACCAGCAGAAAGGATGCTGATTAACCCCCAAATCATCCAAGTCTTTGAAATCAATTTAATGAACTCCCAGTTGTATCTTAGCCACATTAATTCATTAACAGTAAGTAGTACCTCCCATTCTTTTCACTAGGGATACTGAAGCCCAATTAATTCCTTTTACATATCCTCTGCTATGCACTATCAGAGAACCCAGGAGATCAGTTCCAAAGGCATGTTTCACTACCTAATGGGAAAATCTGCCCTGAGTACAAAGCTTTAAGGAACAAGCTTGATAAGCCTTGATAAGGGTGGTATCTACTTCCTGTTTACTAACTATATCATACATATTTAAAGAATACAATGTTAATCTCAGCACTGAAAATTTTAAGGACCTCAGTACCCATGACAACAAAGTAAAAATGACAATACAAATCTGATAAATGACTAATTTCAGAGCTATTGCCAAAAAACAACAATTTAGTTCAGATGTCCCCTATTTAGAGTGGGGGGGGTAATAAGGCAGGTTTTTCTCTAAGCACTTAAATAAGGTGGAATGTAGTCTAATGTCATAATTCAGTTAGGTCAATGAAGGTTTCAGAAACTACATATTTAGAAACACCTAATGGATGATTAAAATTCCTAGGGCAACCATTCCCAGACTGTCCTAATGCTCCTAAGCTTCCTCTAAGATGATGCCCCCTGATGACTTCCAATGTGTAGGTTCAATTTCTACTTCCCATCTTTTATTATATTGATGTGTGTGCAAAGGACTGAACCCAGAGCCTCATGCATGCTAAGAGTGTGCTCTTACCACTAAGCTACATCCCCAGTACCTCCCACGTGTACATCAACACGCTGAGCACATACTCTGTCTCCTGTACTACACCTCTAACACTGATGTTAACTATTTAATTTAGGGATTTGTTATGGTTTGGATATTGTGTCCCAGAAAGATTCATGTGTTGAAGGCTTGTTCTCTTTCTCTCTCTCTCTCTCTCTCTCTCTCTCTCTCTCTCTCTCTCTCTCTCTCTCCTGCTGCATGAGATGAGCAGTTTCCTTCCATCACAGATGGGGCTTTTGAGAAGTGATTGGATCATGAAAGTTCTAACCACATCAGTGGATTAATCCACTAGTGGATTACTAATTTGATGATATTATGGGGAGGTGGTGGAAATTTTTGGAAGTGGGGTCTACTTTGGAGGAAGTAGGTTGGTGGGGCATGTCCTGGAAGGATATTTCTCATGCCTGCTCCCTTTGTTCTACTTCTCTCTCTCTACCTCTCTCTCTCTCTACCTCCCCCACCCCCCTCTCTCTCTCTCTCTTGCATGAGATGAGCAGTTTCCTTCCATCATGACCTTCCATTATGTTGTTCACCAATGGAGCTAGCCAACCATGGACTGAAACCATAAGCCAAAATAAACCTTTCCTCCTCCAAGTTGTTTGTGTCAAATATTCTGGTCACAGTGATGAAAAGCTAAGAGTTTTTTCATATACAATTCTTTTTAGAAAGAACCCCATCTGAAAAACACTGCCTTGAACAACAGCAAAGGAAGCACACATTTAGTTCAAAAATCAAGGCTAACTGAAGGCAACTGTGCCACATCCCTGGAATTGGCCCATTTTCAGAAACATTTCACTTACACTTTTTATATGAAATACAACACTTAATAAGCAACATTAGTGTAAAAAAAATTTAAAAAAGGTCCTGTCAATCACAGATTAATTCATCTCTTCTTTCCTTTCATCCTTTTTTTCTTGCTACTGGACCAGGGATGGAACCCAGGACCTGGTGTATGCTAGGCAAGAGTTCTACCAATGAGTTACACCCCTACCTCTTTTTATTTTTGAGACCATCTCGCTAAATTGCCCAGGCTGGTTTTAAACCTGCAATCCTCCTGCCTCAGCCTACAGAGTAGCTGGTATTACAGGCCTCTACCACCATGTCCAGCTATGGGTTTTAATTAAACCACATGATATCATGATATGGTCAATTAAAAGAGTATAAGATAATAGAACCATTCTCTATTCGAAACAACATAGCCATTATTTCTTCATCTCACAAATGATTTGGACAATTGAACATCATCACTATGGTCTTTCAACTGTCTCACAAAGCACTACACGTCATCAAAAAGGAGCTTTTCCAATTTAAGGCCATCCCTGTCAAATATCATTCTAGTGTTTTTAGGACATTATGCAAAGACCAACATTTAAAACACTAAAACGCAACTCCCTCAATCATTATTGACCATCACAATCCCACCAAAATCACACAGCAACAAACCTCTGACAGGAGTGGCATGGACCCACTGTGGTGGAAAACAAGCTAAGCTGTGCTTTCCTGATCCCTGACTTCTCATACTTGACATATAATCTGCAACTAGGATGCCTACCTAATCAGCAGATAAAAGTGACATTTTGCATAGGGCAAGTCTAACCTGTGGGCTGCTGATACTGTCAGTAGAAGGCTCTAGTCCTTCCTATCATGCACTAGAGTTAAGCTAGGTCTCAATGATGCTGACATCAAAATTAAACACCAGAGATCAAGCAACCATGTAGGATCTGGAACACTTATATGAATGAAAAAATGGAGAGATGAAAGAATAAAGTTGAAGGTAGAAGGAACAGGACTAATAGCAAGGAAGTTGATACTCTAGACATGTAGGATTAACTATATCCTCTCAGTCATTTTTCTGTTAACAATCTGTGTGTGTAATTCCACTAAATTTCAGCCCATGGATCTGAACTGCGATACTTCACCTATTCTAAGTCCTCTCTCCTCTATCCTGGAATTCACTTTGACATCTTAATTATAATCACCTAAAAAAAAAAAAAAAAAAAAAAAGCTGCTGTGTGTTTCTACTAGAGCTAAATTTCTATAAACCTAACTTAGAATTCCAGTCTCGACTGTTGCTTCTTCAAACACTGGGTCTGAGCACTGGGTTTTACCATACTACAATTAACCCTTCTAGATAACTACACAGAGATATCTACTTTATCCCTAAAAGACATTGGTTGTTCAGTCTCATTTTTTCGTTCAGTATTCACCCCACCATCATATAAAGTAAGGGTATTAACTCCTACATTAACTGCAGCACAATTCATAATAAAAATTCCAAAGTTTTTTATTTATAATAAAATTCCAAAAAAAAATGGAAACAACCTAAGTACATCAACTGATGAATGAATAAAGAAAATGAGGTATATGTACACCACGCAATACAATTCAGGCATAAAAAGGAATGAAATCCTTTTTGAACTAAAGTTCAACATATAAAGTGAAATAAGCCAGGCACATAAAGACTATTACCTCATAATCTCACTCATGTGAAATATAAAATTGTTGATCTCATATAAGTTGACAGTATAATGGTAGTTACCAGAGATTAGAAAGAGTAGGAGAAAGGAAGAGATGGGGAATAATTGATCAACAGATACTAAGTTACACTTAGATAGTAGTCAGAAACTCTTGTGTGCTATTATATATATGTACAGTGGGATGACTGTAAGTGAGCTATATGTTTCAAAAAGTTGGAAGAAAGAATTTTGAATGTTTTCACCATAAATGAATGATAAATGTTTCAATAAACAGATATGTTTAACCTGATTTAAAACATTACACAATGTATATATATTTTGAAACATCACATTACCCCATTAATATGTACAACTTTCATGTTTTATGTATTAGTTTAAAACATTTTAAATTGAAACAAGGGGTCATTAAACAAAATTTATAGAGGATGCTGATCAAAACCACGAGTAAGTACCTAGTCAGAGCAGACAGTTGCCCTCCCTAAGCTTTAGAAGACCCAGGGACAACATGTTTTTGTCCTAGGCAGTCCTGGGGCTTAGTCATTCAGACATAGGTAGAAAAACTAGCATTATATTATTCCCACAAATCAATGAGCAAGACCACTCTCCCCAGGTATGTGCAATTTAAACTGAGAGATTAAAAATGTCCATATCTGATATCCTAACACAGAACATCACTGGAAGCCTAGGAAACTGTCCTCAGACAATACATGAAGAAATCTTTTACATACACTATTTGTTACCTCACTAAACCTGATTTATTATATATTATATCTTAATTGATTTTTAGATTAAGTCTAAGATAATTATTTCTGGTAACTGAGAGGTCATCTTTTTCAAATATTTTTTATATATGGCAAAATATATTAAGGGAAGGATTTCCTCCAAACTTAAAAAAAGCCAATAAACAAAAAACAAAACAAAACAAAAAATCAGGCTAATTACATGGTTTACTTTTGTACAGCTACTATGCGGTTCTTTCTTTTTGTGTGTGTATGTATGTGTGTGCGGAGAGGTAGTACTAGGAATTGAACCCAGGGGTAGTCTACCATTGAGCTACAACCCCAGGCCTTTTTGTATTTTTATTCTATGACAGGGGTAGTCTACCACTGAGCTACAACCCCAGGCCTTTTTGTATTTTTATTCTGTGAGGATTGCCTTGAACTCAGAATTCTCCCGCCTCAGCCTTCTGAGTTCCAGGGATCAAAGGCCTGAGCTATTGTACTCAGCCTACTGTAAGTAAATATTAAAGATAATTTCTAGGACAGGCTTAACATCTAAGAAAGTACTCTAAATTCTCAAAATGCATACTAATATGTTAACATGAAGCTACTTCAAGGATGTTTCTCATTTCACTAATAATAATAGAAAGTTTTCAGCAGTGTGAACCATTGTTCAACAATATTATATATAATGTGTCAAATCTCACTCCTCCTTAATCACATTTTGCTTCTGCACAATTATGCTTGTCAAATTGGTCTGTATGCCTAAATGTTAAAGAAACAAACTCTCTCAGGTATGATGAAAGACTAGACTTCTCTGAAGAAATCAACTATAAATACATTTTAAAATTCACCAACTTGTATCAAATAATAATTACATTAATACAAGAGACTTATTATTCCAGTATTAAGTTATGAAATCCAATGATACACTCCATCTATATGTTAACTGATATGTCATACTGCCACACTCTCCCATCCCTGTTTTGTTTGCTAAGGTATTTAAGAAAGTAACACTTAATGGGTACAGATTTGACGTTGACTGTTTATAGGTCCCATGACTATCTCTGAAGCATTTCTTATGAGTTGGGATTTACATAATCAGTTTATGAATTTTGGACAACAATTTCATTTTTTCATTCTTAAATTTCTTCAAAATTTGAGTTTTATATAACTCCAAATATAATAAAATTAATCACTGAAAAAAACTTTAAAATGTGAAAAACAAAGTATCATTTTTTACTTTAAAACCTTTAGCCACAGTTAAATTCCATCCATATTACTATAACAATTTATAATATTGATCAACATAGTTTAAGTACACCCAACACAATCTGAAAAAAAAAAACAAACAGGAAATAGTTCTTTAAAAGTACCTTTCCCTTATACCTGGGAGAAAAGTTTTTAGAACTTCACATACAAAAATTTTCCCTTAAGACTCCATCAACTGAAACCAAATGCACAATACATAACGACACGGCATGCATAGTGTGTAAGGACAATGCAACACTCAACAAAAAGAGTCTACATGACTCTTTTCCCACTAACACTGCAATAACACAAAATAAGAATAGAGAAATCATTTTACATTTCAAGAAAAGCAATATATTATCTAAAGGGATATTTGAGCAGAGGTCTTAGCCTGTATACCTTTAGAGGTCTGCAGGTTATATGCAGTTTTGTATACATACACATCTTTTTTAAAAAAGATCATTAGTTCTCACGACATTGTAAAATTATGGTCAAAAACAAAAACCTCTACAAAGAATCAAATTTTCCCCTACCACTAATTTAACATTGCTTGTAATGACCCAAGAGCAGAGAGAAGTGGTCAACAATGAAGGAAACTAACAGATTTTGTTTACAATTGACCTCCACATAGAAAGCATTTTCAATTAGTATGATATAAGCCCACTCTCAAATGTCAAATAAAAACCAGAGAACCTCATATCAGCAAGTCACTTTGATAAACTCTAAAACAGGGAATTAACAGGATGATGATTAGCTTAGGTTGCCTGTATTCTCAACTGACAACCATAGGAATTTCAATTCACAGGAAAGGCAGTGAGGGTATTGCCTCATCTTCCTTTTATTGGATTTTCTTTTTAAACCACCCCCCACATTGCTGATTTTCCTGAAATATCTTACACAGAACAAACGCATGTTAAATATTTGAACAAATAAATAAACACAATTACACAAACCTAATTGGAGCAGATGGATATCATTAGTTCATTTATGGGTATCAATATAAGCCTGCCAGGTACAGTCTATAGGTCAAATCTCTTTCTGGTCTTTTTTTTTTTTTTTTTTTTTTAATGAACATATTAAGTGGCATGACACTCACAATAAGGATAGAATGTGACAGCATTATCACAAGGTATGCATTTCAATACAACTTTAAAACCAGGGAACAGGGCAGTACTGAGAAAAGACGAAATAAACAAACAGAAGCCGAGCCGGTCAGGACAGAGTAAGGTTGAGGTTAGTGGCAACAGCATGTGTATGGTTTCCAGGAAACCTTCAGTAAGACTGCTGTTAGCCCTAGCCCCGCACCTTGCCCAGCCCAGTGTGCTGTCTCTTCCTCCAGCTCCCGCCTGGCTCAGAGCAGCACTGCCCTGCTCCCAGGGGTGCAGCCGCCCAGCCTGAACTCACCTGGACAGTGGAAGGGCCAGAAGTTTAAAACCTGTTAATGCATCATGCCAAAAGTTCAATGAACACATACACTCATGTTTCCAGAGAGAGAAAATGTGCCACCAACAAGAAAACCTCAATACAAAACAATCTCAAAGAAGTCAAAAACAATTCTTTAATACCCGTTTTTATCAGAAATACAAGAACAAACAATAGTGGTATCACTGCACCATGAAATTTCACCTAGTGGATTAAAGTACCAAAAATAATCATGGCATCACCTACTTTAACTGCCATTATTTGCCCACTTGGTTTGTGGACCATTTTGTTGACAGAACCATAAGCTCCTCGTCCAATTTCTCCAAGGTCTTTCAAGTCCTCTGCAGTGAAATCCCAGTGCTGTTCAGGGGAGATCTTCAGCTTTCCTGATGACTCAATGCTGTGTGTTCTCAGTCTCTCTCTGTTAAAATATTGGGAAGCAATTTTTCCACATTTTAAATAGGTTTTAACTTTTTTTTTTTTTTTTTTTTTTAGCTAGCACTGATTAATATGAGGGGGTATCTGTTTTTCTTGTAAGTTACTTCAACAGTCTGACCTCCAGATTTTTGGAGGTTTTCTGTGTCATCTTGGTGTTTTGTTTTTTTTTTTTTTTAATACAACAAATTAAGAAAATTTAAGCAGCTTATACATATAGCATCAATAACATTTATAAAATCAAATTTCCATTTACTGATCAAACTAATGCTATTGGTTTTCATTTCCAAATAGTAGATTTTTTCACACTTTGCAAAACTACATTATCAAGTAAGCATCCCAGGAGCTGTAAACTTCATTTCCAAAAGTGCTTACTCTATCTTATTCAAAGTTACATATTACAGAACCTCAATTTTTGTTTAATAAAACTGTACCAAAAATTGGCTATATCTTAGAATCACCTGGAGAGATTTTTTTTATTATTATTATTCCAAAGCCCAGGTATCATCCTATGGTAATCAAATCAGAATATCGAAAGATAGGAGTCAAACATTTTTAAATATCCCTCAGTGATTCTGACAATGTTTGGGAAGTAATGCCTTAATATATTGCCCTATTTTTCTTAACACCATGTTGAGGTAGAGGAAATAAACAGAAAGATGGCTCTAACAGAAAATCTGTCATGTGCTAATCAAAATTAAACTTTTCAGTCTTTGTTCAACAGGTAGAACAATGGGCTGAAAAATGTGTTACTCGTGGAAAAAAGAGCTCATTCATTACAGTTGCATTAAATAAAGTATCACCTCCAAAATCTCAACCTGGAGATCAAAAGATTGACTTCTAACCACACTTTGTAAAAAAATAAATCCAATGAAAAATGTAAAGTCAATTTGTCTCTCTCCCTCTCCGATTCACATGTGTGCACGTGTGCATGTAACTATACCAACCTAGCAACTTCAAGAAGTCCATTAAATATAAACCATACTTTTCAATTTCATACTAAATGATCAAGAATCTTTTGAACTCTAATTATTATATAAAACAAAGACAAGATTATATGCTTGAGGGTTCCCCCCCAAATTTTGGAAAGTTTTCTCCAATCAGTATTGTTTTCCGTAGCCACTTTTAATGTTCCCCAAATTTTTTAATGTTAAAATCTCTCCTCCTGAATAGTCATACATACTAATATTAATAATGACCAAGATTCAAGATTATAGTTGAAAAATTAGCACATACCATCTAAATAACTTAGTGAAGCAGAGTTCCAAATAACAGGTTCTTAAATCACAGTATTAGTCATAATACAAGCTTCTGTTCACAGGAGTACTTTCCAGTCCAAAAACTCATTCACGTTATTGGATACTCTAGCACCCAGAGTTAAAAGAAGCCCAGTGATTAGTGGCGTAAGTGACCATACAGGTCAAGATTGAGGCCAGTACTGACCTTTTAAGATGCGAATTCGATCTAGACAAGGATAGAGGAATTTTCTCAGTAATTATTTTATAAAGTAGACAACCAGCCAGGAAATATTCTAACAGAAAAGAGTTCCACATATAATAATTATTGTAGTACAATCTCTGGCAAGTAAAAATCATCTCCATGGCTCACTTTAATTGTTGGTGAAACATGCAACACAAGCCTATTGCTGATAGTAACTGAAAAAAGTTAATTGAAATTACTCGTGAATTGGAAGCAACATTTTGTAAGTACTGACTAGTGCAATAGCTATGGCAGACAGGCTTTAGGTGTTTCCAACATTCCCACCTTCCTGGTTTCACATTTTTGTATAATTCTTCTCTTTGAGTGTGGATGAGACCTGTTACTTCTAACCAACAGAATATGGTAAAGGTGATAGGACATCACAAACATCATTATATTAGTTATATAATCCTTCTTGCTAAAATTCTTGAGAACTGAAATATTCCATTACTAAATAGTATATTTCATTACTAAATAGTATTCTTGTATAGTATTTATGTATTTTGTATAGTATATATACTGTATACTATTTTGTATATATATATACATATATACATATATACATATATATTTGTATATATACATATATATTTGTATATATATACATATATACACATATATGTACACACACACACACATATATATATATATATATATATATATATATATACACACACACACACACACACTGTCTACTATACAGAAGACTGCAGTCATAATATTCTATCATTTTAAGATCAAAATTTAGAATCATGGAGTATCCCTGCTAATAGTTTAGCTTACTTTTAGTCTGCTATACAGTTCCTGGATAAAGTCCTTATTTTATTTTATTTTTGAAAGTGAACAGGTTGACAATTAAAAAACATACCAGGTATCTTCTTGGGCTAATGAAAATGTCCAAAAATTGAATGAGGTGTTGGATACACTACATGGACACAGTGAATGTGTGAATTATATAGCAAGTAAATTCTAATTCAATAAAGCTGACAATAAAACAGGTGAACAGGAAAACATAATTACTACCCAGAGTTCCATGTTTTTCATTTAAATAGGAAAAGAGTTAAGAAAACCACAAAAGCAGGGCAGCGAGATATGGTTATGACACTACAACATATTCATTCAGTCTTTATTCATACTGGGCTGTCAAGTTTTCCCGTCAAACTTGCATAGCTATGGCTTCAACAGCACAATCTTGATTGTTTCCAAAGAAGGACTACAAGCAGATAAAGCTCTGGACTACCTAATCTGAAAGCCTGACCTGAACCTAACCATCAATCAATTTCTGTCCAAAACTACACTATTGGATTAGAAAAGAAAGAATATGAATAGAAAACACCTCCATTGAGACAACTGGTGAAAAGTAAAAATCAGTAAAGATGTAAAGTTTATGTTGTTTTACAATTACATTCTCCACCTCCCCAGTACTTGGAATCAACTCAGGGTCTAAATTACACTAGTCAAGTGCTCTATCATTGAATTGCCCTCCTAACACTATAGATGTATTTTTAAAGAGGAGAAAAATTCCTGACTTTCTCTTTGGGATAGTATTTTTCTTGAGAAAAGGACTATTTTATCAAAAAATAATTCCTAAGTATCTCTTATCTTTCATTTCTTAACTTTCTATGCCATGATTTATACAGATCTTCCTTAGCTGACTTCAGTGAATACTCCATAGGATTCCAATCTCCTCTATCAATCTGGGAAACTCCGTTGAGCACCTGTGGCAATAACCACCAGTTGCCAACCAATATCCATCCTCCTCTTTATTCTCAATGAGAACCTCTTTTATTTGGGGGCAGTAATGCACTCAGCTAAAAGATTATACTTCTCAACTGCTATGGACTGAATTGTGTTCCCTTACAAAATTCACTTGCTGAAGCTCTAACCCCTCATGTGGCTGTAATGAAGACAGGGTCCAAACAGAAGTAATTAAGATTAATGATCCATAATCCAACAGAATTAGTGCCCTCATAAAAGTAGACACCAGTGAGCCTGCTTTCCTCCCACATGCACAAAGAGGTCATATGAGTACTTCATGAGATGGTGGTCACCTATAAGCAAGAAACCTACTTTGCTAAAATCTTGATCTTGGACTTCCAGCTTCCATAACTGTGACCAAATATATATATATATGTATATGAAGCTGACTCAGCTACAAATAAGGTCCCTTTTCTCTTTCCCCATCTACCTCCTTGTTGCCTGGAATGTCAGTAACAACTAGAGCTCAAGCCACCCTCAATGTCCAAAACTACATTGTTGTCTGATGACAATGAAGCCAGTACACAACCCTAGCCTGCCTATCTCCAGACTTATTTCTGGAAAGAGGAAATAAACTATCTAGTTAAGCCATTATTCGTTTGGGTTTTTTTTTTTTTTTTTATTATTTTGTTTTGTCCTTTTCATGTTTATATGCAAATAAACTCACTTTTAATTAATATGGCCCCTGAAGTTATTTTATTTATCAGTAGTTCTCAAAGAAGGAGGTAGTGCCCCACACTCCCAACAACTGGGGAAGCAGTTTGGGCATCACAATGACTGGGAAATAAGATTTGAATTTAGTGGCTGGTGACCAATGATACTAAACCTCTTCAAATGCACAGACTAGTGAAAAAGGAAGCTCTTCTTTCAGTAAAATACTTAATACTGCCCAGATTTTTTTTTAAGAGCCTTAGTAAATTCCATATCTAATAAATAATTCTTGGTATCCAGAAACGTGGCAGTTTCATATTCTAGAGAAAACACATTCAGAGAAAAACAACTGACACAGATGCTATGGGCATTCAATAGAAGTGAAATGTGTGTGTTTGTAAATTAACTTTTGTTAAACAGGTAAGATTATAGGGTAGCATACTTAAGTGTTTTATTAAAGTACAAAATAATGCATAGATATTATATTTTGAAATCAGAGATATATCTTGTTAGGAGAAAATCTGAGATCATCATCTTTGAGCCTACTGTTTGTACTGAAGTCCTTTCTGATTATTTATCTTTTGAACAGAAATGAACAATTTGTCCACTGACTATTCAATACTGTGACTATGTTAGCTGTCACCCTTTGATTGATCCAGACAACTCTATAAATTTCTGAACTCCTACAGATTTTTTTTTTTAAAAAAAACAACTGTAATATAATGTTAAGGAACATTAATTAGACTTGAGCACTGAGAAAAGCTGTATATCTACCCACTGTGTCTAAAAAAGCTACTTGGGTGGGGCTCAGTAAATAGGTGGGTGAACTTGTTTAAAAAAAAATAAAGTGACATATATACAAGGAGATTACTTGGGTCCAACTCTAGCTATACCCTGTTGCACCCGTACCATCTACTAAATGCAGTTGTATCTCCTTTGAAATATGTGAACCTGAAATTCTCCTAAAGCTACATAGGTAGCAGTTAAATAAAAAGGAAAAAAGGAAAAACAAAAGTAAAAAATTCTTTTGTATTTTTCTAAACTAGGTGTATAGAAAATGGCAAATAACACCTACTGCTTAACAGATCCTGCTTAAAATATTTTAACAAAACAGTCATTAGATAAACTAATGACTATTAATTAGATAAACTAATATCATTGCTGTAATGGCTGCACAGCTCATTTATACTGGTTTTAAAGCACCAGAAGCCAGAGTGCCCACTGTGCCTTCTCAATAATACCCTTGTTCCTCAATCCAGTTTGAAAGGTGATTTGAATTAGATGACTCTTTTCAATTGCATTTTGATTTATTATTCTCAGAGCTACACACAATTATCCTATTTGGTAAACAAGTGTTTTCTATTGACTGCCTGAGATAGCACACTTCAGCCCTCCTGGTCCTGATATTTACTTTGTTTTTGCTGCTTTTGCTTACAAGTTCTTTATAACACTATCAACTGTTGTCTTGCATTGCAAATATTTTTCCAGTTAGTGGTTTCCCTTTTCAATGTATTTATAAATTTACATATGTAAAATATTCACTAATTTGTATGCCTTTGAATTAATCATTCCCTTTACATTCTTCTGTTTCGGTATCATGCAGTATCATTTTTTATTTTAATATTCACAGAACAGTTTATTGGCCTATCTTACCTGGCAAGCATGCAGTTTCATTTGTATTCATGACTGCATGTAATACAGGTTTCATTCTACCACTGCATATCAGGTTCCTTGCAAAATTTTTTTCCTCGTTTGTTACCTTTTTCAATAATCACATTGCCTATTTATCCAAATCTGTTCCCACCTCAAGATTTTCCAATCTCTTTTTATAAATTCAGTAACTTTTTCCACACTATCAAGAATGCAAAGCCATTATTAAAATATATATATATTCAATATAAATATATATATATTCAAAATATATATATTCAAAATATAAATATATATATATTTATATATATTTATATTTTGAATATATATATATTGAATATACATATATTCAAAATATAAATATATATATTCAATATATATATATATATATATATATAGAATCCTGCAAAATATCTTAAAGATACTGTTCCTCAAAGTCATCAAGATATTGTTCACTACTTCCTCAATTCTTACTCCCATATCAGTGTCATAGTGGCACCTCTGTGTGGTCCCTACAGAGAATCTAGAGCCAGACTTACCCTCACAAATGAAATAACTGGAAAAACTAACAAAGCACATGAGACAATCTTAGTCATCAGGCCATAAAGAGTAGTGGGCCCAGGCACAGTGGTGCAGGCCTATAATCCCAGCTACTCAGGAGACTGAGGAAGGAGGATCCCAAGTTCCAGGCTAGCCTCTGCAATTTAGAGAGATCCTGTTTCAAAATAAAATAAAAATAAAAATAAAAAGGGTTGGGGATGTAGCTCAATGGTAGAGTGTCCCTGGGTTCAATCCTCAGTACCACCAAACAAAAAAATAAAGAATGGTAGGACCTAAGAGACTGGAAATATACTAAGTGAGCTCTATAACTGTCTCCAACTTACTGCCTAGAGAATTCGGACTATGACACAGGGAAGGGAGATTCAGGAAGATCTTGGCAGTATCTTGTACTGAGTACATGAATCTGGGAGTCTGGGCAGATCAAGGTAACTAGAGTTAGTACACTGGTTAAGGGAAAGCCACACAGAAAGGCAGAATTCTTCCTAGATCAGTGCATGTTTGTGAGGAACCTACACAAGCTAGAAACCATCAAAAAGATTAGAAGGAATAACACCCAGACACATGTACGAAAATTCCTGTTCCTACCCGCTAGGATTTTGCCTTAATTAGTGGGATAAAAATCAGTTCTAGACTAGTCTCATCCACAAGAGTTAAAAAACAATACCAGAAAGGATAAAACTATTTCCAAGTAACTTAATCAAAGAACACATCTCATAAATATCTGTAAAAATACAAAAACACCCTGTACCAATAATGTCTGGCATGCAATCCAATGTAAAGAAGCAGGAAATTATAACCAATAATAAAGAGAAAAATAATTAATCAACTGAAACTGACCCCAAAATTACAAAGAATGAATAGATAAGGAAAATACAACTGCATTCCACATGTTCAAGAAATTAAAGGATGAATAGAATGTTAAATAGGAATACAAGAGATAAAAGAAAGAACCAAATCAAATATATAGACATAAAAACTCTAAAAGTGGGAGGAAATTTTAGAAATAAAGAATATCATGTGACTTAACTACACGGTGAGAGTTTCAAAGATGTGTGTATGTCAAAACTTAGCAAAGTACACTCTTTAAATATGTGCAGTTTATTATAGATCAATAAACTATACCTCAATAAAATTGAGAGAGACAAAAAGAGAGATCCTCAGCCCCCACTCTACTTCTGTGAAAGAGATTAGTCTATTACTTATATATGGTGGATTTAAGATATTTAAGTCTCAGTATAGTATCACTTAGAGTCCTCATTGCTTCAGTGGCAAATTCTTCAACCCCCAGTTTCCTTGTTCTCTTAACACTATAACACTGAACTGACAGTTGCAGAAACGAAAATACAACCCTCAAGCCAGGGCCAGTGGCACACACCTGTAGTTCCAGCTACTCAGGAGAATGAGGAAGGAGAATCACAATCACTACAGCCTAAGAGCTTGTGACCAACCTGGGCAACACATTAAGACCCCGTCTCAAAATTAAAAACCAAAAAATACAATTCTCAGTCTATAGTGATACTACTATCATTCTCTACTTCTACCTATAACACTTTACTCACAAATGACTAATTATTGGGGTGGAGGACATGAAAGCAAACAGTCTTTTCAGACTAGTGGCTCAGAGGAGACCAAGTTTCTCAGGCAGTCTCTGATGTAAGAGAAACCCTAGATAAAATTTTTCTTGATTCTGGGTATGTTATTATTAGTAGAGATCCTATAGAAAGTTTTTCACTAGGTTGTCTTAATTTTCAGTGTTTTGTATTTCACTTTTGTTTCTTAACAAATATTTTAGCAGACACTGCTGTTCATACATCATTTTGTATCGCAAACCTGAAATTGCATATACTAAACACTTTTAGTTTGCTTGAGACTTACTTTTCCTTAATAATTTGTAGCTGATTTTATAATGTGAATGTCTTTTTAACATTGTAACCATTCTCAAATCTACTTATATACAAGTAATATCCAGAAAAAAGACTTTATAGAAATAAATTTTATTCACAAACACATTATTTTACATCAGACACAAACCTTGAAATGGGATGTTTTATTTTATTTTATTTTTTTGTTTTGTTTTGCTTTTTTATTTTTTGCTTGTTTTGTTTGGTTGTTTGGTGTTGAGGATTGACACCAACAGTGCTCTACCACTGAGCTACATCACCAGCTCTTTATTTATTTTTATTTTGAGATAGGATCTCACTAAGTTGCCCAGGCTAGTCTTAAACTTGAAATCCTCCTATCTCAGTCTTCTGATTAGCTGGGATTACAGGTTTCCACCACCACACTCAAAAGAAATTTAGGATATTTCTGAGCACCTTATACTGCTTGAATTTTAGCTTGCATATATGAACTATGACCAACCAGCTTAACTTAATCACAAATGATGTTTTAATATTATTTCCTTACAATATTTTTTATCACATACTCATGATTCTAACAGAAAAAAGTTAAAGTATGACAATAGTTGGATTCAAGGGAATCTGAATTTTTCTATGAAGATATTTAGGCTTAATCATAATGTTCAAGACCATGTACAAATGTTTTGTTAAAGAAGAAAACTCATCTAATGACTTCCTACTGTCTCAACTGGTGTTGAGGATATACATGTCATAGACTAATAAAATTCAATTGGAAAGGAAGCATACTTTATTAGTCTTGTCTTTCTAGGAAACTCTCCCCGAAAACCTTGGATTGGGCTTCACATTGCCCCCCTGTACTCACGTATGTTGAAGGCAAAACATACCCAGCCCATGGCAAATCCCTCATCTACAAACCCAGTAACATTTTCAAAAAAAAAAAATGTTAGGCTAGTTTGGTACTGCTTATCCTTAGCAATCCCTAATTTTGATAATTACTTCTAATCATTTTTGCTTAATTCTATGGATATCTCCATAAAGTTTTGATGTCAGAGGTTTCGTTTTAAGCATACAGGTGAAGATATAGACTAGCAAATTACAGAATGAGGAAGGTTTTCTCTGCTGGCACCACTGGAATCCCTTGCTTATTATTTGATTCTTTATCATATCCATGTATAACTATTTAAACATTTCAAAATATGCCCAAATATGCTAGATAAGATTTCCAAGGAATGCCAGCCTAGATATATCTATTATCATAACTATGCCTTACAAATGTGCCCATATAATAAGAGGAAAGAGGTAGAAACAGGCCTTCTTTCCTGCCTAAATTAATAGTTTTTATACTGCCACAATAATACAAAGGCCAATAGGAACCAATTCATAGGCTCACTCCTCTATACACTGGTATGTACATTCTATACTGCCATTCTACCACTTACTTATTGTGTAGTTCTTTTGAATCCTATTTTTTCCCAGTGCTATAACCATAAGTCTCATCCCTCAAAACTGATTCTTATTTTGGTGCCAAGCATTTTTCATTAAAATTCCAAATTCATTGTTTTTTTTTAGGGGTGAGAGTTGGGAAGACATGAAGAGATCAGAGAACAATATGAAGTTGGACGTGCTAGTCTTCATCATTTCCCTGTAAACAGTTTACTAGTTTTTCTCTTACCATCTCTATTCTATTGCTTATATTTGTATGATACAGGCTGTGTTCTATAGTTTTAACTTGCCTATATTGTCCTGTCCTTGAAAAGTGAATTTAATATCTTCTCTGGAAGTTCAACACATCTCCTGCAGAGTACATTCTTCATAGGATTCCAAAGGAAACTTGCCAGAAACTGGCTATCCTTAACATAGAATATAGTTTAAAAAATCAAAACCCAGTTCTTCAATAGCATTGGGGAACTGTAATGCACTTCCCCCACCCCACCCCACACACATACATATCCATTCAGAATCTTGGAATATAACCTTATCTTCACAAATATTAAAGATCTTGAAAAAAGATCATCCTGAATGAGGGTGGAACCTAACTACAATAAGGATTATCCTTATTAAAAAAAAGACTGAAAAAGAAAAGGTAAGAGAAACACAGACATAAGGAAGATAATCAAGTGAAGTTAAAGGCAGGATTGCAATTATGCTGCCACAAGCCAAGGGACACTCAGAACTACCAAAAGAAGGAAGAAGAGGGGAGGAGGATCCTCCTCTAGAGTCTGCCAATACCTTAATTTTGGATTTCTGGCTTCTAGAACTATGAGAGAATTAAACTTCTGTTGGGTTAAGAAACCAGCAATTTGTTAGACCAACCTTAGGAAATCAATACATCATCATAAGTCCCAAACTTCTTCTATGAAGAACCAGATGGTAAACTGGGCACAGTGTCACACATCTGTAATCCCAGCAGCTCGGGAGGCTGAGACAGTAGGATCAAGAGTTCAAAGCCAGCCTCAGCAAAAGTAAGGCACTAATAAGCAACTCAGTGAGACCCTGTCTCTAAATAAAATATAAAATAGGGCTGGGGAAGTGGCTCAGTGATCAAGTGCCCGTGAGTTCAATCCCCAGTACCAAAAAAAAAAAAAAAAAAAGAACCAGATGGTAAATATCTTAGGCTTTATAGACAATACAGTCTCTGTTGAAAATATGCAACCAGATGGGTGTGGCTATATTCCTGTAAAACTTTACTTACAAAAATAAGCAGGCCAGATTTAGCACATAAGCTGTAGTTTCCTGACATGATATAACTCATACTTAAATTTTAGCTACACATCTAGATCATACCAATCGATTAAATAGTCTAAAACCTATATTTATTTTCTATATACTTTTTCTCTTTCAGAGAAAGAGAAACCCTACCTACTCAAATCCTACAGTTTTTATTTCCAAAATTTAATCTCAAAATACATTTCAGACTTTTTCTTTAATCCCCCCCACCAAGTCAACAAAGAGTAGGATCAGGGTTCTGGTAGCCCTCCCCAGACTCTTCCATCACTAAGGTAAGTACAATAAGAAGGCAGTAGTCTTCTTTAACACCTTGGCCATCTCACATATCTACATATTCTTCAGCAGTTAACAGCTAATTACCTCCACTGACCTCTTCATTCTGGACGTGAGAATGTGATTTCTCAAACATACCAATACCAACTATCTTTCCTTTGATATATGTATTCTTATGCCCAGAGCCACCATCTATAAGAACCTTTATTATCCAATGAATCTGAAGTGTGCTTTCTCTTCTTGTTTCATTATCATTTTCTTCTATCCGACTTATGTTGATTTCCTCCCAATGCTATCAAGCACATTTTCCTTCCCAAAGCATTTCTTCCTTCTTTTTCCTTAAGCAACCTTAATTTAATCAAGCCAGCATTTACTCAAACCGTTTTACTCTGTCTTCAGCATATATAAAACTGTTAATCTTCCTTATGTAGGAAAATAAACATAACACATACCCTGCATACCACTGCAACTGCTCTTCTGTGTCCACACGTTAAGATCTCTGGATGAATACTGCTTTTTGCATCCTTCTGCAATGCAGCTCTGTTAATTCCGGAAATTTCCACAGTAAACTCAGTCTGTCAGTTACCATGGAAACTGCCTGCTTCCTGGCACTACTAGCAAAATGAGTATCTTTGCCTAAATCTAAAATGAGGCAAAAGGAAAAACTGAAAAAAGAAAAATGTCCAAAAGAATTGCTCAAACACTTCAAAGAGAAATTTTCACATTCTAATATATTCAGAATGTATTAGACAAATTAGGCCTGCAGTATTTTAAAGCAATACTGATTTAAGAAGAAAAAATATGTATTTTTATAGTCAAGAGTAATATTAAAGAGGACAAGGAGAACATTCATGGTTGTACCTTACTGCCATAGATTACATATTCCCTAGGAGCTAATCCTATGTCAGCTATACTCAGAGCTTACCATTATAATAGTTTTTACGGACTATGCTTCATATAGAAAATGTTAGGAAAGCTGCCATAAACCAACAGGCTATATATTTTCTTAGCATCATTTCCTTATTTGGGCCCCAAACTCCAATGGTGGTTAAAAATCCCTTCCCCATTCTCCACGTATATAAGAAATCAGAGTAGTTAAAAGTATATCTCAGGGGACTGGGGTTGCACCTCAGTGGTAGAGTGCTTGTCTAACATACACAAGACCCTGGGTTTGATTCCCAGCACTGCAAAAACATTAATGTTGCATTCAATTTCAACATGGCTAGTGAGACCTAACTAATCCAGTCCTAAATTAATTTTTTTTTAAAAAAGTGTATCTCAGAATTTTCTATTGACAAAGTAGCCTTACTAGTACTCTCAGAACATTAGACATAGCTGACCATAATCTCTTTCCACCTGCTCTTAGAAAACAGTGCTGGATTTCCATAAAACCAAACACAATTGATTTGTTTCCTCTCAAGCATCTTTCTTTTTCCCTGTCCCTTCAACCTTTAAATGTTACATTTTCTTGGTGCTCAGTCCTGTATCCAATTATCTCATCAAAATACATATTTACTCTGTTCCCAGGCAGCCTTATAATCTATATGCTGACAACTCTTTAACTTTGTATCTCCAACTTATAATCCTTCCTCTGGCACCGGACTTAATTTGATAACCAAAGTATGCAATATTGATATACTGAAAATATATATATATCTTGATATTGCATACTTTGGTGTAGCTTTGATACACACACACATACACACACACACACACACACACACACACACACACATATATATACATACATACATACATAGACACACATGTATTTTTTCTTCATATCTCTAATAGTATATTTCATAGGAATCTCATACTTATCTAAAATTGAACTCTTGTTCTTTTATTTATATCCCTTCATCCACAAATGTTCCTTAGTAGTATGACAAATAAATCCATTCATTAAATCCAACATTCTGTCAGACACTATAAACACCTTCCCCTTTTCACCACCCACATTCAAATTATTATTGATGTTTGTTAATCGTACTCGTTGGAGTTTTCCCATTTCTATCTCCATTATCATCAATCTAATTTCATCATCACCCATCAAATTTCAATCATAAGACCAGAGACTTATTAGGGTCCCCTAATTCCATTAGGGTCCCCTAATGAATCCTTCTAATATGATTTCAATACAGCAGCCAGAACAATCACCTTGGAATGTGTATCAAATGGTACCACTCACCAGTTTATAACCTGTCTATAGGTTCCCTATGCACTTTGGATTTCATCCCAATTTTTTTTTAACAAAGCACTACATTATGAGGCCCATCTCTCCACTGACTACCTCTTCATCTTTTTAATCCTACATACTTTTCCTTCCTTATTCAATCATTTTCTAAATTGGCATTCTTTTCATTCTATGAAAAGCCTAATTTTTCCCATGCTGACAATTTAAAATACTTCTATTGCCTCCATTTGGAACACTTCCTTCAATGAAAACTCACTCAGATTTAGAGGCCTTTACTGTGTCTCTACTCAAAAAAATCAGGCTGGCCCTCCTTTTAGTCTTTGTTTGTTGGGGGGAGGGTTGGTACTTAGAACTGAGTCCAGGGGAACTCTATCACTGAGCTACACCCTGACCCCTTTTTATTAAGACAAGGTCTCATTAAGTTGCCAAGGCTGGCCTCAAACTTGTGATTGTTCTGCCTTAGTCTCCTGACTAGCTGTAACTCTGGGCACACACCACCATGCCCAGTTATACATAATCTTGATGTTTGCATCTACCTCTAAACCTTAAGCTTCATTTAGTAGCAATAACATCTCATTTTCAACAAGAAATACCCAAGCCAACACCACAATAACTCGCAGATGGTGGGCATTCAATAAATTTATGACAAAACATATGCTGGGCTGCGTTGGTTTCTGATGCTATCAGTTGCTCCCAATTCTCAAATGTTCTCCTAGACTCTTTATCTCAATATCCATTCCCCAGACTCTCCTTTTTTGCATCCACTCAAGCTCCAAGATAAGGAAAAATTTATATCTGACCATGGTAGCTCTTCTGTCAGGAAAGAGGTAATAAGAACCATCTGTGTAAAGCCACAAGGTTCTCTACATCAGTGATCCTTGATGAGGGATAATTTTGTACCCCAGAGGTCATTTGGCAATGTCTGAAGATATTTTGTTACAACTCAGGGAGGCAGGTGCTACTGACATCTAGTGGGTAGAGTCCAGGGATGGTGCTACATTTCCTACAATGCACAGAAGGGCCACCACAACACTCTTCCAGCCTCAAATGTCCATAATGCCAAGACTGACAAGATACAAATACTTTAAGTTTCTCCTAAGATAGAAGAGCCAAAAACTACGAATCTATAAAGGACAAAATATGTTTTAATTAAACACACACACACTATACCAGCGCAAAACTCTTCTTAAAGAGTAAAAACATTTTTAATTCAAAATAAAAAAATATAGTTACTTTTAAGGAATTAGCTTAACACATAATACACCTACACAATTTAATAAATGCTGTATAACGTTAAGAAGGTAAATACTAATTTAAAAATATCTTTGCGATGTACTAAGAAAAAAATCAAGTTACAAAGCAGTATTGAATAAAGCTTTTTGTGAAGATTTTTAAATAAGCTTAAAAACTTATCACTTTTACTTACTGATTAAGTGAAATCTTAGCAAACTTTTAAAAATATGTAATTGGATACTTTTATTGTATATTTTAATAAGTTTTATACATTCTGGTACCTAATAAGTTTTAGGTACACAAAAACATATTATAATTAACAGGTTTATCTTTGGAGAGAAATATCAAGGGCATGAAGCTTACCTTTTATCTGACAATTTTCTGAACCAACTGAATACTCTTACCAGAAGCATATGTCATTCATTTTTTAAACATAGCATAAACTATCGCTATAGATAGTAAGATTATGGGCCATATTGGGTTCCTTCATTATACTTTTCTTTATTAAAAAAGGAGAGAAACACTAGATTTTTTTTCCTTTTTTTTTTGAGATGGGGTCTTGCTATGATGCTCAGGTGAGTGGGCCTGAAATTCTAGGGCTCCTCTTACTTTACCTCCCAAGTAGCTGAGACTACAAGAGTCAGCCACCACACCCAGCTCATAAATATTCTTTCTAAAGCACAATAAAATGAATATACTCCCACAAGTCATCTAGGGAAATCCAACTGCTTAGAGGTGGTCTATACTTGCTGTAATACAGCAAATTACTCTAGGTTAATCTTCAAAGTACATTCAAAATACTTCTTAAAGATTTTATGGTTTTTTTTTAAATATTTTTTTAGTCATTGCTGGACCTTTATTTTTAATTTATTTGTATGTGGTGCTGAGAATTGAACCCAGGGCCTCACATGTGCCAGGCAAGCACTCTACCTCTGAGCTACCACTCCAGCCCCAAGATTTTATGTTTCTAATACCATGACAAGGGGAAAAAATAGAAACAAAATTTGTCACAATACTATTCTATAGGCATAAGAACTGAATTCAATACAACTCTGTGTTAACATATTTATCATCAAGTATCTAGAGTGCTAAAACACACAGGTCCTTTGAGAACAAGGACAGAAAACCACAATTACAACCTATTCATATAACTTTGTTATCATTCTGGCTTTTTTTTAATTGAAGTATTACTTACATATAGTGAAATCCAAAATTATAAGCATACAGTCCAATGACTGAGTTCTGACAAAGGAATACAGCCTTATAAACTTGTAAGATATAACACTCTACCACCCCCAGAAAGTTCACTTGTGCCATTCTTGTCAATCTCCCCAAGGCAAGTACTATTCTGATCTTAATCACAACAGATCAGTTTTGCCTGTTCCGAAATTTCACATACATAGAATCAAACAGTGTGTTCCCTTTTGTGTATTGCTAATGCTTCTCAACATTTTTGGATGGGCACCGATATGGTTGTGAATATTGTTATACTGTCCATTTTATTGGTGAAGAGTTATTTACTGAATTATATGCCACAGTTGTTTATCCATTCTGAACATTTGGGTTCTTTCTAGTTTGGGGTCTATTATGAATAAAGTTTTTATGAACATTTGTATAGGAGTTTTTTAGAAGACATTTCAACCTTTGTAAATAAAAAGTAGAATTGCTAGATCAAGAGGTAGGTTAGGATAGACTTTCTATTGTATTTATATACAGTCTTAACTTTTAGCCATTGGGGGGAAATATAGTAGTACTACCTTATTTTAATTTGCTAACATTCTTAAGCCATGTTTTCCATGTATTTATTATCCATTCCTACACCTTCTTTGTGAAATGTCTATTCAAATCTTTAACCCAGTTTTGAATCTTGGAAGTTGTAGTAGTTCATTACATACACAAAAGTCCTTTGTCAAGTATATGCACTCAATATTTTCTCTTGATTATATGACTTGCGTATATATGTTTCTTAGAAATGTTTGATGAGCATTAAAATTTTATTTTGGTAAAAATCCTGTGAAGTAACTATATATATGTATGTGTGTGTCCACTAGACTTTCTATTCTATTTCACTGATCTATTTCTCTATTTCTTATCCTTCCACAAAGCTTTAATTATTGCAGCCTTATAGTAAACACTGAAATCAACTTATTCTTTTACAATTATTTTGTGTGTTTGTGATATTGAGGATTCAATGTAAGGGTGCTTACCACTGAGCTACATTCCCAGGCCTTTTTTATTTTCAGAGAGTCTTGCTAACTTGCTAAGGCTTTCCTCAACCTTGTGGTCCTCTTGCCTCAGCAGGCTAAAAAAATTTTGACTATTCTATGTCCTTTAATTTTTCATGTGAATTACAGAATCAAAATATCAAATTACATATATTTTTAAAAGTTTGCTAAGATTTCATTGAATCAAGAAGTTGAAGTGTTAAGAACAGACATACTACTGATATTAACTTCCAATACATGAAAATGGCACCTTCTTTGTTGTTGTTTTTTCAGTGGTGCTAGGAATCAAACCCAGGGCTATCCACATGTTAGACAAGCACTCTACCACTAAGCTATACTTCCAGCCTCAGAGTGTAGAATAGTGATCCATGTTTTCAAGTCTTTACCTCTCAGAAAGAAAAATCTTAAGGTACTTTTCTTTAAATGTATCCCTAACTACTTTAAGCTTTTTCAAGATACTACAATCATTCTGAAACTTTATTTTCCATGTTTTTTTTTTTTAACTAATAAACCTTTTTTAAAAAATTGATTTGGGGGCTGGGGTTGTGGCTTAGTGATAGAGCACTTGCCTGGTACATGCAAGGCCCTGGGTTCAATCCTCAGCACCACATAAAAAGAAATAAATAAAATAAAGGTATTTGCCCAAATACAACTAAAAAATAAACATTTAAAATACAAATTTGATTTGGTATGATCTTCAGATATCCTGTGATTTTGCTAAGGCCACTGAATAAGTCTAGTAATTCTGGCAGACTAGGATTTATTACATGTGCAATCATATCATCTGTTCAAAAACATACTGGCTTGATCTTTCATTACAATCTTTAGGTCTTCTAATTCTTTTTCTTGTTTTATTACTGGCTAGGACTTTAAGTAAAATGAGAAACAACTGGTGAGTATAAACTTTCTTGCCTGGTTATCAATCAGGAATAAGCCAAAGAATCTTTCATCACTAGTATGATATTAACTGTAGGTTTTTGTTGTAGATGCCCACTAACAGACTGAGAAATATTTCCTTCTATTCCTAATTTAGTCAGAAATTTTTATTGGTGAATTTTGAATGTTGTCCAATACTTCTTCCATGTCTACTAAAATGTTTAGAAGCTTTTTCTCTCTTACTATATTAAGAAGTATATCAATGGATTATACTGATGATTTTCAAATGCCTAATTAAAATGAATTTCATTTGGTTGTGATATGCTATCCTTTCTATACATTGCTGAGGATTTTCAAATAGATGTTCATTAAGCATAGTGGTCTATAATTTTCTTTTTTATATAATGTCCTTGTCTTGTTTTTATATTAGGATTATGTTAATTTTATAAAAACATGTTGAGAAATGTTCCCTATCACAATTTCTGAAAAGTTTTATAGATTTGACATTTTTTTTCTTTTTTTCAGTGATAGGGATGGAAGCCAGGCTTTCACACATACCTGGCAAGCACAGTTTACCCAATAAGCTAAACTTTACCCAGTGAGCTACACCTAAGCCATTTATTTCTTCTTTTAATATTTGATAAAATTTACCAGGAAAGCCACATAGCCCCCCACATTTCCTTTGTGGGAATGATTTTAACTATAAATTCAATTTTGTTTTATAAATGAAAAGATTTGGATTTTTCATTTTTCTTGTGTTCGGTTTAATTATGTCAATAACTCTGACTAATAAAGGTTGGTTAATTTATTGGCATAAAGTTATAATTTGATTTCCATAATATGCTGTTGTGTTCAGGGGATCTGTGATGATATGCCCTCCTTCATTCCTGACAATGATAACTTAGATTTCCTCTTTTCTTTGCTATGTCTTGTTAAAGGTACGTCACTTTTACTGATCTTTCCAAGAAACAACTTTTGAAATGGTGCATATTCTTTACTCTTCATCCATTCTCTATTTCATTGATTTCTGTTCTTAACCTTTATCTTCTACCTACTTAAGTATTTAATTCATTCTTTTCCTTAAAGTTATTTATTACTCTTCTAATGATTCTATGTTGTACATTGCCTAGACATTTCAATATTTAGCAACAACATCACATTCTTTTCCTGATTCATTCAAACCATAATCATTTCCTCAACTGGGTTTAATTCATGTCTATTCAATTAAAAACACAATTCCTAAATTAAGAAATATTTAAATTTGGGCATGCAACTCAGTGACAGAATACTTGACTTAGCAAGCACAAAGCCCTGGTTTTTTTTTGTTTGTTTGTTTGTTTGTTTGTTTTTTGGTTCAATCCTCAGAACCAAAACAAAACAAATATGTATGTGTGTGTGAGATCAGTTATAAAAGGGTATAATTCCTTTAGTCAATAAGCTTAATTTTAAAAGCCCATTTAATAGAGAGATTTCCAGATAAATATGCCTTTAGTCTTCCCTTGCTTCTGAAACATTTTTCACAGGATTTAAACTTACAGTATAAAAGAGAAAAGGAGAAGAGGCAACACTAAAGATGAAATAGCAATAAATTTTTGGAAGAGCAAAAGTAAACTATAAAACCCACAAAAGTGCATGAATGAAGATTAGGGTTAAGGGCTCATTTTAATGACATTATTAAAATTCTATGTAAGAAGCAATTAGATCCTTAGATGGCCTCAACCAGGGGATGGTCCCTCTTTTGCCTAAGTAGGTGACACAAGGCTATTAATTCTGGAGAAACTATACTGAAAAGATACCAGAGTGTTATGATTTGATTATGAGATCTCCCCCAAAAAGCTTATGTGTCAGTGCATGGAGGAATGTTCAGAGGTGAAATGATTTATATATGATAAGAACTATAAACTCATCAATGCATTAATTCATGATGGATTAATAATTTGTATGGACTACGAGGTAGTAACTACAGGCAGGTGTAGTCATGACTGGGTATGATTGGAAGGTGTGCACATGGAGATATATTTTTGTCCCTGGCTCCAGGAGCGTACGCGCTCGCGCTCTCTCTCTCTCTGCTTGTTGGGTGTCATGAGCTAAGCATTTTTCCTCCTCCATGAGGCTTTGCCTTATCTCAGTTCTGGAGCAACAAAGTCAGCCCACCATGGACTGAACCTCTGAAACTGTGAACTACAATATACTTTTCTTCCTCTAAATTGTTCTTCTCAGATATTTTGGTCACAGCAATGAAAAGATGACTAACAGGCACAGAGAAGAAATACAGTAAGGTGGATTGTATAAAAGCAAAGGAAATATACCTCACCTTCTTTGCTTAGTATGAGTCCCAGAATTTTAGCAGCTGGATATATACAACTAGGTTTAGCAACATAGTCTACACCCTATCCAACTCTTATGTATCCTTAAACAGAGACAAGAAAAAAAGAGTAGACTAGCCCAAGAGAAAAAAGGAAAAGACCTCCAGATGCTAACACTTGGGAATCCTCCAAAGGAAAAAAGCAAGTGCTTTTCTTTCACTTCACTGTAAGTCCCACCAGTGAAATTTCAAAGTTTCTAATCAAATTCTTGTTGTCTTATTGTCTGTGTGTGTATGTGTGTGTGTGTGTGTGTACATGTATGTGTGTGTGTGTGTGAGAAGGGGGGAGGAAGAGAGAAAACACACACACACACACACACACACACACACCCCCAAGAAACAGCCAAAGAAAAGAACAAAAAGAGAGAGAGAACACATAAAGTCAAAGGGGAAAAAAGGTTTAAAAAAAAAAAAAACCCAGGAATTAAAACTAAGAGGTCCAAATCCTGAAGTGAAGGTCCATCAGGAAGGCTCATAAAATAAACTGCTTTTCCTAGTATGAAAGACTGTTGCTTCTACACTGAAAAATTCCAGTAAGGATAAGGTGGAGGAAAGAAGAAAAGGAGGAGAATAGAAAGGGGGGTAGGGGAGCAGATGTAGTGAGATTTCAGACACTAGGAAAAAAGACAAAATCCCACAATCAACCACAAAGAAAACAGCAGTCACATTCCAAGATACAGGAATCACAACTAGAACTGACTTTTTAAAGTAATCCTACAACACAGAAAACATTGGAGCAATGCCTCCAAAATTCTGAAGAAAAATTTCTACTCCAGAATGCTACAGCCAAAAAAAATTGTTATGAGGATTAGTAGGATGAAGAATTTCCCAACATACAAAAACAAAACAAAAAAAAAAAAAATTCTTCAAAAAAAGTACTCTTATCTCAGGAAGATTTAGAAAGTATACTCTACTGAAATAAGGGTAAAAACTTAGAAGAAAACATAAAATTCCAGAAACAAAGAATCAAAATCATGCATTCACAAATCTTTATAAAGTGATGTTAAAGTACACCTACTCCAAATTACAGAAATAGTACAGATGGACAGCTGACTCTTAAATAGAAAAAAAGAACTGAGGGTCAACTGAAGTATTTAATCATGTTGACAGAAAAGTCAGTGATCCATTTAATAAGGTGATGTTAACTCTCAGGAAAACAAATTTGCTAAATAACCATAATATTATCATGCTAAGTCTCAACTATAAATAATAATTTGAAAAAATAAATTTTCTTTACATAGCAAACTTTCTTAACAGACAAAAGTTTCCAGAAACTTGCCTACACTACAAAGGCAAGGTCCTCATGATACTCTAAACTTAATCAAAACTCAAAACTTGCTACCCAATAGAAATAGTTGATAAACTCATCAGGAGCAAAGAATCCAGATATTTAAAAAAAAAAAAAAAAAAGTAGGCCTTTTCAGTACTGTGGGTTAAAGAATAAAGTACTAACACCATCTTTAATGTCTGCTATGAAGAAAAATGATTTATAACTCCAAAACTAAACTCATTTTTAGTATACATGCAACTCATTCATTTCTCCAAATAAGTATTCCAGAATAAACATCCACTACCTCAACTATAAAAATCAAGTCAGAAATTTATATCCCTGAATTGTGAGGAGTAGGAGGCCACAGAATAAGTTCAACCACTCCTATTACCTCTGCCACCTCGTTGAGAAATGCTTCCCCAATAAATAGCAGCTGGCTTATGAAACTGTACCACAACCATCCAGGGAACTAACATAGACTGGATACCACTAAACTTACAACTTTCAGAAGTACAATAATACAAGCTTTAAAATATTATTCACAGAGCAGTATTATTCTCTATAGTCAAAAGGTGGAAACAACCCAAATGTCCAACAACAAATGAATAGCTAAACAAAATATTACACATATATACAAAAAATATTTACCCTTTAAAAAGGAGGGAAACCCTAATATATGGTGCAACATGAAAGAACCTTGAAGACATTGTGCTGAATGAAATAAACCAAGCACAAAAGAACAAATACTGTTATGATTCCATTAGGTGAGAAATATTAAGTTCAGTGGTCCATTTTCAGAATACAGCATTTATCCTTAATTGGGATGTAAGATCCAATTGTAGCCATTGGATCTCTCTCTCATCCCCCTCACAACTCCCCAACTGACTATATAAAATAGTGACTGTCCCTATTCTAATTCAATTCTATAATCTTTCCTTTGCCTGCCCCAATTTTAAAATCAGATTATAATTCCAAACTCTTCCTTATCAGGGCAAGGCGCAGTGCTGTGTTAGGGATAAAAGCAGGCAGACTGCCCGTCCTAGTGTGCTTGCTAGCCAAGTTCAGTAGCACACCCTTTTGGCAGAAGTAAAGTTTGCCTTACCCACCCACTTCCAAGCATGTTTGATTTTTTGCAGCACCTTGATATTTCTCAGAGTTAGGTAACCAGAGTACTCAAATTCATAGAAACATAAAGTAGAATGATGATTAGCAGGTTCCAGGGACGAAAGACAAAAGATTATATGAGGGGTAGAGTTTCAGTATGAGAAGATGCAAAAGTTCTGGATATGAATAGGAGTGATGGAATACACAACAACGTCAAAGTACTTAATGCCAAGGAACTATAGTCTTAAAATGATTTACATGAAAAAAAAAATATATATATATATCACAAAAAGAAAGGGGGAAAAAAAGGCAGGCCAAATAAGCCCTCCTTCACACACACACAAAAAAAAAAAAATCCACAGATTCAACAAATTTGGGTTTTAAAACATCAATTAACTTGTACCTACAAATATTTATACCATTACTACTACTCTAAGTGCTCCGCCACAGAAACATAGAAATTCCACATTTTGCCACAATTGTTTCAAAAAAACTTCAGAGATGAAAAAAAAAACCTGTCTAGTTTATATACACTAATTATTTTTATACTTAGAAATATACCAGAGATGTCTTGAGGACTATTTTGAAGGAAAAAAGTAGACAAGATTACAGTCCTCTCCTGGCTCACAGTCACAGCAGTCCTTCCATGAACTCTTTCCTGAGACTTCATATGAAGAAAAGTAGTACAAAAATAGCTTATTTCATTCATATTCTTGCTCTCTCTCTCATCCCCCTCACAACTCCCCAACTGACTACATAAAATAGTGACTGTCCCTATTCTAATTCAATTCTTAATTTGAGATCAGAGTTAAATGACAGCCAAGGTCATAGAGATAGTGACAATGCTGGGATAGAAACAAGGATTCCTACATTTCTAAAGTTTTCACAATTTAAACAACAATGTCTAGACAATTCATAATTACTCTTCTACCTTTTAAGATATAGCTTTACTAAGTAGTTTATCATAGAATTTAGAAGATTAGTGATTACTGGAGACTTTAAAACTACTCCTAGATGTTCTATAGCACAACTTGTGTCTTTGTTCAAATGTAATAAATATGACATCCTGTAATCCTCTTGCCCCTTAAACTTAAAAAGTGGTTCCAAAATATTTAAGAGTCAAAATATATCTGTACTCATCATCATTTATTTCCTGTGTTAACTTTTAAACTAGTGTTTCTTCTTGCTTGATGATTCTGATAAGCCATAAAGATAAATGGGCTGATCATTCAGAAAAACAACTATGTGCATTTTTAAGGATTCAGTACACCGACAGTATTCAACCATTATTCATCATGATAAAAACAGAATTTAACAGAAGATTTACTTCTGTGTGTCAAATTTATGTACTGAACATGATTTTAGCATAAACCAGCCACATTTATAAGAACATCAAAAAGATTTATATGCTAATGCAATCCAAATCTGATAAAAATTTAAAAGGTAGCCATACATTTTTTTCTTTGATCTTCCTTTGTACTTCTTGGTTAAACATCTTAATCTTTTGTTTTAAGACCCAAAATGTGGTGAGCCGCTTCTGCCGTTTCTGCAGACTATGGTCGCCATTACGAGATGGCGCTGGCTCCGCTGTGGTATGTGACAAACAACTCCTTATCTGAGAGAGTTGGCACATGATTTTTCATCACCCTGTGAGAGAGTTCCACGCGGCAGCTTTGCATTGGGGCTTGGGATGCTTTATTAAGGCTGGGAGGGCATCCGGGAGGAGGAGAAGAAGAAAGAATAATAAATATCAAGGGCCCGAATAAAACTACTGAGAGAAGATTTCGGAGTTGCGTCTTCCTTGCGGGCAAGGGGTCGCGACAAGTGGTGCCGAAACCCGGGAAAATCAGAACTCTCAGTAGTCAGGGGTGGTGCACCGGTTAGTCCCAGGTAAGTGGGATCCGCGATCAAAGCGGGGTCAGTCCCCAGGTAAGGGGGATCCGCGTTCAAAGCGGGGTCAGTCCCCAGGTAAGGGGGATCCGCGATTAAAGCGGGGTTAGTCCCAGGTAAGTGGGATACGCGAAGAAAGCGAGGCAGCTCCTCTGTCTGTAATGAAAGAGGAAGCCTTGCATTTTATTGCAGCCGCGCCGTGTACTTTTGCGTCTACTTTCGCTTTTGCTTTCTGTGTCTCTTTCGCTGTGTCAGTGTGTTTTTGTTGTCTGTATTTTTTTTGTCGTTGTGTCATGGGTGCCACATCTTCAAGTCCGCTTCTTCTGGCCCTAGATGGCCTGTTACGTTCCAAGGGACTGGAAGTGAAGCATAGTACACTACAGAGATTTTTACAAAAGGTAGATATCGCTGCACCGTGGTTTGCATTTTCGGGCAGCCTTACTGCGCCTAGTTGGGATAAATTAGGCAAAGATCTTGATTTTGCATCTGAGCACGGCATGTTAGAGGGTGGGGTGATACCCCTTTGGAAAATGGTCCGTGGTTGCCTTACGGATGGCAGATGCCAGGAAGCACTTGCTAAAGGACAGGAGGTTTTAGAGCGATTACATGAGGAAAAGTCGGAGACGACAGAAAGCGAAGTGACTCGAGAAGAGGGGAGTGTGCGGAACATGACACGGGGGAGGAGACGGTTGTATCCAGATCTCAGTACGCTGCGTACACCCCCATGCGAAAGTGGGTCAGAGGAGGAGGAGGATGAGGAGGAAGAGCTCGGGAGGCTGTCTTGTCAGCTAGGGAGTTTAGCTACAAAAAAAGGGAACAAAAAGAAACAGGAGCTCAGGAAAAACGATCCCCCGGATCCACCGCCGTATGGTGGGGGCACTTCGGGGAGAGCTTTCCATGCCCAAACATGGAGGGCTGTTCACGCTGAGATGGGTCTTGCTTATCCAGTTTTTCAGGATGACAACAGGGGAAGAGTCCATGAACCCTTAGATTTTAAAATTGTAAAGACCCTGGCGGAGTCTGTGCGCACTTATGGGGTGGATGCCGCTTTCACACTGACTCAGGTGGAGAATCTATCTAGATACTGTATGACTCCCTCTGATTGGGCTAGCCTTGTTCGGGCTTGCGTTTCCCTGGGTAAATATCTGGACTGGAGAGCATTCGTGCTAGAGGGCGCAATAGAGCAGGCCGCCCAAAACCATGCGGCGGGACATCCCCATTGGGACAAGGATATGCTCTTAGGGCAGGGTAGATTTGCAAATCAACAGACAGGATTTCCTCTTGAGGCATATGATCAAATTAACAACATTTGCATTCGGGCATGGAAGTCGCTTCCAAATAGAGGAGAGGTGTCTGGTAATTTGACCAAGATTCTACAAGGCCCTACAGAACCCTTTTCAGATTTTGTAGCAAGGATGGTGGATGCCGCTGGAAAGATTTTTGGGGATCCTGATAGAGCCATGCCCCTTATCAAGCAATTGGTCTTTGAGCAGTGCACTAAGGAATGTAAAGCAGCAATCACTCCTTATAAAAATAAGGGCATAGAAGCATGGATGAAAGTGTGTAGAGAGATTGGAGGACCTTTAACTAATGCAGGTCTTGCAGCTGCTGTCCTTCGGATGGCAAAAGGGGGCAGTCCTGGTGCCGGAACATGCTTCCATTGTGGTCAACCTGGTCATTTCAGACGTGAATGTCCTAAAAAAGATAATTTTACTGGACCCCCTCGCGGTGGCCCTTCCAATGGCCTTCGTCAACCGGGGCTGTGTCCAAAATGTAAAAAGGGAAAGCATTGGGCAAAAGAGTGTAGATCAGTGTGGGACATCTATGGACAGCCTGTTTCAGCTGGGCCAAAAAACGGCCGAAGGGGCCCCCGACCTCAGGGCCCACAAATATATGGGGCAATGGAGAATGTCACACCCAGACCCGAGACATGGCCATCTCTACGCCATCCCATGAGACGCGGAGAGCCACTACAGGTGCCGCGGGATTGGACCTCTGTTCCACCTCTAGACTCGTACTAACACCTAAGATGGGAGTCCAATTGGTGGAAACTAAATTCAAAGGACCTTTACCACCTGGCACTGTAGGCTTGCTAATTGGACGTGCATCCTCTATATTACAAGGTCTTCATGTCTTTCCTGGAGTCATTAGTCCTGATACTGTAGGATCAGTAAAGGTTATGGTGGAAGCTCCAAAGGGTATTGTGTCCATTTCCCCAGGAGACCGGATTGCTCAATTGCTAATTCTACCCAGTCTGCATACCCGCTTTCCTGCTGATTCCTTTTCAAGGACAAGTGATGAGATTGGAGTCACTGGAGGGAATTCTGTTTATTTGTCCTTAGATATGAATGACCGTCCTACTTTAACCTTAACCATAGAAGGCAAATCAATTTTGGGATTGCTAGATACTGGAGCAGATCGTAGTATAATAGCACAAAAGGACTGGTCAAAGGGGTGGCCGGTGCAGCTCTCAGATCAATCACTAAGAGGTTTGGGATATGCCCAGGCCCCTCAAATCAGCTGTAGACATCTATCTTGGAAGGACCCAGAAGGACACAATGGCACCTTTCAGCCTTATGTACTTGATTTACCTATCTCTTTATGGGGTCGTGATCTGATGAAAGACATGGGGTTTACTCTTAGTAATGACTATTCTCCGGTGTCTCAACAGATTATGCAAAATATGGGGTATAGGCCAGGTCTAGGACTAGGAAAACACCTACAGGGGTGTAGGCTTCCTGTGCAAGGTCATCAAAAGCTTAACAGATTTGGTCTGGGTTTTTCCTAGGGGCCACTGGGGCTCAAATACCCATAACATGGCTCACCGAGGAGCCTGTTTGGGTGCCTCAGTGGCCTCTTCCCTCGGTTAAATTGGCAGCGGCCCATAATTTAATCAAAGAACAACTAAACTTGGGCCACATCCAACCTTCTACTTCCCCATGGAATACTCCCATATTTGTTATTAGGAAAAAATCAGGAAAGTGGCGCCTACTACATGATTTACGAGCAGTTAATGCTCAAATGCAACTTATGGGGCCCATTCAAAGAGGGCTACCTCTGCTCTCCTCTATTCCTCAGGGCTGGCATATTATTGCTATTGACATTAAAGACTGTTTCTTTTCTATTCCTTTGCATCCTAAAGACTCACAACGTTTTGCTTTCACCCTTCCCTCGTGTAACCACGAGGAGCCAGATCTTAGGTTTGAGTGGGTAGTGTTGCTACAGGGAATGGCTAATAGTCCCACGATGTGCCAGATGTATGTGGGGAAGGCACTTGCACCTCTCAGACGTAAGTATCCCTTCATCAGGATTATTCATTATATGGATGATGTGTTATTGGCCGCTAAATTAGAGCAGATAGTTAATGAGGCCTATAAAGACTTAGTAAAGCTGTTAGCTCAATATGGGCTACATATTGCACCTGAAAAGGTTCAAACGGGGAATTCTATTGAGTATTTGGGAGCAATAATTGGGTATGATAAACTAAAACCACAAAAAATCACCATAAGAACTCAAGATCTCCAAACTCTGAATGATTTTCAAAAACTGTTGGGAGATATTAATTGGATAAGGGGATATTTACATATTCCTAATGGTGTGCTCCAGCCTTTGTATGCTACCCTTAAGGGTGATCCAGATCTTGCTTCTCCTCGTAGCCTCACTAAAGAGGCTAGAGCGGCCCTTATAACAGTAGAAGAAGCTATACAACATGCTACTCTATGCAGGCTCCAAAGTGATAAATCTTTCCAATTATGTGTGCTTGCCACTATGCGGCAGCCTACTGGAGTACTGTGGCAAGATGGGCCTTTACTATGGATCCATCCACATATATCCCCAGGAAAATCTTTAGAATACTATCCTGACGCTGTTGCAGCGTTAGCACTTAAAGGGATTCACCAAAGCATTCAATTTTTTGGACAATCACCTTCTTCTCTTATTATACCCTATACTAAGGCTCAACTTAATGTTTTGTGTGCTACTCTAGACAACTGGGCTATTCTATGTTGCTCGTTTCAAGGGGCTATTGATAATCATTACCCTTCCCATCCATTACTCCATTTTGTTAAAGAACATCCCATCATTTTCCCTAAGGTAACTTCACCCAATCCAATTCCGGGGGCTGTTAATATTTTCACTGATGGTTCCAAGTCTGGAATGGGAGCTTATGTAATTAATGATTCTCCCCCTGTTCAGCATCAATTTGCTCCTGGTAATCCACAATGGGTTGAACTGCAAATTGTTATTGAGGTTTTTAAACAGTGTTCTTTTCCTTTTAATCTTATCTCGGACTCCATTTATGTGGTACAAGCACTCAAAGTCCTGGAGGCCGTGGGAGCTATTAGTAATGCCCATAATGTATCTGCTTACTTTAATCAGCTTCAACAACTTATCTGTAGCCGCACTGCTCCCTTTTATCCAATGCACATACGGGCTCATACTTCTCTTCCTGGTCCGTTATCACAGGGTAATGCCTGTGCGGACTCAGCCACTAGAGGCCAGTTGATATGCTTGGCTTCCTCCTTACAGGGGGCTAAATTATTTCACCAAAATTTCCATGTTAATGCTTTAACGCTGCGCAGGCGTTTTTCCATTTCAAGAGCGGATGCTCGTCAGATAGTATTACAATGTCCCCATTGTGTCACATTTCTTCATCCCCCTACTTATGGAGTGAACCCACGGGGATTAAAACCATTGGTTGTCTGGCAAATGGATGTGACGCACATACCTGACTTTGGTAACCTCAAGTATGTACATGTTTCTGTTGATACGTGCTCTGGAGTTATTCATGCCTCTGCTTTGTCGGGAGAGAAGGCACGTAATGTTATCACTCATTGCCTAGAAGCATGGGCAGCATGGGGTGCTCCTGCATCCCTTAAGACTGATAATGGACCTGCTTATACTGGCAGACAATTTACATCCTTTTGTTCTACCATGGGAGTGCAACTTACTCATGGTCTGCCTTACAATCCTCAAGGACAAGGCATTGTTGAGCGTGCTCATCGCACTTTAAAGGAAACTTTACAAAAACAAAAAGGGGGAATAGGAGCTGAACACACTCCTAAAGAACGCCTGTCCTTAGCTCTCTTTACCATTAATTTTTTAAATTTGGATATTCATGGTCGCTCTGTGGCTGATAGACATGTGTCCCCTCAGCCCTCTGTGATTGGTTATGTTAAGTGGAAGGATGTTCTTACAGGCCAATGGAACGGCCCCGACCCCGTGCTGACATGGGCACGAGGATCTGTATGTGTTTTTCCCCAGGATCGCACGGAGCCGTTGTGGGTCCCTGAACGCCTGACAAGAAGAGTCTTGACATCAACCGACCAGCAACAAGAGATACCACAGCAACCCTGTGATGAGGATCTTCACTCTGCTACGTGCTCTGGTTCTGGTGCTGGTGCCGATGGCACAGACGACACCAATGCAGTGGTGGGCAGTGGCACGGGCTTGGCCAATGCCGATGCCGGTTCATGGTAGTTCTAGTGTCCTCCCCACTCTTTTCTCTACCTCATGTGAGATGTCTGCTCCCTGTGCCTCTCCTAGAGGGGACGTGGAAAGCATTTTTAATCGATCTCAGGTTAATCTCACAGGAGTTTTTTGTTTCAGCCTTGGAAACGCTAATTGCATTAGCCTTAGGACCAAAAATCTGACTAACTGGGAGGACCCATTGCGGTCCAAGCAGGTCTCAGGGAGTATTATTAATGCTGTACTGAGCCAAGTAGTTTCGGGGAAGCAATCAGGTTCAGGGACCCCTGTAAATAGCTCTGCTTTAAACATAACTACCTTGGCCATGATCTCCAAGGTACTAATCCCAGTGCCTCCTTCTTCTAATAGTACTTACAATGCCACTCATTTCAAGGCCTCTCCTTACTGTACCCCTAATCTTGGTTTCCCTCCAACATTTACGCCTTGTCAGGATCATTCTTGGGAGAAACTTCAAGTTACTAAGGGTTTCTCCTTTTCCCCCTCTCTTAAGAGGTATGTTTATAATTTTAACCATAGTGCCAACTCCTCTACAGGAGTAGGTTGGTCCTGGTTTCAATGGCTGATTTCCAATGAGAAGGGGGCTTCAGCTGATATTTCTGCATTGGCTCAATTGCTAGGAGCCAAAACCTGGCTGGCTAATGTTTCTGGCACTGTTAGGAAAAGTGAACGAGGTAATAGGCTCACATCTGTTTCGCTCAACTCTTTGCTACATAATGCTACATTGCCTCCTGCAATGGTCTGCGTCCAATCCCCGTTCTTGCTCCTTTTGGCTAACAATACCTCGTCGGGGATGCTGGATTGTTCTAGTGTTACCTGTCTCTTATCTGAGTGTTGGAATGGTTCTTGGACTGTAGCAGTGGTTATGAAAATTCCAACCTTTGTCCCAATCCCAGTCACTGCGGACCCAGATAAATTCCCCATTGTTGAGCTACTTAGAGTCCGTAGAGATTTTGGAATTACGGCAGCTATAGTGACAGCTGTGGCAGTGTCTGCTGCTGCAGCAGTTACAGCTGGAGTAGCCATGGCCAGTCAAGTACAAACTGCTGCCACCATTAATCAAGTTGTTCAACAAACTTCCACTATACTTGAATCCCAAAATTCAATTAATCAACATATTTTGTCAGGGATTTTAGCTGCCAACCAAAGGATAGATTTACTTCAAGCTCAGGTAGAAGAATTGGCTGACTTAGTGCTTTTGGGTTGTGTTGACCAACGTGCACATTTATGTATAACCTCTGTCAGATTTAATGATTCCAGAAATGCCTCCCGCATCATCGGGGAATATCTATCCGGAACCTGGTCCTTGGCAGCAGAAAACTTGATCCAGTCTCAACTAACTCAGATTGCTGTCTTGAACAGTACCCGTGTCGAACCAGTGACTTTGGGTCAATTCACCGATTGGATATCTTCTGCTTTTTCCTTCTTCAAAGAGTGGGTGGGAGTAGGCATTTTTGGTGCAATGTGTTGCTTCAGTGTTATACTTTGTTTGTGGTTTCTCTGTCGCCTTAAAACTCGCCATGCACAAGAAAAGGCTATGATCATACAAGCTCTTGCAGCTTTAGAAAATGGCAACTCACCTCAAGTCTGGCTTGCGCATCTTAAACAGTAAACCTTTGTCATGGTCGTTGCACCCCAAGTTATTATAACATTGCACTGGGATCGACATGACTTTCCTTGTTATTCTCTTAGTGTTGGAAAGCCCTTGCACTCTGCTGGTCTTGCTGCCATTGCACGCAGATGGGTTTCCACACTAGTGCTTTACTATCGCTTTAAAGTCCGTGCCTTTCTTTCAGGGTGCTGTCAACTTGTTTGTCATTAATACAGCCACAGTTCAGCCTCAGCTATCCCCCTTCGTCCACCATCGTCACGATACAGGATGCGAGGCAAGGCACTGCACTTGAGTGATCCTTGACGTGGACCTCAAGGAGAGCATGTCCTATTGCATGCGGGTTAGACGCGTCCACGCCCCGCCCCACGAAAAAAGGCGTCGGCTGATATGGCCTCGGATCTGGGGAAGGGCCCTCCTTAGGACTGAGCCATACTATGCAGCCACTTCTGCACAGTGGGATAGGACCTCTACTCTCGCCTGTATTGTTTTAATAAAACAGAAAGGGGGAACTGTGGTGAGCCGCTTCTGCCGTTTCTGCAGACTATGGTCGCCATTACGAGATGGCGCTGGCTCCGCTGTGGTATGTGACAAACAACTCCTTATCTGAGAGAGTTGGCACATGATTTTTCATCACCCTGTGAGAGAGTTCCACGCGGCAGCTTTGCATTGGGGCTTGGGATGCTTTATTAAGGCTGGGAGGGCATCCGGGAGGAGGAGAAGAAGAAAGAATAATAAATATCAAGGGCCCGAATAAAACTACTGAGAGAAGATTTCGGAGTTGCGTCTTCCTTGCGGGCAAGGGGTCGCGACACCAAAAGGCAAAATATTAACAACTGTTAAATCTAGGTAGTAGGTATAAGAGTTATCTTTTATAATACTAATTTTCTATGTTAGAAATATTTATAATTTTAACCAATTATAATTAAAAATCAAAATTTTTAGCTGGACATTGTGGCACAGGCTTATAATCCCAGTGCTCAGAAGATTGAGGCAGGAGGATCACAAGTTAGAGGACAACCTCAGCAACTTAGCAAGGGGCCCTGAGCAACTCAGTGAGACCTTAATCTCAAAATTGTAAAAAATTACTAAGGGCTGGGGGTAAAGCTCAGTAGTAAAGACTTCTAGATGCAATCCCCAGTACCCCTAAGCTCCCCCCTCCAAAAAAAACTTTTGTTTTTGTTTTTTGGTGGTACTAGGGAATGAACCTAGGGCCTAACACATATTAGGCAAATGTATTACCACTGAGCTACATCCCCAGCACCCCAAATGAACTCTAAATTAGAGAGGATTCAAAGTAAAAGAAATGAAGGTTTAGAATCTAAAGAGTTTATTATAATTATTTCTAAAGAAAGGTCTAGTCTGTGCCACATTTTCTCTTCACCTTCCCTCCAAAGTGAAAAGTGAGCATAATTCTAAAGAAAACAAACACATCTGGGGAAAATACTGGCCCTACTTAATCTGGTATTTTGAATATTCCAGTTCTAACAGCAGCCATCTCTCAACTATTCACAGAAAAGTAAAGTCAAGCCTATCAAGTGAAGATCCATAATCAGAGCTTCCAATCAATAAATAATCAAGACTTACAAGATACGGGGGGAGCATTAAAGAGAAAGACAGAGATGCAAGAAAAATGAGCCCCTGAGGAAACAGATAATCCAGAGGACAGTTAAAATTCCCTACTTTGCATCCATAAATTAAGAATAGGATACTAAGAAAAAGCTACAATCAATCCCTGAAATTTAAGAGCTTGACAAAACAGAATATTCTATAGAAGGGTCAAAAAATTAAAAAAAAACATCTCCCAGGATATAGAACAAGAAAACAAAGAGAAAAATAAAAAAGAAAAGGAAAAATAAAATTTAAAAAAACACAAGGAATTTAGACAACCCAACATTCAAATAAGTCAGGTTTCAGGAAAAGATCATAGGAAAAACATAAAGGAATAAACCAAAAGGAAAGCAGTAAAAATTTTCTCAGAAACACAGATACTTGAATCTTTAAAAAGCATTCATCATATACACAGAAAGATGACCCATACCTAGGCATATCCTCTTATAATTTTAGAATACCATTTATAAAGAAACAATGCTAAAAGCGCCAATTAGAGAAAGAAATAGGTCATCTGTAACTAACATCTCTACTACAATTAACTAGAGCTACATGATTCCCAAAACATATTGCACTTAGACTCAACAGAAAGCCATTCTCTATTTTTTCCACCTATCCTTTCCCGTCTTTCAAAATTCCATTCAAATCTTGCTCCTCTATGAAACTTTTCACTACAAAACTTACAAAGTGATCTTACCCACCCCTTGTACCTTTCACTTGACATTCAATCAGCATTTTTATGCCTCAATTCTTGAATTGCTGTAACCTCTTGCATTTTCATTAAACTGTTGGTTTTCAGAAACTAAGGATGCTATTCGTGAATTTTTTTTTTTTTTAGTCTTTCAAAGGATCGCTGCACCCAGGAAAAATCAAATGTGAAATGGATCTGAAACTAGTTCCTGGACATATCTTAACATCATTAGTTATTTCTTTTTCCTAAAGTCATGAACAAATTTACATTTAGTTCCATAACAAAATGTTCACAGAAATTATAAGAGGAAAAACACATAAATAGCAAGAGATATCTTACTTCAATGCTCCCACAAACTGCAAGTTAGGATTTCTAATTGCAAAGTACTATCCTAAACAGCGATCAACAAAGAGAACAAAGAACACCTTACAGAAGGTGCTGGGGAGGTGGCATCTACTATGTATATACCTCCTACGTAATAAAACAATTATAGTTGACCAATGTCAATGCCAGTAGTTGTCTACTCCTGATCCAGATCCATAGATCTAAGTAATTATATAATTCCAACAAAGTCTAGGTCTAAATTTTTACATACCAGAGTCAAGTTCTAAAGATTCTGTCATAAGGTAAAAGTACCTATTACCATGTCCTCCCAAACGTTTAACAGTTGTTGAGAAAAAATTGGAAAACATAGGAGGTTATAAATTATTATAAATCACTAGTTTAGATAAATAAAACTCAACTCTTTTTAGAAAAAAATTTACCCTATATTTACTTGTTTAAAAAAAAAAAAAACTAAAAGAGGAGATTTTTTTCTACAAATTCTCCATAAATCAAGAAACTTCTGAGGGAAGAGTACAATATGTAAATGTTTCCCTAGTTATAAATCCAAGTTAGGTTGTCTCTTCTATTCAAAGGTCTTAAAAAAAAGAGAGAGAGATAGATCTATTAAGTTTATTGGTACTTCAAGTATGTGGTTTAGCTAGTAAATAGCAAGAGATATCTTTAAGAATTAGTTCTATATGAGCCTTCACTAGAAATCCTAGGAAATGAAGGAGGAGGAGATCCTTCTAAGAGCACTTCCTTGCTACTGGAGCTCTTACTAATTAAAAAGTACTATGTTTCCTTACTCAATATAGACCTCACCTGATGTTTCAAAGAAGGAAAGAAGGCTGGGGCTTTAGCTGAGCTCTGACAAGAAATCTAATTATGAAAACTAGCCTAATAAAATTGACAGAATTCTTAGTCAAATAATTTGTTATATGCAGCTTTCATTTAATCTATCCTTTGTTCTAAGGCTACAGGTGAAAGCATAAGTATGTACAAACACATACGCACCCCTCCCTTCTAGACATTGCTATTCTAAATATAGTTCTGAAGGCAAATAACTGATGTTTCTAATAATATTTTCAGTGAGATGCTACAATATCAATTCTATTTTTAATTAAAAATATTCAGTGAATAAATTTTTTTAAATCACTGACATCTGTATAATTATATCATTCTTTCAATTTGCCATGACATGGAAAATCTTGGAGAAATTTAGCTTATTAAGAATGGTAATCTATTACCAGGTGAATGGTAAGGATTTACACAGGTACAGGACAGATAAATTTCCTAAATATATATTGCCATTTAACTGGAAATCTAGAAGGAAAAAGACAAATAATACTCTCAGAGAGTTTAATAAGCTAACAATGAATCTAAATCTTTAGCTCTTTTTTCCCAAGTAAACTTTTTAAAAAAGGAAAATCATGTTTATCAACTTAAGACAACAGAATCCATAACTTTATACTTAAGTTGAAGCAGTAATATTTCAAATGGTCCATTAATATAATGGAAACACCAACCCCTCAGCTCAAAAAAATTCATAAAATCCAATAACTTTAAAACCTTAAGTTGAGCTTTTTATTTGATTACCGAGAATACTCACATGTGTGGGTTTTGGACTCCTGTAGTATTGGGATTCAGAGTAAACCTTGTTGTGGATTTGACAGGTGGATTTGCAAAATTCAACTTCAGTGCTTTGCGTTTACCTAAGAAATAACAAATAAAAAGTGAAAGTTTCAAGTACCATAAAACAGGTACTATTCTGAGGGTATAAGAAACTTATACTAAAAAGGCAGAAATAAACACTTGCTTTAAAAAATAATCAATGCAGAATAATATTCTGAAAGGCAACAAAGAATTTCTCAGAATTAAGAAAAAGCAAATAAAAATTATCTAATGGTGTTACTAACCACAATCACTCACTATGCTACATGCATCAGGTAATGATGTTCAGTGCTTCAAGTTTACACTGTTCAGAAGTAATAACACTTTCGCAAAGAAAAATAATAGTTGCTGTAAGAATCATTTATTTCAGCAGATAAACTGTAAAATATTACCACCTCTCAGTGTTATAATTTAATGCCTTCAACTTAATAAAAATCATTTTCCCTTATGTTTAATATAAACAACTGAGTAAGGAATATTAAGAATTCTGCAACCAAAAAGAGCTAAAAGGATCATGGTACAGTCAACTTCCAAGTTAATAACACAGGTATTCCAAATACTTATTTTCATAAATCAGTTTATTTGGGATCAGAAGGGAATAGATAGCAATATTTTTATTATACAAAGCCAGGAAATGCAGGTACTATTTTTATACATTTATATATGTGTGTGTATACATATATATATACATATATAAATTTATAGATACAGAGCTATCCTGGGTTTTAAATTTTATTTTATTTTTTTTTTTTTTTTGCTAGTACTGAGGACTGAACCCAGAGGTGCAGCTACCACAGAGTTACACTTCCAGCCTTTTTCATTATTATTTTTTTAATTTTGAGACAGGATCTCACAAAATTGCCCAGTTTGGTCTAAAACTTTACGATCCTCCTGCCCCAGCCTCCTGAGTCACTGGCATTACAGGTGTGTGCTATCGCACTTGCACCTGGTTTCTTAAAAAATTCATATACGTTTATCAATCCAATTATCCCCAAATAATCACTGTTTACTTTCTATTGCAGATTTTTTTTCTATGCAGATACAGACATGTATTTTCCACTGCAATTTAAATCAGATCACATTGTTTTTAACATATTTTACTCATAACCACATTCTTTCAATATTAAAAAATCTTACAGGGCAGGGGATATAGCTCAGTGGCAGATCACTTGCCTAGCATGCGTGAGGCACTGAGTTCAATCCTCAGCACCACATAAAAATAAACAAAATAAATACATTCTGTCCATCTACAACTACAAAAAATAAATAAATAAATCTTATAGAAATATATCTTTAGGATTTAAACAGCTAATTTTTAACAGAATTGGTTCTTTAAGCACTTGCAGCAAATCTGTTTTTTTTGTTTTAATTTGGGTTTCATCATGTTCATACAGGATGCTTTTGCCTGCATTCACTCGCCACAGTTTATTACATATGTACCTACTTATTAAAAAAAAATCTTTAAAATCCAAGCATTTTTACACTTCAGTAGATTTAGAAGACTTATTAGAGGGCTCAAACTCTAGGCATAAGATCTGAAAGCTGGAGTGAGCCATGCTAGTTGGAGGGAACTGCAAGGGTGAGAGCACAGTGCTCACTGCCATGGCTCATACATCAGCTATTACGGATGGGCCTTTCTACAGGAAAAACTTCTTAAGAACCCCACACACACCCAATCTCAGAATAAGAAGAGTACAACATGAATTTTCTACATAATTTGTCCTTTCAGGTATCTAATACTTATTTTAAAATCATTTTTACCTGACAGCAAGTAGAAGAGGGCATTGAAAGTGCTTATACAGTGGCCAGAGGGCATAGCTCAGGAGTAGAATACTTGCCCAACATGCACAAGGTCCTTGGTTCAATCCTCAGCTCCACCAAAATAATAATGATAATCAGGTACTCAATGAAAAAATGACAGATTTCACTATAATTAAAAACAACAAACTCAAGGCCACGCATCACTGTGCCTCCCTGTAATACTAACACTCAGAATGCTGAGGTGGGAGGACCACTTAAGCTCAAGAGTTTGAGAATAGCCTGAACAACATATTGAGACCCCCATTTTAAAAAAGAGGAATAAATGAAATTATGTATGTATGTATGTTTGTGTGTGTACACCACACAAATCAAGAAAAAGAAAATTAGGCAAGGATATGAACATAAGACAAACTGGAAAAAAATATGAAAAGGTATAATTATTAAAAATGTTAGAACTTTTGCTCATGTTAAGACTGGCAAGTCTGAAGGTCTTACATTAGTTACAGATATGTTAGAGATATGAATACATGTATTGATCAATGTGACTAGATAAAAGAATCAGTAATACAATAAATTGCTGGCAGAAAATATAACTTTCCGGTAGGAGCTCAGCCATATACAAAAAAATATTTTTCTTTTAATGAATATGCTCTTTATTTCTTGAAAATTTCTTTGTAATACTTGGACAAGACTATTTTCAGGCCTTGAACCCCTGTGGAATTTCCTGTACTGGATTCTGAAATTGCTTCAGACTAATGGTTGATTCCTTCTATTTCCTCCCTTTTGAATGGGAATGTCTGTGTTACTCAGCAGCTGTCCCACTACGTGTTTTAGAAGTAGATAATTCCTTTTCTAGTTTCTAGGTTCACAAGTAGGGGAAGATTCTTGTGTCAGAAGGAATAATACTGTGAGTCTCATTCTTACCTGACTGGTATAATTCTGATGATGAGATGTGGGATAGATCAGATACTGTAAAGACACTATAAAGAGGTAAAACTTTGGGGATGTTGGGGAAGTGTCAACATATTTTACACACAGAATGCATATGACTGACTACTTGTGTTCTAAATGGTGGCTCCCAAATATACCAAGTCCTAAATCCTTGGGAACTATGAATATTTCATTATATGGCAAAGTGCAGAAAGTTTAAAAAAAAAAAAAAAAAAAAACCTTTGCTATAATAATTTTGAATGAGCTCAAACCCAACAATTCCCCAAATCAAAAGTTGAATGCCACTTTTCATATGGTATATGTTTGAATTTACATAGTATATCATTCATGATCTCCATGTGGAGAAAAATTGATAAAACACTAATGAAATGCACAGCATAGAAAGAATAAAGAAAACATCCAAAGAAAAATACCAAAATGGTCCTTTCTTCAAAAGTCCAATTTGGGGATACAATAGGTAATTTCTACAAACAAAGGCAAATAATAAAATGTATTATTACAATTAAAAATTACTCAAACTCTTTTTTGAAGATAAGTACACTTAAATCAGAGAGAGAATGTGGATTCTTTTTTAGCACTGTATTTGCACTTAAAAAAATCAGGGATTTTATTGGCTATTTACTTCATAAACAAACATACACAGAGTTTAGCAGATTGGGGCTTAACTTACATAAATTTAAACATACACTGTTTCAGAAACATTTGTAATTGTCTTGTAAACATCCAAGTACATAGTCCAATCTCATTGATTAACAAATATTCTAAGTAACTGTAAAAGTTCAAAGTCTCTCCAAGTAAAGAATCAGAACCTAAAATTAGTGCCAAAGAGTACAAATCAAGTTATACTGCCTGTTCTCATGTATGCACCCCAACTCTCCAAATGATGATCAGTTCAAGATGAACACATATGATAGTCTTGAGGTAAAGGTAGGCTCCAGTCAGTTGAAGGTAAGAAGGTGAATTCAGGTATGGTAGAAAGGAGTAGTTTTTACAATACTTAAAAAGGGCCTATTCAGGCTCTCTATAGAAATCAGTATGTGGCTGGGCAGGTTGGTGCATGCCTATAATTCCAGGAGCTCGGGAGACTGAAGCAGGAGGATCACCAAAGCCAGCCTCATCAAAAGTGAGGCGCTAAGCAACTCAGTGAGACCCTGTCTCTCAATAAAATACAAAATAGGGCTGGGGATGTGGTTCAGTGCTCAAGTGCCCCTGACTTCAATCCATGGTACCTAGCCCCCCCCCCCCAATAAAAAGAAATAAGTGTGTGTGCATGCACATTTTAATCATCTCCCCCTCTCCCATTCACTTATCTACTAGAACCTCTACCATGCTGGTCCTTCTTTTATTTCTTCTCTTTCTTAAGGGCCCAAAGGATCAAACTCAATCAAATTCAAGTCCATGGTGACTGTTGTTTTGATGGTGGGGTTTGAACCCAAAGCCTTGTGCATGCTAAACACCCACTCTACCACTGAGCTATATATGCAGCCCAGTATTCAGATACTTCTAATCACCAAAACTACAATTATAGGACATTACTATTGATTTTTTTTTCCAAAGCCCAAAACAGCTTTCACTAGGAGAAAATGAAGGAAGTGAACTATCAGTAGTCTTGGAGTTTCAGATGGCAACAGAGATTAAAATGTTTGTATGACACAGTTTAAAATAACTGATCAAAAAGATTATAAATTTGTAGCCAAATACGATGGCTCACGCCTTTAATCCCTGTGACTCTGAAATCCCAACACAGGAGGATGGTGAGTTCAAATCCAGCCTCAGCAATGACGAGGTGCTAAACAGCTCAGTAAGATCTGTCTCTAAATAAAATACAAAGTAGGGTTAGGGATGTGGCTCAGTGGTACAGTGCCCCTGTGTTTAATCCCCACTACCCCCAAAAAAAGAGAATATGCAGCACTATTTAAACTAGTTTTTCATATCATCTCTATACAATGTCTTCTCAAAGTCCTCATGAGAAAAGCACTACTAAGCATGGGGTCATCAAGTATATTAAGAACCATGATTTTGAAGATCAGGGATTTGGCAAACTAATTACTGAAGCCTAGGAAATCCTTTGCTCTAATTCTGAGCAACTCGCAGATTATTAAATTGGAAGGAAGAATTATCGCTCAACTTTATTTAGCTTTAAACAAGGTGACAACAGCCCTGATAATTCTCCCTCTACTAACTTCTCAAGCAATACTTAACATCACCTTATACAATCAACATAGATGACCCTATACTTTGGTTCAAACTTCGCCAAAGACCCCAAGGTTAGCAATTAAGAATCAACCATTCATATATGGCATCTATGGAAATTTCTTCATCCTAGGTTACCAAAAATATCTTTTATTCACCTTTTACAGATAAGGAAATGGTATCATTTTCTCATTATTCATTAAGAATTGGAATTATTTATAGTTTCCAAAAACATCAAATCTGTTGTCAGAGATACTATGTTTATGATGATGGGTCTACCCAGCCATCCCCTCTCACACTCAAGAATCTATTACCACCATCACATTGTGAATAATTTTCTGTTCTAATTTTTTTTATCTTTTTATCTCTACAAATCACCTGCAACATAATAAGAACCTAAAACAAAACCATACAACTTTATACTCAACTTTAGAAATGGAGAAATAAAGTATGAGAAATGAACTTACTTTCATTCCCATTTCTCCCTTATATTAGAAATGGGAATGAGGACCCTAACATTTCTAGCTTTTGCTACATGCTAAATGATCACCATTAAAATACCAGCAGCTGGGCACGTTGGTGCATGCCTATAATCCCAGCAGCTAAAGAGGCTATGACAGGAGGATCTCAAGTTCAAAGCCAGCCTCAGGAATGATGAGGCGCTCAGCAACTCAGTGAGACCTTGTCTCTAAATAAAATACCAATGTGGGATGTGGCTCAGTGGTTGAGTGCCCCTGAGTTCAATCCCCAGTATCAAAAAAAATTACTAGTAAGCCTAAAAATAGATACTTCTTTGATCTAGAAATCTACACTTCTACAAAACTGGGATAAAAACATTCCTTTACTTAACAGCACCATTATGATAAGGATTAATATACCTTCAATATGCAATGGTTGGCAAATAGTAGGTATGAAAAAGTGATAACACCTGGGATATTTGCTGTATTAAAACCTAACTAGGGCTGGGGATGTGGCTCAAGTGGTAGCACGCCCATCTGGCATGTGTGCGGCCCAGGTTCAATCCTCAGCACCACATACAAAGAAAGATGTTGTGTCTGCCGAAAACTAAAAAATATTAAAATTTTCTCTCTCTCTCTCTCTCTCTCCCCCCCTCCACTGACTGTTTAAAAAAAAAAAAAAAAAACCTAACTGAAAAATTACTAAATTCTTCAGAACAGAAAACTGAAAAAAAAAAAAAGTATGCCTACTAGCTTTTAAGCCAACCAATATTAGCAGCAAGAAAGGAATTAAACTTGATTTGTAGATTTGTTTAAACTACTATTCCATAAAAATCCCTGTTCCTATCCAAATCCAATATCCCAAAGGTACTCACTCAGAAACTAGAAAAAGCAATATAGCATAGTAAAACCAGTCTTCCTAGTTTGGAAACTCAACTACACTTACTAACTATGTAGTTAATGAACTACACAGTCCTTGGGCAAAAATGACTTCACCTCTCTGCATTGACTGCATACTTAACAAATGGAATTAAAATTATCTTCCTCATAGAGGCATTGTAAGATGTAAAGGTACTGCTATGCATAAATGTCAGCTACATAGTCACTCATTTTCCCCAGGCTTATTAATCAATTAGGATATTGATAACATCATTACCAATGTCCAGGTATGTATGATGGCAAAGTCCTGAACTAAAGTGCCATTATATCACTAACAGCCATGTTTCCTAAATATTAAATATTTCCCCATCTGGTAAGCTTGGTCTTCTGAGGCTCCACTGTCAAGGAAACAACCAAAATAATTCACCTCCAGTATTCCCACTCTCTGGCAGATGATTCAGAGTTCTTTCGTTGGGTAAAAAGACATTTTACAATCTGGAATATCATGAATTCTGTTATTCCTCTATCAATTCTCAAAAAGGTACTCCTTTGATAGAAAGGCTCAATATTAACAGCTCCTGGTAGATTCTTATGATCTCCAGACAAAATCAAAAGAAGCATTCACCTTATAGACTACTATGAAGTCCTTGTCTGGTTACCAAAAATCTTTAGTAACTATTTAAAGGCTTAAAAACCCCACACTTGCTCCCAAGTTGTTCACCCAAAAAAGGAGAAAAAAATTTAAACTCATTTCAATGGTAAAATTAGAGATTCATAGAATGAAATTCATAAAACACCCCAAAAATTGTCTGAAACCTATTAACAGAAATACATTCTTCCTTTTCTTATTTAGCTAATCATCAATAATCAAACATTGATTATATTTGCCCCCAGTGATCACCAGTAATTTTATTTCAATTATGCACAGTGTCATCATTACAAGATTCTACAGGTAGACACACCTACCTGTATCAATTAATTAATATCAATATCAGCATTTCTATCAGATTCTGAAATACCTCCTTTGTATATATAAACAAGCAAATATATAATTCTTCAGGTTAAGTTGTAAATCCCTCTGCCAAGCCCTGAATAGTTTAACCCCCTGAAAAATACCCAGGCGAGGCTAATCCAGGAAAGCCGTAATGTGATTATCAAAAAGAAAAAAAATATCAAGGACTAGAGATGCTTGTCCACAACAGTGGTACGACTGCTCAGATTCTATTTAGCAGAATCTTGCTTTTGGATCTCTATAATCCCATTCTCCTGTGAGGTCTTCATACAAATACACCTTTGAAAAACAAATACACCTTTGTCTAAGCTACACAGTCCAAATTGAAAGGGTTATAAAGATTATAAAAGGGCCTTACTTATAAACAAAAAATATGAAAAAGCAATAAACAAAAGAATACAAATAAACCATTAACACGAAAAGTCATCAAGTTTTCCTAGTTTTACAAAAAATTTAAAATACAATTGTTTTCTTTAATACCACACAGAAATAGAAAGAATCCTAATGTCAACATTAACAAAGGTATTACCATCAATTAGTCTGTAACTTATCACAGCTGTACTTTTATTTGTGGTTATTTGATTAATGCCTACCATAGCAATCATACTTTTCTTATCTGCCAGAGGGCAGAAATTCTTTTTCTAACATGCCTCAGTGCCTAGAATTATGCCAGATACATAAATCTTTGACATTTACTCAGTAAACAAGTGAACATACACAGAAGAATGAACCATATTACTGCTGTGAGTATAAACTGGTCCAATCTCTAAAAGGCAGTATCTAATAAACACCTCAAGATAACTTTATGACTAACCAATAATTCAATTTCTATAAATTTATTCTAAGGAGCCAGGACAGTGGTGCACTACCGTAATCCCAGGACTTATGAGGCTGAGGTAAAAAGGACAGATCTCAAGACCAGCCTCAGCAACTTAGTAAGAACTTGTTTCAAACTAAAATTTAAAAGGTTGGGGATGTAGCACAGTGGTGGAGCAAACCTGAATTCAATCCCCAATACTTAAAAAAAAAAAAAAAAAATCCTAAGGAAATTAAAGATTAAGCAAAGATGTTGCTTAAAGCAGTGATATTAATGCTATATTACTTCAAAAATTATGGTATATCCATAACTGGAATATTACACTGTTACTAAGGGGAAAATGATTAAAAATAATTAACACTAGAAAACATTAATAATGTAATAAGAACTTTTTTAACAAGGCAGCAAGTAATTGGATTAATAAATTAACATTTTAGGAAAACATGTTTAGGTATGGTAATTTATTTGTACACACACAGGCTATTCTTCAAAATGTCACTTGTGATTAATCCAAGGTGCTAGAATAAAAAGCAAGCTAGATTTTCTTTTTAAAATTGTTTTTCCCCCAAGAAAAAAAGAATTTTTTTGTTGTTTTAATTACAATCTCCTTGCCAGTTATTGCAGACCTTTCTAAAAGGAGACACCTTGTTCTCTAAACTTAATCTTAAACCTAGAAAACAAGTTTTTTTTTTTAATGGTCTAAATATATGTATGTGTGTGTGTGTGTGTGTGTGTGTGTTTGTGTGTGTGTGTATATATATATATATATATATATATATATATATATATATAGGCACTTTCATATACCTGCTGAAACAATTTAGACATTTCCACATTTCCATCATCTTTTAATACTTCATAAATAATTTTTGTGATTTTTGAAGCATATGTACCACCTAAATTTAATATCTTTTTTTAAATATTAATTTTTTAGTTTTAGGTGGACACAATATCTTTATTTTATTTTTATGTGGTGCTGAGAATCGAACCCAGTGCCTCATGCATGCTAGGCAAGTGCACTACCACTTGAGCCACAGCCCCAGCCCTAAATTTAATATCTTAATCACTAATAAAACAAGAAACCTATTCAATACAACCACAACTCCATGCACCAATGATTCTGCAAGCCTACTCCATGAAAATCTAAGAGTTGGAATTCCATAGTTATACAATTAGAAGTTCCAAATGGATACATAAAAGGTGCAGCTGTTAATATTAACATATTTCTACCTTAAATTTAGGGAAAAAGAGAAAGAATGTGTTAACTCTTTTCATCCCTAATTTATCCCAGCTCATTTAAAGAGTTATTTTATCCCTTCATCTTTCATATTCTCAATTAGAAAGGCCTATCTGCTACACACATGCATTAATTCCACTCATAAAAACACTATTGCTACACATGGTGCTGAGAGTTTTAGCCAGGAAGAAGGAAGGAATGTTTACAGCTTAACAAGTGTCAGTAAAGGTACACAGTACTTTATCTAGGTGCCCAGACCACTTTAAATCAATGTAATGCCTGAAATTCTGCCAAATCCATAGGACAATTTGTTTATAAGCCTCAAATTTGTGCTCGAATCAACAAGAGCCACATAAAGTCAAGTAAGCATAAACCCTACCTTGAACAACCCCTATACAATTTTCTTTGTAGAACTGTCAACAGTGTAGAACTTTCTTCATAATGCACCAGCCATTGTGATAGATTATAATGACCTCTGTCTCTCAATCAGACTCCTCAACATTCTCATTAAGCATCCCTAAGTTTTAAGTTACTGTCTCACTATGCACCAATAGAAATATATTAAGATTTCTGGAAAATCATCCACATAACTGCCTCTTATTTTGTGGCAGCCATCTTTCTAATGGAACAAGAAACATAACATTCATGCAAACTTATGAAAGCTATATCAAGAAAAGTCCCAAGGCTTGTTCTGATTTCTATTCCCAGAGCCCACAGAGCTCTCACCGTGGAGACACAGATAGTCTCAGAAGAATAGCTTACTTAAATGTTAGTAAGGAACTAAAGTGTTCGCTAGTCATAGGTCCATATGTATTTTTCCTTTTTGGTAAAACCCACAACACCCTATATCTCTACACTTCTTAAATTCTCCACCTCCCATTATTGAAATGAGGACTTAACCACATTTTCTAACAATACCATAAGTAGTTTCTCTATCAGGACTATCGAACCTTTTTTATATGTGTCATGATGTGATGAAAAGATTTGTGTGACATGACAAAGAAAAAACAATGATGTTCTTGGCTGAAGGACACTAACCTGAAGCTCCACTGAGTGGCCCCAGGGCTACAGAGATTTACACTGGAGATTTACATTTCAGCTAACAGGTAAAGTATTCACAGCAACACACAAAGAGCTACCAAAACAAACAAATATGACTTCTCCTTGGAAAGTTTACTTAAAATAATATTATTAACCACAAAAGCAAGCCAGATTTTTGTCAAAGGTAAATTTGATGTATTCTTCCATATCTGCCCCAAAACCAACAAGGATTCCCTTTAATCGTAAGTAACTATTCTGGACTTCAGTTCTGTAAGAACTACATTAACAAGCAGATTAGAATAAAGAAAGCTATAAGATACAATTTCATAGTCTTAAGTACCATTTGCTCAAAGAAACAAAGCACAGTCAAATTTAAATGAAATCCAACTGTGTTATTACCAAGGCAAATAAGAGAGGTAGAAAATGAATAGGCATTTTCTATACAAAGCTAGTATTGTATATGTACAAACAGTAACTACAGCACTATTATACTCCTCTCCCTCATCTGAATAGCTTCTTTTGACCCTCATGAAATACCTCCCAATTTCAAAAACATTAAGACGTGAATAAGACTTTTGCTTCTCAATGGACATAATTAAGAACTATCGGTTGACCATAAATGTATTCTATAAATAGAGGGTTTTTTTTTTTTTTTTTTTTTTAAGGTTAGACTAAATTAAGACTAATCATGAGTGAAAGGCACTCAAAGAGGATATGTTGTATCCTATCTACTTCAAGTGTATGTAGTACTGGAGAATATCCTGACTGAAATGTTTCTAATTTGTTACTTAAAACTTGTACATTCTTACAATCCAAGACAGAAATCAAAGGATCAAGTCAGTTTTAGAACATCATGAGGGAAAGACCTGAAGAATTTAAAACTGGATGACAGAATAAAAATAGTGAAAAGGAGAGCTGGCTAAGAAATTATTACTGCTGAGGGAGGAATGACCCCCCATTGGACAAAAACTTACTGGGTGCTAAAACAGCAACTGCTAGTTGGAAAATAAGGTTTTGTATTTTATTGTTTTGTTTAGTTTTGTTCTGCTTTTATATATATTGGTTAAGCACTCTGACTTCTGTTCTCACCAAACTGCCCATTTTTTGTGGGGCGGGGGATGGGGGGATTGAACCCATGGTTTGTGCATTCGAGGCAAGCACTCTACCAACTACCAAACTGCCTTTCGATTCTTATTCCCAAGTACTGGGAAGGTACCTGAAAGACCTGAGCATTCTAAGCACTGAATCTGAATTTAAAAAGCTAGATTCTATTGGGATTGGCAGGTATAAAAAGCTAGATTCTTAATTTGGAAGAAATCAGTCCTGCATATCCACTATTCTTCAATTTCATTATAGAATGTCATACTTTAATGTGGCTTTTGATTAACTTCAGAGATTGACTTTTTTCATTAGGGAGAAAAAAATCCTTTGATTAATGAGTAAATCAATTCATGTACCAGGTTATGAAGGACAGACGTCCAGTTTTTACCTTCTCATAACACAGAAAGCCCCAATAGATTTTTGTGCATAATGTGTGTGCACATAGACACACACTTTCATAACCTTCAATACTGTCACAGTTATGTCAGAGATGATCAATGCTTAATTCTACAATTTGCTTCAATGCTATGCTCCAAACACAAACTTTGATTTTTGGCTAATCATAGTGACCACTTGCAGGGCCCATAATGGTAAGAAATAAGAGTTATCTAAACCTAATGAAATAATTTAGACAAAATTATTAGGTGAAAGGTTGGTGAGGAATTTATTCTATATCAATCACACTGGTAACACTAAAGCCTACTGATGAATCTTAACAAAAGCTATAATCAGAAATCATACACCTCCTGATGTGATACAATAGGAAGTACACAGTTATCACCTATGTGGTGTTCTTGCCTAATATTAAATCTCTGGTTAAGTTAATGGGAAATGCAGACCACACAGGAACATGTTAAATAGCATTAAAGGATGTATAAAATACAACAAAATAAAATGTAATTTATTTTTCAATAAATGACATGAAAAACGAGAGAAGAGGGAACTATTATAGATTGGAGGAGATATCAACCAAACAAAATGTGTGCCTGGACCTTGTTGAAATTTTGACTTGAACAAATTAACTGTAAGTAAAGTAACAAAGCTCTTGGGGTAATGTGAACACTGGGTTGCTATCTGATAACTTTGTCTTGTTATATAATGCTATGATAATAATATTGGAGGCTAAATATATTGGGGTCCTTATCACTTATAAGACATGTGACTGACATTTATATGGATGAAATAATGATAATCAGAATTTAAAATATTTCAGTAGACTGCAGGGAGTGCATGCAACTCAGTGGTAGAGCATGTGTTTATTAATGTGCAAGACTCTAGGTTCAATCCTTAGCAGTTCCCTAAATATTTATTAAATAAAATACTACAGTATACATTGGTGAATGGAGGAGAAACAAAATAAACAATACTGGTCATGAAATGATAACTGTTGATACTAGGTAACAGGTACATTCAGGGTGTCATATCATTTTTATGTATGTCTGAAAAATTCTATCATTAAAAAATTCTTTCAAGTACAATTATATTCTTTATTCCATCCTGTCAAAAAGTGGGCATGGGAGGGAAATACCTTTTGCTAAAAATGTCAACTTATTCTTCAGACAGTTATATACACAGTTGGTCCTCATGCAGCTCAGTTATGCCACTTGTCCACTAACTACACATCTCCCAACCTACTACTCTTGTTCGACTGCCCCCCCCCACCCCCAACACACAAGTCATTTGAGAGGTCTGGAGCAAATCATTCCCTACATCTGTCTAAACAGGGACAAAGTTTTTGTTTCAAATTAAACTTTTTTTTTCCTAGTGGTAGATTCCCCAATTTATAATGTTCAGTAAGATTTAGAATTATCTGGTGCCAGACAATCAGAAAAAAAATACAAATGCCAGACCTCATGAACATTTGCTGTTGAAGACCACTCAAAAGCCATTTGGATTAGAAAACCATTTATATGAGCACCCCTGCTTTCCCCCACACCCAAGAATCAATAAAACACTGTTCTTTTACAATGTAACCAGTAACAAGACCAAGGTCACTCAGGTCTGCCACAAATTAGCTCTATGTGTAAATTTTACTTAAATTCAATGCTCCAGTTTCCTCATCAGTAATAACGATATACCCACTTCATAAAGTTGTTATCAGAATTAAGTTAATATAAAGTGCTTAGAACCAGTTTTATTTATTTATTTAGTATTTCTACCACATGACTTCTCTACCCATACTTAACCTCTCAAAGTCATATTCTTCTTCAAAATAGTCTCTAGATTCACTCCATCTTTAAAAACTCAGGGTTTTTATTATTGCTGATACTTATGTAAACTATATAGATACAAAGAGAGAAAGTATACACAAATATAGATTCTTAACTGTTACACTTGAGCCTCTGCTACTTATCCTTATAAGAGCTTTACTGAAAGAGGGTGAGTATACTTGTATACACTTGATCTTCTTTTTTGATTAATGTTCACCTGGCAGTTTTACCTCATAAGAAGATGAACACCAAGATGGGATCAAGTTTCTTTTAAAATATCCTTTTAATCTGGATATTTCTGTCTAGATTTAGAAAAACTCATAAAACCATATAGTGAGAATTCAAATAATTCCCAATCTTATTTGAAAACCATCACCCGAAATTTGCAAGCTAACATGGAAACCACTTTAACTGGGGATTCAATGTAGTTGTGAATAGTATTGGGAAACTTTTCCACATTTCTACTTTGAATCTCTTCAACCACAAAAATATTGTCAAACATCTCTTTGTTATTAATAGTAAAGTTCAATTGGCATATGAAGGGGAACTTTCTGCAATGTGGAAGAATTCACCATATATATATTTATTTTTTTCAAAAACACCACACATTGGACTGGGGTTGTGTAGCTCAGTGGCAAAGACTTGCCTAGCATGTGTGAGGCACTGGGTTTGATTCTCAGCATCACATATAAACAAATACAGGTCCAGTGACAACTAAAAAATTTTTTTAAAAATACCACGCATTAAGTTTCTCCAACTTATTTTTAAGGTGCAGCAGCTGTTAAAAACTTCCTTTCTTTAGGAACAAAAATCATTTTCAGAATTCATGTTCCAACCAACTTCTAAGGTCAGAGATAATTAGAAACAACCCCATTGGAATGGTATAAGTTATAAAGGAAACAGGTGAATCTCCATTCTGCCTAAATGAGACTACTACAATCCTTAAACTAGTATAAAAGTTGATTATCCAAGCAGATAGACTTTGTATTGGCTGTTTATATAAGTCCCCACAGATAGTAATAAACATAGTGGATATCAGCCTGGCTTACAGCTAATCCTACAAAAATTTCATTTTTCAACTAACTTTGTTATCTATATAATTTTAAATTAACTGTACTAACACTTGATAATAGCAAATGTGGTTATTTTATTTCCTAAGACTGCTAAAAAGCTCTGCTGCATTTAATAATTTTAAAATGATAAAATTTTTGTCATTAGTTATAGACTGTTGCTATACACACACACACACACACACACACACACACACACACACACACACACACCAGGGATTTAGAAATTTAGCTGAATTAGAAAACCTCTTAATTTTAAGCACAAGACTTGATCCTCCTTCCACTCCTTACTTTTCCTGGTTAACTATACCCACACCCCACTTTATTAGAAGTCAAAATATCATCTTTTACACTTTATATTAACTCAGTAAAACTTATTAATATATACCCCAAATTTCTGAAAAGATTGCCAAAACATCCTTCCTCCTCTTTTTGTTGCTTTACTGTTATCACCAATTTAAAAACTACTAGGGATATTTATTGTAAAAGAATAGTTTTACAATTAATTGAGTCATTTCATTTCCTCCAAATACACCAATATAGAGTGTCACCTATAATAATCACCACCTGTAGTCTAATTTCAATTAATTCCATCAAGGATAACAGTTCCTAAGCATATAATTTTCTAAAGAAAGATTCAATTGCTATGCAAACATTCCCAAGGAGAACAATTCTTAAAAGACACAATGGAGGGGTGGTGGTAGCACTGGGAATATGGTTTAGGGACTTTTTTTAGAACTGCCTAGCAGTTTTTAGAAGGCCTAGAAATTTTTAGAAGACCCACAGTTGGATCCCCAGTCAGGGCAGGAACAGAGGGGTGGGGCACAAAAAGTTTTTAAAGCCACCAAAAATATAAAAGGCAAAGGCAGTACTACCCAATATTTTCTTTAGAGCCCAAGAAGTCTTCAGCTATGAGCCAAAAATAATACAGCAATGCGGTGGGGGGAGGGGAAAACTAAAAGTACCTTAAATAAAAACTAATTTATTAAAGGAGTTTATAAAAAACTTCTAACTACTCTCATTCAGACTACCACAGGATTCTGTTAGACATTTTCGGGGGTGGGGGGGGGGACCTATGCCCAAAGATCCTTAATGGGCCAAAGTTCTTATCCAAAAAATAAAAATCAGAATGCTGGGCTGGGGATGTGGCTCAAGTGGTAGCGCGCTCGCCTGGCATGCGTGCCGCACAGGTTCCATCCTCAGCACCACATACAAACAAAAGATGTTGTGTCCGCCGAAAACTAAAAAATAAATAAATAAATATTTTAAAAAAAATCAGAATGCTGACAATACTAGGTAAAGTTGATGTTTATAAAAGAAAAAAAGCATTTTATAAAAGCAAGTAAATCATATTCTAAAGAACTTTAAGTAAGTTCATTAAGGCCAATGAGATATAATTCAAATGTGATCATAAATTACATAAATACCCTTTCATGAGCAAAAGCATTATTCTCCAATGATTAACCTACAAGTGTTCCAAATGATTAAAAGAACTTTCTAAAGGTAGAAAATTCTACATTTAGAATTCTGTATTTACAAATAGAAAGGGTTCCCACACACACAGTACTTATATATTGAAAAATTCAATGATCCATCAGGATTAACTATATACATATTATATGTCATATATAATATATATATTAAATATATAAAAAACATTGCTATCTTAATAAGTCTAACTTATTTTCTTAAATAAACATTTATTTAGAAAACCAAATATCAGATAAATACACAAACTTTAATTTATAAAACAGAAGATCATGAGGTCTACAGTGGGTTTATTAAACTTCTCCACGAGTGTGGATGCCAAATTAAATATATAATCTCACACCATTTGTGCATGTAAATACGTAAGTCTCCAATAAAATTCCACTAACTTATTACAGGCAATTATAATAAACTGATTGGAATAGAGTGATATAACAATCTAAAGAACAAAAGCTATGTGAAAATCAAACAATGGGAAAAATTAATCTTTCAGAGCTTCCATTAATCATCAGAATCATCTAAAAGTAAATCTTTTTGATTTGTGATAGAGAATTAAGCATTTAAAACAGTATTCAAACTTATAAGACTTTAACATTATCTAATTTTGTGCTTAATGCCCTATCGTACCATTAATTTATGATACGTAATTATTCTTAATAAATTAAATATAAGTTTCTCTGCTAATTCTGGAATACCCCTAGAATAAAACTGGAGTTTCTGGAAACTAGAGTATACAGGGGAGAAATCACTTCTCTGATGATTTTTAAGAAATGAGTAACCTCTTATAACTAAGTTAATGTCTGCCTTCTAGAATAAACAGAAGGTTGTAGGCAAACATTATGAAATTGTACTTTTAATTTTTAAGCCATAAGAGCAGACAAGCCTTGTTTAAAAAAAAAATAGGATTAACACATATATAAGTAACTGAAAAGTCATCCTAAAGATAGATAATGATAGCTACACTGATAATATAGCTACCAACTTCATGCTGGCCATCCCTACCAGCTCCCTAACTCCTCCTCTCCCTGATGTGTGTGCTCTTTGTCCTGAGTCTTCCACTGAGGTCTGAGCCAGCACAGACAGCTGGGTGGGTAGGCCCTTTGCTGGATTTCTGAGTCAATCTCTGATTAAGAAAGCAATGATTGCACCGGGTACAGTGGCACATGCCTATGGTCCCAGCTATTCAGAAGACTGAGTCAGAAGGATTGCTTTAAGCATAGGACTTCAAGGCCAGCATGAACAACATAGCAAGAGCCCTTCTCAAAAATAAATAAATAAATAAATCAGTAAATAAAAGTTTAAAAAGCAGTTATCATCGGGCTCACAGCATGCCTTATGCTCGTACCCTCTCATGGAATAGCAGGAGCAAAGGTGCCCCACCGGGCTTTAGCTCCTAATCAATTTTCATGTAGCATCAGTAGCTAGATGCTTATAATCAATAGAGGATCAACTCTATTCCACAATACTGTAATCTGCTAAGGCCAGGTACCTATGGTATTCATCTTTTGTTCAAAAATCTCACTTGCTAGATGGTTCCTAAGTGTCTAAAATGTGCTTCAGAAATGAATAGATATAACTGCTGAATCCCAAAAGCTTGAAAAGAAAAGTAGGAGCCTCATAAAGAGGAGAGGAAGAAACTAAAAGGAAAATGTGAAAAACCAGGACAAAGCAGTGTGAATAGAGTTTGAGCAACAAAGTGGAGATGCACATGCCCCTCCCACATGATTATGTTATAGTAGGTTCTGCTATCTCAAGCCTCCTTGTTAGAGTCTTCCAAATTTATCAAAGCAAGCAGCATTGCAAATCTATCATTCCTACAACAAGGGGAAAAGATAGAACCATTTGGAAGGTCCAAAGGCATTTTTAATCTATTTAGAGTTATCTGCAGAAACTGTACACATTTTTAAAATTTAACATAATTATTTTTTTCCTGTTTTATGTACAAAATACAACTAAGTTAGAGAAAAGAGAAATAGTATGAATAGAATGTTAAATTTTAGAAAAGTCAACCCTTTTTTCTTGAATTAGAATTTAAGTCAACAAAAGTTAAATTGTGTTATATACAAACAGAAATATTTTGTCAAAATGTAGATAAAAGCTAAAAATTATCAAATTGTATTAAAGTTAAAATAGCATAAATAGAAGTTGTAACTTCATTACATATATATAAATATCATATTCATAGGACACTATGGGCAGGAAATCATGTATTATTTTTAGTTTATTATTTAAGGAAGAGAAAAGTGATAAGAATGGACCGATTAAAATCTGTGACCTAGGACATAGCTGCCTTATCTCTCATTTATTATATATTCACATCATGGGTGTAAACCATTCAAGAAATAAATTTTTGCTCACTATATTTCAAAGGAAGTCACAATGGTCAACCACCAAAACTAAGCATTTTGATGCCATAAAAAAATTTTTTTAAACACTAGAAATATTTTTTTCTCCAGATTAAACTTTTCCCCCTATGAACAAATTTACTAAAAAATGATACATATCAAAGACTGGTCATCATTCTTTCCCAGACCATAAATAAGCAGAAGATAAAATCACATACACTATACTTTAGGATATTTTTATGTTAACTGAAAAGTAGTCTCCTTGAGATTTTTTTAATATTTTTTAGTTGTAGTTGGACACAATACCTTTACTTTATTTATTTTTATGTGGTGCTGAGGATCGAACCCAGGGCCTCGCACGTGCCAAGCGAGTGCTCTACCGCTAAGCCACAACCCCAACCCTCCTTGAGATTTTTTTAAACTGTACTTTATATGACTAAGTTTAAGGTCCAAAATGCATTTGTTTTAACTTTACCTACACTGCGTTTCTATAGAAAATCTATTCTGTATTCTTTCAAGACTAATGTCCTAATTCAGAATGATGGGAACGGGAAAGAAGGAAGAGGGAAGAAAAAAGTTTTGTTTAAGAAAAAAATTAAAATGCATTAAATGTTTTTTAAAAAAGCAAATTTTAAAGCACAATATCTTTGAATGTAGTTAAATAATTTCTGCACCACCATCTTAAAAGTGAAATTTCTTCAACTTACAATTTAAATTACAAAGCCTGAATACTGATTATATTTTTCTATATCTATAAACATCTATCTGAACATCTATATACATTTTTTTCCTAATTCAAGTAAAAATAAGACCAATTTATAATCAAAAATATAACAACACTGGGTGAGGGAATAAAATGAAAAATGGAAGCTCTTTCCATGTAAATTTACCATGGTTGGTTAGTTAAAACAATAGTGGACACATTCCCAATACCAAGATGGATATGAAAAAAATAAGTAGCATAATATCAAAATTTGTAGCTTACTTTGTGCCTTTTCACAGAAGTTTATCTGAAAGCCTAAAGTAAAAGAGATAAGTTCCAGTTCATTTACTGTAAATCAAACAAACCAAAATTAGAAAATGACACTGTATTTCTATGTTACATTTTGAATAAAACTAATTCAAGAAAAGTTCAAATCACATTACCCCCACATTACAGAGACAATGATAACACTGGGGCTCTTTTGAATAGATGTATCATATGGCTCTGAAATCAAGTTTAAATTGTGTCACAATGTCTAATCTTTATCTTCATATCTATTCAATAAAAAGAGTAGTCTATTTGCCCTTTGAAGTTTCAGATAATTCCATAAATTTCTGCAATATTTTCATCCTATGAACTCAATTACATTGTTATTTTACTAACTCAAATTATTAATTTAGAAGCACCCATGATAAATCACCACTCATGGTTCAAGTTTTAGTAATTTATAAACTATAAAATTTTTAACACAGATAAAGAAACATTTATTTCCAATCAATCAGCTGACTTCAAATGATAAAACAAAAACTACTGAAGAGAAGCTAAAATTATCTACAGAAGAAAAAAAAAAAAAACTTTGCCTGATAATAAGGCAAAGTAAGTTACAGGGGTTTAAAAAAATATATATGAATTTCCACTTAGAAACATGCACACATTTTCCAACAGGACCTGGTTATAACATACATACACTAAATATAAATTTAATTTTTATAAAATGGACCCAGTACAATAAGCCATTTAAAACAGAAATCTTTACAAAATATTGTTTTATTCCCCTTGTTTATTGAAATGTGGTTTCTTTAGTCATCTACTTATGCTTGTGTTTATTACTGACTTCAAGGAACAAAATGAGGAAAATCATTTAGTCTGTGTTTACACAAATTCAATGAAAACACATAGGAAAAAGAACCAAGACTGAAGGAAGGATATTTTTTAAGTAGTCCTTCCCATCCAATTACCAAAATTCTTAGGATTCTCAGAAGAGCCAGCTACCAATGATGATGTACAAAATTGGAAAAAGCTATCATTGATGATGTACAAAACTGAAAAAATGCTAATATAGCCAAGGTTCCTTTGATACACCACAAAAATAACCCACTGCTGAGTACCTACCTAATCATACAAATGACAAAGCAGGAGGAAATGGGAATGGAAAGACTTCATGGGAAAGAAGTCCTGCTGGCAAACCTGAAAGGTAGTACACTTGCCCATCTCTCTACCCTAAGGTCAATATGCTTCCACACAGAACATGCTGCAGAAAAATTCAGGAAGAAAAATAAGAAACTCAGGGGTCTTTACACTAGTCAACCAGCCTCCCAAAATGAGCAAGGTACAAGTCAGAAGGAAAGGGTTCTCTGGAAGCAACAGTGGGAGAGAGAGCAAAGGAGATTCTCCACTAATCTCAGAAACAAGACACTCTCCCCATTCCATTAGAAGAAAGGAAAAACTCACCTCCCACAACAGGAAGACACTAGGGAAACACTGAAACAATCTTAAGGCAACAGTTAATCTCCTCTTTGTAACCCTAAATATGGTGAAGAGTTGCTACTAAGAAGAAAAAAGAAATGGTAAGAAGAGAAATGAATAAAATAGCAATATAATTGGCAAATAGAGCAAGAAAAATAAACTTGAAAGGTATATGAAAAAGCAGGAGTTGGAACAAAATGTAAAGTTGTGCAAAGAAAAAGTTACAGAATAAAATATAACAAATACAAAACAGTCTGGGATTGTGGCTCCGTGGTAAATCTGCTTGCCTAGCAGGTATTAGGGCCTGGGTTCCATCCCCAGCACTGTAAAATTAGATAGAGACAGAAGAAGTTTTCTTATATGTGACTGAAAATGATAGATGTCACCAATTATTACTCTTAACACATGAGAAGCTAAGCCCAATATATACTAAAAACCTGAAGTTCTGTCATCAGTACAAAATCAATCCAAATAGCTAAAGGGGAAGGTGGATTGAAATTCTTAATGCATAACTGTTAACTCACTCTTTTTTACCTGATTATGGATGAAGTTACCTACTTCATCCATAATCAGGTAAATCCACTTTGAGTGGATTCTGAGGTTTCATACAGTCACCTCTCTGCATTATTCCTCACTCAGCAAAGACTTGATAAGCAGCAAAACAAGAGCTAATTAACCATGATGGTTCACCATTTCTTTGGTAATTCCATGACTTTTTAAAATGCACATCAATTAAATAAGGTAGAAAGAGCTATTTTAGGCAGATCATTTTATACTGCTAAAAGATTGATTGATTGATTTATCTGAAGAAGTCAGAAAGTGCTTTCAGCACAAATTTGAGAAAGTGCCAAATAGCTCTACTAGAGCGTGTGAAACATAGTGGAAAGAAAATGGTGAGGAAACATTCCAATATCCTCAACTTTACAAAATGCAAGTTTGTGGCTATGCTACAATGACCGCTCACATTCATTCACATGGTTTCAATTTTTAGCTTTCCCTTATCTCCTAAATTCTCTCTTCCCATTCTACATCTCTGGGAGTGCTAGATACCAGTTTAATCTTGTTGATAATAACTGATTAATTTTCAAAGTTTTGTGTATCTCACACTGGCAAGTTGTCTGTACAGTGGGACTTAATTATTTTCCACTTCAATTTCAATGAGTTTTGTTCATTTTTTCTGGCGCCAGTCAAGTTTAAGTAAATCCTAGATCATTCCAAGAATAAATACCAAGACATATAGGACAAAATGCTAGTAAGCCGAAGAAAGAAATAAAGTTATAACTATGGAAGTTTCTCCTCCTTTTTCTCTCCAGGTCTCTCACACCCTCTTTCTTGTCCTCCTCACACTTTTCCTTCATTCTCACTCCTCTTACCGCAATTCTGAGTTCCCTTAACTGGCAACAATCTGAAACTTATAATTTACTGTATTTATCAAATAAATTAAGATAGTCCATAGTAGTTTAAAAGGCTAACAGCTCAGTGCATAGCTGGGTACCTGGCGCAAGCCTGTAATCTCAGCAACTCGGGAGGCTAAGGGAGGAGGATCATAAGTTCAAGGCCAGCCACAACAACTTAGCTAGACCTTCTCTCAAAATACAATAAAAATGACTAGGGGTGTAGCCCAGTTATGGTACAGCACCCCAGGGTTCAGTCCCAGTACTGAAAAAATAAAATTATAAAAGATTTAAGTGTGTATATAAATATAAGGCAAACAGTGTTAGAAAACAAAATGAAAAGTGTCAGACCAGAATTCTATTTTCCAACTGAGTTACTTAAAAGTCATTTCACTGGAAACTAAATTTCATTTCATTTGAGCCGTAGTTTTTCTCATTTATACATAAAATTACTCTCAGACAATCTTAGAATTTGAAAACTGTGTGTCTAAATCTTGCTTTTGTAATGGCCCTTTTGGGATTATGCAGTTATCTCTGTTCCCCTTCCTCTATGGTGGTAGTATTACCTAGTTTGGGACAGAACATTAAGTGGTTTCCCACCATCTCCATGGTTCCTTCTGATTCCCTGGACATTCTGGATTTTTATGCTAAAACTGCACTATAAACTACACTATGAACCTACACTAACATAAAAGAAAGCAGCTGCCTTACTGGGACATGCCCTTAGATTATGCTACATAATCTTCCTTCTGTCATAATGTAAATAGTGGTTTGCCACCTTCCAACTTCAACTTCAAAATTCTGACAGGTGCCTTTCACGGCAGCTACCCATAGCATAGCACTACAGCCCTAATATCTAGCGAGTTATGTAAAATTGTCCTATATTTGTATTTTCACTGTACTTAAAGTGAGTTCCACAGGTTTATTTCCTGATGGTTTTTTGCTTTTTGATTTCCTTGCTTCAACTTTCTAAACCTTTATCAAAAAGCAGCCTGCCCAATATAGTGATTTCGGGTTGTTTACCAATCAGAGCCAGTTGTTATTTTACAAAATACTAATCAAATCCTTTCCACATTTTTTAAACTCAGGATTTTATTGTCCTTATATGCCAGCTCTTCTTCTCCCTGTGGGAAATGACTACCTTATTTATTCTACCTAAACAACACCATATTGTCACTCACCCCTGTTTCACGACCCTAGGGATGGACACCCCACTCTAGGTCTGTGATATTATGATAACATATTTATTAGTTTTCATTACATGATTTCTTGCTCTAAACTAACCTCCCAAAGCAGGTCATAGAAGTAAATTCTTTTCCTCAAGGGAACTCTTAGAAACTCTAATCAGCCCTCACCTTTCTGTCCTGGATCTAGCCATAAAGAAATGCTCTGACCTGGGTTACGGGTGTAGTACAACAGTAGAGCACCCAGGCAGCATGTCTGAAGCCCTGGGTTCAATTGCTGGAAGGAAGAAATTAAATCTCTGACCTACTCTTAACCTACTACATTAGGTCATAAGACCCTCCTTATTCCAGAGGGGTCCTGCCCCATAATCTGGAGGGAGGAATGTTGCAGGAAAAGGCCAAGATGAATGCTAAAGCAACAAGCATTGCTAGGTTTCCCCATCCAATCTATTAGCACTGATGCTAATGAAACCTCCATAAAAACACAAAATGACAGATTTCAGGAGTTTCTCGAGAGCCGAAACATAAAGGTTCCTGGAGAGTGACCTGTAAGCTCTAAGTTCCTTCCTTCATGCCCTACCCTATGCATCTCTTCATATCCTTTTAAACATGTTTCCCTAAATTCTGTTCAGATGCTCAAACAAATTAATTAACAAGAGGAAGGGTTTGTGAGAGCTCCCAATTTTATAGCCAGTGGGTCAGAACCACAAAAAACCACCTGGGCTTTTGACTAGCATCTAAGAGGAAGTGGGGAAGTCTTCAACCTATGGTCTGACATTATCTCCAGGTAGAGCTATCAGTATTTAACTGGAGGACACCCAACTAGTATCTGCTGCTGCAGAATTACTTGCTTACTGGTGGGGAGAAGTCCCAGTATCTTTTGAGGTCACAGAATTCTTCTATATTGATTGCTATGATATGAGAACAGAGGAAAAAAGATGCTTTATTTGACAGAAGACCTCAACCATAACTCCTCCTAGACACAGCCTGGTGTCCTAAGGATGCTAACAAAATGAAAAAGTCAATACTTCTCTGTGACAGGAACCTAACCCAGATCCCAAGGAAACTGCCAAAAACATCAGAGGAGTCACACAGTGTCACTTATTTTTTAGCCAAGACAACAATAAACAGACACAGACATGTCAGATATACATACTTATTAGAGAAAAAAATACACACAGAGAGAGAAATATGTCTGGCAACACTTGGTTCTTCTTCTTTTTTTTTTTTTTTTTAATTCTGTTTTGAATGATTTTGAGTAAGATGAAACACAATAAAGCTTGAAAAAGCTCCTGCAGTATCTACTTAAGTCCTCTTTCCCATGGTGGGGAAAGATGTGTTGTTGTTAAGAATCAAGCTGTGTATGATGTAATTGTTTTCTTCTTTCAAAGCCCATCTTGAGTGGTGTTCACTACTGACCAATGCTCCCTTTCACTGTGTAGCCAGTTAGGCCAATCTTATGACTCCTTGCCCTTCAATCCTTTCTGCAAATTGTGAGCATCAAATCAGGTAATGACAGAAAAAGAGCTATGTCCATTGTTAGTTTCACATTTAAAAAAAAAAAAAACTCTGAATTAAACTCTCAGTCTTGCTAAGAGTGTGAAGAGACACCCAAGGACTTTCTGGAGCTAGACATGACCATTAACAGAGACAGTGATCTACCCAGATAACAAATTTAGTCAGAACAACAATATATGCTATTAACCTTTATGCTAAATGGGTTCCTTTTATATATTATACAGTGTTAAGAGGATTTTATTACCTACTCTGACATCCTGGACTAAGGCCTAAATCAAGACTTCTATTTACTTGTAGATTCTCAATTAAAATGTCTCTAAATTCAAAAGGTCACTATAAACATTCCAGCAAGTTTAGAACTCTAATATAAAGGAGCATCAAGAAGTACCAAGGCTTCAAAATCAACCCAAATGGTGCCTGCTTCCTTAAAGATTCTCTCCCTGATAGAAGCCTAAAATAATCTCTCTCATCTCTTCCTGTATATGTACCACTGTGGCAAAGATTCTTTCTTCAGACTTGACTGGCTTAAATGATTTAGAGTTCACTGTGTATGAACCTACAAACAGTAGGAAGAACAAAGGTACCCGTCATTCAGGCAAGTTAAAACCCACCTCTACTAGAGCACATTATTTAATGTAAGCATTGATTGCCTAACCTATGAAAGGGACTACTTTACTAACCTATGTCCAACTACTCTTAAAGTGTGGTTGTGAAAATCAAATCAAGTAAGGTCAGAAAAAAAGATCTATGGCAATTGTTAGTTTCTTTTTCTGTTTTTTTTTTTTTTTTTACTCTGAATTAAAGTTTCCCAGGTTGTTTAATGTAAGCCATCTCCCAGAAATTACAAAGAAGACTGATCTGGATAATATAGGATGGAGTTGATTATTATATTCAGACTCCTTAAAATAAGGAAAGCCCTCTGGACCCAAATCAATCTAGCTCTCAATTTTGGAAGAAATCGACTGAAAGAAATGTAGTATAAAAGAGAATGACTCAAAAAACAGGTTAATATCCCTTCTTAAACAAATTTCAGCATGCATTCACTCTGATATGATACATTATAGAAAAATGTAAGGGAATATGTATTCTAAGAATAAGTTGTTTTTCTTACCTGCTCTCATTAAAATTAAAACAGTCTCATTTTAAGGGAATATAAGAGAAATCCAATATGTGCTTTGAAAAAGGACTAACTTGCTAACCTGAACTTGTAGCAGGTTATGCTAAATAGCAAAAAAAAAAAAAAAAGGATGCAACACAATGGGAAAAGTCAGCAATTTCAGGATTTGAAAACTCGTCACTGCACAATTCAGTTCTTTGACCACAGAAAGTGTAAAAGTAGATAAACATACCCAAAGAGATACGGTGTCATACACACGTACTTTTCTTTTTGGAGACAGGGTCTCATTATGTTGCCCAGGCTGGCCTTAAACTCAAGATCATCCCACCTCAACCTCCCTAGTAGCTGGGACTATAAGCCCATGCCACCATGCCCAGCTTATATTTTGTATATTACGGGGAGAAAACATACATTGATTTTAAATACTCAATTTTTCTTAACAGATACACTTCAATATAGTTTTATGTGTGTGTTATTTAAGTAGAATCAAGTTATTATGCTTTTACTTAGGCTGATATACATAAAACAATCAGCTGAGGGTAAATAGGTAAGGACTGGACAAAAAGCTTTCAGTTATATACTCAAGTTTAAGACCTGAGAAGAAAAAATAAGAAGAAAAACTGCCTACTTCAGCACATTAAGGGATTCTGAGGCACGTACAACACATACTTTGTAGCCATTTACTCTAACAAGTACTTTTATAAATGCCTCAGTGTTTTTCAGAATTAATTATAGGTACTAAGTATTGTAATCACTTTAAGAAAACTGACATTTCTCAGTCACCTGAATAAAGTTTAGGAAAAGGCTTTTTTTTTTCCCTGCTTCAAGCCATATACATATATAACACAAACTTTTTTTTTTTTTTTTTTTTTTTTTTGGTACAGGGGATTTAACCTAGGAGCACTTTACCACTAAGCTACATCCCCAGCCCTTTTTCCTTTATTTTTTTTACTTTGGGACAGGGTCTCACTAGGTAACTTAAAGCCTTGCTAAGTTGCTGAGGCTGGCCTTGAACTTGCAATCCTCTGGTCTCAGCATCCCACTCCAATGGGATGACAGGTATGTACCACCACATTCAGCACTTGTATCAAATCTTTATGAAAACTTTGCTTTAACATTTACATTTTATAAATTTATTCTTATATTTACTTTATAATAAATTTTACTTCTTATGTTTAAAAGAACTTTTAAATCCATTACATTTTAAATGGCTGGCGAATAAAGCAGGTAAATACATATCTAATAATGCTTATATGTTTATAACTATTTTATAATTTTCAAAGCAATTTCACATGCATTAATTTAATAATGCAATTCTCAAAACAGTCTATAAGTTAGGTATTATCTCTAGATATGTTAATTTTTCAGTTCAGAAAAGTGAGAGAGGGCTGGGGATGTGGCTCAAGCAGTAGCGCACTCGCCTGGCATGCGTGCGGCCTGGGTTCGATCCTCAGCACCACATACAAACAAAGATGTCGTGTCTGCCGAGAACTAAAAAATAAATATTAAAATTCTCTCTCTCTCTCTCTCTCTCTCTCTCTCTCTCTCTCTCTAAAAAGAAAGGAAGGAAGGAAGGAAGGAAGGAAGGAAGGAAGGAAGGAAGGAAGGAAGGAGAGAGAAGTTTCCCCAAAGTACAACTTGTACACAGCATGGCAGTTATCTGTGCCTAGGTTTTCTGGGTCCAAATCCAGTGTTCTCGCCATTTCAACATCCTTTTTTTTTTCTTAAACATTACTACCTGCAAGGTAAAGCTAGCTACTGGTGGAGAAAGGTAGGACCCACCAATAATTAAATTTAAATTTAAATTTAAATCCAGAAGCTGTTAAACTATCAGCTAACTAGAATATGCTATTTTCCAACATGTCAACAATAATATTAATATCATGTTCTATACATGAGCTCTCCTCAACTGAGTTTAACTGCCCAGTATAGGAAATCTGCTTCTCTTCACATGCTTCCTACTAAATGGCTAAATTCCCTGGGCTTTTGAATTGCCACAATAGAAAATTCAAGCCCTGTCTAGAAAAGTTCTCAAATGTAACAAGTCTATCCCATGCTTTAAATTTACCAAATTTTTTTGGATTTAAGAATCACACTAGCTAAGCAAGGTGGCACATGCCTATAACCCCAGCAGCTCAGGAGGCTGAGGCAGGAAGATTGCCAAGTTCAAAGCCAGCCTCAGCAACAAAGCAAGACTCTGACTCAAAATACAATATAAAAAGGGCTGGGGACGTGGTTCAGTGGTTAAGTGATCCCATTCAATCCCCAGTAACAAAAAGTAAAAAATAAAAAAGATAAAGAATCATACTATCACAGAGTAATCTAATATTAAAAAAAAAATCTCCCAATTAAATCTACTTGATGACAAATTGTTAATGAAATGTTAAGAATTAAAGCATAGCTGGGTACAAAGCTGCATATTTGTAATCCAAGAAGGTTGAGGCAAGAGGATCACAAGTTCAAAACCAGTCTGGGAAACTTAGTGAGACTTTGGCTCAAAATAAAAAATAAAAAGGGGTGGGGATGTTAATTCAGTGGCAAAGCAAAATACCCTGATTTCAATCTCTAATACCAATAATAATAAGCATATGTCACAGTAGCTTATTTGAGTATTTTTTTCCACAAATGCAAACTTATCCTAATGTCAAATACATTTTTATTAAACCATTTACCTATTTTGGTAAAACAATCTATATTGTTGTAGTTTTAGTCACCCAAGAATCAAAGTATAAAACTATTAACTTGTAGAGGATGAATGTGTTTGTGAATGGGTATGAGAGGAAAAAAAGAAAAATCAGGATCAATGAAAATAATCAAATGTATGAGTGATAACAAAATCAACAACTACTCTCCATCATAAGGAATAATGGGAAGAATGCTAAAAGGAAAAAAAAAAAAAAAAGCCAGATTACACAAAAAAGTAACCAAATGATGTTATGAAGCCAAACTCACCATAATTTCCCTTCCAGCCATCTACACATTAAAAAAAAAAAGCATAGCAAATTTATAACTAGACTTCTAATTCATAACATTACAATCATTTGAGAATCCTCAGAAGATATGGAAAAGACAGAAGATCTGGAGTTTGCAATAGAATAAAGTCTCCTCTAGAATATTCTAAAAAAGAAATTGCTCAATAATGAAATTAACAGATTAAAGAGAAAGGTAGGACCAACTAATAATGAAATTTAAAACACTTCTCAAAGTACCTGTGAGGTAAGAATTATTCTTGCCTTTCCAACTGAGACCCAGGCTTGGAGAGATTTAAGAACCTTGCCTGTACTAACAAAAAGTTTAAATCCTGGCAAGAAGATACAAATCTAGGACTCCAGAGCTCTGATTCTTCAGTACTATGATGTAAAGAATACAATCCCAACTTGGATCTCTCTTGGACTACAAAATGTAAAGCCACAAAAAACTACAGAGATATCCAATACCCACCATGGCATCCATCACACAGAAAAAATGTCCAATATCTGTTAAATGAAATGTATTCCATACAACCCACAACCCTGCTGGCTGGATGGGCATGGTCATGAACTCCCAGAAAGGCAGCTTTGGATAGCAAGTAGAAGAAGGTGGGTCAGAAGGGAACGGCAGTACACCAAAACATCTTTCAAGGACCACTATGGGAAGTTTGATCTAAAGCCAGAGGAGGAGAAGTCAGGAGCACTGGTGCCTGTAGTCTCAGCTACTTGGGAGGTTGAGGCAGGATGATCAGTTTAGCTCAAGAGTTGGAGGCCAGCCTAGGAAGCATAACAAGACCAGGTCTCAAAAACAGATAAATAAATAAATAAAATAAAGCCAAAGGAGGTCAATGGTATATAATGTACGGGAAGCTTGGTTCCAATGTAGAAAAACAAGTAAGACAGATATCTTCATTGGTACCTAAGCTCAAGTTTTATAACTTGGGATTGGGCTAGACAACATTCTGAGAATTTCAAGCAATTCTCATTCTAAGCAATCTAAAGAGGTTCAAGAACAAGCTACAGCTAGCATGTTCATGCACTGATCAAAGATAGACACAACACTATTTAAAGAAAATTCAGGGGCTGGGGATGTTACTCAGCAGTAGAGAACTTGCCTGGTAAGCGTGAGGTCCTGGGTTCAATCCCCCAGAACAAAAAAAAAAAAAAAAGAAAAGAGAAAGAAAGAAAGAATAATAATTCAGGAATAATTCAAAGAGAGGTCTGGGGCCTTCCTCACCCTTTTAAAATGGGTTTAGCTTATTCGATAGTTCAGATTACTGGATTATGAAAACGCAGAGGTAAGGGAGGAGAATGAAGAATATCAGAATAACTCCTAACCACAGGACTTATTTTCAGTTCCTAGAACACTTCAAGTTCTTCCCTGTTTTGGAACCTTCAAACTCATTTGTTCCCTCTGACTAGAACCTCTTCTGTTCTCCCCACACAGGCCATCTCTTAACATCTTAACAAGCCAACTGCCCTCCTCTATTGTCTTTCATCACAAAACCCAGCTTATTACCCTCATAACACTTTCCTCAATTAGCAATTTTTCTTATTTATCTGTATATTGTCTCCTCTCCTCCATCTTCACAGGAGGGTAAGCACTATGAGATGAGATAGTCAGATTCACTCCTCTCTATATATTCAGGACTCAGCACTAGAGTACTATGATTAATTCTCAACAGATGCTCAATAAATATTTTTTTCGAACAACAAAAATGTATACAGCTTTTTCAAGCTATCAGCCTCCCCCGCCCCCAAAAAAACACTCAAATTTAAAATATTTTACCAGTTTTACAAGTCACTCATTTCAGACAAGCCATACAATCCTAAATCATCATTTTGCTGTTTCATTTCCCTCTACCATCAACTACACTGTAAAGCTGTGAGATCAGGAAAACAATCTTGTACAGTCTGCATAACCTGCTATGCAACATAGTGAATATCCAATAACTAATTCAATTTGAATTAATTAGCTTAGGGCCTACACAGAAAGTGTCCTCTGAGTTCTGACATCATCCTGTCTATATATCATTTTTTTTTTTATGAAATACTATGGGGAGGGATATAAAGATGAATAAAAATCCTGTCCCTGCTTCCTGAATCACAGCATGCTTTCATAAACACAAAAGATTCAATAAATCTCTGTTGAACGCTAACTAAACACAGTAGCTCTTTAGGAAGAATATGATCTAAAAGTAACCAAGTTCATACTGACTACCAAACATAACCCCATCGATTCTGCTAATAATTCAACATAAGTAGTTCGCTTAAGTTGTCAAAAGATGCCTAAGTCTCTGTTTTAAAAATAGCATTACTACTATTCAAAATTTCCCAGTAAACTTAAGGGTTTAAACTAATGGGCTCAGGCCTGGTATTTTTCATAACACCCCCCCCCCCACCCCGTCAAGAGTCATACAGAGCAAAAAAGCCTTTCCCAATGGGAAAAGCCATTAATTGGAAGAACTGCCTCAGATGTCCAGATACTATCATTTTGACCTCTGTCTTTCTACTTCCTGTTATCTCTCCATTTAAACCGAATTTAGTCTTCTATTTTTATCTTATTTTCTGCATGCAATGCTAACACAGAAATCTAACCTGGAACAAATGCCCCCCTCCCTCAGGCCAATGGCTAGCTACCTACCTTACAGGTGGCACAGGACTGAGCACCCCCCGCCCCGCTCCTCCCAGAGAACAGACACCCTGCAAAAGTTTGGAAACGTAGGTTCCAACAGCCCCGTGAACCCCAGAGGTCAGCTAGGTGGTCTGGCTACAGCTGCGCCCTGGCGAGAAGCAAGATGGCCTTGAGCTGGCCCCACTGCGGCGGCGGGTAGCCGCGCTGGGGCGGCGGGGCCGAGGGGCCCCCGGCCTCGGACGCCGCCGCCTACCTGCGCGGCCGCAGGGACCCGGAGCCAGGCTCGGCAGCACCTCCCACCCGCCTCAAGTCCTAGCCGGCACGTTCCCGGAAACCGGGGCCAGCGGGCGCCAGGTAAGCGGCCACCGCAATCGGGGCGACCGCGGGGGCGGTCCCGGGCCAGGTGGGCCCCGCCAGCCGGCGGGGAAGCGAAGCAGGGCCGAACGGCAGAGCGCAGGCAGAGGCCGCGGCCGGGCCTTCGCGGGTCGAAGCCCGGATCCAGGCCCGACCCAAGGCGGCCGACAGCGAGGCGGGAAGCCCCAGAGGAGGCAGCGAAGGAGGCGCGGAAGGCTCGGAAGGCTTCCTCAGCCGGGTCCGGGGGCGTTCGCGGCCACTAAGACAGGCCGCGACGACGCCGACGGCCGCGCGAGTGGGCCAGGGTCTCAGCGCGGGAGCGTTCCTTACCCTGCATGCTGCTGACGGCCGGGTGGCCTGGCGCCGGGGACCCTACGGGGCCCGGGGTGCCGCTGCCGCTGCCGCCCCCGGAGCCGCCGCCGCCGCTCGGGCTCGGAGCCGCCATTGTTGGGAGTGAGGAGCCGAGCGGCGCCGCGGCGGCTGCAATGCAGCAAGCTCGGCCTCTCGTACCGCCGAGGGCGCGGCGTGCGCCGCCTTGGCCCCGCCCCCAGACACGCCCTGGTCACGCCCCCACGGTCACGCCCCCGCCGGAGCCAGGAGCAGAGTTCCCTGCAGAAGCTGAGGTGCAGGACTTGATACGTCCCAAGTGCCAGGGGCCTGAAAGACAGGGCAAAGATCCTGAACCCAGGACTGCGGGCCCCCGAAGCCTAAAGTAGTTCGCAGAATCAGACGTGTGTGCGCATTTCAGGAAAAAAGAGTGTTCATAGCCTTCCCACAGAGTTCTGTGACCCCAAAAGTTTAAAAACTTCATGGAATCTCAGAACCCAAAATTAGAATAGCAAAGCTGAAAAGGAATCTCTGAGTTCAGTCTTCTTGTCTAGTCTCTGCTACATCATGTCTAGAGAGTTAATCTAACTGTAGTTTCAGTTTTGTCCTGCCTAATATCCCAGCCTCTTTCCCGGCGGAGGCGAGGATTGATAACCAAACTGCTGAATCAGAGACTACATTTTAATAATTATACCCAGGTAATTTATATACACATTAAAGCTTACTAAACATTATCATAAACATCCAAATTCCCTGACCCCCCCCCCCAAATATACCCCTCAAAACTGAATTCCTAACTCAAATCCTCTATGCCTCATAAAATCAGTCATAATCATTAGCATAAATTATATTAAATGACAGCCCCACCCCAATAAAAAAAAAAAACAATATTAGGTTTCTTCCAATGCTTTGCACAGAAACTGACTTTAGGAATTCAGCCATCAAAAGCAGAAAAAATAGTTCTTTGTGAAGATAGGGATTTGTGGGCCAACCACAATGTAATTGGAATGATAAAGACATGGGTTTCTGGAGAGAGGTGTCTTGCCTATAATATAATGACCAGCTAACCTACATTCCAAGGACTCTAAATCATGGAACTGAATGTTTCTGCCCTTTGGAAGCATTGTGCAATGTGTACCAGGACCTCCTCAAAACTCCCCCATCCAGACTTTATCCAACACTAGAATCTCCTAAAAGTATGTTGGAAACATGTCCTAAGTCCAAATAGCCCTGCCTTCTTGCTCCAAACCTAACCTCAACTGTGACCTTGATTGCTTGGATCCTAACAGTAGCTATTCATGACTTAGGGAAGTCAACTGGATACAAAATAAAGGCAAATTGAAGATGAGAATGGTTAAGTGTGCTAAATGTAGAGTCCACTCTTCTCCCAAGGGCCTGGCTGAAAAATATCTCCAAGTCTGGATTTTTCTAAACTTTTCACCAAATCTCTATCTGAAAATCAATAGCCAAATTATGCTTATTGGTCCTGAGACATAGTAAATGTGAAGTCCTTGAAAGGGAAATCATATCAGAACCCAAAGGAAAAGTTCCCATCCAGGTTGTTCAGCATAAAATCCAGGCTAAATAATCTATCTACTTCTTTAGCATAATGCTGTTGGAAAAGAAGACAACAAATGACAAACAAAAGGAGAACTGTGATGGATTCCTAACACTGTCTCCTATTAAAGTTCAGGTTAAAAGGCAACTCTTTTTTCTTTTTTATGGGGATTTATATTTTAGTGCTGGGAGGAGTAAGTATTAAAAAATTGAATGAAATACTTCTTCCAAAACATCAATATAGGGCTGGGTTTGTGACTCAGTGGTAGAATGTTTGCCTAGCATGTGTGAGGCCCTGGGTTTGATCCTCAGCACCACATATAAATAAATAAATAAAAGTATTGTGTCCACATACAACTAAAAAATATTTTTTTGAAAAAAAAAGCATTGGGGCTGGGGATGTGGCTCAAGCGGTAGCGCGCTCGCCTGGCATGCGTGCAGCCCGGGTTCGATCCTCAGCACCACATACAAAATAAAGATGTTGTGTCCGCCGATAACTAAAAAATAAATATTAAAAATAAATAAATAAAGCATCAATACAACTGGACAATGATTAGAAAAGATAGATGCAGAACTATAAGGAAACTCCTCCCAATACAATAGTTTCCTTTGACTTGACTGCATTGGCACGAACACAAAAGCACCAACAGCCCCACAATTTGCTGGCAATAGTCCCAAATATCATATTCTTTCATCACCAGACTCCAGAGGCAGGATGATCAAGTACCACACAGTTTAATTGAGCAGTCTTTGGATAATTTATTCTAATGCCTGTTTAGACTGTCATCTAAACATCACTGTGGTGTATCATCTAATTTCTCATTTTTGTTTCCTTGGGGTCTGCAGGGGTTCTAAAATGTGGCTTGGGGAGTTTTAGTCTTCGCACCCCCATAAGAACCAGACCATCCTACCCCATTGTTTGATATGATAATTGATATAGTCACAGTCTTTAAGGGCCTATGTAAAATCCTCTTTTTCAATTTAACTATTTATTTTACAGTGCAGGGCCTCAAGCATATTAGTCAAGCCCTCTACCACCAAACCAATTATACATACTTCTTTAATAGAAATTTAAATTTCCATATTTAATAGTATTCCCTTAAGGCAATACTAGAGATTAGGCAACTATCAGAAAATACACACACATGTATAATGGTTTCTAATATTGTTTTAGATTATGTATAAGTAGTTCAAAAGGAATTTAATCAAATGAGGAACACATTGACCTGATGCAGTTAAATGAACATAAATGAGAAAACATGTTAGTAGCTGGGCATGGTGGCACATGCCTTTTATGACAGCGGCTTGAGAGGCGGAGGCAGGAGGATCCTGAGTTCAAAATCAGCCTCAGCAACTTATCAAGGACTTAAGAAACTTAGTGACACCCTGTCTGTAAATAAAATATTTTTAAAAGGGGTGGGGATGTGACTCTGGGTTCAATCCCTGGTACCAAAAAAAAAAAAAAAAAGAAAGAAAGAAAGAAAAAGAAAAATTTAAAGTTAGTGACAAAGAAATCTAAGAGAAAACATCCAATCTAGCAGATTCATTAAGAGAAGTTGAATTAAAAGAGCCATATAGAAGTATTTTCTACTAATACTTAATGCTGGATTTGCAATAAAACTGACAGTCTTTGCATTGCTGATGTTATTATAAACTAGTAAATGAGAACCAGGAATAAGAATCACTGATTAAGCCTGAATTTGGGAAAAACCAAGAAAGGACTTTGATTTGTTTGAATTCATGAAAGCCTTAAAAGTAGGTGATTTAAAATTCTATATTCACATTTCCTTATATATTTGTGTTTTGTGTTTGTTATAAATTGTGTCCCCCTTCCCAAAATCATTTTCTGAACTCCTAACCCCAATACTTTAGAATATGATTATATTAGATAGGGTCTTAGAAGAGGTACTTAAGATGAAATGAGATTGTAGGAGTGGGCCCTAACCCAACCTAACTGGTGTTCTTATAAGGAGATTAGGATACAGACACACACAGAGGGAGATCTGGGTGAAGAAACTAGGGACAGATGGTCACCGACAAGCCAGTAAGAGAGATTGCAGTAGAAACCACCCTACCAACACCTTGATCCCAAACTTTCAGCCTCCAGAGCTATGATCAAATAAATTTGTGTCTAAGCCACACAATTTGCAGTTCTTTGTTATGGAAGCCCTTACAAACAAATACTGCACATAGTTCAAAAGAAAATGAATTATTTAGAATAAGTTTAGTCTTTTAGCAATAATCATACATCAGAGAGTGGAAGGCAATTAGGCAATATGTATCAATAACCAGGAATATCACTGTTACAAGAAATTCTTGAGATCCCTAAATGAGCCTGAAAGCCGAGGCTCTGTTAAGTAATGATTTTTCCTTCCCACTAGAAAGTAATGGAATAACAGATTTATATCATTGCTAAAAGCAAGACATAGCAAAACCAAAATGCCCTGTCCTAAAAGAGGCTGCAGATCAAGAATAATGTTTGCATGCTCCCTGCTTAGGGGTCCTTTGTTGAGAATGCTAGTTTGCTTGTTCATTTTGATTCATGTCTCAATGGTTAGATTGGGTATATTTTTCACTTCTCATTCCAACTAAAGCAAAAGCAATTTATAAATAGATTTCACCTTAGGACCCCAAATTTCAGCCTTTGAGTAAGTAATAAGAGTCAGATACCACTCTGTGGATGAAAGAGCCACCAGATGTTTCCCTGTAAGGGCTCAGCAGTTAACTTTGAGCAAAACTCATCTGTCCACACCCAAATCACCAAAGGCTCAGGACCAAGCCATCCAACAACTGAGGTTGCAGCTATAGGCAAAAGGCTATAAGCAATGCAGTATTCTGAATATCATTTGAACATTGTATTTAAGTGTAAATACAGGGCAGGTGAGAAGGTTGACCCATTTCCTGCCATCAAAAGAACCAGTTCCAACTGGAAACACATAAAAGGAGATATTATTAATTTTTAATACCAATAGTCATACATGCATATAAAGATTTATAGGCATATGTTTATCACAACATTATTTATAAGAATAAAAGAATGGGCTGGGTGTGGTGGTACATACCTGTAATTACAGCTGTTCAAGAGTCTGAGGCAGGAGGATAACAGGTTCAAAGCCAGCCTTAGCAACTTATCAATGCCCTAAGCAATTTAGACTCTGTCTCAAAATCAAAAATCAAAAAGATGTGGGGATGTAGCTCAGCGGTTAAGCATCCTTGGGTTCAAACCCTGGTACCAAAAAAAGAACAAAAGAATGGAAATATCTCACTTTAAGTCACTACCAACAAGTGAAAAGTAACACGGATAGTGTTAGCCTTGTTCTGACCAGATACAAATACATTTTGAAAGGATATAATTTTATTCTGCCAGAACTACACCCACAACCTGGCCTTGTATTCTATATTCTGTTGCTCCAACTTCACTTAAAAAGGGTGCAGTGGGGTTGAACTGCAAGCCCGGATGAGGTAGGAGGATCTCAAGTTGGAGGCCATTCTCAGCAAATTGGCCAGTCCCTAAGCATCTTAGTGAGACTCTATCTCAGTACTTCTTTTCTTGGTATGGATATACCACATTTTGTTTATCCATTTGTCCATCAGTGGACATTTTGGGTTATTTTCACTTTTTGGTTATTATGAACAATGCTGCAATGACCATTTGTGTACAAGTTTTTCCATGGACCTGTGTTTCTCAGCTCTTTCTTATACCTATGTAGCAGTGGAGTTGAGAGATCTTATGGTGACTCTATGTTTAACCCTTTGATGAAGTGCCAGACTCTTCCAAAGTGGCTGTCACTTACATTTCCATCAGAAGAGCATGAGTATTCTACTTTTTCACATACACACCAAGAATTGTTATTATCTTTTTTTAAATTATAGCCATCTTGGGGCTGAGGCTGTGGCTCAGCGGTAGTGCACTTGCCTGGCATGTGTGAGGCACTGGGTTCAATTCTCAACATCCTGTATAAGTAAATAAAATAAAGATCTATCAACCACTAAAAAAAAAATATTTGAAAAAAGTAAATTTATTGGGCTGGGTTGTGGCTCAGTGGCAGAGCGCTTGCCTAGCATGTGTGAGGCACTGGGTTCGATTCTCAGCACCACATATAAGTAAATAAAATAAATCTCCATCAACAACTAAAAAAATTTTTACAAAAAAGTAAATTTATTAAAAATAATTATAGCCACCTTTGTGGGCATCAATATGTCCTCTGGAATTTCCTATATAGTATGCACTGAATTGGACATTAACAGACATTCTACTTTTTTTGTAAGCTGAAAATGAAAATGTTCTTTTCAGGAGGAGATATCACAATATGAACTCTCTTGTGATCACATATCAACCACTTTTGATTCAACCAAATCGCATCAAATTCAACCCATCAGAGCCCAAGAAAGTGGCTGTCACTTACATTTCTAAGGAGAACAGGCAGGATGCTAGGTTACTTACACATCAGTTATCAGTTGCTAAACTCTGTTAATAGTGGATGAAGCACTTAAGTAATATAGATGAACTGAAAGATTATTGCTGGACACATAAGAAATTATTTTTGGATTGTTGCAAAAAATTGAATCACCCAATGTTTGGAAGTAATAACAAAATAAAATTGTACACAACACAACATGTGAATGACCAGGAGGGAATATATCAAAAGAACAAAAAAACAATTGAATTAGCCTTTGCAAAAAGAAAAAGTAGAGACACTTAGGGAAAATGTTTTTTCTTACATTATACAGATGCTGAGAGTCTTATTAACTCTAAATATATCTTTTAAAACTACGCCACATTATGTCCTAGAAACACTTTATATTTTGGTTTGTTTGTGATACATAAATGGAAGAAAACTTTTTATTATTTTAATAGCTAAAGAGCATACAGCCAATAAGTTAACACAGTGCAATAAAATGAATAAAATATTAATAAATATAAAGGGCCTATAAACTTACACTAATATATTTCATGCATAATTATAATAATACACATTGAAATGATACTAATAAATAATATTTTATTTCTAAAATTGACATATAAAAGTGTTCAATGATGTATTGTTTTCTGTTGACCTTTCCAACTTGTGAGGTATCTCAGCTATAAGCCCCAGTAGTTCAAATAGAGGTCATCTCTACTTAACTCATTCATTTGAAGTTTTTTTCTCCCTCACCCTCTTTCACTTTTTAGCATAAAAATATCAGACTTCCTTCTATAGTTCACAAAACAGAGGTACATTCTAATACCAATTTCGAGTTGCAAGGTTCTTATATGATACTATGTCAAAATTTGTTTTAAATAAAAAGGTAAAATTTTCTAAACTAGAATTGTGCCACCTCCTATCTCCTTTATTCACCTTTTCCTTTACATAAACTATCATTTTATATATCAAAATAATTGAAGGTTTTTCTGCCATTAATGTATCAAACAAAAATATGAAGTATTCATGGGATATCATGTGGGATGATTTTCAGAGATGTATTGATAATAATATTAATAAGTCTCTCTATATATGTTACTTTTCCTAAGTTTCTCTACTTTTTTTTTTTGCAAATCCTAATTCATATTATTTTGTTCTTTTTGACATCTTGTGACATATAGCATGCATTAATAAAAATCCAATCTCTCACCAGGCACAGAGGTGCATACCTATAATCCCAGTGCCTCAGGAGGCTAAGGCAGGAAGATGGTAAGATCAAGGTCAGCCTCAGTAACTTAGCAAGGCCCTGAGCAACTTAGCAATACTCTGTCTCTAAATAAAAAATAAAAATGGACTGGGGATATAGTTGCATGCTAAAATATCCCTGGGTTCAACCCCCAGTACCAAAAAAGAAAAGAAAAAGACAAAGATATCTGTGTGCAGTGCCATATGCCTATAATCCTAGCTACTCAGGAGACAAAGATTGGAGGAACACAAATTAGCAAATTTGAGGTCAGCCTAAGGAACATAGCAAGACATTATATCAAAAAAAAAAAAAAAAAAGAAAAAGAAAAAGAAAAGAAAAGAAAAAATATATATAAAGAAAAGAACCAGGAAATGTAACTCAGTGGTAAAGTGCACCTGGGTCCAATCCCCAGTTCCATAAAAATGAGGAGATGTATATTTAATATACACAAAATCTTTTCAAGTATATTTGAAAGGATACTCAAAATTCTAAAAAAAATGGATGTCTAAAAGTAATCAGGTGATGGCAAACAGGATTAAGAGGGAGACTTTGCATTATATATTCTTTGGATGCTTATGAATTGCCAAGATAATGAATGTAAAATTTAATGAAAATGAATGAAGTACTATGTAACTAAATCAGGAATAATAATTGTCCATTCTTGGTTATGTCAGCAGCATCATTACAAAACAGTAAAAAATATTTCTCATCATATATTCATAATGTTTTTAAGTTGCATTAAAAATGTGATTCAGCCGGGCATCGTGGTGCATACCTATAATGTCAATGACTCTGGAGGCAGGAAGATTGCAAGTTTGAGGCCAGCCTCAGCAATTTAATGAGGCCCTATGTAACTTAGGGGGACCTTGTCTCAAAATAAAAAAATAAAAAGGGCTGGGAATGTGGCTTAATGGTTAAGAACCCCTGGGTCCAATCCCTGGTACCAAATGAACAAACAAAAATAAAAGAAATTAAAATAAAAATATGATTCAGAAACAAAACATTTTTAAAGATCTGTTTAACAAAAAGATATAGATACCTTTTCCTTACAGTCTATTTTATTTATATAACACCTTTCCTTTTTTGTTCCCCCTTTAAGTCACCAGAGAATTATTGTACTGAGTTTGTTTGTTTGTTTGTTTTTAGTTTGGGTACTGGGGATTGAACCTAGGCATGATTTACCACTGAACTACATCCCCAGCCCTTTTTATTTTGAGACAAGATCTTCCAAAATTGCTTAGGGACTTGCTAATTTGCTGAAGCTGGCTTTGAACTTGTGGTCCTCCTGCCTCAGCCTCCCTAATTGCTAGGATTATGGCAAACACCCAATTAGCAGTGACTGATGAGTCTGACATCTTACCATCTCTCCAGGGGAAGAAGAAGCTTGCTTTTCCTATTAATCCAGGTGACCTTCAGGAGCCACTCCATGCTCCTGGAAGTATCTGTCAGAAGGAGTTCATTCTTAAAAAAAAAAAAAAAAAAAAAAAAAAATGCAGGCAGAATCTCAAGGTGGCCCACATCCAGCCATCCCCCCACAGGCAGCAGGGACAGATGGGGCCTCCCACAGCTCAATGCTGAAGGGATTTTCAGGAGTCCCAGCCGGCCTTCAAGGTAAGGAGGATCTCACAGATGTACCAAGGGCAAAGTCTGACTCTCCAAAGTCAGCAGAGCCATCAGCTCAGCAAAGGGCACCTTCAAGTGAAGGAGGCACCCAAGTGAATGCAGGACAAGCAAAAGTCAGTTAACAAGGGGTCAGGATGGGGTTCTTACGGCAGCCAAAAGAGGAGAATTCTGGGTGGTGAAGGGTGTATGAACATATGTGGGCTCTTGCCGGATCCCTCCAAGCTCAGAACCTGGACAGAACTCCCTAAATGTTAATGGATCCTTAGTCATTTAATGAGATAAAGAATCACCTCTAGGTCTGTGCTAGAGTATGCATGAGTAAGCATCAGTGAGGCCCTGGGTTCCATCTTCAGCCCTGCAAATACTGATAATATTATTAAATAAGAATTAAAAAGATTCATCTGTAGATTTCAGAAGCTTTCCAAATCTGCCTCTGACCTGCTGGACCTCTTTTTTTCTCGCAGGAACTGAAGCTCAAAAAGGTGATCAATATATACAGAGGTCTTAAGGGGTAAGATCCCAGACTTTTGTAGAGAAGGTTCTGTGGCTAAGTCCCTAACCCCTTCTTGATGGGGAGGCCAGATTCTGGATACCTCATTACAAGGATAGTGGTTAAGCTCAGAGGCACTGGTAAAACTTTTAAAAAATAAAGCCAAATAAAGATTGGCTCCTCATTGAAAACCAAGTTAATAATAGCTGGGTATCTCTATGAGGTAATGTTCACATTTACTTTGGGTTTTAATTTGTTACAGTATTACAGAATGTGTCACAATGTACATAACTCACTTCACTTAGCTGAGACTTTATCACATTACTGATAGTTACAAATCTGGTTCCCCCTACCCAGGATATATGGATATCATGTTGAAACACTGTGGCATAAACAGTGTGGTTAAAAAGAATCTGTAGGCTGTGTTATAATAGCTTTTTATTACCATTCTCTCCAGGAATCTCCTACCCTAAAACAGATGGCATATAAACATTGTATCAATAACAGCTAGATTTTTTTTCCTACATGCCAGACATTATTTGTTCTAGGTATTTTACACATGTTTTCTCATTTGATTCTTGTAATAATCCTAAGAGGTAGGTGATATATTTTACTGATGAGAGAACTGAGGCACTTAAAGATGACTGAGCGTTATTATAATGTACGTTATTATTATGTTATTATAATGTATCATTCTACTAAAGGGATTTCTATGCTAAGAGTTTCTAGGTGAAAGAAAGAAAAGAATTGGTTCTGTAGTAGCTGTTCCCAAAGGCATCCTGATTGTCATTCAACTGGGTGAGTCCCTGTGTTGTGCTACCATCACTCCTGATGTTCACCAGATGTCAAAGGTACTGATTTATAAGTTTTGGCAACTGCTATAATTTGAATCTGGAATGTCCTCCAAAAGCCCATGTGTTAGAGATTTGGTCCCCATTGTGGCACTATAGGGAGGTAATGGAACCTTTAAGGTGTGGAGCCCACTGGAAAGTCTTTAGGGGTATGTGTGTGAGCGCGTGTGAGCGCGTGCGCGCGCGGGCGTAGTGTGACTTCCAGGGTGGCACCACAGTCTCTTCCTCTTTTTTACTTCCCAGCCGTGAAGTAAATGGTTTTACTCATCCACACAATCCCTGCCATGATGTGCTGCTCCACCACAGGTCCAAAAGCAAGGGACCCAACTGATCATGGACTGAAACTTCTAAAACTGTGAGCCCAAATAAACCATTTTTTTTTAAGTTGATTGTATTGGGTGTTTGTTACAGTAACAGAAATCATCTCACCAACACGGCAACAAGCCACATCAATTTCTCTCTCTCTCTCTCTCATTTTTAAAAATTTATTTATTTATTCTAATTTGTTATATATGACAGTAGAATGCATTTCCATTTCCTTCACATAGAGAGCACAATCTTTCATGTCTCTGGTTGTACACAAACTAGAGTCGTACTATTTGTGTCTTCATACATGCACTAGGAGGGAATGATGTCCATCTCATTCCACTGTCTTTCCTAGGCCCCTACTCCCTTACTTCCCCACCCTTCTCTTTGCCCTATCTAAAGTTCCTTCATTCCTCCCATGCTTCTCCCACCATCCCAATATGAGTCAGCCTCCTCATATCAGAGAAAACATTAGGCATTTGGTTTTTTTGGGATTGGCTAACTTCACTTAGCATTATCTTCTCCAATTCCATCTATTTACATGCAAATGCTATGATTTTATTCTCTTTTAATGCTAAGTAATATTTCAGTGTGTGTGTGTGTGTGTGTGTGTGTGTGTGTGTGTGTGTAGATAAAGAAACTGTGGGAGTGAAGCAGGTAGCATGACTATACCAGACCTTAAACTTATACTATAGAGCTATAGTAACAAAAAAGGCAAGGTATTGGGACCAAAATAGACTGGTAGACCAATGGTACAGAATAAAGGACACAGAGACAATCTCACATACATACATTTATCTCATATTAGACAAAGGCACCAAAAACATAGTGTGGAGAAAGGATAGCCTCTTTGACAAATGGTGCTGGGAAAATTGGAAATCAATTTGTCTCTTGAAGTTTATGTTAATGAATGACCATGGATGGGAGGTTGCTTTCAGATCAGTATCTAAAGCATCACTTTGGAAGTCTGTTCAAGAAATCACATTTCCAGGACCCAGTTTTTTTTGTTTGTTTTTTTGTTTTTGTTTTTGTAGTTACTTGGAATGGAACCCAGGACCTCAAACATACTTCGCAAGTATATTACCACTGAGTGATATTCCCAGCCCTTTTTTATTTTGAGGCAAGGTTTTTCTAATTTGCCCACACTGGCCTTGAACTTGCCATCCTCCTGCAGCAGCCTGCTGAGTAGCTGGGTTTCCAGAGTGTACCACCATGTCTATCCAGGCCCCACTTCTCAGAGAATCTGATTTAGGGGAGAAGGCATAATAGTGTGGGTTTAACCACTCTCTGTGTGAGTTTGACATACAGCCAGATATGCAAACAGGGGTTTTTACATTTTTTTGGTTAAGCACTTATTATGGGTAAAAGTATTTTGAAGTTAAATAATTATTCTTTGTATATATTTATTAATAAAAAATACAGATATTATTTTACCTCTATAAAACATATGCAGAAAGAATGAGGTAAGAATGAACAAATAATATTTTAAAATATGTGTGTTATTAATTAATCTATTTATTTATTTATTTTTATCTTTTAGTTATAGATGGACACAATACCTTTATTTTATTTATTTATTTTTATATGGTGTTAAGGATCAAACCTAGGTGGGGCTGGGGATGTGGCTCAAGCGGTAGCGCGCTCGCCTGCCATGCGTGCGGCCCGGGTTCGATCCTCAGCACCACATACAAAGATGTTATGTCCGCCAATAACTAAAAAATAAATATTAAAAAAAAAAAAAAAAAGGATCAAACCTAGGGCCTTGCACGTGCTAGGCGAGTGCTCTACCGCTTGAGGTTGAGCCACAACCTCAGCTCCATGTGTGTTATTTATTAAATAAAGTTATCACTAAAAATAAAATGGACATTGAATTTAAATATGCTTCATTATCTAAGCAAATCTTGGTTTAACACTCTGGGATACAGAGATGTTTTTAAGGCCACGTTCTAAGTTTATTTTATTTTTGATACCCAATTTTAATGATTGTGAAGAGTAAAAAATAAACTTCACAAACTTCCAAATAGATAAAGCAGATCATTGATAGCACATATAAAATAATATTTATTTCTTCAATAGCTTCTGCTAATTTAGCAAACAATTTTGATGAAATGTCACTACTAATTTCTAATGAGGCAGTAGCTCTTGCAAACTAATTGGAAGATACACTGCATTTTAATAATTGCAACCAATGGGCTTAAAATGAAAATCACTAAAACTTTTTATATGGAACATTTTATGTACTGATTCTCATGACACCCATCTGTAATCACAGCAGCTCCGGAGGTTGAGGCAGGAGGATCACAAGTTCAAAGCTAGCCTCCAAAACTTAGATCCTGGATCAAAATAAAAAATAAAAAGGGGAGGGAGGGGATGGGAGGGAGCAAGGGGGTAAAAAAAATGGTGGAATGAGATGGACATCATTACCCTAAGTACTTGTATGAAGACATGAATGGTGTGAATATACTTTGTATACAACCAGAGATATGAAAAATGGTGCTCTATATGTGTAATATGAATTACAAATGCATTCTGCTGTCATATATAACAAATTAGAATAAAAAAATTTTAAAAAAGAGCTGGAAATATAGCTCAGTGGAAGAGTGCTCCTGGGTTCAAGCCCCAATACTGCAAAAAAAAAAAAAAAAAGAGTTGGATAAACATTTCTTATTGGCTTTAATAGAATTTCATGAAGTACTTGATATAATATTGTATGATCTTAAACTCTGATAAATTTTCTTCATATTCTGTAGCTATATACACACATAAATACACACTGAATACACATATTATCTATAAAAATTACATATGTTGTGTATATACAAACATTTGAATATGTATAATCTGTGTATATATACATATATCACACATGCACATGCACAGGTATTTAAATATAGTATATAAATACAATATAATACATAATATATATTTACATAAAGTATGTTTATTTATATATGTAGCATAAATATATAAATATATCGATACATATGTATCTATCTATATCTATATCTATATCTATCTATCTATCTATATATATATATATATATATAGAAGGAGAGAGAGGAAGAGATAGGTAACATTCCTTTTTAATGGTGGTAGATAGAAATGCACAATTTCTAGTAGACTTTTTAATATTTGAAATTATTTTGCTTGCTTTTTGTCAGATCAACTGGTTTGATGCTGTCATTACTTCCCATTGTATCTGAAAAAGGGCTCAGGCTAGAAGTATATTTCTGCCATTTTCTTCTTTTTTAGTGCCTGCATTATAACTGTTATCTTCAAACTGAGATTTCGCTTGCAGAGAACTTTTTGAATAGTGTGTCCATTTATTAAGGTTAGTTTAGTTAAAACTAGGTAACATTATGCACAAACCCACTGAATCTACTACATGTCAACTTCAACCTGTGGCTATATTGAGAGCAAATGAAACTGAGCAGAACTCACCCTCAACTGCTTCATGGCATGGGCCTCCTCCTCTTTCCTTGCAACACCTCCTATACTTTCACCCAAGTCTATTCAATGTTTGACCAAATGAGGGGGCTGGTCAGTGTATTATATCCAATCTTGGTGAAGCTGAAATTCTTTCTCATCTAAAGGAGTCTGCCTAAGCATGCAATGACTTCTCAACTTACAAAAATAAATGTATAGGTGTTTGGGGGTGTAGCTCAGTGTTATGGTTTGCCATTTCCCCTGAAGCCTTCTGTGTTGAAGGTTTTGTTCCCAATGCAGCAATGTTTAGAGGTGGGCATTTGGGGAAGTGGTTGGATCATGTGGGTTCTGATCTCATTAATAGATTAATCCATTGAGGGATTCATATTTGATGGCATTATTGGTAAGTAACGAAACTATAGGCAGTGGGGCCTAGTTAGAGAAAGTAAGTCAGTAGGAGTATGTCCCAGAGCATATATCTTGTCCCTGGCCTCTTCCTCTCTCTCTCTCTCACTTTGCTTCTAGGCTTCACTAAGTACCTCACCCTGTCCTTCTTGCTCACCATAGGTCTAGCAACAACAGGGCCAGCTGACCAAGGACCGAAACCTCTGAAACTGTGAACCTAAATAAATCCTTCTTTCTCTAAGTTGATTCTCTCAGATATTTTGTTCCAGTGATAGAAAGCTAGCAAATATACCTTCCATGCATGTGGTTGTGGGTATGATCCCCATCACAAACAAAAAAAGTCATAGAAATATGTACAATTATTATGTGTCAACCTAAAAATAAACATGGATACACTCAAGGAAAATGTCTGTCCCTACAAATGTTTGCATTAAAGGGTGTTGGTAATTGAAATCTCGAAGTTGAAGGTTGAGAATCTTAGCCTAAAGACTTAATGTACTTACGAATGAATTTGGTTTGGATATGGAAGCATCAGGATTCATCCACAAAATATTTTTAAAAAGTGTAAACTTCAGGAAGTGAGCCAGGTTTGTGGTCCTCTGTGTCATTTGGAGATACTTTTAGTAAGTCATTTCCCAGCACCACCTGAAACTTCTTGGACATCTTTTTTTTGCTGGGGGTTAGGGGGAGACTGGGAATAAAATTGAGGCCAGGGGACACTTAATCATTAAGCCACATCCCCGGCTTTTTTTTTTTTTTTTGTATTTTATTTAGAGACAGGGTCTCACTGAGTTGCTTAGGTCCTCTCTAAGTTGCTGAGTCTATCTCTGAACTTGCAATCCTCCTGCCTCCCAAGCTGCTGGGATTACAAGCTTGTGCCACCATGCCTGACTACTTCTTAGACATCTTAACGATCTCCTCATAATGAACTTATAACCAGAACACAAGAATAATAGCTGGGCACAGTATATCTGAAATCATAGTGATTCAGGAAGCTGAGGCTGGAGGACCACAAGTTCCAGGCAGGCTTCAATAACTTAGCCAAGCCCTCAGCAACTTAGTGAGATCCTATTTCTAGATAAAAGTTTAAAGGCAGCAGGGACGATGGGTGGGTGGGGTGTGGTGGTGTAGATGTACTTCAATGGTAAAGCAAACCTGAGTTCAATCCCTAGTACTGAAGCCAGAATTAGACAAGCAGTCAGTGTAGATAGGTAAATCAAGTCAGGTCAGATCAAGGAGGCCAGTTTTGAGTGAGTCTGGGAAATTGGAGACTGTGCCCTGAGGAATCTTATCAAGAACCTGCCCCTGCTCCAACCTGTTGCCAAGGTAAACTGTCCCAGGAATTTCTCCTCCCCACAGGGAGCTATAATGTTGTTACAGTGTCCTTGGCTACTGCAACCTGCCCTTTCCCCTTCAGCCCACCTGTTTCCCACCTTTTGGCCATCCCACTGAGCATTCCTGGGAATAGTCACGTACACAGGAAGAAGAAAGATAAGGGGGAAAAGGCAGGAGAACAAAGGAAGCCTAGGACATGTAAAAGGGCAGAACTCCTCCCCTCTTGGGATACCAGGATACCAGCTATGGCCCCCTTCTCCTTCCCTGGAGAAGTCTACCCTTTTTTAAATAAACCCTGCTTTATATGTTTGCCTGGCATGCTTCTCCAATGTTCAAACTTCAACATGTGGGGAAGCAGGACTGATGGTATCAGTACCCCCTCTTCAAAAAAAATGGAAGAAAACAAAAACAAAAGCACACAGTTAGCATTTGTTTAATTCTCTGTTTTCCAAATGGCCCATAGAAGACAATTCACTTCTGCCAATTCACTATGTGCTCCAAAGAAGTCAACAGGATACAAACTACATCTTAATGGCAGAGGCAGAGCACTTGGGACAGGTTTCTGTTCTGGGTCTCCTTTCCCTGATCAGTCCCTTGGTCAGCCCTTTCCATAAAGCCTGCACTGATTGCCTCTAATGATACCCATGTACCTTTAATCTTGAGTCAATCTAAACTTCTTTCTCGGTTCAAATGTGTCTTTTCACATTTCTGCTCCTAGGTTTCTGAGAATTGGTGAAATAACTGACCTGGCTCATAATAATTTCATACAATTTAACTTCATCTTTGTATGAATTTAAAAATCTCATAGTAGATTGTGTAAAATCTCTTACACAATCATTTTAAACAGTTTGTTCTGTCTGTTCTGCTTTATTTGGGGCCAAATGCAGTAGAGAGGGGAGATCCTGGGTGTTATGATTTAGATAAGAAGTGTTCCCCCAAAACTCGAGACAACACAAGAATGTTTAGAGATGAAATGATTGGGTATAGTGCCTTAACTTCATGAGTGCATTAATCCATTGATAGGGATTAACTGGCTGGTAACTGTAGACAGGTAGGGTGTGGCTGGACATGGTGGGGGGGGCTGTCTTTGAGTTTTATATTTTGTCCCCTATAAGCAGAGCTCTCAGGGCTTCCTGATTTCTATGTCCCGAGCTGCCTTCCTTTGCCGTTCCTCTGCCATGATGTTCTGCCTCACCTCAGAACAACAGAGGCCCAGAGCAGTGGAATTAACTGGCCATGGATTGAACCTCTGAAACCAGGAGCCCAGAGACACTTTTCCTCCATGTTGTTCTTGTCAGGTCTTTTGATCCCAATGACAAAAACATTTACTGAAACACTAGTATTTGAAGTCAGAAAAAGCAGAGTTTAAATTATGGTCAGCAGCTGGGTGAGGCTTTTTATTAGGCAGGATCTCTGAATCTCAGTTATACATTTTGTTTTCAAATTTAAAAAGTAAATATCTTTTAGTTACACACACACACACACACACACACACACACACACACACTTTCTTGGTCCTGAAGTTTTTTTTTTCCTTTTTTACCCTTTTTCCTCATAATTTTGTTTTGTGGTTTCTAGTTCATGTCTTTGAACAACTCAGAACTTTTATTTTTAAAATCTCCTTTAGATTGCTCAATTTATTTATTTACTTATTGGTGCTGGGAACTGAAACCAGGGATTCATGCATACAGATTGCTCTATTATTTCTAATTCTTGGGGCACAGGTTCTTCTTTCAATTTTTTGTAACTGCCATTTATGATGGATTTAAAAAATTTATTATTTTTAATTAATGAATTATAATTGTATATATTTATGGGGTACAATGGGAAATCTTGCTATTATGTATAAAGTGTGAAGGATTAAAGCAAGCTAACAACATATCTATCATCTCATACATTTTTTTGAGATGAGAATGATGAAAATCTATTCTCAGCAATTTTGAGATACACATTATTAACTATAGTCACCATGCTATGCAATAAATCTATAAAATTTATTCCTCCTAACTGAAACTTTGTACCCTCTGATCAACGTTTCCCCATTCCCCCTTATCTCTAGATGATGGATTATTTTTTGCATGGCTTGTAATTTTTGACTTTAAGCTCCACTTCCATGAAGCTTGTTTCCTTATTTTTTGGTCCTAGGAATTGAAACCAGGGGTGCTTAACTACTGAGCCCCAAACTCAGCCATGCTTTTATTTGTTTGTTTTTGAGACTGGGTCTTGCTAAATTTCTTAGGACCTCACTAAGTTTCTGAGACTGACTTTGAACCTGTGATCCTGCTGCCTCAGCCTTCTGAGCTGCTGGGATTACTGGCCTGCACCACCATGCCTGGCTTCCTATGGGTTTTCTATATGATCTAGGTTGTATGAGTGCCTGAGAACTTTGTTATGAAACAACTGACATCTCTTCTATTCAAGGACAATTAACTATTCAGTAGTTGTCCCTCCTTTCCTCTGCAATACAATTTCTTACTGAATCATTTTCCTGCTATCAATTCCCCTCCCACATTGCAGTTCTGTCTCTTCTCTTCTCAGATAAATAAACCCTACTTTTCCTACTCTTCTCTTTTGTTATTGTCCATGGGTTTTATTCTTCAAATTTACAAGACAAGAACCCAGAAAAAAGAATAGCTGAAACAAAGAATCCAATTTCATGTCAAAAGTCCAGTTTCACTACTTATACTCCTTACTTTGATGTATTTTTCCCACAATGCATCATTACCCAAAATGTTTATTATTACTTGTGCATCTATTAATTGTTTAGCTTGCTTTACAAAATATAAAGTCCTGTGAGGGCCAGAACTTTGTCTGTGTAATTTTATACACAGTTGATGTAACAGTGCTGAGCACAGAAGAGGCATCTGATATTTATTGAATGAGTAAACAAATAAAAGTAGATGATACCTTTTCAGTATTCCTTATGCCTGTTTCCCTAATTAATAAATATCTTTGTTCAGAATGAAGGTAAATTTTAAGCCTCTTCCCAAATTGCTGGTATATAAATAAATTATTAAATGTCAAGTGTCATATCCATATTAGCAGGAACTGTCTGCTAGTATTAGAAGTCTCAGCCTAAGGTTCATGGGTTCCAAGAATGGCCTTCAGAGATCTGTTAGATCCTTGAATTTGAGAATAAAATGTTTATATGCAGCTTCCTTCCTTCCTTCCTTGTTAATGGTTTTTTTTTTTTTTTTTGGTACCAGGATTGAATCAGTGGCACTTAATCACTGAGCCACAAATCCATCCCTTTTTAATATTTTATTTAGAAACAGGGTCTTGCTGAGTTGCTCAGGGATTTGCTAAATTGCTGAAGCTGACCATGAACTCAGGATCCTCCTGCCTCACCCTCCCAAGCTGCTGGGATTACAGGCATACACCACCATGCTTGGGAAAAGTCTTAAAGCTTCCATTAGGTTCACAAAAGGGTACATGGTCCATATAAAGCTTTTGAAGTACTGCTAGTATCTTTGGATACCGATCAGCTAAAACCTACTACTGTTGAAGATAAAACATCATCTTTGCCTCTAAACCATCTTATCTCTTTGCTTACCTAGAAGGAAAGCACCTTGGTGTTGAAGTAACACCCAAGGCTAGTATCCATATAAATGTCCTGTAACTTGTTAGTTAAGCTGTCTCAGGAGCTCACAAAGTAGCACTGACATACAAGTCAATATTGGAAAATTCCATTCAGGTTTCATACATTTGGCCGTGTTTGGCCCCAGGGACCTACAGAGTATGTCAAATCCTTTTCTACTGGTCGGTTTTAGAAGTATATGAAGAAATCATGCCACCTCCCTGGAGACAATATCTTCAATTCCTCTGAACATGGGACAGGCAGAGAACATTTCATTATACTGATGTTTTTGAGTACTCTCCTGTTTGCCATTAGCTCAGATTTCGACATGATACTTCTGTTAATGCAACTTAGTATCACAAGACGATTATTGTGGGCCAGCTAGGGAAGGCCTGGAAATCAGCAAGGGTGGAAACTGGTGAGAAGTCTTAGGGTCACAAATGATGTGGAATCGAGACCAGGTAGAGGTAGTGAGCATGGAAAGAGGGCAAGGTGTCTGCCCAGACCTGAGGACTTGGCGATTGTTGTCAAGTGGAAGAAGGGGAGGGAGGAGTCAAGAATGACATTCGTAAATTCGTAAATGCAGTAAAATGAGAAGGGGCGGTTAGAGGAGAAAGAGGAGAGAGACACAAGTGACAAGGGACCTTGGCACCTCACTTCAGCGCAACACTGAATGAAAAGTGGAAGGAGAGATCCAAGAAACACATAGTTTATGACAGTTGGAGGAGAAGCAAAACAGATTAGGGCAACTTAAATGCTCCAGGAAGGCCAATTGAGGCAAGAATAGCAGAGAGGAGCCAGAGACACTGGGGTAAAAACCATGAATAATGGCAAATGTCATCTTTGGATGAGAGACTGAGCAAAGGGGTCTGCGCTAGGCAAGAGAATTATCTTTGGAGACTTCGCAGTATTTGGCCTACTGCCTTGAACAGAGTAGGCAAGCGACTTTTGTCTGGAGAGCAGTGGAGGAATGCACCAAGCTTGAATGAATGGAGGAAGGAAAGACTGGCAGCCTAGGCTCTGCTGCGGACCCACAGCAGCCTAGATCCTGGGCGGCGGCGCGAGGCCATGGGGCGTGGCTCAGTGGCCGCCAATCGGAGCCTCAACCTCAATTCCGGCTCCGAGGCCCCGCCCCTCTAACCCCGCCCCGCCCCACTCCGGCGCCGCGCGTCGCTCTCCATCGGTGGCGCGCGCAGCTGCCCAGCTCCCGGAAGTGCGCCCGAGTCGGCGCCGCGGGCCGAGGTGAGCTCGTGGGCTGGGCTGGGCTGGGCTGGCCCGGCTGTTGGTCGCTCCGTGTCGGGCCTGGCTTCCCCGGCGTCAGCGAGAGACTCAGGCGGGCCACCCGGAGCGGCGGCGGAGTCAGCGGATGCGCGCGTTTGTGCGCCAGGGAGCGCGCTCGCGGCGAGGGCGGGGGAGGGGCCGCCCGGGCTGTGCTTAGACTCCGGGTGCCGGGGACACGCCTGCAACCCGACCTGGCCCGGCTCCTGGTTGTGTTGCCCGGTCTGTGCGCCGGGACGGAAAACGTCCCTGCTGCCTTCCACGGACGACTGAAAAATGAGCCTCAGGAGGAGGGCTACCGACCTGATGTAGCCTAGGGTCTTTCTCATCAGGGTGCTATCGGTGGGGGTGAGAGGACTCAGGGTGGAGACCCTTCCAGTGGTTAGCACAGTCCAGTCCAGGCACTAAATGCCAGTAGCTGCCCCCATCCATTTATGACATCCCTAAAAGTGCCCCCCGCCAGCCTCCCAAATTAAAAAAACGTTGGCAGTGCTCCTCCCCTAATCGCAGGCTTTAGCACTTTCTAGGTTAGAATTTGGTTCACTTGTGAGCCTCCAAGTTTCCATATCTGTGAACTTTAATAGGTAACCTTGCAGGGTGATTGTAAAGATCAGAAATAACGTGAGCAGAGTGTAATAGCGGATAATAATAGCTGCTCAACAAATGGTTACTTATATGTGTAACCATGTAACTTATAATAAAGCTTATATATAGGTGCACATTTAAAAAATTCTGATTTGTTAAAGCCTTAATAACAAGTATGCATTTGTGGTAGGTAATTTAGGTGTTATTGTTTGTTTTTTTGGTAACTAATGGGAGCAGATCCTCCGGAAGTCGATGGGCTATACACTCATAAGCCCTCTATTAAGTGAAATAATTTTGAAACTTAAAAAGACGTTTTTCTTACTACTATAATAGTGTGTATTAAGACCAGATTTAAATATTATTTAAGATGTATAGTTTTCCCCTTAATGGCATTTCTCCTAAATGTTATCAAAATTGCTGTCATAATTCAGGAAACAACTAAATTTGAATAAGTTTACACATCAGTATCTTGCTATTTGAAATCTTGGCACTTGTTATTTAAAACTCAGAAGCCAAATTCATGTAGATAGTGAAGGATTTTTGTACATAAGCATTTTAAAATTTTATTTTATGTAATACATATATTACGCTTTAACTTTTTTCTTAAAGTGGTGCTGAGGCTTGAACCTAGGGTCTTGAGCGTGCTAGGCAAGTACTGTAGCCCTGAGCTATGCTCCTAGTTCCTCATTCATTTTTTTTTTTAAAGATATTTCTTTGAATGTAGGTTTCCCTGTAAGAAATACTTCAGCTGCTTTCCACAAAGTTTGAGATACTGTTTTTATTATCATTTGTTATGAAAATGTATTTTAATTTTCTTTTCTATATATTTTTTGACTATGGGTTATTTTAATAATTCCCATAAATTGGGATTTTTCTAAATATTGTTATTAATTTCTAATTTAATTGCACTGTGGCTAGAGAATATGTACTTTTAAGTTTCCAGTCTTTTGAAATTTAATCATACATATGATCTGTTTTGATAGTGTTTATTATGCAAAAATCAGTGTGCATTCTGCAGTTGTTGGGTCTAGTGTCTTGTAAATGTTAATTAGTTGGCTATAATGTTATTCACATTTTCTGTATCTTATTGATTTTTGGTTTTGCATATTTATCAGTTACTGAGGAAGGGTATAAAAATCTCCAACTCACACTGAAGATTTGTCCTTTAGAGTTGTTACTAGATACATACACATTTAGGGTTATGTGTTCTAGATGATTTGAATTATTTGTTCTAGTGGAATATCACCCCCTGTCCTCTAGAACTAGGGATTGAACTTGGGGCTTCATGCATGCTAGGCAGGCACTGTACTGTTAAACTACACCCCCAGCCCTGAAATAGTCTTTTTATTTCTCTTCATATGACATCTACCTGTACTAGTATAGCCACAGTAATTATTTATTTTTCATGAATTATTTTTCATAAGGAAATGACTCTTTATTTTTCTCTTTGTCTTGGTCACATACTAGCCATATCAACTTTCCTATGTTTGCTCTTTGCATAGACTTTTTCCTCATCCTTTTATTTTCAACCTATCCATATTTTTATATTTAAATTGTCTCTTGCAGATGGCATATAATTTGGTCTTGCTTTTTACAATTAGATAAACTCTGTCTTGTAATTTGAGTTTTTAGTCTGTTTATATTTAGTGCAGTTTTTGATATTGCTTCCCTGCTGCCATGAGTTGAGTATGCCTTTCTGCCATGATGCTTTACCTCACCTCAAGCTCAAAGTAGTGGAGCCAGTTGACCTTGCACTGAAACCTTTGATACCGTGAGCCCAATAAACCTTTCCTCCTAGTTGTTAAGGGAGTCTTTTCATTCTGGATTGTTGAAAACTCTGGTGTCTCTCATTATTAATTGGCTTCTGTCTTTTGCTTTTAACACTGTCACAACTGCTCCTTGTTAAACCTTGCAGTTTCATCATACTGATTGCAATCCAACCCTTATCCCAAGAGCTTATGGGGCCATCCTCCTCTTTTTTGATTTTTAAATGATATTCTGATAAGGAAGAATTATTTTTGAAGAATGTTGATTATTACACCTCAAGAAAAATGCAGCTATTAAAAAAGCTAGAATTGTGTACTGATCTCTGATTCAACCAGAAATCCAGGTGACTTTTTTTTTTGTGTGTGTGTTTTGATTATTGCCATTAGTATTATGGAGGACTGATGATTTTTTGCTCCATCATAACATTTACAGACTGACTACTAATCCATTGTTAGGAATACCTGCATGAAAGTTAACCAGAAATATGAAATATGAAGTTACTGATCCTTTTAATATATACATATATATAATAAATATATATACACTATGTGTATATTTTTTTGTTTTTGTTTTCTACTGAGGATTGAACCCAGGAGTGCTTTGTCACTGAGCTACGTCCCCAAGCCTTTTTGTTTTTTATTTAGAGACAGGGTCTCACTATGTTGCTTAGGGCTTCACAAAGTTTCTGAGTCTGGCCTTGAACTTGCAATTCTTCTGCCTCATCCTCCCAAGTTGCTGGCATTACAGGTGTGTGCCACTGGACTCTGCTTAAATATATTAATATTAACCTTGTCACTTACTACTACTCAGTAGCTATCTTCTGAATTTCTATGTTAGTCATCTCTTCATCACTGTGTCTGAATACCTGAGATAAACAATTTAGATGGAGGAAAGGTTTATTTTGGCTCACAGTTTCAGAGTTTTCAACCTATGGTCACTTGGCCTTGTTGCTTTGGCATGTGGTGGCATGGTATATGTATCATAGTGGGAGCATGAAGCAGAGGGTGCCTGTTCATCTGTTATGGAAGCAGCTCATCCTTTCAGCCTATATTCCTAGGGCATGAATGTCTTTGTCCAGCTTCATTTTATAACCTGCAGATACAGAAATGTTTTGCAGAAGAGCTGTTTACCTGGAAACCAATAGTGAAAATGCTTATGTAATGCGTTTCCTTCTTTACATGGTCTAGACCTTTGAAGACCAAGGGAGAACATTATGCAACATCAGGGCAATGCTGGCTCTTTAGATAATGGTATCAAGTTTGCTCTGAGGTTTCAAGTTTGCATCTTTCAAAATAGAATATGTTGAGCCATTTCAAAAGATCCATGATTGACCATAGGGCTATTCAGGTAGGACATATGCATTATTCTTTGTGAAAATGTGTTTTTCTCCTCTGTATAGCACTCAATATCATTCTCTCTTTAGCATTCCTGAGAGGATTTGGTTCTTCCCAGAGACAATCCCACCTCAGAAACACTTCTCCTAAAAGAACTTGTGAAGCCAGACAATGCCCATTGACCTGGGGCAGGCCCTAGGCCTGCTGCCCTCATTGTCGAGGAGTGAAGACTTTTCATTCTCTGGACCAGATGCTGCCCCTCAAGGGGAGCTCTCCAGCCCTGAGACTGCACGCCAGCTCTTCAGACAGTTTCGTTACCAGGTGCTGTCTGGGCCCCAGGAGACCCTGAGACAACTTCGGAAGCTCTGTTTCCAGTGGCTGCGGCCAGAGGTTCATACCAAGGAGCAGATCCTAGAGATTCTCATGTTGGAGCAGTTTCTGACCATTCTCCCTGGAGAGATCCAGATGTGGGTGCGGAAACAGTGTCCAGGCAGTGGAGAAGAAGCAGTGACGCTTGTGGAGAGCTTAAAAGGAGATCCGCGGAGACTGTGGCAGTGGGTAAGCAGAAGTATTATTATCTGTGAGTGAAGCACAGAGCTTTTCTGGTGCTCATCCCGTATATTGTCTTATTTCTGATACCATTTATGACACCAAATGTGTGGGATTTTCCACACCAAAAACCAATTCTCTGATTCTCTGACACAAACTGAGCATTCAGCATTTCAGTTCAATTCTGACATTATCTGGAGTTAGCACACATACCACCCATGCAAGGCCCACTCCCACAAGACTGTTCCCCAACTTCAGATGCCAGTCTCAAGTTCCAGGCATGAGCTGTCCTTCTGAAAATCTGGCTATGATCGGGCAGTTCTCACAGTTTCCTCTTCAGATCTGATAATTAGAATGGCATACAGAATTCAGGAAAGCACTATACTTACTGTTTCCAGTTTACTATAAAGGATACAACTCTCTAGCAGCCAAATGGGAGAGGTGCATGGGGTGTTTCCCTTCCCTCCCCTCTCCTGGTGTGCCACCTTAATAATTCCTCAGTCAATTCAACAACGTGGAAGCTCCCTGAGCTCCAACATTAAGAAATTTTTATGAGGGCTGGGCTGTGGCTCAGTGGTAAAGTGCTTGCCTAGCATGTGTGTGGCACTGGGTTCGATCCTCAGCATCACATAGAAATAAATAAATAAAACAAAGCTCCATCAATATCTAAAAAAAAAAAAAAATTAAACAAAAAGAAAAGAAAAAGTTTTTATGAGGGTCTCACTGTTTCTACACAATTGATTAAATCATTTTCCATTGGTGATTGAAGATCTTCAATTTCTTCTCCAGAAGTTAGGATATCGGGGCACTGAAGTTTCAATTCTTTAAACTTCACATGGTTAGTTTCTCTGTCAATCTACCTTCATCCTGAAGCTATCACTAATAGTTAACTCATTGGCATAACTTCTGGTATGGCTGACAAGGCCATTATGAATAACAAAAGACATTTCTTTTAGGAAGTTACAAGGGTTCTAGGAGCTGTATGCCAGGAATCAAGGACAAAGACCATTTTTTTTTTTTTCTTTTTATGGTACTGGTGATCAAACCCAGGGATGCTCTACCAGTGAGCTGCATCCCCAGCCCTTTGTTTGTTCGTTTGTTTGTATGTTTTAAGACAGGGTCTCACTAATTTGCCCAGCCTGCCTCAGACTTGAACTTGTGATCCTCCTGCCTCAGCCTCCCAATTAGCTGAGATTACAGATGTGGGCCACTAGACCTGTCTTAATTATGTTTTTTACACCACATCTGCATTTCTTCATACCTCACCTAATTCTGACTCTGTGACTTTCAACGCTTAAGCCATTGGGGATTGAAGATAAAGTCTCCCTTCCCATTCTATGTTTAGAACATTTGAGTTATTAAAAAACACCTGAATTTTAATTGGTGGAGAATGTCTAGTAGAAACAATATAGTGGCATGTTTTAGAGGTCTCCTAGGCTGATTCAGGCCTTAGCTTTTAGTGTGTCTTCTGATAGTCCATTCATTGGTTCCTGCTAGACTAAAAGTAGAAGCTGGTTTTCTCTTTCTCTACTTATTCCATATCTTCTAGGAAGACTATCTTCCAGTCTGTTACAGGAGGCTTGCTCCATATCCTTTAGAAATCCTAACTCTGCATCCTTTAGTAATTAGTGTTGTCTGTTCTCTAGATCAGCATTCAAGTTCTAGGACAGGAAATCTTATCTGAGAAGAAGGAATCCTCCATATGCCAGGTGGGTGAAGTGGAGCCCCAGCTTGAAGTGGCACCTCCAGAGTTGGGACTTCAGAGTACATCCACAGGACCTCGGGAGCTGCTCAGTCACATGGTGAAAGAGGAATCTGAAGTGGAACCAGAATTAGGTGAGGAGCAGTTATCCGTGGTGGTGTGTGGTGCTGTCTTGGAGAAATTTAGGGATTGTGGTCAGTAGGCCTAGTGTTAGTTGAAATGATATGCTGTCCCTGAAAGTTTGGAAAAGGTAGATTTACATGTACCAGTTTGACATAGAGATTCAATTTTGTATTTTAAACCACTTTGTGTTGAGGCCAGACCATTTGGATTTTGGTTCTGAGGACAGAAAGTGGAAGAAAGAAAGAAAACTGGAAGTTTGGTGGGGGAATTTGTTAGGAGGTAAACACAAATCCTGAAATTCGAATAGCAGAATGGATTGTTCTAATTTGTGGGGATTATTTTCTGTACTCTCTGGGGAGTGGTTAAGGAAAACATCTAGATTCTGAAAACTTCCTTTTCTCACTGCAGCTCTGGCTGCTTCCCAGCTTCCTGCCCAACCTGAGGAAAGGCTCATTAGAGACCAGGACTTTGGAGCTGCACTTCTCCCTGCTGCCCCTCAGGTGAGCTGGGTCCCTGCTTCTCTTCCCTGGAACCAGGCTTCAAGGGTTTGTCATTGGGCAGGAGGATTGCCAGGGTTACAGTTACTGAAGGGGAGTAAACAGGAAGGCCTGGTTGGGTAACAGTTATAGTAAATGTAGAATGAACTCTGTGTTTTTACTTAAGACAGAATGTTTCCTAATTGTCATCTGGAGTAAAGGAATCTGGCAAATCCTGTCTCTACCCAAGTATGGTCATCTCTTTATTACTTTTAGGTTATGTTAAGACAAGACTGTCTTCGTTGGGTATGGTGGCACATGCCTATAATCCTGGCTATTCAGGAACCTGAGTTAGAAGAATTGAGAATGGGTAACATAGGACAAAACAAAAAACAGAAAAGAAAAGAAAAATCTGTTTTATTTCCTAGTATAGTTTTCATGGGAGTCATTTTAATTTGAATGGTTATTTCTAATGTACAACAGGTGACTCGCCGACTTTATGTAAAAATAAAATAAGCAAACTGACTACACATATCTAAAATGTACAATTTGGAAAGTTTTGACATCATATTTGGTCCTAATACCATGACCACAATCAGTATAGTAAATATACACACCACACTCTAAAGTTTCCTCTCTCCTGTCCCTTTTTGCCTTCCCACATCATCCTGAGATAACTAAGGATCTACTTTCTGTTACCGCACATTAGTTTGTGCTTTCTCAGATTTTATTTACAATGGAATCATGCCAATAAGTCTTATTTTTATTTTCGTTGTTCTGCATATAGTATATGTTTTTTGTTTACCTTAATATATTCTCACTTAAAAAAAAAATCCTTATTTTATTTGTTTATTTTTATGTGGTGCTAAGGATTGAACCCAGTGCCTCACATGTGCAAGGCAAGCACTCTACCTCTGAGCTACAGCCCCAGCTCTCACTGGTTTTATTTAATTTTAATTTTAACTTTATTTATGTTTTTTTGTGCTGAGGATTGAATGTAGGATTTTGTGCTTGTGAAGCTGCATTCCCAGCCTGAATAGTGGATATTTTTGTATTTCCATAAGTGTTCTTGAGCTTTGCTCTGGGATGCAGTAAATTGGTTGGACAAAATTTGTTATACAGTGGTTTCCTCTGATTTGGAGGAGATGTGTTTCAGTACCTCTAGTGGATTCCTGGAACCATATATAATTTTTTTTTCATATCCTTAACATGCCTATGATAAATTTACAAATCAGGAAAGATTAGAAGTTAATAACTAATAATAAAGTAGAACAATTATAACAATATATTGTAATAAAATATATCTGGATGTGGTCTCTCAGATATCTTATTGTTTTGTTCTTACCCTCGTGGTGTGATGTGAGATGACACAAGACCTGTGTGATGAGATGAAATGAAGTGAATGACTACATATTTACTGCTCACTGTGGCCATAACTTGTGCAACCTCAGCGTATGAGTTTTAAAAATTATCATGTTGAAAACTTTCGTATTTTTCACTTAAAGGAAGCACTTTATGACTTCTCTTTGACATATCCACAACTCTTATATTTTGGGCCTTTATTATGTAAAATAAGGGTTATTGAAAACAAGCACTGGGATACCATAACAGTGGATCTGATAACCAACATGGTTACTAAATGACTTTAAAGGTGGGTAGTGTGTACAATGTGGATATGCTGGACAAAGGGATGATTCATGTTCTGTGAGAGTTTTTATCTTGCTACTTAGAATGATATGCAATTTAAACTTACGAATTTTTTATTTCTGAAATTTTCCATTTAATATTTTCAGACCACAGTTGACTATGAGTAATAAACCATGGAAAGTGAAACTTGGATTAACGGAGATTACTAGCTTTTGTTTTTTGGTTTTGCCATAGTAGGGATTGAACCAGGAGTGGTCTACCACTGAGCTACACCCCAGTCCTGTTAAATTTTATTTTAAGATAGGGTCTTGCTAAGTTGCTGAGGCCTGCCTTGAACTTGCAATCCTCCTGACTCAGCCTTCCTAAGTTGCTAGGATGACAGATGTGCATCACCATGTCTGGCTAAGTGGGATTACTTTATAGAAAAGCCTTTAATATAGGGTTAATTTTACCCCCTTCTGTGGCAGTAGCCTTCTGAGTATTCTGCCTACTACCTCTTACTCTACTGGGTTTTCCACTCTAGCTGGTAGAAGTAGCTGTGTGAGTTTGGATGTTCCCTCTGATTCTTTCGTGTGATCCTTTTCTCCGACTTGAGGAGGACCCCTCTGTAGATCTCTCAACCTCTCTTTGTACAGCTTCTTCATCTCTGATCTTCAGCCCTGCTAACTCTAACCACAGAGACCTCTTCAGACTCTGAGCTCCTTCTGCTTAATTCTGGGGGCCTCCTGGCTCCACTCGGGTTCCTCCTTTCTGTGCTGCTGCCTGGGTTCTCCAGGAATTATGTTTGGACAACTATAGGACCCAGTTTGTTTGCTTGCTTTCAGGGACCTCTTTTCTGCTTAATGTGCAACATCTGGAAGCCATCACTTCATATATTTTGTCTCTCTTTTTAGTTGTTCAATGCAGAAAGAGAACCTAGTTCCTGATACTCTATTCTGGGTTTAAAACAAAGTCTCTGGGATAGGTATAATTGTTTATTTTTATGTGGTGCTGATTATGTTAATTACTAACTTTGAAAAGTTGTATTTGATTTAAAAAATTCTTCAGGAATCAATACATCTCAATTGAAATATTGTTTAAAATTTTGAAAGTGCTCTTCTTGGGACTTGTTTTGGGAAGTACTTCAGAGTAAAGGCAAAAATAGAGAAGGCTATAAATAATAGGTGGTCCTTAATGCCATATCTAGACCAGGGTCTGAGTTTCAGCTTTCTGGGTTGAGAGACTTAAAAAGTAGAATACCAGTGTTGCAGTTTATCTTTGGCGAAGGAGAACAAAGAGGTGGCAGGAGAGGAATATGCCTTTTTTAGTGAATCAGGGTTCCAGAAATCAAGTCAAGATGTTAAGCAGGAGGTTACTTGGTGAAAAAGATTTGGGATGCTGGACATATACTTCAGTGCTAGAGCACATGAGAACAAAGGTTTAATCTCTAGCTGAGTGAATGAATGAATGAATGGATGAATGCATGAGGTATTCTGTGAAATATTTCAATCAGGCATAGAGGATTATTGCCTCTTACATACAGTATCCCTATGACAGTCATATATAACTTATTAACATGTTTTAACTAGTGGAGTACACAGACATTAGCCATTTCCTATTCTGGAGAACTTTAAAAGATCAGAATACTTGGCAGCACCAATCCATTATTGACTATTACATATACATATACATGTTTCTACCTGGAGCTAGTAACTGATTATGAACCACTCAAACAAACATCATCCCCATCCAATCCCAACATCCCTCCCCTAAACTAAAAACAATTATCTGCCTCAGGAAAAACCTTGATATTTAATGAATTCATTGGAAGTTTGAAGGAAATTTTAAATATAAATAATTACTTCTGATTTAATGCATGCATTAGGAGCTTTGTGAATAATACTAGAATAAAGAAGTGGGGTCACTATCACTACACAGTAGTACTTTATCATCAGAAACCATGACTAAGTTGGACCCTCATCTAGACTGGAGGGATGGATGCATTTACCTCCCAGATATTTTTTTCAAACATGTAGGATAGGAGCACTCCTTGTGAAGTCAGGTGTCATAATGTCTTGTCAATCCACAAGATGGTGCTATTTCCACACAAAAACAGAGCTGTTTGGAAGTTGGACTTTTTTTCTTCTCTCTAAATAAGAGAAAAGAGCAAGATGGCTAATATTTGCATTCTGTGTCTCAAGTGGGGGCTTCATTTGTACTCTTGAGCATATTGGCAGCTCCTTGAGTAAGTGTGTCACTTTAAGCTGGAGGTACACTGTTCAGAGACTCCTGAAAGTAACTTTTCTGGCTTTTGAATAAACTGATGAACCCTTGTGGGCTTTGAGGCTTATATCCTTTTTTGTCTTGTACTGATGATTCTTCTTGTCCCCATGGAATAGGCCCAAACCATAACACTACCATCCAAACCATAACACTATCTTCTTTGATGACTAGGACAGATTTGCTTCAGGACTGAGAATGCCATTCCTGAGGGATATATGTATTGTATGTGATAGGAAGATGACTTCATCATTCCTCTCCTTATTTATGCCTCTGGCTTATTACAACATAAAGACTGGCTATAAACTTAAGGGTCCCTGAAAATAAACAGAATCCCTTCCTTCGTTTTCCTGCAAAGCCTGGGGATGAGTCCGGGAGACTTCAGAGAATGGTAATAATAAATCATCTACTGAAGACTTGGTCTGAGAGCTTTATTTTAGCCTGACAATATATGGAGAGTAGGACCAAGTCCTTTTCTTGAGTTTAGTGCTAGTAGAGGTGATGATTAATCAAATACGTGTGTGTGTGTGTTATCCATATATATACATACACATATAAGTATTTAATAAACTGATGATTGCTATAAATGAAATGTATGATGTGCTTTGAAAACAGTAGACACTGTCTTGTTTCTTCAAACCTCCCTACAAGTTTTTGAGTTCAGTACTGTCATTAGGTGAGGACCAGAACTCTAAAAGGTTAAGTAACTTGCTCGAAGTTATACAACTAGAAATTAGCAAGGCTGGGACTTGAAGCCCAATATATTCTATTCCAAAGGATGGTTGCTAATCATTCCAAGTTTCCAATGGTCTACTTCATAGTGGAGAGATTGAAATTAGAATTTATAAAAGTAAATCCTAGCTGGGTGGCATTCCCAATTTTGTTTCTAGTCTGGTTCCATGGGAAAAGAAGGCTGCTTTGTGGATAATAGAGGGATAGCTTGCTCCAGAAAACATATTGGTTTTCCCCTGACTAGGAATAAAACTAATTTGATGTTAGGCTGTGCATACAGAACTGTTGAGAAATTCCAGGGGTGAATGGCTGCAACATCTGTCTCTTGAATCTACCAATTTTTGTTTCAGAGTAAGGCTTACAAAACAGTTGGCTTCACTATTGACTCTTCTCACATTTTCACTGATTTTTACTTGCTTTCCCAACAAGTTCCTTTTAAATTTCTTTGTTTTCCTTCTTGAATTTTCATTAAATAATGAATATATCAGGTTCTATTGCCAGACTCATACTATAAGCACTTGAAAGAGTTAAAAAAAAAAAAAGGAACAGTATAGAAAAGGCTTCTCCTGTATGTTTTCCACTCTTAAATACCTGCAGTCTCCCACAAAACCAGAACTTAAGCCCTAACCAAAACAAAAAATACTGATGTGAAGTATTGTCATTTTCCCCTTTCCCTGTTTGTTTCTTGACCCATTCTCCCTTAAGTTCTTAGATCTGCTGATGAGTAGGATCCTACAGCATATTCCATTCTTATCAGCTTTCCTATAGGAAAGAAATGCAGGTTTAAACACCTTCATTGGAGTGACAGCATTGTATTTTTTCCAGGAGCACTGGAGACACCTGGATTCCAGTCAAAAGGAGCAATACTGGGATCTCATGCTGGAGACCTATGGGAAAATGGTCTCAGGAGGTGAGGGCATGGGTCAGCTTTAACAAAAGGAGATGGAAAGAATGGAAAACTGTTAGGCATTTTCTTTGCACTCAGAGATATCTGCTCAAATTTAAGTTCTGTGGGTAAAGGAAGTCATTTAGAGACACAGTTAGGAACTGGAGCTAGTTGCAGAGTTATAGTCAGAACTTCCTTGTATTGAAAGTGTTCTGTATTCCAGGAACATTTTTGAGAGTTATGTACAGTAACATCTTTAATTTATGAAGTGGGTATTTCCCTTTAAAGATGATGGAAGTGAGTGCCAGCTCAGCACTTGCTCATTGTTACAGAGCTCTTAAGTGCCAAATTAAGATGGGACTAATTGTGATTGGCTCCGAGTCCAGGCTCTTTCCTACTAAATCACACTGCCTCAGAATGACCACTGGTGAAATCTCTATCATGATCCTTGCACCAGCCTGACAGTGGTCTGCTAGTTACCTGTCCAGATTCTTAATTTTGTGGCCTTTACATATGTCCTGGTCTAATAGTGAAAACTGGTGTCTTAACCTTTTCCATGCACTATTCTCAGGTAAGCTTCCCTAAGTGGTCTTGGAGCCTTCACATTTCCCTTCATGCTGGGGTATTCCTTTGAGAAACAGCTCAAGCTCCCAGACATCCCCATTCATGAAGGCCCACGTGCTTATCTTTCTGTCACAGGCATTTCCAACACTAAACCTGACCTGACTAATTCAACAGTATATGGGGAAGAGCTGACAGGACTGCAGCTTCATGTCAGTGAGAAGATCCCACGACTCACTTGTGTAGGTGAGTGATTTATCATTGCTCTGGAGCCCTTTCTTATTTCCTGTTCTTAAATTGAAGGTGGAAGAGGATGTATTAGGACTTTAGTTTCTATTCCATTGATTAGACCTAGCCTGATTGGGCCAGTCTGGTTTGAATCCAAAGTTAAGTGTCCTTTTCTCTGGCTATAGGGCTGTTAATTCATATATTTAATCTTGAAAGGAAGATCACACACACATTGGATTTGCTGTCATCAATCTTGTCTCTTGTGATAGCTTTGTTTCTCAGAGTTAAGAGTTACACATTGAGGACCTGTAGAGATATAGCAAGAACTCCATAAAAAAAGATTTTATAACAACCATTATTGTCAATCCTAGCAAGAAGGTTCAAAGTAACTAGAATTTTCTCATTCTGGTTATAGTGAATAGTAACCACCTACCCTCAGCAAAATAAAATAAACAAATAGAGAAACATGTTTTCTTTAATCTCTTCATACCTAACAGTCATTAAATAATTCATATTAGTCATGTATTTTAAGACTGGGGAACAAGAAATTTGAATGTATTCTTTTGTAAAATGGCAGTTACCCTTTGCTTTCTATACTTTTTCTAAAACATGGCAATTGTGCAAAACTTAGTTATCTAACCAGTACATACACTCCCATCCCTGTTCACACACTTTTACATATGTAATAAATCCCAGAACCCTAGAAGAAGAAAAGGAAAGGATGGGAGAAGCAGTTCTTGACCCCAGTAGTCTAATTAACTATTTTTCTTTGCTAAAGCATCAACTAAGACCTAAGATTTTCTTTTTCTTTATTTTTTTTTTTATTAATTTGGGGGATCTAACCCAGGTCTTTGCACACGCTAGGTATGTACTGTACATGTACCTTTGCTCTACACCAACCATAATTTTACTTCTAAGCTGTTCTTTAATGGTAAGACTGGAAATAAAAAGATGCTTGGGAAAAATAATGAATTTAGTTTTTATTTATGTCTCTTTTTTGTCAGCTTTTTTGCTGCTGTGATCAAAAGACCTGAGTAGCACAATTAGAGGAGGAAAAAATTTATTTGGGGGCTCACAGTTTCAGAGGTCTCAGTCCATAGACTGCTGGCTCCATTCCTTGGGGCTCAAGATGAAGTTGAACATCATGGTGGAAGAGGGTGGTGGAGAGAAACAGCTCAAGACAACACACCAAGAAACAGAGAAAGAGAGAGTGCTCTGCTCATCAAGTACAAAATATATAGCCCAAAGGTGCACCGCAGCCTACCAGGCTGCAGTTTTCACTCAGTTAATCCTTATTAGAGAATTAATTCATGGATTGTGTTAAAGCTCTCATAACCCAATCATTTTCCCTCTAAACATTCTTGCATTGTCTCACACATGAGCTGTGGGGGATACCTCATATCCAAACCATAATGTATTATACCAAAATAAGTTGGAAATACAGTTTTAAAAGATATAATATGAAAGTAAAGTAAGAAGAAAAAAAATGAGTGAATATTTTTATTGTGACTGGATGGGAAATTTTTTTATAAGTATAAAAATGATGAAAAAATTATTTAGGAAAAGATTGATTGGCTTGAGTATCTTTAAAAAGTAAAATCCCCCACAACTTCTATACATAAAAATAACCCCAAATGGAATCAGGGTAACTATGCTGAAGAAAAACATTTTTCAGGAACATTACAGATAAATGACATTCTATGTTATTTTTCTTAATATAGAAAAAGTTAAAGCAGGTTAATAAGAAAAATAACTTCATAGTAAGAAATGGACAGCAGGTTTGGGATATTAAAAAATAGCTCATAAATATGAAAAAATATATCCTTTCATAACCAAGAATTTAAAATTTAAAACAATGAAAATGCCTTTTTCACTGATGGCATATATTTATTTTTCATATTTTATAGGTGCATTATAATTATACAAAATAGTGGGATTCATTGTTACATATTTGTGTACACACAAAATATAACAATATAATTTGCCAACATCATTCCCCAGTATTTCCCTTTCCCTTTCCTTCTCCCTCTACTTGGCCCCTTTCCTCTATATATGGCATATATTTTAAAAGCATTGAATATTTGAGTCTTTATTCAGCTCCCCCTCTGCCCTGTTTCACATACTAGAATACGGCAGAGTTGTTCAGGAAATCAGGTTGCCAGTAGGTGTCAAGAGCTTTAATATTCATGCCAGTTGACACAGTAATTCCACTTTGAAGAATTCCTTTAAAGTGGTAAGCAGAATTGTGGGCAAAAACTTATGAAGAAAAGTGATTATCACAGCATATTTATAGAAGCAAAGACATAATAAACAACATAGATTTCCACAGTGAGAGGATTCTTAAATACTTCATGTGTTTATTATGACACCTTCCTAATGGGCCATTACTCAGTTCTTTAAGATGCTATTTATAAAGACTTCTTAAAAGAAAAGTGACAGTACCTTTGCCATTTGAGTGGAACATGTTCTAAAGCTTTGAGGATAAACAAGTTCAGTCCTAGTTCTGTAGCAGAAGCCTAAATCTCTGGCAGATAATTGGAAAGACATGAATCCATGAAAGAGAAAGTTAAACAGCCTCTTTAGATCTAAGGGATAATTTATGAAAGTTGAAAAAATCCTACAGCCAAAATAAAAATCTTTATCATATGCATTTGTAAGCAGTAAATAATTGAAAACCTACATTATGAGAAAATAAATATAACTGCTTATGTGAGTTCATAAGGCATAGGTAAATGGGTACAGTGGCCCACATTTATAGGCCCAGCTACTTGAGAGGCTGAGGAAGGAGAATCACTGAGTTTGAGGCTAGCCTGAGTTGAGTGAGAACTCATCTCTAAAATAAAGCACATGTAAATACTGGATTCAAGCAAAGACTGAAGAATTTACTTTTACACTGAAGTCCTGTTGCATTGCACCCATAGGAAAATAACATCTTAATGAATTTCATGAATTTTTGAATTACTTGCAAATGGGGGAATCCATGTTAAATTGACCAGTACTACTCTTTACAATTTAAATGCTACATAACCAGATATAGAACTATATATACAATATAATATCATCTGTATCTGAAATAGCATTTACAATAGGTTAAATAAATAGTCTGGGAGGAAGCATATGTTCACTTCTATCTGGTGATTTGGTTTTCCTGTATATACTTTTTTCTCCTTCCAAATTCTTTTTAGTGATCATATTTATCTTTTATATGTAATCAGATTAAAAAAAGATCATTTTTAAAAGTACTTCTGGTGCATAGTATACTTTTCCTGGCCCTTAAGAAATGCTTGCTGCTGATTTGTGGAGGGGTCAGAAAAGCCTGCTGTGAGCCCTCATTTGCTATTCAGAAGTTCTTAGCTCTAGAGCTGAAACACATAGTCCTGAATCCAGTGCAGTTGAAGCGAGTGTGGAGCATCAGGCTGCGTGACAGTTTTCTTTTTGTCTCACTAATACTATCTTGGTAAGAAGAATATTTTCTGGTGACCCCTTCTTTGAGAGATGAGTTAGAAAACAGGGCATAACATTGAACCATTTCAAATTTTCTTTCAGGAGATAGACAAGAGAACGACAAAGAGAACTTGAACTTGGAAAATCACAGGGACCAGGAACCGCTGGTTGCTTCATGTCACACCTTGGGTGAGGCACTTCCTCAGCCTGCCTTGAAGGACTTCTTCAGTGAAGATGACTCTGGACACTTTGGAGAAGGAGAAAATCTTCCTGAGGCACCAGAAAACCTTCAGGGTGAGGGGGCAGGGGAACAACTCTCTCCTCATGGAAGGAGTTCTGAGAAGCAAGTAGGTCAGTCTATGCCAAATCCACCTCCAGCAGAACTGTCTGCCATGTGGTTGGAGGAGAAAAGAGAGGCCAGTCAGAAGGGGCAGCCTCGAGCCCCCATGGCCCAGAAACTCCCCACCTGCAGGGAATGTGGGAAAACCTTTTATAGGAATTCACAGTTGGTTTTTCACCAAAGAACTCATACCGGAGAGACATACTTTCAGTGCCCCATCTGCAAAAAAGCCTTTCTGCGGAGCTCAGACTTTGTTAAACATCAGAGAACGCACACAGGAGAGAAGCCCTGTAAATGTGATTACTGTGGGAAAGGCTTTAGTGACTTCTCAGGATTGCGCCATCATGAGAAAATCCACACAGGAGAGAAACCCTATAAATGTCCCATCTGTGAGAAAAGCTTTATTCAGAGGTCGAACTTTAATAGACATCAGAGGGTTCACACAGGAGAGAAACCTTATAAATGTTCCCACTGTGGCAAAAGTTTCAGCTGGAGCTCAAGCCTTGACAAACATCAGAGATCCCACTTAGGAAAGAAGCCTTTTCAGTAGCCATGCTCGCTCAGACCCCGTGTGTCCCCAGCTCTATTTTAAAAATGCTCAGTCCCACCTGGAGGAACAGCATTTCTAAGAGGATATCTTGTTCTCTCTTTTCATGGATTGGAGGGAGAGAACCTGGACATGGTTTTGGATTAGAAGGTGTATTAACCTCTGGATCTGATTTTACAGTGGCTTAAATTCTTGCTTCTTTATCAGGAGAAAGAATAGTTTTTTTGTTTCAGGCCATCTCTTCTTTTGGACCCGGTGCAAAGTTTCACTCAGAGGTTGGTTTTAGAAGTGCTCCCTGGAGAGAGATTAACCAAGTGGCTGCAATCACTGCTTGTGGGAAGAACCTCAAATCAGCCCTTGAGGATTGGGGTTCTAGAGCAGGTATCCTGTTGCAGAAGGGGAGGCATAGAGGGCCAGTGAGCTCACATGGGTAAAAAAGTTAACTTCAAGTGTCTTTGGTTTGAAATAAACTTGGTTGAATCACTCCCTAATGTATCTGTGTCTGAAGTGTTCATTGACTGTAACCCCAAACATATTTTTTTGTACGGGGAGTTAAACCCTGGGGTGTTTAACCACTGAGCCATAACCCTTGCCCTTTTTATTTGCTTTTTTTTTTTTTTTTGAGACGGGTCTTACTAAGTTACCTCGTTACCTTGCTAAATTGCTGAAGCTGGCTTTGAACTTGGGATCTTCCTGCCTCAGCCTTTCGAGCTGCTGGGATTATAGGTGTGGACTACCATGCCCTATCCTCCAAACATATTTTTCCATTGAAGAATGTAAATGGGAGTTGATCTTCAGGACTAGCCCATATAAACCTACAAGTTTGTAATGTTTCAGCACACCAATAGGAAAGTGCTCCACTATAGTTCAGGCCATGAGTGCAGGACCAGTGCTGGGCACAACTTTTTCTCAGCTATATCTGTCTTTGGTATGCCTTTTTTGAATCTCCCTGCCACTCGATCATGTGCCTCAAACTTCCTCTTTTTCTCCCAGCATGCTACTTGGTTTATCATATTTGCTACTGTGCTCTATGCTTTAAAATGATCTTTATTATCTTATTTTGCCAGTAGGTGTTAGGAAGAAATCAATAGTATTGATCTAGTTTTTAATACTGTCTGGAGGTTTATTAACATATCTATCTAACCCATCCACTGTCCTTGTCTTCAAAAACTGCCTGCCTCAAAGTGTCCTGCTTTCATTACAGTGAGATGTCTCTCCTCAACCACCTTAGTGTTCTCGAGGGGCCCTCTTGCCCTGTTTTGGTGAGGGTCAGGAGCAATGATGCTAATGAGAAGGGCAGAGCGGTTTCTCTGAAGACAGGTTAACTAATACGAAGGAAACTAGAGAATGTTGGTAAATAATGGGAAGTACTAGTTGTTGGGGAGGAGGGACACAATTTCAGTTAGAGTTCCTGGAGTCCAAGAGCAATTTGTTAACTCCCTTATAGCATGAAGATGAGGAGTAAAACTCTACTTAAGGGGAGGCAGATCTGTAGGGAAGAAAGCAGGAAAATCATGAAAAAATTTGGCACTAGATTCTATATGTTGTATAACAGTGATTTATAGAATTATGGGACTTGGGTTATGTGTGTGTGTTGTGTTTTGCTAGAGATTGAACCCAGGGCCTGTTTGTGCCAGGCAAACACTACCACTGAGCCACATCCTCAGCCCAATTTGGTGTTTTAAATCCAGTTCTCAAAGTGTGGCCTCCAGACCAGCAGCAGTGTCATTTTGTTAAGGCTATGAAATCAGAAATTCTCAGTACCCTGGAGGACTTGTTAATACCTGCTCTAGTTTAAGAACCACTGTATTAAGTAGTAATTAATAATAAAGTCTGCAAGAATATGAAGCAATAATGCTCCCAGAGGAAAGCCTCCCAGACTTTTCTTACCAAATAGCCTCTTGGAGTAGTGAAAACTCATCTACACTTTTAGAGGAAGAGTTTCTCCCTCTTCAGTGATCTTAAAATAATAGAGATACAGAGAAACAACCTGCTTGCTTGTTCACAGTTGTATTCTCAGAAAATTGTAGGGGTTAGACAAAAACAGTAGATATGTGCATTAATGAAAGATCAACATCATATATGTACTTCCCTTAGCCTTTACAGCAGGGATCATTAAAATGACCCGTTGCTTGTTTCTGTAAGGTTCATGGGAATGCAGTCTCACCTGTTCATTTACATATTACTAGGCTGCATTTGGGCTACAATGGCAGAGTAGTTAAAACAGACAATATGACCTGCAAACAAACCCTCAAATATTTGCTATCTGGCTCTTTACAGAAAAATCTGGGTGACCCTCTAATCAAGTGTAGTATTTCTATAATATGCAGGCAAATCACCCAGACAGCTGAAGAAGATGGAGATGCTGATTCATGCATGGGTGATGCCAATTCTGCTTGGGGTCCTTGGAAGCTAGAGCACTGAGGATAGCATCATGTAACAGGGCTTGTGTTTGTAGCTTGTTTCTCTTGGACTTTTCCTAATCCCTGATGACTCAGAAACTCTCAAAAGTCTGGACTAGACACAGTTGAAGAATAAATCACTTTATTAGAAGAGGTTCAGTACTACAAATTCTCCTACCAGAGTTCCCGGGCCCAAAAGCCAGCTCAGCTTTACTTTTAGGCACCCTTCTCTCATGTCCCATAGGGGAATCCCACAGAAGTTGTGTGCTTATGATTTCTTATCTAAGTGTCTGTGGTAACCCCTCACCCACCTGTCTGACAGGGAGCCTCTGGCCTACCCTCTTTTCTTGTTTTCTCAGAAAGCTAAATCTGGAGAAGTAAGGCTACTCCAGCTAGAACCCACTTGGAAGGATTTTCCTTAGTCTTCAAGTTGAAAGTCCACACGTAAGTGGGTCCCCGCTGACAAGTCTTGTACACTGGACAAGAATAGACACTGCGGCAATCCTGCTTGTCTGCAGGAATGGCCTTGATGAACATCACAGGCATGGAGGGTGTCAGGTCCTTCAGCTTTGCCTCTGTAATGATCCCAGCCTGAGGATAAGAACATGAGAAGAACCATCTTAGATCAGACCCAGAGCCCAGCCAGCCATCCTTGCTTCCGTTAGAAGATCCAAGGAACAAGAGAGTGGGATGTCCTTGGCTGCCTTTCTGCCTGCCCTCTTCTGGGTTCTCTCAATCACCCACAGTGGAAGGCATCTGATACTGGGAAAATGCATTTCTATCTTTTCAGGCTAAAATCACCTCTTGATATAGAGTTCCAGAAGTTTTTTATTTATTATTGGTGCTTGACTTTGCCCTAGTTTATTCATTCATTTGTTTTTATAAGACTATTGAGTGCAGCTGTCTGATGGATGTCATACTAGGTGTTGGGAATTTAAAGAGGATGAAGACACAGATGCTAACTGTGCAAATGCTTTAGCTCTTAAGTCTTTGATTATGTGCTGTTTCTGCGTCTCTTCAGTTTCATATGCAATTTCATCCACTTCTAGATTATGTCAACTTTTTGAGCAGAGAGAGATAATCTAACTTTAATCATATAATAAAGATATAACCATTTTTAACTTTCCAGATGGAGCCTCCCTAGAGTTTCCTTCCTTCCTTGTAGCATTCTACCATTGAACTATATCCGTCACCCAACTCCCTATGATTTTTTGAGATGTCTCAATAGTTATCTAGTTGACTTGAGTTTTTTCTACTAGTCCTGAGAAATGTTCTGAGGAACAGGAGAGTCCCTTGGTTGAATAAATTTGGGAAATGGTGCTCATCACACCATTGATATGTACTTGAAGCTCGATAATGTATACTTGGCACACTGAAGGCAAGAAGTTCTTATAGTAAAGATCAATACTTTATATTTAACCTGGTGTTTTCTAAACAGGACCACAGGAACCCTCCCACCCACTTTTTTTTTTCATAGTCTGTTCATCTCATAGATGCTGCTGTTTTATGGAACATACTTTGGAAAATGATGATCCAGAGTGATTCACAAATTCCTTAATGCTGTCCATGTTGTGTTATGTCATGTGAGCCCCTTATGTTGTAGTTTATGTTATAAAGTTTATTTAAAGGGAAAGATGTGCCTTTTCAGTTCATTTAGAGGCTGATACAAGGCATGGTGAGTACCAGAATGAAAATGAGCAATGGGGGCCCCCTTGTCCTCCAAAATTGAGTGTTTATGATAAGGAGTAAGAACAGGGATAGATCTTTTTTTTCTTTCTTTCTTTTTTTTTTTTTTGCATACTCTAAAACCAACCCCTTTCAATTTGTTTGGTTGTTGTTCTTGGTATTGGATATTGAACCCAAGAGTGCTCTATCACCAAGCTATACCACATTTTTTATTTTGAGACAGGGGATCACTAAACTATCTAGGTTGGCCTCAAACTTGTGATCCTACTACCCTGGCCTTCTGAGTAGCTGAATTTACAGGTATGCCCCCACCACATTTGGCTAAAACTAGTCCTCTTTAAGTATAAAATTCATTGGTTTTTAACATTTTACAAATCTGTGTAATCATTACCAATCATTATTCAAGATCATTTTTATCATCCCAAAAAGAAACTCTGTGACCATTAGCATTTATCATTAGCACTGGTTGAATTGGATATTCAATCCTATTTGCTTTTGTTTCATATATTTTGAGGGCTCTTTTGTTAGGTGCGTATATGTTTATAGTCATTTTATCTTCTTGATGGCTTGCCATTTTTGTCATTAAATGTCCTACTTTGTCTCTGATTTCTCTCTCCTACATTTTCTCCAGGAATGCAACAGTGTTTGTCTTATAAAATCTACTGTATCTGATAATAGTTTAGTCCCTAAGCTCTTTTTTTGGTTACTGTTTTCATAGCGCATTTTCTTCCATCTGTTTACTTTCAACCCATTGTGTCTTTGAATCTTAAATGTCTCTTATAAACGGCTTACAGTTGGATCATGGGTGGGTTTATCATTTGGTTTTTAAAATTCATTCTGCCTTTTCATTATGAGGATTAGTCCATTTATATTTAATGTAATTCTTGATCAAATAGGACTTAAGTCTGCTACTTCAGTATTTGCTTTTGTTCCTCATTCTTCCACTAGTGTTCTTTCATGTTCATAGATATCTATCTAGTATTACCCTGATACCAACACCAGACAAAGACACATCAAGGAAAAAAAATTGAGAACCAATATCCCTGATGAACATAGATGCCAAAATTCTTAATAAGATACTGGCAAATTGCCCACAAAAACATACTTAAAAGATAGTGCACCATGATCAAGGGGAGGTTCATCTCAGGGATGAAAGTTTGGTTCAACATATGGAAATAAATAAACATTAATCACATCAGTAGACTTAAAGACAAGAATCACATGATTATCTCAATAGATGCAGAAAAAGCATTTGACAAACTACAACAATTCACTCACATTCAAAACACAAGAAAAACTAAGGGTAGTAGAAACATATCTCAATATTGTAAAAGCTGTATATGCTAAGCCCAAGGTCACTATCATTCTAAATGGAGAAAAATTGAAAGCATTCTCTCTGAAAACTGGAACAAGACAAGGATGCCCTTTTGCAACTTCTATTCAACATAGTCCTGGAAACTCTAGCAAGAACAATTAGAGAAAGAAAATAAAGGGATACAAATAGGAAAAGAGGAACTCAAAATATCCCTATTTGTTGATAACATGATTATTTATTTAGAAGACCCCAAAAGCTATACCAGAAAACTCCTAGAACTCACAAATTCAACAAAGTTGCAGGATATAAAATTAACACCCATAAATCAATTGTGTTCCTATATATCAGTGATGAATCAGATGAAAAAGAAATTAGGAAAACTATCCCATTCACAATATCCTAAAAGAAAATAAAATATTTGGGAATCAATCTAACAAAAGAGGTGAAAGACCTCTACAATTAAAACTACAGAACACTAAAGAAAGAATTGAAAAAGACCTTAGAAGATGGAAAGATCCCCTGTGTTCTTGGATAGGCAGAATTAATATTGTCAAGATGGCCATACTACCAAAAGCACTATAAAGATTTTATGCAATTCCTATTAAAGTTCCAATGATGTTATTCACAGAAATAGAAAAAGAAGTCATGAAATTCATTTGGAAAAATAAGAGGTCCAGAATAGCCAAAGCAATCCTCAGCAAGAAAAGTGAAGTAGGAGGCATCGCAATTCTAGATCTTAAATTATACTACAGGTATAGTAAGAAAAACAGCATAGTATTGGTACCAAAACAGACATGAAGACCCATGATACAGAATAGAAGACATACATACAAACCTTCATAAATACAGTTATAGACAAAGGCACCATAAACATACATTGGAGAAAAGATAGCCTTTCAACAAATGGTGCTGGGAAAACTGGAAATCCATGTGTAATAAAATGAAATTAGACCTCTATCTCTCACCCTGCACAAAATTCAATTCAAAGTGGATCAAGGACTTAGGCATTAGACCAGAGACCCTGTACCTACTAGAAGAAAAAGTAAGCCCAAATCTCTATCATGTCGGCTTAGGAACTGGATTCCTCAACAAGACTCCTAAAGCACAAGAAGTAAAATCAAGAATCAATAAATGGGATTTTTATCAAATTAAAAAGTTTCTTTACAACAAAGGAAACAATCAAGAACATAAAAAGAGAGCCTACAGAATGGGAGAAAATCTTTACCACCTGCACCTCAGAACATTAATCTCTGGGATACATAAAGAACCCATAAAACTTAATATCAAACAAAACAAAACAAAACAAAAAACCCCAAATAACCCAATCAATAAATGGGCAAAGGAACTGAATGAACAGACACTTCACAAAAGAAGAAATATGAATATATGAAAATATATGAAAAAATTGTTCAACATCTCTAGCAATTACAGAAATGCAAATTAAAACTATACTGAGATTTCATTTTCTCTAGTCAGAATGGCAATTATCAAGAATACAAGTAACAATGTCGGTGAGGATGTGGGGAAAAAGGCACACTCCTACATTACTGGTGGGACTGCAAATTGGTGCAATTACCCTTGAAAGCAGTATGGAGATTCCTCAGAGAACTTGGAATGGAAACACCATTTGACACAGTTATCCCCTTTCTTGGCCAAAGGACTTAAAATCAGCATACTATAGTGATGCAACCACATCAATGTTTATAGCAGCTCAATTCACAACAGCTAAGCTATGGAACCAACCTAGGTGCTCTTCCACAAATAAAGAAAATGTGGTACATATACTCAATGGAATATTACTCAGTCACAAAGAAGAATGTAACTGTGGTATTTGCTGGTAAATGGATGGAACTGGAGGATATCATGCTAAGTGAAATAAGCCAGTCCCCCCAAACCAAAGTCTGAATGTTCTCTATGCTATGCAGATACTGAGTCACAATAAGCGGGGGGGGGGGGGGAGGAGGAGTTAGGGATATGCCAGACAGTGGGGGGGAGGGGATGGGGAAAACGAAGAGGGGATGTGAATGGGAAAGATAGTAGAATGAATCGGACATAACTTTGGTTATGTTCACATATGAATACCCTACCAGTGTAATTCCACATCATGTACAACCACAAGAATGGGAAGTATGTATGATATGCCAAAAGGCATTCTACTGTCATGTGTAACTAAAAGGAACAAATAAATTTCATTCTGCCTTTTCATTATAAGATTAGTCCATTTATATTTAATGTAATTACTGATCAAATAAGACTTAAGTATTTGCTTTTATTCCTCAATTCTTCCATTAGACTTCTTTCAGGTTCATAGATATCTTCTAATTCACTATTTTAATTCTCTTGTTTTAAAAATTATTTCACAGTGGTTGCCTTGGGGATTATAATAAACATTCAACATATAACAGTATACCTCAGATTAATTCCAACTTAATTTCAATAGTATATAAATCCTTGCTTCATTCCCTCCCTCTGGGTTGTTTTCATCATTTAAATCACATATTTATTTATATATGTATTTTATGCCTATCAACACAGATTTATAACTATTGCCTTATACAGTTGTCCTTTAACTCAGGAGAAAAATAAAGGTTATAAATTAAAAGTGCATTCATACACTTATACTTTTTTCTTCAGGTAGTATTCTTTTGTTTCAACCTGAAGGATTCCCTTTAATATTTATTTTTTCCTTTTATTAACTGGTTCTTTTTCAGTTATACAGAACAATAAGATTCATTTTGACATAATTATAAAATCATGGAATATAATTTGTTCTAATTCAGTCCCCAGATTCCCTTTCCCTTCCCTTCTCTTTCCCCCGTTCCCTCCCTGTACTCTATTTCCCTCTAGTATTTCTTGTAAATAGTGACAAATTCCTATTTCTCTCTCCTCTATCCTGGAAATGTCTTATTTCTTCATTTTTGTTTTGCTGTGCATAGAATTCTTGACTATCTTTTCTTTTAGCTCTTTGACTATGTAATAATCCCTCTGCCTTCTGGGACTCATGGTTTCTGATGAGAAGTCAGTTATTTATCTCATTGATGAGAATGAGAGATGAGAATGGTAAGCAATGAGCTGATTTTCTCTTCTGCTGTCATGCACAGTGGCACAGGCCTATAACCCCAGCTACTTGGGAAGCTGAGGCAGGGGGATTCTAAGTTTGAGGCCTGGTTGGGAACTTTTTGGGTCTCTGTCTCAAAATAAAAAGGGCTGGGGATGTTGCTCAGCAACAGAGCATTTGCCTAGCTTGTTTGAGGCCCTGGGTTTCAGAAATAGTACCCCTGACACAGACACACACACACTCGTGACACAGACACACACACACACACACATGCACCAAAGAAAAGAAATGGCTACAAAGTTTCTCACTGGCATTCAGCTATTTTTTCTTGAATAACTCTTTGGATTGCTGAAAGCCTTTGGTTAGTTTCCAGAGTTTTGATAAAAGTTCATTTTATTTTATTTTTTTGTTAATACTGTTTTATGGAAGGGAAAATTTTTGGAGACTTCCTGACTCTTCCATTTTTTTTTCTGTATGTATGGTAGTGAGGATCGAACCCAGGGCCTGACACTTGCTAGACAAGGGCTTGCTGTACACTGAGCTATATCCTGAAACTGACTTTCATTTTTGCTGACATCTTTCTGGGATAGAACACTTGAAAATAAGAGTTAATGGGGGACAGATGTTGATTTTTGGAAAATTATAATTTACCATAAGGTATGAAAAAATGAGAGGTTAGTGATTAGAACTGACATACTTTTTACTCTTCCAGAGTGTTACTGTCCTTCCTTCTGGGCTTCTTTCCTGTTTCCCTTTTTGTACTTGTCTCATTTTGGTGTTCTTGGGGATTCTAGCTCAGTGCCCTGGGCCACCGTGCACCTAGTAAAATCTGTATGAGATCTCAATGGACAGACTTCTACAAAGGTTCAGATGGAGAGAGAAAACCCTCTTAAATTTGGGCTGTTTGAACATTGTTTTACTTTACTGTCCTTTCTGTTGGCTCTCTCATTGTTTTCCTAGGACTGGTCTAACAAATTGCCATATGAGCTTTGGTGGCTTAAAATAAACAAACTTGCTTTCTCACAGTTTGGGAGGCTGGAGGTCTTAAGGAGTAGACAGGGTGGTCCGTCTGGAGGCTCTGAGGGAGAAACTTCTAGTACCTGGTGGCTGCTGGTGATCCTTGGCATTCTTTGGCACCCACATCACACTCATCTCTGCTGCTGTACTCATAAGGCATTTTCTTTAATGTCTCCTCATGGACTTCTTGAAGGGTCCAGTCATTCGACTTAGGGTCTGTGGTTATCCAGTATGGTTTCATCTTACATCTGCAAAGACCCTATTTCTAAATAAATAAGGTTTCATTTTTCTTCTGGGTGATGTCAATTTTGGGGGGACACCATTGAACCCTATACATTTTCATATGCATATTCATAGAGCTTCCTGTGATATTCAAGATCTTTTAACAGTTTTGCATGGTTAGATTAGTATTGTCTTCTGGGAATAGTTTAGTGTCATCCACTGAGTGGGATACGGCACTAGGTAGACTTTCTAGATCATGTGTATACCAAGTGTAAACTTGCTTTAGAGTTATCCTTTGCTCATTTTGTTACTTCAGCCCTCTGTGCCTGTTTGCCAGTTTCTTGACTGTGACTAAACATCTCCAATCTATGGTGACTTGGCTAATTTTTATTAGCTTTCAGTGAAGATTTTTTTTTAAATTCACTTTAGATGACATCTATGGGCTCTTTTTTGCTGATGTAGAACAATATAAAAGGCAGAAGGAATTCCTGCCTATCTAGAGCTCATAGATGAGGAAGGTGGGACCAGAGAGGTTAAATAATATCCTGAGATCACATGGCAGCAGAGATGCCTGTCCCTAGCACTTTTCAGCACAGTCGATGTGCCAGGCGTCTTTCAAGAATCTTCGATTTTCAGTGTCTCTACTTTCCCATTTAGAAGTTGAGTACACTGAGATCTTAGGAGGTAAAACGACACTCGAGATCACAGAGTTAATAAATGGTGGTGATGATTTTCAGAGTGAGCCAGTCTGGCTCAGAGTGCTTGCTTTCAGCCGCTCTGTTCTACTCCATCTGCAAAGTCTATGTTCTCTCCACTACCCTTGACTGAGTAAAAATGACCTCCAAGAAAGAAAGGTTATCTAGGTAGGAAGATTCAGGGGCATCTCCTTTAGTAGTCAGACTTTATGGGAGGCAACATTTATTTAATCAGCCCACCAGAGAAGACTCCTTGGCTCATCCCAGGTCTTACCTGTGTGTCCCAGCCGGCACCTTCCATGAAGAGGCCGTGAATGTAGGCCCCTTCCCGAGGAGGACTCCGGAACTCCTCTCTGTTCTTCTTTGTCACATCACACTGCAGGGCCATCTGGTCCAGTGGCCACTCATTCTTACGAGCCATGGACTGCATGATGGCAGTCAGGAAGGACTGGGGATTGAAGAAGCCTGTCAGCCACACAGTGGAGGGCATTGCAAAGTCACCTGTCCACGTCTCCAGCTCCTTGATTCTGTTGAGGAGATCTAGAAACCAGGCTGCCAGGCCGGCTGTGGAAGGGTAGGCTCGCCTGGCCCAGGGCTCTGGCACCATATCTAGGTACAGGGCGTTCTGTAAGTTTTCCATGTCGCCGGTCATGGTCAGCTCCCCCTGAAGTGAGAGAGTGAGAGGGGAAAGAGTAAGGGGACAGGAGGTCCTTGGAAACAATCTGCCTCAGATTCCTCTGGCTTGCCCACCCAGGCAATGGGAGGTGTCACCAGCGGTGGATGCCACAAGGACTGTCCTGTCCAGTATTCTTTGCAAAGTCTGTGTCACAGAGTGTGGTCCTTAAAAACATTCCCTGCTCCAATGATGATAGTCTCAACTGTCTGCTGATAGTGTTTTGGAAAACACGACCTATTCCCACCTTGGACCTTAAACCATCTGTGAGTGACATGTGCTCCAACCCTACTCCAAAGCTTGACTTTCCTGCAGCCCTCCAGGCTTCTGCTTGCAACTCAGAAACACAGAAGCCAACAGATGCAGTGGCACACGCTTGTGATCCCAGCAACTGGGGAGGCTGAGGCAGGAGGATCTCAAGTTCAAAGCCAGCCTCAGCAAAAGTGAGATGCTAAGCAACTCAGTGAGACCCTGTCTTTAAATAAAATATAAAATAGGCCTGGGGATGTGGTTCAGTGGTCAAGAGCCCTGGGTCCCTGAATTCAATCCCCAGTATCTTCCCTGCCCCCCACAAATAAAGGGAAGAAATACAGAAGCCAAAGCCTACAAAGACCTATGTAATCCAATAGATCAGGGTGATGGATATATAGTCAACTTTAAGGGGATCCTCTTTCAACTGCTAGATGGAATTTGTAAAGAAAGGTTTACATCAAAAAACATCTTTAAATTAAACTTTGCAATATTGGTTCTGTCAAATTTCTTGCAAATTGGTTCTGGCAATTTCTTGAAGACCCCACCTCATTTTTTAATTTTCCTTTCTATTGTTTTTTAATTTTTAATTGGTGTATTATAGTTATACATAATAGTGGGATTCATTACGCTATATTCATAACCATTGGGTTATTATGCACATAACCCAATTTGCTGTCTTCTTCCCCAATACCTTCCCCTTTCTTCTCTGCCCCAGATCAACTTGTTCTACTCTACTGATCTCCCATCATTATTTTTATTATTTTAATTAGTGCATTATCACCATATATAAAAGGGTTTAATTGTGGTATATTTGTACATACACATAGCATAGTTTGCTAGATTTTGCTCCCCAGTACTTCCCCACGCTCTCCCCTCCTCCCTTATTCTTCATCCCGAAGGCCCCATTTCTAATGCAGTGATTTCCAGGTTGCTGTGCATTATAAGGGTACCCTGCAGGGTCTGGCTCACTCTGTCCTAAGTGCAGAGTGCCAGCCTCTGTGTGCAAACCCTCTCCCTTGGGGTCTTGATTTGCCCTTGCACTTGCTTGTGACTTGCACTGTAGAATTCTGGATCCAAATCTTTCCCTTAACTTTTGGAACTGTTAAGAAATGTTAAGTGCACCTACCTCATGATGAATGCCTTTCAGTGACTTGAATGATATCCAGAGATTCCTGATTAATAGGATGTAGATTAAACTAATAGATTCTTTATGATCTTCACATAGATAGTTTTTACACATATTTTTTTTTTCTTATTTTCTGTTACTGGTGATGGCATCCATGGCCTTGTGCATGCTAGGCAAGTGCTATACCATTGAGCTACATCCCCAGACCTTTATTTTGAGAGAGGGTCTTTCTAGGTTGCCCAGGGTGGCTTCAAGATTTTGATCATCCTGACTCAGCTTCCTGAGTGGCTGGGATTACAGGTGTGTGCTCACGGTTTACACATACTCTTTTTACACTGTAGATTCTAATGGCTGAACTCTTTTAAAGTAAAAATACCTTAACATTTTAAAGGAAATACAGACATCCTTAATTATATCAGTGCTAGACGGGTCAGTCTAAATGAGTGAATACAGCCTGAATCACAGATATATTACCTTTCAAGTAAGAGGACTCTATTAACAGTAATAGAAAATAGGTTTCACCCCTGTGCCTACTTAGATTTATTGGGATGGCTGACCAGAGCAGTGAAGGAGTCTGAGGTCACATCAAGGCTCAATAGGAAGTACGAGGGTACCACATCTACCACCAAAGTTATTACTTTTAACTACATTCAAATTAGGTGAACAGGTTTCTTCTGGTAGATTTCCTGAAGGATCTGCTAAAATGAATACTATTATGTTAAAATAGAAAAATATTTTTCTCACTATGTGGAATCTCTGCATCTGAAAAGAGGATGTAATTCTTGTCTACTTGAACCCACATGAGACTTCTGAGACTTCTGAGACAGTATGGTCTTTCTCTTGTCTGGAGTTATGTGATAACTTATTGTTATAATTTATAAATGAATTTAAGTTTTCCTTCAAATATCCAATTATTTAATAAAATAATATTAAGTGTAAAGATTAGTGAAAAGAAAAAAATATCAATGATGATCATACTTTTTGTTTCATGAGACTCCTATCCTCGTACTACCTGAGGACCTTCATTATAATGGTGAACAAAAGTAATGATGGTGGACATCTTTGATTTGTTCACAGACTTAGAGAGAGAGCATTTAATGGACTTTCACCATTAAATACAATAATTTATTAGGTGTTCTTCAAGTTAAGGAAATGACCTCTTTTATCTGTTTTTCTGATGTTTAACAACTGGATATTAAATTTTGTCAAATGCCTTTTCTGCATGTATAAAGATGATCACATATTTTTTCATATAGTACACTAATAGGGTGAACTTCTTGGACTGATTTCTTCTTAATGTTAAAACCAACCTTGCATTCCTGGGATAATCCCATTTGGTCACACTGTATAATCCTTTTCTTATATTGTGTGATTTGAATTATTAACATTTGGCTAAGAATTTTTGCATTTGTGTCTATGAGGAATGTCAATCTGTCATTTTCCTTTCTCATAATGACTTTGATTTTGAAATCAACTCAATTCTGTTCTCATAAAATTGGTTGGGAAGTGTTCTCTCTACTTTTTTTTTTCCATTTTCTTCTTATTCTCCTCCTCCTCTTCTTCCTTCTTTCCCCACTCCTCCTTCCTGTTTTGTTAGCATTGCTGGGGATTGAATCCAGGTCTTCATACAGGACTAGGCATGTGCTCTACCACTGAATTACACCCCAAGCCCATAACTCCTTTATTTGATGATCTCTCCCTCCACCAGTACCATATAGTCCTAATTACTGTGGCTATATAAAGCAAACTTTGTTATTTTCTTACAGAAGCCCATGCTAAGACAACCTTGGGGAAGAGAACCAGGAGATTTAGTGGGAAAAGTAACTGTGGTGGACTTAAAAAATGACCTTGAATGGGTGGGGGTGTAGCTCAGTGACAGAATGCTTGTCAGGCACATTCAAAACCCTGGGTTCCATCCCCAGCACCACACACACACAGCACATGCACGCACACACACAAAGACCTTTAAGAGCTACAGGCCATTTTAGGAAAGAGGACTAATGTTCCCCTTTGGAAGCTGGATGGGGGGCTGTTCTTTATGGGAAAACCACCTGATACAAGGCAAGCCCTTACCCACTGTTCTTGGCCATACACTGCAGTGCCCAAATAAAAATGTTTCAGGCCTACCATGTCTGATATGACAGCCACTAGCCACATCTGGCTATTTAAATGCAAATGAATTAAATTTTTGTTCCCAAGTCCCATTAGCTACATTTTTATGCTCTAGCCACATGTGACCTTATTAGCACAGACTGTTCAGAAGCTTTACAGGACAACACTTTCTCCGACAGAAAGACTGTTTCTGTTGGTCATGTGAACTGTATTATGTATGTTTTTGCCAGGCCTGTGTTTAATAAAAATGTTTTTGTACACATAACATCACCATTCGCTTGCCAATCTGGTGAAAATATATATACAAAAGTCATGATTTATTACAAAAAACAAAGTACAAAGGAGTTAATAAAATATAGGCCATATTGATTTTTTCCTTTAAAAGTTTTCAGTAGCCAGTATATGTCCATGGTTATGAAATATTTTTACAAACAATACAGCAATATAAATAATGCTATCAAGTTTGCTTTTCTACAAATGATTTTCTACAAAATCATTTTGGGTATTATTAGATTGAAGCGCATCTATGAAAGTATGTTGTATGTATGAGTGTCATCTGTCACGTGAATTGAGGGAGAATAAAGGACCTCACCCTGGAGTTGTTCTATAACATGACCCAACAGGACTCATAGTGTGTCAGGTCCTAGACTGCTCGCAGCACTGGAAGGGATATAAAGAAAATGCCCCAGTCTTTGACAACTCTGCCAAAGTGGGACAAACACAGAAGTCAAATGGGTCCCTGGACACTGACAGCTGCCATTCATGTGCTTATCATACAGAGAAGTCCTTTGTTTTTGATTATCTCCGGGGGCTAAATTGACACTGAGTCTGTGTTACCATGACTCAGTGAAGCCATGTAAACTCTTGTGTTTTGTTGCAAGAAGAAATGATGTGCTTAGAAAAGATTAAAATGCATGCAATGCAGAGAGCTTTTAGGGCAGTGAAAATACCCTGTTTGATACTATGATGGTGGTTTGATACATATGATATATGTCATTATTTATTTGTACAAATCCATAGAAAGTACACCAAGAGTGAATCCTAATGTGAACTATGGATAATGGCTGATAACAATGTGGTAATGTAGTTCCTCAATTGCAATGAATGTATCACTGTGGTGGGGGCTGTTGCTAGTGGGGAAGGGGCAGGGGGCACATGAGAAATCTGTATCTTCTGCTCAATTTTGCTGGGAACTTAAAACTGCTCTAAAAAATAAGATCTAATTTATAAAGAATGTAATACAACACTTAATTTTTAACACCCTTCAGAAATCTAAACTCATTTTGATTGCAAAGGAACATAAAATGTGTGACTTGGCTTTCTTAAAAATTTCTCACATCTGCTTATAATAAGATTATAATTTATTCCAACAGTGATTTTGCACTTACTAATTGAATGTGCAAGTGGTGGAAACTTCAAGAATGTACTGTCTCTTTGGTTTCCCCAGTTTAATGGGGGATGTAGAAATGATTTAGAAAAAGAAGAAATCATCCATCTTAAAGTTAGGTTTCTGAACTCAGGAATTTTCATGACCTTGAGCAAAAGTAAAGAAGTAGTTGAAAAAAAGCAAGAGAGAACCCCACCCCCACCCCAGTTCACTAAATATACCAGGCTCCCCTCCCGTGGAGGAGAGGAATATGCCCACAAACCCCAGGCCATTACATCCTGAAAGGTGTCTCAGAAAAAGAAATTAGTTTCCAGAAAGGTTGACAGATCTGTGGAGGCAAGGGTGGGTGGATAGGAAGATTCTGTGGCCAAAACCTGAATATATGGACCCATCTTAAAGGCTCAAACTACACTACAGTAAAGAAACCTGCTTGCATACACTCAATCATAAGTTTCCTAAACTCCTCTGGTCTGGATCTAGGTAATACCAATTAACATCCGCATTACCTGCTCATGGGTTGAGGCCACAGAAAGAAAACTTAAAACGCTGGACTTTGAAGAAGATGCTACATTCAGGGTGCTGTGACATTCTTCCTTTATTTTCATGTGGCAAGGGAAACTGGGAGAACTACAGGGTCCGTGGCACCTTTTCCTGGCTATGATGAAGGCTGTCTGGCTGAGACCTTAACTACTTATTCATCCCTAAAAATAAATGCTTTCATGATATTTCTTTGGTATAATACAGAAAAAAAGAACCCCAAACCTTATTTTTTCCTGTAGACTTTCACTCCTTTAAGCCAGGGAGCTTGTTAGAAGTTCTGATTCATAGGCTACAGTCCAAACCTAAGGATTCAAGTCTCTAGGGGTGAGGGGTAGGAAACCCCCATTTGGAAAGGGTTCCTCTGGGCATCTCAAGCAGCTGCTGCCCTGGGCTCACAGCCATGCAGTAGCATTCAGTCTACAGAAACCAGGGACAGGACAGCAATGCCCAGAACAGCTCCCTCCTTGAGGGGCTCCATGCTACACCCTGTCCTAAGGATCAACTCCCTTCAATTCTTTCTTCCCTAGGGAAATGAGATTGTAGATGGTTATTTATTTATTTATTTATTTGGTACTGGGGATTGAACCCTGGGGTACTTTACTACTGAGCTACATCCCCAGATCCCCAGTCCTTTTTATTTTATTTTAAAATTTGAGTTAGGGTTTCATTAAATTTCTGAGGCTGGTCTTGAACTTGTGGTTCTCCTGCCTCAGCCTCCTGAGTCTCTGGGATTACAGGGGTGAACCACCATCCCCTCGGAAGATGTTCTTTGCAACAAGCTTTCATTAGTATAAGACACGGGGACGTGAGGAGATTGGAAGGAAATAGAAATGGTAAGGGTCCCACCACTTTCCATCTGGCTTGTAAACTAAGGTTGACAGCAGTCGTGCATCTTGGGTTTGTGGGAGAGTGCCAGATGACCAAAGGCACATGGACCAGGGCAGCTAATAGGTGATGATTAAAGAGCCAAAGCAAGCAAGACAACCGTCCCTCCCAGACCTGAACTATTAAGTCAATGCAGTGTGTGGGAGTGAAGACCAGAACAGATTCTGGCATCAGCAAGTCAGACTTCACGTCTGAACATCTTTGAACATCTTTACTTATTTAGAAGCGATTTTTTTGTTTTGTTGATCAGCAGAGGAAATCAATCACTGAGGCATAGGAACAGTCTGATGCCATTAAACATTTGAATAATGAAAAATAGTTGTCAACCCTGTCCTTGTCTCCATTTAAGATATCACTCCCTAAGTGAAAGGGAATATAAGCCACAGAAGTGAGCCATTTGCCTCTTAGATTCTGGGCTCCTCTGCTTTGTGCCTCTGAAGCCCCCTTCTCTTGTTGTCACCTGTCTTAATTTATCTTTCTTCCAAAGCTTCCTCCATACCACTTCTATGGGGGCCTTGCCTTATCTCACACACCTGTTTCGCCTTTCTTCTCTGGCTTCTCTCTATGTGACATTTAATTAATTCTGCCATGTATTATAATCCATTTGATTGTTTCCCCAAGACTGTCCTTCTGGAAGGTGAGGCTCCACTTTCGGACTCCTGAGACTTGCCTGAAGAGCTCCTCCGTCAACATAGCTTGAACTGGACTCCACCCCTTGCCCCTCCATCTTTGCCCAGCCATGCTCTGTGATTCATGACACAGAGTCACAGCAAAGACTCACAGAAGAAAAATGCATGTGAATGAATCGAAAGTTAAATGGCTAAATAGACTGCATCCAATTGCACCGATTCAATAAGCTAAGATTGCAGCAAAACTTCTGAAGATGATTGCTAATATATACCTGCTTACCACAGTAACGGAGACGCATGACAGGCAAAATCCTTATTTACATTTGAGATTGTTAAGTGGCATCTTGTATTTCATTTGATTATAAGCCAGTACAGGATTTGGAAACACTGGCAAACTCTGTGGGTCTTCAAAAACCCATTCTTTTCTCATCTTTATTCTCATTTTTCTACACCCATATTGGGGGGAAGAGAAAATTAAAAGGTTTCTTTAAAAAAAAACCCTAGTAATCTAGATTTTGTAGTTTGTTTCCTAATTTTTATATGTCTATATGTGAAAAGTTGACAACTGTTCTTCCTACATACATGGGGCCATAACTCCAAGAGCCATACACGAAGCCACCAGCAGTTCCACACCCAGACCTCCAGGGCTCGTGTGAGCTTTTATCATCAGCTACAAAACTAGGTTCTTACTTTCCCCCTGTTTGGGATTACAGTTATTATTTTTTATGACATGAGGGGTTGAATCCAGGGCCTCATACACGATAGGCAAGTGATCTGCCATTGAGCTACTGCCCCAGACCCAGATTACAATTCTTTTAATAAACGTGCCAGTGTAAATGGACCACACTCACCTCCCTCAGTTCCTCAAAGGTGGCAAGATCTCCCATTTACCTGTCATCCAGGTGAACAGTCACAACAGGCTCCAGGCTAGATACTTGACATCACCTCGCAGTGAATAAAGTAAACTTGCCTAAGTCATTTCTAGAAGATAGTAGACTTTCTTTGCTCAAGAGAAATGTCAGAGCATGGGCAGTATCTTGTTCTTCCAGACAACTTCATGGTCAGGTTTTGGTTTCTGGACTTACATCTTTTGGGCATTTAGGTTGCTCTAGAACAAATGCCTTCTGGTTCCTAGGTTCCCTCATGTTGCTTTTTTTTTTTCCCCCTGTGGGGAAAGATGTGTCCTCTAGCCATGCCTCTCCCCCTGTAGATCTCACTCACCTTTAAGCCAAGGTCCAGCTCCCTCAGTGAGCGCCGAATCTCTCTGGTGAGGAGGTTCATCCGCTCACACTCCTGGAAGGCAACTACAATGTAGGGAGTGCGCTCCTCCACTTTGGCCATCAGTTCTGGGATGTTAAACTCATCTGTCATCCGTTCCAGTATTTCTTCCAGAAGGACCTTGACCTGCCCCACAGCAGAAAACACACGATTAAGAAGGGTACTCTGATTTTCCAGAAGGACTCCATCTTCCTGCAATATGGCGCCAGAGAGGTCAACCACCCATCACCTGCTGCCTTCCGCCTCTTGTGTGCTTGCAAAGGTCAATTAGGTCAGGGATTGAGGACTGATTCCAGGAGCACCTCTCCTTAGCTTGCCAGCTCTCTGTGATTTGTATGACCAGCTTGAAAAAACTAACACAGATGATTCTCTTAACAACTGGGGTTGAAAAACTCAGAGGCTGACCCAGTTAGCTACGGGAACAAAACTAGTAAGCTGTAAGTAGACTTTGACCTAGGATGGCCCTTGTGGGTCATGTGAAGCTGAAGTGATGTGAGCAGCAGTGATGAATGTGTATATGTATATGTATGTGTGTGTGTGTGTGTGTGTATGTGTATAAATTGCATTTGTACAGATTTGTCCTTGTCATTACTCTTCAAACAATATAGTATAATAATTATTTACATAGCATTTAAATTATATTAGGTCTTACAGGTAATCTAGGGATGATATAAGGAATACAAGAAGATGTGCATAGATTATATGACCTGCCCCACTATGCTATTTTACATAAGGGACTTGAGCATTGTGGAATTTGGCATCCTTGGGGGGTGATCCTAAATCAAATCCCCATAGAGACTGAGGAGTCACACATGCACGTACACACACACACACACACACACACACACACACACTCCGTTCTCTGTTTCAGTTTGGTGATACTGTGGTTTCTATCCTTGAAGACGCACCGTCATCTATCATGTAAACCTTCTCTTCTACCCACAATTTCTCTCCCCATACAAACTGCCATCTAATTAGACCAAGGGAGTTAGAACAACCAGGGTCTGTCTTCTGGAAAATTGGAATTGAGGTGCAGAGATTGTGGGTTATTTGGGGGCAAGCACTTGGAGGCTGAGTCTGCCATTTTGGAGCAAATGAGTAAGCCCGGGAGGTCTGTCAGCAAAGACAGAAAAATGAAACAAGTGCAGACATAATAGGCCATATGGCCAGCAGATTGAGATGTAGGGAGAGGGCGGGAGAGAGCATGTGAGTGAGCACCAGCTCTTCCTGGAGTCCCAAGAGAGCCAAACTCCATATGCCTGCCGTGGACTCTGCTGTTTTTATCGGTTCATCTTCTTGGTCCACTTCTTCTAGGAGCAGGTCCCTATTTCCTTTGAGAAATGACCTCTTCCCCATTGTTCTGGAAGACAGTCACTGGGCCCAGCCTCTCCTGATTCAAATTAGGCCAGTCAGATTATCTTTCCCAAGAGCAAAAAAAAAAATATGAAACCCGGCATCCATGGATCCATTGGGAGGGAGGATGGAGGTTCCTTGAAAGGCCTGTTCCTTGAAAGGCACTCTGCTTTCTCCCTGGGACCTTAAAGCCATCATGGTCTTTGTTCTTTCTTAGGTTAATTTTTTTTGATATACTGAACCATTTCTTGCCTAATTCAGTTAGATCAGTGTCTGTTCCTCACAACAAAAGAGCCCTGACTGGGGTGATACAGCACCCGTAAGCATGACTCATAGGCATAGATGCAAGTCACTTAGACTTCAAGTTCTTCATCCATAAAAATTTCTAAGAATCTCTCAATCAGCCCTGACTTCCCAACTCCCAGGGTTGATGCAAAGATCGAATCAAATAAGCTGATGGATGTGGCAGCATCTGAAAGCTATAAAGAACTACATAAATGTAAAGAATGATTAATTTCCCCCTTGCCTTGTGTGGTTAACATACAATACATTCTCCAGGAAAGGAGCTGATGTTGGGAAAAAAGAAACTAAAAACCCATCACCCCATCACGAAAGGGTCTAGTGCTGTCACAGCAAAGACAGGAATGGAATTTTAATGGTACCACAAAGTGACTGCCAGAGTGGAAGATAAACGGCTAACAGTATATCATATTTCTGTCTTGAGTCGAATTTGAAGAAACAACCCTCTGTCAGTGAGCTGCCATTTGGATTTTATTCACAGAGTTGAAAAACACAGTCAGGAGGTATTTTTGCAAAATACATTGAATTTGGGGACACAGAGTTTCATCCCATCTCTGATCAGGCTGTGAAAAGTTTGGCGGCCAGGAAAGCGAGAGGGTGGATAGGGAAGTGAGCAGGTTACAGACAAATATGGGACTCACTTGCTCAGGGAACTCCCGGCCCCATTCAGATAGGAGGAGTGGGCTCCAATCTTCTTGGTTTCCAGGAGCAAATGGTTTTGCTTTTTTTTTAAAAAATGTGTGTGTGTGTGTGTGTGTGTGTGTGTGTGTGTAATTGAACCTAGGCATTCTCTACCACCGAGATAGATCTCCAGCCCTTTTTATTTATTTTTAGTTTTGAGATAAGACCAGCCAAGGCTGGTCTCAAATTTATGATCCTCCTGCCTCAGCCTCTGAGTCACTGGGATTACAAGTGTGTGCCACTGTGTTCAGCTGCTTTTTTTCTTTTCAGAAAAGTAATAGATACATACCAGAACCTAAACATTGCAGATACATATGATATTAGAAGCAAACCCCTCCCACAATCTTAACTCTTCCCCCAAAGGGGACAACACTGTGAAAAAAAGGTTTTGTTTTGTTTTTATTTCTGCAGATATCTTTCAATGCACATAACTCTATCTCCCAGTCATCTATCCATCCATCTACCCACCATTTTACTTATCAATTATCCATTCATCTATCCATCCATCATGTCTGAGCCTCTTCTCTCTTTCTCTCTCTGCCCCCACCCTTCCCTGCTTTTCTCTCCCTCTTTCTCTCCCTCCCACTAATAGAATCCTATTATGCACCCTTTCAGCTTGCTTTTTCTACCTTATAGAAAGTCTTGGACACAATCCCTTGTTATTACAAATGGACTTTTTAACAGTGTGTACTATTTAAACATCCCCAAATTTATAAGTCATTTCCCTACTGGTAGATATTTGGTTTGTTTACTATTTCTACTGCTATAAACAATTATGCAATAAATAAATATAAATACTTCATAAAACCCATGCAGTTTTGAGTGTTTCCTCTGGATGATTTCTTAGAGATAGACTCATGAATAAAAATATGAACATTTTAAATTTGGATAAATTATTGTCAAATTATACTATAAATTAAACTTCCATCAACAGAGATAAGAGTACTTATTTTTTATGCACTCACTACTGAATATTATCATAATTTAAAACCCTTACGATTAGGTGAAAAATAATATGTCACTTTACTTCTTCTAGATATGAATGACACTGAGAATATTTTGCAATTTTTATTGGCTGTTTGTATTTGTCATGCGAACTTTCCTGATGCTCATCTTCTTCCTCCCTTCTTCTCTCGGGTTCTTTTTCCATAAGTAAGAATTTCCTATATTACGAAAATCTGCTCAATGCCCCATATCTGGGCTGTAAATGGGCTCTCATAGTTTGGCTTTGACTTTGTTCATGATGATTTTTGCTTTGCAGATGTTTTAAAGTTTTCAAGCCATCAAATTTGCCAATCTTTTTCTGAGTTTTTTTTTTTTAAGTTGCAAAGTGTCTTCCTCTTTGAAAGATCATAAAAAAGCATTCTCCTGAGATGTTTCCAGTGCTTTTTAGATTTTTATGTTTCACATTAAAATATTTCAGCCATCTGAGATATAGTTCAGTAAAAGGGAGAAGAGAACCTACTTTACTTTGCTCTCAATTACTAGCTAGTTGCTAAGCCTAAAGGAATCCAGTATTGGAGGGATTTGAGGGCTACCTCATCCCTGAGGAAGAAAAGAAAGTCATACATCCAATTGGTGCTATGGGCTGTATTGTCCCCGCCCCGCCCCTCATTTACATGTTGAAGTCCTAATTCCCAGTATCACAGATCATGACTGACTGTATTTGAAGATAGGGGATTTAAAGAGGTGTTTAAGTTAAAATGAGGCCATTAAGGTAAGCCCAAGTCTCACTGGTGCCCTATAAGAAGAGAAAATATGGACACAAAAATAGAGAAACCTAAGGCTTAAGCATAAAGTTCATGTGAGGACATAGCAAGGAAGTGGCTATCTGCCGGTCAAGAAGAGAGGCCTCTGGAGAAGTCAGCCCTACCTATGCCTTGATTTTAGATTTCTAGTCTCTAGATGAATGAGAAAATAAATTTCTGTTCTTTAAGCCACCCAGTGGTGTTTTGTTATGGCAGCCCAAGCTGACCCCTCCTGATTAGTAGCACATCCATCTGCTCAAGAGAGTCATCAGGAGGGAAGCAGTGTCTCAGGCACAGTCATCAATTGAACTCACTGTGTCCTAGAGAGACAATTCCAGATTGAGCTAGAGATAGTAGCTGATAGGGTTGCCTTCTCCCTAACTCCCCTACACAACCCCCCCTCACCCCACCCCCGCCCCAGCTTTTCTTTCTTCTTCCTTAGTAACACAACAACTTAGCCTTGTGCCAGCTTCCTTTCACAGAGATGTTAACTGGGAGTAGATTTAGGTTAAGAGATTAGAAGTGTATGTAAAGTATGCAAATCCTGATCATTTGATATCTAACAACAGAACACTGTCTCTGAGCTTGGCTCTTTGCCCTTTCTTTGGCCTGCTACATGGATGGGAAGGAACAGAGCTCATAAGAAGATATGAATGATATGAAAACCACTACCATGAGCATAGGGGCATTGCACAACAGGTCATGTGCCCAGTAGACTGCATGCTTCTCCCACACAGTGTCACAAGTGGCAGTTGATCACAGTTCCTACCATTTCTGGCACACATCACACACATTAACCACCACCACCACCACCACCATCACCACCATCATACCTTGAGTTATCTGGGGGAGGGGTAAGGAAACAACAAAGGTTGGAAGCTTCTTTGAACTTGACCTGAAGAATCCTAAGTCTAATACTTATTGAGTTCCAACCTTTCATTTTTTGCAGCTAAGAATGCTTTTCCCTCTGGGTGGTTAGATTCTTTCCTTTATTCTCAAATCATATCATAGGGAAGAGTGGAATAGGCAGAGCAGTATGATTTAAAGATTTCTCATGTGCTCACCTACATCAAAATTAATTCCTGCACCTAACCGTAGATTTTAGAATCAGAATTTTTTTTTCTCTCTCCCTTCCTTCCTTCCTTCCTTCCTTCCTTCCTTCCTTCCTTCCTTCCTTCCTTCCTTCCTTCCTTCCTTCCACACTGGGGATTGAACCTAGTAGTACCTTGTGCCTGTTAGGCAAATGCTCTAGCATCTACCTACAATCTCAATTCTTAAGAGTCAGAATTTCAAGCTCGATTTTAGGCATATTAAAAGTTGAGAACTGCTATTCTGATGACAGCATTCCATGCCATTAAAGTGCAAATCCTTTGGTATTTCACTTTCTTAAAAAATCAGTCCCTGCAATGAAAACATTGGTAGTCACCCAGGCTCCCTAACCCTTGATTCCCCCAAAGTCTTTCCCTAACCTAACAGTATCTCTGATTAAAGGAATCCAAGCAGTGTCATGGGTGGATGGGGGTTGACAAATGTACTCTCTTGGAAAAATTTCACCGAGAAGTTTCCCTGTGGTGGCCCTTTTTCTTTTCTGCCCTCTGCTATCCCCACATCAGGAACAGGGCCTCCAAAGTGCCTTGAGTTATCCTCAACCCATACCCAAGTCTGCTTTTCTACACCATAATTCACCTCCACCTTCCTAAAACTTCAGGAGATCCTCGTGTAGAAGCACTTAACTGGTGTTCAGAGACTCTGGCTAGAAGTTATTCAAAGAGAAGTTCTTTTCATCAAAAGGAGTATTTATCTGAAAGGACATTAGTTGGTAGAAGGAGGGTGGAGCATTAGAAGCATCCATCGTTCCTTGGTTTGCCAAAGAATCCTGAGTTAAGTTTCAAGGTTCCCAAACCACCATTGTTCAGCCCGGGTCTTTCTTCACTTTGGCAGACAAACCAAATAAAAACTAATATTTTGTAAACCTGTACATTGCCCACCCCAAAGGCTTCCTATGATTTAACTAGAGAGTCAGCGTTTTGACATGACCAATCTGGGAGGGGCTCTTAGAGGCAAAGGGCCAACACTTCAGGCTGGTGGTACTGTGCCTTGTGTATATTATCCATGCTCTGTACCGCCAACATGGCCAATAGGATAGGAGTAGGGCGCCTCTCTACAGTCCTGGGCTCCCCAGTTTGATCTCAGGCAATCCCCACCACTCACCTTTTCTTCTCTTGTGGCACCGGCTCCGTCTCCTGCTTGGCTGTCCCGAGGCTGCAGCTCCAGCACGGTGCGGAAGAGCTTTTCTGAAGTCTGGGTTAGGAAGCCGATCTCTGCATTTGGGTGAAGGCCATAGAGGTAGGGTGACTCTGCAGGCAGCTCGGCATCAATGTACTGAAATCAAGGGCAAGCTCACTTAAAAAAGCAACCAAGATGCACCTCCCACCTCCTACAGCAGCTCCTTCTCTGCAGAGGCACATTCTCTTTGGGGGCACATTCTCTTCCCCAGTCCGTCCTTGACTTCACTTATTTTCTTATGCCAGATCAGCTTCCCAGAACAGAACTTTCACATTCACTACACCCCCTTCTTTTGGGGGGAAGTTTAGACAATGCTATCCATCTCCATTTCCAGCCCTTTCCACTGCTCACTGATATATCCTTGTTTCCGCAGGACTTCTCATAGTATTTTAAAAATATAAATACCTCCCTGGTATTTTCACAAACTGCAGAAATGATCCCTGAAATCTTTTCCCCCTGGTGTTTTTACTTGAAGTCTTTTAGGATACGAATTCTCTTCCTTTTAAATTCTTTCTCTTCCCTCTGTTTATCTTAACCAGAGGTGACATGCTTTAACACATATGTGGCACTGTGCAACCCAAAGTCAGTGTGTGATTTGGGCTGTAGGATGAGCAAGTTTGGCTGAGAACAGAAGAGTTCACAGCCCTGGTGAAAAGCATTGCAATTAAAACATTATAAAAAAAGCGAGTCTCCCAAACAACAACACATCTAATGGCCACAGTCTGCGACGCCTGAAAAATCCTGCTCAGTTTGTAAGGGTCACTTTCTTCTCTGGATGTTTTGAGTGTTCCTTCACAAATCTGTTTATAATAATGAGAAACTATCTCCCACGTTACGCTCCAAATATGATTTTGATGATTACTTTGTGTTAGTGACGTCTCACCTGGGTAAACATTGCTCATTGTTAAAGACAAATCTGCATGTTTATCTTTGTATTTCCTCCAGCACTCAGGACAATCCTGGGCCCTGATGTCCTACAACAATCTATTCCCTCACAGATGAAAGAGAGTTGTAAAGAAAGGAAAGCCCAGCTTAGTTGTTTGGACATGTACAGACCATGCTACTACGGAAACGAGATTCAGATCCACTTGCTTATCTCACTTGGCTCATCCCCTGCTCCAGCCCCCTGTCGAACTATCTCATGGACACTAGGGGACGCTCTTGCACTGTTTTCCTGGGTAAAGCCTTGCTGCCTTTAAAGATAGCTAACAAAACCCAATTCCTCTTATTTTCCTTAAGGAGTCTTACTATTTTCAATTTCTTCTCATAGGTATGGTTTTTGTGGATCAAATAACTTTTATAATTAACTCTCTTATACTTAATATTTCTATGATCAGCATTTTCCTTGGGTTTGGTATAAACTTTGGTAAATTTAAGATCTTTTAGGCATGATAAAAAATCTAGCAATATTTTTTTTTTCAAAAATTATCTTTGAGTGTGTTTTCTATGGCAGAGAAAGTAGTTTAAGTAGGCAAGGCTGAATGTTTTTAAAATAGCTGTAGAAATAGTATGTGAAAAACTAAAGTAACAGTAAGAAAAATCTCTATGAGAACTATTTTCCTGCATGTGGATATGGATGCCTTTATTCATAGCATCAACAGAGAATGGGAGGGGAGAGCAATCTGTCCACAGATGGTATAAAGATATTTAGAATCACTGTTAGAAACTTTATTTAAAAATTGCTAAGCTCTTACTTGAAATAATATTGACTTTGCCAATATCCCGAATAAAAACAACCAAACAACTGTCTTAGATGCTACTTGCAAAAAAGAAAAACAAATAGAATTATTATTTTTTAAATACTTATTTTTTAGTTGTAGATGAACACAGTATCTTTATTTTATTTTATATGGTGCTGAGGATCAAAACCAGGGCTTCACACATGCTAGGCAAGCGCTCTACCGCTGAGCCACAACTCCAGCCCCAACAAATAGAATTATTGAATCAAATGACTAGAATAAAAAAAAAGATCTCTAAAGTCTCAAATTTATGATTAATGTGAGGCTAGACCAGACATTCATTCTTAAGTTAAATAAGAGAATCTTGGGGTGAAGAACCAAAGTTGATACAAACTCAGCTCTTTAAGCCCCTCTTCTCAGGACCCTACCTCAAGCCTGTAGCCACGTCCCAACATGAATAGAACTGATCATGTGGGGCAGATGGGAGGATTACCTAGACCATGTGTGCACCATCATGCTATGGGGTACACGGAGCAGAGCCTTACCTGATGATAACCATTGTAGTCCAGGTTGTTTGGGAGTGGGAACCCTGGGGCCAGGTACAGTTCGCCTTCTAAGATTTCTGGTTTAATGAATTCCTCCAGGTAGGTTCTGCAGAGTCTCCTGTCCCAGTCATCAGTGATGTGGCCCCCATACATGATCTCACCAAACAGGTAGCGCAAGTCATCATAGGGTACCTGAGAGGGAAAGAAAGAAGGCGAGAAAGATCCACATGCAGATGCTGGGGCTGGCTTGATATGCGGGCAGAGCATAAGCTAAAGGATGGGATGTTTCCTCAGGTAAGGAGCAACGTCTTATTTACTTGCATACCCTCAGTGCCCAGAAGTGAAAGGCATTTTATCTAAGTGTTTAAGTTCACTTTAACACTTGAGAAAACATATCAAAGGGCAAGAAGAGATAAGGTGCCAACCCCTCACACAGATGCCTTCTCTCTCGCATGGTCATTAACCGTGACATTGAAGTCAGGCTCTTCCTAGAAATGCTTTAAATAGGTAAGTGTCAAATGGAGGGACGCAGGGACCAGGGAACTTTTCTAATTTTCTGCCATTAATGACAAGATTAATTGTTCCCTTTAGAATTTTGAAGTGAATAAAATACAAATTATACGTTTTCTAAAATGAAAGTTAGGGTGGACAGGCACTTGGAAAAAATAGTGATATGGGCAGGTGGAGTTCCCAGGACCCAGGGGGCTGGAGGCAGAAGGATTTCCCAGGGCATGTTGGTCTTATTCATTTTCCCCAAAAAGGAAGAGGTGTTGGCCCTGCTGATGCTGTGTTTGGTCCATGGACAAGAAAAGACTTGATGGTGTGAACATTCCTTTAAGTGGAAGATCATCAATTTTTAGTGCAAGTTTTCCCTGAATCTGAGTTATCACAACAGCAGAAGAGATGGTATAGCAAGGATTTGGTTCCTTCTTCAGTTTTGGCAAAGCCATAGGATGAAGAGCTGTATGCCCAAGACAAGGCCTTCATCCTTGGCTAATTACATTGGGAACTCACATTAGCTAAGTATGAGGTCTCTTTCTGCCAACCCACAGACCACTTGTTATGCTATGAGTACACATAGTGGTCTGGTGGGTACCCGGACAAAATCTCATGGGACCAACTCACACCAGGCATGAGTCACTAGTTTGGGTTTCTAGCTTCTTCGCCTCTGATTTCATTATGATATTTCTCAGTCTCAGACTGGTCCTGGGGTCTACACCTCTTCTTCCCACTCACGTAGGATACAGACCTCTCTGGGAATCTCTCCCACCCTCTGTATGAGAATGACACATCAACTGAGAGGTGACCCTCCTGACTTACACCTGCATCCCTCTCATTTACCTTTGCATTGGCCTCCAGGAAATTGTAGAGCACATTCACTGAGATGGTGAGGTCTCCAGTGTTAAAAGGATAGGACCGATTCCAACCTTGAGGTCCAAACTTCCGTCTTTCTGCCACCACCGCATGAAAGTAACAAAGAGCAAAGAGGATGCTCTTAAACTCTGTCTCCCTGGAGCACATCTCCAGAGTGTCCTGAAAGGAAAGCATTGTTTGCAATATTGACACAACAGCTTCCCTTCCCTGGGTCAGGCTCTGGGGTTATAATTGGGATTCATCCTGGTTAGGGTTTGAGTTATAGTCAGATGATGATTGCACTGAGTATATGTGGGGGACAAACTTGAGAGAACTTGTAGAGGGCTTGGATTTTAGTTTAACGTTTGAGTTAAGGTTTACATTCAGGTTATAATCGGTTTGGTTTATAGTTCAAATTTGCAGATATGGATGTACTAATTAGGTTAGCTGGTATAATGAATAGAAAACAGGGTAGTGGACCACAATGTCCTTGTGCACTGGGGTGTGGTTGGGGACTCCCCCAGTATCATCTCTAAACCTTCCCTTCCTGCCATACTTTTCTTGTTTATCATGAAGCCTCAGTAGGTGTAATTGCTGCCTATGTGACTAAGGAATCCCTAGCTCATTTGCTGGAGGAACGGCTAAGATGAGGGAGTGGTTGGGAACTAGAACTACAAGAGATGGAGGAGTGCTGTGATCTCCAACCTCCTCACTGCTCTCCCAAACCTGAGCATGGATGACCCAACACGAGGCTGAGGAAACCAGAATATGGAGAACTCTTGGCTGAATAGCAGGAGGCACAGGAAAAGATTTAGCTAGTGAAGGAGAAAGAAAGAAGAGAGAGATGGAAGAAAATAGAAGCAGGCGATGGTTTAAAGGGAAGCAATGAGGCTGTGCTTAGCAGATTTTTCAGGGTGATGGTAATGTGGCTACAGAGGGGGAATGCCTATATTTTTAAGGGATGATAGGATGGGAACCCCGGAACTCTTTGGAATTAAAAATAGTATCCTCTAAGTGAGATTTTCTGTTCAAGATGGAGCAAGAGGTGGCAGCTGGAGCCCAAGAAAGACACTTTCAAGTCGCCCACTAATTGAATTTAGCTCAGTCCTGGCATTTCTTCTAGGACTCATCTTTTGACTTTGCTCACATGGGCAGCAGCAGACGAGGAGGCAGGACAGTGGGCTTTTGGTGAGTCTAATTTCCCCATGGAGAACCCACGGACACAGTTTCTCTCTCTTTCTGGACATGTGGGGTCTCTGCAGTGTCTTAATTGGTTAATGTTATGGTTTGGATCTGAATGATTCCCTAACAGCTCATGTGCTGAAGGTTTGGTCCCCAGTGTGGCAGTGTTTGGAGGAGGCACCTTTGGGAGGTTGACTGGATCATGAGGATTCTGACATCATCAGTGGATTGATGCATTGGTGGGTTTATAACTGGGCTACTGGGAGGTGGTGGAAGGAGGTAGGGTTTCGCTGGAGAAAGTGGGCACTCAAGGTGTGCCCTTGGAGGGTGAGTCATATCCTTAGGCCCTTCCTGTCTCTCTTTCTCCTTCTTTGCTTCCAGGAAGCCATGAGGTGAGCAGCTTTGTTCCACCATGCCTTCTCCCCCAGGACATTCTAAATCATCACAGGAGGCCTAGAATCAATGGATCCAAGTGACCACGACCTGAAATCTCTGAAACTGTGAGCCCAAATAAATCTTTGCTCTTGTAAGTTGATTGTCTCAGATTTTTTTTGTGTGTCAGAGTGATAAAGAGCTGACTGATACAGGCATCATGCTTGTCACAAAGGCATTGGTGTGAAAGGTCAGAGGTGGTACAGAGGACGAGGCTATTGCCTTGTGCAAGTAAAAACTTAATAACTGCTCTATGGATAGAGCTGTTCTCTACAGACATGTAGGATGCTTCATTTGTTACTTCTCACACATTAAAAAAAAACTGGGTCTTACTGAAAAGTGCCTTGAAGCACAAAGATAAAAAAATCACACATCAAAATGCTCAAGCTTCTGATTAAGGCATATTCACATAAAAGCCAGAATAAAATAATCATCTCCAAACAGCATGGCTACCAGGGAAACAGGAGTAAAAAGTTTTTCATTTCTAGGATTTGTCTCTTAGGTGGTTAGAATGGGGCTCTGAAGGAACAGGGTTAGTGTTATAGAGGCTTCTGTTCCCGGGCACTCATGAAAGCAGAATGGAGCAATTAAAACTCTTGTAACCAGTGAACATAGACATAGAGCTATCTCTCTTTGTCAGAATGACTTACTAAAGGTGACCATAAATGATGAGTAAACCAACTGTTGTAGGAACAGAATAACAAGAAATAGACAGCATCTTTTGAGATATATTTCCCAGTTGTCCAATGATGAAGATTAGACATCCAGTTTGCAGGGAGAAAACCCAAACACAGTGTTCCCTGGGGAGGAGGACCAGACAAAGCCAGGTGTGGCTAAAGATGATAATAATCCTACTGAGGCCCAACACGAATCATTGAGAGGAGTGGTATGTGATCCTCTGCTGCCTTCCTCCTGACTGTCTAAGACCCTCAAGTTGAAGAGTCGAGAATGGTGTGCTACTGGAGCCTTTGACAGAGCTGGCTAATGGCATCCTAATAACTTTTATTCCCCAAACTTTTAATTAAAAGAAAGAATTGTACCACGGGCTGGGGTTGTGACTCAGAGGTAGAGTGCTCACCTAGAGCGTGCGAGGCCCTGGGTTCAATCCTCAGCACCATATAAAAATAAATAAAATAAAGGTATTGTGTTAACTACAACTAAAAAAATATGAAAAAGAAAAAAGAATTGTGCCAAAGTACATGTGACATACAATTTGTCACTTTCACTAGTTTTATGTGTGCAGTTCAGAAGCATCTTGTGCCCTCATATCACTTTGCAAGGTAGTGTCTTGTGAGGATGGGATTATCTCTGCATGAACCAGCTATACCTCTTGTAAGAAAGACTATAGATTTAAAGCTTCAGAATTTATGTTTTTTGCCAGTAGCAGTGCCACATGCTTGTAATCCCAGTTACTTGGGAGGCTGAGGCAGGAGGATGGCAAGTTCAAGGTCAGCTTCGGCAACTTAGTGAGACCCCTGTCTTAAAATAAAAAAAGGACTGGGGGTATAGTGTAGCTCAGTGATAGAGCACTTCCGGTTTTAATCACCCATACCCCAAACAAAACCAAACAAAATAAAAACAAACAACAACGACAAAAACCAAAACAAAAAAGGGAGGGAGACCTGTAAGAATGGGGATGGGAAGAAGGGATTGGGGAGAGAAACAGGAGGTACTGGGGCATGAAATTGACCACATTATGTTAGACACATGTGCAAATATATAAAAATGAATCCCAGTTTTATTTGTAATCATAATGCACCAATAAAATTAATAAAATTAATTTATGTTTCCTCTATGTGAAATGTAGCCAGAAAATTTAGAGGTTTTAACCTTTGTACTCTAGCTCAGAGTATCCGGGAGGCTTGCCAAGGCCTGTTTAAGAAAAAAAAAAAGAAAAGAAAAAAAGAATGAAAAGAAAGAAAATTCCCTGGATAAGGGAATGTGTCGGGCAGGATGTTTATTATCAAAAACTTAAAGCTAGAATATCCTGAATTTTTTGATAATGTCTTTGTAATGTCCTCTCGTTCTTTATTCCAGATGATGCGTGGGGTTTGGAGTTGAGTTGGAAAAAGGACTGAAAAAGGATACTGAATAAGTTTGCCTTTCAGAACTTTGTGAATCTTCCTTCTCCAAGTTGGACTGTGAGACTCCTATGCTATGCGAGTATCACGCAGTTAGTAAAATCCTGTTAGACTCCTGACTGCCACATATTGTAAACCAAGCCAGGCCCCAAAGGGTCAATGGCTCTGCTGGTTTTCACTGGGCTAACTGGAACAGTTGTCTTGTCCAGGATGGCCCATCTCCAGTTCCTAGGTGACCTGTCTGGGACAATAAGTTTTAGCATGGCTTCTATGAAACCAGAGTGTCTTTGGTGCTATTATAAGATGACATCATAGAGGAAAACCTCCTTGATAACTCCTAGAAGCTTATCCTAAGACTCTAATAAGGTTTGGTGTGGTGGATGAACTTTAAAGTGACCCCCACCCCTACCCCTGCCCTTGCCCTTTATGTCTTCACCTTTCCGGAAAGTGGAATTTCCTTAAGAAGAAGCAACAAGAAATGGCGCCTTCCAGCAAAGATGGAAAAGACCTGAGCTGCAGACTTCACAGATACTACAGGATCAGCCACCAATAGTGGGCTTGGCTTTAAATAACCACTCTACAAGTCTTGGAATCCCCAGTAGTGGAAATTCCAGTAATGTAGCAGTCTATTTTTGAATCATATGTCTTAACATTCTGAATCTCTCTGGAGCAGAGTTCTCAAACTTGATCATGTATGCATATCACCCGGAGGGCTTGTTAAAGTACAGATTCCTGAGCTCCATCCCAATTTCTGGTTCAGTAGGCTCAGGTGGTGCCTGAGAATTGACATTTCTAACAAGTTCCTAGGTGATGTTGATGCTGCCGGTCTGGGGCCCAACTTTAAGATTCTATCATGTGGCTGTATTCCAATCTAGATTCATACCACTTGACACCTAGATTATTTGAATCCTTGATACTCAAGATGCATGTAGATGGGAAGTGATATCAACTGAATGAGAACATCATCCCCCTGATTGATGACAAGATGTTTAGCCAACAGGTATGTTAGATTTTCAGCACCATGCTCTTCGCCATCTTGGAATATCAGTGTACAGTAGACTTGCAGAAAGCTCACCCACACCACTTTGCCAAAGAATGGTCCTATGCTCAGTTCCTCTAGGTGCATCTGATATCGGGAGCTGGGTTGTACCGAGTGGGTGCTGGGTGGAGGCCAGTCACCCAGGGAACATATTTCACCCATATAAGCATTGGTGCATAGCCAATCAGCATCCCTTCCCATGCCCGGGTGCATACTCTTCTCCCACCCAACTTGAATCAGCTCTTTGTGACGTGGGGTGCTCTTCCTCCCTCCCTCCCAGGGCAGTACCTGAGTGAAGTTGTCCAGGGCCTTGTGCAGGTTGGCCTGCATGCCAGTGGGGGGTTCGTTGGTGATCTTGATAGAGTTTTCCAGGATTCCCTGGGGGATGATGTGGCCTTCAGGGGAGGGGGCAGGCTCGGCACTGATGAAGACCCTAAATTCAGGGTGGCTGTCATTGCTGTGCTCCTCCAGCTTCTTCTCCAGGGTGCTGAGCCACTTGGCCACTAGGTGGATGTTCTGGCAGAAAAGAAACCCCCCAATTCAGGTCTCTGCTTAGTTCTACTGACAGTATACAGTTATCTGAAAGGCAACTAGAGAGGGCACATGACTTCAGTTTAACACAGTTTTTAAAAATGTTGTTCCTATGTACATATGTAAATATACCATGGTGAGTCTCACCATTGTGTACATTTAAAAAAAAATTTTAAAAACCCAAGAAATTAATTTAAAAAAATAACTATGGGTAAGTGGCAGATAAATCACAGAGGGAAGGGAGCTGGGAGTGGGGAGAGAAAAGGGGAAGGAGAGGTACTGGGGTCTGAATTAGAACAAGGTGTATTGCATGCGTATAATTATGTCCGAATGGATTCATCTGTCATGTATAACTAAAAAGAACCAATGAAAATGTGGTAAAGCAGACGTATTACAAACTTTACCCCTTCAACCATTTTAAGTGGATACATTTTAAAATGTTCAATGGCATTATGTGTACCCACATTGTTGTGCCACCAAATGCCTTGGGACAGCAAAAATGTCTTAACCCACATCACAGAACGAGTCTTGGGATGTCCAGTTATGGGGACCTTCTAGTCCTATCATCTGTCAATCTTTTCTAGCACAGTGTTCTCAAACTTGGCTGCACACGAGAATCCCCGAGGGCTTGATAAAACACAGATTTCTGGGGCCAACCCCAGAGTTTCTGAATCGGTAGGTCAAGAGTCGAACCTGATATGTACCAACATGTCATAATGAATCCGACTATTAGGCATAATTATAATGAGCTATTAAAAATAAATTAAAGAGTGGAGTCTGAGCATTTGCATTTCTAACAAGTTACCAGGTGATGCCAATATTTGAACCCTTCAGAGTCGCAGGGGCGGGGGGCGCATGGACCAGCACTGTTGGCATTACCTGGGAGCTAGTCAGAAATGCGGAATCTTAGGTCCCTTCCAGACTTACTGAATCAGCGCATTTTAATGAGATCCTCCAGTAATTTGTACCCGTGCTAAAATTTGAAAGGCACTGATTTGAACTTCTTCTAGCTAGCTTTCCAGAGTCGTCTCTCCCCATCTTCAAACCATTCTGTTAATTGTTGCCAAACTTATCTTTCTAAAACACACTGAGTCATTGCTGCTTAAGACCCATGGAGGCTCCCTACTCCAATCTGAAGCTCCTCTGCTGGTCTTTGAGCCTCTCTCTTCTCTCGAATCTGATTCCTATCTGTCTGTCTGCTTGTCTTCCTATTCAAACCTACATTTATTTCTTAGCACCGCTCTGCCGAATGCACCTCTCACTTTGGTAAAGATACTCACTTGGCTTCATTGCAATATGTTTCATTATGATGGATAGATAAAAGTTCCTCGATCAATATTGGAGGAAATAGGCTTGCAGAGCCTTAAATACACAGATCAGCACTGAGCACAGTATTAGGACCACGGTAATTTGGTCTCTGAGTGCTGTTTTCTCCTCTATAGAAAGAGAAATGACAATCATGTTTTCCATACTGATTTCACAGAGTTTCTGCAAATAACCAAAGGTAATGAATTTGAAAGAGCTCTCTATCCTGTAAAAGGCAGTGTGAGGGTCAGTAGTGGTTTTTAAATGAAAATTTGTTTAAAAATTCATTTATAATCACTCTGTTGGAGCAGAGAATTTAGTGGGCTACTCGGAGAGCCAGTGTTCCTATTAGTGGCAGTTGCTTCAATTCAGCTGCAGGAAAAGGCAGGGGCTGTGAGAAAGAAGCACTGTTGCCTGGGTGGATTCAGGGATCTAAGTCTGCCCCACTAGGTTTAGGGACCTGGATATGCCATGACCAGGGTCTGTGAAATGGAGCTCATGGCTACCATAGCCAGGAAGGAAGACGGGAGACAGCCCTAGCCTTAGTCCCACACCAGCTCCCCAGAAGCCAGCTCCCCCAGGAGAGGACCCCTGACACCTTTGGGGTGGGATCCTCCAGCAGCATTTCCCAAAGGGTGCAATGGATGTTGTAATAGATTTTGGATACTCTGGGGAAACACTGGATTAAACAAAAACTTCTATAACCACAGGAGTCTCAGAACCATTCACCTACCGATATCATGGAGTTCTCCACATTTTGAGAGAGGAACCTGTTAACTATTTTCCCTTCTTTTCATAGACTCTCTCGGGTTCCTGAGCTTGGAGACACTGTCCAATAGGACTCTGGTTTGGTCTAGTTCATTATACCTGAAAATTCTTAAAACTGGGGCAGCTATGAGTCCTAGGAGAGATTTTATAAACCAACAGGGATCCACTTCACAGTCTGGACAGATCATATCTCGTCAGTACTCAAAAAATGCTGCATTCACGGGGAAAAGGTAATCATCTAGATTGTGTAGTACTTATTGGGAGAAATGATTTTCCTTAAAAGTGCCCAGTCAGCAGGGTTTAAGAGGGACCTTTGAGAGCTCTCGGAGCCACATCAGCCCAAGACATGGGAGTCTGGGTTGGCCAGCAGGTGCTGGGGGAGAGAACTCTCTATGCTAGTTATCTGAGTGGGCTCCCTGGAGGCAGAACTGCAGTCCCAGAATCAGACTCTGACCTCCATGCTGATGTCTGGGTTTCCAAAGGCATCAGTGCCCAGGATGAGGTCTCTTGGCAAATGAACCTCAGATGGTAGAGTGGGGTCACACTTCCCTGCTTGTGGGAGGAAGCAATTGTCATGTTTTATCCTGGGATTTCCACAGCTTCTGAAAAAGGAGTACCAGGAAATGGCAGATCCTTCAGCTGCTAGGATCCCAACAAATAACAGGATGAAGACTCAGGAGCAATATAAGATTCGGTGAGTTATCAGGAGACAGATAAAGTGCAGGGAAGTGAAAGCCAGGACAGGAAGAGAATGGTCTTTTCACTTGTTCTTTAATTTCTTTTTCTTTTTTCGTACAAGGGATTGAACTCAGGGGAAATTAACCACTGAGCCACATCTCCAGCCCTTTTTATATTTTATTTAGAGACAGGGTCTTGCTCAGGGGCCTCCCCAAGTTGCAAGGCTGGCTTTGAACTTGTGGTCCTCCTGCCTCAGCCTCCAGAACCTCTGGAATTACAGGCATGCACCACTGCGTCTAGCTCTTTAATTCCTTTATTGATTCACCCAACAGGCTTGTGTCTGACATCTACTATGTTTAAGGCAGTGAGCTTGGCGATAAAAATTAAATAAGGAACATCACTTTCCCTAAGGAAACCTAGTGATGGGGCAAATCATATAATAAATCATGTCATCCAACATAGCAATGGATGGTTGAATGAAGTGATTTTAGAGTGCTACGGGAGAAAAGAGGAATAAGCCATTTGTTCTGCCACAGCCTCAGAATCCATGTGAATTGCATGAAAGAGGTTTGAGAGGACAAACTTTGCTAGAAGAGTGGCAGCTTTTCCACCCTTGTAACTGGTGAAATTACTAGCAATAGATATTCTAGATTTCCGAACACCAACATGAGCTCTCAAAGAAACAGCTAAGGTGGTTCTAAGTCATACTTGTAGGTATGAGAGTCTAACACGTAACACCAATGCATAAGAAGGGATCCTCAACCGAAAGAATCCAGCCACCAAGCCTTCAACTTAATGCCAACTTTCTGAATGTGCATCAAAGTGGAAATTCACTTTATTTTGTAAGCAGAACGAGTTAAGCCAGAGACAGTGGTAGAGCAGGCGAGCGGGGAGAAGTTATTGGAGGTGGAGTGGAGAAGAGGATGTAGTGAGTGAGGGAATTGAAAAGGGAGACACTGGTATGGAAAGACAGGTGGGCAAGAGGGTACGAGTGTGCAGAGAAATGCAGAGATTTGGGGACGAAGTTCAAACAGGCACACAAGACTGACCCAGATCAGGGCAAGGGGCCATACCTGCAAAATAACCCAGTGGCCTTTCTTGGCAGCTAGATCCAGAGCAGCCTCAGCCACTACCTCTTGTCCTTGCCCCAGAGACACATTGTGAAAGTTCCGGTTGTTGAATGTATATCCGAGTTTCTTTCCTAAAAGAAGCATGAAATTGGCATTATCATTTATTGAGTCGAATGATCTGTGTGTTTAATGTTCATAAGGAAAGGCATACTTCAATATCACCCCTCAAACTCAGGCGTGCTTGAACCCATATCTGAGGCTCATTTATTGACTTTGTGTTCATGGGAGACCACAACTGTCTTCTTTCTTTCTATCTATCTATCTATCTATCTATCTATCTATCTATCTATCTATTTTTTTTCCTGACACTGGGGATTGAACCAGAAGTGATTTACCACTGAGCTATATCCCCAGCCATTTTTATCTTATTTTGAGACAGGATCTCACTCAGTTGCTCAGGCTGGCCTTGAACTTGTGATCCTCCTGCCTCAGTCTCCCAGTTCACTGGGATTATAGGTGTGTGCCACCATGCCAAACTCATCTTCCAGCTTTTAAATCCCAGATAAAAGAAAGCACGATTCATATAAAAAATCACTTTACCCCTCCTTCCTCAATGAATCCTATGAATGATTTTGGATGCTTATCTCTATTGTGTGGCTTCCTTTTGGATCCTGGGCCTTATCTACAAACCTTCAAAGTGCGTATGTGAAAGGGTCCAAAAGCAAGATGTGAGTGTGGTTTCTTCTGGGTTGATTTTCCTCTGAATATATATATATATATATATATATATATATATATATATATATATAGCATCTTCCTTGGGACTTTATTAGGAGGTGTGGTCAGTAGGGGCCAGGATTCAGTTAATTCTAGCCTCCTGGACTTTACAACATATTAATCTCCTCCCTTACTAGTCACAACACAGAATAAAAAATTATCTCATTTTATTTTGTAAGAATTAGAGAAATGGAGGCAAGAAGCAAGACAAGTAGGAGCTTGGACACATAGATGTGGATGCTTTATTGTTATCTTGATAAAGGTTCTTGGTGTTGGAAATAGTGAAGGAATGACTGTACAAAGAAAAAATCACAACTGTACCACTGCAGCAAGGCCAATGTCCATGAGTTGCTCTCCAAGGCCAAGGAATACCTAACATAAAAGAATCACCTTAATATAGAGGAACAATTTTGTTTACACATTAGCTATTAGTCCAATCCAATAAAGTTCAGAGAAATTATATGCTATTCTTTAGATAAAAGAGTCATAAAGATGTGTAATACCATGAAGGAATCATTGAGCAATTTGTTTTTTTCTAAGAAGGTGAAGTAGGTGAGAGAAAAGAGAAGAAATTTAAAAAGAAAAAAAAAGACTCAAAATATGTATTCAAAAGATTTACTTTCAAAAAAAATTGAAGACCTTATTTGATGCTTGTCCAAGATTGGATATTTCTTTTAAATAGTAAAAAGAAAATGTATAGACTCTCCTTCAACTGTATAGGACAAGCAAGATGATGACTTTTTGTACTGAGAAATAGTTATTATAGATTCAACTGAGATGAACCCAAGAAATACCTTTATTAAACGCTATAAATCCTCTGTGGCAATGCGTCTGATGTCAGCTTTAGAACTGGGGAGATAAACAAGTAATACCAGAGAAAATACCAGGATAAAAGGTGCTAGGATTATTAGATGGCTTCTGTGACGTTTCTGCTCACAAAAGAGCCCATTTATTCTCTTTATTAGCAAGAGAAGGAGATGGGGAAAGAGGTGCTTAATAAAGATTAGTTTGAAAACTGCAGACTGGAGGGGTCATTGGTGAGGGCAAGTCTATCACGGTAAAGCCCAGCCAGGATCAATCTGCATCAATCGAAGCCTGAGGCATGACAATAAGTTTGAGAAGAGAGAAATGGGTCTTGGAAATATGGAGAAGGGAAAAAATTGATGGGACTCTCACTGATTCATCTCGCAGCCACACGTGACCGTATCACATGTGAGTCTCCTGGTGTGTGGGGCGAACCTGCAGAGTCCTTCCATTTCCACCTTTGAGGCTCTCCAGACATCTTCTGGGTCATGAGCAAGCCCTTCTTGGTAGCTATCTTCTCTTGGCTTGTCATGGTCATATTGTTTTGTGCTATGGCTTCATGTCCTACCTCCACTGTGTGTGACTCATCTCTCCCTTTTTGACTTTCCTTCCAACTCTCCAGATGGAAGTGTCACCTGGAACCATTGCAAACACCATTTAATCTCTTCATAATGTGATGCATCTTCCTCCTGGATTTTGGGGAACATTGTGACTCCTATGGCCCCCTTCTCTAGTTACATATCTCTATGGGAATGCAAACACTTTTCTAGTAGTCTCTTGCTCCTTGTGGGCTATTTCTTCTCCACCCTCATATAAAAACCCTTCTCCCTTTAAAGCAAAGGCTATCTGGCTAGATTAGCTACTAACTTTCATGTTCTCTGACCAATTTTTAGTGAGACTTATTTTTATGAGAGGCATTTGTGCTTGGTTAATTGAAGCTTCTTGCTTCAGTTATCCTGGTAAACTTCAATGTCATTGGGGATGACTCGGCCAACGTCTAGCCTCATGCTTCCTTATTTCTTCATCGTCACAAAATTTAGTTCCATTCCATTTCTGTTACTCACATCCAATGGCTGCACCCAGGTCTTCATCATTACTGAGAACTGTCCCATGGCTGAAATTCTTTCATATCCACGGATCACTATTGCATCCTACTTTCCAGATTGTTCACTCTCTTATTTCCTCACCACCTGGTTTTCTACCTCCATGAAATGTCCAGTCTGATAGCTTACTAGCTCTTTTTAAGTTTATTTTATTCCTGAGACAAGGTCTTGCTATATTGTTCAGGCTGGTCTTGAATTCCTGGGCTCAAGCAATCTTCCTGACTTAGCCTCCTGAGGCGCTGAGACTACAGGCACGCACCACTGTGCCTGGCTCATCTATTTTTTTTCTAACTTCACATTTGCCATTTTGTCTTATGTTAATATGAACCAAATAATCCTTCATGTGAACCATGATCTTATAAAGTCCTCAATTCCATTGCCCCCTTCTACTTTTTCATTATGAAACTTTTATAAAACCTTGACTCTGAATGAACCCAAACAGTAAAAAGAGAAGAGTAATATAGGTAGAAAATTGGTGCCACAACAAGCTAATGATCCTTTTAAAAATATTTATGTTTTTTAGAAGTAGTTAGACACAATGCCTTTATTTTGTTTATTTATTTTCATGTGGTGCTGAGGATTGAACCCAGGGCCTTGCACATGCTAGACGAGAGCTCTACCACTGAGCTACAATCCCAGCCCCAACAAGCTCATGATTCTTAACCTTGGATCTACTGGGAACTTTCTCCGTGTGTCCAGAAGTCAACGATGTCACTATGCTGATCTGATTTTAAGCCTCCTAATGGACCCCATCCTTCTTATTCTCAGCAATTTGCTTCAGTCTTTACTTCCCAACTCATGCCATTTGGTAGAAACTCCTTTAATTTCTGCCACTCGATCTGTATGGTGTTGTTTTGATCCGCTTATTCACTGATTAGAACAATTTTAGAGGAAGAAAAGTTTATTTGGGGCTCATGATTTTGGAGATGGCCAACTTCACTACTCTGTGCCCAAGGTAAGGCAGAACATAATGGCAGAAGGATGTGACAGAGGAGAGCAGATCAGGACATGACATTCAGGAAGAGAGAGAGAGAGAGAGAGAGAGAGAGAGAGAGATCCACTCATCACCAGGGGCAAAGTATATATCAGAAATGCCCCAATGACTCACCTCCTCCAGCCACAACCAACCTGCCTACAGTTATCACCCAGTTAATCCCTATCAGTGGGTTAATGCACTGATTAGGTTGAGGCTCTCACAATCCAATCATTTCACCTCTTAACTTTATTGCATGGTCTCATGCATGTGCTTTTGGGGGACACCTCATATCTAAACCACAATAGTTGTCCTCCTCTTTTCTGTTCTACAAACCCCATCATCCAAATTCCATCTCCTTTCAGATCTTCCACCTTCATCTCTCTTCTCATTCATCTGCTCCCTGCCAGGAGAACAAGTGAATTTCTGTCAACACAAAAACAACACTCCCTCCATCCTGAAGGCACTCTGAAAAGAATGTACTTGCCCCAGCCCAATATACTTTTAATTGCCTCTTACAGAAATGAGAACACAGGTAAGTGCAATGAAAAAGAAACCCGGAGCAAGGAATCGATAATGTGGCTGACAAAACACCCTCAAAGAAATCTGCTTCTTTGAACACATTTGGTAACAGGCTTACGTGAATCGAAGCAAGTTCATCATTCCGACCAGAACACTGGAAAAAGAAAAAGGGGCAACCATAAGCCAAATATGGGATAGCTTTTTTTTTCCGATCACAAAATAGACAGGGCAGAATTCACTTTGTCAAAACCAGATACTTGGATAAAGGAGGAAGGAGCAAGACCATGTTACAGATGAATGAATGGAAAACCAGAGAAGATGCCTGTGGAAGGGCAGCGAGGGGAGGGCCAAAGATGAAGCTCAGCTTTGAAAGGATGTGACAGGAAGATACAAGGGAAGGAGCACACTGAGCTGCCTCAAAGAACAGACGAAGCATCCTCGTCATTACAATGCCGCACAATGCTAACTGGGCTTTCAACTTTTCAAAGTCTTCTCACATCTGAGATTCCATTTTTATCCTCACAGTAACCTGAGGGGGGGGGTGGTGGTAGGAAGGCATCTTGGGTGAGAGAAAACAAGGAAAAAGTAGATGAAGCAAAAGTGAAAACACGTGTTGGTTCCTTTGGAAAGGAGGTGATGAGGAAAGAGAGAGAGAATAAAGGTAAAAATTAAAGCCCTGTTAAAGGATTAATTGGAGGATGAAGGAGAAAAAGCAGAGAGGGTGGATGGGGGTAGATTTCACCTGAAAACAAAGACCCCAAAAAAGTGATGGAATTTCTTTCTTCTCCTCCCCTTCCCCCCTCACCATTGTTCAGGAAAGAAAATCCCAGAGAAGACCGGGTTGTGCAAAGGGGCCAGAAAAGTATAGATGATTTACCAAGGATGAGACTATGGACTTCAGGAGCTTGGGAGACTCCCAGCTTCATCTGTGCATGGGAACATGAAGATTTGGAGTGGGGAGTGGAATGAAGACAATGGAACAAATCTTTAGTCTGATTTTTGGGATTTTTGACCTCTACCCAACCTTAAAGACTGTTGTAGTAAGACAAAGGACTAGAGAAACGAGAGAGGTAAGAACATAAATACTCAAAGATAGGAAAGGATGCCAAGGATTTCAAGAATCTAAATGGTAGAATACAATGGACTGTCTGATATTTCAGACTCTGCACAAACAAAGCAAAGACACAGTGAGTTTATTTAATATACTGGGGCTAGGGGAGATTGGGAAAAAGCATTGGTGTCAAACATGAGGATTCCAAGCCCGAGAACAGAGACTCACTGGGCAAGCTGATTAGATTCAGGATGTGGGAAACGCATGTCCCCAGAATATGTGTTCTAAATGGATGAATTAGAAAATAAATCATACCATGAAGAGGGCAGGAGGGAGAGGGGCACAGGTGTCTAAGTAATCTCTGGCTGATGAACAGCAATACTGCTTCTAGAAATATGCATGGAGATTATGCCAAGGGCAAGCCGGAGATAATGTATTCAGAGACAAATAAGCAATATGGATCAGGGAGGGGTCAGTTTGCCTGACTGACAGAAAGCTTCAAACTACATGATGGAATAGTTAGAGGTCAACTGGCTAGGAACACTAGGAAATTGCTCATAAACACAGTATATAAAAGCCTCCAGGAGGAAAAACACTGAATAAAAATGAGGAAACTAGGTTTATCTCTATAAAAGGAGCAAAGCTTCCAGTGGACAGAAGGAATGCAGAACACTCTGCAAGACTGAGAGTCAGGAATAACTTAGCTATGACCATAGTTCTTATGACAGTCCTTCATTTATCTGTTAATTCATTCCCCAAATACTTACTGAGTACATCTGTGGTAGTTTCACAATTAGGCTCTGGTAAAGAGACGATGTGCAAGATGTCAAGGTCCCTGACCTCAAAGATGTTAGTGTCAAGCAGGCAAGCGTAAAGTAAAATTATCCAAGAATAATTAAATTAGAATTGTATTAAATGCCCTGGTGCAAATATATAGAGTGCTATAAGAATGTATAATTGGGAAGCAAATTGTCTTGCAGGGAGGAGGTCAGGAGAGGCTGATCTTTGCAGGATGAATAGGCATTGGACTGTCGAGAATATTTCAGATAAAAGGAACCATTTGTGCAAATGTCCTAGTTCAGGAAGGCTCAGGGTATGACTGAGGATCTAAAACAGTCAGGTGGCTGGCGTAGAATGAGCATGGGGGAAGGTAAGACCTAAGGCTGGACAGAAAGGACAGTCCATAAATGCCACATAGATCATGTTAATGATACTGGACTTAACCTTTAGAACAATGGAATTCCACTGGAAAGTTTTAAGTACAGAGTGATATGATCAGATTTGAGGTTTAGCAGGATGACTCTGATGGAAGGGCTCAGAGGATTGCAGGAGAACAGAGATGAATTAGGAGGCTATTCTGATAATCCAGGTTGAAAGATCATGGTGATTCAGACTAGAATCTAAATGAAAATAGAAACAATTGAATGGATTAGAGACACATTTAGTAGGTTGAATCAATAGGACAAAATGTGGTGAGAGTGGAGGAAGTTTAAGAGGATTAACTGACAACTTGGTGAATAATGGTGGCATTTACCAAAATCATAGAGTAAAATTTATGGAGCTAAAATGACATGCCAAGAGTTGAGTGGATGAATGGAATGGACCCACACCCAGACACTCATGAAATTTTAGGACACAGGTAAAGAGATGATCCCAAAGTTTCCAGGGAATAAAAATGGGTCACTAACCAAAAAACAAGAGAGTATCATTCTATTGGCAAATGACCACTCATGAACAAATTGGCTTTTAGAAGACAACAGAGTCACACGTCCAAAGTTCTGAGTAGAAATCATTTGGAACTCGAAAAACTATCAAACAATTATTTGGGCTAAATGGAAGCATTTTTAGATACACAAGAATTTGGAAATTTTACTTCTTATGATTCTTGTCTGATGAGATGGAAAATAGGAAATAAAATATGTGGGATATAAAGACAGTAGAACTAATACTGAATACCAAGAAAATAAGTCCCAGGATGTCAACTTCGTAGGAGACTGAAATATAACTTATCAATATTATTATAGGCTTGTCAATGGGCTCTAGGAAGAGTATGTTCAAGAATAAAATGGATTCCTTTCAATGTATAGAATGAATAAGAAGTCAGTGTAAATGGTAAATGGAACTTTTTTTCCCCCCAAGAAAATAAAAGGCAATTTGCAATTCCATGGGAAAGAAAAAAACTAGAAGCTATCAAAGAAGATGATCATTTACATATGAAGCAAACTGAAATTTTACATGATTTTAAACCCCTACACTAGGAACATTCTTCTTTGAAGACACCTAGAGATTATGATATGGAATCAAAAAGAAGGGGATGTGATCCTAGTCATTACTTGCCTCTGTAGCAGGTAATATGTTTGTATTCATTAGGATACATGTGCTATTTATTGGTTTTAAAATTTAAAAATTAACCCTTAGACCAGATATGCATAAAATTATTCATGGTAACAGGAGAATGAATATGAATTTGTTCTTGATTGTGTAAAAATAAAGGCATAGCTAACACAAGTTAGAAAATGGAAACCTTAGCTCATAGACAGGGAAGTCAAGAGAAATTACCTGAAATTCATGGCACAAGAAATTAAAATTTTAACTAACAGTACTTAAGTTACAATATATTCAATAGAGGAATTAAACATTTTAATATAGAGATCTCAATTTGGGAGGTGTTTACCAATAGATGGTATAATTTAGATGAAATGAAAAAAGTTCTAGAAAGGAGAAAATTACTGAAACTTGATCAAGGTGAAATGGGAAATCTGAATAGACACATAACTGGAAAAGAGATTGAACTAATAATTTAAAAACTTCAGAAAAGCTCAGGACCAGATGGCTTAACCACTGAATTCATAAAAATTAATACTTATGCTATGATTTGGATATATTTTGGGTATCTTCCCAGGGTCCCTGTGATTGGGGGCTTAGTCCCTTGGTGGTATTAGGATATGCTGTGGAGTCTTTAAGAGGTGTGGACTAGTGGGGGATTCTTGTGTCATTGAGGGTATGGCCCAAGAAAGGGATTATCTTGTGTTTTTCTTGAGTTCTGAGAGAACTGTTACGTAAGCAACAAGTTCCGTCCCGCCCTCCCTCTCTGTTTCCTCTCTTTCTCTATGATTCTCCCGATATATGGCCCTGCCATCCACCATCAGGCCTTTGCCAGAACCTGCACTGTGCTATTTGGAATTTCAGCCTCCAAAACTGTGAGATAAATCAATATTTTTTCTTTATGAAGCTAACTGCCTCAAGTATTTTTGTTGTAGTGACAAAAAGCTGATGCAAATCTTTCACAAAATCTTTTAAGACAAAAAAAAGGAAGGGAACACTATGAAACTCATTCTGCTATATAGACTCCTAGGATTATTCTGATACTAAAGTCAGACAAAGACATACTATGGAAAGGAAAAAATAGGTCAATATCCCTTATGAATCTCCATGTCAATATCTTCACTGGGGATGTTGGCACACATCTGTAATCTCAGCAGTTCAGGAGGCTAAGGCAGGAGGATCACCAAGTTTGAGGTCAGCCTCAGCAACTTGGTGAGATCCTGGCTCAAAATAAACAAATAAAAAGGGCTGGGGATATAGTTTAGTGGTAAAGTACCCCTGGGTTCAGTCCTCAGTACTGAATATATATAACCCAAATATATCCTCAACAGAAGATTAGAAAATGGAGTTCAGAAATATATATAAGAAAATTTATGTACTAGGACCAGTTGGAATCCTAGGAATTTAAATTTCGTTAATTTTTTAAAAAATAATGAATACAATACACTATTATGTTAGCTGTTTATCATTGTGACAAAATACCTGAGAAAATCATTGAGAGGAAGGAAGATTTATTTTGGCCCATGGTTTCAATCCATGGTCACTTGTCCACATCATTTTGGCCATTTGGTGAGGCAGAACATCATGATAGAGACCATTTAGTGCTCACCTAATGGTATTCAGGAAGCAGAGACACAGAGAGAGGCAGGGGACAAATAATACCTTTGAAGGCATGTCCCCAGTGATTTGCCTTTTTAAACTAGGACCCGCCTCTGAAAGTTTTTATTACTTCCCAATAATACCACAAATAGGAGAACAAACCTTCAATACATGAGCCTTGGGCGACATTCCAGATCAAACTATAACAGCCCAATTAATAGAATCAATAAAAGATATATTATCACTGTACAGTAACCAAATGTTTGCAGGAGAAGCATTTGACAATTTTTAACACCTTTTCACAATATGAGGAAATAAACTCAACAAACTAGAACTTGAAGGCAACTTCTCTAATCCAATACGGGACTTCTGCCAAGAACCCACACAGCTAACGTCAGACTTAACGGTGAAGACTAAATTTTTTCCTCTAAGATCAGTGACAAGAATATCAAAATTTGCCACTCCCATTTAACATTGTACAGGAAATTCTAGCCAGAGAAATCAAGAAAACAAAACAAGACAAAACAAAAATCAACCAACCAAACAAAAAGTCTTCCAGACTGGAAAAAAGAAATAGCAGAACTCTCTGTACATATAGGTGACATGACAGTGCATCTGGAAAATCCTAGGGAATCCACTAATAATAATACTAGGGCCAATAAACAAGTTTGGCAATTTTTTAGGATAAAACTTTACTAGCAGTGAAACTGGAGTGGAGGAAACTATTTCATTTACAATGGAATAAAAAGAAACTTAGAAATAAATTTAACAAAGGAAGTGCAAGACTTGTGCACTTAAGGCTACACAATATTGTTATAAAAACTGACTTAGAAAATTAAATAAATGGGAAGGCACTCTATGTTCATGGATCAAAACCCTAAGTATTGCTAAGGTGACAATTTTCCCAAAATTGACCTATGTGCCTAGTACAATCCCTGTTAAAATCTGAGCTCTTTCTTTATTTAATTTTTGCCGAAACTGAAAAGCTAGTTTTACAATTTATATGGAAATATGAGAGACCTCACGTAGCCCAAATAATCTTGAAATAAAGAACAAAGCTGAAGGACTCATACTTCTTGATTTCAAACTTACTACAAAGTGACACATGGATCATGAGAATAGAATTAAAAGTCCAGAAATAAGTTTTTATATTTATGGTCAATTTAATTTTGTTAAAAGTTCTAGGACAATTCAATCATTAAAGAGTAGTCTTTTCTGTAAATGGCACAGGGGACAATTGGATATACGCATGCCATAGGGCAAAGCTGGACCTCTTCCTTACACCATATGCAAACATTAACTTGAAATGAATCATAGACCTAAATATAAATCTCTTAGAAGAAAACATGGGAAAACAAATCTTTGTGACTTTGGGTTGGGCAATAGTTTTTAAAATGCAATAATACCAAAGCACAATTGTCCAAAGAAGGAAATAAACTGGATTTCAACAAAATTAAAAATTTTGTGCTTAAACAAGTAAAATAAAGCTCCATAGAATGGTAGAAAATATTTGCAAATCTTATGTATGATAAAGACCTTGGATTCAGAATATATAAAGAACTCTACTACTCAACAATAGAAAGACAAATAACCAAGATTCTAAAGATGGACTAAGGATTTGGATAGATATTTCTCTAAAGAAGATATATAAATGTCCAATAAACACATGAAAAGATAATCAAAACCATTTGGGAAATGCAAATCCAAACTATAAGGAGCTATACATTTCATACCCACTAAGTTAGGTAAAAGATGAACAATAACAAGTGTTAAAGCTGTGGAGAAACTGGATTCACATATCACTGGTGGGCATATAAAATTGTACAGCTGTTTTGGAAAACAGTTTTGAAGTTCCTCAAAAAGTTAAAACATAAAGTTACCATATGATGCAGCAGTTCTACTGTTAGGTATATACCCAGGAGAATTGAAAATATTTTTAATGCTTTTATTATAATTGAAAACACTTGTGCACACACAAAGTTGTATGTGGATGGTCACAGCAACATCATTCATGATAATGAAAAGATGAAACAGCCCAAATGCCCATCAACAGATGAATGCATAAATAAGATGTAGTATAGTCCTATAATGGAAGATTATCCAGCCACATGAAGAAAGTTCTGATACATGTTTTGACCTTGAAAAACTTTTGTGAGATGAAAGAAGCTAGTCATAGGAGAAGCATTTATTGTATGATTCCATGTATATGAAATGTCCAGAATAGGCATATATTAGACACAGAAAGTAAATTGATGGTTGACCAACTCTAGGGAGATGGTGGGATTCAACAGGGAGTGATTGCCAGCATATATAGCATTTATTTGGGGGGAAAATAATATTTTTTCCAAATTTAGAATGTTGCACAGTTTTATGAATATACTAAAATATTTTGAATTGCATACTTTATTTATTTATTTATTTATTTATTTATTTATTTATGTGATGGGGTTCTTGCTGTGTTGCTCAAGCTAGCCTTGGATTTGTGATCCTCCTGCCTCAGCCTTCCTAGTAGTTGGGAATACAAGGGTGCACCACCATTGCTGGCTGAATTATACACTTTAAATGGGTGAATTGTGTATGAATTATGAATTATATCTCAGCAAAAGATGTTGAAAATTTTGGGAGAACAGATAGAGTCTTGGTGAGTAGTAGCATATCTCATTTGTATCTGTGGGATTTTAATTTATGGAGATAAGGGGACAATATCCACTGAAAGGATTTTTTTTATCACATTTTATCACATTTCCTGAAAGAAACATATTATACCATGCAGGGCCAAGTGGGGAAGTACTAAGTTTGGTCAGGAGGTAAAGGGAGCAAGGGGAAATCCAGGTCAGAGCCTTTATCAAGGTTTTCATAGGGAACACAAGGCAGGGCAGGGTAAGTAGATCAGGACTGGTTAATATGATTATTTCTGGTGAGCGTTGGGGCATCTGGACTGGCTCTATTTGTCTGGTACCTGACTGTGGGTTGGTGGAATACTGGGAAGGAATACTGGGCTTGGTGTGTGAGAGCTCACCAAGGAGATGGGTGGACGTCTAGACTGGTTAGTTTGTACAGGAGAAGTGTGCTCTCAGGTGACCCCTTTCCTATCTGGAAGACCAACCTGGGAGCTTTGAGAGGGGCAGTCTCTCTCCCTATCCACAAGGTCATTAATGTCATTGCATCAAGAAAGCAGAAAACAAAACAAAAGTAAAATAAAATAAAAATTAAAAAACTCATAAAGCTCTAATAAAAATATTTTAAAAAAATAAAAAAATAAGCTTAAAAAAGACAGTGTGGTCTGTATACCTACTGTGTGACACATGAGTGCCAACAGACACATGGAGTCTCAGATAACAATGGGAGCTAGATTCCTACTTCTCATCTCATGGAATAAATAGGTATCTAAAACTGATTAAATTTAGAAATGGCGACAAATGATCACTAGTATGAAATAGAAAAGTAACTCAGGAGGACTAAATTTAGAAATGGACAAAAAACAGTGTCTGGAAGAAAGGACTTGGTATGGGGAAGGCTGGAGCTGTTTTTGTTTTTTTTTAAATTCAATTTTATTATTCATTCTTTAAAAATACTGTGAGCAGGTGTTACTTGATTCTTTTTAAGAAACTGTGAAGGTCCATATTTAGTTAGTGAATAAGGAATAGTAATTCCTTCTTTCAATTATACAACTCATCCACTCTTTAGGACCAGGGTAGTTTTATCTCCCAAGGCATGTGCTGTATTTTCCTTTCATTACACAATGAATAAAAGACTGACTACTCAGGAAGTTGTATTACATAGTCTGCATTTTTGTTTTATAAAAACTCATCAGGTCTTTATTTAACTCTGAAAAAAATACAGTTTTGCTAGTTTTATAGTTTGTGTTAGTCATTCATTGGCTCACTCCTTAAATCATTGGCTCATGGTATCCTTGGGTTCTTCTTACGCAGATTCAACCAACCATGACTGAATATTAAAAAAAAATTGTGTCTGCATTAAACATATACAGATTTTTTTTGTTGTTCCCTAAACAATGTAACAACTATCTACATAGAATTGGGTATTATAAGTCATCTAGAGGGCTGAGGCTGTGGCTCCGAGATAGAGCGCTCACCTAGCAGGCATGAGGCACTGGCTTCCATCCTCAGCACCACATAAAAGTAAAATAAAGATATTGTGTCCACCTATAACTAAAAAATAAATATAAAAAAATAAGACCTCATCTAGAGGTCATTGAAAGTATATGGGAGAAGGTGCATGGTTGAATGCATGCAAATACTACATCATGTTATATAAAGGACTTGAGCATCCACAGGTTTAGGTATCTGTAGGGGGTCCTGGAACCAATTCCCTAAAGATACCATGGATGAGTGTGTGTGGTGGGGGAGTGAGGGGGGGAGTACACCCATGACATCAAAAGCAGAATACTAAGCACTAGAGATACCAAGGTTGAAAATAAACCTTATTCACAAGGAGTGCTCACTCAGAGAGACACAAGTCACCAGGCAATGACAATGTGGCATTCATAGAGATAGGGTGCTCTAGAAATACATGGGAGGGGAGCCTACAACCTCAGGAATCAAATAGGACTTCTTGGAGATGATGACGTTAAAGTCAACCCAGCAGGATAAGTAGACCTAGGCTAGGGAAGAGAATGTAGGAGGGGAAACAGCATATTTTGGAGAATGAAAAGTAATTGAATTTGGTGCAATAATGTAGACTGCAAAAGGAATAGGTAGGCAGAGGAACAGGCCCCTGAATATGTCCATTTTGCTCATCTCTGGAACCCACGAATATGTACTTCACATAGCAAAAAGAGTTCTACACATGTGAGTAAATTAAGGATTTCGAGATTCAGGAATTATCCTGGATTGTCTGGGGCCCAATGAAATTGGACCCTACATAGCACAGAGTGGGCTTTTCTCTCTGATGATGTTCTCTGGTTTTGCTTCAGCAATGACCTTGATTCTCTACTGTTTGCAAATGGAGAGTATTGCATAGTGAACCTTGAATCTGGAAAAGAGAATCCATAGACCCAAGAGTAAAGGGGGCTAGTGCAACGTTGGTTCCAAGAGGAGGTTTTCCTTACCTTGATTTTCCACATCTTTCAGTGGGTCCACCCCTGGGGACAGGATAAAAAACATTGGAGTGGCTGGTCCTGATTCTTCAAAGGAAGTTGCAAAATCTAGTGCTCTTCCCATTACGTATTTGCTTCCTAACTTCTCCTCAACAAAATCTCTGCCAGAAAGAAAGTATACACACATATAGTCAGAAAATGATAACATTTGAGAAATGGAAGCCTCTAGAAAAGAAAGAACATGCCCAGGGTTGTGGATTAGGTAGCTATAGAGCTAGGACTGGCTACAAGTCCACAACTTGTCAACACTTACAAACTGTGCTGCTAGTTGTAGGACAGCTCATCTAGATCAGAGCTCCTTCTGTACAACTGTCCAACTAGGTCACTGCCAACTCTAGCCTGGCACCCTCTCACTTCAGTCCATCCATAGGGTTGATTAGGACCAATACCTTCTGTATACTTTTTGGCAGCTAGACCACCTTCTCTAGATCCTTGCTATGCACTATTCCTGCCCAGGATTTAGAGCTCTATCAGATTCTTTCTTTGCTCTCATCTTTCGTCATTCTCCGTTTTCTTTCCTCTCACTCCATTTAACAATGCTTCCCTTCTAAAGTGGCCCATTTTGGGCTAAATAAATCCTCACAGCTGCAAATGTTTTATGACGGTCTGGCCAAACTCCTGACCTTCACTGAGACTTCCACTATCCCCCGAGGACATTATTTCTTCATGCAGCCTTCTCAACTGGGCTCATACTCCTACACCTGAGGATTGTCAGTGATCAGGGTGCTGCTCACTGTCCAATGCTATTTTTAAACCATTACCTTCCCTTTATCGTGGTTCCAATGAGGCTCATTTTCCCTGTCTCACCACTATCCATGCACATCATTGTCATCTATTGCCTCATTTGGCCACTCTTCTCATTTACTGAACACTTGAGCCTTAGGCTCATGGACTTCCTCTCCTCTTGCCTGGGTAACATCAATATCCATGTAGACAATCCTCTATCCTCTAAGTGACCTCAATTTGAGTAATCTTTCATTTCCTCCCCTCTTCAGCTACCTAATTCCATGGCTACACCTTCATCCATATCATTACGTGGAAACTTCTCTTATGTCTGATGCCATAAAGGGAGCTATCCCTTTTTCTGACTAACACCATCTATCCTTATAGTTCTTTTGGTAATGCACCTTTACTTAACCTATTCTTTGCCCTGGTGCCATTACAAATGCAGGAATTTCAGTATCCTGGCCTTTCTGGTATTTTCCCCCATACAGCCTTACTCTATTCATTTCTTTCCTATCCAGTATAGACTCCATGACCTGTAATTTCTTTCTTTTTAAAAATAATTTTATTGATGTATAATCAATATACCCTACAATTCACTCATTTTAAAGTATATTTTTCAATGTTTTAAAAGTAAATTTATCAAGTTGCACAATCTTCACCATAATCTAGTGTTTGAACTCGATTTTCATCACACTATAGATTCCAATTCTCATGCCCTCGTCCTCAGCAACCACTAATCTGCTTTCTGCCTCTGCAAAATACATGGCCTATGACTCCCAGTCATTTTCTTGCCAACATCCTCACCTCCTTTGCCTAATTCTTATTTCAACACACCAATTTGAGATGATCTGAGCTCTGGATCAATGTAGCTCCGAATCTACACCTGGGACTCTGGAGAAAATTATCCAATGGTGAAGACAGGTGTCACCAGAAGTGCAAGATCTTAACCAGTAACCAGGCCCTTCAACGCCACTTGGAGCTCCCTGGTCAGCCTTCTCTCCCATTTTTCACAGATCCATTTTCAAACATTCTCCACTCTCTTCAAATATTCAACCTTGCCCCTCTCCCTTTCACACAAATTCAACTGATGGTCTTCAAACTCTTCAGAAAAATTAGAAGCCAGCAGATAAAAATCATCCTCAATTTTCTGCCATTCATTTATTACATTACTTAAAGCTATAACCATCTTTCTTTCCCTTTTAAAAAACATCTGATGAAAGAGATGTTTTTCTTGCTAAGGATGAACTCTCTGTTCTTTGGAATTTTGGTTGTTGATAAAAAGGATCTTATTACCGTACACACATGGCCTTGAGGCTCAACCGCTATGGTTTATATTATTAATATCCCCCTAAAAGCTCATTTGTTAGGCAATGCAGGGATGTTCAGAGGTGAAGTGATTAGATGATGGGCTCTGTAACCTCATTAGTAGATTAGTCTGCTTGACAGATTAATAATTTGAATAGATTGCTGGGTGGTTTAACTGTAGGCAGCTGAGGTGTGACTGGGAGAAATAGGTCACTGGGGGCATGACCTGGACTATATCTGTTCCTGCCCTTCTGACCCACCCCTCCCCTTCCTGGCTGCCATGACCTGAGCAGATTTTCTTTCCCATGCCCTTCCGCCATGATGTTCTGTCTCTGGCCTACAGCAATGGAGTCAGCCAACCATAGACTGAACATCTGAAACAGTGAACCAACATAAATTTTCTTCCTCTATAATTGTTCTTGTCAGATAATTTGATCATAGCAGTGAAGAGCTGGATAACACTTTAGCCTTGCCATCCTGAGACTGTCTTTTGGAGTGCCTGTCCCAGGCCTCCCACCATCCCATGTTCTCTACCTCATGGCGTAGGTCATCCGGTCAGGCCGCATGGCCCTCATCATGCAGAGGCGCTGAAGTGCTGGCTTGTTCTTCCACTCCTGGGGGAACTTCTCCTTCTCGGGACATTCTGACTCCACAAACTTCTTCCAGCTCTTGGCAGATCCCTCAATGTCTCGATCCAGATTAGAGAATTCTTCCATTGATGAAAGTGCCTGGGAAATTGCAAAGAATCTTGCTCCAAAATGCAGTTTCTCTAGAAAGCTGTAATTTGTGTTGCGTTGGAGGTTGAAAGGCAAGTGGTATTATATACACAACTCTGTCTCATGTACAGTCTGTTTGGAGTCTTGGATCTTCCTCCAGGAAAAAAAAAATCAAAGAAGAGGGAGGATTCTGACCAGCTCATCCTCATCAGACTGCCCCTAGTAATATGCAAAATTAGCAAATGACCAGTTTGGGAGACTATAGACAGCAGAGACTGAGCCACACTCACTTGCATGATATTATATGGAAAATAGGGGCACAAAGGGGTACCATTATTATTCTGGTTGTGGTACATGGACACCTAAGTCATAGGCTTCTTCTTTCCATCTGCACACTCACTCTGCCACCAAATCCTGTCAATTCATCTCTCAAAATATCTCATTGACTTTGTATTAATGCCAACTACAAAAATTTCCATGAGTTGTCTATTTCTGTATGGATTAAGTCAATTTGGACATAGCTAAGTAATGAAATCTTTTCATGTATTTCTTCCCTCCAATTCATCCAGTTTACCAGGTATGCTGCTGTGTCCTACCTTGTCTCAGCTTACCAGTCTCCTACCTGGGAAGTATGCCTGACTCGTTCCCCACCCAATTCCTTGTTTGTACTACTTCTACCATGTGCAAGACTCTGTTGCCTTGTCCACTAAATTTTACTCCTTGCTTTTCTTGTGCTGGTCACGCTTTCTATTTATTAAGGTTCTCTGAGTTGTCAAGGGCCAGTTCAAAGTCAGTGACTTTCCCCAGGCACAGACTCTATAACTTAGAACATGTAGTCCTTCCCCTGGGGTGGAGCACATAGAGCTACTCACAGAGTTGGAAACTTTACTAAACCTTCAATCAGTTTCAGATGTTTGGTTGCTGATAGCATTTAAGCCATATCCCTCCTTCTTCCTCTTCTGCTCACATCTGGGCAAGCTGATCACTAAGCCTGGCCATTTCCTCCTTAGATGCTGGAGGGATGTTGTACCAGGTAAGCCCTTGCCTGTGCCCAGGAGCACCTGCTCCGGACTCACCCCCTAACTACCATAAGTACCCCAAGGTAGTTTCTTTTCCTGGCTCTCTCAAGCCATTTTTAGAATGCTTGGGATCACTCTTGCTTCTGCCAGAAGCCTCATTATTGGAATAATCAGCTTTTATATACCCTTTTGGTATGTGTGCGTCTTCATCAGTCTTGACACAGGAACTAAATTTTGGATGGATGAGTGTCTATCCTGTTTATCCAGAGTGCCCACCAACACCGCTAACCTAGACACTTACTGACCTGCAGTCCCTTCATCATTATTCAACTCTGTTGATGTGTTTGGTTTCTCCAAAGCTAGACCGCATGTTTAAAGCACCTATGAGAGTGCCATGAATTTTGAAAAAACCCAATACATTCTTGTTATTTGAATCCCTTCATTCATTGACTCATTCATCATTCTTTTAACATTTATTGCATGCCTACTACTTCCTAGGGACTTGGAATCACAATGGTGAACAAAAAGACATGGACCTTCAAGGAGCTTATAAGCCTAAATTGAGGAGGAAGGAGATGTATAGAGTTCTGTTGGGTAGAGATGGAAGGGAGGGGAATTTTATGAGAAGGATCAACAAGAGCCATAGTCTGGAGGGTAGGGCATGGCAGAAAACAGAGTGGTTTCAGGATAAGAATCTGGTGAGAAGGGCAAGGTGAAGCTGCAGAAGGACCCATCCACTTGACCTGGACTTGCCTGTTCTCTTCCTCCAGGGGGATAAACATAGATCCTTTCACAGGTACTCTGTGACTTCTGGATTTCATGCTGACCACTTATAGCAGGAAGACCACATCTTCATTCATGCTGAGAAGCAGTGAATGAGACAGTGGAAGAAGCTCAGATAAACAAGATTTCTGGTGATGAGCCACGGGACTTGGAGACTGGTTTTAAACCTTCATGAGTTTTGGATTTTTCATCTGGAAAGTGAGGCCAAGTAATCACCTGCCGCTTCTCTTACTCTCTCACTCTCAAGTAGATGCAAAGTTTTGAAAACTATAAAGTCCTCCCTGGTCCTTCCTCGGGGGCTGGATAGCTATTGAATTGCAATTACCGGTTTACTTATCTGTTACTCCCACAAGATTGTGAGTTCCCGGTGGGCAAGAACTTTCTAAGGCACTGCCTGGCACTTAGCGAGTGCTCAATTAATAAAGTTTGACATCTGGGTGGCCAGCAGGAGGGCTCTTGGTGGACTGAGAAAAGCTGCAGCTGCTGTAATTATTTCTGTCTGTGCTGGGGAACCGACTTTCATCTTCTTCCAGATAGCCACTCACCTCCTCTCCTCAACTTACATCATCATTAACCCTTCTGCAAGCCAATTACACCCCCCCCCCCAGCATCGCCACAAAGAGGAGAAAAATACACTGTGACCAGCACTCCCGGCTGCCAAGGACTGGGTCTGAAACACAGTTTCTTGAAGCTCTGGAGTGAACACAATTGCAACGTTTAATCTCCCAAATGAGGAAAAGGGATTTTTAGCCTTCTAATAAGCTAAATGGAAATGACTAATTAACCTAATTACTTTGGACTGCACAGCAAAATACAACTGAGCTAAACTGGCAACCAGAGTGGTAGTGAGAGGCCTTTTCAAAGGTTAACAAAGAAATCCATCACAGATGAGATTTCCTAATGAAGAGAACATTCCTATTACCTTACAGTTCAGCATTTGATGGGATTGAAAAAATCCTTCCAAAGGATAATAATAAAAGCAGGATTTTATCAGAAAGATTTCATCCATTTCCTGCTTATTAGTTCTTCTGGGGAAACAAGACAATCAACCTTCCTCATTAGATAGAATGCTTTAGATTTTTTTTTAATATTTATTTTTTAGTTGTAATTGGACGCCATGCCTTTATTTTATTTATTTTTATGTTGTGCTGAGGATTGAACCCAGGGCCTTGCACATGCTAGGTGAGCCACAACCCCAGCCTCTAAAATTTTTTTAAGATCATGTTCTATTTAATTATACTTATTTTGTTGCTTTAGGCTAAAATCCAACCAGATATTTAAAAGAGTATTTATCAAAGACCATGTATACCACATATCGCATTGTCCCTCACCTGTGTGCATCCTGGATTGCAATTGAGTTTTGAAGGATCTGGACTTTGCTGCTTCACACAACAAACTCATATAGAAAGATAAAGCTTTGCTCATTTGCAAAAGACTTTGAACAGCCAGATGAGCCCCGCCCACAAAACAGAACAAAGAGCAGAAGGAAGCCAAGCCAAGCCAAGCCAACCCAACAACTCATTTTGTGAAAAGAGGAATGGAATGAAATTGCACAATAGCTTTTGAGTTGAGCTATGTAAAATGAATGCCTGTGAATCACTTATTCTTCTTGACTTTTACTGCAGAGGGCTTTGTGTGATAATATAGAGAAAGGAAACTGGACTAGGCCCAACTGGGCAACTTAGAGTTCCTGAAAGTTTTTCTTTCTATGGACAATTCTATCAAGCTCAACTGGTATCAATGACAGCACTTATGTGTCTTACAGGGTAAAGAAGAATCATAATTGTTATAGGATAAATCGTGCCCATCAAAAAAGATACATTGAAGAACTAGCCTCCCAGACTTGTGATCATGACTTTATTTAGAAACAGAATCTTTGTGTTGATGTAACTAATTTAAGATGAGGATACAAGGCTAGATTCTAATTCATACCGGTGCCCTTATAACAAGAGGAAAAAAACCTGCAGAGAGGAAGCCAACTTTCACCTTCACCATGTGAAGATGGTGGAGTCAGAGACTGAGATTGGATGTATGGTGCCTCAAATCAAGGCACCATAATCTGCTTCCACTTACTGAACATTAACACAGTCTGACAACCCTCAACAAAGGTGCTAGGTAGGATGGCCATTTTGCAGATAAGGAACCGAAGGCTCAGAGTGTTAAGGTAGGAGATAGGGCACACGGAAGGAATCATCTCTTAGGGTTCTCAGCTCAACCTAGGCCCTCACAGCACTGTACCTTAAGCCCCTTCTTGTGAAGGAAAACATGGCCATCTTGTGGTTAAAGTGAGAAAGCTAGATGACCACAAAGGGAATTCAAGATCACTCACGAAGGGAAAGCTCTCAGTCTCAGGTATGCGCAATAGCCCAAGAGACGGACCTAAAGTTAACTTTTTGCTGTTGAACTTATCATTGGCATTGTGGTTTGCTCCCCTTCTGTGCATTTTCTGAGGGAAAAAGAAACATACATGGGCAATAGAAAAGAAATTATATAAAATTCAGCTGTCATTCAAGGTACCAATCAACCTCAGATCCAGCTAAGGGAGAAGGAGAGAATAAAAGTGAAGCCTATTGTGTAGACAGAGCCTTGAGCCACTCCACCGTCTACCCACTCTACCCTCCACCCACTCTACCCTCAACAATGTGTTACTTTCACTTTCAATAAGCCTCTGCCTTTCCTGCCAATCTCCTGGGTCTCCTTCAATTCTTTTCCCTGGAGGAGGAGAACCTGGACTCAGGACCCCCTGGAAACCCCTGCCCTTGCCCTGGCAACAAGAGGTCTAAGACAACATACCAGAGGCCATTTGCACACACAAACTTGAAATAGAACCCTGGTATATCTGATTCCAGAGCCTGTGTTGACAAATCCATTTCTCTCATTGTTCTAGTTCTGCAGATGGGCTCATTCAAAATTGCTTTTCAGAACCTATTTTTCCATAAAGTAATCAGACTATGAGTTGTTATTCTCAAGGTCTGGGATCATATTGTCCAAAAGGTAACCACTGGCCATGGGTGACCATTGGGCACTTGAAGGGTGATTATTGTGACAGAAGGACTGATTTATTTTTAAATCTAAGATAGTCTTGTCACATTAGCCAGACTGTCCTTGACCTCCTAGGCTCAAGTGATCCTCCTGCCTCAGCTTCCCGAGAAGTTGGGACCACAGGTGCACGAGGCCATGCCCTGAATTTTTAATTCTATTTTATGTTAATGGCTTTAAAATGTAGAAACTGGAACTTATTTTAGTAATAGGAAAACTTTTAAGGATGTTTAGGGTGACTTGGGTACAGGGACCAATTGTTTCAACTCTTAACTTTTATGAAGTTGAAATACAAGTGTTTTGGATGAAAATTTAACTTCTAAATTGAGATAAGCTTTATGTATAAAAATTACACATTGGATGTCAAAGACTTAGCAAAAAAATATAAAATTGTTTTCTAATTGACAGTTTGGATCCTAAATGTCCCCCAAAAGTTTGTATGATTAAAAAAAAAGGCTTGGCCACTAGCCTGTGGCACTATTAGATGGTAGTGGAAACTTCAGAGGGTGGTAGAAGGAAGTTAGGTCATTGGGGGTGTGCCCCTGAAGGACATTTTGGGACCCTGGTCTCTGCTCTCTCTCTCTCTCTCTCTCCCCCCGCCCCCCCCTCTCTCTCTCTCTTTGGCTCTCTGGTTGCCATGAGATGAACAGCTTTCTTCTGCTATTCACTTTTGCCATGTTTTTCTGCCTCACTAAATGCCCAGAGCATCAGTGTCAAGCAGTCATGGACTGAAACCTCTGAAACTGTGAGCCAAAATAAACATTTTCTCCTTTTAAGTGGTTTATTCCAGATATTTTGTCACAGTAATGGAAAGCAAACACAATCATTTTATAAAAGCTGCGCACTGAAATGATAATATTTTTGGCTGTACCGGGTCAAAGAAAATATTTTATTAAAACTTATTCCATTCATTTCTTTTTACATTTCTTAATGTGGGTAATAAAAAATTTAAAATTATGAATATGGCTTGCACTACATTTATTTTGGACAGTGCTACCCTAGAATAAATACACTCTAAAGTGTATCTATTTATTCATATTCTGTGTGGTAGAAAAGTTGATGGTTTTCCCAGATATCTGCATTTATTACAATTATTCTTAGAGGTTTTGTAAGTTTGTGGTTTTGGTTGCTGTTGTGAAGAAAATCCTCCTTTGTTTCTTTCCCAATGTATTATTTCCTTTTTCATTCACCAGATTGGGCTCAGGATGATGAATGAAGTTAAATAAAAATTAAATTCCACCTTTATTATTTAAATCAAGGATCAGCAAACAATAACTTTCAGGCTCAATCTGGCCCACCACCTGTTTTGTTAAATAAAATTTTACAGGAACTCAGCCATGTCCATTCATTTCCACACTGTATGTGTCTTTGGCACGGTTGAGTGGTTCCCTCAATATTTACTATGTGGTCCCTCATGAAAAGTTTGATGATTCCTGATTTATATATAGTCCTAAGGTTGATTGAAAGGATAGCTATAGACTCTGAAAAAGAAGTTAGGAAAGGATTTTGAGCAATGGTAGCATTAGTGGAATTAGCCTAGAATTTCTTAAGACGACTCCTTTGAAAGAGGAAAGCCTGCACATAAATGATTTATTTCGGGGCTTTTGTTATAAAGTAAATCAGCTTGGATGGATCTCAAGGGAATTATGCTAAGTGAACAAGCCCATTCCAAAAAGTTATGTGCCATATGTTTCCATTCAAATAATATCCTTGAGATGACAAATGTTATATAAATGGAGAACTGATTCATGGTTGGTTGGTAGTAGGAACTGGGTAAGGAAGGAGGACACTGTGATTATAAAAGGCCAACATAAGGAAGCTCTGTAAAATGGAACTTTCTGGGTCTTGACTGTGGTGGTGATTACATGACTCTACACATGTCCTCTAACTAAACACACACAAGCACACACACACACACACACACGAATTTCTGTAAAACTGGTGAAATCAGACTAAGATTGGTGGATCATGTCAATGTTAATTTCCTGGATATGTGATTGTATATAGTATTACAAGATGTTAGCATTGCAGGAAGCTGGGTACAAGGGATATCCCTGTATTATGTCTTACAATTGCCTGTGAATCCACAATTACTTAAAAATAATCTGAGTTAGATATATAAAGAGAAAGAAAACCAATCCCCTTGCTGTAGACTCATAATTCTTTGTGAATCAAGTCTCTGTAAAAATGCAACAAATATGGAAGATCATAAGTAGGATTCATCTTATGCAGATGCCATTCCATAGGTGACTAGTCTGGTAGGCACTGGACTCTCTGGAGTTGGGATTCACTCAGTTGTCCTTTCCTGCAGGCATCATGTCAGGTTCTCTTAAGGTAGGCACAGTGCCTATTGAAAGGACTTTATTGATTCTTTTCGACATTTATAAAATCCCAACTAAGCTGCACAATATGGAATGAAAATGGGCTTGGCCCCCAGCCAGGCCAAAATGTGAGTTCTGAATTTGCCACTAGTAAGAAGTGGGACCTCAATTTCCTCAAATGTTAAATGGAAACCCATAACACCTATTGCCAAGACGGACACGACAGTGAAATGAGACCTTGCCTTTCTGAGGCACTCAATAAGCATGAGTTCTTATCACTGCCAGCATCCCAGGTTGGAATGCATTCCCTGCTTGGGGTCTGAGTTCAGATTCATGTGGAGATGTCTGCTTTTTTAGAAATGCTACTGCAGCAGCAGTGCCACATCAGTCCCAGGGACTCACCACAGAGCCCGTATTCCAGTCCTGAGCCTTGGTAGATGAAGGCAGCTCAGAGAAGTTTATAGGGACTTAAGGTTCCTTTCTCCCCTGGAGACAGAGCCCTCACACACCAAAATGCATGCTCAGAAGGTTGAGCCTGCTGTAGGTGTACAGGAAAAGGGACACAGCTCCATACTTGAGCTCAAAAATTGAGATCCTTGTTGACACTGTAGGGACAAGTGTCAGGAGGAGACTAAGAGATGAGAACTTGACTTTTTCATAGGAACCAGTACTGACCTTGACACCTCCCCAGGCCTGATGGGAGAGGAACTCCACTGGGCTAGGGGTGCCTGTCTGCACTGGAGATCGAAGCAGGAAGTCCAGTTCTGCTGCACTGATTTCCTGGTTCATGAGGAGGATCTGCAAAGGAGGGAACATGACACCATATTTCTTTAGCTTGTGGTGGCCTCAGGTTCAGGGGATCTTAGGGATTGTCACTCAGTGTAATTATTGCTGCCTCTAACACTAGAGCTTGCCCATCAATTTTGGTTATTTAGAGAGGATGGATTGGAAGAAAGTGTATATTTATGCAAATTACTCCTATGTGCATCTGTTTTCAACCCCAATATCACAATGACTTAAATATACCCAGTGGATGACTATATATCTTGGTTAGCAGGCGTTTATTATGTATCAATCATAAATGCCAAGGAGTATGTGCCTGAAATTTAATTGAGCAGATGACACATACAAATGACATGATTTGAGGAAAGTGCCAAAGTGACATATGAACACACACAAAATAGAAACACACATATGAATCAACAATGTGAATTTATGCAAAATAGAAGCACATATGTGAATTAAAAATAGGAGAGAGGTCCCTGAACAAGGGAGTGGCCAGCAAGCCAGAGGAAGGAAGGGGTTAAATTGACTAAATTTTCTATAAGTAGTCCCCCCCATGCCCCGGCCTCCGCCCCCAGTACTGGGGAATACACCAAGGGCCTTGTATTTACCAGGCTAGCATTCTATCACTGAGCCACATCCCCAGCCCTCTTTAAGTCAGTTTGAATTAGGTCTTGAAAAGCTAAGAGATGGGAATATTGAACAGGAAGGTAGGACTTTCAGATGGGGGGGGGGGAAATGAAAAATGCAGAGGTTTGGAAGGGAATTACAACAGTGTGTGCAGGAGGGGAAAAGTTTTTGGCTTGGTTAGAGACATGATTTTCAGTGAGAGGTGGAACCCCTGTATTTTCTAAGGCCAAGCTATCATTTAGGCTGGCCTGGGAATTACAGAACATGAGAGGACTAAGAGATGCTCACATCTATAGAGCTCGACTTTGGAACATGGAGTCAGCACAAAATGATACCATATCTGACTTTTGGAATTGGAAGTGGCCTTTGAGATAGTCTAGTCTGTGCTACCAATGTATATATTGAAAAAAAAAATCCCAATTCTAAACGATTAGGGGGATAAGTGAAAGGAAGTAAATTTTTATGACTTTTTGATATTGAAATTAACTGGAAGACTAGGGTTTCTCATTCAAGATGCAGCAACATTAGAAGTCTCCAATTTCCCCAGGCCTTTAAGAACTAAAGTTGTTGAAAATTTTCTAAGGCCGTGGTTGCTACAACGTCTTGTGTGATTTCTTAACCCGGGAGAAGGTTAGGTCAGTAAACTTATTATCTAGATAAATATTGATGGAACAAAACTTCTGATGGCATTGGAAAATCTTCTAGTTTTCAGTATGGCCATCTAGTTCCATCTTCAGTGCCAGTTTTGATTGACTAGCAGTGGCTGCTGGAGGGATATTTTTAGAAGGATCAGAGCTCATCCAGGATCAGCAAGAAAAAGTACAATGATTGATTCAGCATATCTGTCATGAGGGGGACAATGTGGGGGCAGCATGCATGTAACCTATTGGAACTTCTTTGGAAAGTGATGTTAGAAGAAGAAAGTTTTAGGGCTGTGGCATGACTTAGTGGTAGAGCATTAACTTAGGCCCTGGGTTCCATCCCCAGCTAGTGGGAAAAAAAAAAAAGAAGCAAATTTCTTAAGACCTGATGACTGGACACTAAAAATGACCTATCTTCTAGAAATTATTTTTTCGTTTTATTTTTACCTGAAAGGTGAGTTGGGCAAGGTAGGTCAACTTATCGCACTCGAAGAGTCCACGGGTCGTATACTGGTACACAGAAAAGGTTATGTTGTCTATTAGATTGGTGACCCGTTCCTTGAGGCTCTCACCAGGAGCGGCCTTCTCTACAGCCTTCTGGAAGACGATTCGGAAGGCCTGAGGACAGAGGGTAGCATCTTGGTGACTTACATGAACCTCCTTTTATATATGAGTGGTCAATTTTCCAGCCCACCCAATGAAAAGTGATCCCAGTATATCTGGGGAAGACAAGAAGAGACAATGGTAACAAGAGAAGATGCTTTAGCTCTTAGTTTGCTCAGATGAACAATTAGATCGCTATGGGGCTGCCACTGTTTGAATGTAGTTTGTGCCCTCTGAAAATCATATTGGATTTTAATCCCTAGTGTGAGGTTTTAGGAGAGTGGAAGCTTAATTTGACTATGTAATTAAGAGAAAGGGAATTTGGGAGGAAGGTAAAACTGGATAAGATCATCAGGGTGAAACCCCTAAAATTGAATAGAGATTTTTTTGTTGTTGTTGTTGGGGGAGGGTAGTACCAGGGATTGAACTCATGGGTACTCAGCCACTGAGTCACATCCCCAATCCATAATTCTGTAATTTATTTAGAGACAGGGTCTCAGTTGTTAGTGCCTCACTTTTGCTGAGGTTGGCTTTGAACTCGTGATCCTCGTGTCTCAGCCTCCTCAAATGCTGGGATTACAGGAGTGTGTCCCTGCACCCCCTAGTGGTGGATTTATAAGGAGAGAGACCAGGAAACACACATGCCTTGCCCCACTTCAATAAGGACTCTGCCAGCAATAAGGCCATCACCAGATGTGTCCTCTTGACCTTGGACCAAGAACTGTGAACAGAAATAAAACTCTTTTCTTTATAACTTTAAAACTTCCCCAATCTGTGATGATATTGTTCTTTTAGTAAAAGAAAAGGATCAAATACAAGGACACACAGAGAAGAGCCCAAGGCTTTGATCAGTGAAGAACAAACATCCAGTAGTCAATATACTTTAAATTCAGTAAGTTTTTTTTGGGTAACTACCTGAATAGAAAGTAGACACAGCTAGGATTAATGATGCTCTACAGCATGGGATAAAATTCTTGGGGGCAGAAACAATCCTCCGTAAAACTTTGTTGAACTGACCCTTGCACATAACAGGCAGTGAGAATATTTTTAGTTAATGATTTTTCCTTTGATAATGATCAGAGTCTCAGATATTATTTGTTCTTTTCCTATTAACTTTGTAGTCATTTGAAGAGTCCTTGAAAGTGTCCTTTTTCCCTTATGAACCCTTCTGCAATGGTGGGAGTACAGCCAGCTTTGGGTTCTTCTTTAGAACTACATATTATGGGTATGATGGGCAGTAAAAAAAAAATCACATAAGTTAATTTTCTCTTGTTTTAAACTTAAATAATGACTATTCATAAAAAATGAATATTTGGAATGCTACCCTTTAAGTATGACATGAATAGAACAAATCCTTAAAGAAAATAAAAGCCAAGATACAATTGGACCCTTCAGAGTCTTGGTTCTGAAGATTTCTAGTTTCTTCTCTATTTTCCTTTTGTGGTTTTAAGAAGAAGAAAAAGAAGAAAAAAAATCTGAAGTCTTTTTGAGACCAAGTATTTGAACCTAGATGGAAACCACATAAGATTTGAGTCTCAGTAGTTCTTCATTTGCAAAATAGGAAAAAAAATGTGAATTTCTCTCTCCATTCACAGATCCACATTTCTTCTTGTTAAACAAAGCCCTTGGAGTCTTCATCTCAGCAGTATCTTCAGCCCAATCCATTGTGATGTTTGCCTTCACTTGGTAGATTTTAGGTGAAATATTAATTCACTATGAGCTGATGAAGCCATAGCTCTCTAGAACCACACAGAGAAATTTGAGAAGCTTCCATGTGCAGAATAGGTCCATGGAGATGGATGGGTACTTTTCTAGGTGGTTGCTATAGCTTTCTTCTAAGGCTCTATCAAAATAACAGTAATCAGCAACGAATCTTGAGTTACTAAGTTTAAATAAAATGATTCCCGATTCAGGAAGAGAGTTAAAGAAAATGAAAAATCTGGATACATCCAGGATTTTCTTTACACTAAGCTCATTTGACTGTCTTTTTTTTCCATCCCTGTTTCTCTCCCTTTGTGGTTATGAACAACTCTGGTGCTGGGTCTGATCCCCACTCCCACAGCTTTCTCCAGAAGGTCTGTTCTGCCCACATGGTCTGGTTATTGACTTACGCTCCCCTGGTAGATACTCACAAGCTTTTGGAACATTTTTAGGGCCCATGAGTGATTGCCTAGTGTTTTGTCTTTCTACTTGAATAAAAATAGTTGCATTTTTCAAAATCGAGTCCAGCTCTGTGCATATTATAGGACTGAAAAAGAATTGTTGAATGAATGAATCACTTTGCTCTGCTAATGCCCAAGAGAATGAGGGATGCTCCAGATCAAGACTGTCCAACTCAAATGCCTCCAGGAACCAGGTGTACAAGACCAAATAGGGAGGAGGAAGACTACCAGGACACAGAGGGCATGTGCCCACCTAGGGAGAAGCAGCTACAAATTCATGCCATGTGGAATGTGAATACAATGTTGTCAATCTTCCCAATTTTCACGAGAAGCCCCAAATCGGTATTTATGTGAATTCTCTTTATATTATTATAATATTATTTGTGGTGCTGGAGATGGAACCCAAGTCTGATGCATCTAGGTAAGCCCTCTACCACTGAGGTATACCTTCAGACTAAATCTCCTTATTTTAAAATATTGGTAACCTATTCAAGTATTTGAAGAGCCTTCTGTGGACCAAAGAGAAGAGATCAACAAGACCTTGGGTTCCCTGTTTGAAACCCGTGATCTGTGTTCATCTTGCTTCTGTCTATCTGATGATCCCTTTCCCATCTCATGGAGAAATGGTATTCCTCCAGTCATGCCTTTCTATAGAGTGCACACAGCAGCTACGCTGGGCCTCCCAGCAGTCTGCAGGATATCCTAGGGAGGTGTCCTCTCACCTATGACACTGTGGTGCCTTCTATGTGTGTCTCCCAGCTTTTGGTTGAGTTTTGAAGAGAAGTTACTTTGCTTTCATTCCTATCTTAACTACATGTTGAACTTCAAGTTCATTCAAAACTTGCATTTGGATGAATTTCTGCTTGTGTAAAAGCAAGTACAAATGTTTTAACGCATTCTTGCTCAAAACGCTTTGAAAGATGGGACATGTGGCTCCTGGCACACTGGTCTCTCTGGGGTTTTCATACTCTGAGAATGTCTCTCCTTTGTGTGCCAGAAATGAGAACTGCAAAATTGATCCTCATATGAAAATTGAGACTGTAGAAACTCCAGTAGCCAGATTTTTTTTAAATCAAATCACAGGAGACTTTCAAATGCATTGTTCTTTTGAAGACCCATCCCACAGCTATTTATCACTCAGAATTTCCATCTGTTTTCAATGATCTAGTTGGTCAATGAAAAGTAGTTGTTCTTAGCAATTCTTCATAACAACATGGAGACCCAAAGTGCACCTCTTTCTTTTTTTTTTAAAGTAGTGCTTCAGAGTTTCCTAGATCAGGATGCTGTTGCTGCAGAACAACTGATAACATGTTTTAGCACATATTTTCATGAATTTCATCTCAGATCTTGTTTTCCAAGTCACCATGGTAGGCTTCTGATAGTCAACTTCAACTACTCTTGGAACTAGGGAGATGACCCTGTAGTTAATAGGCTTATGCTAACTTTTATATCTGTTTTTGAAATATCTTATATTTCTTTCATATGTTTTCATAATCTGATTATAAGGCCAAGGATCGAGTTTCTCTTAAAAACATAAAATATTATAACCACATGTCTTCCAATCTGCAGAGATTTTGAGTTAAGGGAAAAGGATTGGGAAATGGTGAAAAGCCCTCTCCAATTAAATGAGCCCCAGGTACTGGGGGGCTTCTGATTTCTCAGGTATTCATCACCATATCCACACCTTGACCTCCACATGATGACTTAGCATGTAATACACATACTGAGGTGTGTGTGTGTGTGTGTGTGTGTGTGTGTGTGTGTGTGTGAAATCTCTGTGTCCATATACATATGTTCTCTCTGTCTCTCTCCTATTTGTACATGTGCATGTCCTCTCTGTTGGGTCAAACCAATGAAGTTGCTCAGAAACGTTTGATCTCCTCTTAATGCTTCTTTAATTGTGGTCATTTAATGAATTCACTAGGGGAGAATGATAGTTTCCGAGGTTCACTTAAAATTTATGGGTTTTATTTTTTCATGGGTAAGATGAGTTTAGTCAGCACTTGAAATTTGCTAACAACTTTGGCTTCAGGAATATTGCAACAACCATAAAACAGTTGCTTTGGGGATATTAAAGTAATAAGAAAAGTAATTTAAAGTTGACTATTATGATGGCCTGCATTGGTCTTTCATCAACACAAGTGATGTGCATATTCAATCCTCTCTGGGGACAGGAAAAATTTCTGACATTTCTCTGATATCCTCGTCCACACATCCAACATGCACACATCCATTATCCACCTATACTGAATTTGTTTATGGAATGAATGAAGCTAAGCCTTGCTGTGGCACCTGCTTCTGTTCCAATGAATTATATAAGACTCAATTAAAGAAATGAGGACCTGTAATACAGGTCTGAAGCCAATGAAGCAGTACTCCTGGCCTTGATCTTCAAGATCTGCCGTAACTAATGAAGCACATGGATAAGCTCTCATGGGAAATTACATTAGAGACCTAACACCGCTTGACTACGATTATTCAAAAAAACTCCAGGTATAAATCACCTTGAGAGAGAACTGATACATTGGGTGTATCTTGCTGAGGTCGTTCATGATGAAGTAGAGCAGAGAGGCTTGGGCAGCTGCTGGCCGATAGTGCTCTCTGGCCTCGTTGATTTTTACTTCAGTCACCCTGGCTTCCTGGACCTGTTGAGAAAATAAATAGCAGGTCATTGTTCAAACTAAATAGGGCTTCCAGAGAATCAAGCTGATCTTTCTGTGTGCGTAGTGTGTGTCTGTGTATGGGGTGGAGTGAATGGAAATGGGAAAAGTGGGAAGAAGTTGGAAAAGCCCTATATCAAGCTTGAATGGAAGGACAATATACACAATCTTGCTCTCACAGACTGAGCTGTCGGTTCTCATAGTTAGGAAATATGCCAGCTTCTTAGCTCCATAGCTGATGAGATGATTTCCTCAAAATGCGAAAAATATATATTGCTTTAAAATGAACTCCATGCCAAGCAGTGGAAGTCCATGGAAAGAAGCAAAATAATTTTCTTTAAAAAAAAAGTTTAATGAAATAGTTAATACATAAATTCACAAAGAAAATCTCTTTTAATGAAGAATTTTTATTTTCAGAAAATTTCTTATCACAGGTAAAAATAAGAAGAGAAACCTAAGCAACAGGAAGAGAGATTTCTTCAAGAACATGTCACTTAAATACAAACCTTAATACTCTCTGCCCTCAGACTCCAAAATAGAATCAACTACCGATAACTTGTGAAAGTCCACAAGAAAAAGCAGTGATCCTTATTGAAGATGTTCTCACAACAAGAAGAAGTGCTACCAAAGGGGACAGTTAGAAGACCTTTTCCAATGAAGTGAACACCTCCTAAATCCCAGAAGGATTGGCACCCTGAGAACTAAAGATGACTGAACAACTTAAAACAGAAAGACAAATACTGCATATTCTCCCTCATTTATGGAAGCTAAAAAAAAAAAAAAACCTTATCTCATGAATAGTGGTCTTTAAAGTCTAGAAAGGGTTGAGAAGGCAGACAGAACAAGTATGTCCTTGTTCCAGAACAAGTAGATATAAAAGAAGCACATAATAAGGTCATTACCAAAAGAACAGGCATATGTGAAAAAGAACGAACTAGACTTCTAAAAATAAGACAGTTATTTAAATTAAAAAAAATATACAGGTAAATATAAGAGGCTTGAATTGAAAAGAAAGAAACACACTGGAAGAGAGACCTAAAGAAATTGTTACAAATGCAGCTCAGAAACAAAAGTAGAAAATATGTAAGTTTATGAGACTTGGAAGATAGAATGAGAAGATTCAGATAGTCCTAGTAGGAAGAAGTAGGGAATAGAAAGAATGAAATAGAGACAATATTTGAAGTTTTTTTTTTGTTGTTGTTGTTCTTTTGTTTTTTTCAGTACAGGGGATTGAACCCAGGGGTGCTCATTACGTTGCCCAGGCTGACCTCAAACTTCAGATCCTTTTGCCTCAGCCTCCTGAGTTGCATCATGATTTCTGGCTGGAAGTTACTTTGGGAGCTATATTTGGAGTTAAGAATTTTCGAAAATTGATAAAAGGCTACAGTGCTTATCTTGAAGAAGCATATCAATCATGAGTACAACGAATAAAAAAAATAAATTCTGACTATTTGGTAAAATTCGGAAACATCACAGAAGAAGGGAAACTATTAAAAGCAACTAAAAAAGACAAAGCTGAAAAGGAATAGCAATTAGACTGAAAGCAGATTCTCAGCAGCAACAAGACAACATTAGCTATATTATAAAACAATAACAGAAGTTGGGAAGGAATGATCAGAATTAAAGTACTCTCTAATCCTTATGCTGTTTGGCAAGAAGCAAATACATTGCTTAATTTTGGACTCTTTGAAAATATATTTTAAAAGTAACATATATTTTTACGTATAAACAAAGCAAGGTTAATCCATAAAGTGAAATAAAGTGAGTAGCTTTAAAATTAGGAAAGATCTATAGAAGTTACTATAGTCTCTGTAGCAAGCAACATGGAGATTCCTCAAAAAAACTAAAAATAGAATAACTAGATGATGCAGCAATCCTACTACTGGGTATATATCCAAAGGAAATGAAATCACATCAAAGAGATATTTGCACACTCGTATTTATTGCAGCGCTATTTACAATAGCTAAGCTATGGAGTCAACCAAAAAAAAAATGAACAAAAGAAATAAAAATATTTCATGTGATACTTGGAAGACAGCAAGTGCTCAATAAATGTTCACTGATTTTTTACACAGCTGATCCATCCTCTGACCTACTCATATGTGAGCCAGATGTCTCCTGCCCAGAGCAGAGGACTTTCTGCCATCATTGCTTTACAACCTCTTTGGTCCTCTCTGGAGAGGTAGAGGTCATAGATAAATGGCAAAAGGGAGAGAGAAGGGAAATTGCATGGAAATGGAAGGAGACCCTCAGGGTTATACAAAATTACATACAAGAGGAAGTGAGGGGAAAGGGAAAAATAATACAAGGGGGAGAAATGAATGACAGTAGAGGGGGTAGAGAGAGAAGAGGGGAGGGGAGGGGAGGGGAGGGGGGATAGTAGAGGATAGGAAAGGCAGCAGAATACAACAGACACTAGTATGGCAATATGTAAATCAATGGATGTGTAACAGATGTGATTCTGCAATCTGTATATGGGGTAAAAATGGGAGTTCATAACCCACTTGAATCGAAGTGTGAAATATGATATATCAAGAACTATGTAATGTTTTGAACAACCAACAATAAAAATTAAAAAAAAAAAACAAAAAAAAAAACCACTAAAAAAATGGGAACAAATTAAAAAAAAAAAAGCTGAGGGGCACATCCTCTGCTGAGCCAGGGTTAGACTATACCCTCCTCTTTTGGGGATCATCACTCCAATCTGAGTGAAGAGCTGTTATCCCACAGTGGGTCTGATCTGGCTTATCTGCTCTAACCATTACTTTTCAAGTTTTCTACTTTGTCTCTACTTGGGAAAGTCTTTCATATTTGGAGAACCCCCAGTAAGTCGGCAATAAGCATATTCATTCCAAGGTTCACTGTTCCCGGGCACCGTTAAGATGTATGTGATATCTGAATCAGAATGAGTAATTACAACTGGTCTTCTGATCCAAGAGCAGGACTGGGATTGCAAAAGGGCCTATACAGGTTTGAATGTCTGTTGGGAAAGGATGAGAGACTGGGCCTCTCTTCCTCGTCAAGTCATCTTCTAGTTCTCTGCAAGGGGGAAAAAAAAACCTTCCAAATGTTGTGAAATGGATGAAGGAAACTATCTGCTCTAATTGTTTCCCAGGATGATAGAGAGTTTGAGAACTGAGTTTCCTGCCATGTCATTGAAGTTTTCTCATTAAAATCAGACTTGGGAGATTTTGCTAGTCCAGTGGGTTTTCTTAGGATGCAATCATGCCTGAATCTCAGAACTTTAACAGCAATGTGATTCCTTAGCTTCGGGGCCATTCCACAAACTATCTGAGGCATTCAGTTTGAAGTCTGATTCCCTGAACAGAAAGCCAGGACTGCACAGAGTTAAGTTTGTGGAGCCCAGATGTCAGAAGCATTTTCCAGAAAATAGAAACTGTAACACAGAATGTGAGGTAGTCACTGCTTGGAAGAATGGTGGGAAGATGGAAATGCTGTTACTCTTCTTTTTTTTCAAAAAGTCAGACTGAGGGACTGAGCAGAGAAAAATCACAGGAGGACCCAAATGGGGGGCTGCCTCCCTGGACCATCTAGAATAAAGTTACCTTTCTCTCCACCTCAGCAGCAGTCTGCTTGGTGATCTCCAGATTCTCCACCAAAGCTGTTTCTCCCAAGAAGTTCCCAGATGCCGAGGAGAGGCGCGAGAGCAGATTGTCTTCTAATGTTTTGAGTGTGATTTTGAATCCATTTTGCTGTTTTGTGAGATCTGACTGCAAATAAGGAGGAAGAAAGAGTAAGGCAGAGATGCCCAGGGCATCCTATGCTGGGGAGAAGTCTGAATTTAAAAAAAAAAAATCGTTCCTAGGGCCAGAGTCCTTGCCCTTCGAGACTGTAAAGTGGAGACCAAGTAGTGGGGTGCTTGAGACCACAAGCAACAGGAGATGAGCAGATAAGTCAAAACCCAACAGTACCCTACACTACTGTCCTCCATATCCACATGTGCAAATTCAACCCACCGCGGACCAAAAATATTTTAAAAAATGGTGTCTTTTTTGAACACATACAGACTTTTTTCTTGCCATTATTTCCTAACAATATGGTATAAAAACTACTTGTACAGCATTTACCTTGCATTAGGATTATGAGTAACCTAGAGATGACATAAAAGTACAGGGAGGTTGCAAGTGGATTATATGCAAATACCATTAGACCAGTGGCTTGAAACTCAACTGGTCTTGGAATCAAGAGGGATCCTGAAACTCATCCTCCGCTCAGACAAAGGGAATGACTGTTCGAGGCATGAGACTTGGGTTAATTTTTCTCTTTCCAGTGGGGTTAATATCAGTTCCTATTTGCGGGATGTTTGTGCTATCCTTAGCACAGTGTTGATATACTCAGTGTCACTAAATGTAATTTATTGCTGCGAATAGAGGGAAAGGTCAAGTTTTAGTTCTCTAGCTTGTCCTCTTTATCACCACTTTACTGCCCCCAAATGAACAGCTCTCCTATGCTTTGCTTGGAAGAAACAAAACAAAACAGTAGAAACTCATCTTACCCAATTTAGACAAGATCATTGCAAGAGCCTTCTCCAAGGCTGGAGAGAGACTGGCATCCAAGTGAATCCCACCTCATTTTTCCCTTTCTGATGGTTAGGCTTCATATTCCAAGGTACTGGGCACCTTTTATTCCAGTTTTGGGAGCCAGGAAGTTAAGTTCAGGTAGCTCTAGCTCCTTTGTCCTCACACAGCCTTTGGATCCATGGAAAGATCCAAAGGCTACATGTTGAGGCTTCAGCCGTGGCCACCCTGGTCTACCTCAGTCCTATCTCAAGACCAGAATTTGCTGCTCACTTGGCTGGGAATGCTCTGTGTCGAGCAGCTTTCGAGTTATTTAGGAATTAGTTCAAATGCCAGCTCCTCATAGAACTGTTTTTGGTTACCACTATTGAAACTAGCCCCCTAGCTTTCCAGTATCACCCTGTTTTATTTTCTTCAAACTTCTTATCCCTCGAGACTGTCATGCAAAGTGAAATAAGCCAATCCCCCCAAACCAAAGGTTGAATGTTTTTTGCTCATATGTGGAAGCTAACCCATAATAAAGAGATGGGGAGGGAGAAGAAGAGAAGTTCAGTAGATTAGATAAAGGAGAACCAAAGGAAGAGGGAATAGAAATAGGAAAGACAGTGGACTAAATCTAACATGATTTCATTATTACCCTATGTGCATAGATGACTACATGACCCGTCTGATTCTACATCAGGTACAACCAGGCAAGTGAGAAGTTATACTCTATTTATGTATGATGTGTCAAAATGCATTCGACTGTCAAATAAATAAACAAAAATAAATAAGTAAATAAATAAATAAAATCAACATGATTTTCCTATGAACACCTGTGAAAATACCTTAGAGAACCCCACCATCATGCCCACCCACAAGAATGGGGTCCGAATTAGAATAAGATATACCTCATGCTTGTACACTTTATCAAAATGGATTCTATGGTCATGTATAGCTAAGAAGAACTAATAAAATTAAAAAATAAATTACATTATGTGCATATACCAAAAAAAAATCCTTATCATTTGCTGAAATGATATCATGTCTTGGTTTACATTCTTATTTTGCATATACTTCTACTAGGCCATAAGCTCCATGGGGACAGGTGCATGGTTTCCTGTGGTCAAGGCTGAATCCTCTATACCTATAACCTTGACTGTTATGCGGTTGGTGCTCCATGGGTGTTCAATAAATAAATGATCGCAGAGGCAGAGCCCCAGGGAAGGCCTGAAATCAATCCCACGTGCGCTGTAATTTTAAACCCATGTAACCTAACCTAATCGTGATTCAAGAAAAGAGAAAATAGAGATATTCACCACGGACTGAGTTGTCTTTGCCCTAAATTCATAAATTGAATTGTCAAAGCCCTGACTTCCTATGTGACTGTATAGGAGACAGTGTTTTTAGGGAGGTGACTGAGGTTAAATGAGGTCCTAAGAATTGTAATCCTGTTCTGGGATTAGTACTCTTTTGGGGAGATGCAGGAGAGCTTTCTCTTTCTCTGTGCATGCACAAGAGGAGATCAGATGGGGGAGCACAGTGCACCGTGAGAAGGTGGCTGCCTACAAGCCAAGAGGAGAGTCCTCGCCGGAAACGACCATGGTGACACCCTCATCTCAGGCTTCCAGCGTCCAGAACCGTGGAACAGTAGATGGCTTTGCTAAAGCTACCCAGTCTGTGGTGTGTTGTTATGGCACCCAGAGCTGACTGAGGCACAACCCTAGCAGGGTCGAACCCACTTCTGTTACCACTGCAGATTTGATTCCACTTAGGCTGGACATAGGCGTGGGAATGTATGGGATCAGAGTCCTGTGCCAGGCCCTGCTCTTGGCTGTAGGAGTGTCCCTTTTCCTGCCTGTCCTCTGTTTTAACTTACTATATCCTCCTTTTCCTAACTTGGTGTTTCTGGGTGGCTCTATGGGGTTGGGTTTCTTCCACCATATTGCAGAGTTCACTTTCTTGGTAGCAAGGAAAGCAGCCCGATCCCTGCTCCCAGAGTAGGGTGAACTGCAGGATCTAGAGCAGAGCACCTTCCTCCTCCCTTCCTTGGTGAACACCCGACACACCTTCAGCTGCTCCAGATCTGGCCTCTCCATGCTGACCACGGCGGCTAGCAGCTGGTCCTCCAGGCCATCTCTGGTCACGGTGAAGTTGATCAAGGTGGCCTGAGCCTGCAGCTCGGGCTGGTAGTGAGGATTGGCCAGCTTGGTGTGAAGGATGAGCCGGAACTTGGGATTGTATTCACACTCTTTGTCTCCAATTTTAATGAATCTGGAACGTACAGGCTCATGTGAAGGCGGGGTGATTTCCTGTGAGATTTTTTTTTTTCCAAGATCATAGCCAACAATGTGGCTATATTTAGATGTACTTTTCCTAGGCATGTCTAGCATGCACCCTTGGGTCCTTCTTTGCCGTAATTTAGGGTACAGGTTTGGAAGGGAACCAACTTTCCCTTGGCCACCACGTTAGATATGTGCACTGTGCAACTCTAGAGAGAGCCATTCTGGTGGTGGTCAGTACAGATTAGGATATTATGGAAAAGCTCCAGCAGATGGCAGTAAAGTGTTTGGAGGAAGCAGCATCTTGTACTTTGCACAAAGGTGTTTTTAGGCTATGATAGGTCATACTTTTTTTTTTTTTTTTCCTCGTGGCTGACAAGAGAATGACTTTGATGGGTGAAAATAATTAAGCACATAAATGAGCATGGAAAAGCAGCTTAGGGCCCGAGCAGTGGGTGAGACTTTTGCTACAGTTGGATATGGTTTGTCCCCCAAAAGTTCACAGGCCGGAAGTTTGTTCCCCTGTGTTATGATATTGATGTTAAGAGGCAGGACCAAGTAGAAGGAGGTAATTAGGTCACAGGGGTGGGAAGGGATTTATGCTGCTTCTCTGAAGTGGGTCAGGTCTGGTGGGAGTGGATAAGTTCCAAAGAGAGTAGGTTACAAGATGAATGAGCCTGGCTCCTCAATCAGTGTCTTGCTTCCTGTTTTGCCATACAATCTCTCTGTCCTTCTCACATGTCCTCCTGCCATAGTGCCATCCACCATATTTTGATGGAACCAGAAAGCTCTCACCAGAGGCCTAAAGGATGGAGCTGCCTGATCATGGACTTTTTAGCCTCCAAATTGTTGAGCAAACTAATTTTCTTTTCAAACTACTCAGCCTCAGGTATTTTGTTAAAGAAACAGAAAATGGACTAAGATCCTAACTCAAGCATGCCTTCATGATAATTATCACTCCCTGTCTTAGGGAGGATGGCTTTTCTACTTCTTCTCCTTTCCCTTGTGCACCATATCCTCTTTCTGCCCTATTCTTGCTAAGCCTGAATCCGTAATGGCACCCAAGATGAACCTGAACTGTGTATGCGTGGGTGTGGAGGGGGGTGCTGGAAATCAAACCCAAGGGCTTGATTGCATATTCTAGGCTCTACCACTGAACTGATGTGTCGAAGGCAAATCAAATGATAGGAGCTGGATTCTCAGAACCCAGATATCTGACTTGGATCAAATGTTCATACTTATGTGTCAGTCTGCTTTTTGACCACTTTCCTTCCAAGGTTCCTCCTAAACTGTACACTGTGGCCATTTAGAAGGAAGTCAATGGGTTGCTGACTGAGAAAGCAAAGTTCATGCCAGGAAGCCTTCTCTACCAGAGAAGGGCAGCTAAGCAGCCCTCTGCTGGGAGACAGAAAGGTGTGCTGGCTACAGGGAGCTACTTGACGAGAGCAGAGGAGAAGAGATTCTAGCAAAGCAGACCTCTCCACATTTCTAACTGGGGTGGGGAACCAGCTCTTCACACCAGGGCAGCCACATAGCTGAACCTTACCGTCCTTTCTTAATGACTTCTCTCCCCAGCAGAGGTCCCAGAACAGGATCAATGGACTCCTCCAGGTTTTCAATCAGCACCACGTCTCCAGCTTCCAGGGCATGCTCGATGGTTTGCAAGTAGCTGGGGGAGCGAGTCAGGCAGTGTGAGCCTGTGGCCAGGTGTGCACTCAGAGGCAATTTAATAAGATGACCGTGGCCTCCAAGGCACGGCAGTACACTTGGAGGCACAGCTATTTGAAACGTCTTCAGTGGCCCCATTTTTCTCTATTTCAAGTGACATTTATGTAATTTTTTACATTTTTAGAAATGGGGAGAAATTACAAAATACAAAAAAGATTATGGAAATTCATCATAACTATATTAGCAATGTGGCATTTACTGGGTATATCTGGACATTCAGTGATCCTTTGGTAACTGTGGGGTTCCAGACCCCTGTGGACACCAGAATCCGCAGGTGCTCAAGTCCCTTCTATAAAGTGATGTAATATTTGCATTTAACCTGGACACATCATTCTGTATACTTTCTACATACAATACCTAATACAAAGTAAATTCAATGTAAATCATTGTTACACTCTATTGTTTAGGGAATAATGACAAAGGAAAAAAGTCTACATGTGTCCACTATAGGCACAGTGTTTTTCATATATTTCTGATGTGTGGTTGGTTGAATCTGTGGATTTCTGTCCTGCAGATACAGAGGGCCATGTTGTATTTTCAAATTTAGTTTTTATATTATTGAATTCATATGGCATCTTTACTTTAAAACCCAGTTTTCATAAATAAAATATAGTTTAAACATTTCCCTGTGCTATTAAATATTCTCCCAAAGCAAATATTAATGACTGGATATTAGATTTTATTTATATAGCTTAACTTATTTATCAATCAATCAATTAATATCTAGGTTACTTTTAACTTTTCAGTGCTTTGTAGCATTTAATAAACACATAATAAATGAATTTCCCCAAATCAATTTATAAGTTTGATGTAATTCCAATTCAAACAGAACAAAAACATTTTACATAACTTGAACAAAGATTTTAAAGTCATCATAAAGGAATACCATAAGGCCAGTTAACAAAAATAAAATGATGAAGAAGAAAGAAGACTCATATTATCTAATGCTAAAATATTTTATATAACTTCAACAATACAGGTATGTAAAAAAAAGTCTCTCTCTCTCTCTCTCTCTCTCTCTCTCTCGATTGGGAATTGAACCCAAGGATGCTTTATCATTGAACTACTGCCCCAGTTTTTTTTCTTTTGATATAGGGTCTTACTAAATTGATGAAGGTCTCATTAAGTTGCTGAGTTTGATCTTGAACTTGTGACAATCCTGCCTCAGCCTCCTCAGTCGCTGAGATTACAGGCACGCACCACCATACCCAGTCAAAAGAACTCTTAAAAGACAAGTATTGAAAAGTTAGCAAGTTAGCAATATTTTTGAATGATAAATTATAGAAAGTATTATTTCTTTTCTCTTTTTCCTTTTTTGCAGTACTGGAGATTGAAACCCAGGTCTCACACCTGCTGGACAAGTGCTTCACTACACCACTGAGCTATATACATCCCAACCCTTTTAACTTTAATTAATTAAGTAATGTGCTGGGAATCGAACCCAGGACTTTGTGCATACTAGCTAGACAAGTGCTCTACCATGCAGCAACAATCATAGTCCTCTTTCCTTTTATCAGTAACTACTTCTCACTACCTTTTCCACAATTTTAATGCATTACTTTTGTAATGAGAAATACTACAATTAATGTGACTGAATTTATAATTAAATAATTTAAAAGCGAGGTCAGTAAGCTAGTATGAGACACATAAAAAGAACAAAAATGCTGTTTAATACAATAATGATACAGTAAAATGGCATTTCTAATTAATCGAGAAAAGGATGGAAAATGTAATAGGTTACACTGGGACAGCAGCTAACCACTTGGAAAATTAGTCTGCATCTCATTTAGGGAACTTAAAGTATGATTGGATTTCAGTGTAAAAAGAAAATTCACAGAAAACTAAAATATAATAAAATTTCTGGAGGAAAAAAAAGACATTTTTCTAAAGATGATCCGCAGAAGAAATGGGTGATAAGTCTGAACAAATAAAAGCAAAATTAAATGAACAATAGTATGTCAAATCTCACAAATAAAAAGCCTAGACAGGTTTTTCATTCACTTGACAAAAGAAGATTACACATTGTATGGATAATACAGCATTTGCATTCAAATAAAGTACAACAAATCTAAAAAACCATCCAACAGAAAAGTAGTCAATAGACATGAATGGAGAATTAATTGAATAAATATTTATTGAAGGCCAACAAAGTGTCAGGCGGTGTTTGCGGTAGTGGGGATGTAGCAATGAGCAACACCCCCCCACACCTCTAAAAACAATTGCACTTCTATCTAAAATGCATTCTGTTGACTAGAAAGGGATACTTTAACCAAAGTTTGGGAAGAAGATCAAGGTTAGATTATTCTGTGACTGAAGATGTAGATAAAATATATCATGTAATTCCTGGGTGTTCATTTGCTCTGTTTTACAATTATTATTTATAGATCATGAGATTGAACCTAGGGACCCTCTACCAATGAATTACAACCCCAATACTTATATTGGACAGGGTCTTGTTAAGTTGCAGAGCCTGGAATCAAATTTTCTAGCCTCCTGCTTCAGCCTCCTGAGTAACTGGGATTAAAGGTGTTTAACTGTTATTTTTAACATTACACATTAGGTATAAACAATCCTGGGTGAACTAGACCTGTGGGAGAGCATGTTAGGGACACATGACCAGAGAAGCAAACCTCACCTCACTTGTGCTATGTTGGATAAATCTCAGGTCTCTCAGTGAGGATAACCTGGGTTCAAATATTGCCTCCATCACTTAAAAAAACAAAACAACTATTTAATGGACTATCATATGCCACAAAACAACATTTTAGTCATCAATGATTGCCTATATGACAGTGGTTCTATAAGTTATGCCACCTAGTGACATCATACCTATCTCACTTTGTGTAAGAATGTTCCATGCCAAAAATCAATGAAATTGAAGAAAAAAAAATTAAAAAATTAAAAATTAAAAATCAACAAAACAAAAAGTTGCTTCTTTGAAAACGTAAATAAAAATGATAAATCCTTAGCCAAGCTAACAAAGAGAAAGAGAGAGAAAACTCAAATTACTAAAATTCATGATGAGAAAGGAAATATCACGATGGACACTACTGAAATACAAACAATAATCACAAACTGTTTTGTACATTTATACTCTAATAAAATAGAAAATCTTGTAGCTCAGGAGGCTGAGAGGGAAGGATCACAAGTTCAAAGACAGTCTCAGCAATGGTGAGGTGCTAAGCAACTCAGTGAAACCCTGTTCTCTAAATAAAAAAATACAAAATAGGGCTGGGTATGTGGCTCAATGGTTGAGTGCCCCTGAGCTCAATCCCCAGTACCAAGTAAAAAAAAAAAAAAAGAAAATCTTGAAGACTTTGAAAAATTTTTAGAGACAAATGACTCACCAAAATTGAATCATGAGGACATAGAAAATTTAAACAGATCAATTTCAAGCAATGGAATTGAAGATGCCATCAAAAGCCTACCAACAAAGAAAAGCCCAGGGCCAGATGAAATCTCATCTAAGTTCTACCAGACCTTCGTAGAAGTAACAACAATCCTTCTCAAATTATTCCATTAAATAGTAAAGGAAGGAACCTTTCCAAACTCATTCTATGAAGGTGGTATCACCCTGATACCAAAACCAGACAAAGACACATCAAGGAAAGAAAACTTCAGGCCAATATCTCTGATGAACACAGATGCAAAAATTCTTCTTTTCCCAGTACTCTTTATTTATTTGTTCTTTTTAGTTACACATGACAGTTCAAAGTATATATTATACATAATATATACTTTCTTCTGGTTGTACATGATTTAGAAATTATATTGCTCATGTATTCATATATGAACACACTGAAGTTATGTCTGATTCATTCTACTAAATTTCCTATTCCCATTCCTCCCTTTTCCCTCCATTCCCTTTAACCTAATCAAAGTACTTCAGTTCTTCCCTACCTACCATCCTTATTATGAATTAGCATTTAGATATCAGAGAGATATCTAAATGCTTTTGGGTTTTTTTGAGATTGGCTTATTTTACTTTGCATGACAGTCTCTAGTTCCAACTATTTACTGGCAAATGCCATAATATCATTTTTCTTTATGGCTGAATAATATTCCATTGTGTATATATACCACATTTTCTTTATCTATTTATCTGCTGAAGGACACCTAGTTTAGCTATTGTGAACTGAGCTGCTACAAACGTTGATGTGGTTGCATCACTATAGTATGCTAATAAATACAAAAATTCTTAATAAAATACTGGCAAATCACATACAAAAACATATTAGAAGATTGTGCACCATGATCGTCTGGGGTTCATCCCAGAGATGCAAGGTTGGCTCAACATATGGAAATCAATAAACATAATTCATCACATCAATAGACTTAAAGACAAGAATCACATGATTATCTCAATAGATGCAGAAAAAGCATTTGACAAACTCTAGCCAGAGCAATTAGACAGAAGAAAGAAATTTAGGTGATACAAATAAGAAAAAAAGGACTCAAACTATCCCTATTTGCTGAAGACATGATTCTATACTTAGAAGACCCAAAAACACTCCATCAAAAAGCTTCCAGAATTCATAAATGAATTCAGCGAAGTTGCAATAGGTAAAATTAACACCCACAAATCATTTGTGTTCCTATACATCAGTGATGAATCAACTGAAAGGGAAATCAGGAAAACGATCCCTTTATAAAATAAAATAAAATATTGGGGAACCAATCTAACAAAAAAGGTGAAAGACCTCTATAATGAAAACTACAGAACACTAAAGAAAGAAATTGAAAAAGGTCTTAGAAGATGGAAAGATCTCCCATGTTCTTAGATAGGCAGAATTAATATTGTCAAAATGGCCATACTACCAAATTCCAAAGGTGTACTTTATAGAGATAGAAAAAGCAGTCATGAAATTCATTTGGAAAAATAAGCCAAAGCAATCCTTAACAAGAAAAATAAAGCAGGAGGCATCACAATATGAGAACTTAAATTATAGTAAATTATACTACAGAGCTATAGTAACAAAAAATGCATTGAAGACCCATGGTACAGAATAGAGGACATACAGATAAACCCACATAAATACAGTTATCTCATACTAGACAAATGCACCATAAACATACATTGGAGAAAAGATAACTTCTTCAACAAATGATGCTGGGAAAACTGGAAATCCATGGCATTTGCTGGTAAATAGATGGAATTGGAGACTATGATGCTGAGTGAAATAAGCCAATCCCCCTTAAAACAAAGCCTGAATGTTCACTCTGATATGTGGATGTTAACACACAATAAGGTGGTGGGGAAGAAGAGAAGTTCATTGGATTACACAAGGGGGAATGAAAGCAAGGGAGGGGGAATAGGAATAGAAAGAGTGAATTGAACTCAACTTTCCCTATGTTCATGGGTGAGTACATGCCCAGTGTAATGCCACATTAGGAACAACCACAATAATGAGAAGTGATATCCCATGTATGTACAATATGTCAGAATATATTCTATTGTCATATGTACCTAAAAATAACAATAACAAAAAAAGAATGTGATGTTCACACGATGGTAAAACTGCATACCAAGGCACCTATCTATCACGAATCCCTATCATTAAATGACACGCGTGACTGTATTTTTCATTATGGGAAAATACACAAAATATAAAATTTAGCATCTGCATCACTTTAAGGGTACATTCACACCGTTGTATAATAAGCACAAGTATCCATTCACAGAAAACTACTTTTTGTAAATTCTGTACCCACTCTAACTCCCTAATTAGAGGTGGGGGAACTGGGAGGAGAACCAGGAGCAACCAGGAAGGACCTTGTGTGAGATCAGGAAAAGAGAGACAAGCTAGGGGGCGCCTAATGTCTGCTCCTGATATTTCTTTTCTTCTTTAAAAAATTTTTTTTTGTTCTTTTCAGTTAAACATGACAGCAGAATATTTTGATGTGCCATACATACACACTTACATTTGTTTTTCCTGCATCCATGGCAAAATGGTGACTTTCGTGCTCAGTTACTTACCCTTTCTGACCGATCTGGGTGACCCGGAGGTCTTCTCCATATTTGGTCTTGATCCACTTAATGCCTTGTAGCTGAGGGTCCACCATGAGCGGCCAGCGCTCACAGTTGATGAGGATGGTGGCATTCTCCATGGACATGCGGTCTGCCGGGAGGCCCTCATTCTGCCAGGCAGCCACATCGGCATCATCTGTCAGCATTCTTAGAGGATCCAGAGTTGGGGTGACTGGGATGGGAACCTGGTGAAAGTGAACACATGTGTTCAGAATGGAGGAGCATTTTCTCAGTGGCGGTGGGTGGTGGTGGACCCAGATCTCACTTTAAAAAGCAAGATCAAGGTTCCCCCAAAGAGTGTGCATGGGGGTGTGATCATTTTTTGGAATCAGGTGTTTTGTTGAAGTCCTGATAGTCTTTTTTTCTCTTGATAGATAAATAATAATAGAAAATCAGCCCATTGCTCTTTGTTATATTCACCTAAACCAAATTTATTCTAGAGATGGGTTATATTTTAATATAGAACCTCCTACATTTATTTTTCTACCATGTCTCTCAGTTACCAGCCTGAAACTTTCATCTATTGCACCACCTTGCAAAGGGTTAGAAAGGCTTACTTTCCCACCTGCCCCAAACATCCTACTCCCAGGGTTGCTCGCAGGACCTGCTCTGCACATTTGCCTGCAGAGAGCATCCACCATCCCTGAGAACTTTTCCCCTTAGCTTCTCCAGGGTCCCTTCAGGGATCCCAGACCCTTCCTTTTCTTATTTTAATTTTCCTACAAGCAATCTTTTTCATCGATGACTCATACACACTTTTTAAAAACCAGAAGTAAAATTCACACAACAGAAAACTAACCATTTTAAGGTGTCGGATTCAGTGGCATTTAGAACATTCCCAATGTTGTGCAACCATCGGCTCTGTCTATATCCAAAACATTTTCATTGCTCCAAGAGGGAACCTCGTACGCATGAAATAATCTCTCCTCATTTCTCTCTACTCCAAGCTCTTGGCAACTACTAATATGTTTTCTGTCTCCATGGATTTTCTGATTATGGATATTTAATATAAATGGAATCAGACAATATGTGACCTTTTGTGCCTGGCTATTTTTATTTAGTGAAATGTTTTCGGGAGTCAGACGTAGTCCCTTTCAACCCCTCTGTCTCTCTCCTCTCTGTGCTGTGCTTTGCCCAGTTGCTCCAGGAAAATCTCTTCAAACCATCTCCTGTCCCTTATCTTGATCTATTAAGGGCACAAATGGCCGGTGCTATGCCATCAAACAAACTGTTAAAGAGAAATCAGCCCCTTCAAGGTTCTCATCCTGGGATCGGGTATAGTTTTAACATTTTTCTTTTAATCTTATTCACAGTGGCGTTATTTTGAGAAGGCATTAGTATTTTTTTAGCAGAGTGTCTGTTATAGTTTGAATGTGCCCCTTAAATTCATGTGCTGAGAACTTTATTTGTGATGCCACAGAGCTGGGAGGGGACCCTAATAAGAGGTGATGAGGGGACGGATGCTGTGCCCTCCTAAGGGGATTTCTATCCTTACCGTGGAGTGGGTTAGTCATCGTGAGAGTGGATTTGTTGTAAAAGTGAGTTTGGCCCCCTCTTGCTCTCTGGCTCTCACCCTGTCTTGTATTTTTGGCTCCCACTCTGGGATGATACAGCACAAAAGCCCTCACCAGACGTCAGAGCTCTTGGGCTTCAAGACTCCTGAAGCATAAGCCAAACAAAACAAAACAAAACAAAACAAAAAAAACTCTGCTCTTTATAAATTACCCAGTCTCAGGTACTCTGTTACAGAAGCTGAAAACAGACTAAGGAGTCTATGGCACAAAAATGTTTAAGAACCCTGTACAAAGCCAGCAAAATCCTCACCAGCTGCTACAAAGCAGCTCATCGTCATTTGCTCAGTTAATGATGGTTCTTTCAACAATTTCCTCATTTCCACCAGTGTTCAAGATGAACAAAATAACAGTTTAATTAGTACTTTTAACATGACTAGTTAACACAACGAGTACTGCTATCTTATAATAGCTTAACTAGTACTTGTACCATTCCAAGTACTATAATAGTCTTTAAATCACTGTTTAGCAAATCATCATAGAAGTAGGATTTTATGAGATAATCTGGGAAATCAACCATGTATCCCCCCTCAAATGCATTTTTTTTGTTCTGGGGATACAGCTACCAATGAATTTTGGAAGACATCCCTTACTGTACATTGTGAACTTTTGGTGCTGATGCTTCCCATAGCTGAATTTTATGAATTTAAGATCCTCTGTGAACATGTTGGTGGTATCCTGATCTTGGATGACTTCTGAGACTCCTTTAGAATGGAGTGTAGGGCACACTGGATGCTCACTGAATATTTGTGAACTAATGATAATGAGTGATGTGAATATGCCATGGGAATATTAGGAATTATTCTGACTATAGGATCCAAGTGCAGCTTAGATTCCCCTTTGATTAGAAACTAGCACCTCCCCTACTTCATTAAGTTGGGTGGGAGAGGTGTAGAGGAAGGAGCTGGGAATAGATTCATCTACTTATATAAAGAGCACCTGTGCAGCCCATGGCAAAATCACCTGAGCTGTGGTGGGCGTGTCTCGGAGGAGTCCCAGGCACAAATTAGGCGGCTTTGAGGCCTGGTGACAAGGTGCAATGAGTAGGGAAATGGAACTTCCCCAGCTGCTCCTATGACATTTGGCTCTGGAGCTGGAAGATCTGAGAAAAACAAGGTTCTTTTCGGGTCTCCTGGGTTTTACTATTTTGAGGAGGGCCAAGAGAGAGCTTCTGGCCAGAGGACCCAAATTCCCATGAAGAGCTTCATTGAGAAGTGAGATTCTGTCCTTGGCTGGCCTAAAGGGTAGTGGGCCACAATGCAAGGCAGGGTAGAAGGACACAGACACCCATGTCCCAGGCCTGGTGCTAAAAGAGCGGTAGGAGTGAGTGTGCAAGAGGGCACCAGAAGGTTTGAGTTCCTGTGGTTGTGTGACCTCACTGGTACCCACGAGTGGACACAGTCAGGAGAGATTCAGGAAGTACGTACTTTCAGCTGGCTCAGGTAGGGTCGCCAGGTCCCGTCCATGAGGCTCTGCCGGTATTTTTTGGTAAAGAAGCCAAGGTACGAAATGAAAGCTGTAATAAGCAAAATGTCTCCACACAACGTCCTTTCCTGCTGCTTCAAGTTCTGCACAGCTTCTGCCCACCTCACGTTTTCAGAAGCGAGTCCTCCAACCTACCATTTCAAAGGCCAGAGAGAAGATGCTGTCACATGCCAGGCAAAAGAGCAGTGGATCTGGCCACAGAGATCACACATTGCACGTTCAGAGCAGGAAGAGCCAGGACTTCATTTGTTTGACCCTTTCAATTAGTGTGGTTTGTCCTGATTTCAGCAAACAAGCCCTTGTTCTGGGCTATGCATTAAGAGGACCACAGAAAGATGACTGTATTTTTTTTAATTGGTGCATTATGATTATATATAATAGTGAGATTCATTATGATACGTTTCTACATGCACATGACATAATTTGATCAATTTCATGAGCAGGTACTTCTCCTTTTCCTCTCCCCCTACCCCTGGTTACCATCCTCTACTGGATTCCTTATATTTTCATGAGATTCCCTCTAAAAAATACTTTCTTCTCTCTAACTTCCACATATGAGTGAGAATATATGATGCTTGACTTTCTGAGTTTGGTACTTATGTTGTTTAACATGATGGCCTCTAGTTCCAACCATTTTCCTACAAATGACATTACTTTGTTCTTCTTTATGGCTGAACAAAACTCCATTGTGTGTGCACACACACACATATATCCACACATGCACACATTACATTTTCTTTACGCATTTGTCTACTGATGGGCACTTAGGCTGGTTCCATAGCTTGGCTATTGTGAATTGGGCTGCTAAGAACATGGGTATGCATGATTGCTATGGTTTGCTGAAAAACAAGCTTTTAGGCTCTGCCCTTTTCCCCCTGTGGAGATTGACACATCCACTTTACAGGTTGTTGGGAACATTAAATACAATCTATGTGTTAATCACTTAGCACAATACCTGGTCTATAAGACCTATCAGAAAACTAGGCACCTCTCCCTCTCTAAATGCTGGCCTGCCTTCCATCGCATTTTTCATTATACAATGAAAACAAACAAAATCAAATCTGTGTGCTATAAATAATTACCACGTGGTAAGTAAGACACAAATGCTAGAAGTACTGTGCATACAGGGGTGTGTGCCGAGGACCACAGACTCCGGAACACACCCTGATTGACCTGGCCCACTTTGGGATAGCAACCCTCTCCTTGGGAATAGAGCCATCTTTCCACCGAGGATTGCAAGGTGTCTCATGGAGCTTCGTTCCTGTGTGAGGACTTGCCCTTCATTTTTCCCTTGAAAGAAGCCACCATATAGTGTCAGAACTGGGAAGGACCTGAGGAATTCGCTAACTTCACCATTCCCATTCCATATTTAGATTAGACTAGAAGGGTGTAAGTATTTCCCCACAATCCGCTGGTAGAGGAAAGAGGTGGTTTCAGAACATGTGCCTCATGTTTCTCTAGCCTAGTGCCATCCTGCCTCCCATGAGAACCATCTCAGAAAATGCTCTAGCCAGGTGCAGAAAATTGTGCTGAGTTTTGGAAACCCATCAGGGAGCTGAATGGAAGGCAAGCCAGCTAGGAAATCTGGATGATTTCTCGCCCAATTGTGGAGGTGCTGTGTCTAAATCAAACCATTCAGTTGAATGGAGGGTCTCTAAATTATGTAGAGGCTGGTCCCACAAGCAAGCACAGACACACACTTGTGGTACAGCCTTTCTTTACTAATGCATGACTCAGTTTAATGGTGGCAATGACTCATTTCTCCCTAAATTAAAAAATATGGCTTTGTTATAGAAATAAGTGGTGTCTGGAATAAATGTAAAAAAGAATCGATTATATTTCCCTTCACTGGTAGGGATGGTGTTGCTAAGACTCTCAATTGAAGAGTAACCTCATTCAATGAACTGCTTTGCAAGATCTTAAATGATAAAGATGATGATAAAATCAAACAATGGGGGGGATTGAAAAAGGCCACAAATTCTTTGACATTCCTCATCAAGAGTTCATGCCTATCTCCCTGTCCTTGAATCTGTGACTGCTTGGATAGATAGAAGATAGTGGAAGTGCCATTGTGCTGGGTTTTGTGTCCAGGCTTTAAGAGACTGAGACTGTCCACTTTCTGTCTCGGAGTCCTGGGTCACTATGGAAGATATCTGGCTAGCCTGCAGGAGAGATTGCATGGAGAGGCCCTGAGACTACATTCTTATTATCAAAACATAACATAAATAAGATCTTTAGAGTTTGCCTATAAAATACATGCTTCCTCTAGTATGTTTCTACACACATGCAAGCATAATTGCATCTTGCATGGGTGTGACAGATCCAGTGTTTCCTTCCATCTGACCATCTCTATAAGAAAACTCTTGGAATGACCAGGGTGCATGTCCACACTTTCCTGAGGTCTCAGTCCCTGCATCCCAGCACGTATTAATGTTTCCCCTCAAGATGGGCAGTGCTGAGCTGTGCCATCTATTTCACACCTTCACAACACTCCACAGAGCTGCTAATGTAACTGGAGCTCAGGCTGCCGAGGTGTGCACTCACCAGGCGGTTTGCAAGGGAGATGGTGCCTGCGGTCATTTCAGCTTCTTGCTGACATCTGAGTTTGTCGGCAGTTGCTTTCTCAAACTTGGCAGTGAGCTTTGCCAGGTTTTCATTAAGGTGCTGTTTAGGAAGGAGCAAAAGGTCTGTCAGTAATCCCAGCTCAGGTCACCTCCAGTGCTTCTGAGATGAGGGTTCATGTGATTATAGAAGAAGTTGTTGGGCTGTGGGGAGCTTAAGGGCCTGGGAAAGCAGGGTAGGGAAGGAAAGGAGCCAACTAAATGATCTCAAGTGGAGTCCCAGGGAAGAAGTTGGCTTTATACCGTAGTGAGGCTATAGAGTGGGAATGCAGAGATTTCTCATCCAAGGTGAGAGAGCTGAGCTCCCACACTCCAACACCTCAGTCATGGGGTAAAGGCTATAGGAGGTGAGACTGATGTGGGAGGTGGGGTGCATACATCCCACCTCTCTTTGTATTGGGGAAAATTGGGTTCTTGTGGTCTGACAAAATGGTGCAAGTCCTGCTACTAAAAGCAAAAGCACATTAAAACTGGGGGAAACTAAAACATGGTCCAGAGGATACCAGGGCAGTTCTTCCTGGATCACTGACTGTACCTTCTGTGTCTAGTCAGGACAGGGCTGTCTGAAATCTCAGTCCTCCTTTGACTAGAAGGCCTTAGACCTATAGGACAACTCTTATATAACCTCATTGCTTGTTTCCTGTTATTGCAAAGTATGGGAATATTTTTGAAAAAGTCATAGTTTTGATTTTTAAAAAAAAATTATTAAGAATCTAGGACTGGGGCTGGGGTTGTGGCTCAGCGGTAGAGCACTCACCTAGCATGTGCAAGGCCCTGGGTTCAATCCACAGCACCACATAAAAATAAATGAACAAAATAAATGTATTATGTACAAATAAAAAATAATCTAGAACTGGAGCATAAAGCATTTGATGCCCTCAAGAATACATATTTGTATGTATAAAGAAAACACAGGAGATACCTACAAATGTGTCCCATGTGTGTGCAGTGACTGGGGTTCAGGCTGTTCTGTTAGCCATTACTAAAGTCACAAGAGAAATAAATACAAGGCCAAGTTTACACAGCCAAGTAGGTTTAAGAGCAGGTGGTGAGCCATCTGATTAATGATGGCAGACTGGCCACTCATTTCCCACCTCTCTTCCCCAGACTTCTCTAAAATGATTGCAAAGCAATTAAAAAAGCCATATAGCCCTTAACAGCAAGCAAACTGGTGAAGGCTGTTGGAGGATGAGGCTTTCCAAAAGATCTTTGGAGGGTCCTGCTATGGAGGGAGTGCAGAGCAGGAGGAGGAAAGAGGAAGCTGCAGCTCCCATATCTCACCAGAGGGGGAGCTGATGAGCCCACAGAGCCCCACTGTGAGTTGGAGATTTGGGGAATGTCAGGTGTGATGGGGGAGAGAGGAGCTGGAAATAGGGGGGCTCATTGGGAGCCTATGGATCCACTTCATATCTCCATCCCCATGTCCAGCATTCAATGCCCCTCGGCACCTAGGCCACCAGGCAAGAGAGTCAACAGGGGCAGAGAAAAAGCACCATATTTTGGCATTTAGGGAGCATCCAACGTAACTTATTTGATTTGGAAAACAAATATACCAGTCAGCTCTGCACTTACCTGCAGAACTAGAATCAGCAGGTTTTTTTTTTTTTGCCTTTCTGAATATTTTTATTAGAATATTATAACTGCACATAATAATTGGGCTCATTTTGACAAAATCATACTGAATGGGATTTGGTTTACTCCATTTCAGTCCCTAGTACCCCCTTCCCTTCTCCTGCTCACTCTCCCTATTCCCTTTCTCTAATCCTACTGGTCTTCCTTTCACTTGTTTATTTATTTATTTATTTTAAAATTTTTTAGTTGTAGATAAACACGATATCTTTATTTTTATTTGTTTATTTTTATGTGGTGCTAGGGACCGAACCCAGGGCCTCATGCATGCAAGGCAAGTGCTCTACCACGGAGTCACAACCCCAGCCAATATTTATTTATTTTTGATTGCTGCCTTACACATATACTTAAAGGTGGAATTCATTCATGCACATAGCATGATTTTGTCAAGTGCATAGAATCAGTTTTTGAACATTACCTCTTATAAACATGAAAGAACAAGAAGATGTTAATGAAAACTTAGGTTAAGGTAAATAAGAGGAAAATGAGGGTCTGGAAAAAGAGATAATTCAGTAACAACAACAGCAATGTTAAAACCTTTTCCAACTATTTTATCAGAGATATGCAAGATATTTCACCCCTCAAATGAGAACAGGATGCTACCAAAACAACTCGTGGCGATGACCAGTATTGCATTGTTAATTTACAATATATTAAGTTCAAGGGAAGGGCTAAAAGAGGAATTTGAGGAAATCTCCTAGAAATGACAAGAAATCATACAGTGACAAAAAGAAGGGAAATAGAGGACTATGTCAGGAGGGCTGTCATCTAACCAATATGCATTCCAGAAGATGGGACGAAAAAGAAGACAGAAGGATGAGATAATACCAAATAGTTTCCAGAGCTGAAGACAGTAAGTCTTTACATGCAGAGCACAACGAATACAAAGAGAATGACAGCTAAGCACAACAGTGTAAAGTTTCAGATACTAAGAATAAAGAGAAGGTTGAAAGACTTCCAGAAAGTTGAGTGTGGGGGGGGAACAGCATTCACAAAGGAATGGGACCCCAATGGTTCATTACACTTCTCACCAACAACAGAATAAAGCACTCTGTGTTTCAAGGGGAAAAAATAGCAACTCGGAATTCAAAACTTGGCAAATTAATTGTTACTTCAGTTAAACAAAAAGGCATTTTCAGACTTTTTAAACTATTCAGATAATTTACCTCTTACTTATGTTTTTTGAGAAAGTTTCTTGAGGATAAGCCATAGAAAAATTAAAGAAGAAACCCACTTTATGCATCCTGAATATAAAATTCTGTACTGGAAATTATCCTTAAATTCTAACCACAAAGCATGCATGTGGCAGGTATCTATGTGTGTGCATGTGTGAGCATGTATGTGTGTGTCTATGAGTGAGAGTGTGTTTGTGTGTATGACTGGAGAAGGCTGGAAGGGCTTCAACAGCAAATGGGGAGGAATTTTCTTGCTCTGAGTGAGCCTGTATATTAGGGACAGGTGATGGCCTTTGTCCTCTGGTATTAGCAGGGACAGTTCACATTCTCTTGATGTTAATAGGCACACGAATAAGCAAAGGATGGAGAGGAGGTGGTTAAAAGCAAGAATATATATATTTTTCCACTAGAAAATATTTTGGCAGAACAGAAGTGCCTCCCTAAGGTAGCCAAGGATTTTAAACATATTCTTATTGCTTTCACAGGTTGAGTGGGCTCATCATGTGAATGTCGGCTACTGAAAAGGTATAAACATTTTGAAAACATCCCCTTTGCACCAAATGTTCTTTTAGTTAAAATAGCTTGAGTAGAGAGTCTCAAAAATTCTCTTGTTATTCTTTCCTGGGAGAGACTGAAAAACATGAAATTATTGGGAGGTCTTTTCCTCCCAGAAATCTGGAATGGGGATATCACAGTATTTTACACTTGGTGTTCTTTGAAGAGGAACTGCTATGGAGATTATCACCTGTTTTAAATAAATGTTCCATGAACATCTGGATTTACAAAGCAAGCATTTTAGAGATCAGCTGCTTTACCAAAACCTTTATTATTATTATTATTATTATTATTATTATTATTACTATTATTAGTGGTGCTGAGGATCAAGCTCATGGCCTCACACATGCTAGGAAAGTGCTCTACCACTGAGCTACATCCCCAGTCCCAAAGTATCTTTCAAAAATAGAGATTGGTGGCAAGGATCTTCGAATTAGAGACATTAGTCACAGGTTTTCATTTAGCAATCAATAAACCCACGCCACATGAGGCATGCCGCACGTCTAAAATCCTGCTTTTGACAATTTGTAAGACCTGCTTTATCGTCATGACAAATGTGCAGCAAGCGTCTCATTTGCCTGGAATGCAGGTGTAGAAATTAAATATCCAGAAAATTGTTTGGATTGAAGTTGATTACGGGAGCGACTGAATTCTTGCGTGCAGTGGACATGCATGTGATAGACAGTGTGTGAGGCAAAGGAGGGCAGGAGAGGTAGAGGGGCAGCAGCGAGACCACAGGCTGTTCCTGCTGCTCCCTCTGTCCTGGGCAGGTCTGGCTTCAAGCTTTACTTGTGCAATTTCCTTTAATCCTCACAACAATCTGGTGAAGCCATTTCTATTATTGTGTCCATTTTACTTTAGGAAACTTTAGTTTGGGCATTCTAAAGACACCACCAGTAAATATCACAGCTTGGTTTGGAATTAAAGTCTATCGATGAACATATTTTTAATTTCTGAGCTATCCCCAGGATTCTAATGTCTATCTTTTACTTTTGAAGTTTTCATTTTCATGGTCAAGGTGAAGTTCAAGAGGACTCCTCTCTAAAATAGATGTGAACCCAAGATCGCCATCCCCTTCCCCCAGTGCTGGGTGAAGCACATATGCTAGTGCTACCTATGTAATGTTTAATATAGCTAATGACCCTTATAGTTTTGGACAATGGAACACCCCTGAAATCATAGTATACTGCTTGCTTTTTTTTCTTTTTCCCCAGTACTAGGGATTGAATCCAGGGGTGCTCTACCATTGAGATACATCCTAAGACCAGCTCTTATTATTTCTTTTATTTGGAGACCATGTGTCACTGAGTTTCCCAAGCTGGACTTGAACTTGTGATCCTCCTGCCTCAGCCTCCCGAGCCACTGGGATTACAGGTGTGTGCCACCACGCCCAGCTATACTGCTTGCTTTGAAAAGCATCCATAAAACAATGCAGATAGCATAAGACATGTCCACACTGCTGAGTGTGACACAGACACAGTTGGCCAGAAATGAAGATAATTAGGTACCAAAGGTGAAGCGAGGTGGCTAAAACCTACATTTCAAAGGGGATGAGGAGGAAAGAATCTTGAAGTCTTAACTTTTTGGTCTTAACTATCAAATGTGCAAAAAATGTTAAATTCACTTTAACATTTAACATGGTTAATAAGAGAACAGTCAGCTCCATGATAATACTGTGTGTCTATGATATATCTACCTATCTGTCACCCTTTCTTTCTTCAGAGAAAAAGGAAAAAAATCTTTTCAGACCAGAATTGTAAGCCAGTGGTTCAGGGGATTTGTCTTGTTTGGCCTAAAAGATGTTAGAGAAAGAAATATAAAGAGTTGCCTCTGTTGACAAATGAAATTTTGTTAAAAAAAATAAAAAAGGTGGGGGAGCTGGGTTGTGGTTCAGCGGTAGAGCGCTCGTCTAGCACGTGCGAGGCCCTGGGTTTGATCCTCAGCACCATATAAAAATAAATAAACAAAATAAAGGTATTGTGTACAACTACAACTAAAAAAATGAATATTAAAAAGGGGGGGGGTGTTTCCTATTTCTCCTTAGATATCATGTTAGGCACTGGGTCATGGCCAGAGAAGGGTGTTTGAGAGGCTGCACTGTTTGCAATGGGGTGAAGAAGGGGCTGGGGTCCACTCACAGCAATCTTGGTTTTGATGGCCGCCAGCTTCTCCTGAGCAGCTGTGAGCTCCGAGGTGGCTTTGCTTAAAGCTTGGCGCTTGGGTTCCACATCACAGAACACCTCATAGAACCTCACGATGTTTATGACCCAAGAGCAGAGGCCCGAAGCTGCGTAGGACTTGGTGGCCACGAACTCAGGATTGAACTCAGGGTCTTGCAGATATGGCCTGATGGCTTTGAGGCAATTCTCGTGAATGTTCTCCTTGTCAAAGTGGATCAGGGAATCCAGGAAGCTGTCCACTTTGGTCATGGTGACCTTAGCAGCCTTCCAGCTCCGGTCCTTGGGCACCTTGCCCCCTGGGGCCATGAGCACCATCACTGCGGCACTGACGTTGCTGACAGCTGGAGGTGGGGAACCAAATGACTTCAGCTCTGTCAGGTTGGTCTGAGAAAAGAGAAGGAGGTCATTAGAGGGAAAACGAATGAGTTTTCTTTGTCCTCTCGGCCACTAATGGAGTTAGGCTGGGGAGCAATCAATCTGAATGGGCTGCTTTGAAGCCTGCAGCAGCCCTCTGAATTTTAAATATCATGACTCATCAAAAGGAAACCAAAGCTACTCCCCAGTGACTTCAGACTTCCCTGAATGGTTAGACGGGACTCAGCTATGTTCTTTCAAAGCTTTAACTGACTCTCAGCCCATTAGAAACACACAATTATTTCACATTCAGCTGAAAACTATAAGGATGCCAACATACTCTGAAATATGCAGCATGACATGAATAAAAGATAAGGTTATTATAAATTAATTTCCACCCCGGATTGAAGAGAATAGCACTGAAACTCAACTAATTTTTTCTTTCTTTAATTAAACTGCTTTGTTCCATGAGCTCGTTCTAACTACTCTTGACTGTCCTGATAGCAAAGTGGCATTTTTTCTGCCAAGAAATAATTCAGACAGAAAGCCAGGCACGGCTCCTGAGTCAGCTGCCCCTGCCCACTCGCAGGTTTGTCCTTTGTTCCAAGTCTCACTTGCGCTAGAGAGATGTGGCTAAAAGGATTGACCTTGGCAAATCACTTAAACTTTCCGGGACTTGATGCCCTCACGTGTAAATTGGGGTCAGGGGCACCCACTAATTCATGTATAAAATTGTGTTCTAAATGCTCATGAAGTTGATGTGAGACTCTATCTGATATTCCACGGGACACCCAGGAACGAAACCACTCGCTTATGGGGGAACATCTTGATTTCAGAGATGAAAGCCTTTTCCAAATTTACTCGAGGTGCACTTGAGCCTGGAAATCCACCAGTGAAGGGGGACTATTTCTAGCTCCTAATGGAAAGATTGAGGAAGATGCTCCTTTTGTTCCTGAACTGTTTTCACATGTGGTTATGACTCCCCAGCAGGGGCAGAAATGAAGGATGGCATAGGTGTGTGAGGGATGCTAGCATACCTGTAGTGGTAGCCTCCATGGAGGTGAGAGAGGGCAAAGGGAGAAAATAGGCACAGACAGAAATAAGAAATGGCATCATTTAAAAATTAATGCTTTGGGCATGATGGTGCATGCTTGTAACCCCAGTGGCTTGGGAGGCTGAGGCAGGAGGATCCTGAGTTCAAAGCTAGCCTCAGCAACTTAATGAGACCCTGTTGGAAGGAAGGAAGAAAGGAAGGGCTGGGGATATAGCTCAGTGGTTGAGTGCCCCTGGGTTCAGTCCCAAGTAAAAAAACCAACAACAAACAAAACCCCTAGGAAATGATCTGAACATGGATTCTCAAGACAATAACAATGGGGTAGGCAGCAATGGTACTACTAACAGAAGCCCAAGGTTGGCAGAGACATTTCTCAAGAGGCCACTATCAAACGTTGGGCAGCCTTGGTTCCACTCCTGTCCTAGGGCTATGACTTTAGCTGTGGCCTTGACTGCTTTTCTCCAGGTACTTGCCTAATTAATTTGTCCTTTCCCCAAAATTTTCTCAAACTTCTCAGGATGGTCCACATCACCTTCCTTAACACCAACTGCTACCTTCTGCCTCCTACCACTGATCCTCACCAGCTGCCAGGGCTCGGGGCTCCTCCACGCTGTGCTCCACATTTTTCTTTTTTATTCCACAGCATCTGTCATGCTGTATCCCTTCGTGTAAATTACCTCTTCCTTATGCTGATGGTGTCTCGCCTCTGCTAGAATATGAGCATCCTAGAGACACAGCTCTTCTTTTTTTTTTTCCTGCCTAGTCCACTAAAGGCAGTCCATAAATCTTCATTGAGTGAATAAATAAATAAACAAATGTACGTCCAGAGTCATTCACAGGACAAAAATTTAATAAGTGCCTAGTACTGTTTTGTGGGATGAAGATACTTGGAACACAAGAGAGGAAAAGTCCTTTTACTTATTCAGCTGGGGGAGATGGTCAAACAAAGAGATAATCTTTGATATTTTTGACAGTGAGAAGATAAACAAACCAGGGCTAATGGATAGAGACTACTTGGGGAGGTGATAATACCATGTTAGCTAAGAAGGTAGGTCTGCAGAGGCCTCTTGGAGAACCTGACTTTCCAGCTGGGAGCTAAAAGATAGGAGCAAAGCAGTTCTAGAGAGATCTGCAGGACTGTTGCAGGCTGCTGAGTCAGCAATGGAGAGGCCAGAGGCAAGAAGGCACTGGGCCATGATGTAGGGGTCAGAGGAGTCAGGAGATTGGTGGAGATGAAACTGAAGGCGCAGTCAGGGCTAGACCATGGGGACTGTAGGCACCATGGGGAAGAGTTAGGATTTTATTCTAATTTCAGCAGGCAGCCACTTGGAGGCCTTAGACAGCAAATGAAATTATCTGCTTTATGCTTTAAGAGGGTCACAAGAGAAAATTACAACATATCTAGCTTTGCAGATCTTTATTGGCTTTGGTTTGTGATTCTAGATTCTGGCAGCAATTCGAACAAAAACAGGTCAGAATGCTCCCTGACTGCACCGGTGGGTTATGTTTACAGCCAGAGAGAAGGAGGTGACCTACAGGAAGCAGAAAGAAGTGAGGTACAGAGACGGCGCCACAGGTTACAGCTTGACCTTGGCCTTATTGGAACCTGCTTTGAACAGCGGGTCCTTGGTTGGCTGAAACTCTGCTGATGGGATGGGTTAAGACGTGGTTATTCATTATGAGAGGAGGTTGTAGACTCTCTTCACTTCAAGATAGGCTATGGTTCACTCTGTATGGAGAAACCTTTAGGCCAAATTTAAAATATGTCCAGAGGCATATTTTAATGAACAATTAATGACTTATGAATGTTATTAATTATTTTTTATAAAGTGTGATTTTTAAATAAGCAATGCACTTTTCTCTCTTACAGGTACATAATTGATTGGGCCAACTTCCTAAAGGTCAAACTTAATTCAGTTTAACCAGAGTGTGTTGCAGTGTGGGGGACAGGGCTGGGGTGTACCCGCACTGTCAAGGGAAGCTGCTTTAGTCATTTACGAAGAAGGAGACTGAAGAGGGCTTGGTCCAGGTTTTTCCCCAGTGCACGTGATGAGAAATGATTGGAACTGGAACCCATTTGGGGTAGTATAGTCAGAGCTTACTGACAGGCTCAACAAGAAGTGAAAAAAATTCTTCAGCAGGATTTTTTTCATCCTTCAGATGGATGAACCCAATTTATGCAAAACAAATCGAATCTCAGGAAACCTAGGTCATTTCCAAAAATTTACCTCATGCAGGATGCTTTGATGAATGTGATTCTATATAGATCTGTGTGAAAAATCTTAGAGTCATTTTTTTAAGGATAATAATATTCCTGGAAGTGGATTGGTTGGGTCAAAATGCAGAAACATTTTTAGCATTCCTTGTGTATACCATCAAGTTATTTCCCAGAAATTCAATGACAAGTGCTCAAGAGAGCCTGACACATGCCCATTCTTTTCAATATTTAATTTGATAAGTTGAAAATGATATCACAACATTGGTTTAATTAATTTACATATCTATATAGTAATATACACACACCCAGACACATACATATCCCTATTTATGTTAACCTTCTTTTTCATGCAAAGCATCTTGAACATTCTAATGTTATTAATTATTTTTATAAAGTATGATTTAAGATATGAAATGCAGTTTTCTCTCTTACAGGTACATAATTGGCTCAACTTCCTATTGTTTCACATTAATAGTTGATTAAAGGATATTAACTTTTAATGATATTAGAGACAAAACCCAAAAATCCAAACTGGACTTCAATTAGATTTGTATTTGACTTATGAATAAATTGGGGGAAATAGTGGCATCCTTATGAAATTGAATCTTTCAGTATACAAACTTGGCATATGTTTATTCACATTTTTTTTAATTCACTAAGGATGTGCAGTTTTCTTCACAGTTTCAACAGATTTCCTTACACTTATTTGGACCCTGTGTTTTGGTTGTTACTTTGAAAATACATTTTCCAAATGGCTTTTGTGGATATTACGGAAGCTATTACATTTTGTAATCTCTTTTGTAATAAGCCCTTAACCTTTCACATTTATTTACTATATTTTATAACGTGTATGAAGAATAAGACATTTATCTGCTATTGATAAGATTCATATGATTAATATTTTTCATTTATTATTGCATTGTTTAGGAATCTAGGATAGATTTTTTTTTTTTTAGTAACAGTAGAGAGGGGGCAACCACAGTGTCTTTTCTATGTGAATGGAAATGTCTCTAGTGGCCTACTATTAAATAGGATGTTTTGCCCTTGGATTGGGATTGATTGCCTTCTGTTAGCAAAAAAAATCTAATTATCCTTTTATCCCTACTTTACTAAGAGCTTTAATAAGCAATGAATATTGAACTGTGTTAAATACCGTTTTGACATTTCTCGGACTAAAAAGCTTTTCTCCCTTGCCGTATACTGGATAAACCTTTCTGGTGGCTGGCATATGGGTGTTTGAACACATTGCCGGAGTTGATGGACTGGTATTTTTTATGCACATACCTTATACCATCATTCATAAATTAATCTGAGGCTGTGTCTATCACTTTTAGTATTGAGCTGAACACCTTAAGGAGAACCTGAGAAGTTCCACAGGGAAGAAGTTTGTCTATTATCCTAGCATTCCCCAAATGAATAGATTATAAAATCTAAGTTTATGTTACTTGTTAGGTTAAAAGACAAAGAACAGACCGGGAGAAAATACACACACACACACACACACACACACACACCAAGGAATTAATAGGAAACATTTGTAAAGAATAACTGTAAATCAATAGCAAGAAGAGAAACAATCTCAAAAGAAATGGGCAAAGAACCTGAACAATTGATGAACCAAAGAAGGTCTAAATATTTGGAAAGATTCTTGGTCTGTTTAGATTGAAACCATTTAAAATTAAAGTATTATTTATAGAGCTTTCTCTGACTTCTGTAGCAAATTACCACAAATGTAGCAATTCAAAACAACCTGGAGTTATTAGTGTGCGGTTCTGGAGGTCAGAAGTCCTACAGTCAAGGTGTTGGCAGGACTGGTTCTTTCTGAAGGCTCTAAGGGACAATCCATCCCATGTCTCTGCCAGTTACTAGATACTGTTGCTCCTTGGCTCACGGCTCCATAACACTCCAACTTTCCATTCCTTCTATCATCAGTCACCTTCTTTCAACCTTCCGTCTCTCTCTTCTGCAGACTCTGTGATTACATTTAGAGCCCTCACAATAATCCAGGATAATCTCCCTACCTCATGGCCTTTCACTTCATTATATCTGCAAAATCATATCTGCCATATACAGTAACATTCCTATGTTCTTTGGATTAGGATATGGCTCTCTGGGGGAGAGGCATTATTCAGACTGCCACTTTGTTCTACCAAACAGTTGTACTTATTTGGCCCAGAGAAATATTTGCACTTATGCAATTAAGGTGTATGTACCAAGATATTTGTCTCAGGAGGAAGCCCTACAAGCTCAATGAAAAATGAATGAATACAATGCAGTACAATTATAACATGGAATACTACTTGCAATAAATAAACGAGGTTTCAACATAGGTACTCACAAGAAATGACCTTGTTTCAAGAGAGAAAATAAGTTTCCACATATAAGTGAATTCATGCAGCATTTTTCTTTCTGTCTGGCTTATTTCACTTGGCATAATATTTTTCAGATTTAACCATCTTGTCACAATACAGCAGCATCTCTTTCTTTTTAAAGGCCAAGTAGTATTTCATTGTACGTGTTACATTTTCAATTCATCTCTCTCTCTCTCATACACACACACAAATGCCATACCACAAGATAAGCTGATTGCTTTGTTAATTTTCTTGACTATAGTAATTATTCACTATGTATACCAAATCACCATGTTTACACCCTAAATATATACAATAAAGAAACAATGGGGCTGGGATGTGGCTCAAGCGGTAGCGCGCTCGCCTGGCATGCGTGCGGCCTGGGTTCGATCCTCAGCACCACATACAAACAAAGATGTTGTGTCCGACAAATACTAAAAAATAAATATTAAAAAAAATTCTCTCTCTCTCTACCTCTATCTCTCTCACTCTCTCTTTATAAAAAAAAAAGAAAAAGAAACAAGAGAAAATAAGTTGGTAGCATTTATTTGCATTTAAAATATGGCATATTTTAGAATGTATATATGGTATGTATGCATTTGTTCAAATGTAAATGCATAGAAAAATTGTTGAATTAGATACACCCAAATTATCTTCTGGGAAAAAAACTGGGGCTGGAGTAGAAAATGAGAGTGACTTCATATTTGACCCTATGTAGCCTATACTATTTGAATTATTTTTAACAATAAAAATGCCGTTACATATTATGTGTGTAATAAAAATAAATTTGCTATAAAAATGCATGGGAAATAGAAAATTACAAGTAATTTTGTGGAGGGAGAAAAGGCCATGACATTGCAAGATATACCATTCCTAAACTAAGGCAGGAAAAAAAAAGTATGGGATTTATTTCAGTTTAGCTATAAAAGCAATATAAAACTGCTGAGATGGAGACAGAATGTGCAGAGACGTAGTTCCCGCCTCTGATTTACAGGTATTCTTTATGTATGAACTAAAAATTTATAGTTAACTTTGAAAATAATGAGCAAACAGGGAAATGGTCCTTAAATACCAAAGTTCTGTGAGTGCAGAAGGGTTTGTGGTGTCCTGCAGTCCGTGGGATCATGAAGCGATATGTCCTTATGACATGTTGTACACTCAGGACCATTCTACTCCATCAAAAAAAAGAAGTGCTATTTGAGACTCTGTTATGGTCTGGGTACGAGGTGTCCCCAGTGAGCTCCTGGAAAGGTAGAACTATTCCGAGGTACAATGATCACTTTATGAGGGCTGTAACCTAATCAGATCATCCTAGTTTGACAGGACACACTGGGTGGCAACTGTAGGCAGGTAGGGCATGGCTGGAGGAGGTAGGTCACTGGAAGCATTCCTCTCCCCAACCCCTGCCAATTCTGTTTCCAGTCCCCACCATAAGCCCAGCAGAGTTCCTCTACTGGGCTCTTCCCAAGATATGCTGCCGCACCTGGAGCTCAGAGCAATTCAGTAGACTCTCTATGGACAGAGACCTCTGAAACTGTGAGCCCCAAATAAACTTTCCCTTCTCTAAGCTGTTGTTGTTGGTCATAGTGATCAAAAGCTAACTAAAACAGACTCATTAATAGGTTGCCCACCTGCAGGTTGTGATCACTGGCCTACAGTTAAACTTCTTAGTGATGTCATGGGACTATTAAGGATGGTCGACTCACCCTCAGAACCCTTACCTGGGGACCTCACTTTATATTTATTTATTTAAAATTTTGAGACAGGGTCTCATTAAGTTGCTCAAGTTGGCCTCAAACTTGAGATCCTCCTGCCTCAGCCTTCCAAAAAGCTGGGGTTACAGATGTGCACCTCTGTGTTTGACTTTCAGGACCCCATTTTTGTACCCACCACTCAGATACACTGCAAAGATTGTTCCTTTCTGGAGTGTTCTTTTCTACTACCTCCATCTAGTAAAATATTCATCCAATAGTAACTGATTAATTAACTGTGTCTTCCTTATTTCCTACCTGGCCAGGCAGTTAACTCTGCCCTCTTCTTTGCTGTCAAGTCATTGAAAATGTTTAATTTTTATTTCTGTTAGGTAATGCATGCACAGGTTTATAAACTCTACTGGAGCTGCAAGTCTTAGAACAAAACACCTCCCCAGCTTCAGCTCCCCAAAATCACCCCATAATTTATTCCATGATTACTTCCAGATTTTATGCATTACTGATAAAGCAAACGTTTAGACTGCTGTTAAAAACATTTTAACGTTATCAAGTGACTTAGTACTCTAGAAAATGAATACTTTATTATTTTTCTGACTTTCTTTCTCTCTCAATGTCTTCCTCTGTTGTAGTTATGTCACAGTTTTAGTTAAGTTAGCATTCAGTAGGATTATAAGTTTTGCATCAGGCTAGCAGGATCTCAATACCTAAGGCCAGAAAAAACTACAAGCCAATATCTTTAATGAACGTAGATGCAAAAGTCCTCCACAAAATACTAGTAATCCAAATTCATCAAAATGATCACTCAACATGATCAAGTGGATGAAAGAATGGTATTGCAGATTAATATAATGTGATAGAATGCACTAACGGAATGAAAGACAAATCATATGATCATTTCATCAGATGCAGAAAAAGCATTTACCAAAGTCAACATTATTTTATGATTAAGACACTCAGCAAATTAGGTGTGGAATGAATGGATTTCAATACAATATATTGAATATAATATATAATTGGATACAATATATTCAATACAATATATAATAAGTCAAGAGTTAATATGCTTAATGGAGAAAAAGTGGAATCCTTTCCTCTATGATTCAGAAGACAAAAATACTCACTCTTGACACTTCTATTCAACATAGTATTGGAAGTCATTGGAAGGCAATAAGACAAGACAGAGAGATAAAAGGAATGCAAATTACAAAGGAAGAAATGAAATTATTTCTGTTTGCTGCTAGCATGATCTTACATATAGAAATCCTAAAGTTTCCACTGAAAAAAAAAAACCCTGTTAGAATCCAAAAACAAATTTAGTCAATTTATAGGATTACAAAATCCACAGTCAGAATTCAGTAGCATCTTTCCACACCAAGAATGAGCTTTCTCAAGTGGAAATCAAGGCAATAATCCCATTTACAATGACTACAACAAAACAAAATCCTAGAAATAAATTTAACCAAGGTGAAAGTCAAAAACACTAATACATACTTGTTTATGGACTGGAAGAATTAATATTTTTAAAAAGCTACCCAATGTGATCTACAGATTCAGTGCAACCCTTTCTGATATTCCAATGTAATTTTCATAGACATAAGAAAAGGAGCCCTACAATTCATATGGAATCTCTCTCTCTCTCTCTCTCACACACACACACAAAAAAAAAAAAAATAGCAAAGACAATTATAAGTAAAAAGAACAAATCTGGACACATCACAATATGTAATTTTTTTTTCTCTAATGCTAGGGATTGAATTCAGGGCTTTTTGCATACTAGGCAAGCACCCCACCACTGAACTAGATCCCCAGGTCTTTTTTATGTTATTTTGAGACAGAGTCTCACTAAATTGCCCAGGCTTGCCTGGAACTTGTAATCCTCCTGCCTCAGTCTCCCCAGTAGGTGAGATTATAATTGTGCCTCTCTGTACCTAGCTCACAATATCTGATTTTAAACAATACTACAAAGTTATAGTCATTAAAACACCATAGGTCTGGCATAAAAATAGATCTCTTGATGAATGGAACAGAATAGAGCCCCAAAGTGAACCTACATTTGTACAGTCAATTAAATTTAAACGAAGTGTCAAGGAAATACAATGGGAAAATATAGTCTGTTTAATAATAAGTGGCATGGAAAAAACTGGATATCTCTAGGCAGAAGAATGAAATTAGGCCCCTATATCATACCACATAAAAAAAGTCAACTCAAATGGATTCAAATCTTTAAAATAATACCTGAGACTATAAATTTCCTATAAGAAAACATAGGAGAGAAATGTACATTTATTGTTCTGGGCAATGATTTTTTCAGATTGGACTCCAGAAGCATAGAAAGCAAAAGCACAAGTGGACCAATTGGATTACACTGAAATAAACTTCTGAATAAAAAAAAAAAAGAAACAACAAAATAAGGAGACAGCCAGTGATTGAAAGAAGATATTTGCAATCCAACTGAGGAATATTAAGTCCGAAACATGTGAGGAACTCAAGAGAAAGAAAATAGTCCAATTAACAAATAGTCAGGGTCTTGAGGGGGTGGTTCAATGGTAGAGTACTTGGTTCATCCCCAGAATCTCCAAACCAAAACAAAAGGCAGAGGGGAAAAGACATGGGCAAAGGACATGAATAGATATTTCTCAAAAAGACCAACATGAGTGGCTAAGAGGTACAAGGGGAAAACAAGCAAACAACCAACCGCCCCCCCTCCCCCCAAAAAAAGGACAAGCTCAATGTCACTAATCATCAGGCAGATTGAGATTAAACCCACAGTGAGGTATCATCCATACCTATTAGAATGGCTATTATAGAAAAGATGAAAAACAAGTGCTGGTGAGAGTTATGGGCTAAATGGGCAATGACCAAACAGACTCCATACCATGTAAGAAATGTTTCTTCCATGGGAAAGCCCCGCCTCTGTACCCATTAATAGTCACCTAGCATAATATACTTGGCAACACAAAATGGTAATTCTTATACAATGTAAAATTGTTCTCTTTGGTTTCCCTTTTTTTTTGGGCAATGTACCTTGTCAGAGATTGATTGTCTAGACCTTAGTAACCATTCTCTAATGTGTACTGAACTAAGGTCATTTTGACCCTCTTCCCTTCTGCTTGCTTGTTGCTAGGCCAACCTGGAAAGTCCCTTGAGAAATACCAAGGCACCCATTGCATTGTCTCGCTAATTGCTCAATTCAGCTTCTGTACCTGCTTGCTTGCAGCTATGTCAACCTAGATGTGTTTTTTGCCTTTAAATATTCTAAAATGCTCAGGCTCTGGGCTGTACCTTGCGGCGACAGTTATGGGTCCTGCGAGGAGCAGTCACCTACCAGCCAGCTAAATAAAGACTCTTCCATTTGGACAAAACTGGGACTTGGTGTGTTTTCTGAGTGACCTGCCCCACAACAGTGAGGAGATGGAGAACAGGGAGCCCTTGCATACTGTCAGTGGGAGTGTAAATCAGAATAGACATCATGGAAAATAGAATTGCCAGATGATCCAGTGATGCAACTTTTGGGTATTTACTCCAGGATTTCAAACCAGTCTGCAAAGAGGTATCCGCACACCTGGGTTTGTGGCAGCATTTGTTACACTAGATAAGATATGGAATCAACCTCAGGACCCAAGGGTCTATCACTGGATGAATGCTTAAAGAAAATGAGACGTGTCAAACTCTCAACAGGGGGAATACATCTGAGTTTTTTGAGGTCTACTGCACAGTGTGGTGAATAAATTTAATAATTAAGTACTATGCATTTTGATACCACTAAGGGAATAAATTTCAAATCCTCTCATAAAAAGTGTTAAGTATTTGAGGTGATGGATATGCTAACTAGCTTGATTCCATCATCCCACATTGAATTAAAAAATCATAACATCACTTCATACCCCATAAATATGGGCAATTATAATTTGTCAGTATACAATAAAGACAAATAATAATTAAAAAGATTACTCAGACTGCTCTAATGGGCAAAGACAGCACTGGAGCAAGGGTGGACACAGACTTATGGAGAAGCTGTTAATAGCCCAAGGAAGAGATGATTGATGGTGGCTAGGACCAAGTGGCAGCGGTAGAGATGATATAAAGCATTCAAATTCTGGATATACTTGAAAATGATCAAATTTGTTAATAGATTGTATAGGAGTGTGAGGTAAAGAGCACATTAATTCCTCTTTCTTTTCTGTGTCATAGGGATCAAGAACTTCAGTGACTTGCTGGGCATGGTGCCATATGCCTTAATCCCAACAATTTGGGAGGCTGAGGGAGGAGGATTGCAAGTCTGAGGCCAGCCTCAGCAACTTAGCAAGGCCCTAAACAATTTTGTGAGATCCTTTCTCAAAATACAAAGTAAAAAGGGCTGGAGAGGATGGAGGCAAAAAGTACACTCATATATTGCTGGTGGGACTGCCAATTTGTGCAACCATTATGGAAAGTGGCATGGAGATTTCTCAGAAAACTTGGAATGGAACCACCATTTGACCCAGCTATTTCATGCCTCAATTTATACCCAAAGGACTTAAAATGAGCATACTACAGTGATGCAGCTACATCAATGTTTATACCAGCTCAACTCACAATAGCTAATCTTTGGAACCAACCTAGGTGTCCTTCAACAGATGAATGGGTAAAAACCAATGTGCTATACATACACAATGCATTTGCTGGTAAATGGATGGAGCCAGAAAATATCATGCTAGGAGAAATAAGCCAATCCCAAGAGAACCAAAGGCCTCATGTTTTTTTCTGATACGAGTATGCTAATTCACAACACGGGAAGGGGTAGGGAAGAATAGAGGTACTTTCGATTAGACAGAGGGGACGTTGTATCTTATTTCAGACTTATATCTTAAACATTTATGAAGGAGCCTTAGAAAGCTCTTGTGCCCTATGGTACCCAAAGGTCAAAAGGACCATGGGGTTGCCACACTGGAAGATCTAGGGATTGGATTCTGAAGATGTAAGTTCAAGTCCTGACTCTAATATTGACACCTGTGACTGTGGGAAAGTGAGTGACCTTGCTGAGCCTTGGTTTTCTCATCTGTGAAGTGCTCTTCCATGTTCTGGTTGGTTCTATGATTAACATCTATGGGATTTCTTTGGTAGCTCTTGGACCCTGACACAAGAGTCAGTTAAATGAGTATTTGTTTACTTAGTGAATAAAGCAATGGCATCTGGGGTCACCTGGAACCCTCCCAACTCTGGACACCAGGTGGTCTTTGGCCCTCCCCTGGAGGTGGTCAGGTGTGGCAGGCAGCCCTCCTACCTTGTTGAGGGTGTTGAGGGCGGCCTGGGCGGCCGTGAGTGCCGGCTCTGCTTTAGCCAGATCTTCCTCACAGTCCTTCTGCTTCTGCTTCACCTCTAGCATGATGAGCGCCACCTTCTGCTCCTCCTCATCAGCAATGGCTTTCTCTTTGCTCACTTTATCGGTTTCTACGCCGACCACCTGAATCAATTTGTCTGCGTCTTCGTTCTTCTGCTTTAGCTCCACTTCCTGGGTGGCCAGTTTGGCTTTCAGATCATCCACCTGCATCAGAGAAGTAAAAGGCTTAGCAGAAGTAAGGCAGGCATGACCCCGAAGTTCCATCTATGCAGAACAGAGAGCCAACTCCTGGTGCAAACAAAGGTGCAAAGCTATGTATACTCTGGTGAAACCTGGCTCCCTGATCTAGGAAAGGAACTGGACTCTCTCTCCCCTGTGATGGAATATTCTAAACAACAGGCACTCTGATACTTCTCCTTGATATCTCAATGCTTTAGGTTTCTTCTCACTGATATTGGTATGTCTTTTAAAATTTCATGCACCAAACAACAACAAAATTTTTTTTCTATGGTGCTGGAGATTGAACCCAAGGCCTTGTGCATGCAAAGCAAGCACTCTACCAACTGAGCTATATCCCCAAATGAAATTTTGCACATAGAAAGTCCTTAATAAATATCAATTGTTTAATTAAAACTGGCCAATGTGTTGATATTGGCAACAAAACAGACTGGTAGGCCAATGGTACAGAATAAAGGACACAGAGACCAACCCACATAACTACAATTATATTAGACAAAGGTGCCAAGAACATGCATTGGAGAAAAGATAGCCTCTTCAACAAATGGTGCTGGGAAAACTGGAAATCCATATGCAATAAAATAAGATTAAACCCCTATCTCTCACTATTTACAAAACTCACCTCAAAATGGATCAAGTACTTAGGAATACAAACAGAGATCCTGCATCTAATAGAACAAAAAATAGGCCCTAATCTCCATCATGTGGGATTAGGCCCCAATTTCCTTAATAACACTCCTGTGGCACAAGAATTAAAAATCAAGAATCAAGAAATGGGATAGATTCAAACTAAAAAAGCTTCTTCTCAGCAAAATAAACAATCTGTGAGGTGAACAGAGAGCCTATATCCTGGGAGCAAATCTTTACCACTCACACATCAGATAGAGCACTAATAGCTAGGGTATATAAAGAACTCAAAAAGCTAAACACCAAAAAACAAATAACCCAATCAATAAATGGGCCAAGGACCTGAAGAGACTCTTCTCAGAAGATGATGTACAATCAATCAACAAATACATGAAAAAATGTTCATCATCACTAGCAATTATAGAAATGTAAATTAAAACCACTCTAAGATTTTATCTCACTCCAGTCAAGATGGCAGCTATTATGCATACAAACAACAATGAGTGTTGGTGAGGATGTGGGGGGAAAAGGTACACTCGTACATTGCTAGTGGGACTGCAAATTGGTACAGCCAATATGGAAAGCAGTATGGAGATTTCTTGGAAAATTGGGAATGGAACCACCATTTGACCCAGCTATCCCTCTCCTCGGACTATATCCAAAGGACTTAAAAAAGCATACTACAGGGACACAGCCACATCAATGTTTATAGCAGCACAATTCACAATAGCTAAACTGTGGAACCAACCTAGATGTTTCAATAGATGAATTGATAAAAAATGTGGCATATATTCACAATGGAATATTACCCAGCAATAAAAGAGAATAAAATCATGGCATTTGCAGGAAAGTGGATGGAGTTAGAGAAGATAATGCTGAGTGAAGTTAGCCAATCCCAAAACCCAAATGCTGAATGTTTTCTCTGATATGAAGAGGCTGATTCATAGTGGGATAGGGAGCAGGAGCATGGGAGGAATAGATGAACTCTAGATAGGGCAGAGGGGTTGGAGGGGAAGGGAGGGGGCATGGGGTAATTAATGATTATGGAATGTGATGATCATTATTATCCAAAGTACATGTATGAAGACATGAACTGGTATGAATATACTATGTATACAACCAGAGATATGAAAAATTGTGCTCTATATGTGTAATAAGAATTGTAATGGGCTGGGGTTGTAGCTCAGTGGAAGAGCACTTGCCTAGCATGTGTGAGGCACTGGGTTCAATTCTCAGCACCACATATAAATAAGTAAAGTAAAGGTTCATCAACAACTAAATAATAGTAATAAAAGAATTGTAATGCATTCTGCTGTCATACATAAATTAAAAAAATTACATAAAAAATGGCCAATGTGGGATTTTCCTAGGATATACATAAAGGGGATGTCTATGGTGTTGTCTGAGAGACTGAATATACAGATGAACATGAACAATGGCAAGACTGTATATAAAAACAGAACTCTGACCCACAACCTTCAGGAAGACTTACAATAACCCTAGAACAATCAGCCTCAAATGGCTAGGACTTGATTAATAATGGACGACTGCCTTCATTTTTTTTTCTTTTTTGGTACTGGGGATTGAACTCAGGGGCACTCTCCCACTGAGCCACATCTCCAGCCCTATTTTGTATTTTATTTAGAGACAGGGTCTCACCGAGTTGCTTAGCGCCTTGCTGTTGCTGAAGCTGGCTTTGAACTGAAGATCTTCCTGCCTCAGCCTCCCGAGCCACTGGGATTACAGGTGTGTGCCCCTGTGCCTGGCTCCAACTTCCTTCATTTTTGTCCCTTATTCCAATGTAGGACCAATCAAAACAAAACAACAACAACAAAAACCCCAACACATCTCCCTGACCAGTTATATAGGATACCCACTTCTAGTGAGCCTACCTGTCCCTTCCCTAGCCTGCTCTCAGGGTGCACTGGTCATCCTCCTCCTTCCTCACCATCAAGCTCTTCCACTTCTCTGCCTGGTTTTGGCTCTCTGCTAAATACTAGTGATGGTGGCAGATTCCCTGGCCTGTAGTAAGCTCTCCCTAAATAGCTTGGATACTTCTCCTGGTTGGTCTTCATTGATTTCCACAATCCTCAATAGAAATAGATGACCAGGTTAAAATAATGTGATAGCAAGAACTCCGGTGGTCCAGGCCACCCGATTCCCCCATCCAGCTTCTGAAGTCAAATGTCATTTGGAGGCATATGATGAAGTGATGGGAACATCAGTGCTGGCAAACCATCTATTTATCTCATGAGCTGGGAAGAGAGGAATGGTCTTCTGTTTACACTCAAAATCAGCAGTGCGGTGGTTTTCATATTGTGCTTCCTGGACTAGCATCAGCTTTACATAGAAATTTATTAGTCATGCAAACCCCTAGGCCCTACTCCAGACCTACTGAGCCAGAAATTCTGGAGGTGAGGCAAGGCAATCTGTGTTTTACAGGCCCTGCGGTTGATTCTGATGTCCACGTAGGTTTGAGAATCACTGATGGAGTGTAACGGCCTTTTTCAGATGCACAGGGAAGACACAGACCTGTTTATTTCTTGAAAGTCGAAAAGCTATTTGTATTTGCAATATGGCTCATAAACTTTCCATTCCAGAATGACCTCTTGCCTTTTATTTATTTTTTTCCTTCGGCCTATTGCACACAACAAGCAAAAATTCAGAGCTCCTGGAATACGTCAAACAGATTCAAAGGCTTTATGATGCAAAATAATCAGGGCGAATATAAAACTGAGGCTTAGACACCACTGATAATTCCCTTTTCATGGGAGATCAAAAGGAAAGAAAAGGAAAGGGGGAAAAAAAAGAATGCTCTTTAATTTTGTGTATTCATGGAAACCGGAGACTTTGTGTTAACCTCAAATAGAGGCTTGCACCCTAGAACTCCTCTTATATTCACATGTTGGAAGGTTAATCTGTTTCCATCTCCCGTTGTTCAGCTGCAGAGAGTTATTTCTACAAGGACAAAGATGCAATTGTAAATCAAAATGATTGAGTTGCATAATCACTCCAGTCAGCAAACACACCAGTAACTTTTTGTTCCTTTTTAAATCTTGGGAGAGTTGAGAAAATTGAAGTGGTTTTTTTTTTTTTTTTTTTGGTTATTGTTGTTTTGTTTTGTTGATTGCAGATATGGCTTGTGACCTCAGCCCCAAGGTAAATAATCCCCTGCACTGTGAATGGGAGCTTAATAGCCCTTCAGCAATGACATGGGGCAACATGAGGGTCCTGCCAATCAGAATTAGGCCACTCCCCTGAAAATCAGAGAAGGCAGAACACAGATTAGTTTTATGATTCTTTTGCAGTAGAATAGGGAATTGGAAGAGATTATTTAAGTCTTTCTTTTCTCCTTTTCCTTTATTCAAAACACCTGAGTCACACTTTGGATTTCTACCTAATTTAGACACCCCCAAACCTGGATGGGAAGATTAGGAGGGACAGTGCCCCAATCATAGGAGAGACCTTTTCCTTCAGTCCTGTTGGCCCCCATGAATTGTGAACATGAGTGGTAAATAGGGGAATTTTGGAGAAGACAGGTGACAACATGGGGGTGCGGGTGGCCCCTTCTTCAAGGACCAAGCACATGATGACAGAGAGATCAAGCTGCTCAGGGCCTTTCCCCCAGAGATCCAGCCACCTTGGTAATGATGTGAGGAGAAATCAGAGGAGCTGAGCAGGGGGTGTCAAAGTCGCACATGCATGCCCACATTGCCCAGGGTGGAAAATCCTGCTGGCTCCTCTGGATGTTTGGGGAGGGAGGGAAAATATCACCATTTGCCAAAGAAGAGGAAGCAGGGTGATTAGCAGCAATGAATAGTGCCCTATGGATTGGCAGTCTAGAGAATTCTTGTGCTTATTCTGTGTCTCTGTAGTCACTCAACACTTCCTGATATGAATTTGGATTTCAAGGAGGTTTCTCTTGGGGTACATGTGTTTTTTTTTTTCTTCCATCTCCGCTACGTTGATGGGTCTGATAAAAACTTTGCATCCTATTCTGGCAATATAGTTGAATTTTCATTTTGAAAAACGTGCCCTTCCCAAGACCTTATGATTGCTGGGGAGGACTGATTCCCATTGTTATGAATGGAGGAACCATGTTGCACAGGACATCTTGCAACAAACTAGTTTCAGCTCTGTCCAAATTAACCTCTGTATTTGACTTTTTAGTAGTTTGAAAGAATTTACCTGCTTTTATTTAAGCAGGTGAACAATGAAGTCAATTGTTTGGTCTAGACCAACTTAAGGTAAATTTTGTTGTCATCAAGAGTCCTGATAACAAAAAAAAAAGAGTCCTGATAACTATTTCATGTGTTCTTAAGGTTTTCTCTTTCTTCCTTCCCTCTGCTCCTGTTCTTTCCCATCTTTCCTTTCTTCCTTTCATTTTTGTACTTTTCTTCTTGCTAAATGAATTTTGAATTCTTTCACTTGCACCCCCCACCCCCAAAAAAAATCCAGACAAAAACATCATGAATTAATAAATCACTAATTTCAGGTAAAATTGGTGGCATGAGATTATTTGAGAACCCCAAGATAAGCTGAATTTAATATACATGAATCACAGCACTATATTATACCACATAAATATGTACAAATATCATGTGTCAATCAAAAAAATTAAGTTTAAGAAAAGAGCATTCAGATTGACAGACGTGTGGGTTAAATCCTATATGCAGGGAATTGGCAATAGCCTTTAGGCCTTTTGTGAACATTTCTTCAACCAACAGTCTCCTCTTCCTCATGAATATACCTGAGTTTTATATAGAAATGATGATCCCAGTGGTTTCTGGACAGTGCCAGGGAGGGACAAAGGCACCCAAGTCAGGTTGAGGGCTCTGAATATGCCAGGAAACAGACCACAATTTGCACCAACCATGAAGCCTGAAGTTAAAGTTGATGCAAAGACAGAAGAAGATGATACCTAAGGACCCTGCAGGGCCAGCCTACCTTCATGAGAGCCAGTGAAATCTGGTGAATCACACCATGATGTTTATCAGTTGCTTCTTGAAACCTCACACTACCACAGAGAGGAGAAGGTACAAAGATCCTTGAAGGAAAACACTTTAAGGTAGAGTTTGAACTGTGAACTGACTCCAAGAAGTTTTTAACCTGTTCCAATACTATAAGATACTTGATGCTAGATAATTTATAAAACAAAAAGGCTTATTTGGCTCATGATTCTGGTGGCTGAAGGGTCCAAACAGTATGCATCAATATCCTGGTGATGAGGGTGCTCTAGCTTCATCACAAGATGGCAGAAAAGTGGAAAGTGAAGTGGTGATGTATAGAAGAGGCTAAATATATGCAATGGCCTCGCTTTATAACAATTCACTCTTTCTGGAGCTAAGTAACTCTGCAAGACTATTCATCCTTTCCAGGGCTAGTGACCCCAGGACCTAATTACCTTGTATTAGACCTCATCTCTAAAGTTTCTACTACCTCAGCACCACCAGGATGAGGACAAAGCCTCCGCTTATGAGCCCTTGGGAAACCCCCAAACATACCCAAGCCACAGCTCCTGAAATGACTACTCATGCTGAAATGCAAGATTTCTGCTCTTCAATAATCAAGATGACGCAGAACTAAGTCAAATTCAGTTATGCTGAATCTGAAGCTACATTTGTGATCAACTCTAAGTATGAACTGTAAGGCTAAAGATGATAAGCTTTAGATTATCACAAATGGTTGATTTTTGTTACTCAGATCACAAGCATTACTACTTTGGCTACAACTAAGATGGCTGAATAAAGTTATATCCTGAGCCATTTAGCCTGCTCCCACTAGATGATAAGTATTGGAAACTGTCATAGTCAGGCAACAGGAGTCTAATGACAATATGATTCAAGTCATTATCCTTATGTTAGTTATGATGGTACACATTAGTCTCTTTCTACCATAGAAACGGTTACAGATGAACAGTTTATTCCAGAGTTAGGAACCCCAAATGCCATTTTTAACTAGAAGAATCATCATTATAACCATCAATAGGTATTTATGGAATCTATTCCATGCGTACATTACTGCCCCAAACCACCCTCCACATCTACTCTCTGCACTTGTAGGCGATTTGAGAGCTGCTCATTTGCTAATTTGTTTATCCAATCATCATCCTATGACCTATACCATTTAGCTATTAACTTACAGAACACCTGCTATGTGCTGGTCTCTGAGATAGAATATAAATGGGTCCTGGTATTTTTCTTTGAAGAACTGATAATAGCATAGTATGATATATGCAGAAGAAAGAGAAGTCAAGGAAGCAACCTCAGAGAAGGAAATTCATAATGGCTTGGAGATTAGAAAGAGATTGGGGGTGGGTGGGTGGGTAGCAAAATGGTTTAGGTCTTGGCAGGGATGAGGTGACAAGGTGAAGGCACAAGGAAAGGAGTTTGGGGGGAGTCGCAAAGAGCACCTATGCACTCCAGAGTCCAGTGTGGAGGAGGGAAAGGATGGAACAATATGCAAAGGTAGCACTGATCAAGAGCACTGCTCATTCATTTGTTCAACAAATATAAAATGAGTGCTCCTTCTGTGCAGGCACTCTTAGGCACTGGGATATATGGGTGAACAGAACAGACAAGGATCTTGTCATTAAGACCCTAGAGCCAAAGGGTGGAGATAGATAACAAACAATAAATGCAACTCATGAAGTCCATGATAGAGTATGTTAGATGGGTGTGTGTGCTATAGCAAGGGAACCAAGGGAAGGGTTGTGATTTAAAATGGGGTCATCGGGATAGGACTCATTGAAGAGGTGGCATTGGGCAAAGAACTGAGCCTTGGTGATGTTAGAGGGGAGATGTCCAGGGAGAGGGATAAGGCCAGTGCAAAGGCCTAGTGTCTGAGCAGACAGCAAAGGGAAAGTCTGATGGAGACAGAGGCCACAGGTACGGGGTGGTAGGAGATGAGATCTGAGAGTCACAGGTAGAGAGGAGCCCGGACCCCTGGGGGAGTGGGAGTTAGCATTAGGTTTTACCCAAAAGGGTGACATGATCTCATTTATGTGTTAAATTAATCAACTCTGCCTGCTCAACTTCATGATGGACTATAGAGGGACCAAAGTAGGAGCAGATCCATGAGTTTGAAGGGTGTTATAGCTACCCAGGTAAAATAGGGCTAGTGGCTCCGACAGTGAGGGGATGGGTGCAGAGATTTGGGGCATACTTTGAAGTTACGGCCCCCAAACTTCTTATGGTTTAGGTGTACATATAAGGGAAAAAGAGCAATGAGAAGCATCAAGGATGACCCCAAGGATTTTGTCCTGTGTGGAGGATGCCACAAGTTGTGGGTAAGGCAGGTTTGGAGTCAGGGAGAGACTGAGTGTTCGGCCTATTGAAATAATCCTGTTAATAAGTGTCTAAATGAAGACATTGAAAATAGGGATACAGAAGGATGGGCATATTTCAGAGATCTTTAGAAACACATAGGACTTTTTGTTTTCTTTTTTGATTTTTGATACTGGGGTTTGAACACAGGATGCTTTACCACTGAGTCACAGCCATTTTTATTTTTTATTTTGAGATAGGGTCTCACTAGGTTACTTAAGGCCTCACTAAGTTGCATAAGCTGACAGCTGGTTTTGAACTTGTGATCCTCCTGTGTCAGCCTCCTGAGCTTCAGGGATTACAGGTGTGTGTCACTGTGCCTGGCTAAGATTGGTTCATTCTTAAATGTTTAAGTGACAAAGTCTAGGATAATTCCCGGTTTCTGGCCTAGGTAACTGGGTAGATGGAAAAGATGGCCTTTGTGGTGTCTGAAACTGAACTTAATGCCAGGACATGGGAGAATAGAGCTGAATTCACCTAACAATATCACCAGTCTTCTTCTTATTAAATAGAGGTCATCTAAAACAGGAACACAGATCTGTGTGCCTTCATCATTGTCTGCTCAAGGACCCTGCATCTGTACAAAACAGATTGCTGCTCTAGAGAGGGTCAGAGTGTCTCCTGTCCCTTGCTCCCTGGCCGCCATTCTTTACACACACCAACCAGCAATTCCTAGAGGATAAATGGGCAGGAAATAGAACAGGGAACGGCTGGTAGAAATGTAGAATGTTCTAGGAGCATTGAAGGTATGAGGAATCAAAGGAAGGGGAAGAGGTGGGCGATGTTGAAAGAATCTGATAGTACTACATTCTAGAATTGTGTTCTATAAATTCAGAGACTGAGAGAAACAGAAGACGACTGATGGACAAGATGCTGCCTTTCCGTAGCAAAGGTGAACAATCAGGTAAATTGCTTTTTTGGTCATGACACAAGTGGAAAGGGAGTAGTATCGTGGATAATTTTCCTATGCCATTTGCTGTTGGACATTGAATTTGAAATGATCTCACCTTGCCTGAAGGTAAATAAAGAAAAAAATTATCTGTACAACACTATAGAACAGAGAAAGAAAGCAATAACATCTAGAAGATGGAAAATCGACACCACTTTGAAAATGGTCCATTATCAGACCTAGAAAACAATATGGCGGAAACCGTTTGGCGTCATCTGTAGAATGGTTCGGTGAAAGAGTTGCAGGAAAAGAGAAATTAAAAAGCAATAGGGAATACCATTTGCTTTTTAACAAAAAAGCAGAAAGGATGAGATGTGGAAGAGCTGTTAGGAAATTAAAAATGCAATGAAATGATTAAAGTCTTCATTGCAAAGTACAGGAAGCAGAGAAGCATCGCAGACCATTAAATCAGTATTGTTGAAGATAAACTTGAAAAGCTGCCCTAGAACACAAAGAAAAAGGCCAAAGGGATGGAAATAATGAGCAAGAACATAATGGATAAAGGGAACAGGGAAATCATTCAGCAAACCAGTGCTCCTAGAGGAGAGGCCAGACCAGATGGACAAAGTCAGATAACAGAAGAGGGCTTTCCTCAGTCCCAGATGGTGTAGGGATCACAGGGGCCCATTTCACCCTGCTAAATGAACTCAGATCCTTTAGACAGATTATGTTTCTGAATCAAGAAACTGAAGTAGATGAAAATCAGTATGGAGGCTCCTCAAAAGGCTACGCCTGGAACTACCACATGACCCAGCTGTATCACTCCTTGGTATTTCCCCTGAAGAATTAAAGTCATTATACCATAGAGATACATGCACACCCATGTTTATAACAGTACAATTCACAACAGCCAAACTATGGAACCACCCTAGGTGTCCATCAACAGATGAATGGATAAAGAAAACGTGTTATATATACACAATAGAGTTTTATTCAACCATAAAGAAAAATAAAATGATGTCATTTTTCAGAAAAATGAATGGAACTCGAGACCATTATGTCAAGTAAAATAAGTCAAACTTAGAAGGTCAAGGGTTGCATGTTTTCTCTCATATGTGGAAGCTAGCAAGGAGAAAGGAAAGAAAGATAGGGGCAGATCTCTTAAAAATCAAAGAAAAATCAGTAGAAGAAAAGGACCAAGGGTAGGGTTTGGAAGTGCTGGGAAGTGAATTGGACACATTATATTGTTATATTGTGTATTGTGTGCATGTACAAATATGTAGCAACAAATCTCATCAGTGTATATAACTATAATGCAAAAAAATGTGGAACAAAATAAAGAAACTGAAGCAGAGGGGCAAGTCAAAAGAGTAATTCCAAGGACAAAATTATATTTTTTTAAAAAAATATTTTTAATTGTCAACAGACATTTATTTATTTATGGTGCCAAGAATCAAACTCAGTGCCTTACACATGCAAGGCGAGCACTCTACCACTGAGCTACAACCCCAGCCCCCAAAGGCAAAATTCTGAGACCAAAAAAAAAAAGGCTTAGACATTCACAGGAACATGTGACCTCTAGGAACTAAGTTGATCACGATTTCATCACCTGAATGAGGGCCGTCTCTGCTGCTGGTAAGCAGAGAAGAGAAAGGGGCCATCAATTGAGCAGTGATCCTCGGTGAGCAAAGGCAGGGGCAGAGCTGGTGGTGCCAGAGCGATCCCCGATTTTCAAGGGCAGAAGAGCAGGTTGAAACACACCTGTTCCATTTTCAAGAGTTAAGTAGAAAAATCTAACAAGGGCCGGAGGACAGGGCCTTCTTAGTGTGGCCAACAACTTGGAAACATCAGAAGAAATGCCTGAAATGAGGCAGAAGTTAGAAGTGGGTCCCAAAGGCTCTTTGACAGATAACACAGGAAGAAAAGAATCAAAACTGTTATAACCCTGAAACTGCTTTCTCCACCATTTCTTCCTTGTTCTGAGGAAGGTGCTACGGTTTATATATGGATTTTCTTCCAAAGGTTCATGTTCTGGAAGCCATGTCCCTAGTATGGTGATAGAATCATTAAGAGATGAGGCCTGGCAGAAGGCAACTAGGTGACAGGGACTCCACCCTCATGAATGGGTTAATGTCATCTTTCAGGAGTAGGTCTGATTTCATGGGACTGGATCAATTCACATGAGAAATAGTTGTCATAAGGGTACCTGGCATCAGTCCTGATCTCCTCTTCTGTAGACACCACACACCTCTTCTATATGTGCTCCCACCAACCACCATAAGATACTGGTGCCATGAACTTGAATATTCAGAATTGTTAGCCAAATAAACCTCTTATCTTTATAAAACACACCACCTCAGGTGTTTTGCTATAGCAACACAAAACAGACTAAGGCAGGAGGGAAGTGAATTGGAGAGAAAAGGAAAGTGGAGGAAAAGGAGACGATTGCAAAGAGGAAAAAGAGAAGAGGTGGCTCAGGGGATGCCAGCATCAGAGGGGGCAGTCCTGATATGAAAGTAAAGACATGTGTCTCTGTTGGGGGAGGTCAGCCTTAACTTTTGGCACTGTTTCTGCTGCAGACTCCTGGAAAATCATAAATGTTTCCCAGATCTTGATTGCAATCCCTCCAGTGTGCTGGTTTGGGGCCATTTCTATTCCTCTAAGTCCTCTGCAGGCAGGAGAGAAGGACATGACTCACCTGGGCAGAGGTGCTATGAAGCTTCAGAAGCCCATTCTCGAGTCGCTCCATTTTAGACTTTAGCTCCTTTCCGTTCCTGCACAACAAGCTCTGGTAGAGCCTGATGAACTCCAGGAAGGATTTGGGAGTTGTGTAGTTGTAGCGCTGCTCATTGCTCAGATAAGACTTGGAGGTTTGGTTGACGCTCGCGTGGACAAAGGCCATGAACTTGCTAATTGATTGCTTGACTGTGGGCTAAAAATCACACAGCAGGAATAAGGAGATCATTTTGCCATGAAGCTTGAAGGTGACAGCCCACCCCAGTTCTTCCTTCACCACATAGAAAATTGTGTCCCAACCGTTCTTTCTGAGCTTGAAGTTTAACCCTGACCTCTGGATGCAAAATCATCTGTGTCCTGAGGTGAGGAGGACATCGAGGAGTGTCTCCTTTCCCTCTCTCACCTCAATGCTCTCTGTGTCCTGCAAGAAGCGGAGGCTGACAGACTCCAGGGCTTGCTGAGGCCACTCATGGAACCAGTCGATGGCCGTGCAGTTCACAATGGCTGGGAACTTCCTGCTGCGGACCCTTAGCTTGTTCCCCACAGGGGAGAAACAGAGAGTCACCTGAGAAGTCAGAAGGATGGAGAGAGCAAAGAAAGGTACCAGAGAAACACAGAGAAGGAGACATGACAGAATGGCAGTCGTCAAAAAGACAAGCAATAATAAATGCTGGAGAAAGAGGAACATTTTTATACTATCAGTGGGATTATAAGTTAGTACAACCGCTATGGAAATCAGTATTGAAGCTCCTTAAAATTCTGGGCATGGAACCACCATCTTACCCAGCCACACCACTCCTCTGTATTTACCCTAAAGAATTAAAGCCACCTTACTCCACTGACACATGCATAGCCAACAGCAGCACAATTCACAGAGGTGAAACTCTGGAGTCAGCCTAGGTGTCTATCAATGGGCGAATGGACGAAGAAAATGTAACTATTGTTATATATGGGAGTTTTATTCAGCCATAAATAAAAATGAAATTATGGCATCTTCAGGAAAATGGATGGAACTGGAGACCATCATGTGAAGCAAAATAAGTCAAACTCAGAAGGTTAGGGTCGTATGTTTTCTCCCATATATGGAAGCTAGAGAGGAAAAGAAAAGGAAGGTGAGGATAGATCTCCTAAAGATTGAAGGGAGATCAGTAGAGAAAATAGACCACAGGGAGGAGAATGAGGAGGCACGGAAGAAATGCTGGGGAAGGATATTGGCCAAATCATATTGGCATGTTGTGTGTATGTGAGAATATGTAACAAAAGGTCCCATCCATCTGTACAACTATAATGCACCAATAAAAAAAAATGAGGTGGGGGGAGAAGCAGACATGGCTTTGTGTACCTGATCTTCCAGGGAATTGTGAAGCACATCTAACAGAGACCACATCCATACACACTAGCCAGCTTTCCTAGCAAGAGATCAAGAAATGCTGGAACTACATTATGTAAGGGAGGGCACGGTCCATAAAGCAGATGAGAAAGTCATCTTTCCAGTGGTGCTCAGGCTGACAAGGGCACTGCGCTCTCACCCCTACCCTCAAGAAAATCAGTAAGGATGGCCATGTCCAAAAATATCAGTAGACTCCCGTGAACCATTTCTGGTCCCTGTCTACCCGGTGGGTCAATCTTTCTTTACCTTCAGTTGTCGTCGGACTCGATCTATGAAGAACTTCCAGCAGTTGTCCCTGTTGTCAACCAGACCTTGGCTCCTGACTTCATTCCGCACGTTGTTTATGATGTTCTCAACTTCATCATCTGAGTAGAGATCTGGGATCTCTCCTGGGAATAAACAGAGGGCGGATGGGCAGCTTTGGCATCTTGCTAAATGATGCAATCAGACATGGGAGGTTATCTTGCCTCGGAGCACGGGTGTCTTGGTGTTTACACCAGGTTCCACCTCTCTTGCTGGTGAGCTGGAGAGACACCATGAATACACCAGACCCAGGATAGGGGAGTGTCTAGCAATGGATGGGGCAGGGAGGAGGAGGGCATTGGCATTGGTATAGGGCATTGTCCCGGCATTGACAATTGGTAGCATTTCAATAGACTTTTCTTCTTTCACGTAAAACACTTATTTAATAATTACTGTATTGTTGGCCCTTCTGGAAATTTTGTTCTTAAAGAGCTTAACATTAATCTGGAGATTTATTTAGTTTTAAGATAGTGGGTGAAAAGAGCCATAAGAAACATATATTGCAAATCCTTATATTTCAGAAGAGTGAACTATCATTTTCTATAAGAAAGGAGGGGGAGAAAGCAGTAGTGGTTTCATAGAATTTGGTATAAAATAAATATGATACCTAAAATCCATGGGGAAAAGATGAACTATTTAATAATTCAATATGTAGTATTAAGGAAACAGAACTAAAAATCATGGGTTCTTATTTTACATTGTATGCTAAGGTAAATTTAAATGGGTCATTGATTTAACTATTAGGAAAAAAAATCCCCATAAAAACAAAAAAGAAAATATTCTCATAACCTCTGAGTGGGGAAGGACTTTCTAACTATAACTCAACTAATTTATTTTAGCAGAAAGATAAATTTGATGCATAAAATTTGATAAATTTGGCAACACAATTTTTTTTTTAAAATTCATGGTTGAAATACCATAGGTAAAGAATAACAACAACTACAAAGGAAAAATTAAGAAAAATATGAGGAAAAATTAAGAAAATATATGTTAATTTAGATTATTGTCAAATGATCAATCTCTTTAATATGTAAAAAATTATCTACAAATAAAAGATCAGAAAATCAATAGAATGATAGAATGAAGAATATGGAAAAGGAGTTTACGGTAAAGGAAATGAAAATGTCTCTTGGACATATGAATAGAGGTCTAACCTTACTTGTAACCATAGAAATGCATATCCAAACTGCTTAGTTACTTTTAAGCTTATACAAATTAGGATGTCAAACATGAACAGACACTCAGCCTCATAATAATAGAAATGTACATTGAAACAACCCTGATTATCAATTTTTACCAGATGGGCAAAATTCTGAAAGTTAAATAAAACACTGTATTAATGAGGTAGCATATGAGAATAAAATTATATGCTTGATCTCACTGATAAATAAAAATTTAAGAAATTCTAACTATTGTATAAAAGTCAATATATGGTGACTAAGTCCAGCTTATCCTGGAAATGTGAAGTTAGCAAATACTAAAAAAAACTCTATGAAATAGTTCACTGTTAATAGATTAAGGAAGTAAAACTGTGTAACTACTGAAATAGATACATAGGATTTCTAAAACACTGTTGGAAAACTAGCAATAAAGATATTTCTCTTAATTTGATAATAGATATCAACCCCAGCCCAAAACAAACATCCTAGTAGTAAAATATTTAACATTCCCTTTTAAATCAAGAACAAGACAAATACAATCACTATCTTGTTTTCTGTTTAACATTATATAGGAGGTCTTAAACTGCACAAAGTTGAGAAAAAAGAAGGAAAATGTATAAGGAGAGTGAAGAAAGTAATAAAACTATTATTGTTTGAAATCTAATTTTATACATAGAAAACCTAAGAGAATATCCACATAAATAATCAGAACTCATAAGAATGTTCAAAACCAAGCTTACTGGATACAAAATCAATATTGGAAATTAAATTGCATTTTTGTTCTCTAGTAAAAAACAAAAGGCAATTTAAAAGTTATCATTTAGAATACCAGCAAACATTATAAGCAGTTAAGTAATAAATACGTAAAATGATGTGCAAGATCTTAATGTAAAAATCACATCATACTACTGAATGGAAAAAAATGAAACCCTTAATAAGTGTTCATGGGGATTGATGTGGTAGTACTACTATCACAAAGATACAATTCCAATAAAAAAATCAAATGGGTTTGTGTTTTGACCTTGATAAGCATATTCTGAAATGTACATGAAAGAGTAAAGGCTAGGGGGAGGGACAACAGGAGGAAATACTGGGGAAGGATGGAGACCAAATTACATTGCTATATCATAAGCATGTAACAATGAATCCCATTATTATGTAACAATGGAGGTAAAAAGGTAATATATAACATGTAACAATGAATCCCACTACTATGAAAATTATAATGCACCAATAAAATATGGAAAAAGATACTAAAAAATAAAAAATAATAAAACTTGATTTAACAAATGACATTCTTTAGGAATAACCAGAAGGAGGGATTTGCTATACCAGAAATCAAATTTCTTTATAAAGCTACGTTTGTTGAAGCAATGTGAAGTTAGTACTGGGCTAAATGATTACAGTGAATGTGTACCACCTAGAAACACACACAGATATGAACAGGAAATTGATGTAAAAAAATCAGCATGTAAAGGTATAGAGAACAAATAAGTAAAGCTAAGATAATTCAATATTAGTATAGCAAATGCAATTAGATCACTCTATGAAAATAAATTCAAGGTGGATTAAAGATGTAAATGTGAAAAGTAAAACTGTAATAATTAAAAAATTAAAACACAGGCAATCATTTTTATGGCATTGGGTTAGGAAAAAATTTCTGAAATAGATCATGAAAAGCACAAAGCATTAAAAAATAACATTAACTTTTATAACATCAGAACTAGATTGGTATGATAAAGGTCAGACATAGACTTTGAAAAGATACTAACAACCCATATTATAAGAAAAGGGTGAGTATCCAAAGCATATACAGAACTCCTATTGAGGCAGGGAGATAGGTCTTCCATTGACAGCCAGGATAAGGGCCTTGGAGAAGGTAAGGAGGGGAGGGGGCATCATGCCAACCTGAAGGGAGACCTCAGGTCTGGAGGACTGATTTAGAATTCCTAATTCTGTTCCTCACAGCTTCAACCAGAGCAGCCCCTCTTTAGTCACCTTTGTCCCTACCCCTAGCAACATCTGATCACAAAGTAGACCCTTACCTGAAGTGTCTTCTTCTCCCTAATGTGTCAAACCACAAGGTTGGAGCTGTCCCCCTAATTATGTAAATAAGGGATTGAAATTATGCACTTATGATTGGCTTATTAAGCTTAAAACTTGAAGTGTTTGATTGGTCCATGCTGGCATCCCTGACTCTACCAATCACTTGCACTGGGTTATCAGATATACCTTTAAAAACACCTAGACCATAGACACCTGTTGGCATCCTTCTCTTGGGGCCTCTCCTCTTTGGGAGCTCTTTTTTCTTTCTTACTTCAATAAATCCTGTTACTTTGATCTCACCCTTATGTCCATGGATTTCATTCCTCAAATTCACCAGACAAAGACACCACCCTTCCATGCTCTATGTGATCCTATGAATCTATAAGAAAGAGTCCAAGAGCCAAAGGACCAATTATATAAATAGGCAACTCACAGAAGAGGAACAGGAATGGCCAAAGAACACTCAAAAAGATCCTGAGTGTCACTAGCAAAAAAGGGAAAAGGAATGAGTGAGATTTCCTTTCATTCCTATTGACAAAAATTAACACGTCAGATAAACCAAATATTGGTGAGGTTGGAAGGAAACAAGTATTCATGCACCAGAAACTAAATCTGCAGAACTACTTTAGAAAATAATTTGACATTTTATTTAGCAATGTTGAAATGTAGGTACAAGGCAATCTAGTGATCTAGTTTTTGAGTATCTATTTAAAGCAACTCTGACAAACTGCACAAGTTTCTATTTTTCAACATTGTTCATAATTGCATGGGTGTTTTTGTTTTATTACATTTTGACTCCCAAAATATCTTGTAAAGAAATTATAGAAAAACAAAGGGAAAAAAGTTAACATGGGTGGGGAGAATGGGAAAGGAGTGAGTTTTATACTTTTAAGAATTTAGTCTGGGGAAATACTCTGGGATTGTTACTTGCATTTCAAGTGAGAGAAAGGTGATTTACAGTTTTCTTTTTGAGGGAGAGACTTGGTCATATTTGAAAGACAAGACTTTTCCTAAAGAAGAGATGGACTAGAACAAAATATTGAATTAGGAACTACAGGGGGTAGGTTCTTAGTTCAGTATGAAGGACTGGTCTTGGAGAGGTGGAATGGTAATATTGGAGAAAGGGAGAAATATACAAAGAAATGAAAACTGACAGTGTTGCGTAAAGGTAGTTGAGAGGCTCATCCTGAATGAGATAAGTTTCTTTAAATAAAACAGATGAGATTGGGAGAGAGGAATGAAGGAAGCAGTGGCATAGCTAAAAAGTTGGAAACACTATATATCATGTGTTTTCATCAGCTTTTTCATTGCTGTGATCCAAAGATGTGACAAGAACAGTTTTGAGGAGGAAAAGTTTATTTTTGGCTCACAGTTTCAGAGGTTCAGTTCGTGGTTGGCTGGCTCCATAGCTGTGGGCCTGGGGTGAGGTAAAGCATCATGGTGGAAGGTGTAGAGGAGGAGAGCAAAGGCAACCAGGAAGCAGAGAGAGGGTGGGGGAGAGGGAGAGAGAGCGAGAGCTTGGTTCACCAGGGACAAAAGAGAAACCCAAAGAAATGCCACAAGTGACCTACTTCCTTCAGCCACACCCTACCTGTCTACAGTTACAACAGTGGTACCTTCACCTTATGAAAAAACAAATCCTTAATATTTTCTCTGACATAAGGAGGCTGACTCATAGTGGGGTAGGGAGGGGGAGCATGGGAGGAATAGACGTACTCTAGTTAGGCCAGAGGGGTGGGGGGGAGGGGCATGGGGGTAATTAATGATGGTGGAATGTGATGATCATTATTATCCAAAGTACATGTATGAAGACACAAATTGGTGTGAATATACTATGTATACAACCAGAGATATGAAAAGTTGTGCTGCATATGTGTAATAAGAATCGTAATGCATTCTGCTATCATTTATTTAAAAAAAAAAAAAAGATGCAGGATACTGAGGAGGCAAATGATGGCCGGCAGGCTAACTGTAGCTCTCTACCTCCTTTTTGTATGGTCTGTAAGCAAAGAATGTTTTTTATAATTTTTGATAATTGGATATATTGAATGGCACATGAATATTATTTGAAGTTCACCTTTTATTGTCCATAAATAACTTCACTGGGTGCAGCTGGACTCTTAGGTATTATCTGGGGTGATTTTTGCACTACAATGTCAGAGTGGAGTAGGTGTGACAGAGATGTGTGCTTTTCAAAGCCTAAAGTATTGACTTCCTGATGCTTTGTAAGAAATGTCTGCTGACCACCGCTTCTGAGCTACCCAGAGCCAAGATGCTGAAAGCATGTAGTTAATTTAGAGATTTTCCAGGCTCATAGGATGGTGGTGTTTGTCACAGGATGCCAAGAACCTGTAAGAAGGGATTGCTAGATGAAATATCTAGAGATAAATGCCTCTGAATTCCTAGCAAAGTCTGATTTTCAGATGTGTTCCTCCAGTTTCTCCTGACAATATTCCTGTCACTTATTCTGTGATGTGCCACATCGTGTCGAAAGCAGGAAGACGAACTGCCGGGGGGTGGGGGGGGACTTGTGATGGGAACAGAGGAGAAGCTATTGAGACATCTGAAAACTTTCCTCCTGAGGCCTGAAACTGGGAAACACTATTTTTGCCTCTAAGTGCTTGCAGGTTTTCTGTGGTCATTAAAATAGTTTTGTCATTAAAATAACGTTTTGCAAAACAGATGAATGCTCATCTTCTCTGTGTTAGTTTCAGATTCCTCAGAGGACATAACTGCTTGAGTGAGAAGAGACCCTGATAGTTTCACAAAGTTCTGTTAACTGAAGTGTGGTGATTAAAAGGGTAAAACTAAGGGTTAGATTCTCCATGACCCCAGTCTTACACTTGCTTATGAGTTTCAACCTGACCACATTTTGAAAAATCAAAAATATTTCCTGGGTATCAAGGGAGAAGTGTGACAGTTATTTTGGTATGTCTGTTCCTGTCTATCCATGGCAAGAAGACTTCTGAAAACCTGTTGTCCCTTGATAGTAAGCAATATGTATGATGGCACGTCATTTTCCTGATATTACACACCTTTGTTCAAGGAATGAATGCCTCCTGAACAGTAATTATGGGCCAGGAGACGGGCTGAGCACAGAAGGTATGAAAGAAGAAAAAAATACAGCCTCTGCAGGTGGCTACAGTTTTACCTGCTTTGTTTTACTTCCTAAACTGGATGATAGGTATTTAATCATTCTGTTTTTGTATCTCTGAATTATTTACGAAATAAAATTAGCCAACACAATATAGTCTTTGCCTTTCATGAATTTATAATCTTGTTTCAATATAAAGATGATATCAACTGCTTTAGGAACACAGAGGGGACTTACATAGGGGTGACAGTGGATCAGTAGAGAGATAACACTTAAGACATGTCTTCTAATATGGGTAGGAGTGAATCCAGACCAAGAAAGAGAAGGAAATGAGGTTCAAAATGAGCATCATGAATAAGGATGTCAGAAAACAGCATAATATGCTACTTCAGAGTTAAGGCATTTCCTGATACAAAAGGGGCTTGGGTTTTATCCTGTACTAAGTTAGGAATTAATACAGGAACTGTACTTTTGATAAGCCTTGTCTAAAGTATAATACCAGGGGATTGTCTGTGAATCAAAAGGTGACAAGATCAGAGGCACTCTGATAGAGAAGATATGGATTCAGAAATGTTTAGGGAGAAAAACTGGTGGCCATTGTTTTTGCCTTGGATATAGTGAAGGAAAATTTAGCCATGTAAGGAAATCCACAGAGACACAAAGTTGAGAAGAACCTGTATGGGACTTTGGTACCACAACAAGGAACACAAAACGCTGATTACTTAAGCATCTTTTTCCATCACCCTCTTGGGATTTCTGTTTTTGCATCTGGAGAACCAATCAGATGTGAGTTCAAAGTTGCACTGCTTGTGATCAGATCCATGATGAGTCCACGGAATACATTCAAGAGGTTCAATGCGTACTTTCCAAGTTTTGTGTTTTTTTTCTTTCTTTCAGATAAACTGGGTCAGAAGTCAGCTTACACAACAGCATAGAAGGCTCATTCATCTATGGAAGCCCAGTTCCAGTTGTTCACAAGAGAACCCTCTAATGCCAAGTTCATTATAAACCTTTCCAGACTCTGCATCTTCATGTGATATGTGTAGAACACTAACACGGCAACCTAGAAGAGGAGGTGATCTTTTCATGTTCTGTGTACCAACCGGATATTGGTCCAAATATAAAAAGAACAGTCTGAGTCAAAGGTGGAGACTGAACTGTGCCTATGACTTTAGAAGAGAAGGGGCCCAATTGGCTCTACACTCTTCCCTAGACTATACAGAGGCTACCTGTTTCTCAGAGAAGCATAGGACCTCGTGACCGGAGCATGGGAGCTTAATAAGTGATTGTTGGGTAAATGAAGAAGTGGAAAATGATCTAGCCTAAGTCAAGGAAAAGAGATCTTAATTTTGGAAGGAAGTAATTAAGACTTCTGAAAAGTGAAAGCAAATTCCAAACATAAAATTTCAGAGTAAAATGAAATATGAAATCTATCAGAGTTAGCATAGGAAGAGACTCACACCTGGACTCGACTGTTCTATATACCAATAGGATATTGGTCCAAATATAAGGTATAGTTTCCTAGTTTCTTAGCCAGTTAGTGCTCATTGGGCAGGGGTACTGCAATAAATGAACCAACTTTCTGGAAGGCTGGAAAACTAGAGGGTGAGATGCTGACCTGATAATTTTCTTTTCTTCTTCTAAATTAGGATGGGGACTTGCTAAACTTGGGTCAAGGAACAAGAGAACAACTTTTGTAAGGGTTCCTTAAATACATGACTTTGATGGTGTACATTCTTCAGAGTCTATCATAACAGGCCAATAAGGACATAGCAAGAATTAAGCTTTATAGATCCAGCAAGGGTCCACATTTAATGCACAATGTCACCAGCATCTGCATGATCCCTATTTAAGATGGTGGCATCCAAGGGACATGGCTCAGAGATACGCTTCATCTGCTTGTAACCTGGGTGGCCACCCAGCTTGTAAGAGGTGCATCATTGACATCCACTAACTGTGCTTTTATAGCCAACCTGGAAGGACTTATAGATAACTCCGAAGTAGTGGGTTATGGACAAGGGAGCCCAAGGTATACTTTCCTAGTCTTTATTGTGCTTTTCAAGGATGGAGTAATTACATGACCCAACCACATTAAAAAATTAAGAAGATGGTGAGATTTTGAGAAGTCCCTGCAACCTTGATTGGCCTGGAAATCAGTTACAATCTTGCCAGAAATTGTTTATTTGATAGGGGAAATTAGGACTAAGAGATGCTCTAATCCTCCCTGTTGAAGTGGTCAAGTTAAAGAAGGCTGTTTAACTCTCAGCCACTCCGACGGCTGAGGCAGGAAGATTGCAAGTTCAAAGCCAGCCTCTGCCACTTAGCAAGGCCCTAAGCAACTTAGTGAGACTGTCTCAAAATAAAAAAATAAAAAAGGGCTGGAGATGTTGCTCAGTGGTAAGCACCCCTGGGTTCAATATCCAGTACCCCTCCCCTCAAAAATGATTAGGAGAAAAAAAATGTGCTAATCTTAACTATATCTCTTCCTTAACATGTCTAGGCAAAGCTTGCTTCTTTTTGACATAGAAGCCTTGCAAGGAAACTGTGAGCGGAAACTCCAAGCCTTTGGAGGAGGCTGACTTCATTAAGTTTTCACTGGGCAAGGCTTCAGAAATTCATTTGCACTTGAGAAAAGTTGTTGTCCAAATGAAAAATTAAAGATACTTAATTGAGGACTAAAACTTCATTTGGCAAAAGTCTAACAACTTCTATGTCCCAGGCATTATTTTAGGAGAAGGTGATCTGGCTGGATTGGTGCCAACTGAATAACAGAGCGAGGCTGGCACCAGGCCTGACGTCTCCAAAGCTACACATTTTTGGAAACACATTTTTACTCTCTTAGGCGGTTTTAAAAATTAGGCTGTAGGATAGTTTCAGAGTGGTAGGCCAATTGGATTCCTTTTTGTTTGTTTGTTTCATTTAATAAAATAATAAAAGGTGAGATAATATTGTAGGTTAACTACTACAGTGATGAGATGTTAAAGGCAGTATTTAGGAAGGGAAATATCCAGTACCCCCAACCTCTCCCCACCAAAAAAAAAAAAAAAAAAGATTAGGAAAAAAAAGTGCTAATCTTAACTATATCTCCACCTTAATACGTCTATGCAAACCTTGATTCTTTCTGACATGGAAGCCTTATAAGGAAGCTATACCTGCAACTCCAGAAAATGCACAGGAGTTGGTAGGAAAGTGTCTGCTAATGTAAACAGAGCAGTCTGGGGAAGAAATGAGTGTGGGGAGCCAGCATGCTAAAGAACCTGGGACACAGACCCTCCTCAGAAACAAGACCTGCTAGTGCATGGTCTGGACTGGTGACCAGTGGCTCTTCATGGAATGACAGTGACAGAGCATGAGGAGGAATGCCACAAAATATGAAGCAGGCTATGTTCTGAAGCAGTGAAGCTCCTGGAGATTGTCAGGAGCTATCCTGAAATAAGTTACTTACGGCATGGGACAGATGATGGACACATGTACCTTGGGACCATATTTCTTTGACTTTATAAACTAAAGAATGTTCAGTAGAGCCAGGGGGTAAGTTGTCGAGAAATGGACTTTTGAAATTCTGGGAAGCTGGAGGAAGAAATTTTGTTCAGGAACATCTTGGAATGCTGTTTTCTTTTCCCTGGTGAAGAGGTGGTTTTACAGAGGCTGCATTTGGTTTAAGAGGCAGGAATATATGTTCTCCCTTTAATTGATATAAATATATACATGTTTATATAGATGCTTAATTTATGCATTATATTTTCATATGTACTCTATTGTCTCATGTAAATTTGTTACACACACACACACACATATATATATATATATATATATATATATATATATATATGATTTTGGGGGAATTACACATTAATCAATAAGAACAATAGAGTAGCAAGAGTCAAGCTTTTCTGTGAAGTCCTATCTTACACAGATAGTGTCACAGGGCACTAGACAACTCCTCTCAAGGTCATCAGGAACTAAGGAAAATGATGCGGAGATATTCTACATCTGTTTCTGCTTCCAGCGGGTTCTGAATCTTTGGTGAATTACACTGACAACCCAATTTTTTCCAGTTGTACCAGTGTTGGGTATACATTATCTGTGTGTTTCTTTCTGCCAATACCTAACCTCCAGCTCTTCTTCATGATGGTTATAGAGAAGAAATAGCACCTTCTCTCTGACTAAGCAGATTCCCAGGTTCTTACCTGCTTTTCTTCCCATAACCAGATCTTGTCCCAGTAAGACAGCCTCAAGATTATTGCCTGATTTGCAGTGCAAGTAGAATCTAAGAGCCAGGATAGTGGGCCCAGCACCAAACCTGGGAAGGGCTTTAATGACCCAGTCCTTCACTGTTATCAATTTTCTCCCTCATTTCTATGACTCATCTTTTCTGACCTTGGTGGATGTATCCACCTCTGAATGACTCTATTAGAGACACTCAAATGCAAATAACCTCTTACCAGATGCCAAGAGATCGTTGATGAGCACCAGGAACCGCTCATCAGCCACCTGGGCATCAGTCATAAGGAACACAGTGCTGAGATTCTTCACCCCAGCTTTCAGACACAGGCCAGCCAGGTCCACCTGTGGGAAAATTGATACCAGAAATCCTGAGAAGGGGACCTTCTTGAAAGAGATCCCCAATCCACTCTTTAGAAATGGAACCATTTTCTTATCTATTTTAATTGGAAATAAAGCAAGGTGACAGTGGGAGGCAGGGAGAAGTGCTACCTTGCACTGAGAGGCAGGGAAAATCTGCCTCACTCCCAGGCTCAGTGCCAATGGAGTTGGGTGAGTAAAACCACACAGGGAGGACCTCTAATTCATATAACCATGGTGACTCCTTAATGAGCTCCTGTAGTTTTTGATTTGTGCAGATACAAGAGAGGTGGTCCTTTCCGAAGGATGGAGGTGTTCTCTGTTCATCTGTTTTACTTGTATTATTATGCAAGCAAATGACCTGCTCTAGAAGGCAGGTAACTGCTTTTGGTCTTGACAGAAGGATTTTGTTCTTGGGGCTATCTCACGTTGGCAGCATCTTGCGTTCTTATGACTAGCTCCAGCAAAACTTTTGTTGAAAAAAAATATAGATTGGGGAATACACTTTCCCTGCAACAGACAATCACCTGTAGGCAATCATACGTTCAAAACTATGGATGGATGAAGTTTGGGGTAAGGATGCCGGGCCCTGAATTTTACCCAGCATGGTCAGTCTCGGTTCCTTTGCTATATCAACTTCACGAAGCTCAGCCATTGTTCAGTACCTTGCTCTCTTTTCTTTCTTCCTTTTTAATAGCTTTTTTAGTTGTAGATGGATGCAATATCTTTATTTTATTTATTTATCTTTAGGTGGTGCTGAGGCCTCACGCATTCGAGGCAAGTGCTTTACCACTGAGCTACAGCCCCAGACACCTTGCTCTCTTTCCTATCACCTGTCAGAGATCATTTCCTAACAGCCTCCTACATTCTGTTACTATAACAGTGGTCCACTTTGTGCTTTGAATACATCCCTGGCTGCTCAGCCACTGTGACTTATTTTTAAAATGGACATGTTTCTTTCGCTTCCTCTCTCCCTGCCCCTCCCTAATCTCTCTCTCTCTCTCTCACTCTAATCTCAGGGAAACAGGATTACCTTTCTTCCCATGCTAGACAGAGTTATCTGTCCTTGAGCACACACCCCACCACAGGAACGAAGTAATCCAGACTTTGGGGATGGCACAGGAAGATCTCAGAAATGACTATCTCCCAAATGAGCAAGTGAATTACATCTCCAACAGAGAACACTGGACTGTAGCCTTTAAACACCTCTTTAAAAGCCCCCTGCTTCCCTTGATTGACAGAATCACAGCCTCTGGAACAGGAATCCCCTGTGCTTCTCCTTTCGGAGCAAAGCAATAAAACTTATTTTTCCTTTTTCTCAAAACTGTGTCCTTGTTATTGGATTGGCATAGGGGGCAAGGACTGAGCTTTTAGTAACATTATTGCAGAGCTTTCTTGGTATCCAAATAATTCAAGATAATACACTTCCTTTTAGATCAATGGTTCTTACCTTATGCTTTTACAAAATGATCTAAGGCAGTGTTTTTTAACTCTCATTAGAATCATCTGGAGGATGCTTTGAAAAACCCTTATGCCCAGGCTATTTCTCATGCTAGTTGAGTCAGAATAGCTGGGGATGGGATGCAGCCTTTGGCGTTATTTGAAGATCCCCAGTGATTCTGGGATTTAGCCAAAGTCTCAATGTAGAACTACTGTCTTACATCATTCTGTAAATGCATAGTTCCCATTACTATGCTGTCTTGTTTTGTCTTTTTTTTTTTTTTTTTTTGAAACACCGAAGAAAGACCTAATGTGAACCTGATGCATGACCTTGGATACAGCCAGTGTCAAGAGCCTGAGCTGTGGCTTCAGAGCAGAAGCCAGCATGTGCCTCTCCCATCAGTGGCTGGAATATTATGAGAGCAGGTGGCTCAGGGCTGGCTGGAGTTCTTCCAGGAACAGGAAAGGCAGCATCTTGATATAAATTACACCATGACTTTCTATTGTGACTTGGTTGTGGCCATGCATAAAAGTGAGAGGACGAGACAAAGGATCTCTGAAGGTTGTATGTGTCCTTTCTTCACTTTCCAGAACATGCATCATGCATGGCTCCTAAGGGCTGCTCTCTGAAACCAGAAAATGTCACTGCAGGACCTGAGGGGGCCAGTGATTATTGAATCCATCTTTTAAAATCTGAATTTCTTAATAAAACTTGGGAAGACTGTTGGGATTCTTCCTGCATGTACTAGGGAAGCTAGCAAGCTGCATGCTGAATTTGATATAGATTTGGGGCAAAAGCTGAGGTCCCACGGATGTCGTAAGGGCAGCTGAGGACTTGCAAAGGCAGACCTTGGAGAGGTCACTGCTTGCACAGGCTGAGTCTAATAAGAAAAGAGCCCCTCCTGTCACCAACCCAGACACTAAGGAGAAAATGGACAATTAAAGGGAGACTCTGGACAGGGGAACTAGAGAGCTAAGGAAGGCTGACAAGGAGTCGTGGGTGGTTGGACAGAGGCTGAGCCTACTCCCCACCGCTGGGGGGGCCTTCTCACCTTGAAGTCAGGGATCTGGTAGCCTTTGCGCAGCGTGATCTGGAACACATCCATGGAGCTGATGAAAGCCGCGAGCCTTGTCAGACTCTGTTTGCCGCTCCCACCTACACCAATCAGCAGAGCATTCCCCCGTGGGGACTCCAAGATGCGATTGATATGGCAGCTACAGAGGAAGAAGCAGAGGCCTGCTGCTTTGATCAGACTTTTCCCAGTACGAGGCATATAACCATCTTAGGGGGAATAGGAACTTTCCTTGGAAGCAGCGCATCATGGGCTGAGTGATGGGGAACCTGATAAAATGTCCCCAAACCTGGCTCTGCCTTCTTGCCCAAGTGGGCTAAAGTTGCTGTTGATTTGCTTGAATCCATAGCCTTCAGTGAACCAGGGAGAGACAAGTCCAGGCCAGGCAGGCAGCACTGTGCAGGGGTCAGCCACAGGGATGGGGAGGGCCCAGGATTCCTCTCCCTCTTCTCCCCACTAAGCCTGACTTTGCCCGCCCCCCATCCCACTTCACTTAGTCTCCCCTATTTGTGCTTTTGGGCAAGAAGAGGGAACAGGAAAAAGAGAAAAGTAGAAGACATATTACTAAAATAATAATAATAATAATAATAATAATAATAATAATTATTATTATTATTATTATTATTAATATCAGGGGAGGCTTGGGGACATAGCAAGACCAGAACAGTGTGTTCGTCTTAGGAAAGAAGAGGAGCATGAGGCAGGAAGGGTAAGAACAGAGCCTGACATAGTTTCTCTCTGCCTCCTTCAGTCCTTGATGGACCTCGATGCTCTTATAATGAATGTTTGCAGATTCTCATTGCCAACCTGCAAGACCCCCACATCTTTGGCTTCTGGATTCTTCCCCTCATGGCTTAGCTTCTTCTCATCGCCCTCGGTGTCCACCTCAGCATGGGGAAATATTCCAGGTCTCATGCTGGGCTTAGACCACCCTCTCCAAAGGAAGCCACGGCCCTGGTCCCTCCAAGCCTTCCTCAAACGCCACTCTGCATCAAGCCCTCCAAACTCTCTCTAGGAGACGCTGCCAACCTTTTCTCTAAGCCTACTCCTGGGTGCACGTTATTTATAAAAAGAACTCCTGTTCCCTTTTCATGTCCATCTTAAAAACAATGGCTATGCATTGCACAAAATCTATAAAACACTGGAAAAAATACACAATTGGCTGCTATCTAGTAAGAAACATTATTGATATTAATAATTAACTGGCCTCGTGGACTTTTCCCTACTATCTAAATTTTTTGTAAATACGTAGTTATGCATACATACATTCATTACACCTAAAAAGTCAATATATTTATATCTTGTCAATTTTTAAAAATTGGGTTTGGGTTCACCCTTTAGACTGAAGGTAGTGTTTTGAACCATTTTTTTTTTTTCATTTAGCATTATACTCTGATTATTTCCCTCTGACAGTAACAATCTGCTGAATCTTGCTTTTGATGCTGGGACAATATTGTATAAAACATGAATATTATATTGGTATAAAAATAGAATAAGTTGCTTATCTGTAATAGCCTACTGTTGGATGTTTAGATTGTCTCCAACATAGTGCAGCTATAAATAATAAAATATAATCTCTTTGTTTCGATCTCAATTTTTTTCCTTGGGATAAGTTCCTAGGAGTAAAATTGCTGAGTCAGGCAGTAGGACACTTTCTGTAGCTTTTGATATGTTCCAGAAAACCACCCCCAGAAGATAGCACTAAGTTTTACCTTTCTAAGGTAAAACTGATCAAAAGGTGAATCTGTGGTATTGCAGGATGAGGATTTATTGGATTGTAGTCACTGAATTAGAATATAAATCCGTGAATGTAGAATAAGAATTCAGGTAGCATTTGGCCAAATAGAACAGGGATACATTTGAAATTGAATTTCACAGAATACATTCGTATTTTCCTGTCTATGTTAATGATATTATAATTAGGAATGCTATACCCAAATTAAGTAATGGTGCAGTGACTTAAGGTCTGTGTGACATCAGTTTGGAGGGAGGGCTGGGAAGTAGTTTTGGTGGGTGGGGTTTGACAAGTTACAATAAGTATGTGTGAGGTCACAGGGCTCATGCTGAGCTTCTTTGGGATGAATTTTCTTATTAGGGCAAATTTCTTGCATGTACTGATGACTTGGTCAGAATTAGCATAAACTAACTGTGGGTCCTCATTGTATTTGTTGTTGGGAAGGAAATGGCACAAGTATATGTGTGTCAACAATCAGTACCAGCTGCATGAAGGGGGGCCTGGTGCCCAACCTCACACATGCATGCATGCAAGTAGACACACACACACACACACACACACACACACACACGTACATAAATCTTTGCCAATTTAGTGGCTAAAAATATTATTGTTTTAATTTTAATTTTTTTATGGAATTGAACCTTTATCATGCTTATTGATCCTTCTATATTTTTTTATTTTGTAAATTTTCTGTTCATGTCCTTTGCCCACTTTTAAATTTAAGTGGGCTTCTACATTTGTAAGGACCTTTTATGTATGTTTTGAATTACCCTCCAACTTTTCACTATTACCTTTTAGTTTTCTTTAAGGTACTTTGGATGCACAGAAATTTTCAGAATTTAAAATCATATCTCACTGAATTTTATGTAGTTACAATTCATTCATCTAAGTATTTAGGAATTATTTACTGATCTGCATTTACTGTTTTTTTTAATGATTTTACTTTTTCACTTTAATAATTTAATTAGAAGATTTATACTCTTTTTCAGCTAGAATTTTACTTCTCTTGCTCTCTTATTAAACCATCATTTCACAACATCTGAAGAGTGTGCCTACTTGTTTGGTATGCATTTCCGTGCTGGCACATTGAAGATATCCAACAAAATTTTATTGAAGTAAAATAGAACATGTCCATGCCTTAAACTCAGTGTCACATTTGGGACGATGTATGTAATTATTCATGGTGCTATGTGCAAGGGGTCATTTGCTTTGTGTCTCCTTTGTGAAAGGTGCTAAGATATCCAGGTTCTCTCTCCTGATTTAGAAAAGGGGAGGTGGGAATGGATTCGTGGAGGAGAGGGGCAATCTTGGGGGGAAGATTTGGACTCCAACTGGGTTCTCCGGGATGTCCAATACCCAGCTGTATTCTAGAAGGCCTGAACTCAGTTTTGCTCATGTCATTCGATATCTAAATGGAAAACACATCGTTAGTGATGAAGTTTCCAAAGAAGAATGGCTAAGTCTGCAGTTGTCAGCATCAGGTTCTAGCTGGGGATTCATTAACAACCTCCGAGGAGGGCAAAGGGTTCTGCATTTAAATTACAAAATTTAAAAAGAAGATCAATATTCTAAAGAGCTCCTGGGCCAGCCAGCCACCGCCAGTCTATGTTAAGCTCTTTACTGAATTTCTGGGAGATTAAAAACAAAAGCTGAAGATGCAACACAGCACAGCTGGAGAAGGCTGGTTTATTGAAGACTACACACACACACACACACACACACACACAAATCCCCTGGAGAACTAATAAGATACTTTGGGCACAAAAGAAGTACATCTGAAGTTCTTTTTTGCTAATGATGGCTAAGTGATTCTCAAAGAAAAAAAGGAGCAGGCAGAAAATCCACGTGGGAGTGCAAAAAAACAAAACAAAGAGGCAAAGAAAAAGATGAATGAAGACGGTGTCAAAAGTGGGTGAAAAGATCTAGTTGAAGGCTTTAAGAAAAGGCAGAAGGAGAATCTGATGAAATAATGAAGGTGTTGTGAATGGATAATTATGATTGTAATGCATTCCACTATTGTCATGTATGTAAGAAATAAAAAAAATAAAAATAAAAAAAATGAAGGAATTCAATAGAAGAACAAATTCAATGGTATTATGGAGAAGGGAAGCAAGAGCACCAAGAGAAAAATGAATATGTATTGACTGCTTTCTCGGGGTGAAGCATTTCCCGTAGGCAGCAACAACCCTACCACGAGGGTATTTTTATTATTCTCGATTTCCAGATGAAGAATGTGAGGCTTGGGGAAGTTAGGTGTCCTTGCCAAAGCACCCCAGCCAATTCATGGCAGACCTGGGACTCACCCTCCAGAACCTACACCTACCGTTATTGGGTTTAAAGCAGGAGAAGGGAAAGAAATAACATTGGGAGAAGGTGTCGGGGCATCCAACAAAAGAAAATACTAAAATGTTCTAGTGACAAGAAGAAAATAGACAGATGAAGTCACAATGAACATAGGTCGTCCTGCACCATTAAAATAGGCTGACTCTCACCTTGTTCTGCATCCCCTGCCCCACAGGACTCCTAGGTTCCTCAGAAAGCACATACAGATAATTTTCTTCTCCTGTGCCACTCCCAACTCAGGTCTCAGGGGGTGGTATTTTCCCGGAGCAAGCCCTAAATGCTCTGAGTCTTGGACACCTAGAGGCTGTGGCATCTTGCTGTTTATCATTCATGTTTCTCAGTGCATTGTTTGGCCTCCCTTTTTTTGTGGTCTAAGGTTATGTGGCCGGTAGGGGCAGCGCAGAGGGGTCAATGAGCCCACAGGGAGAGGAGGGAAGGGCAGGGCAAGGGGAAAGGAATGGGACATGGATTTTTTTTAAAAACAAATGTACAGGAAATTATACATCCAAATACACTCTGTGCTTCAGCATTGCCCCTTCAAGACAGTTCATTTTCCCAGTTGTTTTGCCATCACTAAAAGTGGCTCAGGCCTCTCTTTGGAAATGATCTTTAGACTCTGTTTATGAGCCTCAGGAGAGAAGCCAGTTCTCATAACCAGCCCTTATTTTTTTTTTTCCCTAAAAACAATATCCGTCAGTTTGATCACCCATGTTGGGAATCACTAGCTGTTCTCCCAAATTAAATTCACCCTTAAAGGGCAAAGACTCGCCTCAGCTCCAAAACTGATGCAGAGGTGCTGGTAGCTCTTAAAAAGGAGGGAAAATACTGGCTGCACCATCACAGGGTTAGTCAATAGACATTTTAAGCCCTTATTTACTGAATACCTACTATGTACTAGGCACTGTCCAAGGTACTAGAGATTCGGCAATGAGCAAGACAGGCTGTGTACCCAAGGAACCTGTACTGGATTCATGGAGGGTGGGAGAAGCTTATGGGAAAACATCATGTGTGAAGGCCAAGGGCACAGACTCTGGACCCAGACTGCACAGGTGTGAGACTTGACTTCCTATCTATAAGGTGTGTGACCTCAGGCAACTTCTCTTCTCATTTACAATATAGGGAGAACAATAGGCCTTATCTTCTTTAGGTCTTTTTATAAGGAATGGGACATGAATTTTTTTAAAAACAAATGTTTTAAAAATTTTATATATTCAAAGCACTGTGAACCTGATCCATGGTAATTTTTATGTCTTATGTGTCATATCAGATACTGCATTTTTGGTAAGGCCTCTGGATCACTCTATTTGAAATTGGATTCTTCATCTCCCAGCATCTCCCCCTTCCCTTTATTCTCCTCTACTTGGTTTATTCCTATATGATATGTTAAAAAGTTTTATAGAGCACCTGCTAGATTCCAGACAATGTCCTGGTATTGGGGATCTGTAGTCAATAAAACCAAGATCCCCCACACCCATATTATGGTGGTCTAATCCATAAACATGTGTTGGATGAATGGATGGATGCATGCCAGGAAAGTAGACACAATAATAAATCATGAAAAAATGCAACAGGGTGTCCAGTAATACGAGCGATGTCAACTGACCTTAGCAAGAGGTGAGTCTGTGGTGATTACAGTGGGAACTGCTTTGTTCAGATGGTAAGAAGTGGGTTGAGGAGAATTAGAGGTGAGGAGGTCTGACAAGCATGGATAATTTCTTTGGTGAGTTTTGCTGGAGAGAAATGAGGGGTAGTAGATGGGAAGGGATACGAAGATCAAGGAATATTTTATTATTTCCTGGGTAAGTGGTAACATGGTAGGTGTGTATGTACATTAATGTGCATACAGAAATTAATGATGGGGTAACATGAAAAAGGAGAGAGAGAAAAGAGGGGAGGGAGAGGGAAATGGAGAGAGAAGAAAAAGGAGAAGGAGAGATAGAGAGGCAGAGATGATAATTATAGGAAGAAGTAAAGTCACTGAGAAGATAAGGAGGGTTGGGATCCCATCCACATGTATGAAGGGATCAGCCCCAGGTAAGAACCAAACTCATTAATTAAAACAGCAAGGAAGGCACAATTTTGTAGGTAGGATGCTTATGAAATACATGGGCTGTACAGGTATCCCAGGTAGGCAGGTGTAAGAATTCTCAGTGAATCAAGAGATGTGTTTGTTACCTGGGATTAAAGAGAGGGGAGAAGTATTAGAAGTTTGATGAGAAAGGAAAAACATATAGTGCAATTATCTTGGAAAGACAAGGGAACAAAATGTTCGAGATCATGGAGGAGGAATTCTAGCAACATTGAGGGCCTACTTGATATTGTGGCCACAACACTAAAGCAAATCTAGTCAATATTGTTATGATTTGGATCTGGAGTATCTTCTAAAAGCTCATATGTTAAAATGTAGCCACCAATGCATCAAGATTCAGAGGTCACACTTTTAGGGAATGATAAAATCGTGAGGTCTCTGTCAGCTGATACTGGGAGGAAGTAAGTCACTGGGAGTGTGTCCTAGAATGGTCTGTCTTTTCCCTGGCTCCTTCCTCTACGAGATGAGCCACTTTCCTTTGCCATACCCTTCCACCATGATATTTCTGCCTTGGAACCAGTTGACCATGGATTGAATCTTCTGAACCATGATCCAAAAGAAATCTCTTCTCCTGAGAGTTGTCATCGTTAGGTATTTTGTCATAGCAATGCAAAAAAAAAAAAAAAATGACTAGCACAAACATGGTGAGGGACTCTTCTTCAACCAAAAACAGCTGGTTGAGGACAGATGTGGAACAAGGTAACAGACTGGTTTCACCAAAGTGGGGCTTTTCCATGTGGGTACAATGACAGGAGAGGTAGGGGAGTTTGTACCAGGATGACGGAATCCATTGTAGGATTGTAGGTGAGGGAGAAAGTAAAGACATGGTAGGGGGAGCTTGAGAAGGTAGGTGGCCCATGAAGCAAAGTCTTGATGAAGTTTAAGAAGAGGTGGACTAAAAGACAGGTGAGTGGAAGGGTAGGAGGTACAGGGTGGAGAGTGGGATAATTGAAATTCAGATTTTGGAGGTGAGTTCACCATTGATGGTAGATGTTCTAGGGCAGGGACTATATATAAGGGGCTGAAGTGAAGTGGAAGAAAAGATCATAGGAGTGCAGGAGACCAAGGATCAGAAAGAAGGGGGACTAGAGGCCAGAAATGAGTAAAGCAATGGGTGAGGAGAGAGAGATGGCTCAGCACTGAGGAGCGACTGGAAGTCACCTGTCAACAATCACAAGGGGAGAAGTAGCATGGAACCTGGATTCCGTGTGCTTTGAAAGAGCTGTGGTTTGTGAAGGACAAAAGGAGAAATGACTTGAACATGCCTGGGGGGGGTGTGAGGAAGGGGGTAAGGAGGAGACTTACAATTCCCTAGACTCTGGGGTACCTGGGCCCAGGAAGGAAACAGCTTTCCTCCACTCAGGGGTCCATTGATTTTTCAGGTCCACCAGAGAAGGATGAACTCAGAGAAATGGAAGATGAAGCAGATTTTGTTTCATGAAAACCACAAGCAGAGAGGGAGGATTTGGTAGGGCAGGGAGTGTGGTGGATGGAACTCAGACTGGGGAATGTAGAGCAGTTCTGGGGCTAGCACTGGTAGTGTAAGTGGAATTTATCTGGAAAGCTTGCCGATTACTGCCAATCATTCATTCATTGGATAGCAACAACACTTAAAAGAATAATTAATTTTTGAAATGTGTGCACTTGAACAAAAACCCTATAACATTAAAAAAAAGTGTTCCTTTTTTATTAAATTATTTATTCTGATTTTTTTATATATGATGGCAGAATGCATTTCAATTCATAGTATACATATAAAGCACAGTTTTTCATTTCTCTGGTTGTATGCAAAATAGAGTCACACCATTTGTGACTTCATATATGTACTTAGGTAATGATGTCTAATTTATTCCACTTTTTTTCTACCGTCTTGCCCCTCCCTTCCCCTCCCTCCCCTTTGCCCTATCTAAAATTTCTCCATTCCTCCCATGCTCCCCCGCTCCATCACCATTATGAGTCAGCATCCTCATATCAAATAAAACATTCAGCCTTTGTTTTTTGGGGGGGGATTGGCTTACTTCACTTAGCATGATATTCTCCAACTCTATCCATTTACCTGCAAATGCTATGATTTTATTATCTTTTAATGCTGAGTTCTATTCCACTGTGTATATATACCAGTTTCCCTATCCATTCATCTACTGAAGGGCATCTGGGTTGGTTCCACAATTTAGCTATTGTGAATTGTGCTGCTATAAACATTGATGTGGCTGGACAAAGGCACCAAAAACATATTTTGGAGAAAAGACAGACTCTTCAACAAATGGTGCTGGGAAAATTGGAAATCCATATGCAACAAAATGAAATTAAGCCCCTGTCTGTCACCATGAACAAAACTCAACTCAAAGTGGATCAAGGACCTAGGAATTAAACCAGAGACCTTACGTCTAATGGAAGAAAAAGTAGGCCCTAATTTCCATCATGTTGGATTAGGCCCCAACTTCCTTAATAAGACTCCTATACTGAAAGAATTAAAACCAAGAATCAATAAATGGGAGGGACTCAAAATGAAAAGATTCTTCTCAGCAAAAGAAACAATCAGGTGAATAGAAAGCCTATAGAATGGGAGCAAATCTTTACCACAAGCACATCAGATAGATATATAAAGCATATGATATATAAAGTACTCAAAAACCTTAACACCAGAAAAACAAAAAACCCAATCAATAAATAGGCTAAAGGACTGAACAGACACTTCTCAGAAGAGTATATATAATCAATCAGCAAATATATGAAAAAAAGTGTTCAACATCTCTAGCAATTAGAGAAATGCAAATCAAAACTATTCTAAAATTTCATCTCACTCCAGTCAGAATGGCAGCTATTCTGCATTCAAACAACAATAAGTGTTGGCGAGGATGTGGGAAAAAGGTACACTCATACACTGCTGGTGGGACTGCAAATTGGTGCAGCCAATATGGAAAGCAGTATGGTGATTCCTTGGAAATCTGGAAATGGAACCACCATTTGACCCAGCTATCTCTCTCCTTGGTCTATACCCAAAGGACTTAAAAACAACATACTACAGGGACATGGCCACATCAAAAACTCTTCCTTTGATCAGTATGAGGGTAGGGTTGGGGACCTTGAGCTGTTCTGGTGCCTCTTTTCTGATCGCAGATCTTCTCTTGGTGTCATTACCATCATGGCCAGGGACAGTAACTGGCAGGCATGGAGACAGATACACTTTTGCCTGAGTCCAGCACCTGTTTTTTTCCTAGGGCCAGTGGCAGAAGCCTGCAGCTACTGCTCCGCCATCTTGACCTTCAAGGAAATAGCAGTAGCTACTTTTCTGGCTCTCCCACAGAGTCCTTAAATAGCCAAATGGGATGCCTGCCACTAGAACAGAGAAGCACTGAGGAAAGGCAGGAAGAGAAGCTCACTTACATGTGGCGCATGGCATCCTCAAACAGAACCAGGTCCATCACTGTGTTGACTTCATTGTGGTTCTCCAGGGCTTCCACCAGAGTCTGGGTCAAGATTTCCCACGATTGTACAGGCATGTACTTGGGCTCACCAATACCATTGGCAAAGTGGCAATATATATTCAGGCTTCGGGTCTGTTCCACGGTCTCCTCAATATCCTGGTAGTGAGATAGGAACGAGGACCTTCCTTATTGACTCCCAATTCTGGTTCCACACAATAGAGTGGAGACATCTATTTATTTTCCTCCCTGCATACTTTTTGAAAATTAAGTATTAGTGCTACTTTCAATGCTTCCTCCCTCTTGAGATGCCCTTATAGAGTAGATGTTTTTCATTTACCAGCTCAGTGAAATCATGGATATGGTTCATCATTCCTTGTGGGCTGAGAATAGAAAATAGAAGGTATATTCCTCCTAATCCCAGGAAGAATGCTGCAATCAGAAGAATGGAGGAAGATACAGAGTGGATTTCTTCAAGCAAGGGTTATTTCACCAGTGTCGGGTGTAGGGATCAGGGCAGGATGGTCTCAATTCTCTACATTTATTCCAACAAGTCTAGCACCCTGATCAATGGCATTATCATAAAATATCCTTTCCTGTTTCTTGTGAGATTGCAAATCATAGTTTTCAAGTTCCAATTCCAGATGTTTTGTCCAGATGGTTCTCAGGAATCTGCTATTAGCTACCATTGGGTAATTGTTTTATTCATGGACATATAGATAATCTTAAAGAACTTAAAATAGAACCACTTATTTATAAAAACTTTCCTAAGCATTTATACTTACTGAGTATCAAATCATACCCACAGGATAAACATTATTATGGGAATAAATACCAGGTATAGTTTGATTAATTTAAAAGATATGGGCCGGGTGCAGTGGTGCATGCATGTAATCCCAGTGGCTCTTGGGAAGCTGAGACAGGAGGATCTTGAGTTCAAAGCTAGCCTCAGCAAAAGCAAGATGCTATGCAACTCAGTGAGACCCTGCCTCTAAATAAAATACAAAATAGGGCTGGGGATGTGGCTCAGTGGTTGAATGCCCTTGGGTTCAACCCCCGGTACCCCCCCACCCCAACAAAAAGATATGGACTCTATGTCTACTTACTACCAAATTACCCTATGAGTATTAAAGATATGACTAATTTTTTAAAAATATTATGTTAGAGGAAACAAAAAGAACTACTTACTTGTCAAAATCCAAATACCTGAGACTTCAGGTAAGAAGATAGGTTTTATATAAGGTAAGTCCTAGAATACATTTCCTAAGACACAAGTAGGAAGCTCCATGAGTGCAAATCTTTTATCCTAAAGTCCAGACTGGAAGCCCTAACTGTGAATCACCAGGTAACCAGCATGCTCTTCACCAGCAGGGGCACTGCTGAGGACATATCACTAAAGGAGTAGCCTTACAAGCACATGGGACAAGATCCTCCTAATGCAGGGAAAGTGAAGATGACAATAATACTTTAAGAGAAACCAGAACTGCTTCCTGAGCAGAGGAATAAAAGGCTAGAAAGAATTAAACATCAAAGAGTCATTGTACAGAATTCTGAAGGTGCTTCAGGACTGTAGAAAACCATTACACTGTGTTATAGAGTAACCATAAATGCTCCTGAATTTTGTATAACATGTAAATGCAAAGCAAGAGAGCTACTTTGGGTCGTTTTACAGTAAAGTAATGCAGGAATACATTGACCCAGTTTGAGAACAGACTCACATACTGGGGGTGAGTTCTGATGGCAGTCAATTTACACTGAGGATCTAGCAGAGAAGAAACAAAAGGTGAGTTTTGAAAAAGCCTGATCTACAAAGGTTCTTTGATGAACAAAACAAGTCTCCAATTTTATGATCAGAGCCATGCTGCACAGAAGGGAGAGAGAGAGAGAAAAAATCAACCAACACGGTGAATCAAAAACTCCTTAATAGCAACATGGTATCACACAGGGCTCTGAACCAGAGAACTTTAAGCTTTTGATGGTGGAAACAGGATTGTAGCACTTCTTGGGTGGGAATTTGGCAACTTTTCCTTGTTACTAATATCAGGATTTGGGGGAGCAAGGATGCTTCAGGCTGGCATTTCAAATGTTGGGGAAGGATAATGGCAGTAACAATTATATCTAAGTCTGTGATCAAAAGGAGGCACCTTCCTATACAAAAACCACTTAGGGAATTGGACTTCAAAAACTGAGTGCTGTTAAAGTGCTAGCTCAGACCAGCTTATGAAGACAATCCAGGCTTATCTGCAGAGCTAGCAATGAGTACATAAACTGGCTAATGCTGCAATGCTAAGAGGCGGGGCATCTAAGATGTGAGCACTCTGAACATCAGGACCCCTACAAACAATGACAGAAGTGAAGGAATTTAGAAACTCTAGCCTAGGAAATAGAAGACTCAAATACGTTATATAAAATTCTGACTGACAACTCAAAAGATGCCACAAAAATTGGGATGCACTGTCAATACCTTCAGAGGCAGATCCAGCATCTTATCAGGAAAAACGGTGCTAAAACAGAGTGAGTGCTATGGTTTAGATGTGGTGTGTCCCTCAAAAGTTCATGTGTTGGAAGCTTGGTCCCTGGTGTGGCTGTGTGAGAGGTAGTGGGACCTCTAAGAGGTGTGACTTAATAGGAGGTGATTAGATCACTGAGGAGGAGCTGCCCTCTGAAGGGACTGCTGCGGGTCTTATGGGATAAGTTATCAGTTCTTGCAAGAGTGGGTCGTATTAAAGACCAAATGTGACTCCTGAATATTTTTTTCATTTCCTGCCTCACCATAGTTCTTCTATACATGTTCCTGCCATAGTGCCATTCACTATGAATCTCTCACCAGAGGCTGAATTAATGGGGCCACTCAATCTTGGACATTCAGCCTCCAAAACTGTAATCTCAATGAACCTCTTTTCTTTACAAGTTACCCAGTCTCAGGTATTTTGTTATAGCAATAGGAAGCAGACTAACACAGTGAATATAAGAACTACATCATACAATTATACTCAAGTTTGATTATTTCTAAGTTCAAGAGAGGACAGATAAGCAGTATATGGAGAATATGGGTCTTTGGTCAACAGAAGTGTCAGTGTAATTGTGGAACAATTTTTAACACTGATAATTTGATATAATCTCTGATGGTGTTAATATACCAAATTCTCCCAAGGCATATCATCCTTTCTTTAAGAAAAAAATGGGCCATTCATTCTTTAAATAATTCCTTTAAATAATAGTTCAATGGAAAAATAATTTCAGAAGTTTATGAAGGGAAAATAAATTTTAGGGTCTACCACATTTGCAAAATAGTATGTGAGTTAGAATTATTCTAGATTTCTGAGTTTTAATGTGCCAAGTGCACTGTGAATTTCCAAAAGCGTGATATAACATGAAGGGCTTTCTTCACTCATGTCATGATGGACACCTTCTTTCCAATTGTTTAGCAGGGCACATTTTAAGATGTTGATCTTGCTTTGGGTCAGACCCCAGCTGGGTTGTGTGATGAAGTCAGGCACCACAATTTCAGAGGGATGATATCAAGTTTTTCTCTGTTTGTAACCAATACATATCAGACACAGCTAAAAGGATTAAGGTTCTTTGACCTGGAGAAGGGAAGACTCAGTATGGGAAGGTCAATGGTCCCAACATGTTTAGATGTTTGTCATGTCGACCTAAGACTAATGGGTGGGAGAATAGATTTGAAATCATTTTTACAATAAATTTTCCAAATGTTCCAATTTTCAAAATGGTTCCAAATGTTCCAATTGTCAGAATTATTCCCAAAGTCCAGTTAATAGCACTTCTGAAATGGCTTCCATGGGAGAGGAGATAGTATGTTCTTGGGATGCTGGAATGTCATGTGGGATGACCAGCATGGGAGCACTTGGGTCAGCTGATCACTGTGGACCTCTCGGCACTGAGATCTGCAATGAGTTTATGTCTATTCTTACCCCTCCATTTTTCACCTGGACAAAACAGTGATAGAATTTATTTCTTTAACCTAATCTCTGACCTTTTCTTAGTTAATGAACTGGATTGTGTCATTTGGGCGACCATGTGCATATTATTATTAATTTAAATGTAAAACAAATCCACAGGGAAATACTTACATCAAAAATTTTCTTGAGTACTTCTATCTGGATTTTATCAAAAAGATCAAAGTCCTTTTCTTCTACCATCTTATCCCGATAAACCCGATTGGATTCATGCAGATAGAGCTTCACTAAGTCCTGTGTGGACTTTATACATTCCACTGAAGAAAAAAGAATGCCCTTCAAGAAGAACAGACAAAATAACATTAATAGCAATTCAGAAGTACAATAGCTAAAAGAACTTTCTGGAACATTTTGTTCAAACTGGAATGATGCCTGAAATTATCTCACTAATGAGTGTATCATAAAGTGTGGGTGTGTGTGTGTGTGTGGGGGGAGACCAAGTGTTGGAGGCAGACAGATCTGACCTCAAATATTGTCACAACCATATAGCAACTATGTGGGCAAGGCATGTGACATCTCTGAGCCTTAATTTGCTCACTTTTCAAACCAAAATAGCAATATTGACTTTCTGGAGTTGTTGAAATAATTCAAATTAATGTGCCTAGGATGATGGATCTCACTCCATAAATTGGAATTATGGTTTTCTGCTCATTATTTTTAAAAATGCTGCAACAGCTATAATTTTTCGAAGCCGGTTATGTGACAGACGTTGGACTAGACGTTTTCCAAGACAAAGCTCATTTAATCTTCATAATGATGTTATAAAATAATTTTTTACTGCATGTATCTTGTATACTGGGGAGACTGGGATTTAGAAATATGGAAAAAACATGCCCAGTATCACAGAATAAGTTATAAGTTGCCTTCCTTCAAAGCCACAACGTTTAACATTAGGTCTTCCTTAGGGTCTATAATTTTGACTACTACTTTTCAGATGACCACAATGAGGTCAGAGTGGTTTCTCACTATATTTCAATTCTACAAGTGCCATTTTGAAAACTGATTGATGTCATGATTGACCAGGTAAAATCAGAACAACGAGAAAAGACTGCAATAGATGTGGCAAACATTGGGAGATCCGTAATTGATTTAGTCATCCCTATACCATTCCCTTTCCTATATGTTACAGTGATTGTTCCAAATATTTACTTTTCTTTTCAAATTCCTCTGTCACCTCACTCTGCTACCCTTATCCCAAATCCTAGTATTTATTTTCATTGGAGAAATGGAGACCACCAGCCCCTAACAACCCAAAAAAATCCTCTCACTTCAGACTCATCTCTGTGTTTTCTCTCATTGATTTCTTTCTTGTCTTGGAATAAATGAGGGTCATTTATTGGTTCCTTATCATTGACAGAATGCTGTTCAGACTCATCTGCAAGGCATAAATATCTGGTCACAATGTGATCACTGATCTGCTTCCTCATGATCACTCTTACCGTTACTTCCTTTAAAATCTAGATATCACATTGAAAACTCAAATTGTTTTCTGATTCTGTATTCTTTCTGCACCTCCTCCACTTCTTCTTTGCTTTGCTTTCTGTGCTCAAGATCTAGTTCAATTGGTCCCTCTTTGTTGAAGTCTTCTAAGACATCTCCTTTCCTGCCCAGTGACATTCCTTCTGATGCGCCCCACAGAGCCCTTTATATATAAATCTCCAGTCAGGAAAAATTATTATTTTCTCAAATTATTATTTTTTTTTCTTTCCCAAATTTGCTTCTCATGGCTCATGGAAAGTGTTTCAAAGACAGGGAAGTTGACAGACTTCATTTTGGTGATGGTTGATTTTTATTATTGTACTACTGTTCTCTAGCATGGTGCCTGATGTATAGTAGATTCTTAATGAATTCTTATTGAAAAAGTTTGTAGCTGGATATTAAATCCTTCAAACACTGTAATACAGCATAGAAAGAACCTCTATCAAAATTTCTGTTTTTTGGAAGAATGAAATTATGGCAGTTGCTGGTAAACAGATGGAACTGGAGATAATCATTGCTAATAAGTCAATCCCAAAAAATCCAAACGCTGGATGTTCTCTCTGATAATGTGGATGCTGACTCACAATAGGTTGTGGGGAGGGAGGAGTGAAGGTTTACCAAATTGGACAAGGGGGAATCAGGGTGGAGAGATGGGAATGGTAAAGCCAGTAGAATAAATGGTCATGACTTTCCTATGTCCATATATGAATATACGACCATAGTAACTCCACATCATGTACAACCACAAGAATGGGAAATTATATTCCAAGTATGTATGATATGTCAAAATACATTCTACTGTCATGTAAAACTAAAAAGAACAAATGAAAACAATGTTTACTGCAGCTCAATTCATAGCTCAACTATGGAACCAATCTAGTGCCCTTCAGCAGATGAATGAATAAAGAAAATGTGGTACATATACCCCCAATCGAATATTACTCAGCCATAAGGAAGAATAAAATGATAGCATTTGCTGGTAAATGGATGGAACTGGAGACTATCATGCTAAGTGAAATGAGCCAATGCCTTCAAACCAAAGGCCGAATGTTCTTTCTGATTTCTGGATGCTGACTCACAATAAGTGGGTGGAGGTGGGCTGCGAGGGAGAAGGGGAAGTTCACTGGATGAGGCAGGGTGGAGTGGGGAGAAGGTAGGGAGGACAGGAGTGGGAAAGACAGTAGAATGGTAGGAGATAAGACCAAATGAGTAAAAAACAAAAGAAAACCCTGACTCAGAAGATCTAGCTATTGAAATGAACAGACCCAAGCTGTAATAAAACTATGATTAATATGGCAACCATTAAATGAAAAAGAAAAGGATATATAATATCCTAAAAGAGGGAAAAATAAAATAATAAAAAAACATATTATTAGTTGAGTGGAACATAATAATTAAGAGGAAAGGAAAAAGAATAGGTAGAATATATTTAGAACAAATAGCATAAGTAATTTAATCCCAAATACATTATCATAAAAATAACAATGAATTAAACAGTATAATTAAAAGATAAAAGGCTGGATTAAAAAAAAACTACCATATCCTGCTTAGGTTTATTCTTAAATATAAAAATATAGACAAGCTGAGCATAAAAAGTGAAAACAGTGTACAGTTGGTCTTCTGTAACCATGCGTTCTGCGTCCATGGATTCAAGTAACCATGAGTCAAGAATATTCAGAAAAGCTAGAGAGAAGAAATTAGAATGAATACCAGTGGAGCAGAGGAAGAGAATCAAGGAAAGGGAGGAAGGAAGAGAAAGGGGAGGCACTGGGGAATGAAACTGACTAAATTATAGTACATGTGTAAATATATCACCATGAATCCCACTTATATGTATAATTATAATGTGTGAATACAAATTAATTTAAAATATTCAGAAAAAATTCTACCTGTACTGAAAAGAATGAACTTTTGGGGGGGTTCCTTTTCCCCTAAATAATAGAGTACAGTAACTATCTACACAGCATTGACATTGTAATTTAAAGTATATGGGAAGCTGTGTACTTTATATCAAATACTACACTATTTTAAATTTAAAAAATTGAGCATCTGTAGATTTTGGTATATGTGAGGGGTCCTGCAACCAATCCCCCATGATACTAAGGGGTTACTCTTATGAAGATACTGACTAAAAGAGAATATGGAGTAGTCCTACTTATACTATACAAAGTTGAGTTTAAAGCAAGGATCACTTTTAGAGATAAGGAAGTACATTTAATAAATAAGAAAAAAAGTCAGGAAGATATACTAATTACAAATATAGCCCATTAATAAATTATATCAAGACTCATTATAAAATAAAAAAGATATATTAAGTTATGCATCTAATAATATAGCTTCAACGTACAAGAAGGTTTAAATAACAGAAATAAAAGAAAAAATAGACATGTCCACAATCACAGTGGGAGATTTTAACATGCCTTCTTAAAAAATATACAAAAAAAAAGCACACAAAAAATCTTAAATACATAGAAAATTTAAATAACATGGTTTACAATCTTGTCCTAATTAACATGTTGGGGAAACTACACTAAACATCTTAGAATGCTTTTCTTTTTTGGACTAGAGATTGAATCCAGGGGCACCTAACTACTGAGCCACATCCCAAGCCCTTTTTATTTTATTTTTTATTTTGAGGTAGGGTCTCACTAAGTTACTAAGGGCTTCTCTAACTTGCTGAGGCTGGCCTTGAACTTTCCATCCTCCTGCCTCAGTTTCCGGAGCCACTGGGATTACAGGCATGGGCCACCTTGCCTGGGTAGCATACATTTGTTAATGTGCATGTTTATTATATTTTGAATGACAGCAAATCCCAACACATTTAAAAAGAACAAAAATCATATAAAATATTTTTTTTCTGAGAACAGTGGAATTAAGCTAGATATTAAAGGAAAGATAACTAGAAAACATTTACAGTTTTGGAAATAAAGCAATATGCTTCTAAACATTCCATGGATCAAACAAAAAAGAAAACATTAAGGTGGAAATTAAGAAATATTATGAACTGAAGATAATAAAAATACAGCATATAAAAGCTGTTATGAGATGGCTGATGGTATAATTGGAGATAAATTTAGAGCCTTAAAAGTGGGTGTTTTAGAAAAGACAAAAGCTGACAACTAATGATATCAGTAGCCATGTCAAGAAGTTAGAAAAAGAACAAACTAAGCCCAAATCCAGAATTAAAAAGAAAAAAGTAAACATTAATAATATTAAAAACAGTTATCAAATTGAGACAGTCAAGAAATTAAATAGTAATATTGTTATAATTTTTGAGTTTTTTTTAAGAGTAGCAAAAAATTGACAGCTCCCTTGAAAGGGTGACAGAAAAGAAAAAGAGAGAGGGCACATGTAATTGGTAACCAGAATAAGAAAAAGGGCATAATGTCTGATGCAATAGACATTTAAAAGATAATACAAGCAATTAAAAACAAGCTAATGGCAATAAATTAGAAGTTGTTGAGAATCTGATGTCTTACCATGACTGACACCTGAAGAAACAGAAAATCTGAATAGTTTTATATGTATTAAGGAAATTGAATTCATAATTTAAACCTTCCATAAGGTGGTTTCACTAGGAAATTCTTTCAATATTTAAGGAAGACACAATATGATGTTTTACCAAATCTCCTAGAGAGAAGAAAAAAAAAAAGGAGATGCTTGCCAAAATATTTTATGAGGACTTTATTACTTTAGAATATTAGAGAAAGGAAAGTGAAAAGACAATCTCATATATATAATTGAAAATTTATAGGAAAATTTAGCAAATGGAATCCAGGAAGATATTTAAAGGACAACGTGTAATTACCCACTTGAGTTGATTCTAGGAATGCAAAGTTGATCTAACACTTAAAAATAATCTGTGTAATTTATCATATAACCAGGATAAATGAGAAACATGATTTGAGTATTCCGACTGATGCATGAAAGACCACTTAAGTTTCCACACACATGTGTGATTAAAACTTTTAGTAAATTACAGGAAGTTTTCTTAATCTGATGAAGGGCATCCACAAAGACCTACAGTATCTATCATATTTAATGACAGGCTATTAAGATCTTTTCCCTCTAAAATTTGAAACGTGACAAGATATCACTCTTCCTACTTCTCTTCAACATTGTATTGACAGCTGGTGGCCAACAAATAGGACAAGAAAAAGAAATTAAAAGATTTCAGGATTAGAAAGAAAGAAAAAAAAATTGTTACTTTTAAACTGACACCATGATTGAAAATATAAGTACAAACATAATATTGAACAAAGATACAAAGGGACATTCACTAACATTCTATTTGTTTTAAGTTCAAAAATAGGTCAAAATGACATATTGTGTTAAAAGTCTAGACTGAATTGAGGAGAAAGAGGAAAGAGTAAATAGAAGGAAGGAAGCAAAAAAGGTACTTTGGAGATGCTGGAATGTTCTAAAATGTGGTCCAAGTCATGGTTACGTAGGTGTAACCTGGAATTTCTTTATGGAAGGTTTAAATTATGAATTCAAATAGGTGTGATCACTTGGTGATAATTAACCAAGATGGATGCTTATGGCTTGTGTGCTTTTCTGTCTGTATGCCATAATGTAATGAAAGTTTATTAAAAGAAAAAGAAATTCCATTATCTCCCTTTGGCTACACCCATGTGTTTATCTTAGCCTCTTTCTCCTTCTCATCTCTTCTGGGTATCAATCATATATAAAATGTGGAAGTCAGGAAAAAATCACCAACCAGAAACTCTGACTTCTGGGATTTTTGTGTTTGACAGTAAGGCAAGCTATCAGCTGATCTTTATAACCCCTGTTACCGTCAAACCGTCAGGAAGATAATTAAGGGCTGAGTAAATGTGAGCCTGTTAGGTACAAATTGTGCACCATCTCTGATGTGTGGCCCTGAGATGGGAACAGTGGTTAATGATTTCTGCTACTCACAGTCCTGCTCAATTCCGTTGTGATTTGTTGTAAGGGAAGCGCAGAGAAGCACTTATTATTGCGACTTGGATCTCTAGACAGGGCCTGTCTCCTAACAGACATTTGACCATCCCCTTCATCTCTTCCATCAGGCCTCAGACAAGCAGTCAGGAAGGAGGTGGTAAAGACAGAGGGAGGCTGTGGTCAAGCTCTGAGCTTGAAACTCCCCTCTGGAGGACGAGGATGGGGGACTGTGAGGCTGAGAGTGTGATGTCCTCTCCTATGCTGTGGCAGGAGGTTGACAGCTGGCAGGCTGCAAAGAGGCCAGGCTGGGATCCAGAGCCCAGGGGGTTGCCACTCAAGCTGCCTGAATCAGACAAAGACACAGGCCAGGGGAAACAAGATATCCACCCGGATATCTCTGCTTTCTGGTTTCTCCTTGACATTGTACCAGTTACCATGAAAACAAAGTTGGAATAGCTGGTCTTTCTTCAGGAAGCCTTTCATCACCCCAAATTACCTGGATGGAAGGGCTGAACATTCTAGTTGTGGCTATCAATGCTGCTGCTTGACAGTTATATGATCATGCTCAAGGGACTTGATTGCCTGTGTCACAGTTTTGTCATCTCTAAATTAGAAATACAGTCCTTCTTCTGTATCCAGGGGAGGCTGGTTCCAGGACCCCCACAGATACCAAAATCCATGGATATTCAGTTCATTTATGGAAAATAGAATAATGTTGTATATAACTTAATTTAAATCATCTCTAGATTGCCTAATATGATGTCAATGCTACGTGAATAGTTGCTGTTCTCTATTGTTTAGGGAATAGTGATAAGAAGAAAATACTTTCTATTTTGTACCATTTTCCTTCCCAAGCATACTGGAATCATTTATATGACCTTATCTCTGAGATGCTGAGCCTTCTTCAACCTAAAGGAACCAACTTAGTAAATACATGCTCTTTTCTGAGGCATATTGAAGTTCCAAATAAAACTCTGTTTTGTTGAGGTCGTCCTCACAGAGGCCCAGGTGCTGTATATCCGTCTATGTTCAGGATTCCACATAAACTGTGTCCTTGCCTAAAATCTTGGCATTTGCCATTTATTTTATTGATAATGGGAGACTCTGGAGCATCCCTAAGACTCTTAGAGCGTCTCGAAGCAGGTGAACTCACCTGGAAGATGTTGGCAAAATCCCGGAGGTTAAAGATGTAGTGGAATTTGATCGCTGTGGGCAGGAACGTGGTGGCGATTTTCTGGTGGAAGGTGAGGGCCAGGTTAATCAGCTGGGGGATGGACTTCTGCAGGAAGGCTGGGAAGTGTCCAAGCTTCAGATGCTGTGTCAGGATGGTGCTATAGATGGAGGAGAGGGCATCTGCTCCCGGGAAGGAGAGGACAAACACGCTGAAGTGACGCTGATAGGAAGCAAAGACATGAGGTGGAGGCCGTGAGCTGGACAGGCTTGATCACAGAATCAAAATCACCACTTCGGGGAGGGCGGGGGCTGGGGCTGGGGCTCAGTGGCAGAGCGCTTGCCTAGCACACATGAGGCCCTGGGTTCGATCCTCAGCACCATATAATAAAAATAAAGGTACTGTGTCCATCTACAACTAAAAATAAATAAATAAAAAATCACCACTTCCAGACTAGGAAAAAATAATGGAGAATTCGTAAAAGCACTCAAAATGCTACATCTTGGTCACGTATTTCACAAGACCCCCAAATTGAGGTTGAATGTAAAATGATTGGGGGAATCATTGGCTGTGGATCTTTGATCAAAGATGGGTACATGGGGGTAACAGGAAAACAGAGTCCAAATCTGAATGTGATTCAAAGTGTCTATATGACCTGGGGTGAGTCATTTCATCCCTCTGAAGTTCCCCCATCTCAGGAACGAGGGAGTCGAATCAAATGAACCCCATGACCTCTTCTATCTCTAAAAGCTTTGTGACCCTGGGTCTAGGAGTTTCCCTATCCCACTAGAAATGCATGTTGGCGTCCTGATTAACCGTTTTGAGAGGCTGGACAGTAATCCCTTCTTATCAAGTGACGTGAGTCCTGATAAGGTGGTGTTAGGACCACGTACCACTTTACTTGGCGGCACCCTACCTGAAGCCGTGGGTTGATGGTGAAGCTGCCGGCCGTAGGATTCATGCAGGAGACATACTGTACATTCATGACCTCCTTCAGGGACAGCTTGCTCCGATCGTACCTGGAAGATTCAGAAAATTCCAGTGAGGGTTGTGGGAGGGCCTATGCAGGTGAGCATTGCAAGGAGTTAAGTAGGATGTACCCTATCATCCATACGCTTGGGTAGAAAAACAAACAAAACCCAGATCCCGTGATGGACATGGAGACGAGATAAGCGCCTAACACAAATTTCTGAGAATCTCTCTAGAAATCATATAGAAAAAAAAAAAAAAGAGATAATAGGACTGGGCTAAGAGAGACGAGGCAAATCAGGGGCATGTGGTAGCCCAGAGGGCAAAGGAAACCCGTATTTCCAAAAGGAGAGAGTGGTTATCTACACCAAGTGCAGAGAGAGTAAGAAAGACAGAACTCCAAAAGGGTTGCTCTGGCTTTGAAAAAAAAAATGCAGTGAGTGGTTCAGCAAGAAAGGCTCAGTAAAGTAGAGGGAACAGAAATCAGATAATGTGGGTTAAGGGGTGAGTGGGGAAATAGGAAGTAGGAACAGACGAGAGAAGTTGGTTATGCAGAGGGAGAGAGAATGGTAATCGAGTGTGAGGATTGCTTTTTTTTTTTTTTTACAACATAGTAGAAGAAATTTGTGCAAGTTCAGATGACATGAAGGAATGAAGGAGCCTGCAAAGAGATAGGAAGACTAGTTGAGGAAGCGAGGATTTGGGGAGTGGGAGACAGCAGAGCCACGATGCTGTGGCTAGTTTAGCCTTAGGTAAGAGGGAACAGGAGGGCAGAGCACAGGATGCAGGAAGATGCAGTAAGTTGAACAGATGTGGAAATAAGAAATGGAGTTAGTCTCAGTGCTGAGAGGGCCACATCACCCACTGAGGTGGAGTAGGAAGGTGGAGGTGTGAAAGTTGGAGATGGTGTGAAACAGGTATTTCTGAGAGACACAGGTAAGACAATATAGTAGCATTTCCAGGAAGCTCCTACTTCCTCTTTAAGATTTGTGATCATGAATCTAAAGTAAAACTAGTTATCTTAACTACCTCCCCACCAACTTCGGGAAAGCCTCAGAAGAATGCAACTTTTGAAATGAGTCTTTTCCTTTCTTTTTCATTTTAAGTTATCCCTTGGGCTTATTTTTAAAACATTTTATTAACACATATTAATTATTCATATAAATGGGATTCAGTGTGATATTTCCAGATGTGCATACAGCAGGCACTGATAAAAACCAACCTCTTGCCAGGTGTGGTGACGCATGCCTATAATCCCAGTGGCTTGGGACACTGAGGCAGGAACATGGAGGGTTCAAAGCCAGCCTCAGCAATTTAGCAAGGTCTTAAGCAAGTTAGCAAGATCTTGTCTCAAAAACTAAAGAGGCATGGGGGTGTGGCTCAGTGGTTAAGTGCTCCTGAGTTCAATTTCTAGTATTAAAAAAAAAAAAAAGAAAGAAAAGAAAAGAAAAGAAAGAAAGAAAAAATTCAACCTCCATTTCCCCATCTTTTGCTCCCCCAAGACAAGCACCCTTTGCAATGTCTAGCTATTACTGAGATGAGTTTTAAAGAAATAACAGGTTTCTTTCTTGGATGAGAGAATAGTACATCCTCTGGCCTAATTTTCACCTGGTCCTAAGTGTCCTTGTTTGAAAGAGTACTCCAGAGGAATAGAGAATTCTATAAGGAGTGTGGGGGTTGACCCATGAGACTCTCATCTGGCCCCAGAACGGAACTGAGATTTGCTATTTCAGCACAAGAGTGAGTGGCCCCCAGGTTGGCCTCACGTTTTGCCCCCCCCCCCACCGCCTGTCCTCTTACCAGTGCCCGTAATCTAGATGCTGCCTGATGACAGTGTGGGGCTGCACTGTCCCATAGGTGTCCACCTCAGGCATGTTCATGTCATCGATGAAATAGACAAGCTTCTTGTTGCCCGGAGGGCCATAATTCCTGCCAGCCTTCTTTTCTAGAGGTTTCTCCAGGACAGCTGAGGAGAGATGCAGTGAGAGAGAAGGAGGATCAAGCCTCAGAGGCCACTACTGAGACAGCACAAAGATTGAGAATGAGACATGGCCGTTGCACGTATAGGATGCATGTGTGTTCAGACACCCACACCCACACCTGCTGGTACTAGGTTCAGGCTTTCCACAGGACCAGGAAGTGAAGTGGAAATTACTAGGCAGGGATGATGACGACACCTACCAGGCGTTGAACGTCTTTCTATACAAGTGCTGAGCTAGGTTTCAACCAATACTTATTATCTCATTTAATTCTTATGCATGACATTAAATTATCCCATTTCAGAAGAACTAAGCAATGCTTCTAAGAGGGGACCCTGGATACAAACCAGAACAGTTAAACTTCAAAGTTCCTGCTTCTCTCTGGCTTAATATTTTCATTTTTTTTTTGAGATTAGGAATTGAAGATACCCTTATAGTCCCAAGGCCAGGTACCCCAGGAAATCTTCAAATAACTGGATCCTGAGTAGACCTGTTCTTTCCACCCAAAGTAGCAAAGGGGATCCTATGCCAGGATTAGATCTAGCCCCTTCCACCACGAGGCTGTTAAGAGAGGAACCGTTGGCTCTTTTGCCAACAGTTTTGCAGAGAGTTCACCCAGTGGTTTCCCAATGATTTTCAGAGAATTTCTTGGATGCCTCCAGTGTCATGAACAGCCCCCTCCCCTGCCCTCAGCATTCTGGGCCCCTGTCATGTGCCTTTCTGGAGTCTAAGTGAGGAGACTTTCTTTTGGACTTGTTTCTTCAATTATCAAACCAAAGGGAAGGAATCAGCACAGTTTCCAGCCTGACCAGACTTGTTTAGAACAAACTAAAGTAATAGGGTGGAGATAGATATCTTTTTTTTTTCAGTGACACAATTAAATATTTATGGATTGAAAGAACCAACACTTTTTATTACAGCTGGAAGCTCTAGGAACCGTCTGATTTCTTCTCTTGAAAAACAAGTTTGTAAACAAGGAGAGAGTGTCAATAGACATAGGAAGGTGACAGATAGAAAGACAAGTTCCTTCAAGAAGCTTGAATATTCTAATTTCCTGGTCCTGTGTTCAATTAAGTGTTGCAAATAAGAATTAAATTTAAATTTAATTAGCATTCAATTAACATACGCTATCAACCAATTAATCACCCAACACCTTTGTACCCCCTAAAGATATAACAATCATATATGAGATCTGTCAAAATAAAATGTAATTAATGGGCTGCCAAGGATATGCTTTGGGGAACAGTCCGGTGAATAGGAAATTCTCAACTTAGGAAGGCTCACTTTCTCCTCCTCCCAAGGCAATGATATTCAAATCAAGCCCTGGAATTAAGCACACCCTGTAATTTTGGTTGATTAAGCTCTTAATGCATCGAAAGAATTGTTCAGGAGAAAAAAAAAATGGGTCATTTAGCAAGAAGTGGCCTTGGAGTGCACGGGATTATCTCAAACGGATGATGGGACGTTCTCCAGAGAAACCTAGGAAAGGCGGACACAGTTGTGATACCTTTTTCACCAAGTCTGCTCTGCATCGTGTCTGAGATGGAATGACATGATATGTTCTTTCTCCAGCTGCAACTGGAGGAGTAGGGACAGTTTAAGTTGAGAAAAAGTTTTGAGGTTGAAGGCCTGAGGTAAGAAGCAACGTGACCTTCTTACTGCATTTCTGGCTGAATTCTGATCATCACAAACAAGTCTGGAGACCCCAGTTTATACCCAGGCCCTCAGTTCACATGTATGTTCTTAGGAAATTTCTCCTTGAGACCTGTATGGAATGACTGAGTTCAGCCTGTGGCCACTTGAAGCAGTGCCCTCTGCCCCACCAGGGTCTGTGATTTTTTCATGCCGTTCCCCAGGCTCCCATGTGAAAAGCAATTGAATTTCCAAAGTGGATTCTCCTTTACCTCATGTCACCTTCTCTGTGGCTATCGTCCTGTCTATCGGCTCTCACCTGATAGCTGTGACATCCTCCCCAATGATCTCCCTGCCTTTCCTCTGGACTCCTTGATTCACTGTATCCTCAAAGCTGCAGATGGGGTACCTTCATGAAGTATGGGCCAGATGGTGCCAGGCTCCTACTTAAGGATCTCCATGACACCTCATCTCAGTTGGAGAGAAAAGCCAGTCTGGTTATTTCTGTGTTTAAAACTTGCTTCTCTCACAATACCAGACCTTAAATTATACTACAGGGCTGTACTAACCAAAAATTCATGGTATTGGCATCAAAACCGACGTGAAGACCAGTGGAACAGAACAGAAGAAATAGAGACAAACCAACATGAATACAGTTATCTCATCCTAGACAAAGGTACCATAAACAAACACACATCAGAGAAAAGATAGCTTCTTCAACAAATGGTGCTGGGAAAACTGGAAATCCATATGTAGCAAAGTGAAATGAGACCCCTATCTCTCACCATGCACAAAACTCAACTCAAGGTGAATCAAGGACCAAGACATTAGACCAGAGACCCTGTGCCTACTAGAAGTAAAAGTAGGACCAAATCTCCATCATGTCAGCTCAGGAACTGACTTCCTCAACAAGACTCCTAAAATACAAAAAGTAAAATCAAGAGTTAGTAAATAGGACTTATAAACTAAAAGCTTCTTCACAGCAAAGAAAACAATCAAGAACATGAACAGAGAGCCTACAGAATGGGAGAAAATCTTTACCCCCTGCACCTCAGATAGAGCATTAATCTCCAGGATACATAAAGAACTCAGAAAAACTTAACACTCCAAACTCAAATGACCCAATCAATAAACAGGCAATGGCACCGAACAAATACGAATGATCAAAATATATATGTAAAAAATATGTTCAACATCTCTAGCAATTAGATAAATGCAAATTAAACTACACTGAGATTTCGTCTCTAGTGAGAATGGCAATTATCACAAATACAAGCAAGAATAAATGTTGGCAAGGATGTGGAGAAAAAGGCACACTCCTATATTGCTGGTGGGATTGCAAATTTGTGCAACCACTCTGGAAAGCAGTATGGAGATTCCTTAGAAAACTTGGAATGGAACTACCATTTGACCCAGTTATCCCGCTCCTTGGTATATACCCAAAGGTCTTAAAAGAAGCATACTATAGTGACACAGCCACATCAATGTTCATAGCATCTCAATTCTCAATAGCTAAATTATGGAACCAACCTAGATACCCTTCAACAGATGAATGGATACACAATGGAATACTACTCAGCTACAAAGAACAATGAAATGATGGTATTTTTCCAGTAAATGGATGGAAATGGAGATTATTGTGCTAAGTGAAATAAGCCAATCCCCCAAAAACCAAAGGCAGAATGTTCTTTCTGATATGTGGATGCTGACTCACAATGGCGGGGGAGAAGAAGGAGTAGCGATTCACAGAATTGGATAGGTGGAGGGGATGGGAATGGGAAAAACAGCAGAATGAATCAGACATAACTTTCCCGTGCTCACATATGAATACACAACCATTGTAACTCCACATCATGTGCAACCACAAGAATGGGAAGTTATACTCCATGTATGCATGATACGTCAAAATACATTCTACTGTCATGCATAAATTAAAAGAACAAATAAAAAATTTACAAAAACAATAAAACTTTCTTTTCTTTTTCTCTCCTATTGCTCCAGCCAGCCTGCTCCTGATGCACTCATTGATTCACTGCCCCAGGGCCTTTCCTCTGATGGTTTTCTCCTGCCCGGGATCCTCTTCTTCCAAATGCCAGCACGGTTTGCTCCTTCACTTACTTATTCAAATGCTCCCCTCCTTTTTTTTTTTTTTCTGCTAAGACTTTCCTGGTACTCTATCTAAAAATCAACTCCCACCTCTCCCGGGCCCCTGCTTTGATTTCTTCATAACATCACCGATTAATATCTTATACCTTTTATTTATCTTTATCATCTCACCAACCTCCTCCATACTAGAACTGAAACTCCATGAGGACAGGGATTATTCTTTTTTTTTCCCTCCATATCTTGACCTCCAGAACTTAGAAAGTATCTGACACAGAATAGAATGCTCAGAAATGAGTTGGTAAATTAGGGAATGAATGAATGCATTTCATTGTTAAAACAAGCCCCATGAGATAGGCAAAGAAAGTCATTATTTCTCTATTGCAATGAAGAATGGCTTTAGTTAGTTGCTGTGACCAAAAGACCTCACAAGAACAACTTAGAGGAGGAAAGGTTTGCGGTGGCTCCTAGTGCAGTTCACAGTTAGCTGACTTCAGAGCTTTGGGCTTCAGTGAGGCAGAACATCATGGCAGAAGAGAAGCAGCTCAGGACATGGCAATGAGCAAGCCAAGAGAGAGATATCTGCTGACCATGGACAAAATATAAACCCCAAAGGCATGCCCCCAGTGACCTACTTTCTTCAGCCATAAACAACCTGCTTACATGTACCACCCAGTTAATCCATATCAGTGGGTTAATCCACTGATTAGATTACAGCTCTCATAAACTAGTTATTTAATCTCTAAATATTCTTGCATTGTATCACACATGAGCTTTTGAGGGACATCCCATATCTAAACCATAACAAGAACATAGAGGCTAAGGCAGGTTCAATACCTTGCTGGAATAGAATCCAAGTGTTTAGATACTGATTCTAATGTGTCTTCATCTCACTGGGCAGGAGAGCCCACGTAAACCCTCATGTCCCAACATTCTCCAAGCTGTTCCTGACCATTCTGGTCTCACTGGTTCCCTGCCTGTGAACTTGAGATCAGTTCATTCATTCATTCATGCATCACTACTAGGGACCCATCTGTAGTAAGTACTGGACATATGCTAAACCACGAACCCCTCAAACAGCCCCATGATATATTTTCATTACCTCTGAAACGTCTCTTAGGAAATGAGAAATGAGGTTTAGAGAAATTAAGGGATTTTATTCAAGGTCAAACTACCAAGTGACAAAACTTGGATTTTAAGCCAAGTTGGCCTGGCTGTGGGACTTCACGAACCACGATTGCAAATCACTTCTTAAACATTAATTACTGCAATATGGCTTTTGCCCTTGAGAAATTCTCAGTTTAGTTAATTCATTGCACATTTTTTATAGATATCATTAATAATTAATCATGTCTTTTTTTGCAAAGCAGGATTTGTGTACATTATTATAATGCACAAATAGAATGCTTCAAACTATTTTCCTTTCATATTATCTAATTCTTCATGTGTTAAGACATTTCAGTCATATTGCAAGGGCTTTGTATTTATTCTTTTAAAAATAGTATACTTTGCATGATTATAAAATTTATACATATTCATTTAAGAGAGATTAGGAAGCATAGAAGAATCACAATGATGAAAGTAACAACTGACCATAATTCTGTCACCTAGCAGTTAGCATTATTTTCAATGTTTTGGTGTATTTCATTCTAGTTGCTTTTTTCTGTTAGATTTTTTTCCTCTACAAAACAGAATTAAACTGAATATACTGCTTGTATATGTTTTTTATTTTTATTTAATATATTTTAAACCTTTTTATATTATAATAAATACCCTCTTAAAACACAATTTTGTCACATTGTGTTTCAAAATTTGGATGCATCAAAATGTATGAAATTATTTCTCTATTGTCTGAAATGTGTGTTTTCAATTTTATTTTACTTTGAACCCCCTACAATTTCAAGCAGAAAGTCTTGCTCACTAGACGATAAATCATGGATAATTTAACTTTGGTGTGTGTGATCTTCTTTTTGGAAGACATTCAGTGACAAGAGAGTGATCTATCTGTAATAATGTAAAATCTTACTTTGAAGCTGAGAATTTGATTATATCTTATAGAGTACTGTCTGGCCTTAGCTTTTAATGGACAGGTTACAGAGATTTATTTTATATACAGTTCCAGACATCTGAGCTCTTCTCTAATTAGTGTAATTAAGCACTCAAATATTTGTTGAACTAATAATTCAAATCACAGTTGGATGGCAAGATAATTTAGGATGAGCCCTTTCCCCTTACAACTAAACCATAAGCCCATGAATGCCTTAACCAAATTCTTTGTTTCTCCTTTTCTGTTGCTAAACTATTCTGTTTGTAGATCTTTGCAAATTCTATTATTTTAAAAATACTATTTACATGTTCACAAAGAATGAGGAGAGATTAAAGTATCTGAAGAGACATAAAACAGGCCAATTAAAGACAAAAAAGGGATTGCAAAATAACATGGAATGAGAGGAAATTTATTTGCACCAGTAATCCAGGATGACATACTGATTGTAACCACATAAACATTTATCTCACATTTTCCTTTATGAACTGCTTATTGAAAGTCAGAACTAAATTCGTGTTTAATTACAGTAACCATGTCGTCCTGGATTGCTGCTGTAAATCATATTTTATATATATATATATATATATATATATATATATATATATATATATATATTTTTTTTTTTTTTTTTTTTCTAGGCACTAAATTCTAGAAGGCATATATCATGGATACTCACAGTATCAACTGAGATTTTACAGAAGTTATAATGTAAAAGGACTTTGGATCATAGTCACCCTCAATGAAACCCAAGGGTGGGCCACTGAACTGTAACTCAGTGAAAGGAATAAAAACACTGTAATTGGGTTTGTGGACTTCAGGGAAGCTGGTGGACTGGGGGATGCATACAAATCTCTGCCTCTCTCAACTGGAGATATCATTGTTATTAATCTGTGGTTTGTACATGTGTTGGAGAGTAGTCAATCCAAGGCTTTTAATGAGTCAAAAATCGAGTTTTTCAATAATGATTTGTTATAAACATTTGCTGTCAAAGAGCAAGATGGCCATGTGTCTACACACCAGATGTGCAGAAGCAAGGTTGGCATTCTATTTTGGAAGGGAAGAGGAATACCTTACAGCCTTATAAAAACAGAAGGTCCATTTAGCTTGATGGAGTAAGACAGCTTTGCTATTAACTCACAGGGTATCTCTAAGGGAAGCCAGGGAACACCTTTAAGCCTCATTTGTTCATCTTGTAAAAACGACAAGTATCATCAGATCCAGTGATGGACAGAATGCCGAGCCTCATTCTCTCTGATCACTTTTCATCTGGGGCGCTCATGTGACACAGTTGAACAGTAAGACACAGGTGTAAATCTATGAAGTTCCTGGAGAGATATCATTTCTTGTCAGGCACATTATTTTTCCTCTTTATTCCCCCCCCCCCCGCCCCCCGGCATTTTGAATGCAGATGTGATGGCTGAAGCAGCAACCATTCTGCCACTTTGAAGGAACAGCCACGGGAATATGAAATGTTTCAGCATTGATATAATTTTAAGTTGATCTAGAGTTTGTAACTGTTTACCTTCAGACTTCCTGTTGTGTGAACAAAAATCTCTTCCTATGCCACTAGCCCCAGATTTTCTGCTACTTGCTGCCCAAAGCATTACAGATAGTGAGTCTCATAAATTGGGAAGGATTAAATGAACTAAAGGGGGTAAATCCCCTAGCAAAGGGTGGACATATTGTAAATGTTAAATAAAGTTTATACAGTCTATGCTGGGGAGCTAATCCAGTGCCTGAAGCACAGCCTTTATTTGTATTTCAAAGAGTTGTGAATTTGTGGTTACACAAGCACTCAATGGAGACTCCAGAACCAGATGTGAAACAGAGGTGAGATGCAGGTATTACCAAACAGCTGCCTGGTCTGTAATAAAAGACCATCTGATGTTGAGAAAAATTATATTTGCTGGGCTAGCAGGATATGTGAGTTGCAAAATGTACCCCTGGAGATCTCTAGGAATTGACCTGCTGGGTAGAGTTATTGCCTATTTGAAAGCTGCAATGTTTCTCCCAAAAACATTATTATTTTTTTCAGCATCATAGTTTTCATTAAAGGTTCTTTTTTTAAGTAAAGCAAGTTTTCCTTGTGTTCTTCTTGTTTTGACAGTTGAGACTTAGAAATTATTGTATAACATACTTAAATTTGAGAAGCATTTTGTTAATGTTATTATAATAATAGCTTCTATTTATGAATCACTTACTGTATGCTAGGAATCATTCAGTGTTTTACAAATTTTGTCTTACTCTTCAAGGATGAACTATTGAAACACTCAACAGCATGGATAAATCTCAAAATCATGCCAAGTGAAAAAAGCAGGCAAAAAGAGATGCATATTATATGATTCCATTATATAAAATCGTGAAAAATGCAAAAATTGATTTACTGTGAGAGGAAGCAGATCAAGGGTTTCCTGGAACAGGGAAAGGTGTCAAAAATTGGGAGGAAGGGATTACTCGAGGAAGCTTTTGGAGAAGAATATGTTTATTATTTCAATTATGATGATGATTTTGTGGGTGTATATCTCAAAACATCCAATTGTACGCTTTTAATATATGTAGTTTATTATGTGTCTGTTATAATTCAATAATTCTTTTTTTAAAAAAGAAAAATGTGTAGAAAATGACGCTACCTTTCAACAGGACAATGGATAAATGGGCTGTGATTTAATAATCACACAATGAAATTCTCAGCAGAAATAAACAAAGTAGATCTGCATGTATCAAAACACTGATTTTAAAAGTAAGCTGTCAAAGTAGATACTAATTTTTATTTAAAACTTAAATACAACATTGTATATTTCGTGAGCAAATACGTGTATCAAAAATTTAAGCATGGCATGATGCATACTGACTGTAGTACTCTCGTTAAGGAGGAACAGGACAGACGAAGGGATGGGGGCAGCAGATCAGTTGTACTTACATACTAAGACCACAGCAAAAATGATAAAATTTTAGCATCTGTTAAATCTTGGTAGTGGTACAAGGGCATCTGTTATATTATTTTCTGTACTTTTTCTGCATGCTTGAAATATTTCATAGTTTTAAAAAAAGTTTAAGTAATTACCCATCCCACTCAATGTCTAGTTCCCCTTGCCAGGGACAACTGCTGTTACCAGCTTTTTAAATGTCCTGGAGATATCTAAGTATAAGTATGTAAGTAGACATAAGTTTGTGTGAGAGTATATATATATATATATATATATGTGTGTGTGTTGCATATATGTAAATTTATATATCTGTATTTTAAAAATAATATATGAGTCACTTTTATACTTCTTTTTAAACAAAATACGATTTGAAATATACTACGTAGATTTCTATCTTCATTTTCTCTCTCAACAAAACTTTGGAAATAGCTCCAACTCAGTGCATACAGAATCTTCTCATTCTTTGGAATGCTGTTTAGTATTCCGTCAAATGAATAATTAGGCCCTTTCCCATCATCTCTCATTACAGACACATTATAAACACACATTTGGCACTTCCATCTGGGTGTGCTACCTGTCTTTTAAAGCAGACTATGCCATGTCACATTCAGTCTTTTCTTAAATACACAGGGTCTTGTGTACAAACAGCAGCTAAAACACTGGGCTGGAAAAAGAGTGATAGGTTCATAAACAGATGCACTAGTTCGCCTCTTTGCTGAATGATACCAGAACAACTATCTTTTGAGCTCATTCTTTTTCTCTCTGCCTCTGTCTTTCCCTCCCGCCCCCCTCTTAATTCCAAAAATTCCCTCTTGATACTGGATTTGGGCTCCCCCTTTTCTAAGGGTTAGTAGCACCATTTCCCCTGCCATTTCTTTGCTTGTAAAGTATTTCAGGTGAAGGAGCCATATAATCAAGATTGGACTGCGATAAAGCAGAAAGAAGGAGGACCCGGGTAAGGGAACACAGAATTTCTCTTGCTGCATGGCCTTGGGACATATATGCAGTCTACTCTAGGGCTTTGGCTGCCTCTGCAGCTCCTAGTTAGTCCTGGAAGTCATTAGAAGTCTACTTTTTCTTTCCCCTGGTGTGAGAGGAGGGATGACATTAAGGTGTAATTCTGTGAAGAGGCCATTAGGGAATTAATGGGGGACAGAAAGTGTCACTACTATCATGTGTAACTAAAAAGCACCAATAAAAAATGTAAAAAAAACAAAGTGCTGTTCTGTTGCATGTCCAGCTACAGTGACAGCTAACCTTCATCCTGGCTCTATTTGATAGCATTTTGGGGACATTGTCGAGTAATTCTCCTGAATTCCAACAAGAAGAAAGAAAAAATTTTCTCTAGGTTAGCGAGAATGACAAGACCTTGAGAATGACAGGCCCAGGCAGGGTGAATAATTACTTTCCTCTTCTTTAGCTTAAAATTTGTACCTTCTATTTAAATTTATTTATTTTTTTACATTATGAAACCATTTTAATAGGAATATTTGAACAGTGCTGGAAAACTTGAACAGTACTACTAATGATAACATAATATCTGATATTTGTTGTGCTTTCCAGTACTTTCTTAGCAGGGAGGGAGGCAGCAGAGCTGGCTGGTTCAGAGCACAGACTCTGGATTCAGACAGTTTGGGTTCAGAGCCTTGCTCCTCCAGCTACTGGATGCAGCATAGTAGCGTATTAAACTTCTCTGTGCCTCAGTTTCCTCATCTATAAGATGAGGCAATGCAAGTATTTATTTCCCAGAGCCCAATAAGATTAAATAAGTATATAAAAAATGGTGTGTAAAAGTCTAAAGCCAGGTGAATGCCTGGCATACACCTAGTGAATGTTGATAACTGTGAGTGCAGGTGTAGCAGTTGTTTGAATGGGGAAAATCAGCAGAGCTGGTAATTGAATCAGTTGTTGTACCGAAGGCTTACAAAGAGGTTTCCTTGAGCAAGAAAGAATAACTATATGAGGCAGACAGACAGTTGTTCATATTTGAACCATCAAGTCTTCTTACCCCTCACGGTTAGGTGTTAAGGTAACAGTGACCAACCACATCATGACACCACATGGCATGATGACCTCATGGGGTAAAGATGAAACCAGAAGTTTCCTGGAGGTGATTGGCGAAACCAAAGGAATATTGTAACCTGGTTTTAAGGCTGTTATTTCAAAAATAAATTAATAAACATGAAATCAAGTAAATTACATTAAGAGCAATAATGATAAATATTCAAAACTCATCACAACCTAATTAATTTACCATATTTTTTTCATTATCTATGCCCTTGAGGTTATTTCCATCTATTATACCTAAAGTGAAAACACTTTAGAATGGCATGCTGTGGTACATGTCTTCCTGACACTGTGTGGACTGCTATTGCATGGATAGCTTACAATTGGCCATGGTGGGATTATTTACACCACAGAAATGGGTAAATGCTACAAATAAGGGCTTGATTTGTTTTGCACACCCAAGATCATGATAGAGGAAAATGTTAATAATGCAGAATAAATGTAAAAGTGTATCATATCTGCAGCTGTTACAGTTATGGAGAACATAAAGAATTGAAGAACTACGCCTTTGGAATTCAGATGGAAAATGCTCACCTCTTTGACAAATGAGTGAAGTTCCAACATGAACCTTCAATCGTTTCACTTATGTTGGAGCTATAATGAACTGCTGGATTGAGATAGGCCTTGTGTGACCTTTACCAGCCCCACAGCAGATGAAGCCCAGCAGCTAGTTTGAGACAGAGGTGATAATGTCTCACTGTCACTACAGGGAAGTGGGTGGTGGCATGAGCTTATGTCAATACAATCAGGCATTTCACTGCTGTCAGATGTAGAGAACAGAGTCAGTACGGCAACCTTTCAGCATTTGGAGCTGGCTAGACCCTGATTCTGGAAAAGCTGGAAAAACTGTGCAGAAGGAAGGTAGCACAGTGAGCTGGCAGAACTAGAATGTAAGCTGAGACAAAACTATAGCACCACTTTAGTTGACCTGGGGTTAACACCTGCAGAGATCACAGAAAGACTGGGCAAAGTAGTCCAGGCTGAGCAAGTTTGGTCCAAATGAAGCCTGTTTTGCAAGTCTGTTGGCTCAAGGCTTGGATAATAAAGTAAGAGAGAAAAAGTCCCATGCTCACCTTCCATGTTATAAACCATAGCTTGAAGTGGATCAGTTTTGCAAACAACTATATATGGAATGTCTTACTTTTGATGAATTTTGCATTAAGGCATAAGAACCTACTGTAGCATCACCTGAAAGCTCAGGTCAAGTAACAGAGGATGGGGCAGGGCTGTTGCTATTTGGAAAGTAAGGATAGGGTTTATCAGTTTATCGTTTATCCCCTGCTTTACTTCTCCCCTTGTTTGGTTGGAAGATTGGCTCAGATGTATCTTCACAAGAGAGCTGTTTTTAGTTAATATCTATGATATGGATCTGGAGCATACTCCAATATCTTGTGTAACCATAGTAATTAATGCAGGAAGGTTCAGAGGTAGGGTTTTTAGGCCATGATTAGAATATGAGGGTTCTGACCTTCATCCAATGGACTAATCCATCGATAGATGAATGGACTACTGGGAGGTACTAACTAGTGGGAGGAGGTAGGTTGCTGGGGGTGTGCCCTAAAAAGTTAGTCTCCCTCCACCCCACTGTGTCTGCCATGAGCTGAACTGCTTTCCTCCACCATGCTCTTCCATCATGATATCCTGCCTCACTTAGGGCCCCAAACAATGGAAATCAGCTGACCATGAACTGAAACCTATGAAGCCATGAGCTAAATTAAACTTTTCCTTCACTAAATTGTTTATGCCATGGTCACAGTGACAAGACGCTGACCCCACACGTGTTGAGTGTTTCTATCAAAAAGGAGACCCTGCTATAATAGATTAAGGCTCTTCTAACTCAATTGCACTGTGCCCCAGGTGTCAACGGTCACCCCTGACTGCCATCCTGGAAATTGCTTCACCTAGAGGGGGAGGAAAACATCTGCAGTGAGCATCAGAGCCTGAAGTCACACCTGGAGGTCCCATCCCCATTCAGAGCCCAGTGTGTAAACATGTGGTAAAAGGCACGCTCTCCATGTGGATTCAGAGGACGGAGTGTGTCACGCACCCTGCTTCTTGGTGGTGACCTTGGTCATACATCCTCTTACCCGAGCCTCAGTTTCCCCACCTATGAGATACAAGGGGTGGATAAAAGGATCCCTAGAGACACTTCCAGGGCCTGCAGTCTACAAGTCCATGCAGATCTTCAGTGGGGTTCAGCTGTGTCATCAGGGTACTGCAGGACTCTGTCCTGAACACCTGACCCTGGAGGAAGTCAACAAGCCAGGGAGGAATGTGGGGAGAAAGGGCAGGGAAAGAGGCAGTGTTGGAAAAGTGGGACAGAGGAAGGAGAGGAGAGGTGAGAGGGAGTGTTTGGGAGGAAAGGTGCAGGGCAGGTGCATGCAGGAAGTCCCACAAGTGGTCACAGGACTCTCTGCTCCAGCCCCGCGTCAGGTGACAGACACCCCAAGCCCCAGCCCTCTCTGAGCCCCTTACCCTGCAGCATGGCCGACGTGGTGTAGTAGTTGAAAGGCACGTTTTTCACCAGGTATTCCTCGGGGTCAAGGCTGGCCAGCTTAGCTGTCACCAGCACGGACTTGCCGGTGCCAGCGGGGCCCACCAGCATGACCGGCCGCCGCCGCTCCATGAGCCGCTCCAGGAAGTAGCACACTCGAATGGTCTCACTGGTGTGCACCAAACAAGCCTGCAAAGGAAACATGAGAGCATGCCAGGGGCTGGAGGGAGAAACAGGTGCAGCAGCACACAGGTTCTGGAGCAGTCAGAAGGGGGGCTTCTGTCACAGTGGAGCTCAACAAATAAGTGTAGGGCCAGAGGGTCTTTCCTGATATCAGCAGTAAGTCTAGCCTCTGGACTCATTCCTGGCTCTCTGTGGTTCAGTAGGAGCATCCCATCTCTACCTATTGCTTTCTTCTGTGTCCCTGTGGCCTCTCCAATGTATTATAGAATCTTCTGGCCCTACCATCTCTTCTTCTCTGGATGCTAGGCGGGTCTGGTATTTGTTTGCTCTCTTTAGGGGAGCCTGTGGCTTAATTATAGCTATAATTTGAAAATGCATGTAGCTGGGGCCCACAGGTTCCTAGCAAGGTCAAACTCTTGGGTACCAGGAGAAGATTACCACTAAAATGTGCTGCGGATCCTCAGGGGAGAAGGGCCCGTCATTGGCTGCTCAGCCACACTCACCTGCAAAGGCATCTCGGGGTCGAATTCAAACTGGGGGATGAGCTTGGACCAGGGCTCAAATTTCTTGGTCTCTGGGTCTATGTAGTAGTCAAAGACGGTTCCTTGGGAAGGAAACTTGACTGTCTTGAACTCCGTCACCCACCATTTGCTGAACTCTGCCCGGTAGTCCACAAGCTGCAAAAGCAAAGCAGGTCAGACAACAAGGTCCTCCAAAGCTCAAGAAGCCTAAGCAGGTGGCTCTGGCATTGTCAGAGGTTGGGGTGGGGACACAAAGAGCTCCTGCCTGTGCTGACGTTCTGCATGGACCAATTCCTCCAGGAAGGATGGTCCTTTCCTGAGGATCAGCCCTGACAATCCCAGGTGTGCAGGGGCTGCCCTGGGGCAGCTATAGATCTGGAGCATGGCTATATTTGGGTGTGAGTCCCAAAATTTAGGTGGAATTTATGTATTAGAAACTTAATCCCCAAAGTTATATATGAAGGGTTTAGGAGATAATTGGGATTGGATGACATCATGAGGGTGGAGCCCCATGATGGCCTTAATGACTTTGCAAGAAGAACAAGAGAGACCCAAGCTAGCATACTCTTTCTGTCTTGCCACGTGATGCCCTGTGCCATGCAACAATGCAACAGAAAGGCTCTCACCAGATGCCAAGCTAATGCTAGCATGCTTGTGGACTTCCCAGGCTCCAGAACTGTGAACTAAATAAATGTCTCTTCTTTATAACTTACCTAGCCTGTGGCATTCACTTATAGCAATAGAAAATGGGCTAAGATAAATGTGTACAAGTGCCTTTGTGTGACCATGTTGCTGAGCCATTCTGGCACAGGCACTTGTTCTAGTCATCCAAGAGTTGAGAGGAAGGAAGGTGTAAGAACACAGAAAAGAGTGGGTACCCTTGGCCACAGGAAGGCAAGCAGATACCAAGAGCTCCTGAAGAGAGAGACTGGCTCCCATCTTCCTAGACCCCGGAGACTGAGCAATTTTCAGGATGGCCATCAGAGGTGACTGCTGACACTTTGGGCACACAGTGTAGGTGAGCAAGAAGAGTCTCAGGAAGGGAGCTGGGTATGTAACTTCAGGACACCATTTTCTGTGCCTCAGTTTCTTCAACTATAAAATAAGGGTCTTATAGAAGACAATCTGTCAGATTCTTTCCATAAAATTCTGGAATCTAGGAGAAACCGGGGAGATAAAGCTATTCTGTTTTTTTTTTTTTTTGAGGAGGGAAGTAGGGGGTGGCAGAAGGAATAGGTAGAGGCATATAATCCACACGTCTTAATATAGATAATGTACCCCTAAAAGATAGATCTGTGTGATCAAATTGTCCTATCATCTCTAAGCTGAAATACACACACACACACACACACACACACCATTCCCACTGCCCCTGAAAACCCTCCAGGAGAGCAAACCCACCCTTTAAACATGGAGACATAAGAAAATCCCACAAAAGAAAGAGGTCCGGATTGGGCATTGTAGGAAATATATACAGAGGTCAAGACAAAGGGGTCAAAGGCTGGACAGACCAGGGAGCTGGGTCCATGGGAGGAAATCTGGACTCTGACGAAGGTGTTCTCATTTTTACTGTCTGTTAATTAAGTAGGATTGAATTCTTTTGCTTTAAAATGAGAATGGAAATAGGCCCTTAGGTATGGACAGATTTATTTGCTGTTCTGATTGTGATTTTAACTCAGATGAAGGGGACACTGTAGTTTGCTAATATTGTTCTCTCTAAGCAGAAGCCTAGGGAAAAACCTCCATTTTAGACCTTCCTATGAAAAGCTGATTTTAGGTTTATAAGGAGACTGTAAACTTCTGTAAAGAGACAGGATATGAAGTTATGTTCCTTTACTCACTCTTGAGTCCACCTTGAGCGACCTGGTCAGCTTCTTAAGCAAGCTGTTAGCTGGGCCACACTATCATCATCTAACCCTCCTGTAATCTGGCACTTGACCTCAGTTTCTGCTAAAAGTGGACACTTTAAAGTCAGATGGTGACTGCTGAGCAGATCCAATGGTTCTTTCTCTTTTCTTTTTCCATATTTTTTATTGGTGCATTAGGCTATACATAATGGTGTGGTTTGTTATTATGTGTACATACATACAAACAATATAATAATATAATTTGGCCAGTATCCTTGCCCAGTATTTCCACTTTCCATCCCTCCTTCCTCCCTCTGGTCCCTTTCCTCTACTCTACTGAATTTTCATGAGATTCTGCCCCCTACCCCTGCCCCTTCTTTTCCCTTTTTTCCTCTCTGGCTTCCACATATGAGAGAAAACATTCCACCCTCGACTTTCTGAGTTTGGCTTATTTTGCTTAACATAATGCTCCCCAATTCCATCCATTTTTCCTGCAATTGACATAATTTCATTCTTCTTTATGGTTAAACAAATGTCATTGTGCATATGTACCCCATTTTCTTTATCCATTCATCCCTTGATGGACACCTAGGTTGGTCAATGGTTCTTTCTCAATTCATCTCTATGGGCTTCCCCGTCCCCCCAGCAATGGATGTTAGTGACTCCTCTTGAATTCCCCATCTCGTGTGTGTGTGTGTGTGTGTGTGTGTGTATCTGTGTTTACATCGCAGTACTAAGGATGGAACCCGGGGCCCTTATACCACTGAGCTACATCTTCAGCCCTTCTAATTTTTTTATTTTGAGACAGAGTCTTGCTAAATTGTCACCTTGAACTTGTGATCCTCCTGCCTCAGCCACCAAGTGGCTGGGATTGCAGATGTGCACCACCAAGCCCAGCTTCCTTCTCCCTTTAACCTGGATGATGCTAAGACTTCACTGGTACACTATTGGAGAGTTTGAGGACCAATTTCAACCCATTTGATCCTCATGATGCTCTGAATTATGCTGGCTAATTAAAATTATCCCAATTTTCTATTTAAAGGCAGAATTGGGAGTCAAACCCAGATTTTCAGTCTCCCAATCTGGTGCTCCGTCTACCATATGCCTCCGGGAGTTCATTTTCTATGACTGTTGCAAAGTATTCAGCCAGGATAGTTTTTTTTTTTTTTTAATGATTCTTTTGCTGAGTGGCAGTTCTCTTCTGTCTTTCCACCTTGCTTTAATCACAACTTTTAAACTGTAAGCACCATTGGTGTCCCTGATGCCAATATTTTGGCCAATTTCCTAACTCTGGTTTTCAGCACTATTTTTGGTGTTTTGCTTTAATGCAGATTGTGCAGGGGGCTTGAACATTCCCTGCTGCTAAAAGCTTTCTCCTGTGTCCTTTCCCTAGGTGCCAACATGGCTGCCTGCAGCTCCAAGTGTTCCAGAGCCCAGGAAACGGATGGTGGGGGGATGCTTTCTCCTGGGCTTTAAAAAGCAGTGGAATGCATTCAAAGTTTTCAATACAGAGATAGAAAAATGGACCAAGACTCTTCACCCTGCTACCCCGCTGCCTGGTTGGTACCAATATGGAAGAGAAGCCTGGTTGCTGTCTGACATTTCATCAACTGAAAGGTCGGAGACTGAATTTGATGGGAAGCAATAAGCTATGCATTCGAGATCCCTGTGATGTTCAGCCAAGTCTCATTCATTCTGCTGGACTCTTCACCTCCTTGCTCTAAGGGGAATGTAAAGCTGTCAATGGAAAAGCTGCAAAGACTGCAGAAAATTCTGCACAAAATTCTCAGATATCAAATTCCTAGTTTGTGCATCCTTGTGCCCTTTGGTGGGGGGGGGTACACTTCTGGAGACACTATGATAACTGCTTTCTAAAGGACACATTAGGGAATGATGGGCAGTGGGGTGAGTATTAAAACCAGAGCTTGTAAAAAGGCAAAAGAAGTTAATTGATAATTCTTTTGGTCCCAGCTTATTTCCCTTTTGAATTTCTCAAACATAACTTTGCCTTGCAAGGCTGAAACTTTTTTTTTTTTTTTTTTTTTGCCTTTCTTTGAAAGAGCCTCACAATCAACCCAGACCAGAAGGGAAAAATCATAACTTTCCAAAAACTGCAACTTGGTCTGATCCCCTGTTGAGAGAGAGAGGCACCAGACACTTACTATAAAAATGAATATTTATGTGAGGAGAATATTAGCAATAAGCACATATGCATGCCAGCCATGTTCTAAGAGCTTTGCACGTGTTCATGTTGGGTGATTAGAACAGCATGCATTCACTTAATCCTCACCATCATCCTAGGAAAGGGCTATCTTGTCATCATCCTTTGGACACATGGGAAGAATAAAGTAGGGAGAAGCTAAATTTCCTGCCCCTGGTTTACCCAGGTAATAGTGGCAGAGTAACAATTCAAAGCCATAGTCCATGGTGGTTTTTTGTTCTGTTTTGTTTTGGTTTTTTGTGTGTGTGGCTTTTTTAGGTTGTTTTTTAAAACCATTTTATTGTGGTATGATTGATAAACAAAAGACAGTACATATTTAATGCACGCAACTTGATGAGTTTGGAGATAAGTATACAATTGTGAAACCATTATCACAATGATGCATAAACCTACCATCATCTTCAAATTTTCTCCAGCTTTATTTATTATTGTTAATTTTGTTATTGTTTATGATAAGTATACCAAAAAAAAATCTACAGTCTTCACAGTTTTTTTCTAGAGAAGAAGGAAAGCCTTCCATTTGAGGCGACACGGACTAACCTAGGAGACATCATGCTCCGTGAAATAAGCCAGACACAGAAAGACAAATACCACCTAACACCATGTATATGATGAATCTAAAATAGTCAAACTCAGAGGCAGAGAATGGAATCATGGCAGCCAGGAGCTGGGGGTTAGGGGAAATGAAAGGTATTTTTCAGTGGATACAAAATTTCAATCGTGCAGGATGACTAAGTTGAAGATAAATGACTCTTATGTACAGAGGGGTTCTTATCGTTAACAATAACTTATTGTATACTTTTTTTTGGGGGGGGGGGGGGTTCTGAGGATTAAACCCAGGGGTGCCTAACCACTGAACCACATCCCTAACCATTCTTACAAATATTTTATTTAGAGACAGGGTCTTGCTAAGTTGCTTAGGGTCTCACCAAATTGCTGAGGCTGGCTTTGAACTTGCAATCTCCTGCCTCCCAAGCCCCTGGGATTACAAGTGAGCATCACCATGCCCATTGTATACATAAACATTTGCTAACAGAGTCCACTTTCTTATCCTCTATATGATATTGCATGGTAGCTAGAGTCAATTTTAAGAGATTTGTCTGCAGAATCTTGAAGATGTTGTTTTTAGGTAAAATATGTTTTATTTATAAATAAAGACAGGATCAGGTGCATTCAAGGTGCTATGGCTCTAGATTATTTATAGGTGAAGAAAAAAGGTTGAAACACAGGAAGGATTAGGGGATAGGATATCAAGATGTTCCAAGCCCACATCCCTGTCCCCAAACAGCTTGAGGTTACAGCAATAAACACCATGAGCTAACTACTGCTTTGGTTTTCCACTCCTAGGTGCCAATTAACATTTGGCCTAACCTTCCTTGGACAGCCCTGTGTTTTGAGGCTGTAGGGTCATGCTGGTTAGCCCTGGCCTGGTATAGAGCAGTGTATCCTCTGGAAGATGTTTAGAATGCTGAAGGTATTCCCTCCACTGGAGTTCCTACAGCACGGTATCCTTCCACCTCTCTCTATAACACACCCATCACCTGGCAAAGTTGTATACATATTACAGAAGTTGTTCAGACTCCAACACTGTACACCTTTCCACAAAAGCAGAGGTATATTCACGAACTCAAAAGGCAACAGCCCCAAATACACTACAACCTTGTAGTATATTTTTTTGAAGGCTTTTGCACAGGCACTGACATCTTTAGCAACAGAGCAGACGGTAATTAAATAGAATCTAATGTTTTCCTGTTAATTTCAACATGAAACTTTCCTGTCTTCGAACTCTGGGATGGAGGGTCCAATTTTGCCTCTGCACATTTCCATGTGAAGGTTAACGTCAGTACATCCTCTTACCTGATCTTGAACCATTGCTCCACCAAAAGCCCAGATGGCAGCAAACACAAAATAAAGCTCGTAGGTTTCCTTGGGGCAGTCTGCAGGGATGTCCTCCTTGGTCAGGAGGCATTCGAGAAGGTAGCACACCATCTGAACCATGCTCTGCTCTGGGACTGGAATTATCTTCTTAAATCTGTGAATAAAGACCAGGACATGCTATTAAACACTATGGATGTTCCATTCTAGAAGAGCCATTGGACAACTATGGAAATCTCTTGGCTTCAGGGGACTCAGAACTGGTCAAGTTCTTTGGGGGTTACAGAGGACCTTGATGTTACACAAATCTTACTGTTCTCAGTTATTCTAGGGTCAGCTTCTTCTGAAAAGAAGCAATGGCCTGGCGATCGGCTGAGAAGCTTCCATTTCTCATCTTTCTTTCTTCTGATTCCCTCTCCCTCTCTCTTTCCTGCTCCTTGCATGGATAATCCCTTCTCAGATTTTGAGGAAAGTAGAATGCAACAAAACAAGTCAACATCTCACTTTTTTTCTCTTCTTTTAATTTCTTCAATGGCCAAAAGGACATGCATGAATATATAACAACAAATCCCACTATTATGTATAATTATACTGTATCAATAAAAATAGGGAAAACATTGTCCAAAAGGACCTGAAAAGGCACTTTGGGAACAATTTTGAGGTCTGTTCTTTTACATCTTCTCCTCAGTGGTTTTCTTCCAACACACTGAAAAATGTTTCTGGGGCCAGAGTCTTGTCTGGATAGTAGAGGGGACAGGGAGAGATCTGACTGCTCTCAAAGGGAAATATGGTAACAATGGGCCACCGTCCTCCCTTGGCTGCCTTCAAGAAAGGCAAAGAGAGAAGCAAGCTGGTACACTCAGGTAGGAGAAAGTTTGAAGAGCAGCCTTAATAGAGAGGGGAGGGAGCTAGATTGGACTAGGATTGAGGGTGTTAGGTGCAGGACAGGCTCATCTGCAGGGCATGCCAAACAAAGTTAGCTGCAGAATGACCTGGCTTCTCAAACCCTCTGTCTGGTTCTTTAACACCTGTTTGCTTCAAGCCCAAACGCCCACGCCCCCGCTCAAGGCTGAACACTTAACCCCCCTTGTGCCAATAAGGCAGCTTGCAGAACCAGAGACCCCATTAGATTTGGGCTATAAAAACTCCCTGTGCCGGTTCCTTCCCTTTATCATAAAGTTCATTCAGACTCAGGTGGGTAAAAAAATTTCTAATCAAGCTTTTACCAGCTTCCCCTCAGGAATTATCAACTCCTGGCTACTGATGATACCTCCAGTCGAGACATATGCCAAATGGACTGACATCATCATGGATCTGTGGTGGCAAGGAACCTTTATTGATACTGGTCTTCTCTGCCCTCCTGTGGGTGCTCCTTACTTCCCTCCTCTTTCTCCCACACCGCCCCATTTCATCAGGAAGCAGCCAGAATGAGTCAATGTCCACTCTCATTTAATAACAAAGAAGGGGAAATGTCGCCTGGGCTTCAAAAACTAACTTCCCCATCCCCCAAGAAGAGCTGTCCAATGGTGAGCCTTGCTGGCTCACATGATCCTTACCCACCAATCAGAAAGCACCCCTGCCAACTGTCAAACCGTTCAACCATTAAACTGTCATAACTGTCAAACCACCCCCTGCTCTATAAATATGCAGAGCTGTTCCTCAATAAACGGGCATTTTCTCCGTTGACAAGCCTTGTTCGTTCTTTCAATGATGATTTTTATATAATCCTGAACTGAATGGAATTCCTTAGTTGAAAATGTACCTTCTGTGACTTTCTCCTGGTCTTCTATTTGTACTTTAGATCTTGACTTTGGAGGTCTTAACTAAAAGGCAGATATCAAGAGATGCACAAAAGACATGTCCAAGGAACCAGGAGTGTGTACATGCACACACACATATTCACACAGGAACTTATCTGTCCCTGGGTACTCTCTCCCTGCATGTGTACATAGGGTGTACACCACAGACTCACACACTCAACCCACACTATCACAGTCTGAGCTCCCAGGCTGCCCAGGGAATGGGTCTGTTGTCACAAGATGAATATCATCATCTATTGCCACTGTAGAAGTCACTCACTACCTTTGGGCCTCCAAGTGGTCCAGTGTGCTCTTCCCATCAGTGTTTTGTGTTTGTGTCTACTTCTTCTTTTTCTAATCTTTTGGTTAGCTTTCTGCTTTTTTAAATTGATTAAAAAAAAAAAACGACAGCGGAATGCATTACAATCTTATTACACACATACAGCACAATTTTTCATATCTCTGGTTGTATATAAAGTTTGTTGACACCAATTTGTGTCTTCATACATGTACTTTGGATAATGATGTCTATCACATTCCGCCATCCTTGATAATCCCCTGCCCCCTCCCTTTCCCTACCACCCCTCTGCCCTATCTACTTCTTATCCTTACCATAATGTTATTACCATATAATACTCTAGGTGTTATGAGTAATGAGAAAACTTAGTCTTGATGGTCTTTCCTTCAATTTTCCAATGCATATTTCTAACAAGTGATAAAAGGAAACCATCTCAGGCTCAGTGTTGGGTAAGGCACCATAATAGTGGGTACCAGGAGCCCTTACAGTCCCAAACGAGATTCCAGACAACCTAGGTGGGATTTGCAAAAAGGTTTCTCAACCCTGACCTTTCTACCTTCTCAGTGGTATTGAGGATCCAAGTGGGAGGTGCTGGGGGGAGGCTGTACATACAAATACAGGATTTGGAGAGAGCTTTGGCATATAGTGAGTGCAACCTTCCCTATAGGGAAGGCTGGGCTTGCCCCCATAGAGAGACAGGGCAAAGAAACTTCAACTGAACTAGTCCAGGCTTATTTACTTTCCCCAGTAAGCCCCATCAAGCTTTGTAGAACTCACAGTGGTGTGTAGAGAGGTTTCTTGCTGGGGCAGCTTGAGCTCCAGTCTATTAAAGCCAAACAGGAAGGAATATTTCCTGGAATCCAAGTGTGAGCTGCATGCATGTGGGGTTGTTTGAGAGGCTGGCTAATGGGGCTGTTGGAAGGATGAGGTACTGGAGGTTTTTGTAAGGAGTAGCTCACGACTGGATGAAGGAGAGGCACATACTTTCTTCAGGGAATGCAGATGAGAGATCTTTAGTGATGGGGAGGACTACACAGAACTCCCAAGATCCCCCAAAGAGAAGGCATCAGATTTTAAGATCTGTTGTAGTTATCATAGCCATAGCCACACAGGTGTAGCCAAGTGATACCTCTCCTGTCTCTCTGTACCCTTCAACCCTGAGAAATCAGAAGATACAATTTCTGAGAAACGAGAAAAAGAGGTGAGAATACTCCCCTTCCCCAATGAGCTGCAGGGCAGGGCAGAAGCTTTCATTGTAGATGAGGCTTACTTCTTTAAATTTTCCCTGGATTTGTGTGTGTGTGTGTGTGTGTGTGTGTGTGTGTGTGTGTGTGAGAGAGAGAGAGAGAGAGAGAGAGAGAGAGAGAAAGAGAGAGACGCACACACACACTACAAGTGGCCAGAAAATTGTGGACATTGATTTAGATCTCAGCTAGGGTGGGAGGAGAACAAACCACATAAAATGGTTTTGAGGAAACAATGAACAAACAAGGTAAGGTCGATTTATACTCAGCCCTTGTCTAATAAAATAATTAATATGTGTTGACGTTGCACAGGTTGTCTTAACAGGGTGGCATAAAACCAGCATCAGGATACTGTGTCTCTATAAAATAGAAGTAAGGCCTTGAAGTAAAAGCATCTGTTACTTATTAACTGCCACATCACAGAGCTCTGCTCCCTCATGTGTAGCCTTTTTGGAGAGCTGCAAGAAAAAAAATGAAATCACACCCCAGAGCGGGCACCCATGAATGACAACTATTCTTCTTCCCTGATAACCATAGATTTCAACAACTGGGGGGCCAGTCTGCATAGACTTAAAACAGTCAATCTTCGAGGCTTGTTTCAAACGCTTGTGTATGTGCCAGCACAGATGTGCACACGTGCACACGCACACGCATGCGCGTGTACACACACAGATATGCAAATACACAAGAGTTTTGGTATCTCTCATCTTAAATGCAGAGAGTGGGGATAGCCTGACTTTTTGCTAAAGACTATATTGACAAGTGTCCCAATCAAAGATAAAGAGCAAGGGTGGACTGCTTTCCTAAAGCCTTACCCTAATCTGCCCATTTGATTGCCCACTATAGCCACTAGTCAGAATTTGCTCGCTACCAGGGCAGCCTTAGACTCCAAGGCTTTAGAGTCCATGGGTGATCAGGGGCAGAAAGCTTTCCAAACCCTTGAAAAAGATACTGACATTTGGAAAAAAAATAATTATTGACCCTGAAATATAAAAGCATATAAAAAATACACTATGTCGACTACTAGATTACAACTCAGTTTTATTGATACAAAGGTCACTTCTAATGTGGGTGGATTGTTTTAGGGTAGGGGCAGATTGCCTATGGCCCTTCATATTGCCATCGCAGTCTGGGGTTTCCCTTTCCTCTGCCTCTGCATTTGTGGGTGACTGGACAATTGGTGCCACAATCCTATCCTGTGCTTGACAGGCCCATGGATAAGGAGGCAGGGATCAATTTGAGTGATGGACTGTAAATTCTTGGAAACATAATCCCGACCCCAAATTTTAGAATCTTCAGGAACTATGGATCTCAGAGTCTTGGGCACTAGCCTCTGATGCCCCTTCTTGGCTGAATTATGGGAATGGGTGAAATGTTCATAGAATAATCTATCAAATGAGAGAGGTGGGGGAAGGGGAGAGAAAGAGGTTTCCAAGCACAAGAACCCCTTTATACTGACACATCAAACATTCTTACTGTCATAACTATCCTCTTGGTTAAGAGTCATTAACCTTATTTGAGTGAAAGGTGGTACTTGCTATAGTTTGGATCTTGAGTTTCCCCTAAAGGCCCCTGAGTTAAGACTTTGTCCCCAGAGAGGTGCTATTTGGAGACGGTGGACACGTTAAGAGGTAAGGCCACGCAGGAAGTCTTTAGACCACTGGGGCATGCCCTCGAAGGGGACCCGGGGACCCTACTCTCTTCCTCTTTTTTGCTTCCCAGCCATGAGATGAAAGGTTTTTGCTCTGCCATGTATGTGTTCCTGACATGATGTGCTGCCACACATTCAAAGTAAGGGGGCCAACTAATCATGAATTGAAACTTCCAAAACTGTGAGCTAAAACAACCCTTTTCTCTTTATAAGTTGATTATTTCAGTTTTTTTTGGTAAATTCAATATTTTTAAATGTATTTTAATCAGTTATACATGACAGTAGAATGCATTTATGCACTTTGATGTATCTCACATAGATGGGATATAATTTCTCATTTTTCTGAGTGTACATGTTGCAGAATCATTTTGGTCATGCAGTCATATATATACATAATGTAATAATATCTGTTTTATTCTACTAACTTTCCTATCCCCATATCCCCTCCCCTCCTGTCACTTCTCTCAACCTAATCTAAGGTAACACTATTCTTCTCTAGTGTCCCCCATCTTATTTTGAATTAGCATCTGCATATTAGAGAAGACATTCAGCCTTTGGTGTTTGGGGATTGGCTTATTTTGCTTTAGCATGCTATTCTCCAACTCCAACCATTTACTGGCAAATGCCATAATTTCATTCTTCTTTAAAGCTGAGTAATATTCCATTGAATATATATATACCACATTTTCTTTATCCATTCATCTATTGCAGGACACCTTGGTCGGTTCCATAGTTTAGCTATTGTGAATTGAGATGCTATAAACATTGACGTGGCTGCGTCACTGTAGTATGCTGATTTTAAGTCCTTTCGGCATGAACTGATAGTGACGGAAAGCTGACTCACACAGGTGGTCAGGGTTTGTTGCTTTTACTTTTGCAAAATCATAAGAGCAGAAGTGACCTCCCAGTATTCAGTGGGGAAGGACAGGTCAAATGATAAATTATACCCAATTCCTGAATTGTGAATACCCAGAATCAGAAACAGAAAACAGGCCCCATGTGTCCCTGACAGCGTCATCTTCATTTGTAGGCCTGTTGGTCTGGCCTGTGGATCATTTGTAGGAGAGACAGGTGCTATCCTTGTGAGCAGAAGGATTTGAGTCTCAGGACTACCATCTGATATTATAGCCACCTGCCTCCTTCATGTACATATACCAGTGTGGCACTTATGAAAGGTACTTTAAACCTTCCTTCTCTTCAGTCACCTCTCTTCTTGCCTGAACTGACCATAGGCATTCCGTGGCCATCCTAATGTGTGTTCCCCTCTGCCATCTGCTGTGCCTGGAGGGTTCTGACTTTGGGATCAGGACAGAACATCAGCAGGGCATCAGCTGTGAGCCAAGGATTCTGTGCGGCTGGGCTCATGTGCTACCGTTGTTTCTGGGCTTACCTGGTTCTGAGTGTGTCCAGACAGGTTGGAAGATACTTGTCAAACAGAATGGTTAGGTTGGCTCTCTCTGTCTGGATTTCCCTCTGGTCAATCCAGCTGTTCACTGCAGGATTCCATCCCAGGTCTGCTGGGTTGATGTAGAGGATCCCTGGGAGGAAAGAGAATGCTGGGCACTGAGGATTCCATACAGGTCAAAGTATGCTTTCCCCAAGGGAGTTATCTTCTCTGTTTAAAATATTGTACAGGAGACTGGGACATAAAAAGAACAGAGACCTGGCCTTGGTCAGAGAGGGCACATGTGTTTACTATTGAGGATCAAGGCCAACTGATCCATGACAGATGAAGGAAGAGCTGGGTTGGGAAGGATCCCAAGACCACAAATCAAGGCTTGGGAAGAAAGAAAACTGTGACTGATCAGCAAAACTTGTCATAATGTGGGAGAGTGCAGTGGATTAAATAATGGTCTCCTAAAAGATATGACCACATCCTAACCATTGGAACCTGTTACCGTGAATTTATTTGGGAAAGGAGCCTTTGCAGATAGATGTAATGAAGCTAAAGGTCTTGTGATGAAGTTACACTAGGTTGTCTGGATGGGACATTTACAAGTGTCTTTATACGAGATAAAGGAGAAGAGATGCATACAGATGAGGAAGCCATGAGAAGAAGGCACAGGTTGGAGTTATGGGGGCCATAAGCCAAGGAGAATGGAGATGGGTGATACAAGCAGGGGGGTCTCTCCTACAGCTTTTGGAGGAAGTGCAGCCTTGATGACCTTGATTCTGGATACCTGACTTGCAGAAAGGTGAGAGAATAAATTTCTGCTGGTTTGAAAGCCACCAAGTTTATGGTGATTTATTACACTTGTTACTGTGACACTAGCTAACTAAAACAGAGTGGGAGAGAACTCTCCTGACCTGTGTTCACCAACCTTAATCCAGGTTCTTGAAGGGGACCCTGATATTGAGGACAGAGATCAAAAAGTTTCTCTTTTTTATTATGAGTTTTTATTTTATTATTATGTGATGAAATACTTTAACAGCTTTATTTAGGTATAATTGATATACAAAACAGATGAACTATTTTTTTAACAACTTTATTTAGGCATAACTGATACACAAAACACTGTACACTGAAGTAAGTCAATCCCCCAAAACCAAAGGCCGAATGTTTTCTCTGATAAGTGAATGCTAATCCATAATAGGGAGGGGGGCATGGGATGAGTGGAGGAACTTTGGATGGGGGCAAAGAGGAGGGGGAATAGGGGGTATGGGGGTAGGAAAGATGGTGGCATGAGACATTCATCATTACTCTAGGTACATGTATGATTGAATGAATGGCATGACTCTATTGGGGGTACAACCAGAGAAGTGAAAGATTCTGCTCCATTTGTGTACAATGAATTGAAGAGCATTCTGCTGTCATGTATAACTGATTAGAATAAACAAATAAATAAATAAACACCGTACATATTTAATGCAAACTATTTTGATGAATTTGGGACACCCAAATCCACCTGTGAAACCATCACCACAATTAAGTTAACAAATGTATCCATTACTTCCAAAATGTCTTCACCCTGCATAATTGAAACTTTGTACCCATTCAGCAAAATCTCCCTTGTGCCCTCCTGCCCAGGGCCTGTCAATTACCATTCTCCTTTCTATTTCTTTAAATTTGATTATTTTCCCAAATCAGTTCTTTTAACCTCTAGGCTCTGCTAATGAATTTAGTTAGCAGAGATACAGGAAAATGAAGGTAATGTTGCTATTTTCCATGAGGATTTAATGAGAAATGATGATTTGACATGGAGGCTAGAATGAGCCTCAAAGTAGCCTAATTTGAGACACTTCTGTGCAGTGGACATTTGTCTGGCTTGCAGGCTATTTCCCTTCCCATTGCCACATTTCTGAATAAACAAAACCACTGACTCTGGTCTTATAGTGCCCATTTCCCCTTGTGATTGTGGATGAGTCCTGAGAACTAGGCTGGAGTTTTGGATTAGCAGGTTTCTGACTTCCTTTAGAGCCAGAAAAACCCAATGTCCAACTCAAAAGTACCCATCTCAGTTTAGCAGCTTTACCCTCAGGGCCATACCTGCTCTGGAGACAGTTGCTGGAGTGGCCGTGCGCAGGTGGCTGATCTCAAAGAGGAGCCGCATTGTAGGGTTAAGAGGGATCCTCTCATTGCTTGCCAGGGTCAGCACCTGGAAACCACAGGAGGGATATCCCGTTAGGGAGGTGTTAGGACACACTGCCAGCTGGTGAGGATTTGGTGGGTGGTTGTTGTTGTTGTTATTATTATTATTATTATTGGTGTGGGTACCGGGGATTGAACTCAGAGGCACTCAGCCACTGAGCCACATCCCCAGCCCTATTTGGTATTTTATTTAGAGACAGGGTCTCTCTGAGTTGCACAGCACCTCTCTTTTGCTAAGGCTGGCTTTGAATTTGTACTCCTCTGCCTCAGCCTCCCGAGCCCCTGGGATTACAAGTATGTGCCACCTCGCCTGGCTTGGCGGAATATTATTGATTGGGTTATGGATGTTCTAAGGTTTGAATAGGTTCCCTGGAAAGCATGTGTTGGAAGCTTAATTCCTAATGCAATTGCATTGAGAAGTGAGGCCTTCAGAGGTGACGAGACGAAAAGGCATCTGCCTTCATAAATGGACCAAAGCTAATTTAAAAAGGGCTTGAGGCTGCAGTTCAGTCTCTGCTCTCTTGTGCATGCTTTCTTGCCCTTCCCCCTTCTACCATGGGATGAGCACAGCAAAGAGGCCCTGAGCCCTGGATCTTGGACTTTCTAGTCTCCAGAACCATGAGACAAATAAATATCTTTTCTTTATAAAATTCCCAGGCTCCAGTATTCTGTGAAAGTAACACAAAACAAAGTCAGAATGACTATTCTTTTTGATTGTAAGTACTTTCTAAATTTTCTACAGCAACTCTCTTTCTCCCTTCCTATCTCCCCTCCACTCCTTCCCCTCTATCCTCTGTGTGTGTGTCTGTTGAATCAGGGGAAAAAAGTTATTTAAACAGTTTAAATCGGTGCCAATAATTTGAATGAACCAGACCACACCAGAATAATAAAACTATTAAAAGAAAAGAGCTTCAGTTTCAAGTTTCTACTCTTCCTTTTTAAGCAGTCCCACTGGGAGGGTGTGCATTTATTCTAATGGTTCTGTGAATGTTGCAGCCATCTGAACACTTCCAATGTGGATGGGCTTTCTGAACGTGTTTAGCTACCAGCTTAACAGACGTTTTACTGGAAGTTCAGTTAGCTTTCATTGTTTTATGAAAAAATAACACAGGCTCACAATGGATAGATATTTACCGCTATGGAGGGAGTCTGACAGGCTCAGAATGTTTCTGATCCATCATTTTCTGATTTTTAGAAAAGGAAAAGTATGAGGAAGAAAAAAAGACTTGAATAGATGATTTATGATTTCTTTCCATTCTGAATGTCAAATGAATCTGCAGGCAGAAGTTTTTAAAGGAAACAGAACACCATCCCAAAAGTGGGCCCTTGAAGCAGGTCAAGGTGGGAACATAATCAGTCAGTCCTGAGATGTCTGCAGAAGACACCAGCAACAGATGGAATCCCTGGGCCAACCACTGTGAGGAGTCTAGATTTCCAAGTGCACCTGCTTGGAGCACTGGCTGTATTGATGGTTAGGGATGATATGGGGATTTCCCTCCCCACTTGCTTTGATACCTTGTTGTCATCCATGACAGTATTCAGAGATTCAATCCACATTGGATCTATGTCACCATCCAGTAAAATCCACTTAGGTCCATCATGGGAGATGTTGGCAAGCTCCCGCATGATGGAAGAGAACAATCCTAAAAGGAAGCACTGGTAACTTATTTTCCATTCGACATCAATAATCTTTGTCTTAACAAAGCTTTGCCCCACTAGCACTCAAAAGGAGGGGTAAATAGAACAGGTAGATCAGACGAGGCTCTGTGTCTTGCTCTACCGAAAATTCTCTTTGACCACACCAGAGGTGCGCTCTCTCTGGGTCTCAGAGTAACTTTCTGTGAATCATTTCAGCAAGTGACTGTAACATGACAGAATGACATTTAACTTGGTTAGGTGAAATTTTCACCCTTCCTAATTGCAGCCCTGGTAAATCTTGCCTAAGACAGGACTTGGGCCTCTCCCTTGATTCATATTGTCATTACATGAAATTTAAACACTAACTTAGATTGAATTGATTTTATGATATTAAACTTTCCCACTCAATAATACAGTTTGCCTTTTTTTTCTTCATTTATTCAGTTATTGTTTTATGTCCACCATAAAATTTTATAGCTTTTTTTTTTTTTGATATCAAGGATTGAACCCGGGGCACTTAACCACAGAACCACATACACAGCCCATTTTTAAAATATTTTGAGACAGAGTCTTGTGCTAAGTTGCTGAGGCTGGCTTTGAATTTGTAATCCTCCTACTTCAGTCTCCTAGTCACTGGGATTACAGGTGCCTGCCACCATGCCCATAAATTTTATCACTTTTTAAATATACCTCTTTAGTTAAGGATATTCCTAAGTATATCATCTTTTTGATTGTTATTGTGAATGGGATTTTTTCCCCCTATATTTCCATGTTTAGGTGGATATTACTTGTATAGAATATAGAGATAAGCTATGAAAGTTTGCGTAATTATTTTATGTTTGGTTAACATTAATAAATTTTCTTATTAACTCTAGTGACTTTTTTTTTTTTTTTTTTTTGCAATAATGTCCTGTGGGTTTTCTAAGCATAAAGTTGCTGAATGAGCAAAACAATAATGTTTCTCCTTTCTTCTAATTTATACCATATATTCCCTTTTCTTATCTTACTGCATTTTCTAGAATCTCAGCAGAGAATGCTGAATAATAACGTTGATAATAGGCCTCAGTAACTTGTTTCTGATTTTAATGGATGACTTTAGTGTATCATTATTCAGAGTGATTTCATTTTCCTCTTCACTTTAGGTACCATATTTAAGGGATATCTTTCTATTCCAATTTTGTTTAGTACATTCAGTAATGGCTTTAGGTTTTCAGTATCTATAGGTTCATCAAATAATTTTCTCCTTTAACATGTCAATACTTTTAGCTAATACTTTTTTTAAAAAAATAATTAATCTATCCTTATATTCCTGGAATAGATTCTACTTTGTTTAATTGTGTCATTCTTTTTTTTTAATAGTAGTTAATTTTTATTCTAATTCTGCCATAGGTAAGAACACATAGAATTCATAAGTGCAAAGTTTTTCTGGTTCTTGGATATTTTATTTGTACCTATTTGACTCATGAAATATAAAGTGATATTTTTCTTTTTTTAATTTTAAAAAAATTTTAGTGCATTACAATTATCCATAACAGTGAGGTTCATTTTGACCTATCCATAAATGCATATAACATAGTTTTCTCCATTTCAATCCCTAGTATTATGCATTTTCCTCTTCTCTTCTTTCTCCTCAACCCCTTCCTATAGGCAATTAGTCTCCCTTCTATTTATTGATATTGTAAATTGATACACTATTACAGCTGTATTATTCTTTTGAGATTCTGTTGGATTCTATTTACTGATATTTTATTTAGAATGTTTGCATCTATATTAATCTATATCAATGAGTAAAACTGAACTTTTATTATTATGTTTTTGTTGTTCCACATGCAAGTTGATTTAAAGATTATTCAGGGGCTGGGGATGTGGCTCAAGCAGTAGCGCTCTCGCCTGGCATGCGTGGGGCGCTGGGTTCGATCCTCAGCACCACATAAAAATAAAATAAAGATGTTGTGTCCACCAAAAACTAAAAAAAAAATATGTGTATATATATGTATATATATATATGTATATATATACATATATATATAAAAATTCTCTATCTCTTTTATATATATATAAAAATTCTCATATATATATATATATATATATATATATATATATATATATATATATATATATATTATTCGGGCTCCATAAAATGAACTAATTCAGAGCTATCCTTTTTATGATTTTTGAAATTATTTGTTTTTGTTCTTTTACTTTCTGTATATTTTGTTTAAATTAGTTTACTCAACTTTTCTACTTCTTGTTGAATACATGTTGTTAATTTATATTTTGCTAGGTGATCTTATATTTCTTCAAGTTTGTCAAATATGTGTCATCTACTTATATACGCTAATCTTGTTTATATTTACTGTTATATATCCTTTCTAATTCCTAATCATATATAAGTATTTACCCATTTCCCCATTAATTATGTACACAATGAACGTATTGCTCTTTATGTAAAAATGTTCATATTTATCTTCTCTATGATTTGTTTTGCATCTGTTCCAGACTAATTTCAGATTTTATCTTTATTAATTTCCTTTCACTCATTTTCTTCAAGTTTAGTTTGAGCAATTGCTTAATACAGATGCTAACTTCCTTTATTTCTAGCCTACCTTCCATGATAAAATTTTTCCTTATAGGGTTTAGAGGTATTCCATGGATTTAATATAAAGAATTCTTTTTATTAATTCCGAGAGGCTTGGGAATTAATTTTGTTTTGGATCCAGAGGTATAGAACATTTCTTGATTTGGAAGTAGTAAAATTAGCCTGGATAATTTTCTTGTTAGTTGTTTTTAATCCTGTTGCAATATCAGAGAATGTGGCCTATAAATTGATGCTTTTGAATTAAATATAGCTTCCTCCGAAGCCAACAAAATTTTTAATTTTTGGAAATATTCCATGAACCAACTAAGAAAAAAATATTTTCTATTTATAGGATGCAGAGTTCTGTGACTATGTGTTATATTGAGCTTGATGATGTATTTACAAATTCCTTTCTATATATACTTATTTTTCCGTCTCCTGGAATTTTCTAATTTTGAAAAGAATATATTAAAATTAACCCACAATATTTTATTTTTATCAAGTTTTTCCTAAAAACTTTAAAAGCCTATATGCCATTTACTTTACAGATATCTTATTCAGTGACTATAGATTTGTGATTATTTTATCTTTGTTAATTTCACCAACTTCAATGAATACATTTAATAAAAATGTTAGTCATAATCCCAACAAAATTTAAAATGTGGAATTATATTATTGAACTTAAATATAAAATGGAAAAGGAAGTGCCTAAGACTATCCAACAAAATTATAAGACTATTGAAGACTATTGAAGAACTAACCTTATCAGGTATTAAAATATGCTATCAAATGATTGTTACTAAAATAGACTGACATTAGTACAGGATTAGATAAGTAGGGGAGTGGAACACAACAGAAAGGCCAGAATCAGAACTCAGTACGTAGAATTTAATAAATGACAAGCTGGCGTTTAAATTCAGAGGGAAAGGATGGTTTATTCAATGATACTGATACTGGCACAATCAATTACCCATCTGGAAAAAAATAAAGTTCATTTTCTATTCTACCTCATACTAAGCCCCAAAATAAATTCCAGATGGATTAAAAAAAAAGTTAATGTAAAAAATCCTTATTGACCAAATTTATGATACTACATCTGTAGCTGAAAATTAGAAGGAGTTATAAACTAAATAGGAATCCCAGATGCTAAAATGACTAGACAGACATAATTTTCCTTTTCTTTAAAAAAAAAAAATGTATGGCTCAATATGCCATAAAAAGTCTACGGAGCAAATGATCCATGGGGAGGGGGGCATTCGCAGTGTGAATAACAGATGAAGAGTTAATATCTTTGATATATGAAGAATTCTTACCCACTGATTCAAAATAACAGGGAGAAATAAAACACACGAAGACCAATGAGAATGAAAAGATGCTAGGCCTCACTAACAGTCAGTGAAATAAAAATTAGAGATGCTGCTCATTACAATTTCCCTGCTCCAGGCTTTTGACGGACGCTCCTAAATTAAAGACATCCAGACAGTTTGGCTCTGATGGAGGCAGACATTGAAACAGCAGGCAGGAGCTGGATTTCCTCATTCTAGAAGCACAGGGTGAACAAGGGTCTGGGGTCCTTTTAGTCACCATGGAAGGGAATATGGAACCCTTTTGAAGTTGAAAGGACATCTGAGCATCATCACCAGGGACCTGGTGAGGGAAGTGTTCCCTGGCATGCAGCCTCCCCATCACTGATGGGGCCCTGCTGATGGGGGAGAGGTGTGCCTGGGGCATGCCAGCCTGCACCTCTTCTTCGGAAGTGAACCGTGGGCTTCCCTACCTCGCCACACCTTAAACCCACTCACCACCAGGCAGTGTAGGGACTCCATACTGCTGTGGGCTCCAGAATCATCAAATACCATTGAAAACCTGCCCTGCTTTATTTTATTTAGGAGTCCTTTCCAAAAGGTAACTGAAAGAGGTCTCCAAGGAGGGAAAACATCTGAAAAGCTGAGGTTCCCTTCCAGCCCAAACTCTTCTTTTTCAATGGTGTTCACATCTCCTGTGGTCCCAAGCTCATCATTCAAAGCCCTCTCGGCTGCAGTTCACCCCAGGATATTGAAGCCTGTCCAAAGGACTGCAGGATAGCAGGAGCTTTCTCCCCGGGAGACCCACTCTTACCATCTTTCCATTCTCTCGTGGCTGGATTGATGATGCCAAAGAGTTCATCATTTGTGACTGCTTTGGGGTTGAGGTCGGTCCAGACAGGGCGACGTTTCATGATCTGATAGGTCTTGTGCAAGGACCTCAGCACCTGTGATTTGCCGGTACCAGCTGCACCCACCACAAACACAGAGTGCCTCACTGCCAGCAGCTCTTCCAGCTGGACCACCTGTGGGGACAGGAAGATGGACCTGAGGGACCAATTTGTCACTCAACTACATGCCCATGGCTCTTCTGGGAGCCAGTCTGAGGTGAGAACTGCAGTCAAAAGAGGAAGCATTATTTACCCCCAAAATGTATTTGGAATGAGTTTGGGATATAAGGGCAACACAATTTATTTATTTATGTGTTCCTCATGCAGTCATGTAATTATTAGTCACCAATGGAGTGCTAAACAGTGTACCAGAAGAGGGAGATTGATTTGCAATCTTATAGTCTGATGGAGAAGAAAGTTATGTTGACAGTTCTGTTCCCCAGTATTATGAGGGTATGAATATGTACAAATATATAATAAAGAATCCCAGTATTCTGTGTAATGTACCAATAAAAAACTAAAAAAGGAAAATCATGTTGGCAAATTATTATGATGTAAGGTGACTATTTATTTATTTTGGTACTAGGGATTGAATTCAGGGGTGCTGAGATGCATCTGCAGCCCTTGTTATATATTTATTTTGAGACAGGGTCTAGCTAAGTTGCTGAGGTTGGCCTCCAACTTGAGATCCTCTTCCCTCATCCTCCCATATCTTTGGGATTATAGACATGTGCCACTGCTCCCAGCTAATAGAGGTGTTTATATAGTGCTATGGGAATGGAGAGGAGGGAACAATTGATTTTGAAAATAATGGGAACAAGGAAGAATTCCCAAAGGAGGGTGCATTTGAGCTGGAGGCCCAGGATGAGTAGGAGTTTATCTAAAAGATGCCCAGGGGGGATATTTCAAGTAGAGGTAACCCTAACCCTAATCCTAACAGATCATCAAAGTCTTGCAATGTGACAGAGCCTGATGTGGTTGGTTGGATGGGTTAGTGGGATGGATGAGAGTAGTGGCATTGAAGGTGACTCTTGGTCTGCCTGGCCTCCAGGTGCAGCTTTCCACAGTGTCGTAGGAGTAAACCTACAGGAATCAGGCCACTGTTGTCCTTCTGCTCTTCAAAGGTTCTCCATACCTTTAGTGACAAAGACCTAAATCCTGAGACTGGTTTACAAGGCCCTTTTGCAATCTGACCCAGGTCAGCCTCCACTCTTATCTCTCATCCCCCAACCTGCACTTTCTATCCTAACAACTACTTGGAGCTCTCCAATCGATGATTTTCTTCCCTGTGCCTTTGAACGTACTCTGCCTCCTGTTTGGAAGTTTCCCTTTTTCCTGCTAGCCTCTGGCCAACCCCTGTGAGAAGCCTTCCATGTGGGGTAGGTGTGCTGGACCCACAGCCTGCATCCTAGCACTTGATGATATTGCAGTAGTTACTTCTCTGTCTCAGCACTTGCTGATCAGTTCACTGAAGGTACAAAGGGCTGTGATTCCTCTCTCTCCTTTTAGTGTCTTAACAGAGAATCTGGCACATGCCAAGGACTGAACAAAAATTGGTTGAAAATATGAAGGATGAGGCTGGGCACGGTGGTGCGCACCTGTAATCCCAGCAGCTGAGGAAGATTGTGAGATAGGAGGATTGTGAGTTCAAAGCCAGCCTCAGCAAAAGTGAGGCATTAAGCAACTCAGTGAGACCCTGTCTCTAAATAAAATGCGAAATAGGTCTGGGAATGTGGCTCAGTGGCTGAGTGCCCCTAAGTTCAATCCCCAGTACCTCCCCGCCTCCAAAAAAAAGGATGATTGGAAAGGTCTAGATTTTTGTATCATGAATGGTCTTGTGTATCATGAGTCAAAATATTTGAATGTTTTAGTAGATCAGGTTTCTTCATATTTTGCACAATAAAACTTTCTCAGGAGAGGAGTAGAAAAATGCACCCAAATATTCACAGGGTGATGAGAAAAATGGAAAGTTTCTCTCATGCATTTAATTTATTTATTCTATACTTTAAAATGGTAGATGTTGACTCATGTTTTAAGAATTTAAATAATACTGATGTTAAAAAGAATTTTAGAGTTGTATAGCCAGCGAAATAAGACAAGAGTGGTAGTAACGGGTTCAACATGAAGGCAGCAGATAAATGGCTATTTTGAGGCAAGATGGCCAATTTTTCTTGTGGCAGGAGAATTGACTGAGATGTTAATTTGCATTTTGTTTCCCAGAGCATCAGATAAATATTGTTTGAAAATATGAAGGATGAGGCTGGGCAAGGTGGTGCACACCTGTAATCCCAGGAGCTCAGGAGGCTGAGACAGGAGGATCATGAGTCCTCATGCTTTAAGAATTTAAATAATAAAATTTGTTTTAAGGTTTTTTTTTTTTTTTGTCTCTATCTCAAGGCATTACTCTTCCTAGGATGCCAGGCGTTGTGGTACACGCCTGTAATCCCAGCAGCTCAGGAGGCTAAGGCAGGAGAATTGTGAGTTCAAAGCCAGCCTCAGCAACTTAGTGAGGCCCTAAACAACTTAGCGAGAGAGAGAACTTGTCTCAAAATAAAACCTAAGTACGAGCTAGTGGGCTTGATGCAGAATCTTCCCAGAAAATAATGAGGAAGGAGAATCGTCAAGAGAGTGATGCTTAAGTTATAAATGACAAAGAGTTGCCATGTAAGGACCAGCAGGGGGAAGCCATCCAGGTAGAGTGAGAGCAGTAAGCTTGGAGGGAAGGGAAAAATGGGAGGATGGTAGAAGATGAGATTAAGCAGGGTCAGACATGCAAGGATTGGTAGTTGGTGTTTTATTCTGAGTATGACTGAAAACATTTGGAGGGTTTTTAAACGTGCTGTTGACCTGAGGTCATTGGGTTTTTAAAAAGCAAAGAAGAGGAGGAAGTAGAGGAAAAGGGAGATGAGGAAGAGAAGAGGAGGAGGAGAAAGAAAAACAGGAGGAGGAGGACAGGGAGAGTAGTGGTTGTGGGTTTTTTTGCTGCTGAGTAGAGACTATGTTATACTCCCAGGTGCTACGGTTTGGATGAGAGGTGTCCCCCAAAAGCTCATGTGTGAGACAATGCAAGAAGGTTTTGAGGAGAAATGGTTGGGTTGTGAGAGCCTGTTAATCAATCCCCTACAGGACTGACTGAGTGGTAACTGAAGGCAGATAGGGTGTGGCTGGAGGAGGTAGGCATTGGCGGGGTGTGCCTTTGGGGTATATATTTTGCAACTGGTGAGTAGAGTCTCTCTCTCTCTGCTTCCTGATCATCCTGTGAGCTGCTTCCCTCTGCCATACGCTCTGCCATGATGTTCTTACTTATCTTGAGCCCCGAGGAATTCAGCCAGCTATCTATGCACTGAAACCTCTGAAACCATGAGCCCCTAAATACATTTTTTCTCTTCTAAAATTGTTCTGTCAGACTTTTAGTCATAGCAGTGAAAAAGCTGACTAAAGTACTCAGGTTTTCCCTTTTTTTTTTTCTCCCCACATACAATCAACTGAACAATGGCATCCTACCCTGATATTAGTAAGACTTAAAATCACTTTCTTTCAGGCGTTGTGATGCATGCTTGTAATCGGAGCAGCTCAGAAGGCTGAGGCAGGAGTATCACGAGTTCGAAGCCAGCTTCAGTCATTTAGAGAGGCCCTAAACAACTTAGCAAGATTCGATCTCAAATTAAAACGTAAGAAGGGATGGGGAGGGACTGAGGTGGTGGCTCAGTAGTAGAGCGCTTGCCTTGCACATGTGAGGCCCTGGGTTCAATCCTCAGCACCACATATAAATAAACAAATAAAATAAAGGTATCATGTCCATCTGCAACTAAAAAATATTTTTAAAAAAAGAAGGGCTGGGGATGTGGATTGGTGGTTAAGCATCCCTGGGTTCATTCCCTGATGCCAAACAACAACAACCACCACAACAACAAATCATTTTCTACTGAGGGACACCTTGGCTGGTTTCATAACTTGGCTACCAAGAATTGTGCTGCTATAAACATGAATGTGCATGTATTACTAAAGGATGTGGGTCTTAGTTTTTCTGGATAAATAACAAGGAGCAGGATAGACAGGTAAAGAAAATGTGGTCCATATACACAATGGAGTTTTAGTCAGCCATAAAGAAGGAAATATGTCTTTTGATAGTAAATGAAGAACATTATGTGAAGTAAAAAAACCCAGAATCAGAAAATTGAAGGTTGTGTGTTTTCTCTTCTATACAGAAGCTAGAGAGAAATAAGGAATTCAGAAAAAGTGGGTGGTGGAAAGAATCTCATGAAAGGGATGGGAAAGCAGTATAGGAAGGAGACTGAGAGGGCAGAGCGGGGGATGAATGAAAGTACCCACACTGTGCCATGTGCAGGTAGGAGCAGATCATAATGAATTCCACTTCTGTGTAGGACTATAGGCACCCGTGAAAACTAAATCCATTGGAAATCACTTCCTAGTTCCACCTTTTTTCATTTCAGCCGCTTTCTTGAGATATATTTCACATACCATAAAATTCAACCCTTCAACGTGTACAATTCCATGTAGGTCTCTGCGTAGGGTAGGAGGACCGAGGAGAAGCTCTATGGACGTTATCAGACCTTGGCCTTCATCTTTATCCCTTCACCTGTGGGTGCCAGAGCTGAAACTGGCCTTCTATTGAGGGCCCCAGAAGAGAATGGAGGGCTCTAATTCGGAATACCAATACCCCAATAGTAGCCTCTGTTTCCCCCAAAGAACTTTATTAAATTTTCTTAAAGACTTTCTTTTTTTTTCTTTTTGGCTTTGAGTTAAATGCCTGTTTGTGGATGGCCTGCGTTGCTTGGGAATTGGGAATTGAAAGAAGATAATGTGAAAAGAGTGTGGAAAGCCAAGTAGCAGAATTGTAGGGTAAATAGATTTGATGATGCTCCCTCCACCCCCAGCTATGTTGGTTCTCTTTCTCATTCCTGCCCTCCTGAAACTCCAAGCCCAGAGCTTCTCCAGGGTTCTGCTTGGCAGAATAGCTGCCTCCTGGCCCCATTTTTCCCCAAAGCCCTTTCAAAGTGTTCTGCAGCCCCCTCTATTCCACTGGATCTAACCCTCTTCCAGAAATGTATTGTAATGCTCCCTTTCAAGTTTCTAGTACTCTACGAGTCATTTCCTCTTTCTTAAAAAATAAAGATTTGTAGTACGTAGTACCACTTTTAAAGGATTTGGGGATGCCACTAGAGCCTCACACATCAGCTTCGAGAAATTATTTCCCCCAAATTCAAGTGGATGGTGCAAATAAAAAGTGGGTAGAGGCATCATCTATTCCAAGTGGAGAGTCTCTACTTTCCTTTGAATAGAGAATCATGGAACAGCTGTTACAAAGAAGGGTAAGAAATGAAGGAAGCATGATGTCACCCAGCTGATAAGTACACAGAGAGAAAGGGTAAAGCTCTGAAAGGGAAAAAGATGCAGGATGTGGAGGAAAGAGGTGACATGACCAGATCTCAGAAGGTCTGGCAAGATGTGGGCTGTCCTGATTCTAAGAACCTCATGGCATTTAACCCATCTCTGGGGTGAGACTGTCTCTTAGGATTAGACCCTTTAGTGGAAAGCTCTTGACCTGGCATTCAGGGCCCTGTGTATCATGGTCCCATATTGTCCTTTGAGTCTTATTGCCTGTGTCCTGCTCTCCCCTACTCTGGCGCCCATCGCCTTAATACCTTTGCCTTTAGCAACACTGGACTTCCTGCTGATGCCTGTACAATCTATTTCCCGCAATATGCCCCTTTGCTGATCCTTTTCTCTCTACGTTGAAGGCCATCCTACCCTCTTTTCTACTTCAAAAACCTGCACTCTGAACTTGGAAGGAGGGACATAGGGAGTGGGGAGAAGGGGCCAACTGGCAGAAACGGTCACAGCTGCAGAGGACGGGGTGATGCTCTGCTCTCTTTCCCATAAATGAAAGCAGGCACCTGCTTGTCGTAAGGAGGAGATATTTCACTTCATCCTTAATTCTATTTATATATATTTGGGGCTTAAATCTCTACCAGTGAAACTACTGTGTACCAGAAACAGCTTCTGGAGTGGAGTAGAAGGGACCTGCCCCTTAGCTGTAGTTCCTGCAGGGGGAGCACTTTCCCCTCCCAGGAGATATCTTAGTGGAGCACCTTGGAAAAGTAAAATGCTTCATCTGCATCCTCTGCCTTAGAGGTTGTTGAGGGATCAAATGTGATACACAATATAAAACCACCTGCGAACTCTAAAACAGTGCAGATGTATTTCTTACACATGTTATTGCACAGGAAAACAATCTGTCCACGTCTATTTGAATTTCAGGACCCCCGCCCTTCTTTGTGGCACTTGTTTCCTCCCACTCTAAGCTTTACTTATACTACGTGTACCACGACATTTTATTCATCCTGAAAACATTACCTTCTGCACAATGACACTGTAAAAAGACAGACTTGTGGAAAAACAGGGTGGGGATAGGCCATTCAAAATGTGGAGAATTTTGTATGCAAGCCCTCAAAACTCAAAAACCGAGTTCTAACCCCAGTGAAAATGCTAGCGCAGTTAATTCCCTGAGCAATTGCACCCTGTCTCACAGTCAGTACATCCTTTGCACCCTTAAACCTGAGATCCTGTGCCTCTTTATTCCAGGGGTAGAAGCTGAGTATGTTTGATTTTGATAGAGATAATATTAATCACAATTGAGGATCCAGTTCAGATGGAGCCTTCTTCACTAATTCACGAAGGGGAGATGGCTTTACAGGTCCTTCGTCTGCAATTGCAGCCCCCGTAGCCGACAAAGAGTCGTTCAATGCACACTGGCTCCTACAGCCACTAAGCTAGTTCTATTTGTACTAAAGGTCCAGTTTTTTTTCCTTCAGGTCTTTACTGTGAAATCCATCAGTTTCCTCTTGATGCAGATGGTGGGGGTTTCCTCCATTTTTCTCTGATATTTCCTACCAGGCGTTCCACATTGTGGGTCCCCAATAAAGAACTGCTGACCTTTGAGGAATTAGAGTAAAATAAAGGAAAGGGGGAGGGAAGGATAGGATCATATTAAGAATCGATCAAATCTAAATTAATAGACAAGCAAAAGGCAGTCCTGTGGAGTTGAGGAAGGAGAAGGGGAGAGGGGAGGGAGAATGAGAGAGAAAAAAATGAGAGGGAAAAGGTGGGATCGTGAACTGAAATCAATTTCTATGCATGCATGAGTTTGTTGGGATGAACCCAACTACTGTGTATAACTATAAAGCTCTGATAAAAAAAAAATAGCAACCAAAAATAATGGCTGAAATGGATTAAACTACTTCTAACTGGATAATCTCCGTATATCTAAAGAAACCCTTTGGATTAAGGATGATGGGACAACTCATGGTCTGAGAACAACATGAAGAGACAGAGCTCAAGAGGACAAGCATCAAGTACCTTGAGCACAAAGTTGTCCTCAGCCTGGAGCTTTAGGTCCACTACCGCCTTCCTGACCAAGGCTTCAAAGTCCAGGTTTCTCCTTCGGGGGACATCCAGGGCAGGGAAGAGGTCCCCAATCAAGCCCATGAACACAGGCATGTCATCAGTCACAATCTTGGGGATGTTGAAATCTCGCAAGGAGCGCATCAAGACTTGGTCCTCGGGTCGGTCGGGGTCCCCTCGCTTCAGGGATCCTGCCACCACGAGTACAGATTTGATGGCCCGCAGGCCCCAGTCATAGTGATCCTGTGGGCAAGTTATGTAGATGAGACCCAAGTTGCTGGGATGCAGAGCGCCATATGCTCAGGTTACAAAATTATACATAACACATATTCTAGGTCATTTTTGGAGTCCAGGCAAATGCCTGGGAGAGGATTCAGGACTTAGAAAATCCCGATCACACAGTTCCAAGTCCTGGTCTGGCATTTTCTGGCTCTGAGGCAGGCACAGCCCAGACAAGGGATGAGGCTTCAGGGAGAATCAATACTACAGGAAATGAGATGAAAACAGAATTTCCTCCTCCTTGGACAGAATTCAGAGGACGGAGAGAGCCTGTGTTGTGACAGCAAAGGTGATCAATGCAAGAAGACCCCAAAGAGAAGCGAAACGCACTTGGAACAGCTCAGGGAAACTTCATAGCTGTCCTTGCCACCAAGAAATTCTCCATCCAGGGAATAAACCTTGTAGATGCTTAGACGTATTTTGTTAAAGTGCTTTTCCCCTAAGGGGAGCCTGTCTTAGCCAGAGGCTACACTGAGGGACAAACAGCAGTGAGAAGCAGGAGGCTAGCTATACCTAACTCTTTTCCCAACACCCTTTTCATTTCATGGCCCTTCAGGTAGAGACTATTCCTTCCAAGGATTTTTGTTAGCCATTTCAATGTTTCTTAGGGGACAATTATGTCCGTGAGGCGTTGCTAAGTATTCTAGTGAAAAATGGAGTTCTTTGGTTGAAGAATTTTTTAAAAAAAATGTTGATCTAAAAAGTGAGCACCTATCTTTATTTCAGAAGCACTCAGAGCTTGTAGAATGTTTATGGGCACAGTGATTCTCTACATTAGAAATTTCTAATACATTGGCCCCAGAGCCTTTCCAGAGTTGGGGCCTTGGTGGGCCTTTTGTTCATCATCCTCTCTAGAGGTCTTACCTGTTTGGAGAGAAGCTCTTTGCACAACTGGTAAAGGGTAATGAACTTCCTGGCTAATAACCGAGCTTCGATGAATCCTTCTGCCACCAGCATGATCTCACAGATCAACTCAAAGTCTGGAACAACCATTGCACAAGGCCTGTGGGCAGGGAGACAGAAGTAGAGACAGTTTCCCAGCCACAGAGTTGAAGAGAGTTTATAGGACAAGAGACATTGACTGAGATCACACATAGAGGCATCTGTGAGCTCAAAAAACTCATGGAAAATTTTTTGCAATTATTTCATCTAAGACTTCCAAGTTAGAGTTGAGTTAGTTAAGGATAAAGGAAGCACATTGTCTTACTCAAGGTGATGACAATGTTAGCAGACGGGGTGGTGCTGGGCTATAACTTGGGTCTTGTATCTTGAGACTTATGCACTTTACACAATGCGTGGATCCATAAAGCAAGTTATCCAGGATAGATTGGGGCCAAGATTGAGGAACTGATTCTTTCTGGGTGTCTTCAAGAAACTTAGAGTCTCCCTAGTCCCCATCCTCAAGAGATATGTATGCTCCCAATCCTAGATACTCAGGGCATATTCTGTATTTATTTGCAAACAAATGTAAATTTCTAATGCTGAGGTCTAAGGTAGGTACCTATTAACTCCACATTGACTCAAAATGGTATATGTATGAGAACACAGAAAGAGAGTTTTGTCTCTATATAAACATTTTTTTTTCATGATTTTTAAAACTCTGGCACTAGAGGCATTTGGTTTTAAAATGACCTATTTTTATTAGTTGATTAGGTAAGTAATTGGAGCCTAACATTGCTACAATTCTTTAATTGCGTTTTCCCTACACTGATGCAAAGATTTCAAAATCATTTCATTCAAGCCCAGAATTTTCCTTGAAATATTTTGCATTGCATTCAAATTCCAAGGAGCTACAAGATACTTATTAGATTCTCAAGATTTATTTGGTAACTTGGACAGAAGGTCAGAATAGACATTTGCACAACAGAATGTGATGTGGCCATGAGAGATAATGCTATAGAAGGAAAACTATTAAATGTCGTGGGAAAACATTAATCAGTGAAGACAAGAAACTAAACAATATAGAGTTGGATCTCAGCAATGTTCTGCCAATACAGTAGCAGAGGGGACATGCTGAGCGGTGACGCTGATTATCTCTGGATGACAAGACTGGGCTGGGGAGGAGCAGAGACTCTGGGTTCAAGCTTCAGTTTTTCCATTTACTAGTCAGGCTACTGGCCAATTCTAGCAACCAGGCTGACGATCCTGGACAACTTGCTGAATTTATCTGTTTTCTCATACAAGGGAGAAACTAGTAGTATCTACCTCATAGGATCTTTATAAAAATTGAATATAAAAGTAGAGTTTGTGTTTATTGTTTATCAAACTATTTTTTCTCATTTTTTCCAAATTTTCTTCTATGAATATATGTGATGGTCTGAATGTTTGTGTCCTCCTAAAATGCATGTAGTGAAATCCGAACCTCCCTTATGAGGGCATTGGGAGAAAAGCCCTTTGGATAGTGATTAGGTCATGAGGGAGGATCCCCTGTGAACTGGATTAGTGTCCTTATAATAAGAGGGCAGACACAAGGAGAACTTGGCCATCTGCGACTTGGAAGCAGGTCTTCCCTAGAACCCAATCACATTGGCAACCTGAACTCAGACTTCCAGCTTCTAGAACTGAGAAAAATAAATGTCTGTTGTTTAGGTACTTTGTTATAGTAGCCTGAATGGACTAAGGCAGTTCCATTTACATTTAGGGAAAAAATGTCAAGAATAATTCTTACAAAAAAAAAAAAAGAACAGCCGAGTGTGGTGTGCACTCTTATAATCCCAGTGGCTTGGGAGGCTGAGGCAGGAGAATCACAAGTTCAAAGCCAGTCTCAGCAACTTAGTGAGGCCCTAAGCAACTCAGTGAGACCCTGTCTCTAAGTAAAGTATAAAAAAGGACTGAGGATGTGGCTCAGTGGTTGAGTACCCCAGGGTTTAATCCTTGGTACCAAAAAAAAAAAAAAAGAACAATTTTTATTTGGGTGAGAGAAGCTACCTGTATTATTGTTTGTAACACAAAGCTCATTTAATAAATACTTTGCATAAATAAATTGTATGCAATGCAGTATTCTGCGGCAGTGTAGACAAGTTGTTAACATTCCAATGTTTCTTGGGCAAAGTTGCCTGAGTGAGGATACACCCAAACTACTCATGAGACAGGAATTTGCCCTGACTGGAGTGATTTAAAAGTGAGGGGCTAGGGGTTGGGGCTGTGCTCAGTGGTAGAGCACTTGTCTTACATGTGTGAGTCACTGGGTTCAATCCTCAGTGCCACATAAATAAAATAAAGGTATTGTGTCCACCTACCAAAAAGAAATTAAAGAAAAGTGAGGGGCTAATGGACACAGGGCCTCCCAAGGCTTCAGAAGTCTATAAAAGTGTGGATTTCACCTGGGCAGAGAGCACTGAGTCTCACTCCAAGATATGAGACAGTGGTGTCATAGCTCCTCATGGTTTACTTACCTCTCCTAAAATCAGTAAGCAGAAAATCAGAAAGCTGGGAGCACCCTTCAGTTTTCCCTCTGTTGGCCAACCTCATGTTTTTGCAAAAAGAATGTAGACTCCAACTCCTGCTAGGAGATGCATTTGTGTTTTCTTATCAAAATAAGGAAGATTTAAAAACATAGCAATATGCATGGTGGCAAGGGTGAAATAAAAGAGGTGTTTCTATGCATCACTACTAGGGGTGTAATTTGGTACTATGGCTTTTTAGAAAGCAATTTGGCAAAGTGTATCAAGAGCCTTAAAAATGTTCTTACTCGTTAACTCAGTAATTCCACTTCTGGGATGTTAGCCAAACAAAATAATCAGGCATGCAGAAAAAAGAAAAGATTTATATACAAAAATGTACACTGCAGCATTATGTATGAATTTATTTTAAATGTTAGAAATAGTCTTAATATTCAACCATGAGAGACCAGTTAATTACATTGTGGGCCATGTACTTGATTAAAAAAAATATGCCATCATGAAATGAGATTCATTAAACATATCTAATAGAAGAAAGTATTGTTGATAGACTATGAAATGAAAAAAAATAAGACAATACAAAACTGTACACAGGCCACAAATATAGGTTACAAGTGTAATAAAATTCAAATACACACATAAGGAACTGAACGCAATTAAGCAAAAAATCATTTTACAGTTGATGGCATTACAGAAAAAGCAGATTTAAGAAATCGACTTTCTAAATGTTCCAAATTTTCTCTAATATATGCATCATATATTTTCAGTGGAAAAATAGTCCCTCCTGTGGGGCAAAGCTTCTGCTTACCTGAAGAGAGCCTTGAGGTTCTCAGGTAGCTCAGTGCGGCCGGCGTAGCCTGGGTTCATGGTGATGAAGATGCCCACGGAAGGATTCAGGCTAATCTCCTCCCCAAGGAAGTTGAACCGCTGCTTCTTATCTCTAATTGCATCTTGGATGCTTTTTACCTGGTGGGCCAATCAGAGGACGATGCCTCCAGGTGCTTTAGGGACTCCCCAGTTACACACAACACCAACAACTACCCTGTGGTCCATTTCACTGAAGGACAGCCACCATGAACACACCCTGGACCCTTTGCTGAATGAGTGCTGGGTAGTATCTAAAAGAAATTTGCTGGGCGCAGTGGCACATGCCTGTAATCCCAGTGCCTTGGGAGGCTGAGACAGGAGGATCGGGAGTTCAAAGCCAGCCTCAGCAATGGCAAGGCGCTAAGCAACTCAGTGAGACCCTGTCTCTAAATAAAATACAAAATAGGGCTGGGGATGTGGCTCAGTGGCCAAGGGTCCTTGAGTTCAATCCTTGGTTACCCACCCTGCCCCCACTACCAAAAAAAAAAGAAGAAGAAATTTGGCTGCCCACACCCAAATTTATAACAATGTAGCTAACAGGATGAGAGTGAACAGCAAGCAGGTATTTCTTTCTGAATGTAAGTTTCCTCTGTATAATAACTAAAGCATATTAGTACCAGCTACATGCCAGGTGCTATTCTGAGCACTATTTTTTTTTTCTAGTGCTGGGGATTGGATTTAGAGCCTTGCACATTACAATTGAGTTACACACCCAGTCGCTGAATTCTTTTTATGTGTTAACTCCCTACAATCCTTGGTGGGGAGCATTTTAATCCCATCAGTCTGATTGCTCTAGGTTAAAACAGAAGGTCAGAGAGATGGAGAAGTTTGCTCACAGTTAACAGAAATGCTAACTGGGCTCCAGATTTGGGTCCAGGGAAATAGATGCCGGCCTGTGCTCTTCCCCACTGTGTGATGGTGAGATGCCAGTCCCTACCTCCTGGGCTTGTTCTAAGAATTAAATAAAGTCTGTAAGAGCTTGGTGTACAGAAAATGCTTAAAAATAGAAGCATACACAGACGATGTTAATGTGACCGTTATCACTGCTGTTGTGGTCCTTGCCTTGACAACTCCTCCCCACCTTCCCCCCAGACTTTGTCTCTGGCATGATGCACAGGCTGAAAGAAGATGGCGGCTCCTTTGTGGAGCATCCAGTCTATGATGAGGAGTGGCAGGAACCACATGGTACAGGTAAGCTGGGGCCCCCAATCCAAAGGGCTCTAAGTGCCTTTCTAAAAGAGAATCAACTTTTTCTTAAATCAGTTCTGGAGCCAGAGGGATATTGAAGCTGAAGCTTGACCTGGTCAGAGCTATATGGGTTATAGATCACTTTTATGGTAGTGGGAAGACAGGCAGAAATGAAATTCAGCCACTTAGTTTCACACCTGGTGCTTTGAAAGACACATGCAAAAATGATCAGCAACAGAGGAATGGAAGTCAAAAGGCCAACACTTGCAAGCCAGCCTTGTTCAGCCAGACCCGAGAGTGTCCCTGAGAATTTCGAGTCTCTCTCAGGGTACGTGAGAGCAAAACCAGAATGTCGGGGACCAGTGGCAGGCTTTTCAATGAGCTTCTAGCATGTGCACAAGCTCCAGGCTGGAAGGACAGATGAGGGTAGTTTATGTCTGTGAAGATGGGGCTGCAGAGGTGAGTGTGTGTGTGTGTGTGTGTGTGTGTGTGTGTGTGTGAGAGAGAGAGAGAGAGAGAGAGAGAGAGAGAGAGAGAGAGAGATGAGTAGGAAAACAGCTGGACCATCAGCTATCTATGGGCAAGGCTATCTCCCTGCACCTAGAAGGGCAGCATTTGCCACCATGTGTGACAACTCCGCAATTAGGATTCATCTCCCATTTCAAAGTGAAGCTCTAATGACTGAATGCATTTTGAGCTCACAGTAATTAGTGTGAGAGTGAAACTTCTTTTCTCCCTGCAGAATACCAATGCCATCCTGGCAGAGGCTGTCTCTAGCACCCAGCACACTGGCCAAACAGATTGAGCTCTGCTGATCTGTGTGGGGCTCACAGCTCAGCCCAGGTCTGCTGGGGAGCCCCATGTTGTCCTTGTCACTCTGCAAGTTGTATGGCTGGTAAAGGTTGGTCTCCTCCTTTGTGGCCAGTCCTCCCATCTATAAAATATACAGAACACTATCGTGGCTAGGGAGCAGGGAAGTGAGTTTGATTAGCATTTACAAATTGCTCTGCTACCTCTGGGTGTAGACTAAAGGCCAGAGCCCAGGACCCTTTCTTCTGTTGGTTCTGACTCAGCATTCTCTCTGCAAACACCAAAGCCCAGAAACCTCACACGCAGCAAGAATTTTACGATGCGCTTTTGAATTGGAGGCATCTGTGCTTTTGTGTAAAATTCTGTAGGGGGCCCCTGGAGGGAGAATGCTGAACAGACTGGAGGATGTGGTTAATGTTGAAGCATTGGTGCTCACAGACATTTCCTTTAGCTTGGCTCACGTAGGGTGGAGACCGTTTGCCAGGACTTTCTTCAGGATAAACCATTGCAATGTGATGGTGATCAGGGTCCAGATGAGTCATGGATAAAGTCCAAACTTTGAAACAAAGTCCAGAAGCTTCAGGATGTCAGTGGGGAGAAGCAGGTGGGCTGGAAAACTAGATTCAATGCAATCTCAGCCAGGAGGAAGTGCACACACATGTAGACACAGACTGACAGCTAAAGCTGCTAGATATTCTCTGCACTCACGGGGGTCTGTTTCTCCATACAGACTCATCCATTTTTGCAGATTTTAAAGCCACAGGGAATGATAAAAAATAATAACTGAAAATAGTTTGAGCACTTGATGAGTACCAGGTGCTTCTGAATATTTTACCTAAATTATTCCATTCAAAACTTTCAACAGCTGTATGAGATGGGTTGGTCTTAGATCCTCATTTTATAGATGTGGAAACTGAGGCAGAAAGCAGTTAAGAAACCATCCGTTGCTTATGTTGCTTATGTAAGATGTTAGCTGTACGGGAGGCTGGGGGAGGGATATACAGGGACTTTATCTGTAACATTTTTGCAACTTTTCTATAAATTTAAAATTCTATAAATCTAAAATTCAAAACAAGAGGTTAACTGAGAAAAACAGGAAGTCTGGCTGCTATCCAACAGTTGGTAAGTGGGAAACCCTTATCGAAAATCATGCAGTCTGGTGCCAAAGCACTTGCTTTTCACCAAGTCCCCTTCTACCAAAAAAAGCACCATGCCAGTCATACACTAGGACCTCATCAGATATAGTCACGGGTCACTTAATGACAGGGGGATAACTTGAGAACTATGCCATTAGATGATTTCATGTTTGCATGAACATCACAGAATGTACTTATACAAACTAAGATGGATGCAATGCCGTAAGGTGATATCTTACCGGACTCTTGTCATATATACTGTCTGTCATAGGCTGATACGTTGCTATGTGGAGCATGACTGTCATACATTTTCAGAGTAATGTGATTTGCTCTGAAAATAATACTGGTTATTATGATTTCTACAAAATAACAAAAATTATTTTATTAACCAGTTTATTTTTAAAAAAAAAACAAACAATGTGGAAATCTTTGTAGAAATCAGCAATCTCAATGGAGGGAGATTTTATATGCCACCCCCATATGACAGTGTCTGGAGCCATTTTTGCTGTCATAACTGAACTGAGGATGCTGCCAGCATCCATCCAATAGAGGCCAGGGATGCTCCTCTACATCCTGCGGCACACAGGACAGAATTTTGCAACAGAGAACTCTCAGTCCACAACATTAATAGTTCTGAGATTGCCAAACCTTGATCCATACCAGTTATTTCCATGATTGGGAGACAGAGGCCAAGAAGATATCAGTGACTTGCCACCATCTACAGCATGTGCCTGGACCCAATCAAATTCTTATGCAAATTTCTACCCCCATCCAAGATAGAACAAATAAAAAATTCTGGAGGAGTGAGTTCAAACAGGTGCATCTTAACAAGCCCTCCAGGTGGTCCAGATGTGTATTGAACTTTGAGAACTATTGAAGTCTGGTCAATTGTTAGATTTCTACACACACCTGCTTTTCCCTAGATAAGGCTGAGTCTTCCACCTCCTTCTGCCTTACCCAGCCTGAAGTCTTGTCTCTGCAGATGACCAGTCAGCACCAACTGGGCCCAGTCTTGGGGTTTGTGATATGAACCCACACTCTACAGTTCTCAATGATGGTTTTCTTATTTGATAGCCCCCCCCCCCCTTAAGCTGGGTCCTAAAGTTTGCTGAACATGCAAACCGTGTCTTTAAAATACCAATGCCTAAGTCCTACCCCACACCAGTTAAATCACAATCTTTTGGGAGTGGAGGCTGTTCCAGAACTACCCAGGCAATTTTAATGGGCAGCCTGGGTTAAGATGACTGGGCTCTGGCACCAGTCTCCAATTCATTATATGTAGGAATCACAGGGGGCTTGTTAATGTGACGATCTTGTGGCAGGCCAGCCCTGGTTTCACATCAAACCTGTTACCCACACAAGCCCCATGTGCTCTTCTGACCACCAGGGCCTGCTTTCTTCCTTGAGAAGGCTGCCTTGCCTCTTAGACCAGAAGCTGGTGATCTTGTTCCTGCCTCCTCCCCCACAGGCTAGGGCCTTACCTCTGACTCATGCAGTGAAGCATTTAGGTTGTCCTATCTCTTTGCAAGTGACATAAGTTAAGGAGGTCAAAGGTTGGCCCTATACTATGTGAATGCTCTCAGTTTTTTTCTCCATGCCTTCTACTTTGACCCTTTGATTCTAGGGAAGTGGCCCATTCTGTGGCCCTTCTGTGGGCATTATTTTTTCAAGCCTTCACCCCAGATGCCATGTTTTATTAAAATCCTGCCTGGCTCACTTCATGATTCCCATTGCAATGACTGGAGTCTGCTGCTTTCAGGAAGCACAACCCACTCACTCCTTTGTACATTTTTTTCATATCTCTGCGTGTGCATGTGTGTGTGTGCAAGCAACAGACCTGTTATCCACGCACGCACACACACATGCATGTGTTTTACATTAGAACTTAGTTCCTTTATAAAGTGTGTTACTTGGGACATTCCTTTGGCTCTGAGATCAGAGCACTTGTTCCGTGCCTGGAGAATTTGCAACTGTGCTATGGTGGGCTCCTTTGCTAGCTGATCTTCTGCTTCTAGCTGCTTCCTGCTTCAGCCTAGCCCACAATCTGAACTTGTAGGGGAGAGAAGGAAGTGGCAGGAATACCTAACTAAAGAACATGGCGGTGGGGTTGGACAGGGGGTTGGACGTACAAGATGATGGGGTGTGTTCTGGTGACAGATGTCTCAGGGCTCCGATGATCCAAGGTCTAGAAAGCTGATTGCAACAATAATAAAGAGTCTCTGAAAAGAATTAAGTAGTATCTGATACATTTTTAAAATAGCAGAGTAATTTCTCTTGGAATTGCCACACTGAGGTTTTTTTTCCCCAAATGGCTATGCAATTCTGTTTGACCAATTTGACAGAGGCATGAAAATATCCACCAACAAAGACACTGAAGTACAATCACTCTTGCAGTAGCTACTGGGATGAAGAGCACAGACGGGTGAGGAAAGGAGAAGGGGAGAGGGAGGGTGGCGGAGAAGAACTGTCGGCAGCTGGTGCAGTTTCTGAACCAATATGCCAGCCTGGATTACTGTGTGAATAATTAAGTGCAATTTTCTCCTTGGATGGGTATACGATTTTTAAGTGTTACCAGCTCAGACTTTACCCGAGCTGTTGTCAGACGACTTTCTTGAGGATGTCTTCTATGGGTGTGTTCCTGGACCAGAGTGTGAGTGACAACGTCAGGGAATTCCAGGTTAAACTTATTTCACTTAATTTCAGAAACAAGAGGGAATTAACTGATTGCAGGAAACCCACGACTGACCTTGTGTGGAGCAGTTTCAAAATCAGGAAAATTCATTGTCTACCAAGTAGTGGGGCCAATGACTGTTGAGCCCAGTCTCTACTGTTAGTGCTTGGTTAAGTTTGGTAAGATAGCCTTAAGATGGTCCAGTTGAGAAAAGGTGAGGCTGGTAAGGAGACCTGTGGAACCAGGATGTGGGTCTTCCTTCCTTTTCCCATATGTCCCAGTCATCCACTTTGCTTTAATCCATTTCTTGCAGTGTTCAGGTTATAATGACAGTAATCACTCTTATCACTACTTCCCCATCATCATTACCACTACTACTACCATTATTACCACCTACACATCATATCACATCATCATTATCATCAACACCACCATGACTATCATTATCATCTGTCATCATTGTTACCTCAGTCATCACCACCACTATCATCATCACTACCATCATCATTGTCAACACTGTCATCGCCACCATCACTGCCATCTTCTCATCATCACAACCATCTTCACCATCACCACCATCATCTCCACCATCACCACCATCACCACCATCTTCATCATCATCACCACCATCTTCACCATCATCACCACCATCTTCTCATCATCACAACCATCTTCACCATCACCACCATCATCTCCACCATCACCACCATCACCACCATCACCACCATCTTCATCATCATCACCACCATCTTCACCATCATAATCACCATCACCACCATCACCACCATCACCACCATCATAATCACCATCACCACCATCTTCACATCATCACCATCTTCACATCATCACCACCATCACCACCATCACCACCATCTTCATCATCATCACCACCATCACCATCACCATCTTCACCGTCATCACCACCATCTTCACCATCATCACCATCATTATCATCACCACTGTCACTGTTATCACAGGTGCCATCAACCATCACCATCACCATCATCATTGCTAACAGCATCATCACCATCTTAAAGCTATCTTACCGAACTTAACCAGATGGTAACCAAATGTTACCATCATCATGGTAACATTTATTGAGTACCTACTATATGTAGGGCTATAATTTAGGTGCTTTGGACGTTAACTCATTTAAAAATTTTTACAATTGCTTGAGTAGATTTAATGATTCACTTATTTTACACATGTGAAACTTAAGACACAGTCTTGCCCAAGGTCACACAGCTAATCAGTGACAGAGTCAGAATTGAATACTGGCAGATGGATTTCAAAGTCCACATATTGAGCCACTTTCTACTCCGTTGCCTGGCTCATTTTGCTGTCTAAAAAGCTGTATTTGAAAATCCCAATTGCACGAGGAGCTTGCTTATACAACCTCTGGAGATCAAGACAGGCTCTATGCCAACCCGGGTCTGGTTCTCCCTGTTCTCTTTCTGATTTTCCTCTGGAGTCCCTGGGGGACACCTTGAGAAGAGGCCTCTTGAGGGGCATACTGATACAGACTTTGGCAGCACCCACCCCTGAGCCTCATGCTGGGAGTACCCCCCTCCATATGTGCAATGAAGCATGATGAATGGTCCTGGACTTGAGTGACATCAGGCACAGCAGTGCAACCTGGCTAGTGAGAACAAGAGATGTCCTTTGAAATCTGTGGCAAGCAGCCAGAGGGGAAGGTGTAGGAGATCATAAATGCAAAGATGAAAGAGGTAGACCTGAAGGAGAGTAGAGATAACAGAGGATAGTAGGCAAGGGAGTATAAAAATAAAAGAAGATAGGCACTAAATATCTGCAGTGGAAGATGTAAGGATGCAGTGGAAGATGTAAAGATGCAGTGGAAGGAGCCGCAATGTAATGGACGGACACAAGATCATTCCCAATGGCCAGAGTGGTGAAAAGCTCTGGCTTCCCTCCAGATCTTCAGAATCCAATCTAGGGCTGGAATTCATACTCCAAGAAAGGGTTATTTTCCTTTTTTTACTTCACACGCACAACCCAGAGTGAATTAGCAACCCCCAACCCCCACCAAAAATTCAAACAGATGTTGCAGGGCATCAGTACAGGTTTCAGGTTGTGAAGTGGCCACCAAAGGTGGAAACAACTGGAAAACATGTTTGATTTCTGCTATGGCTAGGTATAGATTGAGTGTGTTCTTCAAGGGTTCATGTGTTGAAATCCAATCCCATTGTGAGGTATCGAGAGGGTAAAAACTTTGTCCAACTCTAGTGTTCAGAAGTAGGAACTTCGCAGGTGATTAGGATCAGAAAAGTCATCAGGGTGAAGCCCTATGACTGAATATGAGTAACTTTTCATAAGAGGGGGAGAGAGATCAGAAGAGACATGCATGTGTGTTCTCCATCTCTCTCCATGTGATGTCCTCTGCTACCTTGGGACTCGGTAAGAAGGACGTCACCAGGTGCAAGTCCTAGAACCTCCAGAATTGTGAGCAAATTAAAAACCTTTTCTTTATAAAGCTACCTATCCTCAGGTGTGTTGTTATAACAATAGAAAACAGACTGATAGAGTTTCTTACAAAAATCTGAATGTTTAGTTTCTCCAAAATTGAAAAGATCTGGCAGCATCAAGCCCACATCTTTGCAAGGCAGAGGTGTGCTGGTAAATGTTACTGGCTCTGTGGGAAAACAAAAGTGCCTTGATTTGTAGAATTTGGCAGTTTTCACGATGGAAATACTTCTCTTTGGCTCATCTCAAGCTATGCCAATGTGACATCCTTAAGATGCACACAATCAGTTCTTCTGAGCCAACCTAAATGAGGGTTTCAGTCCACGGGAGTATTGAGGTGACCCATTTGTCTCCCTTCCCCTACTAGAACCCACTGTATAGAGCAAACCTAAGGAGAAGGAAAACATTATCTCACCACTGGAACCAAGTCCTGCATTTGGGCAACTTTCAGAAGGTTTATCAAGGAACAGTCTGGATAAGGGTCAGTGAGTGAGTGAGTGCCCACTGACTATCAAATGTGAGAGATGGAAAGACTGGTCACCTTGGAGGGAGGAAGTAAAGGGACCTTGCAGAGCCTCCCAGTTGCCTATGGCTCCCAATGGCAGCTAGAGATGAGGGTGGGTCTGGAAATAGCTGATGGTGTGAATTCTACCTCTGTTCAGCCTGGAGATTCAGTACCCTGTCCATAGCTTCCAGTCCAGCCTTCCAGTGTCAGGGACAGTGAGAGGGTGACAACCTGGGTTAGTTATGTGGAATGAGGTTGGTTCCTACCAGGGCAGGCAGGCCTGAGTTGGCCAGTTTTCCCTACCATGGATGACCTGCGTGACACTCCATCCCACCCCTGTTCTTAAAAACCTTTTCCTCAATCCTGTGCTCTTACCTAAAAAGCCATGTTCGTCAAGATATTTTTTTTTTTTTTAATTCCTTTGTCTGGTCCTGAAAGAACTACCCAGAGACTTATAGAGACTAGAGAATCTCTCAGAGCTAGTTTTCTCTTTCGGTACTATATACATAATGCTTTGGAAATAAAAGCAAATAAAGAGGAACGCGCAATCATTTTTGATTGTTTGGTGTGTCCTCAACAAACTAGGACCAATGGGCACATCACTGTTCCAAGCACGTCAGTGAAGCTTCTGTGGCTTTGCCCTGTGGAAGTAAGGGAGGGAACCAGGTACCGTACCCCCAGCAGGAAATGAGAATACTTGGTTTACAGGGAGCGGTGCAAAAAAAAAAAAAAAAGGTCCTGGAAAAGGATATGCTTCATCTTCGTGATGGGGAGGCCCAGGGAGATTGGAACCTTTGCAGCTACAATAAAGACACTGGTGAGAGACCCGTGACTTGAGTTCCATCCTCCTTCTACCCAGCCCCTCCTTAAAATTTCTGCTCAACAATGGATAACGTTCCTCCCAGTAATCCTCAGAGGTTCCCTGCTGCCTACTACAGAAGACATTGAAGTCTGTCTCCTATCTGGTTGGAACCTGTCTCTCTAGTCTGATTGTTTCTAGCATTTTAATTCCTAGATACCAGACACGTCCAGATTTACAGCTGGATGACATGGTTGGGGGTGCCAGGTTCAAACTTTAACCTTGCTATTTTCTAATAGTGGGACGTTGGGCAAGTTGCTTTTCTTCTCTAGACTTTGTCTAATTATAGAATGGGTAGAATAGTAGAGCTATTGTAGGGATATGAGAGATGATACATGAAATGTGTGTGGTACAGAAAAGAGTTTTAATGAAGGGTTGTTCACCTCCTGCTTTCCTCTCATCTGTTGCTTCCATTGTCTGTACAATCCCTACCCAAATCTCAGCATCCCTCTGACTGACTTGAAGACAACATATTTGGGCGTCTTGTCCCATACATGAGTCAGAATTCAATTTACTTCTTGAACATTGCAAGTATTTATGTCTGTTTCAAGAACTAATTATTTTTTTTTTTGAAGTTAGGAGTCAAGTTCTATTCACCTGGGCAGCTCCACCCTTGTCTAGCACAGTGATTACTATGCTGTAGGTGTTCAATGAACACTTCATGGATGACTTGGAAGACAAATGGTATGCTGACATAAACTTGACCAAAAATTGACTTCATTGAACAATATTGAGGCTAAACTCCTCATTCATGTGTCATTGAGTGAATTAGGCTGTACTAATAGAAGTGGAGTAACTTACCCCAAGACTTTGACAGGATGTGAAAGAGCTGAAATCTAAATCCTGGTCTATAGCTAAAATATATAGTCTTTCTAAGGAGCAGGCTCCACCATTTTAGTTGATCTTTTCTGCATTTCTATGAAGCACTTAAGATAGACATTGCTTACTCTCATTTTACAGAGAAGGAAACACTCTGGTGGCCAGAAAATGGATACACTTTGGAGGGTAAGGGCAGGGTACTTATATTGGAGAAGAGCCTTCCTCAGACCTTATTTTTCAGGGTGCAGGAAGGGGCATACAATGGGAAGGAGGAAGGGAAGTGGTTACTGAGGGAAGGCTGAAAACAGAGGCCACAGTGCTCCACATGAAGACCACAAGGCTGCCCCAACTTCTCCCCCAACTTCTAGTCCCATACCTGCACTGCCACTACTGAGAGGACCTCCACGGAGATTCGATTAAACTCGTCAAAGCAGCCCCAGGCACCAGTCTGAGCGAGGCCTTTGTAGATGTTGCCGCAAGACTGCAAGGAAATAGACAAGGATTAAATTATCAGCAGCTCCAGGCTTATCAATGCCCACCTAAAGTCTTCTTCCATCCTCTTTATTATAGATATGTCCAGTGCCCTGAAAACCCCTGGTCAGAGGCTTGTATTAAATTTTCAAGAACAATTAAATTTTTGATGGTGATGGTGTGTCAGCATAAACCGCAGAATCAAACAGAACCTTTACAAGATACTTGAGTGAAAAATCTCTTTCAAATGTCATCAAGGTTGCATTACTGTGGATTCTGCAGCTTTCAAACTCCCAGGAAATGAATAAAAGATGATTTTTTTTTTCTTACACCATATAGACAAAAAGCCTTCCACTCAAGTCTTTGGCATGCACTGATGGAAAAGTTTATGTCTGTATCTTTAAATTCAGGCTGGACTACCCAGGTTTCCCAGAGTGATGGAGAGCTGGAGGTGTGGACGGCTGCAGAACCAGGAAAATAATCTTTCAGATGGGAGGTGAGCAAGAAAAGAATTTCAAAGGGAAGAAGGCATTTTTGTCCTAAAAGTAAGAAGTGTTCTAACATTTAATGCGAAGTAGTCAACTGTAGAGCAATACCATACACAATGCCCATGTAAAACTGAAGATGCTTTCAAGGTCACTGGCTAGATGACAACCTTAAAATGCTGGGAAAACGCAATTTTAGTGGAAGTCCCATTCATTTATTCGGTGGGGATTTTCTTACTGTCAGCTCTATGCATAGATCATGTGCTAGATACAGGCAAGCTCAGACCCTTCGAGAACTTTCAGGTAAGTTTGCAGAGGTAATGCATATAAATAAAGGGGGAAAAATGCTACATGAATTCTGAATTCCAATGGGTACTACAGAGCACTAATGTTATGGAGTTCAGAGAGGAGTGGATCCAAGTGCTCCAGTTTTGCCAAAGAGGTAGTACCAAAGCACTTTGAAAAATTTATTTCATGAAACACTAGATGTTCCTTGAAGAAAGATTTTGTAGTCAGGTCCTGTGTTCCAGAACTCACTTTTTCTAGATTACAATTATACACTAGTAGGCTGAGGGGATAGCTTCATGGTAGAGCACTTGTCTAGTATGTGTGAGGCGCCAGTTCAATCCCCAGCACAGGAAACACCCCCCCCCCCACACACACACAGAGAGAGAGAGAGAGAGAGAGAGAGAGAGAGAGAGAGAGAGAACCAGGCACGGTAGTGCACACCTGTGATCCCAGTGGCTGGGGAGGCTGAGGCAGGAGGATGCCAAGTTCAAAGCTAGCTTTGGCAACTTAGTGAGGTTCTGAGCAACTTAATGAGACCTTTTCTCGAAATAAAAAATAGCAATGGGTTGGGGATGTGACTTAGTGGTTAAGCACCTCTGTGTTCAATCTTTGGTACAAAACAACAACAACAACCACACACACTAAAATTTTAAAGGTTTTGAAGTTCTGCAACAAAAATATTGCTTTATTCTGGCAAGCATCATTTTAGTGGGAAGATCACAAGAACATTGTCAGAAGACCCAAGTACCAGAATTTGCAGAACTCTATGCCTCAGAACACACATGGGAAATGCTGGCTTGTATCTGTGTGGGCAGCATAAGAGAGGAAAGAGTTTCCAGAAGGAGGAAAGATAATGGAAGGAAAACGAGCTAAATAAATGATGTGTCCAGGGAAAAATAAAGGTGCCAATTTGGATGGAAAATTGAATTACTAAAGAGAGTCCTGGTTATAAAAAGCCTTGAATTATTATAAAGGATCTTTGGAGGAGGTTTGGAGCAGAGAACATGATTAAAGCATCATTTTGACAGAATCAAACATCCACATAAACCAGGTTGGATGTGGAGCAGTCTTTAAAGAAAGAAGGAAAACAACTCCCACCTCTTCCTAAGCTCCTGAAATTGATAGATTCATCTATTCATTCAACAACTATTTATTGAGCATGTGCTATCTGCCAGAGAATATTCTACGTTATGAAGAATCAGCAATCAAGAAGACAGACAAAGACTCTATTCTTGGGGTAATCCTATAGGTAAAGATTTTCTATCTATCTATCTACTACTACCTACCTGTCTGTCCATCCATCTGTCCATCCATCCATCCTCATTCACCCACCCATCCATCTGTCTGTCCATCTCTCTGTATATCTGTATGTCTCAACCTGGTAAGTGGTACAAAAACTAAGTAGAAATTCAGGAACCAACATTCATGCTTTTAAAAGCTTTTTAAAGTTGTGTATCCCTTTCATCAAATGGAAACCTAAGATATAAAATTTTCAAAAGTAGACTTTCTATAGGTAGATGCTTGTCACCCCACTCATTACTCTCTGAGGACCTGTCGCAGAACCCTGGATGCCACATCACCCCATTTGTTTGCCCCACATACTCATGGTGTTATTAGCTAGGCATTGACCTCACCAGACCATGAGATAGGGAGCTTCCGGACAGAGATACAGCCAGAAGGACAGTGTTCAAAAGCCTGGAGGTGAGGGGCATGCTGTAGGGAGCTTCAGTGTTGCTTGCAGCCCAGCACTGGGGGAAGAAGGACACCAAATGGCCAGGGTGGCCCAGGTTTTCAGCTGGACCTCAGAGAAAATGAAACCATTTTTACTGAAGGGATGGGAGGGATTGACCTGGGAGGAACAGAAGTGTTAATCACAATACAAGAGAAAGACATCCTAACAGAGATGTTTGCTGCCTCGTCAGAGGCTGAACTAGAACTTGGGTGAAGTTGGAGAACAGACGTGTGCATTATGTAAAAACGGACATTATGAAAAATGACTGGTAAATGTGACTGGAAGACCAAGAGATCAGAGAGTTAGGTGGAGAGCTGTGGCAGGGTCATGTTTTGGAAGCCTTGGGAGTTGGGAGTCTCAAGGGAGTCTGAGGCTCAGAAAGGCTCAGAGTAATTCCAGACATTCTCAGGTTCAAACACCATTTGATGTTTCTCCGATAGCATCTTCAAATTGAGGTCAGGGGGGAAGTATTGCTACTGTAATATCCAGAGCATCTCAGCACTAAAACTGCAACCGTTTCTGGAGACAGTGGCTAGATTTATGGGGTTTCTATAGAGGAAAGCAATGACTTCCCCTTTTCCCTACATCTTCATACTGTTCTGTGGCCATACCAGTTCCCCGGCACATCTAATCCTCATGGAGCTAAATGGGCAGATGCCCCTTATTGAACTCCTGAGGCACGGGGGGACATGAGAGGGTCTACAACTACTGCCCAAACTAAACTCTTCAGCTGCTCTGTTTGCTGTGCTCTCCTCTGCAATGTTCTCACTAAAGACCTTTCCTCCTTCCAGTCTCCCCAACTTAATTCATATATATATATATTTGTTTTTACTCCTATTCTGTAGGAGTGAAAGGTCTTTCTCAGCCCAGCTCTTCAAAATTAGATTCTCCCAATGGCTTCTGGTCCTTTCCTTCTTTACTCATCACCCTTCTTCTGCTCCCCCAATGCCCTCTAAGGTACGTTGGCCATTGTTGCATGCTTATTTCTTCTAGCTTTTACTCTAGAGAGCCATGAATGGAATTTATATGGCCAGCTCCTGTAAGAAGAGCTCAGGGGGTCAAGGCAGACTGAGGGTGTGGAGACTGGTATTGTCTCCATGTAGAACTCAATCCTGGCTTCAAGGTTGATGCTGTAATGGGTTAGGTGTGTTAAAATGCCACACCCCAGATCTCATGTGCTCCTTAATGTCACCAGAACCCTCTGTGGATTTCCTGTGTTCTGGAATGTTCCAGGGCTTGGAGCTTGTAAAGTACACATTAGCACCCAGGATTGTGCTGTCTGGGTGCTAATCAGCTCCTCTGATTATTTAGCATGCGTTTTGGCCCTCCTGATGGCCTGACCTATCTATCCATCTTTCTGGTTGACCTATCATCTATTAGTAACCCGTCTATCATCTATTTATCCTATCTATCAACCATTCACCATGTATAACCCATCAATCATGTATGAATGTATCTATCTATATAGTTCCTTATCTGTATCATTTGTAGGGTTCACTGTTCCCCCCACTTTCTTTCTTTGTCCTAACCAAAAATAGTGGTTAATTGCCTTGGCCATTCTATGACCTAGCCAGCTGCAGGATGTATCCAGCAGGCCTGAGCCATTGCAGGGGTTTTGATAATAGTGTTTAGATTATCGCTCAAAACACTGAAAGAAACTGGTTTCAGCTCTGATCAAAAATTCCTTAAACCTTCATATAAATTACTCCATGTACTGACCCCCCTTGCCAAAGACACTCTTAGGCAGAACACCCATTTTCACTTGCTGTTAGGAGAAGCTAAGGCACTCTATCTTCCTCTAATTAATATTTTGGATGGATCACCAGGGCGTTTAGTGTTCTCTCCTCTTCCCTATCCTTCTTTCCCTCCCTTTCTCTCTCCCTCTATCTCTTTCTTGTGTGCTGAGGATTGGTACTACTATGGGCTCATGGCTTTGTGCTTGGTGAGCAAGTGCTCTGCCACTGAGCTGCACCCCTAGCCTTCAGTGCCTTCTTTCTTTGGAATCCCATCCAGCCCCATCTTGGGATGGTTTGGGGCACTCCCTTGTGGGAAGTTCCCTACAGCTGCTTCTGGGGTGACCCCAGCTGCAGATTTTGTCAGGATGAAACATCATCTATTTTTGGTATCCTTCCACAATGCCCAACCCATGCTGAGCAGTGACAGTACCCAACAAATTAGCTTGATTTCATAATCAAAAGTAACTCCTGAATGACCAAGGGACAAGGAGGCTTAAGAACAGCTTAGTGAGGTTGTCCGGCTACCAGGGATATTTGGTGCCCAGCATGGGTCACCTTTATTCTGGTGTGTGGCATTAAGACTGTACCTTTTGATATTGCTCTGCTCTGTGTCTGGTCTAGATATGATGGCTGAAGTTTCTCTCATAGTTCAAATGAACCAAGGAACCACTCTTCCTCCTACCTTGTACTCTGAGAGGATTGAGTGGGGTTAGGGCTCAGTGAATTGGGTAAAATGGCCTTGGTGATCCCTGGGTATGTAGTCAACTCATCTCTTCTGACTGCTACGCTAGGTGTGGCTTTGAAGATGTCCACTGATTGTCTTCAGTCAATATAGTGCATCTTCTACATCAAAATAAGTATGCCTTTTAGAACTTTCCCCTGGGGAAACTACTCATTGCAGCCATATTGCCAGTTCTCCATTATAGAAGAATCTAGAAACTTAAAATCATCCTTAAGATTGAATTTATTTCTTTATGGGGGAAACAATATTTTCTTCCAACCTGATTTAAAAAGAAACATTATCTGATTGCACTCATCGAAGAAAAGCAGCTGTGCTAAAATTCAGGGGACATGGACCCAGGGGAGGGCAGTTTTGTTTGCTTGCCGTGAGAACACATAGTGTTACAGGACTCTGCTAGTCTTTGCACAGAAAAGCCACACACAAGAGACATTATTAGTTATAGAAGAGTCTCATTTAAAAAGCCCTGTAACTCTTTAACTGCAAGAGTTATGTTGAAATCTCTAAAATGATTTCTACAGTAAACTGATTTTATAGGTGATGTATTACATGATTTATATATTTAATGCAGCAGTTTCTATTTTTCTACTGTAGTTATCTTATTTATAAGAGGGAGGTAAGGCAGTAGACAAAAACACATAAAATATAACAAAATAAAAATAATGGGATGGTGGACAGTGAGGAAATCTATTACTACAGATTTAGAAAATGAATTCAGTGTGAACAGAACGTTTCTAGCAAAGAAGGGACCTCATGGGCCTTTTGTTTCTCTAGCTTTTCTCTGTGACACAACCTGGAGCACATTAGTTCTTAAGAATGACAAGTTGTTGAATAAAGCACATTAGCTTTGCACCTGACTCCTGCAGGCATCTCTTGCAATGAGTAGGGTCAATCTATTCTATTTTAGTCTTGGTCTCATAAAATATGACAGGGAATGGCTGCATTCCAGAGAGCTCAAAAACAGTGCCACACAAAGACAGGAGTCTTTATCAGGGCCACTATGAGCCTTTCTGGGCTTCTAGATCAAATAGTAAACTTTATATAGGGCTTTAGATGCATGTTGTTTCTTCATTTTACAGATGATGAAGGGAAAATCCACAAGGTGAAGTCACTCATCTGTGGACACAGAGCTTATTAGTAGAATCAGAATGTGTGAGGCTGTGCCTCCTTGTCACATAAGAGGTTTGCAGAGAGACCCACAGGTTCAGGGTCAAAGATTCTCAGATTCACTGTGAAGGAGCCAACAGAAACCCCTTTTTCTGAACTCTTTGACCTCGGGGAGATGGCCAAACAGAGTGTGGATAAACCTTGTGCCTGGTTTGTGCTACTGCCCAACTCCTAATCTCTCCCAAAGCTGGGTTGACCTGTACCTTGTAGTCCATCTGCTCCGAGCAGTTAAACACATAGACCATGATGCCCAGTGCTCGGCCCAGGTCCTTGGTAGTTTCGGTCTTGCCTGTGCCTGCAGGTCCTGCTGGAGCTCCACTCATGGTCAAGTGCAGAGACTGGGTGAGGGTGATGTAGCACCTGCCAAGCACAGGAAGGCAAATGTCATCCTCAGTGAAACAGGTGGGCCCTGCAGAGTCCCAGAGAAATCCAGGTTTAAGGCCAGGCGAGATCGGACACAGCTTCTGTAAAGGAATGCTCAGAGCCCAGCCACTCCATCTGCTCCCCACAGAGCTCTGAGGACTTCCCAGAAGGCAACCTGATCCTGGCACCCCTCCCTAAAGGGCATCAGCAGATCTCTGCCACGCCCACCTTGATCTTGACCCTGCCGACTCCCCCAAGTTCACTGCTCTCTGCTGCTCTGCTCCTTCCCCCAGCACAGAAGCCTCTAGCCACAGGGAGCTACATTGGCTTTCTAGACACGGTAGGATTGAACTTGACCCTCTCTCCTCCCCTCATCTTGGATCATGTTCCTTCTCACTTGTCACCTGGCTAGTGGTTGGCACCCCCTAGGGACTCATAGTTGGCATTGCTTCACTAGGCGTGATCCCCAACACTGGAGAGAGTGAGCAGATGAGCTCCTACTCATACATCTTCTGAATGTACTTTTGTGAGATACACAAAGCAGAGCTATATCTTATTTATTATTTCATCTCAGAGTCTAGCATATAGCTCCTGGTACATGTAAGTGCACAGAAGCTATTTATTAAATGGGAATAAATCCATCAATGAATCCATCAATTATTTAATTTACTTAATCTTCCTGGGACTATTTTACTAATGGTAAGAAAATAAACCTCCATTTTAAGATTATTTCTGGCACTTTACAAAAGGATGCAGAGTCTACTCTACTGGTCTCACTTCAAAATGTGCCTTTTGGGCAATAAGCACATGAAAAGATGGTCATAATCCTTGGTCACTAGGGAAATGCCAATTAAACCCCCCCATGAGATATCATTACATAGCCCTAAGATGGCTATAATCCAAAAGACAATGATAATAAGTATTGGTGAGGATGCGGAAAAACTGGAAAATTCCTATATTGCTGGTGGGAATGTCAAAGGGGATAGTCGCTTTGAAAGACAGATTAAAAGTTTCTTAAAAAGTAAAGCTTAGCAGGTGATTCAGAAATTCTTCTCTTATGAATTTATTTATTCCTCCAAGAGAAATAAATTTGCTTGTTTATTGACCTTGTTCATGTCAGCAGTATTTTTAACAGTAAAAAGCTAAAAACAAGCCAAATGCCTGCCAACAATGAATGGATAAACAAAACGTAATAAATTCATGCAATAGAATACTCTTCAGCATTATAAAGGAATGAGATGATGACCATGGTACAAAAACAGATTATGCTAAGTGAAAGAAAAGCCAGACACAAAAAATTATATATTGTTATTGCATTTAAATGAAATGTCCAAAAAGACAGAGAGAGACAGCCAGCAGATCAGTGGATGCCTAGGGATGGAGATGGGAGCAGAGATTTACTGCAAATACTATGAGGGAAATGTTCCAGAACTGGATTGAGATGATGCTTGAAAAACACAGCATATTTACTAAAAATCATTGAATTGTATGCTTGTCATGCGTAGACTTTGAGGCCTGCAAATTATGCCTCAATAAAGCTGTGAAAATTACACCATTGGTCTAACTTTGTAATACCCAGCAAATCAATACGTAGACTCTGAACTTGCAGGCTGGGTGGTCCAATGAGGTATCCAAAATTAATTCTGTTTCTGAACCTGATGTCTCAGGCTGACCAAAGACAGACCAAAGGCAGTTGACAAAAACACATACAATATAACAAAATAAAAATAATGGGACAGCAGACAGTGAAGGTATTACTACACATTTAGAAAATGAATTCAGTGTCAACAGAACATTTCTAGCAATGAAGGGACCTCGTGGGCCTTTTGTTTCTCTGGCTTTTCTCTGTGACACAACCTGGAGCACATTAGTTCTTAAGAATGACAAGTGTCTGAACAAAGCACATTAGCTTTGCACCTGACTCCTGCAGGCATCTCTTGCAATGAGTGGGGTCACTCTCTTCTATTTTAGAAGTCACACTTGGTCTCACAAAATATGCTAGGGAATGGCTGCATTCCAGAGAGCTCAAAAACAGTGCCACACAAAGAAAAGAGTTTTCATCAGAGCAATGTGTGGGTCTCTGCCTCTTGTGCCAGATGGTGCCTGGATCTCTACACACTGCACTGAACCTAGCCGCAGAATGGTTTTGAAAGGACCTGAAGTCAGTTCCTTTCTTCTCCTCTAATGAACTGCAAAATTACTTTATTTCTTTCAGACTTTGTAAGTGAAACCCAGGAAGGCAGATTCCATAAGAAGAGAGGAGAGGTGTGTGGAATCATTATTTTCATCTCACATTTTCCTGTGTGATGGGATACAGTGACTCCACGGATCAGGCGAATTGGGGTTATATTTAACTTTAATCCGTGGCCATCCAGGATCCTGCAGCTGCCTGACTTTTTTTCTGTGGACATTAGGACACTGACCATCAGACAGGCCATGAGGTGAGGTGAGTCAGGGTGAAAGTGAAAAGTTGGGTCTTGTCTTTCTTGACCACTGTTAGAGTCTGTAAACAAGTCTGGATGGTGCCTGGCAAAATGCGAGAGGGAGTGGTTTGTAAAGTAATGCCAGGGAGCCATTAAGTGTGGAGATTCCTTATTGGTTGACTGCTGTATCTAGTTTATGCTAATTAAGATAAGCTGTGAAAAATGTATAAATACCTCTGTTGTCCTACAATAAAGGGCTCCTACTCCTGCTGTATCAATCTACAAAAGTTGTTCGTCACCCCCCTGGTTATTTTGCTGCAGCCGGACTGCAACAGACCACTGTTACCATTCAATTACTTTTTCTCCTCTTAAACATTCATGGCTGGATCTTCATGGTCCTACGTACAGCCTTCGGGACTCTTGAGTTTCTGGCTCCAGATTGGCCCATACTATCCACCTCTCTGGATTCCAGAGCCACTGTAGCCCTATATCCTTCAGAGGGAAAGGCCTGAAGGAGCAGAGTCCTAATCCCCCTAGGACTCACCTCACCATCTTCACTCTCCCCTACTTTCTGTCCCCCACAGATGCCTTTTCTGCATCTAAAGCACCATCCCATGTCTCCTTTTTCCAGAGGCACAGGGAACACAAGAAATTTGGAAATCTAAAAGGTTTTACCAAATAGAATTTTCATAGAAAAACTTAAGAATCTTTGAAAGAAATCTTTGGGACTAGATGCACTCTTGTTTTGAGCATCTAGTGAGTTTCTGGTTATCTCCAGGAGCACTGGAGGGGAAATGTCAAATCCAGGGGAAATGTCAAAATATTATTTCTCCCCCAATGACAATAAAACTCATGATCTGAGAGAGATTTCCTAAGTGGATTAATCCAATTCTCATATTTTACAGTTGAGTGGACTGAGGCTCAGGGAGAGAAACTGGGCTGTCTAATGAGTCCTACTAACTAAGAGAAGACGAGTAGGGTTTTAACACAAAGTTCTTTTTTTCCCCCTGGATACCATCATTTATGTTTTTTTATTTTGATTTGTTATATATGACAGCATAATGCATTACAATTCAAAGTACACATATAGAGCATAATTTTTCATATCTCTGGTTGTACACAAAATAGAGTCACACCCTTCTTGTCTTCTTATATGTACTTAGAGTAATGATGACCATCACATTCCACCATCTTTCCTACCCCTATGCCCCCTCCCTCCCCTTTTCCCCTTTGTCCTATCTAGAGTTCATTTAATCCTCCCACCCTACCCCCACAGCATATTGTGGATCAGCATCCTTAAATCAGAGAAATCATTCAGCAATTGGTTTTGGGGATTGGCTAACTTCACCTAGCATTATATTCTCCAGCTTCATTCATCTACCTGCGAAAGCCATGTTTTTATTCTCTTTTAATGCTGAGTAAAATTCCATTGTGTGTATATGCCACATTTTTTTTTATCCATTCATCTACTGAAGGGCATCTAGGTTGGTTCCACAGTTTAGCTATTGTGAATTGTGCTGCTATAAACATTGATGTGGCTGTGTCCCTGTAGTATGATGTTTTTAAGTCCTTTGAGTATAGACCAAGGAGAGGGATAGCTGGGTCAAATGGTGGTTCCATTCCCAATTTTTCAAGGAATCTCCATACTGCTTTCCATATTGGCGGTACCAATTTGCAGTCCCACTAGCAATATATGAGTGTGCCTTTTTCCCCACATCCAAACCAACACTTATTGTTGTTTGTATTCATAATAGCTGCAATTCTGACTGGAGTGAGATGAAATCTTAGAGTAGTTTTGATTTGCATTTCTCTAGTCACTAGAGATGTTGAACATTTTTTTCATATGTTTGTTGATTGATTATATATCTTCTTCTGAGAAGTGTCTGTCAAGTTCCTTGGCCCGTTTATTGATTGAGTTATTTGTTTTTTTGGTGTTGAGATTTTTGAGTTCTTTATATATTTTCTAGAGATTAGAGCTTTATATGATGTGTGTGTGCTAAGAATTTGTTCCCAATTAGTAGGCTCTCTATTCACTTCACTGATTGTTTCTTTTACTGAGAATAAGCTTTTTAGTTTGAATCCATTCCATTTATTGATTCTTGAAATTAATTCTTGTGCTATAGGAGTCTTATTGAGGAGCTTGGGGCCTAATCCCACATGACAGAGATTTGGAATAAAAGGCATTTCTGTATATCAGTGACAAATCCTCTGAAAGGAAAATGAGGAAAACTACCCCATTTACAATAGCATTAAATAAAATAAAATACTTGGAAATCGACTTAACAAAAGAGGAGAAAGATCTCTACAATGAGAACTACAGAACGCTAAACAAAGAAATTAAAGAAGACCTTAGAAGATGGAAAGATCTACCTTGCTCTTGAATAGGCAGAATTAATATTGTCAAAATTACCATATTACCAAAAGCACTATACAGATTTAATGCAATTCCAAACAAAATTCCAATGACATTTCTCATAGAAATAGAAAAAGCAGTCATGAAATTCACCTGGAAAAATAAGAGACCCAGAATAGCTAAAGCAATCCTTAACAAGAAGAGTGAAGCAGGTGACATCACTATACCAGACCTTAAACTATACTCCAGAAAAACAGTAACAAAAACAGCATGATATTGGCACCAAAATAGACTTGTAGATCAATGGTATAGAACAGAGGACACAGAGACTAACCCACATAACTACAATTATCTTATATTAGAGAAAGGCACCAAAAACATACATTGGAGAAAAGATAGCCTTTTCAACAAATGGTGCTGGGAAAATTGGAAATCCACATGTAACAAAATGAAATCAAAGCCCTATCTCTCACCATGCACAAAATTCAACTCAAATTAGATCAAGGACCTAGGAATTAAACTAGAAACACTGCATCTAACACAAAGCTTTGTAAGACACAAAGAAAAGAGAGGAGCCGTTATATCCCTCTGCTATCTTCAGACACATCCCTGCTTTAGGAAACCCTCTGTAGTCTATTAAAGAGTTCATTCCTTTAAATACCCAAGTCAGCTCCTTCAATCTGCTCCTGCTTCTTAGTGTGGGTTGGGAGTTGATGCTATAGCCTTTTAAGGCAAGGACTCAAATCAGGCAGAATGACTTCCAACCTTGCTTCCATTATGCTGTGTCTAGCCAAATTACTAAAAAAGTTTTGGGTTAAAAAAAAAAAAAAGTGTCATCAGGGTCCTGCTATGGTTTGGATGTGGTTTGTCTTTCCAAAAGTTTGTGTCCTGGAAGCTTAGTACCCAGTGTGGTGGTATTAAGAGGTAGTAGAAGATTTAAAAGGCGGGGCCTACTGGAAGGTGGCTAGGTCATTGGTTAAAAGGCGGGGCCTCCTGGAAGGTGGCTAGGTCATTGGTGTGCCTTTGAAAGAGATTAAGGCTGGTCTCCCAGAGTTTTTGCAGAAGTGAATTATTACAAAAGGAGCAACACCATCTCCTCCTTGCTCTCGGGATTCCTATCTCACCATGTTATCTCTGCACGTAGGTCTGCCATTTTGTGATGCCATCAGCCACAAGACTAAACAGACAGGGTCACCCAATGTTGGACTTCCATCCCCCCAAACCATGAACCAAATAAATCCCTTTCCTTTATATGTATTTTGTTGTAGCAATGGAAAGTGGGTTAATATAGGTCCATCACATGTGACCTTTTCTTCTGGCATATTTAATTTCATTATTATTATTATTATTTTTTACAGCAGTCCCTTCCACAATGGGCCAATTCCAATTGTTTGAAAGGTCTTCCTAACATTGAGCTAAAGTAGTCTTGTTTTCTCTAGGAAAATGACTTTTACGAGTTCTAGTCTTATCTGCCCCACCAGGGTCTTAAAAGTTTAAGATGGACAAGAGATTTAAAGGTAACTTGAAAGGGGGCTGGGGTTGTAGCTCAGTGGTACAGCACTTGCCTACCACATGTGAGGCACTGGGTTTGATCCTCAGCACCACATAAAAATAAATAAATCAAATAAAGTCATTGTGTGTGTCTTCAACTAAAAAAAATATTTTAAAAAAAGTAACTTGAAAGGTAGAAATTTTAGCGGTGTTATTTTTTGAGGTAACAAATAATTGAAATATAGTTTTTTCCTCTCTCTTTTTTATACAGTTGTTCAACTTGCAGATAAAGAAAATATCAAATATTCTGTGTATTGATTTTGAATATGAATAGCTGTTGCTATCACAAAAATTTTGTCTGGATAATCTTCGAATTGGTGGAGTCAGGGTTGTCTGCATTAATTTTCTATTGCTGTGTAACGAACTACCACACACTTAGTGGTTTAAAACGACACCCATGTATTATGTCACAATTCTGTGGGTCAGAAGTCCAGTTGGGTTCTCTGCTTAGGGGCTCATGAGACCAAAATCAAGGTGTCAGCTGGGCTGGGCTAGTATCTAAGGAGATCTGCTTCCAAGCTCATTCAGGTGCTTGGCAGAATTAACTTTCTTACTGGTTGTGGAACTGAGGCCCTGTTGGTTGCTGTTAGCCAGGGGATCTCTCAGCTCCCAGAGTCCATTATACCTTCCTTGTCATGGTCCCTTCACAATTGGCAATGGGATGTCAAATTCTCCTTAGGCTTCAGATTATTGTGACTTTCTCTTTTGTTTTTACCAAAACAAAGCTCTGCTTTTAAGAGCGCACATGACCTTATATTAGGTCCATCTGAATAATTTCCTTTTTACCTTAGGTTATGGTTTGGATTTTTCAATGTCCTCCAAAGGCTCATGAGGGAAAGACTTGGTCTCCACCTTGTGGGGCTGCCGGGAAGTTGTGGTGCTGCCTTTAAAGGGGTAGGGCCAGTGGAAGGAAGTCAGGTCACTGGGGTTGTGTCCTTGAACAGGATATTGGTCACTTCCTCTCTCTCTCTATATATATACTCTCCGGCCTCCATGAGGTAGATAGGCCTTCTCCATGCACTCTGCCATGATGTACTATGCTGCCACAGTACATAATTTTTTTTTGTTACTCTAGGGCCAAGTAATCATGAATGTAAACCTCTGAAAGTGTCAGCCCCAATGAACTTTTCCTCCTTTGATTTTTTTTCCTCAGATATTTCTGTTACAGCAGTGGAAAGCACCTTATTACAAACACGATCATGAAAATGATATCACCAAAGACACGACTTTCACCCACATTCAAATACGAGGGAGTTTTACAAGAATTAGAGACACTGAGGGTCAGTCTTGGAATTCTGACTACCACATGGTTCAATAATCATAACTGAGGAATGAATGTGATACAAAAATATCTACCTGAAGAGAAGCCTCCAGTGACGTACCCCAGACTCAGATTCTTCCTGATGTTTGATATCTTTGATGACAACTCGAATTAGCAAATATTCAGCCTGGAGATATAACCCAGTGGTGGAGCATTTGCCTAGCATATACAAGACTCTGGGTTTAATTCCCAATATCACAAAAAGAGAAAAAGAAATAATTGACTAGCTAGAACTAGATAGAAGATGGACCAAATTTCTGAATAGTTTTACAATTCAAAATGATGAGCTAGACTCAACAAAATCAAATTTAAAATGGGCAATGCAAAATAACCTTCCAAACACTTGAATGTATAGAGAAGGGGAGGGAGATATGATTAGAAGGCAGTTCACATGAACATGACCCAGAGATTTTAGTAGATTGCAAGTTCATTATGACAAACAGCATTAATAGAAAAAAAAAGTCCTTAGTGTCAAGCAAAGCCTAGTCTGTTCCTTTTATAACATTTTAATATTTGACTTTAAAAATTTTTCTTGTTCCACATCCACACAAAGACTTTCATGGAAATGTTCATGGCAGTACTATTTATAATGACCCCAACTAGAAACAATCTAAGCGTCCACCAGTGGTGCATGGACAGACAGAATAATTGTTCCCAATTCTAGGATATATTACATATATCATTTGGTTATAAGATCCTTTCAACCAGTGCTTATATTTTCTGCTTACACTACCTCATAAGTGACTTTCTCAAAATGTGACAGAAAGAACTGAGAGGAATTTCTCGAATGTCCCACATATGATCACTTTAGAATAACAGCATGCCTAGTCACTAAACTCAAGTAGTTATGACTATGCTCTGAAATACTTGGGTGTCTTAAATATGATCAGGAATTCTAGAAGTGACTTAGAAAACCCAAGAGAATCAAGAGGAAAATTCTTAGAATTTGTAGTGTATAGTAAAATGTGCAGAATAGAAAATAAATACACAAAAAATCATTGTTTTTCAATATACAGGTGAAAAAATGTTAAAAATGTAATAAAGTTAGGCTCACCTTTTTTAGATACAGCACCAAAAGCATTGCCATTAAATGAAAATGGATAAATTGTAGCTTGTCAAATTCAGAACTTTTGTACTTCAAAAGATGCTTTTAAGAAAATGAAAAGATAAGCCATAGACTAGGATTCAGTAGTTACAAACACATATGTATTATATCCAGTGTACACAGGGAATTCTCAAAACTCAGTAAGAAGACAAAAGACCATCAATTAATGGACAATAGATATAAATGGACATTACACCAATGTCTAATAAGCATGTGAAAAGTGCTTGTCACTAGTCACTAAGAAAATGCAAGTCAAACCTAAATGAGAACCATTCACATCCACCAGAATGGCTACAATAAATTTGACAGTAATAAATGTCATCAAGGAGTGGAGCAATGGGAACCCTTGCATGTCACCAGAGCAAATGTGAAAGGAACCATCCCCTTTGGGAGACAGTGTGACAATTTCTCAGAAAGTTAAACACAAACGTACATAGAACCCAATACTTTCCCATCCAAGAGAAACAAAAACATATCCACACAAAGACCTGCATGAAAAGGTTCATGGCAGTACTGTTTATAATGATTCCAACTAGAAACCATGCAAGCGCCCACCAGTGGTGTATGGACAGACAGAATGTCGAACACCCATAAGAGTTCAAGGTCTGATATCTCCCTGCTCAGACCCTGGAGCTGGTCATGCCTTAGCAAGCTGGACATATCTCCTAAGGAGGTGAGATAACTCTTTTCTATTTATGCTGGCTTGAGTTGAACCTCTATTACTTGTAACTGAAAACGTTTTGATAAAAAATTGATTCATTTTACTTGACAGTCAAAAAGTTTTTCAAAGAATTAAAAAAGATTGAATGAAAAAGGTAGAGTGAACTAGAATAAAATGTCGATGAATATTAAATTTATCTTTAGATGAATAGGGACTTTCTCAGCATAAAAGTAATCATAAAAACAGAGAAAAGTGAGCAATGATAGTAATAATACATACACCGAGTAGAAAATCTAATAGTCAATAAACACGTGCTTCTGAATCCTGTAATTAAGGTCACCTAAATCCAAACAAGACATAATTTTGACTAATAAAATTAATTAAAATGTCTACAGTAATATTTAATGCTGTTTAAGATATTGCTCACTCAATACTTTCATAATCCACCGGTAAGAACAGCTTTATGAAAGTCCATAGTTTCATAAAACATTATTTTTCAGGAAAAATTTGTAAGTATGTATTATCTAATTGTCTTGCTTCTTGAACTCTATCCTGGGGAAATAATAATAAATTTTGGCCAAAAATTTACACATGATTTCATGCTTTAATAGTAAATGCTTAGAAATAACTTAAATACCCATAATATGGTTATTCTACATAAGGTATGGGATACTTGCAGATAGACTATAATTCAGCATTTCAGTGTTTTAGAAGGATAGTTAGAGAATGCACAAAATATAGTGCTCAGTAAAACAAGCAATCTAGCTATTTTATACGCAGCATATAACCTTAATTTAATCTTTTAAAATCTACCTGTAGAAGATAATAGACTAAATATTAACAAGGATTATCTCTGGGTGACTTTTATGTTCTTTGTTACAGGTTACTAAATTTTCCAGATTTTTCTCTAATAAAAATATCAGAGAAAAACTTCAAAAGAAAGTGTATGGTTTTGCAAGTTATGCCCTTGTCCAGCAAACCACCTTCAAAGACTTTGACATCAATTATGCCTCACCTATGTGTAGTAGTTCTTGAGAAATTAAGAGGCACTCCAAATTAGTACACAGTTGATTAAAACAGTACTTAACACAGAATAGAAAAGGGGCATTTGTGTGTGAAGGTGAAGGAAGGGGAGAAGGGGGAAGGAGATCATCCAAAGGCTAAGAAACTACTTATGAGAATTGCTTTTGTTCAGCCTGGAAAAACATTTCCATTTATTTCTTCAACTTAGGGTTGTGCCAAAGTCCTGCGACAATGGCTGAGCCATGGTACCTACTTATATATTCAAGTCCCATCCAGGCAGTGGGAAATTCCAAAGAAACAGGCATAATCAGCCAGATGTACTGTACTACGGGTGTGCTTTTAATGAATGTGCAAAGGTTGTACGGATCAATTGTCCATTTGATTAATTCTTCTGGCAGGAGGGAATTAAATGTACTTACGCTACACCCCAGTAAAGGTTGAATGCTCTTTAAAATGTGATTTTTTATGTGGAGGCCAATTTTCTTTTCTTTTCTTTTTTTTTTTCTGGGTAAAACATTTCTTGAGATAATAATAGAAGTCAATGAGAAAATGGAATTTACCATATAAATATTCAACTACGTAGTATTTTGTCAGAAAGGTACCTAATGGGCCCAACAAGGTCAAGGTCTATATAGTATTCGCCATTCTTTGCAGCAAACCTTCCTTTCAATTTTTTATTTGCTTCATTTCACAGAAGAGGTGATAAATCCCTATTTTAGAAATAATTCATTGTCAAAACTTTACCCTTTCCCTCTGTAAGGCATTCAGCATAAGCATATTAGAGACCTCTAAATCCAAAAGAAGCAATTATCTTCTTCAACTCTCAGGCAGGTGCAAAGACCCGGGGAAACAAAAGAGAATTGTACTTTTTATCATTTGGAATGATAATGTCTGATAGGTCAGTGGGAAAGAAGGAAATATTCTGGATGGCACAGGGAAGCTGAGAGAGAAATCATTTCCTTGCATTTGCTCAGAAAATATATCTTGAATGTTTTTGATGCGCTGGCACAGTGCTAGGTCCTGAGAGTAGAGCAGAGAGGGAATCAAAGTCAATGTTATCATGGAGTTATATAGTCTACAGTGGGGGGATAGACATGAATCAAGTTGCTCAAATATATCATGGCTTCATTATTTCTGTTTCAAGTGATATAAATTTTCAAACAAATTAGCTCATATTCCAAAACAGGCAAAAAAAAAAAAAAAAAAATCCTTGCAAAAAGACTGTGCCAGATTTCCTCTCTGCTAGTGACAGAAGTCTTGCTGAGAATCACCATAAAGCCAAAGACATTCGAGAGTCCAGTCTGAGTGAAGCTAAAAGTGGGAAAACTTTTCCTTCAACTCACACCGGCAGAGCCCCTCCAACTAGCTGGGCCCAAGCAAACCAGGTGAAATCTTTCAGACGACAGACCTCCCGGATTTTGCAGCTGCCTTTACCATCCCACCTGCAGAGAGATCTGCAAGGGTCCTGAGCAGAGCCCTACCCTGAGTCAACTGGCCTTTCTTGATCCAGTCTCTTCTTATGTTGGAGGTTTTCAATATTCAACCATCATTCATTCATTTGAAAAATAGTAATTCAGCACCGACTTGGTACTGGGTGAATTTGCACACGGGGACAAAGGTTCCTAGTCACAGAGAGGAGTGCAGACAGCTAGCAAGCAAGAGAGGTCATTTCAGAAGGTGAGGGAGAAGATGAACAGGAGATGCCCTCAGGGTTATCTGCTCTGTGTGTGTGTTTGTAGGTGCGGGAGACTGTCTTTTAGAAACTAAGAGTGGTCAGGGAAGACCTCTCAGAACTGAGAGAAGAAGAAAGTGTGAGGCGTCACCAGTGGAAGAGAAAGATGAACAGGAGATGCTCTCAGAGTTCACACAAAAGATTATTGTAAAGGGGGAATGATTTGAGTGGAATTCTGGGTGGAAGAGGCCTTTCAGACTTGGGCAAGAAAATGAGTTAAAAAAAAAAAAAAAAAACACTGGGGCTGGTGACCAGGATAACCTCGTCCAGGGATGATGTTGGGTTTCTCATGTGTTATTCATTCTATGAACAGTGATTAGAATTTAACTGATTTGGAAATTTGCATCAGATATTTGGAAATGTGTTTGAGGATTTGGCCACAAACCAGGTGATATGACTTAACACAGGAGAGAGAAAAAATTAAGAGAAAGATGACATAGATTCTATCCTGCAACTTTAACCTCTGCAATTCATGACAATCTCTTCATTACATAAAAGTCATTTGCTTTAGTGAGCCAGTCATGCAGATATATCACTCTTTCTGAAGGAGATGAGACTTAGTGTTTAATGGTGTCATGGGGAAAGGGTATGAACTTTTAGCAGAATTTACAGAAATCTCAGAAGAATTTAAATGTCACTTCTCACGACATTATTGCCCTTCCTTCTCTCTCCTTTGCCCTAGCCCTTGCTGACAGATGTATTTTCATAAAGCACAGGTTTCCTTCTTTTGCTCCTCTGATAAAAAAATTTCAATAGTTTATCATAACTGATATTCTATAGTCTGACTCTGCAATGGCCGACTAGCTTCTCAGAGTCAAGAATTCTATATTCCTCTCTTAGAAACACACCCTGAGTTTTCCCATTTCCATGACTGCCTACAACCTTCCATTTTCCAGGAATGCTTATTAGTAGCTCTTTAACTTTAGTAGATCTGTTTTAACAATTAGCAAAAGCTACAGATCCTCTTGATAGAAAAAGGAGCACATCAACCCCTCTCCATACAATGTTAGGGACACACTGGAAGCAACTTTACAACTTCCTATTGGAATCCAACGCATCCTTCAAGGTCCTGATCAGATACCCTTTCAGTCTTCTTCTCCCCTCTGGGCTCTGAGGGCTCACCCCTGTACCGTGTGTTTGGTAATCTGTAGCATAGAGCTTTGTGCCCTATTTTTTCCCATGGATTTGTACTTTTCTCCCTTGTGCTACTTAAATTTTCATTTAATATGCATTATTTCCCCCCCCCCCCACGAGAAGGAATTTAAGAGCAAGGACCATTTTAGTCATCTTAGTATTACCAGTGACTAGTTCAGTGTCTGGCAGAATTCATTCAGGTATGAATTCATATGAATGAGAGAAAATAGGTCTCCCTAAAAAGTTATAAGCACCTAATGATCAGAACTACGTTGCTTATATTTCTGTATTCTCAGAGTGAGAGGCACTAAGTAAATGTGGTGGTTGATTGATCAACTGATTGATAAGAGAATAATAGGGCTTAAATCACTGAGCCCTTATTATATGTTAAATTCTCCATAAGTATTCCTCTTTCATTATTACCAAAATCATGTGAGACGTGAGTTACTACCTCTGTTTTGCATATGAGGAAACCAAATATTTAATATTTTGCATACAAGGAAAATATTTAATATTTTCATGGTTAAACAGCTGGTATATGTTAGAGCTGGTGGTCTAACCTAGGTACGTATAACTCCTCAGAAAGTCATGACTCAAGTTTGTTCCAAGGAAGATTCTGCCCCATTTCCTTTCAGTTTTATTTTGCATCTGCTTTGATGAGTCACGTTCTCATTCTCCCCTTCCAATTCTGTGAGTAATAGCAAGTGATGGTGACCTTGACCCTAAACACCCACTGAATAGCCTAAACCCAATAGCAGTAGGGCTGTTTGTGATGCTTACCTGTCAGTCAAAGGCGTGATCACTAGGCGAGGTGTATTTCCCAGGTATTCATAGGAATATAGAAACTGGGCATCACAGATGTTGGCAAAGCAGTGTTTGGCCTCATCATCCCAACGGTGGCGTAGCTGAGACAACCAGAGGAAAGCCTGGGCATTGTCCACCTAAAGAAAGAGTACCAAAGCAGTTGGGTGAACCACAGCATTCAACAGGTAGCAGGTAGCTCCCTGGTATCAGAATTCATGAGTCCTTGGATGGCTTGCGTGCTGTCTGTCACTCAAGAGTGTGGCATGCTATGACCATCACAGCATAGAAAACACAAGCTGTCAAATTTCAGGTGTTCCTTGATTTAGGATGATATTTTGGCCTGATAAATAACAGCAATATTGAAATTGCACTTAACATGCCCTACCTACTGAATACCATAGCTTAGCCTAATCTACCTTAAACTTCTCAAAACATTTACAGTTGGGCAGAAGCATTTAACATAAAACCTATTTTATAATACAGTGTTAAATCTCATGTGATTCGTTGACTCCTATACTGATAGTACAGTTTCCAGTGAACGCATATAACTTTTGCACCATTGTAAAGTTAGAACAAAGTGTAAGTCAAACCATCTTGAGTAGAGGAACATCCACACACTGTTTTGCTGGATGTTCTAAAAGGTAGAAAGAGCCACCATGATCCTTACCCAGTTGGTGTGCAGACCCCAAGACCCTATATTTAAGCCACGTGTGAGCTGCTCCCTTGGTACAGTTGCCCACACAGAGGAACACCCCTGGACATTTTAGACCTACCTTTTGAGCAATCATCTTGGCCACCACGTCCCGGGCATGCACATCAATGGTGCATATGGTCATGATCTTTTGCCGGTCCCCCTTGGAGAGCTGGCCAATCAGCATGGTGATGAGAGTTTTGAGCTGGGCCACTTGCTTCTTGTAATATTCCTTCATGGCATTCTCATAACCTTCCTCCAGTCTGGCAAATGCAATGCCCACCTCTGTTGTCCACCATATTTGAGTGCAGGTCAGGGCAACCTGTGACATCAGAGTGGTTGGTAAAGCTGTTACCAGTGTTATTTCCAACCAGCCCACTTATAAGACAGCCAGGGCTCAGAATGTAATTGTGTGGGTGATAGAGGCCCCTTCCCACCCTCTTCCACCAGCAATGACTAAGTGAACCATCTGCGCTAAACCCTTGGGTACGTGAAATGATTATAACACAAGTAGGGATGGCACTTTTTGCTCCTGAAAAAAATGTATCATTTGTTTGACAATAACCAGAGTTTGGTCAATGCCAGTGGCTTCTAGAAACAGATCATTCCATTTCTACTTCCTAGAGATAGCATTTTTCCCAAGCTGGAGAGGATAACAACTTGCTGACTGAGCATCTCAGTGACACTCAGTATTTACTTGGTTCTTCTGGATCCGCTTACGGTCAGAGGATTCAAATTTAGTAGGCCACTGCTATCATCTGTGCCCATATTTGCTTTTCCAGAAGACTCTCACTACATCTTTAAGTTTAGAAAACATATAATTTTATAATGGCTACTTTTTAAAGGCAATGATGAATAATAGCAAAATTCAGTATAGTCAGTAGGATTTGCATTATTTTTCAGAGATTAAACATAAATAAGTGGGGAAGGGGGTTCAAATCGATATTTTTCATTTGCTTTTATATGGAAAATGCAACATTTTGAGTATTCATGGTAGAAAACTGAGAAAAACTGCTCATCCGTACTTCCACTTGGCGTGGGAGACATTGTTCTAGATGGTATTTATGGCAATAGTAGAAGGCAACATATTTTCTTGTCTCAAGATTCCGATCAGCAATTCTGCCATGAGGAATCCTGATGGGAGTGATTCATTTTGTGAAATAGGGACTCTTGTGGTAGTAAGTTGCAGGGAGCCATCCGTGAAAACCACATGAGGATCTTCTCATGGTATGAAGCCAGGGAGATTTTAGATTTAACCTTGGGAACTATCTGTGGTTCTCTCATGCAATAGATGATCCAAGGCACATGACCTTTATCTTTGCTCTGCTAGGAAGATCTCTCTTCAATGGGCGTAACCCACTGGGAACTGGACAGCCCACCTTTAACCTTTTTGGGAGAAGAACATTCTATCGAAAGTCTTTGATGTCCCCTGATATAAATAAAGCAGGCACAGGCTCCATTTTGCCATAGTATACGAGCTCGATCCAAATGACCGGCTTGCCTGTTCTGTGCCTGATTTTTGAAATTATTTTCTGTGTCCTGTGTTTTTTTGGTCATTCTATTTTTCCAACCTTTTATTTCCGATTTCCATCCCCTGAGTGGGACAAGGGTGAGCTTAAGTAATACCATCCCTTAGGTCTCATTATGAATACCTGAGCCGGGTAGTCAAACAGCCAATGCTCCCTTGGTTTTTCCTCATAGGCAGTTACTCCTTCTGTCATCTGGTGCCTAACAGTTGCTTTCATGTGAGCGAGCACATGGTTCAACCATATTTCTACCTGGAGGAAGAACTCTGGGTTAGAAACTGTGAATCTAAAAAGCTTTGATCAGTACTACAGGTTTTCTTCACCTAGCTTAGGCAGGGAGTGAAGAGAATTCAGCCCAGGCATGGTATATGACCCCAAAGCCCTATCAGAAGGCATAGGGACACATTGGGTTGTGTAGCCTGAGCTGGTGATAAATGAAAACTAGGTAGATGTGCTCGTTGGGAACACACAGGACAATGAAACAGGTTACAGGGGTCAGGGACTACTCCCTAGAGTTCACACAAGGAAATTCAAATCTGGTTTGGGCCAGATTTAGTTAAGTGGATTCTCAAGGACTTGTCCATACTGAGTATGGAGTTATACACCAGGAATGTATTTCCCCACTAACTATTTTCAGGGTCTACAAAAAGAACACATTCTAAATTAAACCTCAGGACTGCTGGCCATCCCCAGTTAACTGAATTTTCAAATTATTTTCTGGTACTAGAATTGCTTTCCAAAATACATGTTGATAAAGGTTGGAATCTTATAAAAGACCCCACTCCCAGCAGGGGTTATTCTGCACTAGATTAGAACCCTCAGGAGCAATGCTGTGCTGGATCAATTAGGATAATGAACAAGGCAGGATTTACAACTTTAGTGGTGTTGATGGATGGGAAAGAGGTTTAGGAGAGAATAGACTTGGGCTTTATGTGCCTCAATTGTGTGTGGAAAATTTGGAGGTGCAGTAAGAGTTCCTGAACAGGGTGGTAGCTGGCTCTCCTAGGACTGTGAGGGGAAGTGACTCTGAGGTGTGTTTGTGCAGAGACGGAACATCTCAGGAAAGTGGGTGATTTCAAAGGACACTTTCTCCAGGGGAAGGTGTCAGGGTTCCAAAGTCCCCTGTGGGCTGTTACAGGGTCGCCATGCTAACACCTCCTGGTGCAGCTAACCATCCTTGAATCTTTTTCTGGTTGACTCACAGAATTGTTTATGTGCATTTTATTCCTCTCACCACAGGTCTTTAGTTAAGAAAACAATACGAATGCTGTCATGTGTCCTTCCCAGAGAGAGGACAGCCGGGCACTAGAGGCTGCTCCAATGTCAGTTCAAGCTGGCTGTCCCAGGGCACAGACAGAAGCTCTGGCCCAAGGCCAGCTTCCCCAGAGTTGATGCTAACCATATTTGAATACTGATGCATGACAAAGGCACAGGAGGGGAAAGAACTATATCTCATTACCTGCCCACTGCAGTCACAGGGCTCACTGAAGGCCACGTACTCCTCTTCTTTGCTGTACATGCCAAGACTTGTCTTGGTTGGGTTCTCACTGGCATCTAGCTGGAATTGCATCTTGGCCATGTTGTCAAAAAGTTTGGAAAGGTGACGCTGAACCTATGAAAGGAAACCGTGCCAAAATATTGGAGAATGTGTCCAGAAGCAGCTTATTAAAGTTTTCCAGAAGCCAGCCATGTGGCAACCCTTTCAAAAAACAGAACGGTAAACACCAAGCATTTAGAAGGATATTTATTTGTGGGAAAGATGGAGAAGGGAAGATGGGAATTAAATGAATTGGATAGAAGTGGCCAAAGGAATATAAAACCATTGGGAATAGTGCATTAGCTACAAACTGATGGAACCGCATGGTTTGATTGATTCCTACTTGATCTGCTAAAGGTAGGACCAGTTTAGAGAGCATACGATGTGATGTTTGATTTGTTAGCTTTCATTCTAGGGAGACACAATCGTGAAACAGGGCATGAGCAGGGGATAGTCTGGCAGAAGAGAGCAAATCTGGAGGGTCAAGAGCAGGGGTGACCTTGAAAGAAGCTGTACCATTGTTGGAATCTCTTTAGTTCAGCAAACAAAAACCAGGAGGGTGCAAAGCAAGAGCAAGCATGTTCACATCAAGCAGAAAGCCTGGCCCTGCTAGGCTGCTCCCAGGAGTGGTATCTCGTGGTAGAAAAGTCCTTCACAGTGATGCTCAGGGCAGTGTGCGGGGAAGGAGGATGAACACAGCCACACTGTGGTTCGGAAGTAAAGAAGATGGCAGGATGAAGGGGTGGGGGGAGAACAAACAGAAAAGCCGCCTTCTAAAACAGCTTCTTGAAAAGATGCAAAGCGCCCTCAGTCTGCTGGTTTGTGGAATTACAATGCTAAATTTACAACATCCAACTCTCCAGCCTATGAGATGAGAGGGAAAAATCTAAGAGTATTCCGGGGAACTGTGAGGGTACCAGAAGAAGATGCCCCCACACTTATTTGGGATGGACACCTTGATAGGCTGGGCCTTTATTTATCCAAGAACAAAAATAAGGGACTTTAAAAAAGCAACCCTCATGGGACTTAGGAAAATATCATGAAACAGAAAAGAAGGAGAAAGAAAACAAGACTCGAGAAATTAAATAAAAGAACATGTATTTTTTTTAAAGTTTAAGCGAAACAAATAATTTTGAAAGAAATATCGGTTTGTTTTGCTTTCAGTTCAATGAAATCAGTATGAACTCTATAAAATACAAGGTGAAAGATGAGTTGGTTGAGAAATAAGGGAAAAAAAATCTATCAGCAGCACAGCTCGGTTTATAACAGTGTGGATAATACGAAGGGGCTGGATTGGCACAAGAAAACCAGGGTGTTAGACAAACTTGAGAAAGTGTTGAAGAATAAATGCCAAGGAAGAGGACTGGGGTAAGAGCGTGACTAAAGAGAAGGTAATGTCTCCAGCACAAAGAAAACAGAATATATGATGGAAATTTGATGAGCCCGAGGCAAAGATAGTCAGATAATTGAATAGAAATATGAATTTAAAACTCAGTAGAAGAAAACATTTTTCAAGATAACAAAGACTCTAGTTTTTAGAGAGGGGAAAATCCTCATCAAGTGATGGGGGAGTTCAAAAAATAAAGTAAGTACCTAAGCAAATACAAATTTTAAAATTTTATTTTGAATTTTGATTTCCATCGGGATCCAGAGAGAAAGACTGACTGACTCAAAAGGTTTTAAAAAAAATAAAAGCAGGTAGGCCTCAGGGGATTGCTCTGTAATAGAGAATAGCACAGCAATGTTTGTAGGGATTGAGAGGAAATTACTGTGACCTGTGACCTCTAAATCTAATTGTTCCATCACTAATGTATGAAACACATAGACTCACAGATGTAGGAGTGGAGAATTATTCTACTGTACTTCAACTCTTAGGGTACAAGGGGGAGCTACTCAAAAATTTACTCAAACCAGTGAGAAATAAATCAAAATATTTCAAAAATGAGTACCTTGTGTACTACAGACATACAAAGGGTGGCAGTGATCTGATCCCTTCTATACACAGAATTAGTGAAAATATAGTTACAAAACTAAAGGCTGATATGATTCATATTTCAACTCCTTCATGTCTCGGCTACTTTAGAAACTTTTCAATCTGTAGGAAATAATAAAAAGAAAAGAAGAGCCACTGCTAAAGGAAATACTCTCTCCTTAGTACTTGCTTCTTAGTAACAAAACCATGTGCATGTACCATCGATTGGCTCTGTTGGAGAAGCTCTCATGTACTGATAATGGTGATGCAAAAGGGTAAAATTCCTTATGGAGGGAAATTGGCCATATCTAACAAGACTATATATGCATTCACCCTTTGAGTTAGCATTCATACTTCTAGACATTCACCTGGAAAATAGATCTCCAGCAATACAAAGTACATAATTATTTAGTGATACACCATTTGTAATTGTAAAATAGTATAAATGACCTGTGGCCAAACTATGATATATTGGTTCATGGAATATTATGCCAATGGAAAAAAGTAAAATGAGAGTGATATCTCTAAATTGATTTGGAATGATTTCCAGGATATACAAGTGAATGGAAAAAACCCAAGTCCAAACAGGCATACAGTATAGCATGCTGGCCTCTTGTGTAAAAAAAGGAGGAGATAAGGAAATGTACAGGAATGATTATAAATAGGCATCTGCTTATTTTTGCAAAGATAAACATAGAGAAGATAAGCAAGAAATGAATGAAACTTGCCATCTCCAGGGAGTGGAGGGGAGATAGAGATGATGTGGGAGAATAGAGAAAGGAGGAACACTTCTCTGAGAACACAAAGCTTTTGGTAATGGTTTGGTTCTTAGAATCAAATCAGTATTCTAAAGGTTCAAAAAGTAAAATCAATAAAGAGAAAAAAAACTAAAATTGAAAGCAGAAATAAATGTACGCACGTATACTTCAAATGGATAACAAAACTACATGAAAATGGGAAAGAACTCATCCAACTAATTCCTGAACACAGAATTTTGGCTCTATATCCTCATTCTAAAGAAAATTAAAAAAAAAAAACAAAAAAACTATAGTCTGTCCTCAGGGTGAGAAGGGAGCATGCAGTAGGGACAGCTCGTTTCCTCATATTCATCCTTTTTGAGATGCAGACTGTCTGGTTGACAGCAATTATTCTCAAAATGTGGTCCTCAGTCCCACAGCCCCACTGGGGAAATTCTTAGAAATGCAAATTCTTTGACCCATCCAGATGTACCAAATCAGAAACTTTGGGACTAAGACCTGAGATCTGTACTTAAGAGACCTTCCGGGCGGTTCTGATGTATTTTCAAGATTGAGAACCGTTGTTTAGAGCTTCCAATACCTATAGTGTTTCAATTAGCCACCTTAATACTCCAAATACCTTATAACACAGCAAGCTTCTCCTATTTCATATTTCTTTGAAGAAGTGATATGCCCAAGACTATAACTAATGATGGCTGGAATAAGACTAGAACCTAAAATTCAGGACTTATTTTCCACTAAACCCCCTCAACTTTCAATTAATAAACCTTCCAAACTTATCTCCCCATAGAAATTACAGCTATTGCTCTTCTTAATATATGTTTCTATTCTTAATTGATACATAACAATTGTACGTCTTTGTGGGGTACAGAGTGATAGTCACATGTCATGATCAGATCAGAATAATTGGTACATCCATCAGCTCGAACACTTATCATTTCTTTGTGTTGAGAACATTCAAATTCCTCTCCGCAAGCTATTTAAGAATATTCAATAATTTTTTTGTCAATCATAGTTATCCTACAGTGCTACAGAACACTAGAAGTTTTTCTGCGTATTCACACACCTATACCTATTAACCATCCTCTCTCCACTCCTTCCCAATATCTTTCCCAGGTTCTGGCAACCTCCGGCCTATTCTCTACTTCTTTGAGATCAACTTTGGCTTCTGAATGTGAAAACGTGGTATTTGTCCTTCTGTGCTTAATTTCTTTCTTTTTTTATTGGTTCTTTTTAGAGTTTTATACATGACAATAGAGTCCAGTTTGATACAATTATACAATTATGGAACATATCTTTTTCTAATTACTTATTTCACTTAACATAATGTCCTCTGGTTCCTTCCACATTACTGCAAAGAACAGAATTTCATTCTTTTTTTTATACAGTTGTCACTGTTGATTGCTATTTACTGGATCTCTCTTTAGAATTAGATTCAAGGCTTTTTTTTTTTTTTTTTTTTTTTTTGCATTCTCAAAGCATCCTCAGTTCTACTTTAGGAATGGCTGCTAAAGGGCAGGAGGACATCCTGGGCTGAGATAACTAATGATGGGAATGAAGATAGCGCTGAGGTTAGTGAACCATCGCTGGTGGCAACAAGGGCCTGAAATGAAGGTCTCTTCACTGCCAGAGAGGATGCAGCTACTCAGTCCTTCTGGACCTTTTTTTTCCTCCCCTTTTTGCAGGTGCTCCCCCAGCTTACCTGTTGTGGATCTGTGCCATTAGAAAGGATGTCTAGCAGATCAGAAGAGGAGAGAAAATAAAACCGAGGGAAGGCAAGCCTCTTGGTATCTAGGTACTCTGCCAGGGCCTTCCCACATAGGCACAATCTGAGGGCACAGAACACGGGATCTGCTCGTTAAGTGTGCCTAGACCCAAAGGTGCACACACATTACCCAAAAGCAATCACAATCGGCCATCCGTATCCACAGGTTCTGCACCCGAGGACTCCATCAACCAACTGTGGGTGGAAAATATTCAGAACTGCATCTGTACTAAACATGGACAGACTTTTTCTTGTCATTATTCCATTGATAGCACAGTATAACTATTCACATAGCATTTACATTGTATTAGATATTATAAGTAATCTGGAGATAATTTAAAGTATATAAGAGGATGTGTGGTGATTATACACAATACCATGCTGTTTTTACATGAGGAACTTGAGTATATGCAGATTTTTGCATATTTGCAGGGTGTCCTAAATATCTGCAGGGGGTCAGTGGATGCTGAGGGATGGCTGCATATGCAATATTTCAGATATATACAGAAGTTAGCAATAGAAATGCTTAGGAATGATTGCAAACACACATAGTCGCACATTCACATTGGTAGCAACACCCCTAATAATAGCCCATATTACCCAAACAATACAGGAAAAGCAAGAGGCACTCACAGACACTCATTCACACACTCAGGCAATTAAATAAAGTAGAAGCCTCAGAGATAGAAGAGGAAAGGGCACTACTGCCTCTTTCATGAGGAAAGGGGCAGCAATTGGACCATCACCTGCTCTGAATATCCTCCAGTTTTTCATAAAGACCCGATTTGTTGGTGGCTTCCACAACATTTGGAGTTTTCTGAGCATCATAAGCTAGCTCCTTAAAGTCAAGGTCGATGCCTTCAAATCTTTTAGAATCCTACAAATAAAAAAAAATGTGAAAAAAAATTTAGCAAACTGTTCCCTTCAATTCCAGGAAGCTCCCCACATATCAGAAGCAGAAATCTGTTCCTGGGCCATCCTATATAGCAATTGGACTCCAAGGAGGAAATATGTTACCTTGAAACAGAAGTTCTCAGATATCTCAGTCATGAAACCCCTTGATTTAAAAAAAAAAAAAAAATTGTTGAAGAGTCCAAATGGCCTTTGTTTATGTACCAAACATGTCGATCAGTATTTTATGTCTTATAGAATATATTTTTTTAAACCTTAAAATATTTAATTTATTAAAAAATAATAAACCCAATATGATAGCAAAAAATAATGTTTTTTAATCTAAAACAATTATATTTTCCAAAACAAAATTAACTTAGAGAAAAAGTGGCATCCTTTCACTTTTCTTTTTTCATTAAAATTTAGTGACTGACTTAGTAGAAGTTAGTAGGATCCTCACATCTGCTTCTGCACTGTTTGGTGATACTACAGCCTCCATAGCTCCATTGTACATTCATAGAAGAATGAGAGTAACAAAAGCAAATGATGTTTCAGTATGATCTCTAAAATGGTTTTATTTTCGAGCATCCCTTCGAAAGGTGTCAGGGACTCCCCACCCCCACCTCAGGCATAAAATACATGATTCCTAAGATGAGTGGATCTAATGTGTTTTCTAGGCTCATGAAAATATTTATATAGCCAAAGTAAAACTTTAATTAGATGCCATCATCTATCTCCCTCTGCAAATACATACAACCTTGCAATGTCGGTATGATGATTGAGAGACTAATATATGCAAAGCATTTCAGCCCAGCATCTGGCACTTAGCAGAAGTGTGTGGTTTTATTATTATGAAACAATAATCATAAAGGTATGTGCTCTGTGCATTGCTTTAATGAACTCTCTGAAGTAGGCACCAGAATTTTTCCTAATTTACAGATGAGGAAACCAAAACACTAAGAGGTTAAGTAATTTTCCCAAGGTCCCACAGCTGAAGGTGAGAGAGTTAGGACTGAAGCCCAAACCTGCCATTCTTGCCCCCTGTGATCCACATCATCTCCCAGGAAGGCTTAAAAACTAGAGGCTAGGTAAATTATGCTCCCTTAATAAGATGTTCTGCTCATATTAAAAATGAAACTGCATCAAGATTATAGTATTGAAAATATCTAGTAGGGATGTTTGAATGAAAAGAGCTGAACAGGAAATTGTAATTACACTGAGGGCAATTATGTGAAAATAGGTATATACATGCACAGAAGTTGGAAGATATTCACAATAAAAGAAAATAGTTACCAGTGGGGGTGAGAGATTATGACTGATTTTATTGTGCTTTGAAATCCCTTCTGTTATATTGTTAATACAAAGAAAATAAATGTATTTTCACGCTTTGTACACAACCTTGTGGCACTGTTTAGATACTAAGTCCTTTAATATTTTTAATGAAAAGTTCTCAAACATCTCCTACCAAAGTCTCCACCTATGTTCTTGTCTGCTTCTAATTAAGCCTGCTCCTCTTCAATCGCAGGCATTTGAGATAAATAAAATCTGGTTTATTCAATAAGGCTTAATTACAACTGCTATGACAGAATGTCCTGTTAATTTTCACTGCACGTGTACAACCCCTAATCTACATTATTACACTAACTGTGCTTTTGTACCATGAGATGGAAAACTGCAATGTTCTGATGGGTTGTGCTTTAATTTCTCAACAAGACCCGGACAACCAGTGACATTTTAGAATCACACTAATTTGTAAGCAAAGAACTCAAGGTGCTGAAGATGTTTGGAAAAAAAGAATTGGAGTCCACTGAGGGAGGGGTTAGTGAGCAGCACATTCATTAGGGCTAATTAGAAGGGGCAAACACAAGAAGAACACGTATTTTAGGGAAATCCATTGTTGAGTATTTAGCTGACAGCTGGCATTGAGTGTGTTGGCACAGACCAGGGGTTTACAGAATGGCTCACTGCTGAGAAAGGAACTTGAATTTGTCTGGAAACTCATTTTTGGTTAGTACCTGCATTTTAATGATCTACAGAGCAGCCCATGAGGAGCTCACTCCAAACAATATTTGCTAATATTTTCCACCTCTGTTCTTGTGTGCATTTAAAAGGAGAGAGGAAAAAAATAGAAAGATAAAACCAATTCTCCTTTCTTTTTTCTATTCATCTAAAGACAAACTGATAAGTGTGCAGTGCATTTCATCTCCTCTCTTATCCTCTGCTTGATTTTTTGGTGGTAGATGTGGTCAGTTTGTGGGAAGAGCCCTCCAAAGCAAGGAGGCAGAAAAGGAAAGAATCCAGATAGTGTAGGACCTGGGCCAGAGAATAGACAGAGTGGGATTTCCTTAGCACATACCTGGGGCAGCTGAGCCCGGATATCATCGGATCCAATGAATATACTTTCCAGGTGAGACCATGTGCGCTGCACCTCAAACCAGGTAGAGATGACAGCATCCGCTGTGGACAGCTTCTTCTGCCAGCCAGACACTTCCTCCAGGAAGAAAGCAACATACTTGGACATCATCAGGTTCTGAAGTTGGACTTGATTGTCCTCCAGAACCTCAATGAGGTCCTCATCAGACTGCAACAAGGGGACATTGGTCCGTGGGTGGGGCTCATATTGGAATTCCATGCCAGCCCAGGTGGTCTGCAGCTCCTTTAAGATCTTCTCCATACCCATCTCCTTGACGGCCTTGTCCACGATGCCCCGGACCTCATCCTCAAAGTGGTGCAGCTGGAGCTGCAGGAGGTGTGCAAGGGTGGTGTCCTTGTCCATGGTGAAGTTCATGCCTGTGGCCTGCACCAGCTGCCTCCAGTGCCGCTCCCGGATGGCTGGATTCTGCAGCTCTGCCACGGCCCTTAGGGAGGTCAGGGTGTTCAACACGGTGCTTTCTAGTCCTGTAAATGCATCCCAGGCCCTTACCTCCTTGTCAAGGTTACGAATGTGCCGGGTGAACTTTTTGCACTCCAAGTCCATGGTTTCCACGTTGATATCCTTCCACGCAGTGGTCTCCCAGGCATGGATGCTGGAGGTCACCATCCCAATGGTGTCCCAGAGCTCCTTCAGCTGGCAGGCTTCCTTCCTGCATTGGCGCAGTTGCTTGTATTCGGGAACATTGACCTCGAACAAGCTGGCGGACTCGGAAATGGAAGCCATGGTGGATTCCATCTGCTGGATCTTGATGTGCCAGGCGTCCAGCATTGGATGCGGCTCGATGCTATCAAACCTACAAAACACAATGTGTTCCCTTGGTAAGTACAACACACAGGGTTGGACTCCTAGAATCTCCAAGGTAATACCAGATGACATCTTTAAATGCTTGGTATTCTAGGGAAGAGCAGTGACTTTCACCAAACCTTCTAACCTTGGAAAGAAAAGACTTTCAGGCAAGGTTGGGGTATGGGAGCATTCAAGGGGAACACCAGGTTTCGATCCTGTCTTCACACCTGAGAAGGTAACAAAAATATTGCCTAGTCAGATGTAGAAGGAAACACCTCCATTCAAACCTCTGTCCTTTATTTAGCTTATGCAAGACTACTTGACCTAAAACAGCATGGTCATGTTCTTGCAGAAGCTGGAAAGCCACAGCCCCTTCCAGAGAACTAGTGGTGGTCAGTCTTTAAGTGAGAGAACTGCTCCATCTAGGGCCATGGCTCTCAGTCTTGGCTAAAAGGATCTTCTAGGCACTTTAAAAGATCCTTATGCCCAGACTTCTCCCTAGACCACTTAAATGAGAATCAATGGAATTGGATCCAGGATCTAGTATGTTTTCCAACTCCCCTGGTGATTCCAATATGCCAGGGAGGAGCTTACTCCAGTAGATTGCATCAGCATTAGATTATAGTGACCCAACTTGGAGAACCACTGTTAATGGCCATGAAGGCTGAGTTCAAAGTCCTCACTGGAGCCCTAAATAGTTACAGTACCATTTGGTGGTACTGAGGACTGAACCCAAGGATGTTCTATCACTGAACCATATGCCCTTCCTTCCTTCCTTCCTTCCTTCCTTCCTTCCTCTCTCTCTCTCTCTCTTGACATGGTCTCACAAAGTTGCTGAAGCTGGCCTTGAACTTGTGATCCTCCTGAGTCACTGGGATTACAGGTGTGCACCAGCAAGTACGGTGTTTCTTAGGATATGGAGGGGAGGTAGAAAGGAAGAGAATGACACACAAGTTCTTTTTTTTTTTTTTTTTTTTTGAACTGCCCCTTCTTTCAGTAGCCTTTAGAAATGTGTGACTTTGGAAATGGAAAGTCATCGTAATTAAAGTCATTAAGTCATCTACCTGAACTGCTTGCCACTTATGCCAGGTTACCAGGTGACACAGTGACAGTTAGGCATATCGTTAAATGAGTGTCAGATTAACTTGGATGTGTGTTATGTTTTGATTCCCACTCATTCATCTAAATCCTTTTGGCTCATAGACTGTGGGTGTAGATCTACATCATAATAGAGTGAGACTGAACATCACTTCTCTGTCAGTGATATTCCTCAGCTCCAAGGTATTTCAAAGCAGAACACAAGCCTGGAGTTTTCAGAGTTGAAAAGCACCTTCTGTCTGCATAGATGAGAAGCTTTATCTCCTGTGTGGAATAGCAGATGAAGGACTAGCTGGAAAGAAGGGAAACATCTTCATGGCAAGTGACCCACAAACCAGGATCACCAAACGAGAGGATTATTTTGTGCATTCCTTTTCAGAGACTAATTGTTGGTCTGTGTAGGTTCCACTTTTTATCTTGACTAGAGGGAACTTGGAATGTGAAATCAGCCTCTCGGTGTTAGTATAAGATCTACAAAATTCAGGCAAACTCAAGAAGCCTGTTTAATTTACTAATGGACTCTGATCCAGAATAACTTATTAGATATGATCTATTAGAGTATTTGCTTGGTACACAGAAGATAATAAATGCTTGCTAACAATTCCTTCCATATCATGTATGAACATCCTTAAATCAATGTTGGTTCCTTAAATATTTGTAAGAGGTAAGTATTTGTCATACCTATTTCAAACTTCATTCACCCTCTTGGCATAATTTTTGTTTATTCTTTAAATTTGTAGCTAGTCATCTTCCATAGCTCAATGTGCATAAAAAGGTTATTTGGCCTAAGCTTTGAAAGGAACTTCTAGACATGAGGACACATAGTCAGTTCTCTTACCATTTCAAAACTTTAGGGCAAATTGTCAGAATATTCATATACTTGATTCATGTGTCTAATAAATCCAAAGCAGTTCTCGAAACCTGGGGGGAAATGATATAACTTAAGAACAAGAAATTGGTAGGAAGGAAAAGGGTGTGCTGAGTCTTTGAAACTGAAATAATAATGCAAAGAGTATTTGAATCCCAAAGAGAAATGGCTGAGAAGTCTGCATGAATAAAATTATAATTAAGAGGAATGGAAATATGGTGCTCCTGTGCATGATCTTGAAAGAGTGATTGATGTGGGCTGCACCCAAACGTGAGCTTAAGGAGAGAGAGAGAATAAATGACTTCAGTTGATTTTTTGGGGGGAAGCTAGTTGTTGATCAATGTCAATGTCAGTACCATATCTGTACAGAGGAGGAAGGTAGGCACACCTTTGCATAATCCCCAACAGGTACATAAATCTCAGCCTGTCCCACCCTGAACTTGTGATCCTCAGTCCTTCGCATTCTGTTCCTTCCCATCTCAGTGGACAGTGGAGCAGTACCGTCTTCTACCTACTTGTCCATACTGAAAGACGTGGTCTCCTCTTCTCCCTCATTGCCACCCATCCTCAATCAGTTCTGCTGATTCTCTCTCAATTCCACTTCTCTCTCTCCATTATCTCTTCCACTGCTTCAGTTCAGGCCTTCCCACTTCTCATCTGGGATGTTGTAGCCTCCTTTCCATTAAGTACCTGGTCTTGAGTCTGTCTTGCTGTGGCTTGTCCATACCCACACACAGTAGGATTTATTTTATGGGTGGGTCCCTGACTTACGATGGTTAGACTTTGAGTTTTTTGATCTTGGCATGGTGAAAACATACTATTCATTCAATAGAACCTGTACTGTAAATTGTGAATTTTGATTTTCTCCAGGCTGACACTCTCTCATGAAGCTAGGCAGCCTCTGTGAGTCTCAGGTGCCAGTTAACTCCATGACTGTGAGGGGAAAGAGCAAAGACTCTACAGTGAGCCATGTTGCTGGGTGGGGTGCATTAAATACGTACTCAATGTGTACTATCTGGACACAATTCCATTGGTTGCCCAGCTGTTTCTGGAAGTTTTCAGCCTCTCTGCCTTGGAATATATATATAATTCTCTTTTCTAGAATACCCTCACTTGACTCTCCTTTTTTTTTTTTATCCCAAACTGCTCTTGCCATTGGCTCAAATGCATTTTCTTCCAGAGAGTACGAGCTGCCTCAGTTAAGATGGTAGCCAGTATATGAATTTTATTACTCATTATTGAAAGTGTTCATGAGGCAGTAAATCTTGGAGGTCATAGAATGCATTTATCTCAAACTCCCAATACCTATGACACTTTTTGCTAAGTCCACTGTTGAGATCACAGCTTTATCTACTCTACAGAAGCCTAATCGGGTGAATGAGTCAGAATAACTGAAAGAACAGGGTCAACCTGAACAAATATCATGGCTTAGGATATGGATATGTTCTTGAGAGATTGAAAGACTCTTACTGCTCTTTTCTCCAGCTTTTGAAGAGACAACAGACACTGCTCCAACAGAACCAAAGCCCTTCTTTCCTCACAGCTGTCTGCTGTGAGGTCATTTGGAAGGCCTCATTTTCCTCTAGTGGTCACAGATAGAGGACAGCTGCCAGTGGGAGGGTATCTTCAAGAAGGATACCCAGCTCTTCACAGAATCTGCTTGCCAGCTGAAAACACTAATGGTCTCCATTCACCTGGAGCTCACAGACAAAGAAATCCCTGGGTTACCTTGGTCTTGGTATAAGAGGATTGTACATCATGGAGCCATTCTTTAAGGTCAGCAAGACTATGCTCAAGGTCAGAAAGACCAAAGTGAAGTGGGGAAACTGCCAGAAGCATGCAGCATTCCTTCTATTTATGAAGAAGGAATTAATCGCCAATTTCAAGAGTTGTAGAAAGTCCTTGCATCTGGGTATGGTAGTTTAGCAAATTACTGTGAAATGTGAAAACTCAGCTTGGCATATGCTGGTATAATTTAAAGTTAAGAACTAAAGGAGAAAGTGAAATTTGACTTGGACATGAAGAAGAGGGAATCTCCACCCAAGCAACCTGTCAGATGGCAAGGGCCTAAGAAGATACTTACTTTCCTTTTCCTTCTCCAGGACTAGGACATCAGAACCTGGGCTAACCTGTGCAACCTAACCTGAAACAGAAACTTCCACTTACAGAGAGATGCACCAGTCTGCAGTTTAGAAATTCATAAATGTTCTAAAATTGAAGGAACCCTTACACACCCAGTATCCAACCGTTCTAAAAACTCTCAAGCACCAAAGTAAGAAGCAAAATACACGAGTTGACACCGTTTAAGATTCCCCTTAGCAATAAATCCACGATTCTGCTCCAGTCCTAATGGTTTTCTTGACAAGAAGAAAAATACATCAAAATTGCAGTAACGTTTGGTTTCCCGCACTGCTGTGAGCAGTTCTTTTCAAAGCATTCTCTTCTAAAGATTCATCTGCATGTCAAATTAACAGATGTGAATTTGGAAAACCCAGCTAAGAGTAGCAATATCCTAACAGCCAGCAGATACGAGTGCAAAGAAGAAAACACAAATGCAGCTATTAAATAAAAATAAAATAAAAACCCAACAGCTGATCAATACACACACATGATCTAACAATGAATGGGGGATACCAGGTTCATAACAGACATACAGCAGTGTAGGGATTCTGACTGTGGAAATATACAGGGAAGCATTCCTCTGGTAAGCAAACTCCCAGGGGGTAATAGGCACCCTGTTTCCCATGCTTAGGATGCTCTGCAGTTTCTCCTAAGAACCAATAAGATAACTAATTACATGTGCAATATCTAGCTGCTGTGGCAATACCCTGCATGAGGAGGCTCTATGCTAGTGTCTTATCAGCCTTGACCTTGATCTCAGGTACATAGCTCTTGGGAATAAAGGAACTTGCTTGCAAAATAACTACAATGTTTCACCAAGCCCTGGTGCTCCTGGACCTGCCCACCTAAGGGTAACTTCAGACAATGGGCTTTCTTGAGAGCTGCACAAAGCTCCTAACATTGCGTATTGTAACTGCAAAATATAACTGGAGAATAAGCAATCTTATTGATACAATAAATAATAATGTAGTTTTGCCACTTGCAAAATGTAACTGCAGAATAAGCAACCTTATTTGATACAATAAACAATAATGTAGTTATGCCACTAATGACCTAATGTAACCTATTGGTATAAATAAATCTGACAGCTTAGAGGAGCAGCCATCTTTCCTGCCTCTGCACCTTATCTCTGTGTCTCTTTTTATTCTCATTATACAACAGTCCACCAGTGCGGGTTTCTTTTGTGCTGTCTTAGAAGTCTCTCTGGGAAGATAATTTTGCAAACATTTGTGGAATTTGTGTGAATGTTTTTGAAGAGGCAGTTGAGGCAAAAAATATAATGTTTATGACTGCTGCCATTGAGGAGATTGTGGATAACACCAGGTAGCTCAAGAGCCCACTTTCCCTCACCAGCACAGACTCTTCACAGACAGTGTTCAACCTTGAAAATTCAATTGCATGCCCAAAGGACAGCCAAAAGAATAAGGCTCGGACTCTGAAAGAATAATCCTCAAGTGAGTTCTACAAAATGTTTTGAGCAATAGATGTTTCTTTGGAACAAGGTCTTGGTTCCTAAGGCAATGATCCCAGGACACAGAATCATTTCGAGTTTGATTCCCTGGCATGATTGTTTAAAGGAAAATAGTTGCTGTCATTTATAGAGTGGTGGTTCTCAACCTTGGCTGCACGTGGAATCACCTGGGGAGCTTCCCAAAACACTGACACACAGGTTTCACCCAGAGAGTCTGTAGGATAATCTGGACATTGGTTGTTTTAAAAGCTCCCCAGGTGATTCTTGTGTGCAGCCTAAGATGGCAGCACAATTGCTTTCAAGTTGTGTGTTTAATATATTTATACTTTATGTGTGTAGTTCTGTCTGTCCCTGACTCTTAATGGACTTTTCTTGTTCTTTACAGCACCAAGAATAAAGCTTTGAAGGTGGCAGCTGCTTGGTGAACGTCAGATGAATGAATGATGAGAATGAGCTCCTACTGAGGGTGGTGGGGAGAAGGGTGTGAGGAGAAACTGGTCAATGGATACAAAAATCACAGCCACCTGGAGGGATAAGGTCTAGTGCTTCATCACACAGAGGGGTGGCTGTAGTCATGAGTACTGTGTGACATAATTCAAAACAGCTGGAAGAGAGGAGTCTGAGTTTTCTCATCACCAAGAAATGATAAATGCTTGAGATGACGCATAGCCTCAGTGTCCCGAGTTGAGCATTCAACAAAGTATAAATGTATCAACACATCACACGGGACCCTATTAATGTTAGGGTCTGTAAACAAGTCAGGATGGCGCCTGGCATTTTGCCAGAAGGAGTGGTTTGAGAAGTAACACCAGCGAGCCATTAGTGTGGAGATTCCTTATTGGTTGACTGCTGTATCTAGTTTATGTTAATTAAGATAAGCTGTGTGTAATGAATATATACCCCTCCTGTCCTACAATAAACGGCTCCCACTCCTGCTGTATCAATGTACACAAGTTGCTCATCACCCCCCGGCTATTTTGCTGCAGCTGGAGAGCGGCATATTAAAGATATGCAGTTGTTATCTGTGAATTAAAAATAAATTGACAGAAAGAATAGGCCTTAGCTGGGTGTGGTGCACACCTGTAATCCCAGCAGCTCGGGAGGCTGAGGCAGGAGAACTGCAAGTTCAAAGCCAGCCTCAGCAATGGCCAGGTCTAAGCATGTCAGTGAAACCCTGTTTCTAAAAAAAAAAAAAAAAAAAAAAAATAGGGCTGGAGATGTGGCTCAGTGGTTGAGTTCCCCTGAGTTCAATCCCTGGTACCAAAAAAAAAAAAAAAAGAGAGAGAATAGTCCTTTGCTAAGTTTCCCAGAACAGAGACTTTCCTAGACATGACACTTTGAGTCAGAACAGAACCAGCACGCCACCAGAGTTGGTCACCATGTTGTCAGCCACAATGTTTAACGCTTACAGAAGTTCTCTCTTTCATCCTAATCATAGGTAGATACTATGATTATCTGCATTGTACTGAAGGAAACTGAAACACAGAAGTATTAAGTAACTTGCCATAATATAGGAATAAGTAGTAGTTTGGAAATTAGACCCCAGAAAGCCAGAAGCTTCAGTCATTATGCTACATTCCCCCAAAATAAAGTTGTAATATTTTTTGTTGTTTAGTTTGTTGATTTGTTATCTTTTAACTTTCATTTTCTCTTCTTTTTTTTTTTTTTTTTTTTGGTGGGGAGGGCTGGGTATTGAACCCGGGGAGGGTTCTACCACTGAGCTACTTCCCCAGCCCTTTTTATTTTTAAATTTTGAGATAGGGAGATAGGGTCTCACTAAGTTGCTGAGGATGTCCTCAAAATTATAATCCTCCTGTCCCAGCCTCCCGAGTTGCCGGAATAACAGGCATGTGCGCCCTTGTGCACGACTTGCTTTACTATTTCCGTGGATAAGTAATATTTGAAAATGAAAAGGTTTTTCATTCCTTACATAGGACATTTCCAAATCTGTCTACCCAGCAAGAAGCTCAGCTCTGGGAAACAGAGAACAGATCATAGAGCTGGAATGAAGGGAGGAAAGCTACTCCAGCTAGCATATTGGTAGACAAAGGACCATTCAGAACCACTTGTCCTCCTGGATGGAGCCCTTGATGCCGAGCTGTGCACTGGGAGCCTGATAGACTTCTCTACCAGGAGGGGAAGGTGCCGAGAAAGGGACCCAGGTGTGTGTGCCGGGTGTGCACGTGTGAATGGTCTTCCATCCAGTGGTTGCTGTATTTGTGTAAAAACTTACAAGTAGAGAGGGGCCCAATATTACAAACGCAGAGAAAACTTCCCAAAGAAATCCCTCACCTGAATCTTTCCCTTAGGCTACCAAAATGCCTTTCAACATAATTGAATGTTTTTAATTTGCCTTTTTTTTTCCAACCCAAAGAACAGAAGTGTGTAAGAACTTAGAATGCTAAAGTTTTAGGGAAATCCTGAAATCACTTTACCACAGGTGATACCCTTGCAAATGGAGACATAGAAGGTTCTAGATTATTTTTAAAAGAAAAAAAAACATCCATATAACCTTTGATCATGCAGGTCACAATAGGACTCTGCCCACATTAGCACCACATCTTCACCAAAGGGCCTACGTGGAAGCAAATACCATTGACAAGTTTTCATCTGCTGAAAAGTGGCAGTAAGACCACCAGTGACTTAAAGACTACAATGTCCACAGGAGAGAGGGCAGCAGGGGCAACAGTGGTCCATACCGGAAGGGGGCTTCCTTGTGGAATTGCTCCCAGAATTGCTGTTGTTCCAGGTCGAAGGCTGTGCACCTCTGGCGGAGGAGGGTCACTTCGTTCGCCTGCAGAGGGGCCACCTGCTGCCTCACAGTAACAGCCATCTTCTTTATGTTGCTCCATTTCTCAGGCAGCTCCTGCAAAGCAGACCTCAAAGTGGTCAGAACCACAGAGCTCCCTCCTCCTGCAGGCCTGAAGCTGGACTTCGCCGCGCTGTGCTCATCTCTGCTCTGGGATCATACATGATGTGGGGATTTCACTCACCCTTCTCCAAGTGCCTGACTTACCCCACTGTGGCCTCCTCTCTCCACTATGGCCTCCTCCTGACTCCCTCTCACCTTCAGCCTCCAACCCTGCAACTTTTGCTCTTTTCTTTATTCTGGCTCTCTGATTTTCTTTTATGCCCCACATTTCCTCAGAGACCATCTTAAAAATCACTCAGACCTGCTTGTTTCCTCCAAATCAGAAAGTTGGCTTATCTCTAATTCTGGGGGAAAAAATTATCTTCTTTCATATTAATTCTCTTACATATCCCCAGCATCACATTTTTCTGCATTTACGGAGTTTCTAGAATGTGCTGGACATTACATTGTGCTACATATGATAATTCCTTGAGCAATCATCGGACCCCATTTTTCAATTATTTCACCCCACTTTGCCCCACTCACAATCCTAATACTTCTCTTCTTATTGGTGCATTACAATTATGCCTAATTATGGGATTCATTGTGATAGAGGCACACATGCATGGTGCATATTTGATCTGCTTCATCTTCTACACCCTTTCCTTTCCCTCTCTTCGTCTCCTCAGGTTTCCTTCCTATAGTCTGTGGGTGTCTCTTCTATTTCTATGAGGTTCCTTTTGTCCTCACTAGGTGCCCTATGTGAGACAGAACGTGTGAACCTTGACTTTCTCAGTCTGGCTAATCTCACTAAGGAAACATAATTTCCTTCTTCTTTATAACTGAATAAAAGTCCAGTGCACATACACACACACACACACACACACACATTACATTTTCTTTATTCATTCATCTGTTGATGGACACCCATGTTGGTTCCCTAACTAGGCTATTGTGAGTTATGCTATCATAAACATGGGTATGCCTATATCACCATAGTACAATGACTTCAATTCTTTGGGATAAATACCAAGGAGGAGTGTAGCTGGATAATATGGTGGTCTTTTGAGCAACCTCCAGGCTGATCTCCATGGTGGTTGTACTAACGCACATTCCCGCCAACAGTGCATAAGTGTTGCTTCCCAGCATTTATTATTTGTATTCTAAACTTCTATTTCTTTTATGAAGAACACACGAACACACTGACCTCCAGTTGCTCAAACACGGCTTCCGGCAACTCTTGTTCATAGGTCTTCAACAATTCGATGGTTTGCTTGAGGGGCTCAAACATCTCATCAGTGCTGTTCTGTCGTTCTTTAAGAGCCATAAGGTGTCCCATGATCTCAACCAATCCTTGGAAATCTCCTTTCTCGACTTTCTTGAGCAAGCCAATCTCGCTACTTTTTATAAAAACTTCAAGGTCAGCCAGGCTGGTGACATAAACAAAACATGAGAAACTGAGAAACTGATGTGACTCCCTTTTTGAAAAAAACCAGCCTCTACCTCAGAGCAAGACCTGTCCAAAGTGGGAGGGGGATGACCCAGCATTCCTAGGCACATAGCCACCCTACTGAGCCATTTGTCCTAAATAACAGGAAAGGCCTGTGGAGCCAGATACCCCTAACTACAGTAACCAGATAGCCTTGACTCAGCAATGCAAGACTAAAGAAGGCTTGAGACCTAATTTCGGACCATAGCAATAACCAATCAGAGTGAGACAGGGAAAATACCTGAAATGCCAGATGACCCCCCAGTAGTTTATGGTGGTTGATAACATGTTGGGAAACCATGTAGTTTAGCACGTACACCCCTCGTGGCTTAAACCAATCAGTTCAAAGGAATCCCCCTCTTATATTAACCAATTACCCTTACCCAACTTGTTCCCGCCAGTGAATGTGCTAATCAATGTTAAGAGTTGTTTGATTTTTCCGAAGTATGAAATGACTTGCTGTGTGATGTTGTGATGCATAGATTAGCCCCCCAAAAACTATAAATCCTCACTGAACTAAAAGCCGGGACTCACTCCTCAGGACTGCTGTATCGGAAATGGTTGTGAGTCCAGGCTCGAGCTTGCAATAAAGACTCTCGTGTGATTGCATTGGATTCGGCTCCTGGGGGTCTATTGGGGTCCCACGAATCTGGCATTACAAAGCCAATCTCCTTCCACTCTTAGAAAGGGATATTTACTTTATTTCCTGTTATGGTTTGGATGTGAGGTGCCCCCCAGAAGCTCATATGTGAGACAGTGCAAGAAGGTTTAGAGGAGAAATGATTGGGTGATGAGAACCTTAACGCAATCAGTGAATTAATCCACTGAGGGGATTAACTAAGTGGTGACAGAAGGCAGGTAGGGCTGGCTGGAGGAAGTGGGCATTGGAGGCATGCCTTTGGGGTACATATTTTGTATCTAGCAAGTGGAGTTTCTCTCTGCTTCCTGATCATCACGTGAGCAGCTTCCATCTGTCCTATTCTTCCACCACGATGTTCTGCCTCATCTTGAGCCCTGAGGAATTCAGCCAGCTGTCTATGGACTGAGACCTCTGAAACCTTGAGCCCCCAATAAGCTTTTTCTCTTCTAAAATTGTTCTTGTCATATATTTTAGTCATAACAGAGAAAAAGCTGGCTGAAACACGTCCCTAACAATGATAGCTATTGCTACAGACAGCTTACCATGTGCCAGGCACTGGCTGGGTAGACCTGTGCCCTGAGATGAATAGGGTGTTTGTCACCAGTGGGAAAACTATGAAAGACCAAGGCTGAGACTTGTGCCATTAGAAAGAGCCTCAGAAGACATGGCATCTGAATGTGCTGTGTAGCCTCAGGCAGGATCCTGAACCAGTAAAAGGTTATTAATGAAACAACTTGTGCAATAAAGTCTATAAGTGAGTTAAATCAGTATTAACTTCCTGGGTTTTGTCATTTTACTATTGCTAGATCAGATGTTAAACAGAAACTCTTTGTATTATTTTTGTAATTTTTTTGGCTAAGTCTGAAATGATTTTAATGTGGTCAGTCCAAAAATAAGACAATTTTTTTAAAATGTAAATGTTCTGGCCTCTGAAGTCACACACATTTACGTTTGGTTTTGACACTTATTAGATAATGGGACCATGGCCAAGTCATTTAACAACTCTGAGCCTCAGTTTCTTTACCCAGATGATTGGACGAATGATTTCATTCTCTCTAGGGATTGTGAGAGTTAAATGAGGTTCATTCTGTAACTCAACAAATATTCACTGAGCATGTATTGTGAGGTTTAGTTACTTCCAGATCTCGAGGTAGAATGATAAATAAGATGAAGTCTCTGCTTGTAGGAAGCTTATTTTTAGTGAGAAAAGTAATAGGAAACAAATAAATAGAATAAATTGTGTATTTTCAAATAGTAATGAGTGCTAATGAAAAACATCAGAATAAAGGAATGAAAACTCATGATAGGACTGTTTGTTGTGGGATGGTAGCAAAGACCTTGCTACAAGGTGATATTGAGGTAGAAAAATAATTAATGTAAAGGAGTGAGCAAAAAAAAAAAAAAATACATGGGAGAAGAGAACTCCAGACAGAGAGAATGGCATGAACAAAGGTACTGGGGCTGGGTTAACTTTGGTTTGTTTGGGGGAAAGGGCAAGAGTAATGGTGGCAGAAGCCTAAAGGTCACAGGAAGAGGCCAAAGAAAAAGATTCGGAGGACTAATGAGGGGTCAGATAACATAGGGCCTTATTGGCTATAATTCCAGATTTTATTCTAATTAGAAGAATTCTGAGTAGGAGCATGACTGATCTAATTTACATTATGAAAAGATCTGTAGCTGAAGGACAACAGATTTTAGCTTTGCAGGTTGTGTTGCTGGTGATGGCGGCAATGTTGGCGGGAAGACAAGAATGCAAGCCAGGAGGGTAGTTGGGGACTATTAGGGTTGTCCTGGTGAGGAGGTTGCCTTTGACCTGGATGGTGGAGGTGAGATGAGGTCAGATTCAAGATAATTTTGTACATGGAGCCAACAGGGCTCAAGGAGGGATTGGATGAGAGGTGTAAGGAATTGAGAAAAATAAACATGACACCCCCCCCCCCGGGCCATGTGGTAAAGGGTGACATCATTTACAGACATGAGGAAGTAATGGGAGAGGCTAGTTATTTTTGTGTGTGTGGGAAACGGAAGAGGAATATGTCTTGAATATCTTACATCTGTGATCGCTAGCAGACACTAGACACCAAGGCAGATATTGATTAGGAAGTTACGTGTAAGTCTGGAGTTCCAGAGAGATAGAACTTCAAAACAGAAACTTGGCAGTTATCAGCACATATGCTTTTAGTTTCATCCATTGATTTATTCATTGTTATAGTGCTGGGGATGGAACCTAGGGCCTTCGCACATGCTTGGCAAGTGCTCCACCACTGAGCTACACCCTCAGCCCCATGGAGGTTTTTTCAAGCACAATGCTTGTAGATAAAGAAGAAAGCCCAGGACTGAGGCTACCATAATTTTAGTATTTTGAGGATTTGGAGATGAAATGAGCCCAGAAAAGGAGATCAAGAAGGTATAGCCAACCAGGTACAGGGGTGCATGCCTAGAATCCTAACTACTCAGGAGGCTGAGGCAGGAGGATTGCAAGTTCAAGGCCAGTCTCAGCAACTTAGTGAGACTCTGACTCGAAATTAAACTATTTTTAAAAAGGCCCAGCTAATGAGATGCAAGGAAAAGAAGAAAAGAGAGGAATTACAGAAGGCCACATGAAGATCCTGTTTGGGAAATTGGGAGGATTAACTGTGCCAAATATAGCTGAAGAGTCAAAGTAAATGAAAACATGGTGACCACTGGGCTCAGCCACATGAAAAGCACTGGTCATTTTGACAAGAAAGGTTTCCGTGGGGCCATAATGGCAAAGGCTGATGGACAGTAGTCAGAGGATGACAGGCTTCCATCTCTAGTTGAATGGAGTTCATGAAAATATGAATAATCCTCTCGAAAAAATAACTGAAATACTTAGGTGAAGACTTCAAACTGGATTTAAAATGCATCTCTAAAGTGCCATGAAGTGAAGGAATCTCTAGAGGCTGAAAATAAGAACACTTGGAGGTAGGCAGGCTCTACAGTCGCTTTTACATAAGTTTCAACCAAACCTTGGAAATCTTAAGCTTGTATTTTGGTTGCTTTATGGGCTGAAGAGCAGGTGACTTGGCTTAGAATTCACTCAGTGTGAGGAAACCAATAGGAGGGGACATAAGAGGTTGGGAAACTTGCCAAGGCCTCCGCACTGGGTAGACATAGCAGGTTTCAGTCCAAGTGGTCCAGGCTTGGTAGAGTCCCTTGAGGATTGCCAGGAGCAAATGCAAATCCTTACCGAAGGATGACAACGAGGACCAGTCCTCAAAGGACTCCCCACAGGTAAAATTCCAAAGAACATTATTTTATTGGAAAAAAAATCACAAACCAAATGTGGGGGCACATGCCTATAATCCCAGTGATTCAGGAGGCTGAGGCAGGAGGATTGCAAGTTTGAGGCCAGCCTGGGCAATTTAGTGAGACCATGTTTTAAAAAAAAAAAAAGGAGTGGGGATATAGTCCAGTGGTAAAGTATCACTAGCTTTAATCCCTAGGGCCAAACCAAACCAAACCATAAGATGCACAAGGAAAGAAGTCACCATGAGTAGGAGTCAACTAGACAAATAGTAAAATTGATACTGAAAAGATTTCAGATAGTGAAATTCAGATGCAGAAAGAAAAAAAATGTAAAATGTGATATGTTTACAAGACATAAAGGTTCTTGTTTAGGGGTCTTGCTTCTTTGCTTCTGTCCCACATAGCAGGAGAAAGTGACCTTCTCTGTAGTTTCTTGGTTATCAATTCAAGACTAAGAAAAATAGCTTCTTCCAACTGTGGCGGATCAGTCTACACAGAAATGCTTTCTTAAGGAACCCACCTCAGAGCCTAGGTAGCTTCTTATGGTCTCTGTGGGTACCTATCCCTGTACCTGACCTGGCCTAACTTGCCCTTTACATTCAAGAATAAATTTGGTGTTGTACTGGGAATGAAGATGTGAATGCTGTGTAGACCTTTGTATGGAAAGACGGATAAAGAAAAATTACAAAATTTACTGAGCTAAATAATCACAATATTGTGAAAGTTAAGATTATTAACTCTAGAATTAGGAGAATAATGTCTTATGGTGACTTTGTTTTTGAAGAGAAGTATAGGAAAAGTTTGTCATATATGTCATAGCATTACAAAAATTATCATAGAGATTAAAGGGCAGTTCCAGGACAATGAGACCAATAATTTTTTGTAGGCCTGTATGTCACCTTCAATAGCACACACAAAAAAAACAATGCTTTTAAGTTGAAAAATCAAAAAGTGTCTAAACAAAATTCTAAAATGTTTTAAATGATTAAATAAAAGAGAAGCTTCAACATTTAAGTAAAGAATAAAAGAGCTTAAGTGCCATCAAAGAAACATTTAGAACAACCAAGTAGAAGATCCCAAAATGGAAAATATAATTAAAATTTATATTTCAAAGAATGGATTAAACTGGAGATGAAGACAAAGTTGAAAGAGAAAATTAGGCTGCTATATGATAGAAATGAAAAAGGAAGAAACGTAAGTTTTAAAACATAGGAGATGGTGAAAAGATTTGAGATAAGTCTAGCAAGAGCCCTACAAGGAAGAAATCGGGAGAATGGGTTAAAAAAAAGGGGGGGGGGTGGTAAAAATGTGAGGATAGTCTGGCTAAGAATTTTCTTGGCTTGCTGAAAGACAATGAATGCAATATCAAGATGGTACAAACAGATACTAGGTAGAACGAACATAAAGAAACTCTCATACAGATACTTCAATATGAAATTGTGCATTATTAAAAAAAATCTTAAAATTAGCTTCAGAGCAAAAACACATTTTTTACAAAAAAAAAAGAAAGAAAGAAAAAAAAAGAAAAAGAAGAGGTAGAATGATGGCTGATTACTTAGCTGCAAAAATGGATGCCAGGAAATAAAATTTCAGCAATCAAAGAAATTTTATTTTTCCAAAACCCTTGTTTTAAAGAACAAGGGCAAAATAAATACACTTCAGATGAAGAAAGAATGAGTGTTTCATTCATAGATCCTTATTAATAAACCAAAATTGATATACTTCAGCAACAGGTCTGTAATGTAGAAAGATATAACGAGCAATGATACTGATAAATATGTTATGAATATAAAAAGTGGGGGGTGGCTTGGTGGTGGAGGACTAGCCTGGCATGCATAAGATCCTGGGTTTGATCCTGGATTTGATCCTCAGCATTAAAAAAAAAATAAAAAAAGAAATCAGGTATAAATATTTAAAATAATGTATACTTTGAGGAGTTTCAATAAATAATAAAACAACTATCTAAATTACTAGGAATGTAAAGATCTAACTTGATGAATGAACAACAGAGATAGGACTATTCTTGTTTTGTGTTTTTTGAGGATAGTAAACATGCTAGTACAGTTATTTATTTTAAGGGTGCTTACTAAAAAGCTGTGGAATGGGAGACCTACATAGTATGACATTCAAACTAGCGGAGGGAAAAATGAAATAAGAGAAAGGAAAAGAAAACATTTAAAAATTCAATCCAAGAGTAGACTAGAAAGGAGAAAAAAAAGAAAAAAGAAAAGGAATAGAAAGCACATATTAAAATGGTAGAATTAAATCCAAATATAGTACAGTAAACATTAATGAGGAAAGCCTTCCAGTTAAAGGATAAACATTGTTAAAACGGATAAAGAATTCAGTTCTACACTGATTATAAAAATCTCTTAGCGTAATTGTACAGCAAGGTTCAAAGCCGAAGGATAAAAGAGACACACCAGGAAAATAACACACAAAGGAAAATTGGTTTAATGTAGTTAACTACATTAACACAAGACAAAACAGACTTTATCAAAAGAAATATGGCTAGTGACAAGAAAGATTCTTTAATGTCTGGTTAAATGGTTCAGTTTTTGAGGAAGACATAAAATGTCAAACTCTGTAGGCCCATAGAACATAAACTAAAAATATAGAAAACACAAAGGGACAGAATTACAAGGAGAAATTAGCCACATTTAAACAATTATCTTGGTAGTTGATAAATTAAGCAGATTGAAAAGGTCAGATTTGAATTGAACAATTAACAAGCTTGATAAAATAGGCATGCACGGAAATTACAGTAGCTATAAAGTACACACTCTTTTCTAATGTGCAAAGAGCATTTATAAACGTTGACTATGCTGCAGTGTACAAAGCAAATTTCGACAAATTTCAGAAGGCTGTTACTACATCCTCTGACCACAATGCAATTAAGTTAGAAATTAAAAAACAGAAATATAACAGAAAAACCCGATGTTTGTACATTTAGGACGCTCTAAAATCATTGTAATGAATATTTCAAATATTGAATACTATATAATAATGAAAATGTTGCTTACTAAAACTTGTGAGATATAAGTAACATTGCATGTAGAAGGGAATTTATACCTTAAAATGCTAGCCTTCGAAAAGGCAGAAGGCTCAAAATCAATAAGCAAATCATCTATCTGAAATAAGCCAAATAATAGAAAATAAATCCAAAGGAAGAAGGAAAATTAAATAATAAACATAAAGTAATAAATTATTGAAATAAAAATCAAACTACAGGAAAGAGAATCAATGAGTTTATAAGACAGTTCTTTGTATATCTTTGGCAAGACTAATCAAGAAAGGAAGCCAAAGGCACAAAATAAAAATGAATAGAAATGAAAAGGGTCATACCGTAGGCTCTGCAGAGATTAAACTGTTAAGAGGAAATTATAAATTTTACAACCATAATTTGATGACATATATGAAATGGATACATTTCTAGAAAACATGACTTCCTAAAAGTGCCTTACTAAGGAAGAAGAAATCTTAATATCCTTATAACTATTAGAGAAATTGTAGCTTAGAATCCTCTCACAAAGAAAATTACAAGCCCAGATGCCTCTATAAAAGATTTAAATCAAATTTTCAAGGATCAAAAAATTTCAATATTACACCAGCTCTTCCAGAAAATAAACAGGAAGGATTAATTCCTAACTTATTTTATGAACGCAAAACCATGAAACCCAAATCAGACCAAGATAGTATTAAAAGGGAAAACTGAAAGCCCGTCTCCATCACAAACATAGGTACAGCAACGCTCAGCAAGATATTTGCAAACAAAATCAACCACTGGATATAGTGGAAAAGATAAAACTTTGTGTTTGGTATAAACCTAGTCACGCTAGGTTTAGTTTAATTTTGGAGATCAAATACTGATGTTCACCACTTTAAACATTTTGAGGAAATAAACAGAATTATCTTAAAGGACTTAGAAAAAAGCAATTGATAAAATTTTACATCCACTTATGCTAAATGCTCTTAACAAATTAGGAATAGAAGGAGAGTTCTTTAATCAGATAAAGAGAATCTATTAAAAAAAAAACAAAACTCATGGCAGACATTATACTCAGTAGTAAAAAGTTGAAAATAACTACTCTAAGGACAAGGATAAGATGGGATGTCTATCATCACCACCCCTATTAAACATTATATGGGAAGTCCTAGCCAGTGCAGTAAGATAAGAAATGGGGTTATAAAGCCTCAAGACTGAGGAGCAAGAAACAAAACGAAACCTGTCTGTGACGAGGATGTACACAGCAAACTCAAGGATTAGACACAATTATTAGCATTAATATTTTGTTAATTGAGCAGGGTGGCTTGATGCAAAATCAATATTCAAAAATCAATCCTGTTTCCATAGAAAATCTGGGGAACATCATGCTAAGTGAAATAAGCCAGACCCAGTAAGTCAAGAGCTGAGTGTTTTCTCTCATATGTAGAAGCTAGGCCAAAATAAGGGAGAAAAAAAGGATGAGGAGAATTTTATGAAAATAGAAGAAAAATTAGAAAAGCAGAGGAAAGGGGCTAGGGAGGGGAAGGAGGAGGAATTGGAAAAGAGAAGAATGGTGGAATGAAATTGGCCAAATGTGAATAAATCATGGTGAATTGCACTTTTAAGGGCACATATAAATCACTCATTTTAAAAGCTATAAATAAAAGTAGAAAAGAGGAAAGAGAACTGGGGGGTGGGGAGAATTGGGAAGGGAAAAGGGATGTACCAGGGACTTAATGGACCAAATTATATCCCATGTTTGTATTATTATGTCAAAAAGAACCCCACTACTAGGTATAACTGTAATGCACTAATAAAAACGTTTTACACTAGGAATCAAAAAATAAAACACTGAGGAATAAATCTGAACAAAGATATTCAAATTATTTTAAAGGTGACAATTACAAAATTTCACTGGTGGACAATGAAAGGACATTAAGTGGAAAACTAGCATGTTCAGGAACAGAAACACCCAACACCAGGAAGATGGTAATTCTCCTCGAATTGATCTATATATAGTCAGTGCAAATGCAAACAAACTCTCAATAGCCTTTTTCTCTCACACACTGATGAGTTGTATTGAAAAATAATGGCCAAGAATTGCCCAGATATTCTTCGTGAAAATGAACAAAGCTGTGACTTGTCCTACCAGATACCGAGATTTATTACAGATACAGAGATTTATTATTACTGTAATAAATCTGGTGATTGGTATTTCAGTATTCATGCAGCCACAGACAAGGGATTACTCAATGTGAAAGAGAATGTTCTGAAATTTTAAAGGAAAATAAAGGTTCCATTAGGATCTCTGGGCGAAAGGGGATTCGTTTAACAAAAGGGGATTCGTTAATACAAAAGAAGAACAACCTAGGGGTAAGATGGACACATTTGGTTACCTCGACATTAAGAATTATTCATCAAAATACAATCATTCCTCAATAACCATGATGCATTGGTTCCAGGACCCCCTCTGGATACCAAAATCCATGGACACTCAAGTCCCTTATATAAAATGAAATAGTATATGCCTCTATCCAATGTATATTCTCCCATATTTTTAAAACATCTCTAGATTATTGTAATTATTTAATATAATGTATATGCTATGTAAACAGTTGTTATACTGTATTTCTTAGGGAAAATGACAATTAAAAAATGCCTGTACATATTCAGTACAGATGCAATTTTTAATTTTTTTTTAATTTTATTTTTTTTTATCAAAAATTTTATTTTTGATCCCTAGTTGATTGAATCCACAGATGTAGACCTTATGGATAAAAGGGCCATCTAAACCACAAATGAAGAGAGAAGACAGACCACAGAATGAGAGATGACATATATATATAATTATAGTTATATAGTTATTATATATATATATATATATAACTATAAGGCACTAATATATATGTAATCTCTTATATGTATTCACTTATATATATGTGCGTATATATATGTATATATATACACTTTCTCCTTTTAGATATGACAGATAAGGCAGTCTGTTCACATGCTATTGAGAATATACACAGGAAAGAATAATTTTGGAGATAGGGAATATTTAGGGTGCATTATTAGTCCATTTTATGTGGACTGGGTACTTTATAAAGGAGAGAGGTTCATTTTGCTCATGATTTGCATGACTAAAGAGGGTCCAAAGAGCATGGTGCTTGTCAGGAGCTGCCACATAGGAGCTGAGCGGCCCCTAGCTTTGAGTGATGGAAATATGGAGACTGGCTTCCCTGACCAGCGGGCAGGTGGGTCCCCATTTCCCCTCAGCAGAGGAGCATAGCTTTGAGAGTGGGTGTTACCCAGTGGGAGTGGACTGCCCCTTGTAGCATGATCCCTCTGTCTTATATGGATAGAATGTTCTTTCAAACAGCCTCCCCCAATAAAACCTGGGTTCAAGGGCTTCTCCCTTCTCTTTCTTGCCTGTCTTGCCCCCTATGTGGGAGCTGGGTCAGAGGAGCTGTCACAGGACCTAAAGAAAAAGGTAAGTAATTTCTCTGTCTTTGTGTGACTATTTCGTGCCAGCCCAGTTCACCTGTAGTGGCCTTGACAGATGAGTCATGTGTCACGACAGAAACTGACGTACTTGCAAGGGCTCTCTAGCTATATCACAACAGCTAAAAGAAATATGGGATTCAGTCACATGCAGAAGGGGCCAAGTATATGGTGCAGTTGCTGTCGTGAGAACTAATTCACTACATGAGACCAGCATTAATCCCTTCCAGGTGATGTTCCCACGACCCCAAACCTCCTCACTAATTCTCACATCTTAAAGATTCTACCTTCCCAACCCAGCCAACCCTGGGGAAAAATTTCCAGTACACCAACCTTCGGGGAATACACTCAAACCATGTTCAAACTATAATCCTTGAGTAGGTAGAAGAGGTTGGACTAAAAGCAAGGACAGCTTATCCTCTGTCACAGGTGGGGAAAATAGATGTAGAGCTTCAAATGCAGGTAGGCTGGTAGACTTAGTGAAAAGCTGAGCTAGTTCTCTCATGATTTCTTTTATTTTCTCAGTGAAACAAGAAGCAAGGTCAAAAGGGCAGAGAGGATGATTGAAGTTTGAGAAGAGCAAGGAACGAGGAGTCTGGGAGAGGTAGGAAAATGCAGAGGGCTTTTTAAATTTATTTTTTAATTGATTCTTTTCAGTTTTATATAACATCAGGATATATTTTGACATCATCACAAAGCATAGATATAATTTTCTCTAATTCAGTCCCCAGCACTTTCCCCTTCTTCCCCTTACTCCCCTCCTGCTACTCAACTGATCTTCTGCAATTTATTTACACTTTTCATAAGTGAGTGTTTTGTGGATGTATTCGATGTTGGGATTCACTGTGCTGTATTCATGTACATGCATAGGAAAGATCAGTCAGAATCATCCACTGTTCTTCCCTTTTCCCATCGCAAAAGGCCTTCTTGAAATGGATGCTCATAAATGTAATGTGATAAATATTCAAACGTAATTCTAGTCAGGAGAATAGTTTGTTTTTGTTTGGCAAAGATAAGCTGCTTAGGAGCAGATGTGGAGCACTTGAGTTTAAATAGTCAGGGGTTTGCAAAGTGGGAATGGCAGGGAATGGGGAGCTTGCATGATAGACATAGGGAAGAAGTTGGGGTCAAGGAATTAGAACTCCTGATGGGACTGAAGAATTCTGCATGGCAGCTGCAGAATGAGAAGATACCAGATGTGGTCAGAGAATGGAATGTTACACCTAACCTTTTTTTTTTTTTTTTTTTTTGTACCAGGGATTGAACTCAGAGGCACTCAACCACTGAGCCCCAGCCCCAGCCCTATTTTATTCTTTATTTAGAGACAGGGTCTCGCTAAGTGGCTTAGTGCCTTGTTTTTGCTGAGGCTGGCTTTGAACTCTATATCCTCCTGCCTCAGCCTCCTGAGCTGCTTGGATTATAGGTATGAGCTACAGCATCAGGCACACCTGAGCTTTTGAAGAGAGTGCAATTGCTTCCCCATCTTTCCCTCCTCTGACTGACAGCCCAACGTACAAGAAAGTAGAGGTCACATGGCAGAGGGAAGGGGCACTGGAGTGGGGTCCATTAAATAAGGGACAGGTGTAATGGAGACTCTATGCTGATGTTGGGTCACCAAGGGTGATTGTTGGGCAGAAGGGTGGGAAAGGAGGAACATGAGCCACATGGAAATATCTGCAATGACAAGGAAGAATGACTAAGAGTGACTGTGGGAATTACAAGTAGCAGTTAGCACTGTCAGACAGAAGTCACTTCAGAGAAGCTGGAGATTTGGAGGGAGAATGGTGGTGAACTGGTCTGATACCTTGCCCACCTCTAGACTTCATGGTAAAAGGGAGGTAGGAAAAAGAATCAGCCTCTATTAAAGAATCAGCCTCCATTCGGGAGGATCTGTAGGAAGGCACTGTTCTTAGAGGAGAGACAGGTTTCAGGTAGAGCAAAAAAGTGTTGAAGGTGGACAGAGATATCAGTGGGTGTTTGCTAAAGGGGACAGCAAAAGATGGGTGGAAGGATACAGGTGCAAGGGCTCTAATTACCTAGCATAGAGGATATACTCAGTAAAAAGCAGTTTTTATTTTTTCTGTTTCCATTTTTTTTTCTAATCCTCAGGAAAATTTTAAAATATATTCCTCAAGCATAGCAAAGGAGCCAATTAAGGAAATCACTGACTTAATGTTAAAGCCAGAAGTCTCCTTGGAGGAATCCTGCGGTACTTGCTTGTCTTTTTGGTGATGAGGAAACAGGGGTTCCAGGTCAAGACCTCAAGCCCCCTCACTGGTCTACCAGATGTCTAACTTGGTAAACCACTTGTCAGATCCTCTGAGGCTTTACCTGGTTCCCTGGGCTTTTGGACCTGTTCCCATCTGGGTCTTAAAAACCCTGAAGGGACTACTTGTTGCAAGCACAGCCAATTCCTTGAGATAGTCATGCCTGACCAAAAGCTTATCTTTCATATGCAAATAGACTAATCCTGAGCTCAGCCACCTCCTGCAACTGTCTCTTATACTCTGGGCTACTACACTTCTGCCCTAATCCCTCCAGGGCCAGGTATCAGAAAATAAGGGATAGCTACTGTGCTGTGGAGCCCACTGAAATTACTCATACTCCAATCCTAAACCAGTGTACTCTGCCTTACTACCCATTCCTTTTCACAGAAACCACAATAAAGACTACTGCCCACCTTTCCTTCCTTTCCTGCCTCCTGACATGAGTGCTTTCCTGTATGGCCCTACTTTCCTGTGAAGGATGAATGATATTTCTGATGGCAGCCATCTCCTGGTCTGTTGGTCTCACCATACCTAAATAATAACAAAACCTATGTTCTAAAACACACCCATGTTCTTGGATTACCAGGCCTACCAATGGAGGAACACAAAGCAGCTGTACCCCCAAGCAGTCTTCTTCTGGGGGTAACTGTTGCTGCTCTGATGCCCACTAGCCTTCCCTCATCTTACCTCTAAGTTCCTTGGTGAGCAAAAGCCCTCATGAATGTAGAAAATTGGTTCTGTTTCCCAAAGAAAACCTGGGAAGCCTTGTTCAAAGCATCTCCAGAATGTTTCCCTGGGGTTTTCTAGAATGGGGGGACACCACCCTTGCAAAGTCTCCTGGAGTTTAATTTTATATCGATAAATTCTCAGCTTTGCTATTTCCTTGTGCTTAGCTCTAGATCATGAAGCAGGGAAGCCGCAGCATCAAGCAAGACCAGCACCGAACCAACGAGACGGGTCATTTGTCTTCCTTAACATGTCATCTGGAAGGTGACTGCTGAACAGAGGGGCTGTGCCTGCCCCCCAGGAGTCAGGGTGGAGATAGGGGTAGAAATTCTGACTGTGACAGTTCTCTGGGGACAAGGTGAAGTGATCAGTGGACTGCTGACCGTCTTGACTATTCATCCAGATGATGAGTCTCTGGATTAGAGAGCATAGTGCTGAACTGGGTGGTCTAGGTCCGTGGTGGGACAGACAGAATCTCAGACTCACTCTGTGGTAGCTAGAAAGGCACAGACAGGCCTGGAGGGACATAGGGTTCTAGTGACTTCCATGTTGGATCACCCGAGGCAACAAGTAATTGGTAGAAATAAAATCTAAGAGGCCCATTAGACCCCCTCTGCTTCCCAGGCTTAAAGAGATTTCACAGTCAGAGTTGTGAAGGGAGGCTGAATCTGCGATTATTGTCTCTAAACATTATTTACCACTTACCGGGTGCCATTCCCCCACTGGGCACCAAGTGGAAAATGAAACAGAGGCCTTAGCGGGTGAGCAAAGGAAAGCACAGGACTGAAGTTACCATGGTGTCCAAAAGACTGGAGCCTCTAACCAGCTGTTTTAATTTTTAATCTAACCAATGAATCCGTGGGGGAAAATACAAAGACGGTTACGAGCATGGTGCTACGGGCAACCTGGAATGCTGTGTTACCTGTTAGTGACATAGTCAACAAGGTGTTGTTTGAACGTGAGGCTCCACCTCTTAATTATATTCAGCAGAGATGCCTTAAAAGGTCGCACATCAATTTTCATCCAGCTGTCAAACACCTTGACGGGCTCCAGTTTGCACACCTCTGCATAGAGCTTTTCATAGGAGTCAATTTGCACTTTGAACTGTTGGAGGAGGGGTGGGTTCTCGGGGATGCCGTCTTCTGCATGGGCTTCCATTTCCTCAGGTGAAAGGACATGCCCATACAACAGAAACTGACCCAGAATCTCCTTCAGGTCCTCCACGTAGAGATAGGAATACTGGACAAAGGTGTTTCGATAGCCACAGCAGAGGGTCATCATGCTCTGGACCCTTTCCATGAGTGTGCTCCGCAGGCTTGCCAAATCAGCCATGTCCTCCAGATCAACCTGGGGAGGTGAGACAATAGCAGGCAGGGGTTATATCAGTGCTTGGTAGGAAGCTCCAGATGTGGTGGAGGGCAGAGGGGTGCAGACAGAGTACCTGATAATGAGGAGAGCCAGATTGTGGGGAAAGCCGTGGCACCAAGGATGACATCCCAAAAATGCTGTTGACAAGACCCTCAACAATGTCATAGAAGCCCCCCTTCACTCCAGACTCCAGCGATGGATAAAAAACTAAGTCTGGGACAGCGAGGCTAAGCTGTACTTCAAATATTGGGGTGAGTCCTGCCTTACATTCTGAAAAACAAAAGACACAAACCAACAAAACCATGATGAATGGATGAGATGTCAAAGCAGAATAATGATTTCAAACACACAAAGCATTTCTTTAGAGTATAGAAAAATGGGAAATATAAATTTTTACAGAAAAGGTGAGGGGGGAAAGAAACACTTGCAGTGTTTCTCAACAGGGGAACCAATAACACTTTGGAAAAACCAATTTTTGTGCAGGGCTCTCTTGGGCATTACAGGACTTTTTTCTGTCTCTTTCCTCATTGGTCAATCCATAGATTGACCAAGCCAAGCCAGTCCCCTTCCACATTTTCAGGTACTGCTTGGGGTTACTGGGGCCTCTCCTTGAGAAGAGCTTGATTTTTCAAAGCCAGCTCTTTGAAACAGCCCATTTCTTCACTAACAGTCACTAGCTGAATGGGGTATGCTTGTGGATGGTTGCACAAGGCTTGAAAAACAAAGAGAAGTTACCATCCTGCCCTTCCAGCTCCTTTTCTAAAAACACAGAACTTATTTTAATTCTGTAGTCCCAGAGTGATAAAAATTTTAAAAACAGTATAAATAATTCACAAATTCCCCATTACTTGCTAGGCCAACTTGCCTTGCTAAATTTACATCATAATACAAGATGGAATACCACATTCCAAGTCAAAGATAAATGCTTATGCTTTTATCAGTGACCATTTATTTTCATATATGTTTTTGATTGTAGAAACATTTAGAAGGCTCTTATGGGTTGGGTGCTGTGGGTGGAGAGACAACCCACTGAAATCCATTGTCTTCTTATTCCCTAGAGTTAGAGAATGAGACCAAATTTCTCAGCTCTACTTGCAGCGGGGGTGACAATGTGATTTCCTCACCAGTGGAATATGGGGACAAGCAACAAGGCCACCTTTAGACTGAGAACATCCAGAGACAGTATGTGAGCTTTTTCTATACATTCTTTGTTCCTCTCCCATAGACCTGGATGTGTCTGTGATCTGGCTCAATCACAGAATGAGGACAAGGCCCCAGAGAATGGTGGAAGTACAGGATGGGAGGGACCTCCTGGAAAAATGGTAACAATCCCTTTGGACCACTACTTAGGGGTTAGACTTCTTTGTTGTTTAAGCCCCAATATGGAGGTGTTCTTACCTTAGTGATTCGCTCTGATCAAATATCTATAGAATTTACCTTCAAAACTGGAGGAACAAATGATGAATTTCTGCTATGAGACTCAGGAGAGTCCCATCAAACCCATATTTAACTTAAGGGAAATACAGGTTTATCCAGAAAGCATGATAATAATACTAATATAAAATAGTCTGAAAAGAGACTGTGCATTACCCTTTATGCTAGTTTAGCGTCTCTTATTTGAAATTCTTAGAATTAGAGATGTTTCAGATTTTGGAATTTTTTTCAGTTTGGAATATTTGCATAGACTTTACTGATTGAGCATCTGCAAACCAAAAAATAATCACTAAAATCCCAAACTCTGGGCACTCAAGAATTTAGAATTTCGGAGCATTTTGGATTTCAGATTTTCCAAATGGGATGTGCAATGTCCATATATTCTCGTGGTATATTATGTATTACTATTCATATTATATGTTAACAAATTAATAGATAAAATTGCATACAGTTTACAGGATCTAGAAGACCTTAAAGAGCATTTTGACTCAGAGACTTGCCCCATGTGCTGACAGGAGAAGCTAATCCCTAGATTGGATATAATGCAAATGTAATCAGAAGAGGCAGATTCTCCTGGATCCACACTCTTGGTATGAGTAAGTTGTTTTAGAAGGAAAGAAGAGGAAGAACCTTCCTTAATGGAGTGTATAGCATTTACCCTATTTATTCAGGATTTACACTTTGAGAATGACAGGCAGGCCAACCCAGGCTATGGAAATGGTATGGGCTTGACCACATTCAGAAAGCAAAAAATGGTACACTGGACCTGGAAAGGAAGAGCTCCTCTCTTCAGGCTACTTCATTCCTCCTTTGGTAATCAATACCTTTTAAATTTTATCTGTATTGTCTCCGTTCAGGCAGCCATGAAACCCAGTGCCTTCCTACTCAAAGAATCTTAAGGCCCTATGTGGTGAAGCAAAGGTGTTTCGCCCTCCAATTTTCATGGAGGAGGGTATCACTGGCAATCTTGGAGAAAGGCTGCCAGCTCTTCTCTCCATCCCCTTGTTCCCACTTTCCCTCAAGAAGACAAGTGGCATATCAGACAGCCCAGGTCAGGAGATCCAGGTACCACTGGGCAAGAGTAGAGTCAGGACATTGACATACGATCTCCACGCACTGCCTATACCACATGGGGCGTCTCTCTAGGTGGAGGAAGGATTGAGTGAGGAGGCTCCCTGAACCTCTAATCTCAGAGAAAGTTTGACCAGTTTACTAAGGAAAGTACTACTTTAGTACTCCCAATGCAGGGGCCTTAGGACCAGTTCACCTGTATTGGTGCCAGGTATCCTATGCCCCATTAGTTACTTGCTCCTGCTTTAGAAGATGATCTTCCACCTGGCTAACTATGCTGGATCCCCTGGGTCCCACTGACAGATATCCTTGATTTGGAGTACCCCTGCATTATATAGACCAAGATCATGCATATACCTCAGCCTCTCCACCTACCAAAATTCCAAGAGCCCTTTCCACTACACTCAATGCTGGGCCTTGCTCCTCTCTGTATTCTCAACCTGGGTGTCTGCATGTGCTCTCTTATGGGCTGGATATTGTGTACACATGTTGGCCTACTGATTTTAACTCTGCTTTTGATTTCTATCTTTGGGTTGGACTTGACATCTCTTACTTTCACCTTCTGGCTTCAAAAATACTCTTTCCACCTTGATGTTCTGACTTATCCTTCAGTATGACTCTTGCAAGGCAACTCAGAACCTTCCAGAATGTGAAGGTGTAATTCAACTTTTAGTCCTGAACTCTTCTGCACCTTCTCAGCATTCCCTAAGCCAAGGTTAGCCCTTACTGGATTTTTGATTCTGTGCACCTTAACCCAATTTATCAACCTTAAGTGTGAAGTTCTTACCTATTTTTTTATAGCTTCAAAGAAAGCCGATGACATTCTTAGCATTCCTTTTTCCTTCTCAAAGTTACCTCCCTCCTGCTTCTTGTCTAACTTTTTTTTTTCCACCTAGAAAACCTTCTGTTTCTTCCACTTAACCTGACTGCCACAACCTCAAAAAGCAACAGAGACAAAGTAACTTGAAGCCGGAAGGCACAGAATGCCCTCTTCCATCACCACATGAGTCAAGGGTAAAGGAAGCCCTCATTGCTAACTCCGCTTCCTACTGCTTCAAGGTTCTCACCCACGGCTCTTTACGGGAGATGGACTTCGATTGAATGAACTTTTATGTTTTTGCTTTTGTGATGGGCTTCACCATCTTAGAGACTGTTTTGTCACCTGGTCTTTAAAAATCAGAAATCTTATCTCTTTGAACCATTTAGAAACTCAATAACTTAGCTAGTTTATTGTGTACCATTCACAAAACGTCCATGGCATTTGGGGAAAGTCATAGAACACTCAATGGTGCTTCACTTTAACTCAACAAATGCTACTGATCCTCTCTTCCCAACAATAACCCACATCCATAAGCCAATAAGTACCCATGTTTTCCAGAAGGTACTTGAGGGAGCACTCAATGGCAAGAAAGAATCCATCCAGCAACATATCATCAATATAGTTAACATAAGTCTCCCAGGTACTGGAGGCTGGGTCTGCTGAAAAGAGACCCAGGTTTTCCTACAAAAAAAAAAAAGATATAAACCATGTTTAATAGCATGAAATATCTGACATAATCATCATTCATAGGAATGAAAACAACACCTAGAGGGAAAAAAAAAAGTCTTTCTATGAAGAATTGGCTATTGCATGTCTATGGAATTCATTCTTATCTCAAGGGTATGACCATTGATTGAAAGGAATGCAAAATTCATTCCATGAAGGAAATATGGGTCTCCTCCTGTTCCTGAGAAAGGCTACCTTCTCAGAAGGAATTCTGATAGATGCAAAGTGTGTGCTTTGTAGAGATGGCCGATGAACTGTGAAGGAACATCAGAGCAGAGAGAGGTAGGGTAGGCAGAGGAAGGAGGTCAAAGGGTAGAGGGGTCAAAGAAATTTGAGGTTCAAAGAAGGAAAGGTCTAATCTTTAACAATGAGCTCTAACGTATTGTAGTTGACTTCTGATATTAACTAAAAGCCTTCATCATACACGCACACATAAAAACACATAACATAAAAAATGCCTCTCTCTCACCTCTCTCTCTCTCTCTCTCTCTCTCTCTCTCTCTCTCTCTCTCTCTCTCTCTCTCTCTCTCTCCATCTCTTTCACCTATGCAGCTCCTGATCTGGAGGATGCCCAACATCACCATGGTAACAAGACTTGGACATTAAGGAGAGGGAGTTTAAATGCTAAGCAATGACAAGTACAGACATTCCATTTACTTTTCATAATTTTCATTATTAAGACTTTTTATAGCATCTCTCCAATTATCTGATATCTTTGGAGGAGGCAGTACCTAAGTTACAGAAGTAACTTTCCCGGATGACTCATGCCTACCCCTTCAGGAAACACTGCCATGTTATAAATCCCCCTGGATTTAAACAATCTTATGATCCTGCTTTTAAGTGACACAATTCTAAAGTTTTTAAGATGTATTATCAACACCTTTCCTTCCTGAGTAGATTTAATATTTTCTTAATGATTTAAAGTCTATCACTATGCAAATCATAGCAGAGGACGATGCAGTTGCTTATAAGTGTTAAGATGTGTATGTGTGCTTCTACTTGAAATAACTTTCAGAATTTATGACGGTCTTATATGATTGTTCTTATTACTTCTTATTACTGAGCTTTTAATATAGCTATACATACCTTTCACCTTTACTTATTACTTCAAATCTTTACTAGGCTAAGGAGCAAATGTGTTGGAATTTTCTGTGAAGTTGGCATAAATAGGTTTCTAGTCTTGGCCAAGATATAAGAATGAGATTGTATTTGTCCTTCTGCCACAAACAACTATAGAACTGGACATGATACAAGAAATAACTTGTTTGGGGTACTTTGTATTGGTCACTACAGAGGTGCAGTCCTTGAGAGAAGGAAAATATTCAGCAGGGACTTCACAACCATGTGGCTTTCTACCTGAAGGCACTTTCCAAACCATGATGTAGGACAGTGGACCTCAACTGGAACATCTGTCTTGATAGAGAAGACAGAAACTGGAGCTAGGGTTATTGAGGTGGCTGGGTGCTCTTGAGTCTTTGACCTAGCAGAAGCTGTACATGTTTAGGGCAAGATTGCAAGAGCTGGCTGAAAACTGATACAGGAGGCCCTAATGTGAAGGAAAATTATGTAGGACATAAAGTGCTGAACGATGTTAGAGTCCTATTAGGAATGATGAAAAACCTTGCAGATAACTGAGGAACTCAAGTCGAGACTCCGTGATTTAGGATCAGAGCTGTGCTATTCTAGAGTAGGTGCTCTGTAGACCTTTGCTCAAAAAGCTTAAAAGTGAACCTCAACAGGATCAAGGGGTTTTATCAGAAAGTTAACTGACTACCAAAGCAAAAACCCAAACTCTTTAAAGGAAATTACATTCGGATTCTCGAATGGCATCCAACATGCCTAGCGCCTAATAAAAAATTGCTAGATATGCAAAAGAGAGAGAGAGAGAGAAAACATTTAATCCAAGGAGAAAATAGTCACTTAAAAATCATCTGGGTAGGTTGTTGAATTTGTAGCTGACATAACAACCTTGAAATTCTCACTGGTTAAACTTATTTTATGTGAGAGAAAAACAAATTTGTCTCATTAAAAAAAGACTCAGGAAATAACGTAGATTTTTAAAACTAGCAGCCAAGAACATCTTGTTTGTAAAAACAAACAAGCAAAAGACTCCCCAAATTTGATGAAAAGCTTACAAATTCCATGCAAGATGAGTACAACGAAAACCCACTTATGTACATCATAGCCAAAATGAAAAAAAAAAAAATCAGAGATGGGAATCTATTAAAAGCATCCTGAGAAAAAGCAATACATCACCTACAGAGGAACAAAGAAACAAATTCTGGCTGGCTTCTTATGAGAAACACTGGGGGGTTGAGGACAATGAATAACTTGCGAAAGGAAAACAAAACCACACAGAATTATATATCCAATGAAACTATCTTTCAAAAACAAAGGTAAAATAAGGACATTTTTATATGAACACTGAGAGTATGTGCCATCAACAGACCCGAACTTCAAGAAATACTGAGAAAATTTCTTCAGGAAGAAGAGAAATAACCCCAGAAGACAATTCAAATCTCTAGAAAGGAAAAGCAAGCCTGCAAATGGCAAGGATGTGGGTAAATACAAAACACTAAAAATATTTTTAATGCAAAATTATATTGCTGTACTGTGGGATTTAATGTATATATTAAATATACTGCCATATTTAACATCTATAAATATATATCAGATATGTCATGCAATAGTAGTGCAAAAGATGGGCTGAAGGATTAAATTGAACTATACTGTTGCTTTCTAAACTTTCTAAATTTTATAGCAAAACTCTAAGCAGATTGGGAAAATTTTAAGATGCATATAGGAAACTAGAAAAATCACTAGAAATACAATGCCACAATGTACAGTTGCAATGCTAATGAAGAAATTAAAATAGAATACTAAAAGGTATACAACTAGCCAATAAGAAGGTGGGCACAGAACAACAGAGGAACAAAATAAAAATGGTGCAAATAGAAAACAAGTAGCAAAATGCTAGAACTAAATTCTAATATACCAACATTTGCATTTGAATGTAAATAGTCTAAACATTTCAATTAATATGCTTATTGTTGGACTGAAAAAGTAAGAGTTGTTGGACTAACAAGTACATTTTTACTGTGCGCTGACTCTAAGGAGAAGAAATTTTAGCACAAAGAAACAAATAGTTTGAATATAAAATAGGAGGAAAGATGAGTACTGCAAAAAATATAAATAATGAATTAGGAGCAAAAGGTGACACTATGATCAGAAAAAAATAGACTGCAAGACCAGGGAATATCATTAGAAATAAAAAGGGAACTTCATGATGGTATGGTCAATTTATTAGGAAGTTATAACAGAAACAAATGTGTTTGCACCTAATAGCAGAGTTTTAAACATGTGATAAAAATTTTGATAGAACTAAAGAATTAAGTAGATAGATACACAACCATAGGTGGAGATTTCAATACTCCATCCTTAGTAATATCATAACAATAAAAATTGCTTTGAGCTTATGTTTATAAAACACTATACCCAACAACAGAAGAATACACATTATTGTCAAGTGCCCGAGAAATATTCATGAAGATAGACCATATTCGAGGTTGTGCAACAAGTCTTAATTAATTCCAAAAAAAAACTAAAATCTCATGGAACATATTCTCTGACCATAATGAAATTAGATATCTATCTCACTAATATAGCTGGAGAGGCCTTGAAAATGAGGAAATTAAACAACACACTTCTACATGACTATTAAGTTGAAGAAGTAAGACACCCCCCCAAAAAAAGGAAATTAATATCATCAAATTCCTACAGTAGAAAGAAAGAAAGAAAGAAAGGCTGAATATCAATAACCTAAGTTTGTACCCTAAGAGGCAAGAAAAAAGATAAGGAATTTATTCTAAAATTAGAATGTAATTACAAAAAGTAGAAATAGGTGAATTAGAAAATATAAAGACCAGTAGAGAAAGCTAATAAAGACAAGATTTGGTTCTTTGAAAAGATTGATAAAATTCAAGAAAAAAAACAGAGAAATCATTCCTGTAGAACCTATAATCACATAATGATAATAAGAAATAATTATGAATAATTTTTGCCCCCAAATTGATAACATAGATAAAATAAACAAATTTGCTGAGAAAAACAACTTGAAAAACCGAAAAAGGGTGATATGCAAAAATCTATCAAAACTATCTTTTATGTACCACCTCCCCCCAAAAATCATCATCAAATACTTCCCCCCAGAAGCCAACTCCATGTCCAGAAGTATTCTCTGGTGAATTCTATTAAACATAAGGCAAAGATAAGATCAGCCTTCTATAAAATTTTCAGAAAATAACCAAGGAAATATTATGCATTTTATAAGACTACTATCATCTTGACACCAAAACTAGATAAAACATCAAAAGAACAGTCAATATCAATACCATTCAAAAACATAAGAATAAAAATTCTTGAAAATTAACAAGTCAAATTTCATAAAATATATAAAGGATAACAAAACATATCCAACTGGGTTTATTTAAGAAATGCAAGGTCGGTCTAACATTTAAAAACTCAATACACCCATCAAGAGAATAAAGGGGAAAATTATGCAACCACCTTGGAAGGTGCAGAAAGATCATCAATAAAATTCACCATCCAATCATGACATAATCTTTGAGCCAAGCAAGAACAGACAGTGAACTTCCTGATTCTGATAATGAATAGCCACAAAAACCTTCCAGCAAATTTTTATACTTAGTGGTGAATTATTAAATGGTTCTCCAGATTATTGAAAATGAGGGAAGAATATCTAAATGTTCGCTCTCACCACTTCAGCATAGTACCGGAGATCATAGCCAGAGCAATAAGGCAATAAAAAGAAGTAAATTACATAAAGCTTAGAAAAAAAAGAAGGAAAATTGTTTCTGTTTGCAAATGACATGACTATTTACACAGATAATCATAAGAAACCTGTAGCATAGCTACTGCATCTAATAAATTTAGAATGGTCACAAATACATTATCAACATGAAAAAAATAAATTATACTTTTATATACTAGCTAATAGTAGTTGGAAAACAAAATCAACAAATGATTCCGTTTACAATAGCACTCCAAAACATAAAACACTTAGTGATAGATTTAATAGAAAATGTTGAAGAAACTATAGAACATTGCAGAAAACAATTAGAGAGACCTAAGTGAAAAGACATGCCAGGTTCATGGATTGTTATTAATTTATAGATTTGATACAATTCCAATAAAAACCATTCTTTACTATAAATTGGCAAGCTGAATTTAAAATTTATGAGAATATGCAAAGAACCTAGAAGATAAAACCATTGAAAAAGAAAAACTAAGTTAGAGGACATATAGTACCTGGTTTTAAGACTTATCAATAATATTATAATAATCAAGAAAGAGTGGTATTGTTAGTAAACAATTTTATATTGGTATTTTATATACCAACTAACAACACACACACAAAAAAAATTGTGTAGGTATTTTAAGTAGTTAATTGGTTTTCAACAAAGATTCCAAAAATTCAATAGGGAAAAGTGTTTTCAAAAAATAGTCTGACAAAATTGGCTATTCATATGCAAAACAACAAACTCAATTCCCATGTCACCTCAAAAATAAATATTAACTCACGACAGATTATAATATTAAATGTAAAAGCTAAAACTATAAAGCTTCTAAAAGAAAATCTAGAAGAACATTATGGCAAACTTGGGATAGGCAGTTTTCTTAGGACTTAAAGGATGAGGGAGGGAAGAGGGTAAATTAGATTACATCAAAATTTGAAATTATTTCTCATCAGAATACACCAGTAATAAAATGCAGAAGGGACAAATTTGGAGAAAATATTCACAATATACATATCTGACAAAAGATATGTAGCCATAAAGGATTCCTGGAACTAACAACATTATTAAAATGTGTAAAAGATGTAAATAGACCCTCCAGACAGGAATATATGTGTGTGTGTGTGTATATATACACATACACACACACACACACACACATACACACTGGAATATATATACATTGAGCCAATCAGCACATAACTGACATTTTTGGAAACACAGAGGATGTATGTGTGGATGGATGGATGGATGGATGGATGGATGGATGGGCCGATGGAGGGAAGGAAGAAAAATGAATGAAAGAGTGGATGCATGGGCTCAAAACTAGATACTGAATTGCTGAATATGGAGCCAGAGAGGTTAAATATAAATCAAGTTGAGGATTTCAAAGGCAAAATTTAGGTAATGATTTCCATCACCTAACTCCAGTCATCATTAGTGCTTAAGGCCGCCGATCTTACTGTGCTTCAAACCACAGATAAGCCATACATAATAACTGCCAATTCATTCCTGACTTCTGGCATCTGTCAACCTGTAGACACGGTCTTATGGCTACTTCAGTAGAAATGGACCTGGTCACATTATCCTTTCCCATTGTTTACAATGAAGCTTTGGTTTTTGATGATGGGACATGAAGTGTCCTTGGTCACAATGCAGGGACAAGCCTTACTGCAGGGAGTACTATACTCAGCAGTTTTTCCTCTTTTTGAATACAGTTAGGGATGCCTGGTACCCTTTCATGCCTCTGGGCTCTAAAGAGCTAATTATAAGAATGTTGCCGGAGGACCACACCAGGTTGCAGGGGTGAGCTGGGAACAAGGGTGGTTGGTGCAGCAGATAATCCAGGATTCTGCCCTTGGCATCTCCTTATATACCCTTGGGGTTGGGTGTGAGACTGAAGTCATGTGATGACTAAGTGGTGACACCACTAACGTGGTGTTAATTTTGACACACTGGCATCAGGATGTGACTCTTCATTGTCCCTACTAGCTTCTTTTATTTTGTTCTCAGTATGAACTTTTATTCTTGACTGCAGAAGACACAGTCTCTACTGATCATTCTCATTTCCAGAGCATTTTTTTTGCATTCACACATGTATCTTGGTGCTTTCCCTCTAGTCTCAGGACGTGAGTCTGAGAGGTTGGTTATTACCTGAACAAGGGCGTGAATCTTAATGCCAGATTCTTTGATGAGACTGTAATATTTTTCCACGCGATCACGCTGATCATCCAGAGACAGAAGGCATTCCTTTTTCCCATCTTTTCTCTTAAATATTGGAGCCACCCACGTTTTCATGATGCTTTGAATCTCTTCCACATTGTCTTTTGTTTTCTGAATTCTTTGTTCAAGATCATGAATACTGTTGGTGATTTGAATGACATAATCCCAAATGCCTGCTCCCCAAAAGAAATATAATTAAACGAAGCACCTTACAGTGAAGGGCTACTCATTATTAGAGATAAGGATTTAATGCTTGCAGGTTTTATGAGAATTTTCTGTACAGGTTACTCCATTATAATCAGAATATTATTCTTCCAACTTGTATTAACAAACCAATTCTTACCATAATCCTGACTACAGAGGAAGGCAAACAGAAGTGACGCCTACCACACTCACAGCTGGTACATTTGCCCAGAAATGTAATTTTACAATTAGCATCAGTGAAACATGATGACTTTATTTGGATTAATCAATTTTTTTAGTACTTTTAATGCATTCAAGGTTGAAAATGTCATTCCCTCTTATATATTGAATAAAGTCCTAAATTGTTTAACATTCCAGGATTTTCAAATTTTAACTTTTCTGAGGACCCTTATTTAAATTAATCTCCTTCCCCTGTGACTTGTCACTTGTTCCTTTTAACCCTAGGATGGCTTTTTTTTTTAAATCATGGACAGGTGGACAGGTTTGTTTGATTTGGGTTGTACATATGCCTTTTGTCTTCACTACAGATGAGCTCTTTGAGGGTAGAGAACGGTCCCATATAGCTCATGTCATATCTCCCTGCATATAGTCCCCTGAATGTGTTAACCAATCAAATGAAAATTTACTGAATTGAATTGGGGGACAGTAAAGAAGTAAATGCACAGTGACCTCTTTAAGATGTTTGCAATCTAGTTAAGAAAACCCAAAAATGATGACAAATATAGTTAAGAGCTCTCATTTATGGAATTCCATGCATATGCTAGAGATCATGGTGCATCTTAAGTAAATGAAGCTTTCTAAATTGACCAGTCATATCCCAAGAGGAGAAAGAGGAGGAATACCAACCCTCTTTGCTTCTCTACATGGCTTGTGTGCCCAGGGAGAAGACAAGACAATCTGACCAAATCAGTTTGCCAGGGAATGATTTGAGGTTCTATTGACGTTATTAGACCCCAGAATCTGAATGCTTCTTTCAGACTGCAGGTGGTGCCATTACCTTCTGTTTTCCAGTTTAGAGTCTCCTGTGCAGCTTTCAGCTGGAGATCAATGGTTTGCAGCTCCTTCTCCACTAACGGAAATTCCACCTCTAGCAGAGTTGTCATAACCCTGTTGTACCAATTTGCCACCAACTCCAAGTTGGCCACGAGTTGCCGATAGAATTCCCTGGAGGAGAACATGGCTGTTGCTGTCTCCGGGAGGTGCTTTGTCTCTCTGGACTCAAGATAGCTCATCTCCTTCAGCACTGAAATCAGCTGGAGGAAAGAATCAACACCAGTAGTTCAGGACTGCCTGAGAGTGAGAGAGCTGTCACATCCGTCAAGGATTGGAACATCCCTGGGGACCCAAAGACCTTCTGGGCCTTTTTTTTTTTTTTTTTTTTAACCTCAATTTCTGTCAGTTCCTTAAATCTAGTCTCAGAGAAGGAAAATCAAGTATTAGGCAGAAGGTAGATGACTCAGAAAGCAGCAAGATTTACCCAGATATGTAAATCACAAACAAGACCAGGAAGAGGGAATCCAGGAACAGCAGGGGAGAGCTCTGCCTTTGGTAGTGTGGGGACCCTTGGCTGCACTTGGCTGCTGGCCAAGCCAGTTCCACTGAGGGCTGCTGGCCTGAAGGAGGAGGATCAGCTGGTCGGGCCACCTGTATGCATGCAAAAAGCCTCAAATGTAGACTTCCGGTGCTCTCTCCAGAGGAGCTCATCAGTCACTGAGAGACACTGATGAGACTGAGAGAAGTACTTGATACAAATTTAATTGTTAAATAGCATCATTTGGAATATTTCACAATGTCTGTAACCCTGTGCTGGCATTTCTTTGTGTTTTAATATATTAAAAGGTCAAGAAACACAAATCATCCAGGCCTCTCTGAACTTCTGTGGAGCCCCTGAGTTTATAGGCAACCAAAGAAATGAAAAGCCAAGTAGACATGGTCTAAAGAAAATCCAGAAAGACCTTGACAGAAAATAGTGTGATTCTGGGCACCCTCTTTGCCCTTGTCTATTTATCAGTGTGTTTCTATCTGAACCTACAAGGACTGGTGATGTACAGGTATAGGTGACAAAGCAAGCACAAAGTCACAGTTCTCCCCACTTCTGCTTCATAGAAAGACATTCCAGCCGGGTACCATGGCACACACTTATAATCCCAGTGGCACAGAAGGCTGAGCCAGGAGGATCAGGAGTTCAAAGCCAGCCTCAGCAAAGGTGAGGCACTAAGCAACTCAGAAAGACCCTGTCTCTAAATAAAATACAAAATAGGGCTAGGGATGTGGCTCAGTGGTCGAATGACCCTGAGTTCAATCCCTGATACCAACAAAGACAAAAAAAAAAAAAAAAGAAAAGAAAAGAAAGAAAGAAAGAAAAAGAGAAAGAAAGACATCCCAGCTCCTAGTTCCTCTTCCTGTGGCTCTGGAGGAATTCTCCATTTTTGACCAGCTAGTCTTAGGCAGAATGAAGACAAATCATACCCATTTGGAGGAAAAATGAACTCAAGTCTCCTGGTTTACTTTGAAATAAGCTCAAGATGGATATTAAAAACAAGTATTAAAAAAAGTGAAATAAAAAAATTAAAAGAAAATAGTGTGATTCAGTGATATTGAGGTAGAGGAGACCATTCCAAACATAAAAGCACAAAGTGAAACACAAAAATTTATTTGTAGAAAATACCCGACACAGACTAAAATGACAAACTGGCAAAAACTATTTGAAATTTTTTTAGAGTTTCTTAATATTTAAAAAATATTTCCCAATTTTTCTAACAAATTCACAAGAAAAGGGGGGGCACTTCCACCAGAAATTGGGCCAATGGACACACGATTCATAGAAAAAAAAATGCAAGTGGCCAATGAATACAAGACTATTAGTCATCAGATAAATTAAAATTTTAAAATTTGAGATTTGTTTTTGTTTATAGTTCTACAGTCTGGAAACTATTGTAGGAAGTGGAAGCTATCTTGTTGGCAGGAGAATAACTGATACCATCTTTCTGAAAAACAGGTGGATAATACACATGAAAAGTCACAAAATATGAATACCCTATAGCATAGCAGTTCTACTTCTAAGCATTTATCCTAAAGAAATAATTAAGAATGTATATGACAATAACTAGAGATGCTTATTATAGCACTATTTATACAAAGTTTTATCCAATGTCAGAAGTCAAGGGTTAGAAAATTCACTATTAGTTTATGTCCAACTGAAGAAAAAAGAATTACCACTATTAAACTGCAAACACTTGTCAACTTTAGGGATATAAATATGTAAAAACAAATGTGGATCCTACATTCAATAAAATACAGACTGATGAAACTGGAAAGTAATTTAAATAACCAATAATTGGGCATATAAAATTTTAAATATACTTTACATAAATTTAAAAAAAAATAACCTAGACAATTCTCAGTCTGTACCCAGAAGGGCAGATCTCTAATAATGTAAGTCCATTACTGCTCATTCTTAGAAAGTAGCAAAGCTATGGCTACCCCAGTGGGATGGCAAGGGTGACTACAGTTCTTTAGTTTGTTACGCTGCTGGCCGTCCCTTCTCAACTCCTATTGTAGTTTAGGTATTTGTTTCCTCTCCCCCCTTCCTTTCCTTTCTCCATCCTCTCCCTTCTATTGCTTACAAACACATCCAAAGGCCCCAGTACCTGCAATACATACAGCCTGTTTTCAGCTCTGTCTATAGTGCCGTGATGGTTTAGATATGAGGGTCTCCCAAAAGCTCATGCGTGAGAAAATACAAGAAAGTTTAGAGGCGAAATGATTGGATTATGGAAGCTTTAGCCTAATCAGTGCTTTAATCTGATAGGGATTAACTGGGTGGTAACTGTAGGCAGGTAGGGTATGGCTGGAGGAGGTGGGTGTGCCTTTGGGGTTCATATTTTGTCCTGGTGAGGACAGCACTCCCCCAACCAACCTGTGCTTCTTGGTGGCCATGTCCTGACCTGCTTTCCTCTGCCACATTATTGAACCATGATGTTCTGCCTCACCTCAAGCCCTGAGGAATGGAGCTGGCTATCTGTGGACTGAAACCTCTGAAACTGTGAGCCACCAGTATAAACTTGTCTTCCTCTAATTGTCCTTGTCAGTTCTTTTGATCACAGTGGTGAAAAAGCTGACTATATCAAGTGCATTACCAGGGAATGTGCCACCAAGGCAGAAGTAGGTGCCTGCTCAGCTCAGTGCTGCATCTATATCTATATCTATATCTATATCTATATCTATATCTGTATGTATATATATATATATATATATATATATATATATATATGAGTAATGCACGTCCTGGTTATTATTTTCTACAGCATTAAGCTTTCTGTGGTTTCTAGTTTCTACCCTCCTAACCATATAGATCAGAGATGCCCAAATTCAGCACTATTGACACTTTGGGGACAAGTAACTCTTGGTTGTGGGGCACCATCCTGAGCATCATAGGAAGTTTAGTAGCATCCCTGGAGTCAGCTCATAAGATGCCATTGACACCCCCTCCAAATCTAACAAACCAAAATGATTTCAAGTGGACAAAATTATCCCAAGCTGAGAACCACTAATCCCATTTTTCCCCCTAAAGTTATTCTTTAGAAATTTATCATATGCTATCTAATAAAGATAGATTTTTGCATGCTAACACTCTGGATCCAACCTATATGTGGGTTCTTTGAGGTGGAAACCAAGTCTTAAAATACAATTGGTGAAGCCTTCAGCATTTAGTCAGTGGCCTTCACATGCTATAAGTATTCCAAGTAGGGTTTGAATGTTTGGTACCAAACCATCAGTTATATTTCACAATACATTTATGAGCCACGAAATGTCAGTGGTCAGCAATGTCTCAGATGATGTCTCAGACCACATATACAACAGAGGTCCTATTGCTTAGTGACGTCATAGCTGTCTTAGCTTGTATTACTACACCCTGTGATGCACAATGACAAATGTGCCTAGTAATGCATTTCTCAGAAAGTATGTCATAAGCGACTCATGTCCATGTGTCTTCTTATGTAAAATCAAAGCAAATATGTTAATCAGCTCTAGAGAAAAACATGAACATTGATGACTTAAGAAACTATTACACCCTAAGATTCATCGCCCCCCCCCAAGAAATCCAGGGTGTCTATTCTTTTGAGCAACTTTTGCATATTTTTATACCTTTTTGCCTTTCATTAGTAGAGTTAAATGAAACTCTCCAGGAACTCAAAAGGAAGTTATTGCCTCTCAGCTGACCTGTGGGTTAAAGTTGACAGTGATCTGCTTCGTCTCTGGGTCACGTTGCAAAAGTGGTCTGGAAAGATTGTACTGTGACTTCTCTGCTACCATACGACACCAGTCCTCATACAGTCTTGTCTCATATCTGCAATCATCAGAGACAACAGCCACCTCTTACACACCCTCCCAGCTCCCCAGCTTTTGGCCATTCTCCAAAACACGAACTGAAGAAACTGTTAATCACTGATCAGGCCACGCTGGGTCAGTTCCTGCATAAAACTAGTGATTTCCAATGGTGACTCAGCTTCAATCAGAGGCACATAGAAAGATTCCACGTGCTCTTTTCAGGGGGATATGGGAAGTTGTGATTAGTCTCAGTACATGTTGGAAGAAGGTCCAGGTAACATTGGGTTTCACACTAATCTTCAAGCAGCTCATGGACATTCATCATTCCGTCATTACATGTTGACCAAACATCTACTAGGCGTGGGCTTGGGGAATAAACAATGGTAATGTGACTAATCGTGAAGAACGCAGATAAACAGATCGCTGTAGTATAACGTAGTAAGTACAACCCTGGAGAATCGTGCGGGGCATCAGGCATCTAATGGCAGAGGCAGAGGACAGCAGAGTGAAAAGGATCACATCAGAGGATGATCAGAGGTGGCACAAAGAAGGGGGAGAGAACATTCCTGATAAAGGCAATGCATGGCTGAAGGGGAGGGGCCTGACTGTGTCCTGGGGACAAGGAGTAGATTGCATGTTTGAGGCTGGATATGGTGAGAGGAGGGCAAAGACCACATCATGGAGGGCTCTTCATATCAGGTTAAGGAGATGATGGGAATTACTGAAAGGTCTCTGGCTGAGGGGCGATGTGATGAAATTATGGGATTGGGCAATGGTGTGGGCACTAAGGGGCACTCATCTGGAGGCAGGGAGAACTGTTAGAAAGTTCAGGCCAGGGAAGTTCAGTCTCTTGTGAAAATGCTGAAGGTGGGAACAAAGAGGAGTGGAGATGCTTGAAGCTATTTTGGAGGTAAAAGGGGTAGAGTGTGGGTCCCTGGCAGGTGGAGGTACCACCAATTGATTTGTGTAACACAGTGCTAAGAAAAATCAGGATCAGAATCGTAATGTCTGTCTTCCTACTCTCCCAAATCAGGAGAAAGAGCAAAAGGCAGAGGGGAAAGGTGAGACCAGGGGCTGTTTCTAGCCGTTGCACCCCCCAAAGACTTAGCTTTTAAAGCAAGATCAACTATGAACCTCTATAAAAGTTTTATTCTGATGCTTTCTCCATAAGAAGGATGCAGGAAGTATTTTTATTATTTACATATGTTTATATACATTCATTTAAAAATGAATTCAAATGTGCATTGTACTCTGCAGTATAGACTTATTAGTTATTAAAAGTGTTGTGGAGTTTATTTCCTCTATGTGCAGCATGAACTATTGCATTCCGCTTAGTGAGCAGTGGCTGTGATATTCCAGGACTCTCCTGGGAGTGCCATGAGTGGCACCCCACTCTTTCTAGCTCTGCAGAGTTTCTACTCCAAGGAAATCTACACGGGAAAAGTATTTGTGTATAGAATACAGCAGCATTCTCCAGAGACCCTGTGCATTAACCCAGAAATACTGTACTCACATACATTGTAGCTATAACATAAAACACAGTGACATTTCAGAGCTTCTAAGGAATCGGTACAAACTTAGAACTAGCAAAAGGCCCTGTGTGGGGGGAGGGTATGCAATTTGTAGAACCATGTGATCCCCAAAGCTGCTGCTTACTTTTCCAGCAATGAGAGCATATCTTCATATTTTTGTATTATTCTCTTTCCTTCAGCAGATTCCATGCAACTGTGGGCACCCAGGAGAAAAAAATGACACAGAATTAGAAGACGGTGAAGGAATTGTCTCAGGAACAAACTGCACCTCTGCATCTCAGAAAGAAGAAACTGTATGGCTTTGGGGGCTGATTCCCAAATGCCCCTAAATAAGTTGACATTCTTCTTCTTCTTCTACAGCCTCCTCAGGCCACTAGGGGGCAGCTGTACCTGCTAGAACACAGGTGGTCCCACAAGTGGTATGCATGTTATGACCTTTCCTGCCCAGAACTCTCCAGACCCCTCAGCTAGCAAAGTTAGTCATGCAGGAGGTAATTGAGGTCCCTCAAAATTATGAATAAAAGGGAAACTGAGCTATTAAAGAAAAACTCTAGATGCCATAGTTTTCCATATTTAAGAAATGATTAATTTAGCATTGTGTGTATATAAACATATGTAAATAACAATGTTTTATATATAATGTTATATATAATATATACAATATAATTATATATAATATATAACAATATTATATATGAAACATTGTTTTATATTTAATATATAATATATATTTAATATACATAAAATTATATATAATATATTATGTATAATGATATATAGTATAATATATATAATATAATATATATAATGATATTTCCCCTTCTCTAAAATCCATCCAGGACACATGATCAGAAACACTGATAATCCTTATTATATTTTCATGAGGGTCTTACACACCTCTCATCACCCAAATACATGTACACACAATGCACATATATGTGTGTGCACATAGACATACATGCATGTGCACATGTGTACTCACACACACTCAAAGGCCTCTGCAGAAATGCTGAGGCCCACAGAGGAGTCAGCAGAGTCTAACCTGCCGCCCTGTTACCCATAACTGCTCCCTCTGCTTTTGACACTTGCTGCAACATGAAACGAAAGTCCAGCTCCTGGGAAGATGGATGAAGTATCTTGAATTTCCAGAAACTGTCACAGTAACTGTTTGGAGGTCTAGGTTTTTTGTTTTTGTTTTCTGTGCTGCTAGTAAAGTGAGGCAGCTTATTGTAATGATTCTTTAAAATTCATTTGCTCTTTAAACTATTACTGTGTTTCTTCATATGATCCCTCACACCCACTGAAGGAGCACTGCCCTTTTGTGGTAAATGAGCAGCAAGGAGAAGCAGAAGTGCTCCAGGGCAGGTGGACCGGCTCACACCTTGCTCTCACTTTACAAGCTGCAGGATCTCTGCAGGCCTCCCATTCCCTAAATTTCCCCAACCCCAGACCCCTATAGCCAGGTGTGTTGGCTGAAGATGATGCACAACTGCCTCCTATTGGAGAATAGTTCTGCCAAAGATAGACACCTTGATCAAGGTCAAGCCCTCCCCAGGAAACCTCACATCCAAGGACTAGCTGATGTTGGGGGTGCAACAGCCAGACAGTTCTGAGAAACTGGTCCTCCCTGAAGGATCTGTTGAAGCCTTATTTGCAACTACACAGCAGTTCAGATTCTCCCTCTGCTCAATCTCTTTTCTCTTACTACCTCACAGATGCTATTTCTGAGAGCATCTTTGTCAGTAACTACACATGCCTGCTTTCTCGGAGACAGACCAATGACAACTTTGCAGTCCATATTCCTGGAAGCAGCCCAAACATCCCTCCCCACCACATTCACTCCCCTCCACTTTAAGGGACATGTCTGAAAAGCATGAAGGATTAGCTGTGCTCTACTCCTGGCCAAACCAGAGACCCCTGGGAAGAGCTCTGGGCTAGAAGCACTAAAGACCCAGACGGATCTTTCAGTCATCTCCTTGGCTGTCTCTAAGAACTTAGGTGAGTCACTTCATTTCTTTCTGTCTGTTTTCTTTATCTGCAGAATAAAGAGCTCGCCTAGACTGGAGCAGATGCTCCAAATGGCCACACACTGGGCAGACCTCGCCCACAGGCATGCTTTGTTAGATCTGTGTAGAGTTTGGGGAGAAATGGAATCCTTAATCATTTTAAAGTTCGATATTCAACACTAACAATTTTCAGTTTTGCTGGGCATGGTGGTGCATGCCTGTAATCCCAGCAGCTTGGGAGGCTGAGGCAGCCAGCTTTAGGAATTTAGGGAGGCCCTAAGCCACTTAGTGAGACCCTGTCTCCAAATTTAAAAAAATAAAAAATAAAATATGCTGGGGATGTGGCTCAGTGGTTAAGCACCACTGGATTCAATCCCTGGCACCAAAAAAAAAGTCAGCTTCTATCCAACACTCAAGAATATGGGGGCTGCTTTTCGAGATGGTGATACTCAAATGGAGTGGTGGCAGCCCCCTGAGGACCCCATCCCACTCTCCCATACATACCCTCTGCCTCACTAGTTATTATGCCTCTTGAGGTTGCAGAAGGTCTTTAGTTTCACTACCTGAGGGTCTCACAGTTCATCCTAACTTCCAAAAGCCTGTGATACCTACAGCCAGTTCTAGTTCCTTTGCTTCTGTTGTGCTTGCCAAAGACAAGTGCTTTCAACACAGAGAAAGACTTCCTGTACCTAGGGAGCATCCTAAGCATGATGTCCCAACTAGCTACTCTCACTCCCTCCTATTGGACTCTAAGTATCTCAGTTTCTAGACTCAGCCACAAAACAGGCCCACAGTTTCGCATCGGGGTTACCATCAGAAGCACATGAGGAACTTGCTGAAGAAACAGATTCACAGTCCAGACCAGGCTCATATTCAGCAGGTAACAGGTGTGCCCCAGGGTGTTCTATTCAACAAGGTACTCACACTACAGTTTAGAAAGCACAGGCTTCATCTTCAGTAGCCTCAGCTGCAGAGTCATTGAGTCACAGAAAGGGAGAGATGTGGAAGACCTCCACAGAGCTTGAAATCCCTGCTTTATTTTCCTCTAGAAATGAGTGTCACAGAGCAAAGCCTGCTAGACTGTGGTTGGTTAAGCCTCACTCAATATCAAGGGACCCGGAACTCAGTTCAAATGTATGAGTATCTTTACTATTTGGCTATAGGTACCTAGACCATTGTTGGAAATAGAAAGAAATAAAGATGGTTTTCATGCCTTAGGCAAGTGAGCTGCATTTCTACACTCAAAAAATGCACCACAGCAGGAACAAACCTGACATTCAGGAATGAGATACTCACCGATGCGTGATGAGTTTGAAGTTGCCAAAGGGACCCTGGATACGTTGCCTCAGCTCCTGTGCCCAGCGGAGGCCCCCGGCCACAGCAGGCATGTTCTTGTGCACCGGGGAGAACCCTGGGGACATGGCACAGCCAGACTGAAGTGAGGCTACAGTCCCCTATAGTTCCCTCCACCCTGCGGATACTTCCTGCCAGTTACTTCGATATTGCTGCATCTACCTCCACACTAAGGTCACCTAGGCTCACACTGAGGAGTTCCTGCAAGCTCACCAGGTTCTGTTAAAGAGGAAATAAAAGCAACCCTGGAAAAAATATAAGAGCATCAGAGGACATGGGTTCCCTGCCGAGCCATTCTGATTTAATTGGTCTGGGTGCTTGGTCATAGGTAATTTTTTTAGAAGCTCTGAAGATAATTCTACCTCTAGAATTTGGTAGAGATAATCTCTCTACCAACAGGGTGGAGAGATACTGCTTTGAACAGACAACTCTCTCTGGGCCTCAGTTTTCTCATCTATAAAATGAGAATAATATCTTCCCTGTTTAATGAACTTGGAAAGTTTCCATGAGAATTCAACAAGGTTAAGAATGACACAAGTCATGTGAATCATAAAGCATCTGAGCAGGGTCAGTGCAGCCTAGACACTCTTACTTTAGTTCATGTGTTTTGTACATTTACCTATAACTACTTGTTAAGATTTACCAAATGTGAGATTTTATTTTTTAAAAAAATAAACGAACACAGTTTTCAACTTTCCTGGTAAAATGAGAAGATTGGCAACAATCCAATGCCAATTCTAACTAGCAATGGGATTCTGAGAGTGGACACTTCCTTTATCACTCCCTAATGTCTCACACTCAGCCCAGGGTCATTATTTTCACTTCCTGTGAGTCTTCATGATCATAAAAATTCTAAGATGACCCCAGTGACCCTCATCCTTGCATAATCCTCTCCTCTTTAAGTGTGGATAGAAACTGTGGCCATGATAAGATGCTATTCCATGTCCATATTACATTATGGAGCAGAAGGAAGAGGATCTTGGGTGGACCTCACCTTATCAAGCAAATTGGTAAAACAGAGCTCTGGCAAGAGGTGGAAGAGGATGTCAGAGATTGGCAGCGTGGGAGAGTTCAGTGTGCCATGGCTGGCTTGAAGATGAAAGTAGCTATCTAGTGAGAAATGTGGGTGGCTTCCAGTTTGGGGGAGAAGCTTCTGTTGGTAGCCAACAAGGAAGTGGAGACCTCAAGCCTACAGTCACAAGCAACTGGATTCTACCAACAGGAATAAACCTGGATGTGGATTTATCCCTCCGAGAACCTCCAGATGATAACTAAGCCTGGCCAACTCCTCGATGTCAGTCTCATGACGTAGAGCCGAGATCCCAGATACACCATACTGGACTTCTGTCCTTCAGGAACTGTGGGCTGAAGGATGGGTGCTGTTTAAAGCTAATAACAGTTGTGCATATTTCCCACACAGAAACAGAAAACCCATATGGCTCCTGAAGAGTTTGAGTTCTCATACTCTGTTCTTGACTATAAGAAGTGAGGAGAGTTGTCCTACATGAAGCTGGACCAACCAACTGTCTGAGAATGATTTCTTCAGTGAAGGCCATTCTTAGTGACTTCACTCTGAAACCTGTTTCATAATCAAAATGGTCCTGGTTTTTAGCTACTTATAAACCTTAAACAAATTCCCATTGCCCACATAATAAGGTCTTTCAAATTCCTTAATGTGGGACTCAGAGCATTTTACATTTGGACTGCAAACTCCATGACTGAACTGCTCTCTCTCTCTGCATATTTTGTTTGGTTATAGGCAGTACTGGCTGATCATCTTCCACATTGTCTCATGTCTTTTCTTTGAAGCCCTTTGCCTCTTCCCCCTTGCTCTCAATCCCCCCAAATTTTAGGGTTCAGCTCCATACTCCTCTCCCATAGATTTACCTGGGAATCTCTCAGCCACAATTCACCTTGTTTTGTCCTTATCAATCAGGTGGAACACTATTCAGACCCTATGAACAAATGCCTTTCACTATTCATTATTTAATTAAATAGTTGATTATTCTTGATCATAAAATAACTAAGAATAAAATAACCATAAAATAGTTATTATTTTATCCCTTAAACCAGACTTCCCGTTACACAAAGTGCCTGCAAAGAAACCTTGCAGTGACTCAAGAAATGTTTGTAAAGCTGAAACAAACTCACTGGTTTGACTTTCAAACAAATACAATAGGGCATTGAACTGTAATAAGAATGGAGACATCGCACCTCTGCAAGGTAACGAGCTGCCCTTTGTCAGGCTCCTGCGGGTTCCTCCCACCAGAAGCATGGTTGCCATGGCAGTGGAAGGGATAAGAAACTTTTCTCTGGCATGTATAATCTATTCTGAATGGCGGTATGCTGAAGATTAATCAGTGTGGCAACAGTGATCAGGGGTCCACTCGCATGTGATGCCAAGGTCACTATGACGTTCAAGGTTTCACTGCTCTAGCTCAGCCTGCCAGTCTCAGCCCTAGATACAGGAAACCTACAGTGCACTGAACCCTGCAATCACTCAAGATGGTCTGGAATTTCAAGCAAAAGGGTCATGCTTGCCCTTCTTGGACAGTGTCATAGACCCATATATAGACATTTAACAAATATAAGGACAATGCATTGAACCTTTCCTGTAACTCAATTTCCCTATCAAAACCCTTTGGTAACAAACATACCAAGTTCTGCCTCTTCCTGGATGTGCTGACTGTAGATGGTCCTCACCGCATCCAGCTCTTCACTGAACATTCCGATGAGGACGAGGTATTTATCTGACACATCCCGTGCTACCAGTGGTCTGTCCAGGAGGTTTCCTGCTATGTCTAGCAGCTGAAGAAGAAAAGGTCACACATTAAACATTTCCAAGCTTCCATAAATCCTGCTTCTTGGTTTTTCCTTCCTATGTCTATTAATGCAAGAGGGGTGCACAATTGTTGCAGAATCGGAGCAGTAATTATTAGTATGAGATTATTCCTACTGTTTCTCCTTTTCCTTTGCTTCTAAAATAGACGGACTCCTGTCTCCTGGGCTACGTACCAGACTCTTTTCTCTCATAAAAATCGGAACAAACGGAAAACTAAGGATGCTAGGAAGGCTAAATTGATTTAAAGGTCGAAGTTTTAAAAAGGTTAAATAATAACCTAAAACAGAAGAGAGGTGATCGTGGAAAAGAAAAGAAATGAGCTAAGCAGGTTGGGTTTGGGGAGAATTTGTAGAGCTGAAAAGTGAGAGTGAGAGCCGGAAAAACATTGCAGAGAAGAGTTGCACTGAGAAAGGAGGTAATAGTTAAGGATAATTTGAAGATGTATTAAAACAGCCTTAACCCTCTGGTGCTTCCTGAAGCAGTAGAATCAAGAAGTAAAATGCATTTAATTACCTCTTGTTCCTGGCTTGCGTTTCTTTGATTGTGAGGCTGCTCTGAGGCCAGGCTATGAAGGACATCAGGTATACTTAGGACATACCAATACACTGCTTCTAAACTTGCCTTCCAGTATAGTCTCCCATCTCTATGGGTGCTTCTAGTCAGAAGTTGACCAGGGACAGGCAGTGGGTGATAAAACCTGGCCTTTGATCTCGGAATGTGGTACATTTCAAAAAAAAACATTTTGTTTTTCTAAAAACAACTAAAGTATGTGTGACTGAGAATATATGTGTCCACAGTTTAAAATATTTATTCTCTGACTCTGTGCAGAAAAATGTTTGCCAACCCTTGCTTTTAAGTTAATGAGTACAAGAGACACAGTGTCAAGGTTTTATCCACATATCTATCCTGGAAGCTGGGTAGACCCCCATTTGTCTGAGACCTCATGCTCGTTCTATTGACACCTTATTTCACATTGGGACATTCTCACCACTTTTTTTCTTTACTGCCTTTCGGAGTCCAGAGCAGGAGAGAGAGAGTGAGCTCCAGGAGGTGATTGGCATGGGCTCAGAATTGGAGATGGTTTTGGGTCTCCAGGACATGTCATAAGGAATGATCATGACATGCAGAGAAGAGCCCATATAGATGGGGGGTGCAGTCCTGGGTCAAATTGGGGTGGGGTGCAATCCTGGGTCAGATATGTCTCAGGTCAGACAACTCAAAGGCCCTTTAATGATTCCAGTGTACTCTGAGGAGTTGATAAAGGTATCAAAGCTTTCCATTGAAAGATTAAAAACAGCTTTTCCTCAACAAAAATCACCTAGATACCTGGTAGAAAGTAGTTGCTTCTTGAAGGAGGTATAAGAGAGTGGGTCTCCACTGAGCCCTGTGGCTCAAATCTCCTGTTGGTAATGTGTAGACCTGTCAGCTGAGGAAGCCCTGGGGCCAGCCTACACTGTTTGACTCCTGGTCTTTAGCCTGGATGTACCTTGGCTGGCCATAACCTCTAAGGTACATCAGTGGTTGGATGATTGTACGGCAGTAACAGGGTTAACAGAAGTCAGAGGATCTCTCTGGTCAGCCCCTATTCCCAGAACCCTGAAAAAGCACTTATTTTCATGAAGTTATATCCATTGGAACTTTTGCTTTGGCTGGAGGAGGAGAGAAGGGTTTTGACTTCTTATTGTTGAGTTGGCCAACAAGGGAGATCAAAGCATGTGAAAGGGCCTTGGGAACCACCTTGATTGGCCTCACTTTTAATGGGCAGCTGAGGAGAGTCATGGCCAGAAGATAAAGAATCTGCTTTGATGAGAGTCATTTGAGACTCCATATAAACAGTGCTGCTTTAGGAACAATATTGGAAAGAGCTCCCTTTTCTTCTACCCAGACTCTTCAATAAAATTTCAAGGATTAGAATTTGTAGAACCCAGAGAGATATGTTTTGGCCTACGTGTACGTATTTTCATGGTGGGAACCATCTAACAAGCAGTGGAAAGACTTCTTCAAACACCCTCCTGGACAAATGAAGTTCCCCAGGGATATTATAAACATAGAGTAGAGACGCACAATGATTTCATAGAGCCACTTGAGAATACATGGAAGGGCTCTATTGAAGACTTCTTGAAAGCTCTTGTTTAGAGGAATTCATATGAGTGGAATGGGCATTCTCAGTGCATGAATGGAGTTATGGTTTCAAAATTAGTTCAAGTGCTTGAAGAGGGACTCCTGGAAATTTTATTCAGTGAGTTATGAAAGATAAAGTGATTATTAAAGTTTACACACACACACACACACTCTCTCACACACACACACACACACACACACACAGAGGCTGGTAAGACCTGGACTATTTGGGTTACTTAATATTCCAAAATAGCACAGATTCATCCAGCCAAGGTTTAAACTCTCTTACAATTGTCCCACTGATCATTTAGTCTCTATTTGGACATTTTCAGTGACCAGAAAGTAAACTACTTTTCAAAGAAGTCCATTCCACCTTAAAGTTTTGAAGGATGTCTCTGTCCTCTATTGCCTCTCTGTAACTTCCTCCTGACTCTAAAAGCCTCTTCAGAGTTTACGTTAGATCTCTCCTGTGTTATCACATCTTCCAGTCTCACAACTCCACATGCTCTGGACCACCCGATCTGGACTAGATAGAGTGAGAGCACAGGTCTTATTCTGGTGACTGACGCTGGTCCTGAGATCCATCATAGGATCACAGGTAAGTGGGTTGCTCTAGTTTGCATCAACCTGGTAGCATGGCTAAACAGCCATGGTATTGCAGAGCCATGGTTTCAGATGGTGACCACAGTAGACCTTCTCACTTTTACTGGTTATAAGGTGATAAAGTGTGGCACTGAAGAGGGCATTGCAGAAGAAACTCTTTTTAAAAGTGTTTTCTAATGCCATGTTTTCAGAGAAGCATAAGTAATCAATCTGACTCTGCACACTCCCTTGCCATAGGACATTTACATCCCTATCTACCAGACAGAGAAGAAGATTTTTAGGAGCAAAATAGTTGGGATACTATCCTTACCATCCTCTGGTAAAGGCCAGGGGAGTATGGAGCCCGGGATGGCTTCTGTCCTACTTGTACAAACCTTAAAGGCATGCTCCAAGCCGGGTGTGTCATCGAAAGCTTGAATAAAGATGGTCCCCAATCTTCGGTCAAGATCTTCTACTCTCTGGTTAAATTCAGAGATGTCATTTTCAAATTCCTGAGGAGAGAAAAGTATATGTAAGAAAAACACCATTTTCTGAACACCAGTCCCACTATGGTCGTCACTATTAACCTTTGTGCTTGAATTAGCCATGTCAAAGGTTTATTTTATTTTTATTCCCTAGAATTCATTGTGCTATGACTTGGGATACTATCCTTATCATCCTCTGGTAAAGGATGGTCCATGTAGAGAGTTACCCTGTTATTGAAGCATTTTACCTACACACGCTGGGCAAAATGGCAAAGTGAATCAAATGTGAGGTCGGGACCTTTATCCCTCTTTCTGTGCCCATCTCTTCCACATCCTGGATCCCCTTCTCTCACCCACAACATCAGCTCATACAACCTCACAATACATCACAACAGCAACATCCCAGCAATGGGGGCTATTCCAACATTACTGCCTACTGTCTTTTCTTCCCCAAGTCAAAACCCCATTTTTTTGTGTGTAACCAAGTTAATTTAGCCATTAGAAAAAAAAAAGTAAGCTAACTAAATGAATATATACTATTTCCTCTAAGTAGAACCTAATTAATTGAGACAGCAACTAGCCATTGGTTGTGGAGGTTGCTAAATTTAGCAAATAAAAACACTCAGCACCCAGTTGAATTTGAATTTCAAATCAACAATGAATTTTTTTAAAACATGTAAGTATAATCCAATTACTTTGTTGTGTCTGGCAACCCTCTTCTTAGAGTACAGCAACTTTCAGGAAAAATTTTGTTGGTTCAAAACTCTAATTTGTGCAATGACTGCTTGTAATGGTTTAAAAATAGTAATGCATATTTTCAAAAGTAGGAAAATATAGTATAGTTCTATTTCCTAAACCCATCCACGTTTACATGATGATATGTTTCCTTACAATCTTTTTTACCTGTTTCTGGGAGTTTTAAAATTTTATTTTATAGTTGCAAACACATGATATTTACCCTGCCTTGAATTCCCTCATTCATTCATATTCTCTCTCTCTCTCTCTTTCTCTCTCTCTCTCTCTCTCTCTCTCTCTCTCTCTCTCTCTGTCTCTTTTAGAATAATGGAATTTCTTAAAAAAAAAAAGTGGCATCTCTTGGGTCTGGACAACCAATATCTCTTGTCTGAAGTTACTCAGAGTAGATTACTATCCTAATTTCTCTCTCCTTTTCCCTCCCATTCTCTTGAAATTTCTTATCCATTGACTTTGTCTTTCTTTTTAGGAAATTCCATTCCCTACTTCCATACTGGCTCCTTTTCTGTTTTGCTCTTGGGCTTTAGAACCCATAGGTCTTCATTTTTCAGAGCTACAGGTGGGATACCAGCTCTTGGTCTCACTCCTGGGAAACACATCCCTGGCTTTTCTTTATCCTCAAGGGATATCCTCACTTATTCCTCCACAAGTCACTGATAAACTTCTGTCCAGGTATGTCTGAACTTTTTAAAAAAAAAATTTTATTGATTTTTTAAAAAATAAATGACAGTGGAATGCATTACAATTCTTATTACACATATACAGCACAATTTTTCATATCTCTGGTTGTAAATAAAGTATGTTGGTACCAATTTGTGTCTTCGTACATGTACTTTGGATAATATTCACTTTGCAGTTTCTGCTTCAAGCTTAAGACCTCCCCCCCACTTTTCTTGAGGTATAATAGGCAAATTAAAAATTGTACATGTAAGGTATAGAACTTGATGCTTTGGTATGTTACACACCTTAAAATAAACAAAACCAAGCTATAGAATATCGATCACCTCATGTAGTCACAGATTTACCATTTTCTTCTGTGTATGTATGTATGTGGGGTGGAGGGTAAGTACCCTTGAGATCTACTCTCTTAAAAAATTTTAGGTACGGTTTTGAACAGCCAACAATAAAAAATTAAAAAAAAAATTTTAGGTACATAGTAAATGATTGTTAACTATCATCACTTTGTACATTAGATGTTTAGAAATCATTCATCTCTCATAACTGAAACTTAGTACCCTTTGATAGCACTTTCTTCCTATAGCCAGTAGTGACCTCTGTTCTCTAATTCTGAGTTTGACTGTTTTAGATTCCACAGATAAGTGAAATCATGCAGTATTGGCTTATTTTATTTAGTTTAAAATGTTTGAAGCCACCTGGTGACCACAGCTTCCATTGTCATTTCCACACCCAGCTAGCTTAGTCTGGAGCAGTTAATGGTGGAGAAAGGCACTTTCTGATCTTTCTCCTAGCACAAACAATAATTAGGATCTCTTTAATAATACAGGAATAATAATAATTTCTCCAGGTACAAGCAGTAACTGATAAAACCACTAGAACACAGAGGCAAATAAAATGCATAGGAAAAAATGCAAGTAAATGCCAGGACCTTATAGGCTAAAGGCATCTGAGACAGGGACAAAGCTTGCAGGTTAGTCCCTCTGAGCCCTACCATGTTCGAGGGGTCCAAGAAGTCATAGGAGCACTCTGAGAAGACCTTGTACATCTCTTGAAATTCCTCATACATTTGCTGGACCTGCTGACCTAAGGAATTCCCTCTGATGCCACTAAACTCAAGCTTTCCCAGTTTGTGGAAATCCAAGGCTGTCTTCAGAAGATCCTATGGGAACAATTCACAAATGAGTTAAAGTCATCATCATTATCATCATCATCACAACCATGGATGGGGAGAGCTGGAAATGATATGGGGGTGGGTGGTGGTTGCTTAGGAAAGTGCGATGCCTGATTAGTTTTGTAACCTTATTATTAGATAGGGTTGGTAAAAATAACTCCTAGTTAAACTCATTAACAATCCAAAAAGAAAGTGGAGATAGATAAGATTCGCAGACACCAAGATAAATAATGGAATGCATGCTTCAACTTTTCTCTTTGTGTTCTAGAAGGAATTATAAACACAACCACTTCATGATTGATGGATTTACCACCAATTTTTATTTTTATTTAAAAAGTCGATTTTGAATGGCTGTTATCTCCTTCTAGACAGTTGTTTAAGGGGATATGGACGGGAAAGCAGACCCTCCAAATGGTTCAAAGGACACATACACGGGGTAACATCAGCCTTCTTACACAATGTCCTCTGCCAAGCAAAAAAATTCTCTTGAAGAGCATCTTTGCCCAGCATCTGCAGCACACTGTGCCATGGCACCATAGGGAACAAAAGTCACTCACTCGTCCTTTCTGTTTTGGGTTTCTTTGTCTTTTACAGGATAACAGTAATATATTAGGGCATGGTTGTGAGAGCTAAACCAGTTAATGCAGCTCTAGGATTTAGGCCACGGGTGGCACACCGTATGTGTTACTGTCACTATTGCTGAAATGGCAGCATCCCCAGCTGTGCTCAGAATGAAATGACAGATGGGTGACACAACCCAGAAGCCTCAGGGAGAGGTCCCTCCCAAGTCCGTAAAAAGTTACTCTGCTGGTACAAAAGCCTCCTGAGCATGTCTAAAAGCATAGGTTGAATTTATCCCTCATGAGTACCTGTCTAAAATCACAAAACCTCCAAACCAAGATACATGTGCTGGCAGGACTTCCCATCTATGAACAGGAAGGAGGAAGGTTAAGGTTACCTTTGTGTCGTTTGGGTAAATATTTTGCGTGGATCCATGGGAGGGGTTCCTCTACCTTGAGGAGGTTGGAAGGGCAGGAACAGAGTATGCTAAGACATCGATGCTGGACCATACCGAAGGTCCTGGTAGCAGTGTGGGAAATCCCCACAGCCAGTAGCTATGGTACGATTGACAATCAGGCTGATGCAAGCCTGCTTAGTTCCTTTCTCTCTCTGGGACACCAAGTCCAACAGCAGTGACAGAGTCACTGGAAGTGAGGAGAAGTGGCTGATTCCACCCCCCCCCCCCCACTTTTCCCAGGGGATTACCCATGAAGCCTTAGGCAGACATCAAGTAGTCCACATTTTTGCTCAGCTATGTTGGGGATGGTCAGCATCAAGCAGCTAGAAAGGGCTGAGGGAATGGTAGTGTATGGAAGGTCAGAGAGAAGGGAGGAGGACACGGGCCAAGGAAGAGAAGATGTACATTAGAACTGGGGCTCTTGCTAACCTTGGTAGAGGATGGAGTAGTTGCTGTTTTAAAATATTAGAAGGAAACATGGGGAAGCACTTCAACACATTGGTATGGGCTACATTTTTTTTTTTGAACAAGACTCTCAAACCACAGAAAACAAAAGCAAAAAATGGAAAATGGATTATATCAAAGTAAGAAGTTTCTACATGGCAAAGGATACAATCAATAGACAGATATAAGGGGAGAAAATGTTTGCAAACTTGTTCATTTGACAAAGCATTCATATCCAGAATATACAATATGTATATTTCTTATATAATGTATATAACAAAACCTCAAATGATGAAATAATAAATTGGATAAAGGGTATTTCTTCTCAAAAGAAGAAATTCAAGTGGCCGATGCATTTATGAAAAAAATAATACTCAATTTTACCAGGTATCAGGGGACTGTGAGTCAAAACCACAATGAGATATCATCTCACCCCCGTTAGAATGGCTGTTATCCAAAAGACACACACAAAAATAAATGCTGGTGGGGATGTGGAGAAAGAAAACGCTCATGCACCGTTGAATATAAATTAGCAGAGCTGCTATATAGAACAGTATGGACGTTTCTCATACAAATGAAAAAAAAAATCTATCACATTATGCAGCTATCCCACTTCTGGGTATCTACCCAAAGGAAATGATATCAGCATATCAAAAAGACACCTGCATGCCCATGTTTGTTGCTGCATTATGCCGTTCACAATAGCTGAAATATGGAACCAGCGGAGATGTCCATCAATGGATGAATAGATAAAGAAAATGTGGTATAAAATTTTTTAAAAAACGATATCTTATAATTTGCAGAAAAAAATAGAACTGGAGGACATTATGTTAAGTGATATGAGTCAGATGCAGAGAGACAGGAATGCCATGTTCTCTCCCACACGTGGATATCCAAAAAAAGTTGGTCATAATGTACAATAGGATTACTAGAGGCTGGGAAGGATGTGGGGAGGGGGAAGTGGGAGTCAGATTAAAGGTACCCACACAGAAGTAGATATAAATGGTAAGTTCTAGTATTCTACAGCACAGTTGTGGTGACTATAATTCAAAATTATCTATCGTAGGTTATGAGTAAGCAGAAGAGAAGAACTCAAAGGCTCCACACAGAAAGCAATGGTAAGAAGACGGAAACATTCATTACCCGATTTGTTTAGTACATATTGTATAATGTATTGCAATATTACACTGCTCCCCATAGATGTGTATAATTATCATGAGTAAGTCAAAAATTATTTAAAATGTTTAAAGAGAAGGAAGCGTTAACTATCCTGACTAGATCATTACATACTGTATATGTGTACTAAATTATGACACTGTTTCCCATAATTTTGTACAATAGAAATAATAAAAATACATGTTCAACTTTATGTAGTGGGAAGAAAACTGAAGTGAATTTTATTTGAATGAAATTGACATCGACAGTCATCAAATCTCTCAAAAAGGGCTTAGTTGTCATTGGTTTTACAGGAGAAAATCGTACTCATTCTTCACAATTGCATAAATTTGTCAGTTTCCGTTTTTAGGAAATACTATCTGACCCTCTTAAAAGATAGATCCATTTTGATATGTTTGGTTACATCAGAAAACAAGATGAGAATTTTGTCATACTATGATGAACACTTGAAACATGGTCTTGGATGGTCAGTGAAAGGTGTTTCATCTCTCATCTAACAGGTAAATCGTAGATATTAGAGAGATGGTTAATATTCTACCTTTAGAGAAAGTCTAATTGCTGAAAACAATGTTTTCCTAACTTAACAAGCATGGGGGGGGGATGACCCATTTATTTAGGGCTCAATTAAAGGTCTTAGGGCTTTTCTTATTCTCCCCCTTTCTACCATTCCCAGAATTCTCCGTCCCTTTCTCTGATTTTATATTTTTTTTTACTCATGATGGTAGTAAATATATGAAATTCATTACACTGTACTCAGGATGAAAACATCATCCCTTGGGAGAGAACAAGTGGCACTGTAGATAAAGCCTGGGATCCGGGGGCCAAAAAATCTTATCCCACTGTGGCATTTTAATATGATTGCTTAATGTTATATTATACAATTTGCTTATTTTCTATCCACGTTTCTGAGTAGGTTGTAAATGTCCCAAAAGGGTCTCCATATCATCAGTGCCTGGAAGAGTCCTGGATGCTGAACAAACATTTGCTGAATGAACGGGTGCCTCCCCATGGTGCTCTGACAGAGCAGCACCCATCCAGAAGACTGCTGAAAGGGTGACAAAGCACCAAGGAACCAGGACCTCTGAAGAATGGTTGGTGAAAACAAGGAAAGTGAGATCGGAGGAGAGAAGCACAAGGCCAGGCCTTTGGATGTCAAAAGGGCCCTTGACTAGTTCAAAGAAACTTCTATGGACCCACTTTCAACCGTTGAATGAAAACCGAGGAGCAAAGGAGACAAAGAAGCAGATCTGGTCTCACCATGAGGGTTGAACCCATGAGATTTCTGAAACGTGATCGTTTTAACCTACGAAAAAAAAAAAAAGATGACAATTTCCCGTGGCTTCATTTAATCAAAAGGAACCATCTAGTGCCTGAACATGCCCAGCCTTAGAATGGGTTGCTGAGAGAAGGAGCAAGCTCCCGTCAATGGATGGGCTCTAGCAGAATTTGACAGGAGTGGTATTGTAGAAAATATTCTGAGGCAGGTGGGAAATTGCCTCACCAGTGTAGACATAGATTTTTCATACTGATCCTGGCTAACCCTTTGATTCTTCAATAACTTAGATGTAAACTTTTTTCCCCACTGGTTATTTAAAAGTTCTCAAAAAAAAAAAAAATGTGTAAAGGGCAAATTTAAGCCAATAAGAGGTTTAAATAATATTTTAACATATCCACTTTTATTCATGATGGTAGTGAATGCATGAAATTCATTCCACTATACTCAGGATGAAAACATCGTCCTTGGGAGAGAACAAGTGGCATTGTAGATAAATCTTGAGTTCGCACCACCCTGTTTCTGCCATTTACTAGCGATGTGGCTTCAAGGGAGACACTTGGCTTTTCTACAGCTCGCTTTCTTTTCTTGTAAGTGGGGACAATAATATTTAACCTGCCATGGGGTTTCCAAGTTACATGGAAAGTGCCTTTTATGGGACTTCAATAAATGGTAGCCATTATACTTAATTATGATCATCCTGATGTCAGTAGGAGAGGTTGGTAGATATTAGATGCATAACAGATTTATAAAGGGGTCATTTTGTCGCTCCTTTCAAAATAGACATCCTTAAGAGCTCTGGGATTCCAGGTGGCTCACTGGACTGATTGGGTCCTATTCCTATGAAAAACAGCACAATATTTAACGGTGGTGGCAAGTGGAGGGTGACTGGGAGGGTTCAATTCTGGCTCTGGCCCATGAAGTGAAGAATCGAAATCAGGTATAATGGCAAGCTCCACCAACAGCAATCCTATTCCTGAAGGAGAGGTCACGCCGCCCGTCTTCAAAGAAATGTCTTCAGAATTCATTAAGGGAGAGCACAAAGCAGACATTCACAGATGAAAATCTCAAAAGGTCATTTGGAAAAAAAAGACTGTTTTCTTTACCTCTCGACTGCCACCGACCTTATGCCGCTAATGGTCTCATCTGCGACCACGTGTACAAGCTGGGCTAAAAGGGAAGCCTGTCCAATTAGGCTGGGAATGAAAGGAGGCTGAGGAGTGGTTGGAGATGGAGGAAAGAGCAAAAGGAAATGTGGTGTGTATTAGGTCAGCTTATTACCTATCTCCCTGCTAATCACTTTGCATAGAGCCTCAGCAGGAAATCATTTAGTCTCCAAGTGAAACACAGCTTTAGAGCAATTTTATAATGAAAGAAGTGAGAGTTCTCTCCAAGCTGCTTACTGCATTGTTTGCAGGGAACAGGCTGCAGGCAGAAACATAAACAGGGGATCTGCAGAATCTACAATATTATGGCACAAAAATGAACTCTGTGTGTGTGTGTGTGTGTGTGTGTGTGTGTGTGTGTGAGTGCGCACGCATGCGGGTGCCTGCTGGAGCTTCTGTGAAAAGCTAGATCATGGAAGAAACCCAGAGGCAACCGAAATGTCTCTTTTTCTTCGATTTTTTTTTGACTGTTGATTCAAATGGCAAAATTTTAAATACTTCTGGGGTCTCCTTCGTAAGTCATAAAATCGAAGAAGGCTGTTTCGTGGAATGGGAATCATAATTTTACCTGAATGATCTATTTAGGTAAAAAGACCTGGAAATCATAAAAATAGGGTGCACAGAGAGCAGAATGTATAAGGATAGAGTGAAACTATGAAGCAAGTTTGAGACCTTCCAAATGGGAGGGAAGGAAGGGAAGAAAGAAAGGGAAATAGACCTTTGTAACTCCCTGGAAGATATAAAAGTTTTGGTGAAAAGACCACATGCCCTAGCTGGGGTACATACTGTAGATAAATCACTCTGAGCCATGTGATACCGGAAGAGTTAACTTACATATCGGATTTAATTGTGCTCGTTTGTTAAAGTAAGGGCATTGAGAACTAATTCTTATGATGATTGCAAGGATACAGACTGTGGAAGGAGAGAGGCTCTTGAAATATACTACTTCTTCATTTTCCTATTCTTCCTAACCTCCAGGAGAGTGAGCTGTCTAGGTGATTAGTTATCAAGACAGGAATGAGGAAGAGATTGGCATCCTGAGAATGCAATTAGTCCACATACCGCAGACCTGTTGGAAACTGTTCAGCAATATAACACCCTTCCTTCCAAGCAGCGCCTTCTGGCCCCATCCACCTTCATTTACTGAGCACCCAGAAGGGAAGAGTGGACCCGCACATCAAAAATTCTCTTGTGGAAAAAAAAAAAAAAGTTAAAAGCATCACAAATCAGAGGAAAAAAGTGGGTGAATCATGGAGATGAAAAACCAGCCTTTCACAATAAAACCTCTTGGTTTGAGCACGCACAGAGCAGGGCTCTAATGACATTGATGTCATTTCTTCATTTGGCTCCATGTATTTATTACTTGCAGTTACCTTCATCTCTGTGGTCATACATTGTATTAGAACAGAAGACGAGGATGACTAAATTCATGCTAATTCTTGCTGGAGAGAAGCAGATTAATCCCATTTCAAACAGGCATCGATCACAGTGATACACAGAATGTTAACTAAAGGGCTACATGAAATATGCCAGGAGACAATCGATCGTCCCCTGTCCTGCTGCACTGAGCTGAGGGACTGAGAGGGGAGGGGGGAGGGAGGAGGAGGCCTGCAAAGGGCAAGGGGGATGAGTCTCTGCCAATGTGTGGGAGACGAAAAATAGAGGAAATGGTGGCGCTGTGCCCACGAGCAAAAAAGTAAACTTCAGAGAGACAGAGAGCATAGTGGCATTCAATTCCTCCTTTAATTAAACTGGGGCAACTGCTTTTTTATGCATGTGTGCCCTTGATTCAAAAAAAAAAAAAAAAAAAAAAGCAGCCTGAGAGTGAGCTATTGTGAGGGTAATGATTCCGGGGAGGCTGGTGGCATCTCTGCTTATGTTTACTGAATATACCCAGTAGATTAGGTGCCCTAATGTTAGAATAGCTGTCTATATGCAAAGTCACATCATTAGCATGTGTGCACAGGGCCTGAGGACTCTGCACAAGCAGTCATTCTGAACCTTGCTCTCTCACTATCCCAGGGCCATTCTCAGGGCTGGACAGAGGCAATTATTCCTTCTCCGTGATCAGTGGAGGCCAGGGGCAGGCTGGAGTCCAGTGTCCATCACCTTAGCTAAACAATAGCAAAGGAACTGATGCGAGAGATGAGGGTAATAAAGAGTGGAGGGGTCAGTCATCTTTGTATCCCAGTACCCAGCTCAGTGCCTGCAGATTGGTTATGCTGGATCTGTATTTTTAGAAATAAAATGATCAGACTCTATAATATTCTCTTATCCTTATCATCCCATGGTCTTATTTTGCTCATCCACAACTCCTTCCCAACACATCTTCTTTACTCCAAACCTGCTAATCATAGTTGGGAACACAATTCTAATTCCTTCTCTTGGCTATTGCCCTTATCTTGAATTTGGCCTTGAATTTATCAAACCAGGATAAAAGTATGTATTTCATTTTTTATTCCCATCATCCTCCTACCAAAGTCCAATTGGCAGATCTATAGTTGTAAGATGTTCACCATACTAAATTCTGAAGATTGAAACAATTAAAGAAAACCCTAGTATATGAATTAAAAGTCACATTTTTGGACAGGGAGGGTGGGTACCAGGGATTGAACCCAGGGGCATTTAACCACTGAACCCCAGCCCCAGCCCTTTTTTGTATTTATCTAGAGACAGGGCTTTGCTATGTTGCTGAGGCTGGCTTTGAACTCATGATGCTCCTGCCTCACCCTCCATAATCAGGGGAAAGACAAATGTGCATACAAAGTATGTTTCTCACTTGCATAGGGATTCACTACTTTGGGGATTTTTAGACCCCACTGGAGGGTGCAGGGTGGGGGGAAGAGCTCAAAGCAGCTGGTTTGTGGGCTTGGCCCATTACACCCAGATCTGCTCACTTTCATTTCGCACACTTGATGTACCAGTTCAAGTTTATTTGAAGCAAAGTTTAAAGATGATGGACAATCTGAAAACCAATTGGATTAGCTGATGGATTCCTTGGGGTCTTCTTCCTAAGTGGGTCTGTGATCAGAATTTTGTAAACTTCTGATAGAATCACTACTACATAATGATCAATCCAAGTGACAGCTATTTCTCAAACCCTCCTTATGGGTTCTTCCAACCAATGAAGGGCTGGCCATCAGGTTGTGTTCCCTTAGTATACATTGAGGTCCCCGGACTTACTCCTCTATGGGGCTGGGGGCTGAGGTGAATGGATGTACTCACTGCCACCACATACAGTCGGCCCAGGAAGCCATCCAAACGCACAAACACCAAAGAAGACTGAAAATCCCACTCCTTGACTTCCTCATTCTCTTTGAAGTAAGTATGGAGATTCTCCCTTCTGTCCTGAAACTCCTGCTTGAAGAAGCTCAAGGTGTCTGAGACCACTTGCAGTTTTCTCTGACTTTCTTCCACCTCAATTCTCAGGAGCTCTTCTGGACTGAGGTAATTAGAGGCCTAAAATGCAAGCAGATTAGTGTCACTGAGTCTGAACTGCAGACACAGGACATCCCATAACCTAGTTGACACCAACTCAGAACTGCATAATTGTCCAAGTAATGGATTTTACAGGTACAATATAGGAAACATCTGACTCTACCCTTAGTTCCACGAGTGGATTGGATCTGGGTTTAAGCCAAAGAGTCTTTGTGACCATTCAGTCACAGTGATTTGACACAATCACTGTCATTGGTCAAGTGACCTGTCAGGCAAGGAGACACAGTGGAACTTTTGGGGACCAGCTGGGGCTAAGGCAGGTGTTTGCTGCTAGGTATTCTTCAATGAATAGCAATGTCATTTGAGTGCAAGAATTCTTCAGCCATAACTACTTCTCTGTCTCCAAGAGATTTGAACCTGGAAGGTTGGGAAGCTGGAGCTGTTGACAGTCACCTTCCTCACCTCAGGAAATGGCAGAGAAAGCTGGGCCCTGGTGACATCATCTAAGGCCACATTGCAAGTTGGGGCTGAAGCAAGCCTACCTCAGACTTTCGAGAACAGGAGTGAATCAGTTTTCTTCTGGTTGATGCATCTTTTAGTTGGGTTTATTAGACTTTCAACCAACAAAGTCTTGACTGATAAGCATGGAGTGAGTGATGGCAAAGTGCAGATTTAAGAGTCAAACAACCTGGTTTGGGACCTTGTGTGGGTGTCCTTGGGTGGGGCAGTTAATCTCCTGAGCCTTAGCCCATGTCTTTAAATAAATAATAGAAGTAATAAATAATAGCACCCTTCCTGTCTCCCCCTCAAGGTTCAACTGATAATTGATCAAGATCAAGAATGTGACAGCATTTTGTAGCCTTAGTGTGCTCCATGGGTTTTAGTTACTATGAGGTTCTCAGGGTTGCAGTTCCATAGGGGCAAAAGAAGGCAATGAGGGGAGAAGTTTACCCGAACCTCCTTGAGGTATCTAGCTCTATTTACAGACACACTCCTCAACTCCTCAAGGTTTACACTGCCTTGATTGATTGATACTACAAGTTTCCATACAAAGAAGGAGCAAAAATATATAAAGTAAGAGGCGGCTTCTTAACAGTTCACATATACCAAGTTCTTACCATGTGCAGGGCACATGCTTTATTGCATTAAAGCTTCACAATTAGCAAGTACCCCTTTGAAATGGGTCCTTGTCTTTGTAACATTGTGTGGAGAAGAATGAGGCAGGGAGCAAGGTGTTGCCCCAGCACGTAGCTAACAAGTAGTGAAGCCAGGGTTTGGCAATATAACCTGATTCCAGAGGTTATATTTTTGCATGGGTGTGTATGAAGGGGTGGTACTGGGGATTGAAACCAAAACCAGGGGCACTTTACCACTGAGCTACATCCCCTGCCCTTTTATTTTTTTATTTTGAGACAGGGTCTCACTAAGCTCCTAAGGCTGGTCTTGAACTTGCCCTCCTCCTGCTTTAACCTCCTGAGTCACTGGGATTATCAGTGTGTCCCACCATGCCTGGCTCGGAGGCTATATTCTTCATTGCTATACTTTGCTCCAAACTTTGCACAGGCCGTGAAGGAGGTTGAAATTCACCCAGCCTGCCCTTTTCTCCACCCTAGGGCTTAGGGAAAGGGAAAAGGAAGGCTGCCCCCAGCCCCAAGTGTTCTGGTATTACACTTTGTGAATTATTGACTTGTGAAAGTACAATAGTTAAAATGTGAGAACTCTTTGCACCATAAGTATTTCCCTGCCCCAAGAAAGCACCTTTTCCTCTTTTTAATGCCAATCAGCTCCCAAGGGAAATGTTGTTGGAATGCCCAGGTAGCCCACCTGATGGATGAGGAGGTTGCAAATCTCTTGGAGCAGCACCATGAGCCTCCCTGGGGAGCGGTAGCACTTGCATGTGGCCCAAATCAGGCAGACCACATGGAGCAGAGGCCGCAGCTTGGACTTCACCTGGGGAAACTCCACACTCTCCAGGACTTCCAGGTGGTGGTGCAGGGGTAACAGGTGCACGTGAATGTCCTGCGCCTCTTTCAGAGCTGAAAGGAATGGGAGATGGTCACTAATCTCTGCTTAGGGCACAAATTACCAGGTGAAGCCCTGGTGCCTGGGAAATGAAGGATTTGCAAAGCCACAAATTTCTTCCTAAACAGAGAAGGCAGAGAGAAAGGCTGGTTCCAGAAAACTCTCTAGCTCTTATGCAGAATATGGGAATCTTCTGAGCCTCAAACAGCTAGGGCAATTGTTGGATGAGTTCTCTTGGATACCATTCCTCTGTCTGGATTTCTCCCTGGCCTTCCCAACTCCAGTCTGGTGCTGTGTTAGGGCAGACACTTCACTTAATGAATATTGGTTGATTACTTCACAGATGATATCTTTAAGATAATACAAAACAGATGACAAGGAACAAGTTTCAGAATGAAAAAGGTCTGCCTTCAAATGCTGGCAGAGACACTTAGCCGTTGTATGACCTTGAGCACATTTCACCTCTCTAAGCCTCAAGAATAGTCTGTCTGCATCTAATTTCAAGGATCCCTATAATGCAAAGGGAAGAACAAAAAGACTTTGTGAACAACTAGCACAGTGCCTGGACCCTACCAGGTGTCTGATAAATGGTAGTGTCTCTGATGAAGATTTCTCAATAAAAATTCTCACTGAGCTCTTATGAAGAAGTCATAGGGAATAGAGAACTAGTGCAGACCCATGATGGCAAGGTTGTAATGATTTTTCATGCCTATCATATCCTTTGAATACAGTCAAGGAAAGAGAAGGGATATATTCAGTCATCTTGGGGTAACATAGAAAGGACAGCAGGAAACCCAGCAGCACTGGGCACTAACACCTGCAGAGCAATTTAGAGGGAATATGAAAGCCCACTGAGCAAACTGAACTGGAAACTAGCATCTGCAAAGTGGTTCTTTCCCAGGTGGGTAATCAGGCAGTATCACAGAACAGATGGTTTCAGGTTATATTATGTGGAGGTGGTGTTTGCATTCATCTTAAAAGAAACTCCTATTTAGCAAACAGATCACAATATTCCAGGAATTGTTCTATCTAGCAGACATACACATCTTTTTTTATTTTATTTTATTTTATTTGGTACTGGGGATTGAACTCAGGAGCACTCGACCACTGAGCCATGTCCCCAGCCCTATTTTGTATTTTATTTGCTTAGTGCCTCCCTTTTTGCTGAGGCTGGCTTTGAACTTCTGATTCTCCTGTCTCAGCCTCCTGAGCCGCTAGACATACACATCTTATAGAAAGCCTTGCTGGCTTTTTAAGTGAATATATTAAGACTTGCCTAGGCTCATTCTGTGGATTGAACAGTCCTGTCTAGCTGAGCAAAGAGATTACATCAAGTTAGTTACCTTGAACTCCTGACTTGATGGTTGTGAGGCTCACTGGACATAGGAGTATGTTGACATGCATGTTTGTACCTTACATCCCATATGGTTTGATGGGAAGTCAAATATCATGCGAAATTGGTAAATTGGTTAGAGTTGGGGGCTGATGGTGAGCATCAGAACCACTGAGCTGGGCAGGAGATTTGAGAATCCAACAGCCATTCCAATGAACACATATTCTATGTGATATAAGGAAGAAGAGCTGCGACCATCGTACTATTGGCTCATTCTCTCTCTGATACTCTGTGTTTTAAGGCCTTTAAAGAAGCCAAAATCTCCATTACTCACACAAATAGGCATTCCACTGAGAAGACACAAAGAGCACTCTAGTCCAAGCCAGGTGCAATCACCTTGTCTTACAAAGACATAGCAACAGATAGAACTAGGCTACACCTTTTAAAAATATATACAGTTGAGATTGGTACCAGGTCCCCCCATGGATACCAAAATCCAAGGATGCTCTCAAGTCCTTTGTGCAAGTCCCCTATATAAAAATGGCCTGGTATTTGCATATTACTTACACACATCCTACTGTATACTTTAAATCATCTCCGGATGGCTGATGATGATGCCTAATACAATGTAAATGCTATTGGAAATAGTTGTTCTACTGCATTGTGTGTGTGTGTGTGTGTGTGTGTGTGTGTGTGTGTGTTTGTGTGTGGGATTGGGGATGAAATCCATGACCTTCTTGAATGTGGAAAGCATGTACTCTTACCACTGAGCTATACTCCCAGCCCCACTGTTATAAAATTTGTATTGTTTTTATGGTTATATTGTTATGTTTTTGAGTTTTTAAAATATTTTCAATCCTCAAGTAGTTGAATCCACAGGAGTGGAACCCTTGAATATTGAGGGCTGACTGCAAATATAAATAGCCAATTGCACAGTGATGTCCAGTGGTTTGCTGGTAAATCTTTAACAATGGTCTCTTCAGTGACAAAAGTCTTTATGTGTAACATTTGCTAGTTCCTGTGGTGCAGATATTCCCAATATTACCATCATGTCTGATTTCAAATCACCAATTTGAATTCACTGAGTGCTGCTTGGCGGGTGGGAAAGTTAAAAACAGATGCAATGGAGCCACTGTGGGCCAGCCCAAGCTGCCTCCAGAGCAGCACTGGACTTGAACTTCTTCCCCACGTACACACACCTTCCATCATTCATGACTGCGGCTAGCATTCAAATGTGTCCCCTCCCAAACTCAGGTGTTGAAACTTAATGTTGACTATGATGGTACTAAGTAGATGTGGCTCTGAGAGGTGCTTAGGCCACCAGGGCACCTCCCTTGGGAATGGGATGCAGGTTCTTCTCAAAGAGGCTTCAGAGAGTGTTCTACTAGTTTGCTCTTCTACCTTCCACCATGTGATGACACAGCGCTCTTCTCCCCGATCCCCAGATGATGCACCAAAAAGATATCATCTTGGAAGCAGAGGGTAGCCCTTACCAGAAAACTGAACCTTCCAGTTCCTTGATTCTGGTCTTCCCAGCCTCCAAAATAGTGAGAAATAAATGTCTGTTCTTTATAAACTATCTGGTCTTTGGTTGCCTGTTGCAGAAGCACAACTGTAAGACAACTGGCCAGGGGGTTATACTGGGCCAAACGTGCTTTCCTAGGAACCGGGGAGACAACTCCCTAATCAATCTTTATTGCCCTGTTTTCCCTCCCCAAGAAAACAGTTACTTCCTCTCTTCTAAGGTTTTTCATCATTCAATCAATTCCAATCCTGACAATCCTATTTCCACCCATTTCTTCCACCCATTTAGCCCCCTTCTTTATTTCTCACTGCTTTCCAATTCATGCTTATAATCCAGAAATACTTCTTTTCCTCTCCCTCTAGTCCATCCCTGAACCAATGAACTACCCTGATTGTGACTAGTAAGAATAATGCACATAGTATATCTGTTCAGCATAAAGGAAGCCAGATGCTCTGAAATTAAATTGGAAATGATAAAATCAATCAACAGCCTTTAAAATCTTTTTATTCTTGTAGACCCTGCCAAAATTTCTGACCCAGTCTCTGCTTAACACCTCTAATCAAATTTTCTCTTCTTCCCTCATTAGAATTGAATTACACTTCTAAAGGATTCCTACCATTATAGTAGTGTTTATTTTGTACTATTATAATGGCATTTTTTTTCTAATTACATTGTCAGTATATATTCTTCTGAAAAGAATTTTCTAAAGTTGGCCGCGGGAAATGAGTCTTTTGCACCTATTAATCTATGTGAATAAATAGTTTATTAAATCCACACAGGTATATTTGGGGTACTAAAGAACCAATTTACAACATACTTTTATTACATGTTATTTCATTTCAGAGTCCCAAATCTTAGGCTTTTGAACATTTATTTGTGTTGTAGCTGTGTCAACCTGTTAAATACAGCTCTCTTCATATTTTTCCACTGAATTTTCTTCCATTTTAGCCTAAATAAAATCATAGTTATATCCTCCTTATCCATGGGGGATTGGGTTCAGGGACTCCTGTAGATACCAAAATCTTAGGATGCTCAAGTTCTTTATATTAAACATCATAATGTTTGCATATAACCTCCATCCATCGTTTTATAAACTGTGTCAATGTAAATTCTATGAAAATAGTTGTTAACACTGTGTTATTTGGAGAATAATGACAAGATAAAAGACCTGCATGTGTCCAGTGCAGACATAAGTTTAAAAATTATTTTTAATCCCTGGTTGGTTGAATTCATGGGTGCAGAACCCACACATATGTCTTTGTGTGTAACATTTGCTAGTTCCTGTGGTGCAGATATTCCCAATCATGTCTGATTTCAAGTCACCAATTTGAATTCACTGAGTGCTGCTTGGCAGGTGGGAAAGTTTCCATATAAAATGGAAACTTTAAATCACCACCCAGAATGGAAAATCAGCATACTTTGCCAAAAACAGAGTGACCATTTGAGACATTTTACCAACTACCTGTCCACACACCTCTCACCATCTCTCATATCAACAGTGGTGGGCATACTGCTTTGAGGCATGCCTGAATATCTGAAATGAAACATAGCCTGGGAACAAGAATGGATTCCTCTGAGAACAGCAAGTCTCAGTGAAGCAGTAAACTGAGACCTCAAGAGACATCTTGTTCCAAGCTAGCTTTACATATTAGCAGAGCACATAAAGGGCCCAGGATGACCTCAAAAACCAACTTCTTATTCAAGGTCTTTTTTATCATATAGCTCATGTCAGAAACACCCTCACTAACTTTTAGACCTTTTAGCTAAGTGGTTTCCATACCCCATGCCACTAGGAGAAGATGGATTGAGAGATTAGATAATGGGCTCTGGACACAGGACACTGCCCTCTTTAACAAAGCAAAAAGACCTTGTTAGTGTTCTATTCTGGACTTACATGGGAGAGATAATTAATTTTTATTATTATTATTATTATTATTATTATTATTATCATCATCATCATCATTATTTATTTTTTTCAATGGAGAACAAACCCAAGGCCTTGTGTGTGATAGGAAAGCACTCTATCACTATATCCCATAACCTTGGAAATTGTATTTAGAGAAAGTTCTGGGAGAGAAAAAATATTTGAAAAAAATCACTGCTTAGATTAAGCTGAAATTTTGTATGAAACTGCAAATAACTTTAAATGCAAATTTTGACCTATAGTACTATAGAGCAAGGAGGAGGTTTGATAGGAAAAGAGTGAGGGGTATCAAAGTACACCAATGAAAAAAAAATTACCTGCTTCTAATCATAGACTTTACCAGCTTTGCAATACTGACAAGGGCTGATCTTGTCTGGTGTTCAAAGGGACAGGAAATTGCTGTCCCATATAACCATAGGAACAGAAAATGCAGAACAGAGCTAGAAAAACAACAGAGATTTCTCAAGGAGTCAAGGGTGGAGGAGCCTGACTTCCAGAGATGAGAGATAACAACACAAAACGTATCTGTGTAATGTGGTGGGGTCGACAAAGCCCTTCCACCTGGATTATCTCACAAGGGCTCAGAGAGGTACAATAGGTAGGAAGAGTGTGTCCTATAACCATGCTACATAGTGAAGCTCAGAGATGTTGGCTGATTGTTCCCAGGGTCACAAAGTTATTGAACTGCAAAAAGAGTGCAATTCTATTTAGCTGCTCCTCTGCTTCCAGATTTGGTATCCTTGCTACCGTGTTATATGTACCAGGTTAAGGACTTGAAGATGCTGACATTAGAGACCAGTGCATGCATTGCTAAATAGGAAATTTGAGTCAGTATATTTGTGAGAGCATTTGCTGGTCCTCACCTGAGATGACGTCTCTGAACATGGCTTTGAAAGCTGGTAAATAGCTGCTATGAAGCTTATCCAGGAGCCCAGCCATGCCCCTCACCTGAATCGTTCGCAGCTGATTATGAATATATTCCAGATCCTCATACCTGCAATACCATAGAGAAGGGTGAATCCTGGTGAGCATCATGGAATGCAAGTCACACTGTGGTGACCCATCTGCACACAGGCAGAGAGGACCCCAGCCTCAGGGTGCTCCAGCCCACGGAGCTTGGACATCTGTTCCAGAACAATGAGGGCAAAAGCCTGATTTGGGAACACAGGTTCAAAAGGGGGGCAGCTCCAGGAAACACTGCTGTGACCATCTGGTGGTTCAAAGCCTGGCAGCTGGAGGTCATTAGCTCTAGCAGTAAGGCTGGGGCAGGATGAGAGAAGTGTTGTCGGAGCAAGGCTGCTAGAGAAGGGCCTTGCTGGGGGTCAGCAAATGGCCGGAAACTGGGCAAGAAGTTGGACCATCTCAGCATGGTGGTTCAAACAGGGCTGGAGCCCTACAGGCAAGCCTGGTCATGGGATATGGACACTCTCCAATGTGAGGGCAGCAACATCTGCCTCCAACATCTGTCTGTCTCCTTTTGAGTAAAGGATTTATCAGCACAATGATAAATAAGAGCAAGAAAATGAGGAGCAAGAGAGAAAATAAGAGGCTCCCATGAGCCATAATGAGGTATTTCTGTTCACCCAGGGCAGGTGACACATAATGGATGACAGACTTTCTAGCCCTGCTATTAATGAGCAGAGACCTAGGACAGGCTATTTTGCAACCAACTTTCAAAACCCTTTCCCTCTTTCATATCTTTACAAAAGGTAAGTGCACCCAGCCTCAACTTCCCAAGGAGAAGAGAGTAGAAATGAACAAAATAATAATACAAAAGCTGATTAATTTTACATGTAGTAGAAAGAGTCTTTAATGGCATGCCAGAAGTTGGACTCAAGATAGGAAGGATGACTATTGAATCTTGTGGAAAGAGTCCCTCTTCCAATACACAGAAAAACTACTCTGACCTATGAGGTTGAGCTGTCTGCCCCATCGAGGAGGAGAAGCATTTAGAGGAAAGGACCAGACTCAATGGTGACCGCCCCCCACCAGGCCAGCTTTCACTTTGTCTTCTTTAAAATATCTTCCCTGCTTCCAAAATTCAGGCCTGTGCCTCACTCTTTACCTTCTCTTCCAGAATTCCAACTCCACCTTTGGGGTGGGATTCTCCCCTTGTAAGAGTGGTTGAGAAGACTCTCTCTTGAGTACCACCTGGACTTGGTGGCTCCACTTGATCACTGCAGACTCAATGGCATAGATGACTGACTTATCTATGGCGTCCAAGCTGTGAAAGACAAGAGAAGTTTTCCTGGAATGTGGGGAAATAACTTAAGCCTGGGTGTATTAGTCTGTTTTTCATAGTTATATCGAAATTCTTGAGACTGGATACCTTATAAAGAAAAGAGGTTGAGTTAGCTCATGATTTCAGAGGCTGAAAGTATAAGCATCCCAAATTTGGCATCTGGTGAGGGCCTCTTGCCTGATGGTATTAGGGTAGGGGTGTGTGTGAAGAGGGATCACAAAGAAAGACAGGAAGCCCAAAGCCTGACAGCAGGGGCCAGTCTTGATTTTTTTAATCACAATTCATCTGGAAGGAACTAACTGGGCTTCCACAGGATCTATGTTAGTCCCCTCTGAGGGCAATGCGATGACCCTGATGACCTAACTATCTTGCATTAAGCTCTGTCCCTTAAAGGTACCAACAACTCCAACAGCACCATACTGAGGACCAAGCTTCCAACACATGATCCTGTGGGAGAAAAAAACTCATGCCATATTCAAATCATTATACTGGGTGTCCTCCAGAAGAGAACCTCAAATCTTTTAAAAACAGGTGGGAAACTCCACCTAACCTGCACATTGTTAAATCTTTTTTTTTTTTTTTTTTTTTTTTTGTAACAGATCCTCTTGAGTAGTCAATGAAATGTACAGATTCCTTCTCAAGAAATCATTCTTATTTGCATATACATCCAACATTACTTATATAGATATTCAGGGGCTCACTAACTATTCTGAAGATTAGCTTAAGAATTCTGAATGCCATTAAGACTACCTGTCAATGGAGGAATACTCTGGACAGGAAACATTTAGATGACCACCCAGCTCTTGTTTGAATCTCATTAGTAACGGCAAACTCCCAACTTAACTAAGCATCCCATTTTTTTTCCCCAGGGAGAACCGTTGTCTCTACACTGCACAAAATGTACCTCCCTCCTACTTCCTCAGTCTGCTCTGAATTCTAATGTCTGCAGCAAGAGAAAACAGGTGACCCCTCCTTTGCCAGGCAAACCATCAACTCTGTGAATACCACCATCATGACCTGACTTTATCTCCATTTCCCCCCAAAAATGGGATTTTCAACTTTCCCACCCATACATCTTTTTTTGTTTAATTTGTTTTAAATAACTTCATTGTGTTTGGAAGGAAGTAAAAATTTTTTTTAATTAATTTATTTGCTCTAACTTGTTATATATGACAGCAAAATGCATTTCAATTCATAGTAAAATTGTTTTAAAAATTACATTCTGGCTATCTTTTTGTAAAGTCCTAATTGAAAATTGTACATATCAAACACCAAGGACACTTTAACAAAGGGAGTTTATCGTTCATATTTTCAGGTAAAAAAAATACCCACCTTCACTTAATTTAATTAAATTCATATTTGTTGAGAAATGAGCCCAGTGGTTATGAAAGCCATTAAAGGGAGAAGTTACTCACTTCCCCCAAAATGATCTGGCCTTTTGGGAAATTATCCAATTTGAACAAAGGAGTCAAACTCAGCAAGAATTACATATATATATATGCTGAATGTTATTAAGTTAGAGTATAAAGGGACCAGGAAAAAGGTAGTTTAAATTTTACTTATTTTCAAAATTGGATATTTTTATTAAGCCACAATAAGTTTTCTAGTTAACGGGGAAATTACTTCAAATTATATATGTAGCAAGTTACTTCCAATAGAAAAAAAAAAAAAAAAAAGAAAACCCTTGTGAGGAAGTGAATTGCTGTTACACTTGTTACTTATCCCTCAGATGTCTCCTGGCTCCTGAATACACAATGTATATAGTAATGTATCAAGAAACTCCTGGCAATATGGCAGACCAGGTACCAGCAGAAAGGCCACCTGTTGTCACAAACACATAGAAATGATGGATAAAATATAACATAATATATTATTTATATAGAGAGCCTGTCTGGAAAGAAAAAAAATAATAACCAGGGGACAGAAATGAAGGCAAGTCTAAGCTGGAATGATAGATGGAAGCTGATGGTGGACATGACTTATCAAAGGAGAAGAGGCTAAGGTTTGAATGCCCCCCCCCCCCGCCCTCAGGGACAGGAGGCATGGACTCCCCAGCTTAGCCAGATTTGCTCCTATTTGAAAGAGAAAAATAAAATAAACATAAAATGAATTCCCCAGAACCTGAAAAATGCCTGCAGCTGCTGTGGGGACGAGAGGCTGGGACCATAACAAGAGCTGCCAACGTTGGTTCTGTGATATCAAGGGCTGAGCAAACAGGGAGCAGGGGACGGCCTCCCAGACTGGATCTGGGTCTGCACCCACGAGGAACTGCTTTCCTGATAAGGGAAGTACTGAAATCAGTGTGGCTACTCTGAACCCCCAAATGATTCTAAATGGAAAGAAGGCAATGTTGCCATAGCTTTAAAAGATCTCAGGCAGAGGGATGGAGGCAAAGGAAGTAATCAGCACAAACAGGGAATCTGAGGTTGTTGCCAAAGGGAGCAGGGTGCACTTAAGTGCAGAAGGAGATGTGCAGAGTTAGGAACCGAAAAGTCATTCAAAGAAAACCTTCAGAGAAACCAGCTTCCCCCTGGTCTCAGAGGCCCATGTGGCCTGGCCGAGGGACTTACTTGGTCTCACTTCCTGAATCTACAAACTTCAGTTTTTCGGAGCCCACCGGAAGAGGCAGCAAAGTTTTCCCCTTGACTTGCTCAAGGATGACCAGGAGGTCCCACTGGAGGGTGTGGGCGTGCTGCTGGACATCTTGACACACCATGTGGGGCCAATCCAGGTGGTTCTTCTCATTGGCCAGGACAGGAATGACAACCTGTAACAGAGGGACGCAGGGAAGAAAGGCAGGCCTTCCATTTCGGAGACTTTAAAAGACTATTCTGAACAAGGTCCACAAAGCTATATTCAACCTTTGGCAGGTCACTGTGCCAAAAGGCCTAATTCTAAAGTCCAGAATTTTGTGGGGCTTTGACATCTGGTAAAATCAGGAGGACCTTGAATTTGCCTACCCACAAGTTTTCTCCCCCATCCTACTCCCGCAGGTAAGACCCCGGAGCTAAACAACCTGGATGAAGAGAACCAGGCACATCCCTGAGTTGCAGGCTTCAGGTCCCTGCCAGCCGGGGGAACTATTCAAAGCAGCCCATCACATCCTCCCATGGGAACCAGGGGACACCACCCCTCCCGGATGCTACTAAGTGTTCCTCCCACAGCCCCTGGTTGTTCACTCTGTTCCCAAGTGAACCCCCCATGCAGCTCCACAGCTCTGCCTGGTACAGTGTTCTCCCCCTCCTCTAGACTGTGAATATATGTGACTAATAAACTTCTGCCCATGTCATTATGCTATTGTGGTTTTTTTGTTGTTGTTGTTGTTGTTTTTGTTCTGGGAATTAGAACAGGGATGTTCTACCACTGAGCTACAATCCAACCATTAAAAAAAAAAAAAAAAAAAGATTTTTTTTTGATGCCAGGTCTTGCTAAGTTGCCCAGGCTAGCCTAGAACTTGTGATCCTCCTGCCTCTGCATCCTGAGTAGCTGGGATTACAGGTGTGTACCACTGCACCCAGCTGGGGTGTTTTGGGTTCGGCCATCACTATTATCCTGAGGCAGGAATCCCTTCCTTGTCAACATGGTGAATAGAAGCTGAATGAAATAATTCTAAAGATCAGAAGCAAAATAAATAAATAAATAAATAAAATTGATTAAATTAAATTAAAGGACCAATGTAGGTAAAAACGGCCATCTATTTACAGTGGGGTACCAGGGGGACTTTTAAAAAGTAAGCAAAGTTGAGCATCTTGAATCCATCTTAGGGCGAACATTAGCTAATTTTGGCCACCCAACAGAGTTCCTCTTCTTTAAATACCAGTCCCTAAATCTAGCGGTGGATATGGAACCCACTCTGAGGCAGGGAGAGCAGGCCAAAGTCTTATTTCAACTTTTCAAGGAAGAGACACCTTCTCTTTTCTCCTAGTCTGGAGCTTTGAGTGGTCATCTTGTACCCATAGGGAGTCTTTTGGGATAAAGTCAATAAAAAAGCAGAGGGAATTTATAGATGGAGAGAAACCACATCCTGAGGATGGTTTCGAATTCCAGAATCAAGCTGCTTCTGAAGTTTCTGAACTTAAATTGAGTTTCTATCTCTAGCAACTTAAAGAGTTGTCCATTCAACGCATGAGGAAGCTCTAGCCTGTAAAAATCTCCCAGGGAGTGGAAAGGGAAGGCTAGAAAGACAGGCAACATGATGGGCAAGAGTACGGATGAAAAGGAAGTAGGATGCAGGTGCCTGGTTAGGTTCTGCATGCAACCAGTAAGTCCTGGGAGCTGCCAAACAGAACAGATAGAGCCAGCATCTTACATTCTAGATGATGGTGGTTCCTGCTTGGTCTTTCTAGAAACATTCATTGAGATGAGGACACATGACAGGTGCACTGCGACATCAGAAAGCAAAAATATAAAGTTGTACACTAAGATCTATGACACTGATGCTGAGAAAAGACCATTTGGGCCCAGGACAGACAGTCTAAGAAGGAAAGAAGATGAACTGAATTTTTTTCTAGGATCTCAAAGGCAGGGACTATATATTTCATATGAATCTTATATATCCACACTTCTTCTTAGGGTCTGGCATTTAGGGAGCATCACATACAACTTTATGAATTCAGACTTGGGTTGGATTTTTGGTGGGGAAGGGTACTAGGGATTGAACTCAGGGGCACTCGACCACTGAGCCACATCCCCAGCCCTATTTTGTGCTTTTTATTTAGAGATGGGGTCTCACTGAGTTGTTTAGCACCTTGCTTTTACTGACTCTGAACTCGCGATCTTCCTGCCTCAGCCTCCCCAGCCGCAGGGATTATAGGTTGGCGTCACCACGCCTATCTTGGGTTGGATTTTGGAGAGCTCAGAGTGATAGGAAAATAATAAATGTGAACTGTCTATGAAATGGAAATCTACTCATTCATTCACTTACTGAGCATTTACTATGTGCTAGTGCTGTTCTGGTGCTAGAAGGATGCATCACTGAACAAAATAGATGAATGTTCCTGACCTCATGAAGTTTATGTTCCAATAAAAGTCCATAAGCAATGTGTTCTGTGACTGAAAATAAAACCTGGGAGGCAGATGAAAAGTCTGAAGTGGAGGAGATGTCATTATAATTACTGAAGTCAGTGCAGACCTCAGTGAGAAGATAACATTCAATAAAGGTAGGGCTAAGGGAGAGTGCTCTGTAGATCTTTGGGGGAAGTACAAGGCAGGTGGAAGGTATAGGCAGTGCAAAGGCCTCGAGGTGGGAATATTCCTGATTGAATCAAGGAAAAGTGTGGAAGCCAGTGAAACTGGAACAGGTAAGCAAGAATAGGAGTAATAAAGGGGAACAAACACATACAGCCTTGCCTGTAGAATTTTTACTTATTTTTTTTTTTAAGTCTCAGAGAAATGAACATCACTGACAGGCTTTGAACAAAGGGGTGACATGATCTGACACCTTTTAGTAGTATCACTCTACTACTGTGACGAGATTGGACCCTAGGAAGCAAAAGTGACAAAGGAGGTCGGTGAAGAAGTTAGGACTATAATATAGTAGATGGTGGCTTGGCCTGGGGTAGTAGCCAAGGTGGTCAGAAATGATCTGATTCTATGCCCATGTTGAAGGTAGAGCCAATGTGACGTCTTATGAACTGGTTTGGGGGATGTGATAGATAAAGAGCAGCCAGCATGGGTCCAAGATTTGGGGCTTGAGCAAAGGGCAGAATGGGATTGCCAAGAACGGATGGGAGGAAGCGTCAGGGTCAAGTTCTCGAGAGAGGAGCGGGGGGGGGGGGGGGGGGGGGGTGCACTGGGACATGTTGAAATTTGGGGTATTCACTAGACTTCAAGGAGATGATGTTTAATAGGCAATAGGAAATGCTGGTGGGGGCTCAGAGGGGAAGAAAAGGCTGGTGATAACAAACCTGGGTGCTGTCACATACAGATGGCTTATAAAAATTTGAAATCAAGACTCCCTAGGGAAAAGAATACACTCACATATGCATATGTGTGCGTAGCAACTAAAGGGGTGTATATGCACATATACATATATATACATACATATATATATATTTATATATACATATAGATATATAAACATATATAATATATATAAATACATATATAAATAAAGAATATCAAGAGAGACAGAGACAGAGAGACAGAGATTGTATAAGGAATGAGCCCCAAAGTCCTCAATGTTAAGAAGTTGGGAAGAATGAATTTGTAAACTGTTAGTACAACCACTATGGAAATCAGTACAGACATCCCTCTAAAGACTAGGATGGGATCCGCCACTTGATCTGGCTATACCACTCCTTGGTATTTATTCTAAAGAATTAAAGTCATCCTACTATAGTGACACAAGCATATCTATTTTTTATAGCAGCACAATTCACAGTAGCCAAATTATTATGGGAACCAGACTGGGCATCGGGTCAACATCTATATAACACATTATATATATCTATCACCATATATATATATATATATATATATATATATATATATATATAGAAGGGGTGTTATTCAGCCATAGAAAGAATGATATATTATGTAATTTGCAGGAAAATGGGTGGAACTTGAGAGCATTTTGACATACTTATGTCAAACTCAAAAAGTTGTCATATGTTTTATCTCATCTGTGGAAGCTAGAGGAAAAAAAAATGGAGCTAGTTGGTAAGTTATCTTGAAAATGGAAGGGAGACCAGTAGAGAGATGGGGAACTGTGGGAGGGAAGAGGAGAGGGGAAAGGGGATATACTGGGGAATGAAATAGAGCAAATTATATTGTTGTGTTGTGTGCATGTACAAATATATAACAACTAATTCCACCACTGTATATACTTATAAAGCACCAATAAAAATGAAAAAATAAAAAAAAAATAGTACTTGCAAATAAGAAGAGGGAGGAGGAGGAGGAGGAGAAGGAGGAGGAGGAGGAGGAGGGGGAAATGGAAGAGAAGAAGAAGAGGAGGAGGGGGAATCAAAGAGGGGCCGCCATCAGAGGAAACTGAGAAGGCATAGTCATGGTGATAGTCACAAATCTGAAGATTGGTATCCTGGAAGGCAAATGAAGACAGTGCTTTTGGGAGAAGAGATCAATTGTGAGCGGTGATAAATGCTGCTCACCAGTCAAGCAGGGTGAGGACTCATGAATGGCCATGCGATTTGGCCAAGTGGAGATCACTGGAAACATTGTCAAGGTCTTGTATTCCTCCTCTGGGAAGTACAGGAGTAAAAGTCTGATGAGTATGTGATAAAACAGGAAAAGATGGGGACACAGCAAGAAGAGAGACACATTCCAGAAGTCTGGCTGTAAAGAGGATAATAGAAATAGAGTGGCAGATGATGAGGGAAATAGGATCTTTGTTTGATGAAGGGTATAACTGGTAGAGAGGGGAAAAATAAGAATGGAAGGGCGGGGGGATTATGAGAGTAGGATTCAGGGCAAAAAAATGGCAGTTTTAATCTTAGGGTTGGCATCAAAGTTCATCTGTAGCAAGCAAAATGGAAGCAGAGGGTATAAGCATAGGCATTTTCCTTGTCTGTTAAAGAAAGAGTCAAGAGCATCATAGAGGGAGGTTAAAAGAGGAGCTTTAGACTGTTGGAAGGTAGAAAAAAGAAAGCTATGAAATAGTGATTCGTAAGAGTAAGGAAATAGCTGGAATAGAAAAACAAATAGGATGTCTTCCTCTGGGAAGCAGAAAAGATCCACTAGGGGTTCAAGGTCAAGAATGTCAAGAGGAGCCAGTTGGTTTTCCCTAGCCCCACTCAGGTTTCATGGTGCAGGTGTGGAGTGTGCAGAGGGCTGGATTTCACAGTGAGGAAGAAGTCAGGAAGTGATGCAGGGGAATAGTGGAAAGGATGGAGTATGACTCTCAAGCTAGCCAGGGGAAAGAACACGGTGTGGGATAGTGGGATAGGGGACCTGACCCAAGCTTGGACTTATTTGGAGATAGTGTTTGGAAAATGTATAAGCCCATGCCCTGGAGGTCCTGGCAAGGTCAGGGGTTGTTTGTAGCCAGAGCATGAAAAGGGGAAAGGCAGGGATAGTGGCCAGAGAAGGAGGCCCATGGAATTGGATCCTAACAGTGGTGATTATTGGTAATACAGGGCCTGGGAATGGCCAGGGGAGGGGCACTGAAGCTAGAAAGCGCAGGATCACAGGAGAAGAAAGGAACTAGGAAGCCACAGAGGCCAAGTTATTGGGAGGATCCTTTATATGTCTATAGAAATAATCACATGTTTGGAGCAGCAGTGTCGGGGAGAGTCACATGATCCAGGAGTCAAAGTCATGGAGAAATGACGACAGTGTCATTAACCCAGGATATGAGGTCAAAATGGGTGACCCTGATGTTAAGAAATCCAAACTGGAGGTTTATCAACCTGAATGGAGAAGCCATTCTACCTCCAGGCTCACAGGAAGAAGGACCCTGGGGGGAAATTCAGCTGAATCCTCTAGGGAGAGCCTATCTGGGCCACAGCAAGGTAACAAGGATCTGAGGAGGACTGTGAATGGGACATAGAGGGGCAGTGATTCTTATCCTTTACAGAACACCTACATGCGATGCACACTGTTTCGGGTGTCCTAGTATATTAAGACCAAGACAACTCTATGAGACAGTGTGGGTCTGATGGCTGGGTTAATCCACTCACATCCTAAAGCTGACTGGGAGAGAACTGGGGTTTGAACACTGGCCTGTCAGACTTCAAATTCCTCACTCATTCTCCAAAACACAGAAATTCAAAGAGGCAGCCATGTCTCAGAAAACTAGAAAAAATAACCTGGCAGCCGGGCATCAAGTGGTTGGTAGGAGGGAGAAAGGAATTAGGGAAACTAGTTACTAAATTCTGTTAATTGCTCCTTCAAATGGTTCTGAGATGCGTTTTCCTTTTTATTTCATACCTGTGTAATGGGATGAAAATAATGCTGAAATTATAGCTTGTTGTTCTTGTCAACGCCTCCCTCCGCCACCAACACACACACACACACACGCACACACACACGGCAGGGAGACTTCTCTCAGACAGGTGGTTTCTTTGGCTTTAGTGGTTGAGACAGAGGAGAGCAAGTGGACTGGAGGGCCACCAGGCAGGGAGAAGGGGAGGGGACTCAGCGGATGGGAGGGGTGAGCAACACTTTCCAATGACACTGGATCAGCTACAGGTTATGTAACAGAGGTGGATGGGAGGACAGAGGGTTGAATGAACTGAGGATGCCTATCTTAGCTTTTGAAAAATGCAAGTAAAGGACCTGAGTGATTTTAAAAATAAATTACTTTATTTTAAATTTTAAATAGATAATACATTCACATCGTGCAAATCTTAAAAGATACAAAAGCTTTTAAAGTGAAAAATATAGCTTCTATCTACTCCTGTACTTCAACCACTCAGATCCCCTAGAATATGGATCACTTTATTAAAGAGGGTCCTCCCTCTTTCCCTCCCCCTTTGCTCCCTTCCTTTCTTTTCTTTCTCTCTCTCTCCCTTCTACCCTTTCTAGAATCTTCACTCCTCTTTTTAACATAAATGGTGTCATACCATACATGTAATTCCGAACCTGTTTAAACAGTTATCTTATGTTGCAGCATTACTCAGAATAGTCGAGATGAAAGTGAACAAGGTATCCCAGAGGAATGAATAAATGAATAAAATGTGGGATATACAAACAACAGAATATTATTCAGCTTAAAAAAAAAAGAAATTCCTGCCATATGTGATAACAGAGATGAACCTTGAAGGCATTAGCCTGAGTGAAAGAAAACAATTACAAAAGGAAAAATACTTCACAATTTCACTTAGATGCCTAGAGTAGCCAAATTCATAGAGACAGGCAGTACAATGGTGTTTGCCAGGAGCTGGAGAAAGGGGATGCTGGAATTGTTTGGTACATGAAGGGTTTCAGTCATGCTAGATGGGAGATTCCGGGGATCTGCTCTATATGCCTGACCATATTGTACTGTATACTTGGAAATTGTTAGGAGAATGAATTCTGTTATGTGGGTTTTACACCAAAATTAAAAGCATTACCTTAAGGGGGTGTTCTATATCAAATCATTCTTTTTAACAGCTCCAACATATTTCACTATATAAATGGACTATAATTCATTCACCCAGCTTCCAAATGAAGAATATTCAATTTGTCTCCAATCCTTTTCAATGCACCAAGAAAAAATCTTGAATATGTGAGGATTTGAGTTATTTTAAAATTACTTTTGCTTGCTGGACTGTATTTCCTTAGCCACAATATAGCTCTGAGATGGGCACATTGTCCCCCATATGCACTAGTTTGTCCTGTCTCTGAATCTTTGTTCAAGCTGTCCTCATTCCTTGAAAGTTATCTTGATCCTTACTTACCCTGATCCTTCTCCTTGTTCAGAAGCCAGTTCAACACTTAAGGCCAAGAGTGCTTCTCAGACCATGCATACCTCTCTTTTCTGAACCCGAGGACACTTTCTAACATCATTCATTAGGGGACTTGACCCAAGCTTGGACTTATGTGGAGATAGTGTTTGGAAAATGTACAGTGATAAGACCATTGTGATGTAAAAATGCTTTCACACTACTGATAAGACTGGCTTCCTTGAATCCTCTGAGAGCTCTTCTACCCATCCTGCTGGTTTCCTGGAATTCTCTTTCCTCACAGTCTCATGATAAGTTAACTAAGGAGCTAACTAACACCTGATGTCACATCCAGGGCTTGGCTCCAGCTCTGGGACAACTTTTAGGGAAGCTCTACCCTCACCCCAATCAAAACAGTTTTAAATATTTGGAATATATGATTAATTACATGTTTTGGCTTTTTAAGCATTTCACGGATGGGAACTTGTCTTCTATTATTTGGTATTCCCATAACATCTAACTGGTTCTCTGTACACACTTGTTTCACAATTGGTAGGACCCAGAGCGTTAGTCTCCAGAAGCTCACGTGCCCAACTGGCAAGGACATTGGCTCCCATTCCAGAAGGTCTAAGTGGCCCAAGAATCGTTCCTGAGCACTCCCATGAAACCTCCTGCATTCTCCAGGGCTCCAGTATAGTGCCACCAAGAAAATCCACATCTCAACCTTTCTCCCTGAATTCCAGGCAGATCCCTCCAAAATGCCTTCTGGGCATCTCCAAAAGGATGCTCAAACTTCTGTGGGCACAGGGATGGCTTTTGGCAAATGATTATGTGATGAATGAATGAGGTGAAAATTGAAATCAACACCTCCATCTAAACTCCTATGCAAAAGTAAAAACTTTGCTTTTCATTCCTCGGGTGCATTAGAAATGCACCCTTATTCACCACTTCCTGTCCTCAGCCCTTCCTGATTTACAGAAGAGATTTAAAAAATTGACTTAAAAACCGGTCAGGACTTGGGCACTCTTCAGACTCGGGCCTCTTCTCCACTTTGGCTTGAACTGGGACCTGAACTCAAGTCAGCTCCTTCGCGTTCAGCTCTGGCTTGGCCTCCACTCAAGACTTCCTCTGGCTCCCATCTTACAGCTCACCCATCCCATCCACGCCTACCATGTCTTCTCCTGATTTTAGTTTCCATCCAGTTCCAGCCCTTCCTCTCCCACTCTGCCTCAGCCCCCATTTTCCTTCCTCATTCCAGAATTGGGCTCCTGGTCAGGGCTCCAGCCCTTGCCTTGCGCCTCTACCTATGACCCCGCCCCTTAGCCCTCCCCTGCAGCTTCGCCCCTCCCCCTATGGCCCCGCCTCCGCCCCCTCGGCTCCTCCCCCTCCCCCACCCCAGTTTCAGCCAGAGCGGGGCCACCAACCCACCCTCACCTCGGAGAACAGCGCAGCCAGGTGTTCCAGAGGCGCCGCGGGCAGGTCCCCGCAGAGCACAGCGCCGCGGAGGCTGTGGGGCCCTGGAGGCTCGGGTCTGGTGCGCAGGAAAAAAAGCCCCTTAGCACGGGCCGGGCCAGACTCGGGTCCCGCGTCCAACCCGGGTCGCACCACCAGGCCCCCGGGCCCAGGCCGCACCACCAGCAGCGGCCGCGGCTCCTCCGCAGCATCGCGCCCAAGGAAGGCCTGGAGCAGCTGCTCCGCTTCAGCCGTCCCTGAGCAGCGCTCCCAGGCTCCCGCCACCGGCCGCAGGCTCTGAGCCACGCAGGCCCCTAGGAGACGCAGTCTCGGGTCGGCGCAGGGTTCCGGGTCCGCGTTCTCCGCCGCGAGCGCGGCCCGCTCCTCAGCGCTCGGCATCGCGCGCGGCCTCCAGCTGCATCGGTTTCCCTAGCGACGGGGACGCGGCCAGGACTTCCCTCCTCTGCTCCCCTCCTATTGGGCATAGGGCTCCTAGCCCTGCCCCTTCCAGGCTAATAAGGTAGGCGGGGAGCCGCGGGAATGGGCGGGGACGCGTCGCTGTTGCTAGGAAACGAGCCTAGGCTCCTACTGAATTGCGGGTTTGGTGGCTTGGAAGTGCTAAAGGGTGACTGTGGAAGGCCATGGTTTATTGGTCGGGTGCATGGATAAGAGGTCAAACATACAAATACTGTTAATTCATATCCCATCGTCTTATATGTAAGAAACCTATAAAACCTAAAAACCTTAAATTGAGCTTTTTATAGGTTTTTATCGGTGTCCCATATGTAGATAGAAGGATAGGACATATTAAGGATCCTTTTGGCCAAGGTCAGATTCAGTTCTTCAAAGGTCTCCAGACGCTGCAAACAGTATGATTCTCTTATCTGTATCCTAAATATGTAATCTAGAAAACTTAAACACAGTGCCAAATCATAATGTCGATGTAAGGAAATTCAGTGAATTTTTAAAATTTATTTCTCACGATGATAACTAAATACATTAGGACAATACTAGCCCAATACTACTTTCTGCAATGATGGAGGCACTCCATATTTGTTCTAGCCACAGGTGTGCCTTAAGGGATATGAAGTGCATTGGTGCCACTGATGAATTGAAATTTTAAGTTTATTTGAAGAACAAATAGGCAAATGTGGCTAATCATTATCATATTGGGAAGCTCAGCTTCAAACTTTTAATATCAGGTTTTTAAAAATATCTTTATTTTTATTTATTTATTTTTATGTGGTGCTGAGGATCAAACCCAGTGCCTCACATGTGCTAGGCAAGTGTTCTACCACTGAGCCACAACTCCAGCTCCATAATATCAGGGTTTTTTTGTTTTTTTTTTTTAAGTTTACTCTTCAGTGCCTTTCTTTACCCTGTCTTAGACATGTGCTTCGTCTGTCAAAAGAGTAGTCATAATCTGAGATCCCCTTTATTTCCATAGGCAAGTACCCCAATCAGTTCTTCTTATATGTAGTGAAGCTCTTATAAATCTGAAAGATGTTCAGAGCCTCCTCATCCTGTCCTATATTCAAAACTTATCTCCAAAAAGAAATAGCGTGAAGAGTCTTTCCTAACCTTAGAATTAGCAATTGTCATCTGCTGATTTCTTCTCCATGAGCAGGATAAAGAGCTTGGCCCTTTATATGCATGGAAGATTAGGATATATGGGTACCAAAGAAATGGACAAGTGAGTCAGCACGAGGCCTGCAAATTTGCAAGGAGCTCCTTCTGCCCCTCCACTCTGGTTTTCGTAACTTCCCAGGGACTGCAGAGTTTCTGGTAAAGTAGATGTTTATAATAGGCTTCAAAGGAATATTAACAGAATAGCACTTATCAAAGGCAGCTTGGCTAACAAGAGCCCCTCAGGAAAACACCACTGCCTAGAAGGTGAAATGATTGATTTCATAATAACTGGGACACAGGCATTGCTGTGATAAAAAAATCTTCACTTTCAAAAATGAATCTTTATGTCTGTAAAGACTGTTTTATCATTGCTTGATTAAACAATAATCGGGCCAATTATGAAGAAAGGGACAAAGTGGGGCACTAACATTATTTTGAAAATGAATTTGATAGTTGACACTTCAAAAAAGCTTCAGGAAAAAAAATGGAAATGTCAGAGGCATCTTACATATATAATTTTATATAGATTCTTTTTTTTCTTGCACATAGGGAGCATCATTATCATTTTGATACCTAGAGCCTCCAAATGTGTCAGTCTCACTGATGCTTGGTATGCAGAATGAAGTGGGGATCATTCACTTTCAATAAATCCTTCAAATAAAATCTGTGCCATCCCCCGTGTGGCTTTTTTTTTTTTTTTTGCCCTTCATTTCCTTTGTCCCCTTGCTCCAACATACAAAAAATTAAAACAAAAGAGCCCGTGAAGATCGCCTGAAGATGTCTGTCTAAGGTTGAAGTCTCCTGAACATTGCAATCCCAGTTTTTATTTTTGTTTTCCTCCATAGGATACCTCTCCATTTTGTAAGATTGTTTAGGGGAGACATTTCTTTAGGATTTATTGAAAATAGTTATTTTCCTTACATTGTATAATTATGATAAGAATCATAAAGCAAAAAAATATATCAATTATCTATTGCTGTGAGACAAATGATACTAAAATTTAGCAGCTTAAATACCAATATACATTTATCACCTCGCAGGATTTATGATGGATCAGGAATTTTGGAGCAGTTTAGGTGAGTGGTTATGGCTTAGGGTCTGTTATGATGTTGCAGGCAAGATGTCACCAGGGGCTACATCATTTGAAGATTTGAGTGGGCTTGGAGAAGTCACTTGCAAGATGACTCACTCTCATGGCTAGCCAGTCAGTGCAGTTGTTTGGCAGGATGCTTCAATTTCTCAGCATGCAAGAGGGCAAGAGTGTCCTCCTAACATTACATCTGGTTCCCCCAGACCAAGTGATTGAGAAGAAAAAGAAGCCACAGTGTCTCTTATGGCTTAGCTTATGGAAGTCACACACTGTCATTTCTGCCATAACCCTTTGAGTTACGGAAGTTTGCCCTTTGCAGTGAGAGAGGGAACTACACAATGATGTGAATGGCAGAGGGCAAAAATCAGGGTGACATCTCAGAGGCTGGCTACTACAAAAGACATTAAGGACAGTATTGAATTTGCATAAGATGTTCAGATTAAATAATTTACATTTTTAAAAATTAGGAACTTGAACTTGTTTCCATGAGCATACCATTTTGTAAAATCAGAATTTTTGCTTGAAATAACTGCCTGCTCAAGACGTTTAATAATAGTCTCTTTAAATTCTGAGATTCTGAATGGTCAACAATGGCAAGAAGTTTGGTCACACAGGAGGTAATGCAAAATTTAAAGCCCTTTTTACAATTGTTCAAAAATTAGCAGTTGACATCATTATACACAGAATCTAACCGACTGTTCTTTTCTTCTTTGACAAATGTTATGTTGAAATTTCTTGTGATGCTGCTAATGGACATTGAATTGAAGCCAATCTTTCCATATCAAATATTTCAAAATAATGATGAAATACTAATTCAAAGAACATCCATTCATTATTAAGATAGTCTCCTTGCAGTTATCCTCATTGTCACTAAACAAGGACATCAGACATGAATGGGGAGATGTATATATGTGTAGAAGGAGAGTTTGAATTACCTGTGACTCCATCTAGGAGACATGCATAAGAACACTAATACTTATATTGTTAATAATGAGACAAAATAATAGGAAGCAAACCAAGTGTCTATCAGTAGAAAAATGGATAAATAAATTATGTATTATTCATGGGATAAGATACCCTACAGCAGTGAAAATGGTAGTCCTGTACATCAATATGGATGAATCTTAAAAGCAGAATATTGAATAAAAAAGGCAAGCTGCAGAAGAATACATTCTATGTTATATTTACTAAGGTTTTAATCCAAATAAAATGAATAATATTTTGTTAGAGGGGGGCATACGTAAGTAGTAATGTAAACATGAATAAGGAAATGATTTCACAAAACACAGATTTCAAAGAAACATAGATTGTGAAGGGCACTCAGGCCTTTTAAATTTCTAGGTTTTAGTAATGTTTTATTTCTTGACCTAGCTTGTGGGTCTTCATCTTTATCATTCTTCTTAAGCTACAGACATATATTATGTACTTTTTTGTGTTCATGCAACTCACTCTCAAAAATAAATAAAAAGGAAATATGTCATCTCACGTAATCTGAATATTACAGGGAAATTCATTCTGGTTATGAAAATAATTGTATTATTACTCACTTAAACTCTCATAATTCATTATACTTGTAAAATTACATTCAAACATCTTGACAATTAAATTTCATGATTAAGTCTATTACTGATGATTTCTTTGTCATCAAATCTAATAGGCAATGCTCTTTATCTTACTTAAATTCTTGGCTCCATTCCTATTTGACTCCTGATTCATGTGGAAACATCTTCTTCTTTTGACTTTATGACAAGCACACTTAGTTTTTCTGCCCCCATTCTCTTTGACCTTCTCTAGACTTATTTCAATATTGGTGTTGTGTAGGCATCTGCCTTACATCCTCTGGTCTTCTCCTTTTAAAAATCTCTCCTGGTATGAATTTATTCTATGGAATCTTGGGTTATTATGTTCCATTTGTACTTTTGGATCTGGCTTTCTGGTGATGTAAACTGATAGAATGTGCTAACAATTACAAGTAGACAATACATTTTGAAATACTAATTGTGGTTTTTCATTCCCATTTCTGTGCTATCCTTTGGCCATCCACTCAGTGAATTAGCAACACTTAATGCCTCAGGGGAGTGTGGATATAGCCTAAAGCAGTCCATGGACTCTGAATAGTTTTTAAACATATAGCAGAGACAATAGCAATGAAAGCCATGCTATTTATTTCCATATATTGCAATAGCCAAGCACTTAGAGGGAGAAAAGGTTTATATTGTTGTGCTTGTTTGTTGCAGTTGAATATAGAGGACTGGAGGTTAGAGTTTATTTGCTAAATCATAGATTGGATAAGAATGCAGGGCACTATGATAAGCAGACTTCCTTACAAAAATGAGATAAGAGCTTTTCCTGACTTGGGGAGAGGGGTTGAGGAACCAAGGAGAGAAGTATGGAACACACTGAAATTAAGAGTCAAGCCTGAGCCACATGCCTGTGATCTCTCTGATGAAGGAGGCTGAGGCAGGAGGATTGCAAGTTTGAGACCAGCCTAGGCAATTTAGTGACACCCAGTCTCAAAATAAAAAATAAAAATAAAAATAAAAAAGACTAGGGATGTAGCTCAGTGGTAAAGTCCAATCAATCAATCAATCAATAAAATGAATCCATTTGTTTAGTCTCTCAAGCTATCACTCTTGGTTCTTAAATGTGACTTTTGTGGCTACGGAATATGTACCTTCACCATATGCTGATACAACTATTTGTTGTCTACTAGCATATACTTACCAGAACCCGATCTGTATTTAGTTTTGTGGGTTTTGTTTTTTGTTTTTTCTTTTGTCAGAACTGGCAATTGAAACCAGGACCTTGTACATGCTAGGTAGGCTCTCTCTTACTGTACCAGTAGGCTATACCTCCAGCCCTTTTAATTTTGTTTTGAGACAGGCTTTCACTAAGTTGCTGAGGCTGGCCTTGAACTTCCAATCCTTCTGCCTCAGCCAGCATTACAGGCGTGAACCATACCCAGCTAGTCCCATTGTTTTATGCCATTTCTGTTTTTCTGTTTCTGATTGTACAAGGGCAGCGAGGATCTGGAGTGTGGGCTAGGGTTAAACTGGAGGATAGGAGAGGATTAAGTGTTACTTTGTCTCTTGGACACACTTAGCTCCCATGATTAACATCAGGAGTCAGAAAACTCAACTCACTGCTTGTTATTGCAAATACAGTACTATTGAAACACAGCCCACTCCTTTATGTATTGTCTATGGTGTTATTTATTTATTTCTTCACAAAGTGCACAGTTGAATAGTTGTAACTATACAGGGATGATTTGGCCCTAAAGCCTAAACCATCTAACTCTTTATCAAAAACAGCTTGATTAGCAACTACCAAATCTTTTGATTGGTAAAGACTCCAGCAAGGGAAGGTATAGAGCAGTCTGTTTCATTAAGTAAAACTCAAGATGTTCTTTACCTGCCCTTCTTGTGACTGTTCACCATTGTTTTTTTTTTTGGGGGGGGGGGGACTACTTCCACCTCTTGAATTCTCCTTTTTTAAATCAGCTTTTTCACCACTGTGATTAAAAAAGACCTGACAAGAACAATTTTAGAGGAGAGAAAATTTATTTTCCCTGAGGTCTCAGTCCATAGCTGTCCAACTCCATAGCTCTGGGCCCAACATCATGGAAGGACATCATGGCGGAAGGATGTGAAAGAGAAAAGTAGTCAGACCATGGGAACAAGGAAGCAGAGAGAGAGGGCTACACATACCAGGGACAAAATATAAACCCTAATGTCATGTCCCCAGTGACCACCCCCTCCAGCAACATCCTACTTACTTACAATTACAACCAAGTTAATCCATATCAATAGATGAAGTCATTTATTAAGTTATACCTCTCATAACCTAATGTCACCTCTGAGTGTTTCTGCACTATCTCAGACAGGAGCCAAACCCTAACACCCTTCCACTCCATTCCCAGTCCAGGTACTTCTGTTGTGCTCAACTCCCAACTGTATGCCTCATGATGTGACTTGGCCTGAGCTCTGTGGTTCAGTGTCCTGGTCTTAAGTCATCGGGCCAGTGATGGCATGTGATTCCAGCAGCTCAGTAGTCAAGACCTGAGTCTCAGTTGGATTGTGGAGGTAAACAAAAACTTCCTATGTTCTCCTGGATTCCAACCAAGGAGGATGAAAGACAAAACTCATCATGCAGGCATCTGGGCTCCACAAAGGGAAGAATTATCAGGAAATGGAATCAAGACAATGGAAATGGAACCAAGAGACAGAGAAGAGAACATAGGTTCTCTCTGATATGCAAAGGCTAACTCACAATAAGTGGGGGATTAGGGAAGAATAGAAGTACTTTGGATTAGACAAAGGGGAATGAAGGAAAGGAAGGGAGAATGGGAACAGGAAAGACAGTAGAAGGAATTGGACATATAGGAATGTTCATATAGGAATACACAACCAATGTAATTCCACATCACGTCCCACCAGATGAATGGGAATTTGTACTTCATCTATGTATACTATATCAAAATACATTCTACTGTCATGTATAGCTAAAAGTAAAAAAAAAAAAAAAAACAGAAAGAAAGAATGAAAGAAAATAAGTGCTGGTGACGTTGGACCGATAGATCCAGCACACCCTCTGGACAGGTCAAGACATTCTCTGCCCAGTAGGTCAGCTTCAGTTATGTTTTCTGTCCTTCTTAAACAAGAGTCACAACTGATGTAGGTGGCGAGTAAAGAAAAGTTTTAATTTAATTCCAGGTGTTAATTGGTAAGGGAGCAGGGTTCATCAAGGAGACAGGAGAGAGAGAAGATAAAAAGGGGGACCGAACTGGCATAATCCCATAGGAGATGTGAAGGGTAAACCTTCACTGCTTTGCTTAATACACAAAGATTCCAGATCACATAGCTCTTGTTTCTCACCCTGCTTTTGAATAAAGGCAGTAAACCAGAAATTAATACGGGTAGGTTTCCCTGTGTTTATCCACTGTTCAGTGTTTAATTCCCAGGAGGATGAAAGAAAGATCTATTTAATTAAATGTGCTAAACAATAACAATCCTCACTTGCTTTTCACCTATTTGTCTTTGCAAAAAAAAAAAAAAAAGCTATGAAAAGTCGACGAAGCTATTTTTAAAAATGAGTTCCACACACTCCTTAATTATAATAATCTGTAGAATGTAACTGTCCATTTTTCACCCCAGGATATGGGTGGGCAGAACAAGGAATGCTGCAGACTAAGAAGCACACGCACACCTTCTTGACTCTTTGTGATTGTGGAATTCTTGGGTTTGGGGGTGAGCTTTAGCTCTTAGATATGGTCCTTTTGATTTTAGAGGAAATTACACTTCTTAGAGGCCCAGGGAGTCAGCCTTTCTGATGGCACTGGGCTTATAAATTTGTAAAGTAGGTACTCATTTGTGAATGCACAAGTGAGTGAATTCATATATGCATTGTTAAAAGACTAAATAATCGTATTCACCTCAGTGGTGGTCAGGTAGAGGGGTGTCATTTTGCTTCTAGGATGCAATAAACCATTGTCTACGGAGAGGAGCTTTCCAAGGGGTTAGGGATAAGTGCACCTTAAAGGTGCTGCTCTCTATGCCGGTGGTTCTCTACTGCAGCTGCACCCTAAAATAGCCTGAGGATATTTTAAAATATTGACAGGGACTGCCACTGTCACTCAGTGGTAGAACATGCTTAGCATGCACGAGGTCCTAGAGTGCATGGGGGACAAAGAAAAGAAAATCACCAGTTTCTTGTCCTAGTGTAACTGAAGCATTATCTGGGACAGGGTCCCAGTCTTAGGTGTATGTTAAAAGGTCTTCAGGTGATTCCAGTGGAAGCTTTTCCCTCTTTAGGGCCAAACTAATGGGGAGAGCTTCCCTCTTTCTTCTTTTTAAAATGTAATATATATATATGTGTGTGTGTGTGTGTGTGTGTGTGTGTCTGTGTGTCTGTGTATTTAGATAAAATATAATAATCTTCCCCTTTGAATAATATATCTACATAATACATTTACAGTTTTAAATATATATGCATATATTTTTACATTTTATGTGTGTGTGTGTGCATATATATATATATATATATATATATATATATATATATATAAAACAAATATAAAAGAATAAATAAAAAGAACCAATTTTCAAAAACTTAAAAATAAATAAATAAAATTGGCCAATTGTGTAGATGGTAGTAACTCTAAGTTCCTCCTATTAGAGCAAGGGGCAGTGCTGCTTTAGGGATAAAATAGCCAGACTGCCACCCAGGTGTGCTTGCTTGCCAGACTTGTTTGGTAGCATACCCTTCTGCAGAAGAAAAGCTGGTCTTGCCAAGCTACCTCTGAGCTCCTGTGTGATTCCTTGTGGTACCCTGGTATTTCTAACGGCATTAAACCAGGGCCTCATATACCTCTACTACTGGGCTATATCTTACCCAGCCTTCCTCTCTTTCTCTGACTTAACATGTCTTCGTCTGTTTTTCTACCTCTACCAGTCTTCCTTTGTTTCTTCAGACATTTCTTTTTGTAGCCCTTTTATTTTTTATTTTGAGATTGGCTACATTTCCCAGGTTGGCCTTGAACTTGTCAGCCTCCTGAGTAGCTGGAGTGACAGGCATGCGCCCTGCCCCCAAACATTCTTACTTATATAAATCTGGAGAGGGGACAGAGACCCTAAGAGAAGACTAAGTTCCCTCTTCTTCCACTTGCCACTTTAAGATCCCTTCAGATTCAGAGGCCATAATTGAAAGGACTTGCAAGAGCTCTGGAGTGGGAAGCTGATCCCAGTTTTAAGCAACCCTGGGGTACAATGGTCAGGTCTGCTTTGCTCATGGTCTGGGCTCTGGTTCTCAAAGTGTGGTTCTGGGCAGACAGTAGTAATAGCAGCTCCTGGGAACTGATGAGAAATGTGAATTTTTCAGTCCCCAACTACCTCTACTGAAAAGGAAACTCGAGGCGTGGGTCTGTCACCAGAGGAGAATTGCAAGAAGTCCTGAGACGGGGTCCTTAACTCAGGGTGAGTGGAAGACTTAACATGTCTTGACATGTTAAATCTTGACAAACATCACAGAAAATAATTTATGGGATTTATGTAGGAAAGCAAGGATTACTCACTCAAGGGAAACTGAGGTTATCTCTAAAGTAAGAAGCAATGTCTTGGTCTGGGGTTCGGATTTTTATGGAGGGACATATCAAGGGGGTTGAAATAGAGGCAGAGTCAGGATGGAGGTACACGGTTTCACACCAGCTTTCCTTAAGCTCATGCCTTCCCCTGGCATTATGCTACATACACTCTGTGGGCAAGGGTGTGGGTGCAAGCACATAGCCTAGGTTGTTCAAGAGTTTCTCCTTTTGCCTTCCAGTGGTCTGTGGATAGGTTTCTTGCATTCCAAGGATTCATGGGCACTTCTCTTTTGAGACTCAGCCTATCTCCTATTTCAGGTTTCAGCCAATGTGTTTTCAGAACATTTCCAGATAATTTTGCAGCATGCTGAAATTTGAGAACCAGGCTCCATGGGAGGAACATTTACTGGTTTCCTCTTCACAGGCCTCTTTGCCGTGAATAGAAGTTCTCCAAGCCTCTGAGCTCACAATCTGCTTGGGACCTATGTTTATCCAAGTAAACAAAATGCTGCTTGCTGAAAGCAACAAGCCCAAATCTCAGTGACATGTGTGGAAATAAACAAAGACCACCCAAGTGAGACGCAGCAAAGCTATTTAATCAGAGTTTGCCGTTTTGAGGGAGCAGCCACCATTGCTTGTGCTTGGGGGATACTTGCAGGCAGGCAGAGGAGTGGGAAAGATTTGCAGTGTCAGGAAGGGATTGTGTCAGGTGTACCCTGATTGGAGGTTCTTGGCCTGCAGGAGCTGCTACCTAGAAATGGGGCATTCCTGTGACAAGCTAGAGATGCATATTTGTCTTCCTGAGTTGGCAGTAGGGGCAAAAATTAGGAAACTAATTAAAATTAGAAAACATTGACTATGATGTTTAAATTTTTTTTTTAATAGCAACTTGACTGGGTTACAGGATGATTATACAAATAGCTGGTAAAACATTATTTCTGCTTGTGTCTTGAGAGTGTTCCCAAAGGTTGGCACTGAAATGGGTGGACTGGTTATATAAAGCAAATGGCCCTCCCCAATGTGGGTGGGCAACTCTTAAAACAATGTTTAGATGTGTGTGTGTGTGTTTTTTTCCAGCAAAGTAAATAGTAAAAGTAAAAGAATAAGAATATTTCCATGGCCTATGTTTTGAAAAATGGGCATGGATCTCAGCACTATTAAAACTGGTGGATCTTCAGTGACCTTATAAAAGGGGCATCACTAGTATGGCCAACTTACAGAGGAAGAAAGGCCCAGAGGACAAGTTACTTGCTCATTATAATCTAGCTGGCAAGTGACAGTGAAGGCAAGTTGAATCCCAAATCTACCGTCTGAACACTACTCTAAAGTCTGTGTCTGACAAAAATATGGGTCCAGGGAAGGTTTCTCACCCAAGAGGCAGGATTCACAGGCCTTGAGAGGAAGCATCTGTCTTAGGCACTGTAAGAAGGACATTGGAAGTGTAGGATGTGGGAAGTCCAGATGAATGATCAGGGCGTGCAGAGGTGGTGGGAGAAGTGCCTCTTCTAGGTATGGGAGTGCTTGCTCATAGGACCCAGGGTGTTTATGTCCTTGGACCTGGCCAAAGAGCAGTTAGAAGGCTAATGTATTTTTCACAGCTTTATTTAGGAATAATTCACATATAACACTCTGCCCACATTTAAAAATCTGACAGATTTTGGCATGGCTATACACCCACAAAGCTATCAACATGATCAAAATAGTGAACGCAGTCATCCCCTCAGAGTTTCCTTGGGCTAATATCTCAGTTTACCTCTCCTTATTGCCTCTTGCCCCCAGAAATACTGATCTATTTTCTGTCTGTCTAGATTGTATACATTTTCTATAACTTTGTATAAGTAGGATCAAGGAATATGGGCTCAGGGCTGACTTCCTTCACTTGGCATAATCATTTTGTGATCTATGTTACTGTGTGCATCCAAAATCCATTTCTTTTTATTGCTGAGTGGTGTGCCATTGTATGGATGTACCACACTTATTTACCTACTCATCTGTTGATGAACATTGGGGTTGTTTCCAGCTTTTTGTTACTACACATTTTTATATGGACTTATGCTTACATCTCTCCTGGGTAAATACTAAGAAGTAGTACGACTGGACTGGTAGATATGTGCTTATCTTTAAAAAAGTTCTGCCCAACCGTATTCCAAAATGCTTATGTAACGGTGTCCACATTATGCTTTGAATATAGCCCTTGCTGCTCTGCCACGGCAACTTAATTTTAAAACAGACAGGTTTCTTTCTCTTCCTCTCTCCCTAATCTTTCCTCCTCCCTAATCTCAGGGGAAATGGGATTACCTGTATTCCCCATTTTATTATTATTCCTACATAAAGGCAGATTTATCTGTCCTAGAGCACAAGAAGTAATCCAGAATTTGGGGACGGTACCAGAAGATCACAGAAATGACTATCTCCCAAATTAACAAGTGAATTACAACTCTAACAGAGAACATGTGGAATGTAGCCTTTGAATCACCTCTTTCAAAGTCCCCTGTTCCTGCTGATGGGCAGAATTACAGCTTTTGGGACAGGAGTCCCCTGTGCTTCTTCTTTGCCAGAAAAGCAATAAACCTTCTTTTTCCATTTTCTCAAAACCGTGTTCTTGTTATCGGATTGGCATCGGGGACCAGGACCGAGCTTTGGGTAACACTTGTACCATCTTACATCCCAGGCGGCAGTCAATGAGCATTTTAGCTTTTCTATATCCTTGCTGGCTGTGGCTATGATTAGTCTTTTTAATTTTTTCAATTAAAAAAATTAATAGTCTCACTGTGCTTTTAATTTGTATCTCCTGAATGATTAAATGATGTTGAGTGTATTTTCGTGTTCTTAGTTGACATGCACACATCTTCTTTTGTAAAGTGCCTGTTCGAATATTTTAGCTGTTTTTTTTTTCTTTTTTTCTTTTTTTTTTTGGCTAGGCTGTTTGATTTATTTTCTTTTGAGAATTGTTTATATATTCTGGATACAAGTCCTCTATCAGATATAAGGTTTGCAAGTACTATTTTTCCCCAGGCTATAACTTGTCTTTTTGTTTTCAAAATTCTTTCCAGACAGTGAGCTGGAGCAATCATAGGGCTCACCTTGTCTGTTTCCCATCTTACAGGGATCTCTGTCTTTTGTTACCTGATATCCAATTTATTCAGGCTATTGTTTCATATACATATATATATGAAATATATATGCATATGTATTATATATATTTTAAAATTTATGGTTTAAATATGAATTATCCCTCAAAGCCCTTGTGTTATTGCAGGAATATTCAGCGGTAAAAGGATCGGATTATGAAAGCTATAACCTAATCAGTCCATCCTAGTTTGAATGGATTAACTGGTGGTAGCTGTAGGCAGGTGGGTGCCTCCTCCTCTAGAGGAGGCAGATCACTGGGGACATGACCTGGAAATTGGCATCTTCCCTGTGGTCTACTTCCTGGCTACCAAGAGCAGAGATGTGTCCCTCTGCCACACTCTCCAGCCCTGATGTTCTGACTTACCTTGTGCCCAGAGCAATGGAGTCAACTGATGGTGGACTAAATCTCTGAAACCATGAGCCCCAAATAAACTTGACCTCCTCTAAGTTGTTCTTGTCAGGTATTTTGGTTTCAGCAATGGAAAGTTGACTAAGGCACACACATACACATATACACTCACAAATTTTTTTACTTGTTTCAAGTGGGAGGATAAATCTCATGCCAGTTATTCCATCTTCTACACAAATAGAAGTCCCTGAAAGCCAGACTTCAGAAACTTTGATATACAAGGGAGACTATAGGATCTCTTGATTGACAAGAGGTATACCCATTGCAGGAATGTAGGATGGTTTAGCACTCTCTGAGACAGGAGAAAAATATATATAGTTACATGGTTAACTATACATTCCCCATACACAACTATTGTATAGAAAGTAAGTCACCATCTATTCTAACATTGATTGAACTTACTCTATTCTAAGTGCTATTTTAAGTTTTTTTAAAAAAAACCTATTATTTTATCCTCACAAAAAAACCCATGAATCAGTATAATTGTAACTTCTATTTTGTAGATTAGTTGACCAAGGCATGAAGATCTTAAATGTAAGGCCTTTGGATAGTAAGTGTCTTAGCTCCAAAGCCAAAGTCCCTTCTACTCTCTTATGCCATCTCTTGTTCTTTGCAGGAAGATTTCTCCCAACTGAGTTTTATATCCACTAGGGATAGATGATATAAAAAACCTACACGTGTTGACTACCACCCTGACAAATATGAAAACAGGAAGATTTGTGTCTTCCTCGGTGGGATTGACAAGGCCTATCATGTGAAACTTTCTGGGATGACATTTCAAACGAAAGCTGCTATATTATGGGGCCTAGATGGCTTTCTGGTGCATCCTGTATAGCCCTATTTAGTGAACTTCTTTGGGGATGGAGATGACCTTAATTTCTGAGGAGAGACAGAAGAGAGAGTGATGCTTGGCCTAGAGGCAACTTAATTTTCACAGTTGTGGATTTGTCGGTTTCATCAGAGTCTGAGAGCAAAATCAAAGAGACAGTGACAATAGTAGTAAGGGGTGAGCTGTTCACTTCATTGGTCATCATGGGGGTCAGAAGAGATCAGATACAACTAGAAAGGCAGAATATAAAGGTGATGGCAGAACTGTAGACTTTCTCTGGACTTCACTGATTTTTCCAACAAAGGCACAGCATAGCCTCATGGTTGGCCACTGAACCCAGGAAAATAGAGGAATGTCTGGTCTCCAGGGGGTGAGGAATCTCATAGCTGCTCACAGACTCTCTTTTTTCCCCTGTATACCCAATTTAAGTTCAAAGAGAATGGCCTCTGCCCTCCATTAGCTAAATCCCAGTCCTGGGGGTTGGAGCTTTGAATGAACAAAAAGGACACCCTTCCTCCACAGGTCCAGAGAGGAAGAGATGGTTGGGATGGCTCAAAGTGGAGGGAGGAGCCAACCAGCTCAATTTCACCTGGGCTGTCTACACTGCACTCTCCACCCTACCTGACCCACTATACGTTTGAACCTGCTTATTCGCAAGATTGAGTAAATAAGACTGGGCTACAACTTTTCTTTTCTAAAAAGAAAGGCAGGCCATTTCACTGCTGCAACTGAAAGACGCAGAGGAGGAAAAGTTTATTTGAGGATTCACAGTTTTAGGGGTCTTAGTCCCTAGAAGGCCAGATCCATTTCTCAGGGCTCCAGGCAAGACTGAACATCATGGTGGAGAGTGTGGCAAAGGGAAGCAGTTCACATCATCATCAGAAAACAGAGAGAAACTCCATGTGCCAGATCCAAAAATATGCCCCATAGCCACACCCCAATGAAATAATTTTCTCCAGCCACACCCCACCCACCTCCAGTCACCACCCAGTTAATCCCATCAGGGATTAATTAACTGATTAGGTTAAGGCTATAACCCAATCATTTCTCCTCCAAACCTTCTTTCATTGTCTCACGCATGAGCTTTGGGGCGATACCTCATATAAACCATAACACCATTTTCTTTCTCTTTTTTGCTTTTCTTTCTCTGAGATCTTTCTTCTTTATGGGTAGCCTCAGCTGACCTGGAACATTCCTTGAGATGGAGTTGCCTGGGTCTATGAAGGGCTGGCATTCTGATTCAGACCACTGTGTCCTTGGCTTAAGAAGAGTCAGTCTCCCCCGGGCCCCACCTTATTCTTCATTCAGCTCTTAACCATAGGAATCTTCCATGAATTTCAGCTGAGTTCAGTAAAATTCTACACAGGCCTCAGACAATAATAAATGTTTATTTCCTTTGTTCTCTTCTCATTGCCTATATGTTCCTCAGTGAAAAGGAATATATTTTTGAAGTGAGAAGTAGATTTTTGCAGTGAGAAGTGGAAATTTGAAGAGGTGATTGAAATGTTTGGGATTTAGTATTTTATCTTTCTCTTTCTGCTGTATTTTGAGGATTTTAATCAACTGCCACCATAATGTTTTCTTGGTGACACAACTTCTCAGGGGCCTCAGAGCTACCAGTGGGAGCAAAGACTGATTCAGCTAAGAGTCTTCAGAAGCTTTACTGTGAGAAAAATCATCATGGAGGTGAGCAAAATGATATCTCAGAGCCAGTTCAGCAAACCCAACTTTGTCAGTGGTTTAAATAGATTATGTTCTGCCCATATTGTACAATGAGGTAGGATTTATCCCCAATCTTCTTTCTTCTTTTCCTTTTTATTTTATTTTTTAATTTTTGTGATAGTGGAGAGGGAATCCAGGGACTCTCTACCACTGAGAAACATCCCAGCCCTTTTTATTTTGAGTCAGGGTCTTACTAATTTGCCAAATCAGCCTTCAAAACTTGTGATCATCCTGCTCAGCCTCTAAAACAGCTGGTAGTATAGGCATGCACCACTGTACCTGTCTATCCCCAATTTTCAATATTGCAAGGAAATGTGTATGTCTAGATTTATTGTCCATGATCTTGTGGGCTCCCAAAATAACCCTGGCCATTCCCTTCAAGTCAATGTATTACTCATTTATTGATACCAGGACTTTCAGAATTATAGGTGTCATGCCTAATACTCATTGTGAGTAGTTAAGAGCTGCCCTAGATCTGGGGAGGGAAGGAATCCATGTTCTGACTATTTGATTTGGAGATTATGTGTTTTTAGTCAACCAGCCAAATTGTGGTTCAGAGATATTGTTTACTCAGAGCTCATTGACCCATTGAATGCTTTCTTTTTAAATGTGCTAATTGACATTACTTTAAAATCAGCATGTTCTTTAATGCTTTAAAAATACAAAATACGGGTCAGGTCATTCTGGGCTGCTATCTGTACTGTTATGATGGAGCTGAAAAGTACAATTCTCTTTAGATGAGACTTTTGCTCTTCACTTTGACAAAGTCTTTGTCATCTCCTAATGAATCTAACAAATATAATATTAGGCAAAAGTTAAAGAGAGCCTAGGAATGGTGTCTCCCTAAAGGCAGTAGTAGTTGACTTATTTGTAAAGGATACAGCAGGGAGTGATGGGGACTGAGCAGACTGTGAAGGGCATATCTTTTATAAAGGACAGCTGCCACTTACCCAGACCACCCCCGCACATTGCAACCCATAATCTACTAATTCTCCAACTACATATAGAACTGTTGCAGGAAAAGAGACTACTAAAGAGTGATAAAAGCTCTGTTCCAGAAAACAAAGAAAAAGGGTGCAGGGGCTGGGGTTGTGGTTCAGTGGTAGAGTGCTCATCTAGCATGCATGAGGCACTGGGTTCGATCCTCAGCACCACATAAAAACAAAATAATGTGTCTGCCTAAAACTAATTTTTTTAATAAATAAATAATTTTTCTTTTTTTTAAAAGGGTGCAGGGCTAAGAGCAGGCGGATAATAGACATTGCCCTTCAAGGTGAATGCACAGGACAGTCCCTCCCAGTTATTCTGAACTCTTCCTAAATTAAGCCAACCTCTATGTGAATATTGTGGCACAGATAGAGAAGAGGCTTCTATTCAGAAGGGCTTAAAACACTTCCTGCTGTTTCTAGGACTGGATAACATCTTTAACCAAACTGAGTCTCCAACCCCATCCCTTTTAAAAATTAAAAGAATAAATCCTTTGAGAAAGCAATACATTCTCATTATAGAAAATTAGGAAATCCATAAAAGTACAGAAAATTTTGAAATTACCTAGAGTCCATATCACTGTTAATAATTTGGAGAATTTTTTTCCCAGTCATTTTGCCATGCTCCTACCACACTCCTATATGAGTGGCACACATTCATAAGTAATGATCCAGTTATCACCAGAGATCTGAGAAATTCCCAGAGAGAGGGACCTCCCTCAACTCTGGACAGTGGAGTCCTTGGAGTACATGATGGAAAAGAATTTTAGCCCAAGCCAGATAGAGACACAAACAGGTTTATTTAGGAAAACAGATAGACATTCAAGGGAGAATGTAATCTATCTCAGGGAAGAGACATTTTGGGGGATAAAGTAAGAATTGCTCATTGAAGGAACAATGTGGGCCATCTCCATAGGGAGACAGCCCCTACTGGTGTGGGGGCTGGGCTAGAGGTGGGGTCAGGGCAGAGTGATACAATTTCATGCCAGTTTTTCAGCACTTGGGCATTGCCTTCATGTTATTTTTACAGACAAGGTCATAGGTCAAGGGCACAGGCCAAGGACTCAGGCTGAGGACATGGGCTGCTTTGCTTGGGAATTCTTGTTTGAATTTCAAAAGTTCATAGATGTTTCTTATATTACAAGTCTCATGGGTGTTTCTCTTGAGACTCAGTTTATCCTTTTCTGTAACTCCAAATTCCTATCTCACTATATTGTAACGTTATATATATATGCTGATATTTTCTGAACATAGGAGTAATATACACCTCTTATATAAATTTAGAAGCTATAGAAAACATAAAAACACTAAAAAATGATAGTACCACCACCTAATGATAAAATAATTGATTCATTGGAATATTACTCCAGATTTTGCATGCATGTGTACACATTCTCTCTCTCTCTCTCTCTCTCTCTCTCTCTCTCTCTCACACACACACACACACACACACACACACACACACACTTAAGACTTTTAAGCATAATATACATCAGAATAATCCCGATCCTAAACAGAAGATAAGTGGAAGGGGGGGATGTGTGGCAAATACAACCTGTTGCTAAGTAGTTGATTAATCTACATTTGAAAAAAATCAACGATGCAGATCATTCAACATAATTTTTGAATAACGAGAAAATGATTCAAAAGACTTCCATGACTACTATGTTGTTCTCTGCAAGTGAATCTAAGGACAGGCAAAAATTCAGTAAATCTCACTATGCTCCTCATGGGTAACCCTGCCTACAACTCTGAAGTGTACCCTTGCTGTTGCCCTGTGTTTCCCTTGTCCCCCAGTGGCTTCCTGTCCTTAGGATAAGGCCAGACTCGTTAACAGTGGGACACACAATAATTCCTGCCCACAAGAGATGGTGTAAGGATCCAACGAGTGAATGCATGCACAGTGGTTTCGAATAGTGCATAATAGTGCATAATGCCCATTGGCACTGCAGGAATGTCAGCTATCATTGTCAAGCTTTTCTACCTCCGGCATACATACTCCATATTGTGTGGGACAAGGTTCTGGGCAACCCCAGGTTCATATTATTAAGTAAGCTCTGGTTCCTGTAGAATTTTCTCTCTTTAATTTTTAGTTTGGAAATTGAAGAGAAAGACTGCCCTTGGTCTGGTCTGGGCATGTGCCTGCACGGGTGGCTGGGGAAGGGCTGGAGTCTGTTATGGGGAAGTGTGTGTGGTAGACTGTGAGCCAGGTTGATGCAGAACAATGAGTCAGAGATGCACTTATCACCCCTATCTCCTGCCACCTACCTTGCTCTCTCTTGGAGATGTTCTGTTATTCGTTTATAAAAGTCTTGTCCCTCTTTTGTAGTGCATCAAGGGTACAATGGAGTTTCCCATCCCTGTACATTCCTCCTTCTTGAGTATAATATCCCTCTTTTTAGTCTGGGTTATTTTGCCTCAGCCCTGTGCCAGGTGTGTTATCTGCATGACCATTGTGGCAGGCAAGTCCACCTAGTGTGTCCTCCCTAGACAACTCTACCCTTTCTTCCCATCCCCTACTCTTCAGGTTTTTCTTAGAAAATAAGAAGTCATTTTGTTACTTCTCTAGCTTAATAATAAATAAGTCTAGTCCATTATAATGTGAACTTTAAAATGACTACAAAGCTACAACTTCTTCCAGTCTCTAACTCATACTTTCTTTGGGCTGGCCAGTGGCCATGGGAAAGAGGGACTGCATCTCTATTTCCTCTGCCTGGAACTCCTCTTCCTCCTTCTCCTCTTCTTCTCTTTCCTCATTCCCCTCTTCCTCTCCCTCCTCTTCCTCCTCCTGCAGTGTTCAGTCTGCCCCTGGGGGCTATGCAAGGTGTGATGTTGTGGCAGATTTACCACAGAAACAGACATCAGAATTTTGGTCATCTTCTGGTACTGTTCTTTAATGTCTATTAAAGAACTTTGTAAAAATATATGAAACAATTCCACTCCCCATAACTTCCTTTTTGGAAAATGTAGTTATTTGTGATCGAAATGTTATTTATGTTAACATAAATAGCATAATCCAATAATCATGGATGTATTGTTGTTGTAAAATCAATTAGTAAATATACTTTTTAAATTTTATTGACAGATTATAATTGCACATATTTATGAGGTACAGCAAAGTGATGTTTCGGTATTTATACTGTTGCATATCGGTGGAAGGATATTTAGGTTCTTCATCATCTCAAACATTTATCATTTATCTAATCTTTGTGATGGGGAACATTTAAATTTTCTCTCCTCTAGCTATATTGAAGTATGCAATACAATGCTATTAACGACAATCACCCTTTGGTATACTAGAACACCTGACTTATTCCTTCTTTCTGGTTGCAATATTATTAAATACATTTTAAAAGTTCTTCATTTTAATTTCAAGTGTAGTAAACATATTTAGATATGTGCTACACAAGCAAAAGCTCACTAGGGTTCTCAATAATTTTGAAGAGTGTGTGCAGAGTTCCTGAGACAAAAGGGTTTGACAACCACGGTTGAAAGGCTTCAGATACAAATATACGAGCTTCAGACTTTATGGCTATAACTCATATATGCAGACCTGTTCTTGTCTCTATTTATCTGCAGTGGTGGTCCTTTGCTATGAGCTCTGACATACCCAATCTTTGGAAATATATTTCAAATTCCCAGCCAGGGTCCTCATTTTCTGGGTATTATGTGCTGGTGACCTGGGGTTGAGCGGGGCACCCCCTCTCTGTGTGGTCCCATCTTGCTTGTGTTGCTGTACTGCCACATGATGGCATAGAACATCCATCAGGAGCATACTTCCCAGAGGTCTAGGCAGAAAACCCTTTAGAAGTCCATTCTGTCCTCAAATCCTCCATAAACTATATGGGTGATTCTGTTGACTGCTTCTTCCCATCCCCTATGAGCCCATCCCATGGGGTGTGATCAGGGTTGGGGCTTTCTCAGAGATCTAAATATTTTCCTCTCTTTGGCCCTGAGACTTTTTTTCCCCAGAGAGGGAAGATATGACTAAGTGTCCTTTATAGCAGGACCTGTTCCTCCCACATCATGTATGCTATTTCCTCTGTACAAAAAACAAAACAAAACAACAACAACAAAAAACCTTATTGTAAAAAAAAAACCCTCAAGTTTTCCAACCTTGATTCACTGATACTCAAAAGTCAGCTTTCAATGTTAAATATAAGATTTTCTCTTTTCCCTAGGTGACTCCTATTCCCAGTGCATGACAGTTTTGGCACTGTGAGATTGAAAAAGTCCATTTTGAAAGTCAGGTTCACGAAGACTTCTTCCTCTGGTCTCTGTCTACCTTTTTCCCTAGGAGCCGTGTAGGTAGAGGGTTACTGTTATTGTTACTGGTGGGGGGAAAAGGAGTGGAAGGGAAAGGGGATGAAACCATCAGAGTTTAAAACTGTCATTCTGCTTCAGGGAATATATATATATTTTTATTTTATTTTATTTTTTATTAGTTACATATGACAGGGAATATTTTAATGTGATCCCACAGAATCTACTGTCAGAAGTCATGCCCACCATCTTCTCTGGAGACTTGGGATTGGAACTAAAGAGTAGATGCTTTTTCAAAGGATACTTTCTCAACATTTCAGGCATGTCCCACTATGAAGAAGCTTACTTCATTTTCTGAAAATTGGCTGCAACTCTAGAATTGGTATTTCCCACCATTTCTTAGTATCTGATTCAAGATTCTTTGACCACTGATGATGGAATAGGCTCTTTTCCCCAAATGTAGCATATTATGTTTTTAAAAGAGACCCACAGCAATAACACCCATCAGCTTTCTTCTCTTACAATGAACCTGGCTACACTTCCTTCAAACAAGCCATCTGTTTCCTCTCTCTTCTTGGATCTGGGAAGAACTTCACAAATACTTAACCCAAAGAGTATATTCTGTGACTTCTGAGACTATATCATATAAGAAGATATGGCTTTTGGCTGGGTCGTTCTCTAATCTCTCTACTACCTTTCTTCCTCTCTCTCTGGACACATGCTCTTAGAACTCAGCTGCTATTGTTAGGAGGGACCTCTGGTGAACACTCCAGATGATGGCTCCTTTTCCTCCTCTTCCTATCAGGGCCAGCTGATAACTAGCAATAGCAGTCAGGCACATGCATGAGAAGCTCTTAAGATGATTTCTGCTTCACTCACTGTCTGACTACAACCGTGTACTAGATCCCGAGTAAGGACTGTCTGGCTGAACCCAGTTGGCTTCCGGTATCATGACAGCCAATAACAATAAATAGTTGCTATTGTTTTACGCTATTACATCTTGGGGCATTTTGTTATGAAACAACAGATAAACGATACACGAAAGGAGTCGTGGAGATTTTTGGATTTTCTCCCAGCAGTGTTGGAATTGAGGCACAGAGAGATTATGCCAATTAGCCATAAGAGCTGGAAGATTATGCAGACCTAAATGCTGAAGGTTTATCCATATGTGAAAGGAACCATGCAAATGAGAAATGGGAATTTTCAGAGAGGGAAATGAAAGGGCGTGATGGAAATTTGAAGACTTTCTACTTCTTAGCTTCTGTAAGGCTGGTCGTACATTCAGGCCTTGTATCTTATGAGCGGCTTTTATAATCTACAATAAGAATAAACAGTGACTATATTCTCATTATTTGCCTTAACTAATTTCAGTGTCTTTTAATTTCTTTCTGCCAAATAACTCTTGCATAAGACACTCACTAACCAATTTGAAATGGAAGTAGACATACCACTGGCTTCATATGCAATAAATCAGGAGCAGAAAAGTTTTACCTGCCTTAGAGAAGAACACCTTAATAGTTTTGCTCTGGTAATAGAGAAGGGGACCTTTATACCTATATACTCCTGGCCTTTGGCTCCAAACACAACATGGCAACCCTGGTGGTCACTGATGCTGCTATTTACTATTTATCTATTTACTGTTCTCTGCCTTCCTGGAACATGGTAGGATCACATTTCCTGACTCCCCAAAGCCAATCCCTAAGTAGTGTGGGATTGTGTAACCAGATCCATCCAGGAAGGTATGGTAGAATTGCTCTGTGCCACTCTGAGCCGCCACTGAATTGTCTTTTCCAGACTCTCCATTGTTCTCTTGCTTTTGCCATGTTTCCAGTTGATATTGCTGAGAGTGGCTGCTCCATCTATTTCTGTGCTCTTGAGTAGGAATGAGAAAGCGCAACAGAAACCCAGCTGATTCACAGTACAGTGGGACTGAAGAGTAATCCTTGGAGGTTTAAAGGAGATGTAGGAGTTGTTTATCATCATAGCATAATCCTGCCTATTTTGCTTGATTTCATGATCCCTCACCATACACACCATACACACATCATATATATATATATATATCACTTCAATTTTTTCTGTATTTATTTTACTTGGTGCATTATAATTGCACATAACGGTGGAATTCATTGTTACATATTCCCTTTGAATTTTGACACACTCCGGTATGGGTATGTGTAGGTTTTAAGGGTTCCCATTCAACCTTATAATGCCACTTAAGGCATGTGCCACAGCATCCAGCTTGTGTTCTATTTCCAAGGGCATAACAATTAAATCATCAACTGTTGAGAACTTTCTACGGCAATGCAATCTTTGGGATTTGCCATTTAAGAGTCATATAATACCTATGAAACTTTCCTATATATAGTTATATACCCTGCCTCAGCTTTCTTCTCATTTCCTATACTCAGTTTTCTGGAAACTTATTTTATTCTAATCGCTTCCCTAAAGCCTGGTCAGGCTACACAGACCAAGGCTATTCTGATAATCTAGTCTTTATTCTGGGCATATGGCTAAAAACTCTCAAAATTGAAAAAAAAGGTCAAAATGATGGGCATCTCAAACTCAAATATGTTTAGAGTTATGTAGGGATGCTGATACAATGCAAATTCCAAGGTTCCATTGCAAGAGATTCTGATTCAGAAAGTCTAGGGAGGGCACTGGCCATCTGCACTGTAGTGAGCTCCCAGGGGATACTCATGTTGCTACTCTGTGGACCACACTTGAAGTAGCATGACTTCAGATGATGGTTTTTAGTTTTCTCCAAGTCTAAAATAAAGACCAGTGTGTGAACCAATATCTTCTGTGGAGTAGAGGAGATCTTCTCCATAATTGCTGTGATGAGCTAGCATGAGTATCACTTAAAACTGGTTCAAGAGAGAATTACTAAAGTGTGCTCCATTGGGAATGGGGGAGGGTGGAAATCTTGTTAATTTGCACTTGTTTCATATCTTTACAACTTGGAGTGAAGGCTGGAGGTGAAATTTTTTTTTCTCCTGTTTGTAGGCAGAGGTCTGGCCCTGAATCACACATTTGTACTCTGTTTCCTCCTTCTTTCTTTCCTTCCTTCCTTCCTTCCTTCCTTCCTTCCTTCCTTCTTCCCTCCCTCCCTCTTCCTCCTCCTTCTTTTTGGTACTGGGATTGAACTCGGGTGCACTTAACCGTTGAGTGGCATCCCCAGCCATTTTTTTTTTTTTTTGAGATAGGGTCTTACTAAGTTGCTTAGGGCCTTGTTAAGTTGCTAAGGCTGGCCTTGAACTTGCAATCCTCCTGCCTCAGCCTCTCAAGTCACTGGGATAATAGGCATGTGCCACAGCATCAGGCTTGTGTTCTATTTCCAAGGGCATAACAGTTAAATCATCAACTGTTGAGAACTTTCTATGGAAATGCAATCTTTGGGATTTCTTTGACAGCCAGTTGTTGAACTTGGGAACTCACAAAAAGTTATGTGAAACAGAGGCCTCATTCTTCTTTCTCAACATTTTCGCTTCCTCTAGAGCCATCTTTTTGATTCAATGGCAGATAGGTTGACAACTGGGTAGATAGTGTCCTGTAAGTGGTGGCCCCAGCCAAGTATTTTATTACTCCTCATCCAACCCTCTCTATCCTTTGTTTATGATCAATATCAGCTAAGCTCCTCAATTCCCTGAAACATTTTAACAAAGTCATGCAACAGTTTAGATTACCTGGTCCAGTCTATTCATTTTGGTTTAAATGAGAAAGTTGAGATTTGAAGGGGAGAAATAAGTTTTTCCAGGTTACACAGCAGAACCCTGGCAGAGCCAGTGCAGTGAAAAGGATCTCCTAACCCCTTCCCAGTCCAGTGTTTTTCAACTGCATACACTTCTCATGGATCAGAAAATTGAGATGAACAGGAGAAAGGAAGACAGCAATGTGGGCACCCAACATTCGTTCAGCTACCCAGAAGCCCAGACACAATTTGAATGTTGTTCTGCCATCACTAAATTGTAAACTATCAGACCTGGGAAGAATGTATCCCATTCTCTAACTCTTCAATAATGACACTGGGCAACACATACCTAGTATAAAATTTACCAATTCCCTTACTTTAGGAAATTTAAGACATTGCTTTTCCAAATTCTGCTCCCAAACCCCTTCTGCTTTTCCCATTCCTGATACTTGCAGCCCAAATGTGACTGTCTTTGGTCTTGAGTCCTGAAAGGAAAAATATTTCTTGCTTCTTCCTGGAGGTTTTGAGCCTCATTCTCATATTCAGAGAGGAGAAAGAAGATCATTAGTGTCCAAACTGACACTGCTGGTGAAAAGCTGGCCAAGATCCCTGGATCTCAGTGCGTCCAAAGCAAGTTTTCTTTGGTCTTCGCTTGTTAATGATGGTGTATTCAAACCTCCTTTATTTAGATCTCACTGACTTGGAATCAACAGTAATTGTGACAGGGACTAAACTGAGATTTACCTCTTAGGAGTAAAGAGAAAAAGTTGAACAAATTGTTAGAGTTAATGATATTTAAAGAGAGATCGGTAGCCTATTTAAGAAAAAAGTCTACAGCAGTGGATGGAACTCAGTGGTAGAACACATGCCTAGGATGCTCAAGACCCAGTTCACACACCACATACACACACACACACACACACACACACACAAAGATGTTTTAAAGTATTGTAGAAGCACTATCTATAGCATGTTCAGAACCCTGACCTATACCTCTTGACCATTTTATTTATATGTTATTCTTAGCTGTACCGTGATCTGAGAATTTTAAAATCTGTCTGTTTGTTTTTTTGCAGTGCGGGGGGATGGAACCTAGGGCCTCTCCCATGCGAGGTAAGTGCTCTACCACTGAGCTATACCTCTACCCCATCTCATGAGAGATTATATTGGGGAATATGTTTTAGTTTAAGCAATATAACTAAATTGTACTTCTCTGAAAGAAGAAAGAATCTTCCACTTCAGAGTTTTGTTTTCTTTTGGGTTTCCTTTTAATAATGGAGATGGCTTAGTGAAGTTTTCTATACTCACAGTGTGTGCATGTGTGTACTTACTCTGAGTTGTCCCGGGTTGGAGACACTCTGACTTAGAAGCAATGACACTGAAATAGTGATTGTTGTAATGCCTAAGTATAGTTCAGAATAGGTGTAGTTATGTGTTATAGCGTTCAAGAATAGTAAACAGGTTTGAAACTTCATCCTAGGTAATAAATGACATAAAGATAGGAGAAAATCAGATGATTTTTCATGTAAGCCCAATGCATCCAATGAGAAGGATTTTATTTTAAAGGGGATGGAGAGTTGGGAAGAGAGCGTGACTGACTGAATTCTGGGAGCAATGGAGATGCTGAAGTTGGGGGTTAGTCAACCATCCTGTTAGGTAACACTGTTTTTGCTCATCCTGTACCTAAGCTCTGAGGAATAATGGACTACCTTAACAGCAAAGGTGAGAAAGTTCAAAGAAAATAATATGCAAGATGCGGCTAGAGAAAGAGAGCCCTGAACACACACAACTCCAGATCTAAAATCAGTTATCATGGTGTAGCATGATCCTCTGGATTAAGTGGCCTGGACACGAAACTACTTTCATGCTAACCATAGCACCTAACTTTCAAATCCAGCTAAGACCTAAGGTCCAAGCACAGTGGATTTATGAATATGGACACAACATTAGAACTTGTGACTCTGTTTTGAATTGGTATACTTTGTCCATGGTACCTGTCCTGGGTCCACCTTCCTACATTCCTTTTGTTCCCCGTTTTCAAAAGTACTATTAAATTTTAATGTGTAAACTGCAACATTTACCCACATACACACTTTGGTGATTGTAGTAAATGTATATGGTTGTGCACCCAATACCACAACCCGGTTTTAAAACCCTGCTCACCCCAAGTGTTCCCGAGATCCTGTTTGCAGCCGATACCTGCTTCCACCGTCCCCTCCGATGATGCTCTACATCTTTTTCACACTTTTCAATTAGCTTTGGTTTGAACCCTGTAAAAGTAAGTAGGTGGCTACTTTCAGAGACATGGGTTATGTTGAAACAGCTTTATTTTTTTTTAATCCATAAATATCTGTTACTGACAAAAGTGGAAAAATCCTTAAGACTAAATCTTACTAAAGTGATACCTGTTTACAGTACATATAGAATGTGCTTTGACAGGTAAGTAGGACGATGAGATTTGTACAGAAGCAGTAACAAGGGCACTGCTCGCCATGAAGCTTACATATGGGTAATGAATAAACTGTGCAAAGGTACGGATAGAAAGGTACTGTTCATCAATACTACCATATAATAAACATAGAATCCATAAATTGGGCTAATGCATAAAAATGTTCATTAATCCCCCCCTTAGGAAATTGTGTCCCCAAACTAAAAATATTACAGTAAGAATTGCTTTTTATTAGAGAATTTCAAGAACTCTTTACTACAAAATGTCCAGTGGAGTTATAGAACTAGAGGAATATTTGCCACTACGAAGCAAATGAATGGGTCCTCCCATGGAGTGGCTCTCTCAAGGGTCACTGCAGGGTGGGCAGCACAGTTGAGCAGGGTCTTCCTCTCCCTCTGCAGGGAGGGGATTAAGGAAACAGACAGCATCATTTTTCTGAACAATGAAAGGTTTATGTGTTTGCCGATTTACAAGATGGTTTGGATGAGACCAACTTGGAATCTCCATTCCTGCTTCACAAGCCTTCATGGGGAGGACAATAGTGTCACAGGAGGGACTAGAAAGATACTAGAGTGGGGTGAGTGCCCACCTCCTAGCAGCCCAGGTGGCGGCGCCTCCTCCTCTCTGGTTCGAATGGAGCCTCCGCGTCCAGACTTGGTCTTCAGGATGCATGTTCCAGAGTGGGATTTAAGAACATTCTTTGCCACACAGAGTCTTTGCCAACTCTGGGGCTCAGAATGTATTTCCCAGCTGTCCTCAGATACAAACTTCATGCCCCAAATTCCCAGGCCGGCTCTGAACTTTCCTCCTCCAGTCCATTCCCTATCTGAAATTGGAATCGCCTCCCTCCAGCTATAAAGGGCCACTTCAAAAATGAAAATTCCAGACTCAGAATTTCCCAGTGACATAGACATCTGGGTGGTTTAGGTGTGTGTCTACAGGAGAGGCTTCCGTGATGCATGGTTGGTGACCTTTTGAATGGTCACACCCTTCATCTTCTGGTCTGAGAGTAACTGTGGGTGGCTGAGCCTGTTGAGCCCACCCCAAGCTTTGGTGAGGAGTCTGGTGGCTGTCTAGGGCTTCTGAGGATGTCACCAGGGGCAGGCATAGTGGAATATGTGCAGCTCAGTTGAGGTGGAAAGGATATGGAGAAAGGATGGTAGATGAGAGGTTGATGGACATGAGAGCCCTAGAATGTAAGAGCTGGGTGAGACTTTGAGGCTCATCTAGACAAAGCCCCTTGTTTTACAGATGGGGGAAACTGAGGCACTGAGCAGGAACATGATTCCCCCTTGGTCACATGGCAAGATGGAGAAAAAGCCAGGGCTGGAAGCCACATCTCTGGAGCCACAGCCCTCTGCTTTCTTTTTCTCCCCAAGTCTGCAGTCTTCCAAAACCAAATACAGAGCCCAGGAAGACTTCTTTCACATTGAATCTGCCATTAAAATGCTGCATTTTATAAAAAATAACATTTGAACCCTGAAAAATACTTCGTTAAAACACAACATGCTTCCTTGAAAATATTCCAGAGCAAAGTTTCCCAGATTTGGAGAGAATGACAGGAATGTGAATGGGAGGTAATATGTCCATACTTCTTAGAATAGGTGCCTTCCAGGGTCCAAGGGATTTGAAGCCCTTTCAAACTTTTACCTTGGGTCAAGTCCACAGATGCCTGTGGAAGGAATCAGGGTGGAAGTCTGGTGGCAGACAGAGTATCTCTGAAGAAAATGGATTGAGTTTGGTGGCAGGGACTTGGGATGGATACTCCTCTATGTGTTGAGAGCTGTGAGTCTTTCAAATCCTTTGGAACAAATGGGGGGGCGGAGGTTGTGATGCACACTATCAGGAAGGAGAAATGAGTAAGAGCAGTTGCTGAGAGCCCCCAAGGGTATGAATCTTTGGCCAGAGCAGGAGCCTCTGGGCTAGTAGAAGCCTGGGGCAGGGGCTTCACGGGTCTTGCAGCTATAGAAACCAAGGCTGATATTTTAGCCATGATACCTCTAACCCAGCAACCCTCTCCCTTCCCGCCCAAAGATCAGCAGGGGAGAGCCCTTGGCTCTAAACCCTGGGCTATCACCTTACAGGTGTAGGAATTGAAGTATAAACCAATAAGACCAAAAGAGGACTCGAGCAATGTCTGATTCTTCCACAGTTTTTACCCAAAGCTCTAGTTCTTGAAACTAGAGACTCTAGCAGGACCAGAGAAAAGAAATTAGGGATGGAGGAAGGTAAATGGAGGAAGAGGGAAATGAGAAGAAAGAGAAAACTGGCACATGAGAGAGACTGAGGTTGAGAAGAGAGTGAGCTTAGAAAAAGGGGAGAAGGTTGGAACTTTCTAAGAGGCAGACCCATTGCCCAAGACACGGGGGAATCCTGAGGCAAGAAGCCCAGTTCGGAGGTTAAGGGATCCTAGGCAGGAGGAAGCAAGACAGGAAAGATGGAAGGGCATAAGGGATCTTGAGATCTTCAGGAGGAACACACAGAGCAGGAGAGACCTGTGCCGACTCCTGTCCATTTCTATCAGAGCAATGGAGACATGCAAGAAAGAGCAAAAGGAGCAGAGGGAAATCTTGGGCTTTAGGCTTCCTTTACTAGGGAGGGACAGGGGCACTTTATTATGAAGGAGGTGTTGCTCCTCTGGGGGTAGCAAAGGCCACTGACCTGGTGGGGCTGAAAGTTGTGAATCTAGGTTCCAGCCCCAGAACCCTCTCTTTATGGGAACTTACCTGGTAATGTGACTTTGCTTATTCCATCGATATGATGGGACAACTGAATTAACAAGACACAGCAGTCCCCCCTTATTGGCAGGGGATATCCTCCAAGACCCCAAGTAGATGCCTGAAAATGCAGATGGTACCAAGTTCTGTATATATGTTTTTTTTTTTTTTTTCTTATACATGCACATGTGTGATAAAGTTTAGAAATCAGACATGGAAAGAGATTAGCAACAACAGGTAGTAATAAGATAGGATAGTTATAGCAATATATTGTGATAAAAGTTATATGAATTCAGTTTTTCTCTATTAAAAGAGTCAAGACAGATATTAATATTTTAGGACCATGTTTGATGGAAACAGGGTGATGCAAAACTGTGAATGAGTGGGGGACTGCTGTCCCTCTTTGCCCCAGTTAAAAGACATAGTTTTCTGGATTTTGCTATAGGGGGACTGAATTGGAGTATGTTTGTAGACCTGTCTCTATGTAAACCCATCTCTATCCCTTTTTCTCTTGCTTTCTGTTCTTCACTCCCTCTTTTCCTCCTTCCCTCCTTCCCGACTCAAGGGTGAGACAGGGAAAAAAAAATCCTTTAAAAGAAGTAAGGGTTCTAAGCAGAATTTTCTGCTCCAACGGACACCAAAGATTTTCAACCAGACAGTGGTAAGGCTGGAATGAGAAATTTTCTGAGATCAACCTGTCAAACAACCCTTGAGACAGACACCTTGTCAGAGACAGGGCTGAGGGAAAAGCATCCCCCTGGGGGATGGAGAACTTGGTGGCTAGAAGATGCCTAGATGGGATGTGCCCAGCTCTCGGGTTTAGTGTGTGCATGTGTAGACACCCGGGGAGGGAATTCTTACCTACCCATGTCCTGTCCTCACCCCCTCGGCCAACAAGTGGCTCTCAAGGCTTAGGGGCCAGCTATGAGACACATCTTTAAATCCGGGAGTGATCAACTGCTATATTTAGACTGATTACTTGTTTTCTGAGCCTTCTTAGAAGCCTCCAGCCTTCTAGAACAAACACTCATAAACCCATGGGGACCAGCCCTTAAGAAGGTTTATGTGTTTGTGGGGAAGAAAGCAAAGTGGACCCTGGCTCCCTGGCACCACAGTCCCAGGGACACTTGCCCAGTGGGGAAGCTGAGGGCTGCATCTTTGTAACCCCAAACCTCCATCCCCTCAGGATTCATGCCGGGCATTCCTGTTCACTCTGGGAAGTGAGCCTTGGGGAAGGGAGGAGAAAAAGAGCTTTGCAATTTCTTGAAATCTGTAAGAGGAAGCAGTCCATTGATCTCTCTGCTGTTCGTGGACTTGATTAAATATCCCCAGGGTAGATACTGAGGAATCCTCCCACCCTTCTTTTTTATAAAGGGCCATCCATGCGGAACTGAGGGAATGTCAAATTCCAGTTAAGGGCACGGTTGCTGGAGTCTTGTTTTTCTCTCGTCATGCCTTTACCAAACAGTCTGGAACTGATTTCCCCCAGCCCTAGCTGGGGAAGGTGCCCTGGCTCTGAGAATGGAGGAGCCCCCATCTCCCTTCCCCTGGTCTTGGGGGGAGGGTGCGGACACTGCTCTGTTCATGGTTAGTTGCCCAGGAGCGGTCAACCATTGTCCACTCTCTAGGTTGAAGACAGAAAAGGGGCTGGGATGGGCTGGCAGTGGAGCCCCTCACAGAGAGGGTGGGCGCGGGTCTGCCTGATGCCCACTGCAGGGAAAAATTAATGAGGTGTGTGTGTGTGGGGGGGGGCTAGTTAGCTCCCAGATCAGCAGCCCAGAAGACCATTGTTTAAATGCATTTGACAATGTGTCTGTACCCCTTTGGGCCAGTGGTCTGAGAAAAGAGCAGCCAGGACAGAGTAATGGAGCTATGGGGGAAGGGAAGCCAGAGTGGGAGAGGGAGTTCTGAACCCAGAAGGAGCCCAGCAAACGGGCTGAAATGGGGGAAAGAGGAGTGTGAATGGTGTAGGACAACTACCTCAGGGATGTCCTTCTTGTTGGGGGTGCTGAGCATCCCGTCTCTAGAAGCATTTGCCTCTGTCCTGCCTGAGGCTCATGGTGGAGGACAAGCAGAGACCTGGAAAGATGGGAATGGTGAGCCCCTGAGATCCTGGGCATCACAGTGGCCCTCCCCACCCTGCCTCTCTCTGACCACCGAAGGTGCCTCCGGGGAGCAAAACAGGGGTGGAGAAGGCAGGCCTGAGTGGCGGTCATAGTTCAGACTTAGAGGCCTGGAAGAAATGTGGGGATGATCAGGAAGGGCACTCCTGAAGTCCCTGCAGCCCACTGCTACTCCCCTTGGGCTAGGGGGACAAGAGCTAAAGCCCCAGAGAACTTGAGGGTGAGTCAGGTAGGCCTAGGGAAAGCCAGTCCCCTATAGGAGGGGGGCCAGGGCCTCCAGTTGGAACAGGACAGGGGTCCCAACAGCAAAGATGTCGCTGAAGGACAGAATGCTCCCTGTCGCCGGGTTGAAGAGAGGGAAGGAGGGCCAGGGTGGGGTCAGCAAAGGAAGGGCCACTTGGTGGGGACCAGAGAGTTCCAGCAGGCAGAAGAGAATCGTTATTGTGCTTATGAACACAGCAGCTCTCCGACTGCGAGAGCGAGCAGGCAGTTTGTAGGCACTAGAAGATTTCCGTGATGCATTCTAGGTCAATGAATGAGACCGAGCAGCCTCTTCGGTCAGCCCACTGACTGTACCCGCTGGCCGGTTCCAACTCAGGCAGCTTCAGATCAGGAGAGGGTCTTTTTGGCTGACAGAACCTGCCACTGAGTCCTCAGAAGGGGGAGGAGGGGACGTGGGACAGAGGGGAGCCCATGAAGGTGTGGGAGTGAGACTGGGGCCTCGCCTCTCTCCTCACTCCCCGTGGACTCTACTGGAAGAGTAAGAGCAGTCGCTCCAGATACTGGGTCTGAGTGTTGGACCAGGCCAAGGGGCTGTGTCCCCTGGGGGTATGGCTTTCTCGACCAAGGTGCACACCCCCACCTACCACAGAGGGGACCAGGGAAGGGAGAAGTACAAGGAGAGAAGCTCTGCTCCTGACCCCTGCCCTGCCCTGCCCTGCCCTGCCCGGTCCCAGCCCATCAGATGGCCCCAGCCGGGCCCCGCCAGTCACACGGTCACTTCAGTCTTGCTGGCGGTATAGCAGGTGTGGTGGCCAGGGATGTAGTGCAGCTGCTCCACCGTGTTGTGTCTGCGTGAGGCAAAGGCGTGGCGCTTGGCTGCCGTGGAGTGACTCTTGCCCAGGGTGGCGTAGGAGTTATTGGAGGCACTGGGATGGGAGTGCATCTTGGTCATGCGGTAACGGTCCAGCACGGGCGTGGACACAAAGACGTCCGTGTGCGAGATGGCCCGTGACAGCGACTGCTCGGGGAAGGCCGTCCGCTCTGGGGACAGCAGCGGGTCCTGGGAGTGCAGGCGCTCGGTGGAGAGCAGCTGCTCATCAGACAGGATGCGGTCGTAGGGCATACTGAACTCATCAGGCAGGCGCCGCTCTGGGGACAGAACCCTGTCCTGGGACATGGCCCGAATGGGCCTGCGGGGTCGTTCTCGGGGCAACGGCTTCTGCTGTGACATCTGGATGACATTGAGGGGGAGAGTGCCCCGGGCAGCCAGATCAGGCAGGTGCCTCCGTCTCATGTAATACTCATCAGCCTCCTTGTCAGCTGCAGGGGAGACAGAGAGAGAGAGAGAGAGAGAGAGAGAGAGAGAGAGAGAGAGAAAAGACAACACGTGACCCCATAGCCAGGGCCTTGGATAGAGTCCTTCAGGCAACTTGATTAACACAGACCTGTAACTCTTCCAGGACAACATAGTCAAAGTCCTTTAGTTGATGGAGTGGGACACAGAGGCTGAGACAAGTGAAGGCCATGCTACTCTACTGAATGTGCAAACTAACCCCTGGGGGCTTGTGCAGTACAGGTTCTGATGTTCTGATTCAGGGGTTTGGTAGGGGTCCAACAGTCTGCCTCTCTAACATGCTCCCAGGTGCTGCTCCTGGTCCAAGGACCACCTCAAGTAGCAAGAGGTTAAGGGGCTTCCTCAAGATTACCAGAGAGTTCATGCAGAGCTGATACAAGCCCAACTCTCTGAGCCCTCCTGCCCTGACGCTGTACCTATCTCACCACAGTCCTGAAATAGAATGGTTCCCTGTCTTGCTGAAACATCTAAGTAGCACTCAGCAGCTTTCAGATACGAGGTCTAGAGCCTCTTTGGGAGCTGGGTCACAGAATCAGCCTCCTGGTAGGATAAGTAAGATGCTCCAACTACAAGGCACTTGTGAAAATCCTTAACTTAGCAATATAGTAACACCTTCTCTGGAATAGCAGCCAATGCGCAGGAAGCCAACACACAGGCATCCAGCCCCCACACAGCCATACAATCAGCCTACACAAACTCTTGCCTGCACCCACAACTATAGCAGGCTGGAAGGATCCTATGTGTGCATTTCATTCAGATGCTCCATGCTCTTCTTCCAGACCTTCCCTCTAGACCTTTGAATTTATGTAGGACACACACAAACCTGCATTGCTCCAAATTTCAGCCATGAGACTTCCTATAGACAGCATTTGAATTTTCTGCCAAATGCAGGAATGGGGCCTGCTTCTCATTTGGCCCAGAGGAGTCGCTGATGGATATATCCTGCCTAATGAGTAACATTCCCTCATTTCAGTACATCCACCAGATTCCTCAACTCATCAGAGATGCCCTCCTCTTGCCAGAGAAACTCAATGTTCCACCACAGAGGTGTCTGATGTAAACTTGAGCCATTCTACCCAGAAGCCCTGAGTCTTGAATCACAGTTGGATGATCATCAAAAGAGATTCATGGGGAGAGCAGGGGGCAAGAGTGGTCCAAGGGTCAGAAGATCTGGAAAGGAGAGCTGTCATTCAATGAACTTTCTTGACTTCTTAGTATCTTAAACCCATCAATACCATAGCCTACCTAGACTCAAATGGCACAACTGCAGTCCCTGGATAAACCAGCTTTAACTGATGAAATGGGATTTGCACCTGAGAGGTAGAAGTCTTTGGTCCTTAAGATGGCATTGCTTTGGTTAGAGAGGGAGCTGGTTTATGAGGCTTTTGAAGGATCTCAGAGAAAGCTCTGGACACTACTACTGTCTATTTCAAGATAGGATATAGAGCAAGAAGTGCCCATGGTTTGAAAAACACAGGTGGTGTGTAGGCTAGGGAAGGCTCCTTGCAGTTGAACTGGTGCATGAGTTGAAGTGCTGCCACTTATGGGAATGTAGATCTGAGTCCTGTGGCCTCTGTTCTATCTATGGAAAGAGTGAACTCAGACCATGTACACCTTCCTGTGTACCACTCCCCTCTTTGTCCTTGGGATTCTGCACCTGTCCTCTTGGGTACCAGACAAGAGAGTGAGACAGAGGAGGATGCTTTGGAGACCCCAGAGACAGACCTCAGCCCCGAGGGGAACTTGGCTTACTTAGCCTCTTCAGAGATGAGTACTTGCTCGGGTTGGTCTTCACTGCAGACTCATAGGAGGGGGGAAGGTGAGCCAAGTTCTGGAAAGAGCGGGAGAAGGAGAGGTCATAGGGCTCGGTGGCTGATGTCAGGATGTTGTTCATCCTTGGCTTCTCTGCAAGAAAAGGGAGGAAAGTGCATTGTATTAGTGAAGACAAAAGCTGAGGTAGACAAGAGATAGGGTCCAGGTTCCCTCTCTCCACTTTCTGCCTCATCACTCACTAGAGTCCCCATTCTGCTTTCCTGAACCACTATGCTAGGACACAGCAGGTGCTGTTGACTCAGTTTCCCTCGGGTTCAGTTCCAGTTGTCAATAAGCCTAGGAGGAGGTTTTAACTGTCACTGGCTCCTATGGTGTTGACCATTCATTGAATCGCAGACTGAACTCAGACTCAGAAGTAGAATTTTTCTCCTGGGACATCACTAGGTTGTCTGATGAAAATGTAAGCCAGATGTAACTGAGGAGCATCATAAAATCATCCACTTCTATGCTAAAGTATCCTCTACTAATAGCTGCAGGAAAACCCCACTCTCTGACTCAGACAAATCGGACTTGGGAGGAGCTGCAGTGACTTGTTCTACATACCCGTGGAGGAAGTGCACCTAGGACTCAACTCTGCTGAAGTTCCTACCCACGCTCTGTGCACGATGTCATTCCACTCCTCAGACAGCTACTGCTCCTTTGGCCCTCTCCAAGCTCCACACCTGACAAGCCATTGTGAGCCTCCCCTCCAAGTATCTTACTTTAATCCCTTTCCCAGAAGCCCCTTTAGTCCTCTCTAAGGTGCTAGAGGAAAGAATGTGGGCAAACATGCTCATCACACCCTTCCTCTTCCCCTGAGATTTTTCCCTCTTCCCCTGAGATTCCAAGGTCAGAAGAGAGAGGATGGAATATCGCCCAGTGACAGACCTGGGGAGAAAATGGAGGAAGGAATGGAAAAAATGGTAAAAGGGAAATGGAGTGAATGACCAATGGGGGCACCATGCAGGGTGAGCTAGGAGCCAGATTAGGAATAACACAGGAAGGGAGAGAGCAGGGGCATGGCTGGGTAAGGGAGAGGTGGTGAGCATTGGGGTCAGAAAGGAGTGGTGGAAAGGCAGGCAAGCATGCCTTAAAGCTTGACAGGAGGAGGAGGAGCCACACACACAAAAAACGACAGGAGGTAGTTGCTGGTGGAAATAGTGGTACTATTCTCAGAAACCAGGCAGTTAAGAGGCTACCGTTTGGCTGCATCATCCCCTCCATCTTCCATGGTTGGTATACCTCTAAGAAGGGGTCTTGGGACAGATGTGCAGATGGACTGTAGTTTCCCACACCTCTTGGCAAAGAGTGTGCTGGAATCATGGACCACGAGAATTCTGTGGACAGTGGGGGAGTGAGAAACCCTCCTCGGCTTTATCCAAGGGCAACTCCAAGAATAGGGAACTCCTGGCTTCTCTATCCTTTCCTGCCTGCATTGTCACCCCCAGAACTGGGGATCGAGCCAGAGGATTTCAGCCAATCAGCTGTTGTTCATACCAGCTCGGTACATATGTGAGGGGGTGGGGGATGCTGTGCATCCCTGAGAGATCAGAACATACTGTACAGAGAGCACCTCCCTGGCATGGACCAGGACAGATGCCAAGGAAGTGGGGTGGGCAGGAAGCTGAGAGCTCTGATCCCTAGACTTGGTTCATAGCCACCAGTCCCTTAGCCTTTGTTTCTTCACTTCTGGATGTACTTGAGAAGAGCACACTTTTTTCTGCTTATTGGCATCATTCTTCCAAGGAGGACATCACTCAGCTCACCCCCTTCCAAATGCAATATTTCTGGATACTGTTGCTCCCCCACTGTTTTCTAAAGCATGACACTGAGTCAGTGCCAACTCTAACTTGCCTTTTGTCCCCATCAGGATTGCCCCTGGCCCCTTGATCATGCTTTCTCTCCTTCCTTACTCTTCCTCTATCAGATTCTCCCTTAACTCCAAGCTCTTGGTTGTGATCATGTCACATCTTTTCAGCTCACAATGATGTCTTCTCTTCTGGCTCACTTAACCCTTCTCGCAAGGTCCACCTGGGTTAGTGTCTAACTGGTCTCTCATAATTGGACCTGAGTTGGTCTTGTGGCTCTTCATCGATGGCCATCTTCTTGACAGCATATGCCTTGCTCTCGGATTTTCCTGATTATTTCCTATTACTTGGCACCAAACCAGGATCCAACTGGACCTCTGTGGTTAATCAGGCCTCCTCCTTTCTTAATAATTTCTCTGCCAGTTCCTGGGGAAAAGGTAATATCTAAGACAGGAATGCTCCCCCCACACCTTAAGCTGCTCAAGGGCAGGTACTGGAACTCATCAACCCCCATCTCCTTGCCTCAGTTGGAGGAAAGATGGCAGGAAGAGAGAGAGGGAGGATGGCTCTTCCTTTTGTACTTGGTCCTCTGTGCTTGTGCTGGCTCCTTCTGGGAAAAAAATCAGCTCAGCCTTTGCTCTTCCCATAATGTTACTGAGTCAGTGGAAGCTCTCGACACCATTGGCATCCCAGGGCTCCCTATCTCTACCCTCTGCTTTTCTCTTTTGGGATTCTTGCACAGATTGTTCTCACTCCCAAGTCTTCTGTTGCTGTCTCCAAAGTTTAACTTGGATCTTCTGCACTAACCTTCCTCCAGACTTCATTTCTGCATCCCTACCTGCCTATTGAAGGATTTTTTTTCTTGCAAATCCTATACTCATATCAAACTCTTGATGTCCAGATCCAAACTCACCATGAACAACTCCATTCCCTGTACACATGATTTTCCTGATTGCTTAGGTGGTATTATCAGCCCCTCCTCCACTCTTCTCATTAACCTTGGCTTGCTATTCTTCATGGCTCTCCTCAGCCCTGCTCAGTTACTAACAAATCTTTCTCAACATGTTTCATATATCGATCCTCCTTCCTGCTCCCTCAACACTGCCACTCTTTTCAATGATCTCTCTCAGTTGTAATTCTAGCTAGACCCTACAACCTGAAATATCTGATTATACTACTCTTTAGTCATATATTTCTACTAGGAGCACTACACTTGAGGGGCACATCAAAACAGTCTATTCCCCTACTTTTAATTAAAATGTCCCTCAACCTCGATGCTGAGGCACTGTGCAATCTCACATGAGAGTGGTAGGTCTCTACCATGTGGGTTGTTGAATTTATCTTTATATTTTTCAGACTCTCTCTCTCACTAAAACGTGAATAATGCTTATGCTTTTTCATAGCAAAGAGACAGGAATAATTGAAGCTTCACAGTTTACATGGCCATCTTATGTTCTGTTGAGCTTTGAACAGGGACTCCCCAAATAGGTTTTTCTCCGTGGTCCCAAATATTGTGACCTGGTGGGAGGATGTTAGAACCGGGGAGGGAAAAACATGGTTTTGTAACTCTTTGGCTGTCCTCCTCTGCTAAGGGTTCTCTGCCTCTTTCCCTGCCAAGAGGCTGAAGCCCAATCAGCTCTGAGTTTCATCAAATATTAATTAGTTTGGGGAAGATGGAGATAGTTTAACCAAGTCTCATGTCCATTTGTATTAATGATGCCAAAAGTAGATTTGGGCAAAGAAGTGTGTTCATCTTCTTGCCGTAGACACAGAATCTATGACCGCAAGAAGTGACACGTATTGCAAATGTAAATGAGTTGAGAAAGGATCTTGCTTCTTCTCTTTCATGGCAGGAAATCACTCTGCTATCAGAGACAGAAGCACCAAGGGGACGAAGGGAGAGTGGAGATTTGTGGCCAGGAGGAGGGCAGGCATGTGGCTCCTCAGTTTCAGTGAGTCAATGACCATGCATTTGATGCTTGGATAGGCATCCATGGTTGGAATGGAGCCACTTGGAATGAGGATGGAATGCCGAGTGCTCTCAGTCATCTCTCACCATGTGTAGGGGTCTGGGTAGCACTGCTTAAAATCGGATGATTATACTGATGATCACCTGAAAGTCACAGAAAAGAAAAATTTAAAGAAGGGCTCAAACATTCCAATGTCTCCCCAACATGACAGCAGCTCTCTTTACCTCTAAGTCTTTTTCTGACTCAAGGGAAATACTTCTAAGAAAGGCAGGAGTTAGTGTATTATGCTCCAAGAAACTGTTTTTGTCTCTCTCCTGCTGCATCTGGGCTTCCTCTGTCACCATGGTGACCCACACCCGTCCCTGGATGTGGCTTACCAGCTATACATACTTGTTGGGATAGAGGGAGGTGAAAAGGAGCATTTGGCAAGCATATGTACATAGGATGGGGAACTGAGTTGGTGGGGGGGTGCTAGGGTGTGGTTAACCAGGATTAGGATCCCTGACTTAAGGTTTTTGTTTTATTTTATTTTATTTTTTTAATTTTTTTGGTACTGGGGATTGAACCTAGGGACACTCAACTACTGAGCCACATCCCCAGTCCTCTATTGTATTGTATTTAGAGACAGGGTTTCTCTGAGTTGCTTAGGGCCTTACTAAGTTGCTGAGGCTGGCTTTAAACTCACCTTCCTCCTGCCTCAGCCTCCAAAGCACCATCGTGCCCAGCTTAAGAATTTTAAATACAGGTGTCTGGGGATATCCTGAGATGCAGCAAGCTGATGAGAACTATCCATTGCCTGAGATCAGGAGTCCTGGGTTCTAGGCTAAATGACATACCCAATAATTTAGAAGAATTTCTTTTATTAATATTGCAAAAGCCTACTTAGATAGATCCATAAAATAAACAGATTTTGGGTATTGCTGTCAAAGTCCAGAGTTCAGGGCATTCCAAGAGCTTCTAAATGGTTAGAATGGAGATTTAGCTTGCCTCTAATGTATACTCCCAACATTGTATTATTGCTACAACTCAGTGTTGTATTTTTTTAAAAATATTTTTCTTAGTTATAGAGGGCACAATATCTTTATTTTGTTTATTTATTTTTATGTGGTTCTGAGGATCTAACCCTAGTCTCACACATGTGAGGCGAGCGCTCTACTGCTGAGCCACAACCCCAGCCCAACAGTATTGTATTCTTGATTTCTCTGGTGTGTGTATCTAATTTTAACCAAGAGGCACAAGGTATTTTTTCTTCTTTATTTCAGTACTGGGGATTGACCCCAAGGGGGCTATAAGTGAACTACATTCCCAATGTTTTAAAATTTTATTTTGACACAGGGTGTCACTGAGTTGCCCAGGCTGGCCTTGAACATCTGATCCTCCTGCCTCAAACTCCCAAGTCACTGGGATTACAGGAGAGTGCCACCACACCAGCCTGCAGTCTTTGCTTTATTATACCTACACTGTGGAATATGGCTCTGTCATATTTTGTTTATTTATTTTTATGTGGCGCTGAGGATCTAACAGGGCTAGTACATCATCTTCACAGGGCTAGTACATCTGTCTCTATTTCTGTACATCTTGTGGAAATTGTCTTTCTTACCCTTGGCATTATATTCTCTGGCTACTCATTCCCTAGTTCCTTTATGGTATCCCTTTCCCTCTTCTCTAAGAACGGAGGCTCTTAGAGAAGCATTAGTTAGCATTTCCATCTCCTAAAACACTACTCTTCATGAAGACTTCAATGCCGACTTCAATGCCATTCAAAATATTCCACCCTCTTGCCCAAAGTGATAGTTCGCCAATCTGCAACTTTAGACTGAGGCAAATCTGATTTGCAATTTACATTTTAAACTGCTAATGGACATCCCTTGACATTCCTGCCCTTACTCCAGACCATAAGTCCCAAAGTGAGTTTATCATTTTATTCTCCTTTGTTCAAGTTCTAGGTACTTATGTTTCATGGGTGTGGAAGGTGGAACATCAGTCATCTTGATTGTTTTCCTCCTTTCATTCTCCATATTCACATGAACCCTCAAAGTTTTCTTCCAATTGTTTTCTACTGAATCCAGGCCCACACTATATTGTCAAGATTTTGCTTAGCTCTAAGCTCCGGCAATTTCTAAGACAAATCATCCTGTATCCTCTTAACCACATAACATTCCCCAAACCAATAAGTCTGGACTCTAAAAAATCAAGCACACTATCTAATATGATGTGGGCTTGGGCAGCAGGCCAGAATCTCTCATTTGAAGAGAATGTTCCTTCCTGAGAAAGATAAAAGTTACAGCCAGGGAAGAAAATATTTACCAAAGGTTGAATAGGACCTGGATTTAAGAAGAAGAGGAAATCCAGGAAAGGAGAGAAAATATTTTTTTTCCTCTTGCTCATTTCCAGAAACAAGGAGAAAAGTGATTCATTTCCTCCCTCCCTCCTTCTCTCCCTCCCTATCCTCTCTCAATATTTCCCTTTCTTTATTTGGTTGATTGGTTGGTTTTTAAGCAATATGGCAGTATCAACAACAGGGGTTGCCCAGGTTAAATGGTGGAGAGTTTTTAATCTAGGGTCTTGGCAACACCAGGCAAGGATTATGGATAATGCAGATTCAGATAATTTCTGATAACCGATTATACTCTATGCCCTGTGCTAAACTCATTCACATGGATTTTTTTCTTCTAAAATTATTTTTCTAATTTTAATTGTACATATTTATGAAGTTCAAATTCCATATATATATATATATATATATATATATATATATATATATATTGAGTAACGACCAATCAGGGTAGTTAGCATTTCCATCTCCTAAAACATTGAACAAAATGTTTTGGATCAACAAATAATATTTGTAGATATTTATGGGTTACAGTGTGACATTCAATACATGCGTATAACATGTACGATCAAATCATGATAATTAACATTTCCTTTTCCTTATCTCTCCTCTGTATTTGGAGTCTTTGAATCCCTCTCTTCTAGTTATCCATAGGTGTATAATAGGCTGTTGTGAACTGTAGCCCCTCCCCTTATGCTATATGCAGGACACTAGAACTTATTCCTTGTGTCTAATTGTTTTGGTATACATTATCCATCTCCCTTCTACTCCTATGGCCCCCCTCCTTCCCAACCTCTGGTAATCACTCTACTACATTCAGATCAATGTTTAAGCTTCTATATGAGAGAGAACATATGGTATTTGTCTTTCTGTGTCTGACATATTTCACTTAACATAATTCCCCCAGTTCCATTGATTTTCACATGCATTTTTTCTAAACTAATCCTTCCAAAGATCCCCATGTGATTCAGAGAAGAGTAGAATGAATATAGATTATTGGCCTATCATTTGCCAGACACTATAAAACTCTCTAAATACCTTAATTGCAATCTTTATGTATTTGTCTTTTTTTCTTTTACAGATGAGGTCATGAACTTCATCTGCAAACTCCTGTCTTGAGTTCACATATTTTGTATGTAAATACCATGCTTTTTCTTTTGTTTGAATCTCACTGAAAATGTTTTTTTTCTAACACTTGAATTTTTCCTGTGTTGGTATTAAGGAGAAATATCTTCAATTAAATATAAAGATAAAATTAAAACTGCCCTAAGATAATCACTGTGACATTTTCTTTTGTTCCACTTCTTGCATAAATAACTGTGTGTGCTTACACACCCACACACCCACACACAACCCCCACACATACTTAAATAATGTTACATGAATACTTCTGTAGATGTGTGTCATTTTTCACACAGATTATAGTTCTAAAATGGATTAAAACATGATGGTGATTTGATCCTCACCCTTCTGCAAAATTTCCAATGTATGAGGCTATTTACTGCAGTATTTTTACATTAACAAAAGCAAGGAAACAATCCAAATGCTCATACATATGTGTGGATATGCACATAGAGATAAAAATATATAGTTTCCCTATTGCAAGCATGCTGCACATGTTACTTTAATTTTTTCATACTTATCAAACATCATATTCTTGGATATATTTTCATGTTTTAAAATATGCCTTGAAATATTTTCTATAATTTCACAATGGTCTTTGTATAGAATAACCTGTTCTTTATTTCTGTATATTATTTCTTTAGATAATATTTCTATACATCATTTTTATCAAATACAGAAAAATATATTTGTTTAAGCATTATACATTGAAGTATATATATTTAAGCATACCTCTATATTTTGGTATTTAGATTGTTTAAAAGTTTAAGAATGGTATACCAAACAACCTTAATACAAATCTGTGGCAATGTATCATTTCCCTAGGCTAATAATTAAAAACATTTCTAAGTCAGCATGTCATCAATTACCCAACAGTGTGATAAAGTAGATGATAGATTTCCTCATATTGAAACACTGAACTATTCCCGGAACACATTCTATTTGATTCTGTTGTCTTCTTATTTCATTACAACTCTGGCTTGTATTTGCTTATATTTAATTGACATACATTACGCATTCATAAAATTTGTATTTTTCTGTGCTAACACTGTCAAGGAGTTTTGTTTGAAGATAATTTTTGTGAAACCAAATGGATAGCATGGAATCTTTTCCTCTACTTTGAAATTATTTATATAGCATGTGAAGTATCTGTTCTTTGGAAGTTTGAAGGAATGTAACAATAAAAATGCCTTATGTCTTGGGGGGGCAGTCCTTCTGTTAGCATAGGACTAGAGGCGTGGCTTGTATTATGTCATTGACTGCTTCACTGCTTTGGGAGGTAGATATTGTTATCATTGCCAGTTTAGAGATAAGGAAACAGGTTTTTAAAGATTGAATATTTTGCCCAATGTTATATAGCTAGCAAAAGAAGCTGGAATGCAAATCCTAGGAGACTAGCGCTAGATCCCAAATCCTTAACCAATATGTATCTTGCTTTCTCATGCTTGGCAACATAGTCCTTGCAAATTGATTCATTCAAGCTTTCTGATACTAATTTCAATTTGTAATTTATATTTTTTCTTTAAAAAAAAAACCAACCTTATTGGACATTTAAAATATTATTGCCTGAAAACTGAAATACCCCCTACAACATTCTCTATACACGAAGGCATTTCCCCTTCATTGTTCTTTATTTTTTGTATCCATGTTTTCTGAATTAGTAATGTATTCATATTATTCTCCTTTTCCAAAAAAATGACCTGTATGTATTGATCCTATATTTTTTTTCTATCTTCAAATAATTATTGTATGCTTTTGGATTTGTTAAGTCCTGCCTCTTCATTTTCTTTGGTTTTGGTTTGTTATTGTTTTATAATTTCTTGGCTTGAATCTTAGGCTATTTATTTTTCTTTTTGTTTCTATTAATAATATAAGGTTTTCTGCTCTGAATTTACATCTGGCATTATCCCATGAGCATCAGTACGCAGTGTCCTTATTGTTGTTGTGTCCTCGGTGATCTGTAATTGCAGCCTTGCTATCCTCTCTGACCCAAGAGTTATTTAGTAGAGTGTTGTTAAATTTTAAAGTGTTGTTGATTTGAACTTTTGCCATTAATTTCCAGTTTTACTGTACTGTGGTCAGAGAACAAGGCCTGTCCGAATTTTGCTTTCTGGAATTTCACTGGGATCTCCTTTGTGGGTTAATAGAAGATCAATTTTTATAAATGTTTTATGAGTACTTAGAGAAAAGGTATATTTTCACTTTGTAGAGTACAAAATTGACATCTATCTATTAAATCAGACACATGACATGCATTATTCAGTTTCTCTATACCCTAATTCATTCTTTACCTACTTAATCTGTCAAAGACCGAGGGAGTTGTGTGAAGGTCTCCCACTACTCTTCCGCACCTGTCATGTTCTCTTTGTATTTCTTACAGAAATGGTTTTATAGATCTCATAGCTACATTATGCAGCACCAAAAAAAAGACCTCATGATGCTTATATCTTCTTCATAGATGGTACCTTTATTGACATGAAATAACACTCTCTGTCCTGTTTAATGCCTTTCTTTACCTTTAAGTTCATGGAATCTGATATTTATATTGCCAGTCCAGCTTCTTTTTTGTTTGCATTTCTCTGATAAACTTTGTCTATCTTTTGATATCTAACCTTTCTATATTATGCTATTTTAAGCTTGTCTCTTGATATAAATACACATGTGTGAATATATATGAAATAGGTAATATATATTAAACATATTCTATGTATTCGTGTCTCTCTCTATATATGTATATGCATATGTGTGTATCTATCTATCTATCTATCTATCTATCTATCTATCTATCTATATATATATAGAGAGAGAGAGAGGAGAGAGAGACCTTATGTGCTTTACTACTTTCTGCTTTCTAAGTTGTCCTGATAGCTAAAGGAAATTTCTCCTGCTCATAAAACTGTCCTGTGTTCTCCTGGAGTATCCCCCCTGCTTCCTGCACCCCACCATGCACCCCAAACTCCAGGTGTTCTAGATAATTTGACCAGGTGTTTATACCTGACTTCACCTGGGCCAATTGGAATTCCTACTCTAGAAATAAGGAATCATTACAAGAGAAACAGTAGTCTCTGTATGGCTAGAAATGTGACCATGTAAACTAAGTAGCTCTGGATCATTTTGTGGGTTTAGGAGAGAGAAAATATGTCTTTAGAAACTGTAGGATGCTGCATTTTCCCAAAATGGCCCTGGTTATATATCTAGTCTCATGTGCTCCCCAGAACCTTGCCTTTCCCCCTTGAGAAGAGTATAAAAGTATAATGAAACTTGGGGGCCATTGTGACTCCTTAATGAATAGAACGCAGCAAAAGTAAGGGTGCATGACTTCTGAGACTAGGTTGCAAAAGATGATGTGCGCCCCCCCCTCCCCCGTTCTCTCTCTTTTGACACACTCAAACTTGGATCCTAGACACCATGTTGTAAGGAAGTTCAGGCCACATGAAGGGGTTACACATAAGGACTGATAATCCCAATTGAGGTCTTTGTAAATATCAACACCCACAGGCCAAACATGGGGGTGAGCAACACTTCAGATGAAGCTGATTTTAGCCTTCTAGCAGCCCCAGCTGAATCAAGTGGAATAGAGACAAGCTATCCCGCTGAATTTTGCCAAAATCACAGATTTATAAGCAAAAAGGGAGGTTGGCTTTATTGTGCCCTTTTCAGTTTAAATGTTTATTTGAGGTAGCTGCAGATTGACATGTAACTATAATAAATACAAAAAGATCCTCTGTACACCCTGCCCAGTTTCCTCAGTGCAAAACTTTAGTGCTATATCAAAATCAGTATATTCACATTGATACAGTCAAGTTACAGACATTTCTATCACTGCAAAGATTTCTCAGGTTGCCTTTTATGGCCACATCGACTTCCTTCCTGTACCCATCCCCTCATGAGCCCCTGACAACCACTGAACTGGTTACCATTTCTATAATTTTATCATTTTAAGAATATAATATAAATAGAATCATGGGCTATGTAACTTTTGGAATTGAATATTCTTTTATGAAGCATAATTCTCTGGAGTTTCACAAATAGAATCTATGTACCAATATTATATGTATGAACAGTCCACTCTTTTTTATTGCTGAGTAGTAAATGTTCCAAGGTATACATACACCACAGTTTGTTTAACCATCCACCTGTTGAAAGATGTGTGGGTTGTTCTCAGTTCTACAATCTTATAAGCAGAGATGCTATAAATATGCATGGATATGCAAGGTTTGGTGTCTTCATTTGTCTGGGATAAATCTTTAGGAGCACAGTTGTTGTATTGTATGATAGCTGCATGTTTGATTTTCAAGGAATCTGTCAAACTGTTTTCCAGAGTGGCTATGCTATGGCATTTTACATTTCTACCCAAAGAGAATGAGTGATACAGTTTATCTACATCCTTGGCAGCATTTGGTGTTGTCACTAATTTTGATTTTAGCTCTTTGTATCTACTGAGATACCTTCCTGTGGTTTTAATGTTCATTTCCCTAATGGCTAATGATATTGAGCACCTATTCATGTATTCATTCTTCATCTGAACATCTTCTTCAAGGAAATCTCTCTTCAGCCCTTTGCCTGTTTTCTAAGCAGTTTGTTTTTTTCTTTCAGTTAAGTTTTGAGAGTTCTTTTATATGTCCTAGATTCTAGCCTCTTGTTGGATATATGGTTTGCAAATATAGCCTCCCAGTCTGTAGGTGATCTTGTCATACTTTTAATAGCATATTTTCAGAGCAAATGTTAATTTTGATCAAGTTCAATTTATCAATCTTTTCATATATATATATATATATATATATCAGAAATATATATGTATACATATTTTCTGGTTTCAAGTCTAAGATCTTCTTTCTCATCCCCAGATCCTGAAGATTTTTTTTCCTGTTTTTTCTGAATATTTTATAATTTTATATTTAAATATATGATCCATTTTAAGCTAATTTCTATATAAGCTATGAGACTCAGGTTGAGGTTCTTTTTTTTAAAAAAAAACTGCTCCTGGATCATATCTTAAGAATAATATTTCCTCCATTAGTAGATTTCAATCTGTCAAGAATCATTTTCATAGGTCGGTTTCTGAGTTTTCTATTGTCTTACATTGATCTGCATGTCTTTCCCTCTGATAACACCATACAGTTTTGATTATGGTACTTAAATGACATTCTTGAAATTGATTAGACTGATCCTCCCAATTTGTTTTTCTTTTTTCAAAATTCTTTTAGCTATTCTACTACCTTTGCCTTTTCATATAAATTTTAGAATAATATTGACTATGTACAGAAACTCTTGCAGGGACATAGAAACTTTATTAAATCTTTCTATTACTTTGGGTAGAACTGATATCATTACTCTGCCTTCGTCTTCCAATTCATAAGTATGATATGTCTATTTATATTGTATCATTTTAATTCCTTTGACATTTTATACTATATTTTAAAAGTTATTTTCTTAGTGGTTGCTCTGGGATTATAATATGCATTTTAGCTTATCACAACCTTCATAATCAACTTAATCCCCATAGAATATGGGAACTTTTTTCAAATTATAACATCTTTGTATTATCATTATCAATACATTACATCATTTGTATGTACACATGTACACATAATGTTATTTTACATCATCTGTAGGCACATATGTATACATATGTTACACCTAAAAATACTGTAGGCACATATGTATACATATGTTACACCTAAAAATACAGGATTAAAACTATTGCTCTTTATATTATATCTTTAAAAAGTTAAAAGATATAAATAAATTATGTTTATAGATTCTTTTACATTATTCATATATTTTTCATTTCTGATGGTTTTCATTTCTTCCTATGGATTTGAGTTATTGCCTGGTGTCCATTTCTTTTTCGCCTGTGAGATTTCTTTAGTATTTTTTATAAGTCAGATCTGTTAGCAAAGAATTTTCTGTCTTTGTTTAGCTAAGCATGTCTCTATTTCACCTTTATTTGCAAAGGTTAATTTTGCTGGATGTAAAATTGGTGATTGGCAATTTTTCTTTTGGCACTTTGAACAGGTCTTCCCAATGGCTTCTGACCACCTTTGTTTTGCATGAGAAATCAGTCTTGAACCGCAATGCTGTTCCTCTATAGGATGAGGAGAAGGGGGGGCCAGTCAGCACTCCAAATTCATCGGGTCCCTTTCAACCATAACAGCACAGCCACTAGTACTCCCAGCCTGGCCCAACCTATGAGGACCTCTGTGCTTACCACCCTTGGGAGGATGGAGCAGCCTTAGACAAGAATGTTTGGAGCTAATAAGCACTCCCTGTTCTTACCTGAAATTCAGTAGTTTTTTAAAGCATAAATGTTTTGTAGAGAGTTGAATAACTTTGGTCCGTGTTTTTGATTCCAGGACCTTCAGAGAGATGGAACCCATAGCTTTTCATATGAGAGGGGATTTATTAGAGGAACTGGCATATATAATTATGGTGGCTGAGAAGTCCCAAGCAGGCAGTTTAGCTTCACAGTTGCTTTACAGGAAGATTTGCCCACCTTGTCCCTAGGGCATGACCAGCTTTACCTGCGTTCTAGAGAGAACCTCCCCAATTGTTCTTCATTTCCCTATCAGCCTGGAGACCTCAGAGTTAAACCAAAGATGGATGGATGTAGGGAAAAAGGGAACTTGGCTGTGTCCTCAGTCCTCAGTAGCTTAAAGACATTTCTAAGACTTCTGGTATCAGTAAAATTCCCAACATATTTTAGACTTAAGATTTTGTAGCTGGGGAGAAGAGGATCTGTGTCCATCTTTCAGATTCATTCACACATTTTAGTAGTGAGAATATTGGCTGGGAAGAATCAATCGGTATTGAAGACACCCGCAAGGAGAGTGTTATAGGCATTGCAGTTGCTTTATCCTGAGAAAGGGGAATTACTTATTGCCTAAAACTGACATATTTTCAGAAGTGATGATAGTAAAGATTCCCTGTGGCTCTTCACCTACCTTTCCTTAAATGCAGACCCAGTGGCTCCCTGCACCTGCCCCATGTCGAGGTCAGCAGCGATTCCTGTGAAGACCTCCTCTGTGCTCACATCAAAGCAGGAGCTGAAGGGTACCTCTAGGATAGTGTTTTCCAACCCAGCTCCAACTAACCAAAGGCCACTGTCTAGGGATAATGTCTAGGGGACGGAGCGTCACTTCCACCCAGGCCTCACGCAAAGCTGCTTGATCTCCACCTTTCTTTGGATTAGGCTTTGACCTAAGCATTCATTTATTTGAAGAAACATTTACACTGGTAATAAGTAAGTTTAAAATCTGTTGATCAAGTTGTTATTGGTGAGAAAAGAGGACCAAAGAAAGATGGCCCACTGTAGATTACAGAGTCAGTGGCAGAGGTCTTAGGTCTTAGGTCTCATTTCCCAGGGTTGTGATTTTTCATGATGGTCATTGAAAGCTTGCATACTGTTTATAAGTCTCATTGTGTTCCCCAGCAGAGGGTCCAAGGAGCAATTCTTGGTTCTCTGGTGGCTGTACACCTCTTTGCCAGCTCCCTTTAGCTGTCAGTACATTATATAACTGGTTTCCATGAAATATTTACTATGGATTCTGGATCCTGCATGCTATACCCTTCTTCTTGGACATTTACTATGCATACTAAAGGCTCAGAGAAGCCCAACCATAAACAGCCTATTTCATTAGTTATTTGATGAGGGGCCACTTTTATCACTTAGGGTACATTCGGGATACAGATACACATTCATCTTGGTATGGGGGGGAAATTTTAATAAAGGGACTATATTCAAAGGTGTGAGCTGGATATAGGAAATCCACAAGGATGGGGAAGGACCCTGGGATTAGCAAGAGTAGGGAGCTTTATCCAAACCAGAACCTCTAGGGAGAGAGAGCTGAGTGGACAGGGCCTTCTGGTCTTGGTTCGGGAACACAGCCAGATCCCTGTGCATGTCCAGGAATGAAGTGTCCCCAACTTTATTGTCCTCCATTCCTCTTCTGTCTTTTTGGGAGTTACTATTTATCAAACCCAATAAACAGACATGGAACAAGGTAGCCCAACAAAGCAGTCCATAGAAGTCAGCATCTGAGAACAGAGGGGAGAGGGGAGAGAGTCCATCTGGAGGGTCAAATGGAAAAACTGCTCAACATAGGTTTATTAATCCATTCTAACAAATGCTTTTCTATAGTAGCTCAAAGATGTCCTGTGGGGGACCTAGAGAGGCAATCCAGGTGACAAATGCATGTTTGGGGTATGTGGGAAGTAGGCATTCATGCAAAAGGGAGAAAAGCAGAATTCATAGTGCACACAGAATAGGAAGGCTAACAAATCCCAGACTTTCCCTGGGGCTCTTCTCTGTGGGCATGTGTATGTGGTCTGTTCAGTTTGGCATCCTGTCTCTCTCTGGACTTATCAACTGATCACACCTCTGCTACCTCAATTACCAGTCTCCCCCCCTCCTTCTCCCTTTAGTGAGTCCTAGCTCTTGGCATAGTGCCCAGTGGAGGCCACCAGCCTTCCTGATGGATTGAGCAGGATAACATAACAATTAATTAGCGCTCAGGACTCATTGATCGATATGCTGACAAGCCCATAAAGTGACAAAACAATCTCCACCTGAGCGGCAAGGCTGTTTCAAGGCAGCCGAGAAGCAGGGTGGGGGGCCTCTGCCCACTGAGAGCATGAGGAACCCTGGTAGCAGGGCACCGATCTCTAAGAACCGGAACTTCCCTTTTCACCTCTGTGTCCAAGGCTCATAGGACTGACACTGAGTTTCCTGGTGTTGGTACCAGCTTTAACTACTAAGTGGCCAGTTCTCTCTATGAAAATAATAAACAGCGTGCACATGGGTTCTTGTATTTGCTTATGTGTGTGTTTGGGTGGGAAGGAGGGAAAGTGAAGAAGGTGATTTGGTGTTGTGCCGTCTTGCTGATTATTCAGCCATAGACGTAGAGAATGTGTTCTTCTGTCTGAAGAATCATGAGAATGTTGAGGAGGGAGATACAAATAATACCTGGGCACGTAAATAATGTCTTGATTCATGGGGTCCTGAGAATACAAAGCTGATGTACATGTTGCCTATAGAAGTCAAGTGGGAGCCTGATCATCACATACCAGAACTGCTATGATAACTTCCTGATTGCCTTCCTACTTCCAGTCTCTACTCCATTGGGGCCACCCTGTATGTCTGCTAGATTAGGTTTTCTCAGATGCAAATGTCAACCTAGCTTTGAGCCTACAAGTACAACAAACTACTTGTAAGCTAAATTTTATATGCCTAAGGCCAAAGAGTTTTAAACTCTACTATATCTAAGAATTGCTTGAAAAAAAATCTGGCCCTTCTCTTACCCCATGAATTATGATTTGAGAGGTCTGGGATAGGATCCAGGGGGGAAATACTAGAGAATAATCTTGGCCAAATTATATTGTTATAGTATATGCAGGTATGCATATGTAACAACAAATCCCATCATTATGTACACCTATATTGTACAAAATTAAAAAAAATATATAGAAAAAGATGAAATCTTGGCAACTAAAAGAAAACCAAAAAACAAAAAAACAAAGCATCCTAGAGATTTTTTTTTTTTTTTTCAGCTACAACCGCACTACCCTTGGAGCAATGCTGCAGATATTGCTGCATTTTCAAAGCTTCTAGTCCAGGCCCACTTCCTCTCACCCCCACATGCCAGGGTCTCGTGTGGACTGGCTTTCCCTCTGGTCTCCTCTGCATCTGTCACCAGCTCAGTGCTTGATTCTATAATGTCTTCCACCTGGATGGTTATCTTTCTCCTCATTTTGCCCAAATCATTCCAGTCCTTGGAGATGAAACTCCAGTTTCATCTCCATAAAGCCATGCTCAGCTCCTACAATGCACAAGGACAATCCTAGCAGGACCACTGCCCTTTCCTTTGGGTGCTTAATCATGTACTGTTTGGCTTTGTTGTTCTTCATCTCCTTCGTCCACTCTTTGGACAGTGATTAACACCTTCTTGCATGTCAGGCTCTTCTCCCCAACTATTAATACATTGAACATCTCTGAGGATGACATGAGTGATCTTTCTTTTATGTTTACCTTAGTACAATACTTCCTGGGCTCCCCAGAGGCACTGTGCACCTTTTTGAATGTTTATCAAATGAATAAATGCATCAACACTTGAGATAGCAAAAAATATGGGCAAGAAGCCACGGTGGTAATACTTGATTGTTTTTCCCTACCTTTCTTCTTCTTATTTTCTACTCTTTTCTTAATGCCCAAAGTGGCACATTTCCTGGGCTTGTGAACGCATTTTGTAATATTTAGCATGTGTGAGTATGTCTGGAGAATGCAGGCGTCTCAAATCCTGCCCACACTTGGCACTTCTTCTTGAGGATTAGTTGCCATTCTAAGGCATGCAACCCAACTCTTTTAATTGGGGTAGCATGACACATTGGATTCCTCCCATGACAATGACATTGTGAGGTCATGGATCCCCATCCATGCTCCCTCCTTCCCTATTTCTCAGTCTTTCCCCCCTGACTCCAGAAGTTTTCATTCAGGGTCTCCTGCATCCCGCCCCTGAGAATCCAGCTTTGTGGGAGCTCCTCCCCAGTGGGCTTGTTCCACTTCCCCACTTAGCAAAAATTTTCATTTTCATTTCTCCCTGGGAAAAAGAAAATGACATCGCGTGGGTTGTCATGCCCACATGGGGAAACAATGTGTTTTCTGCCAGATTTACTTAAAAAGACAAACTTTAGGTTCCCGGAGAGCTGCCTGCCACCTGCTATGATCCACTTCAGCTCTGGCTCGTCTCAGCCTGGAGAGGCTGGGACAGTGTTTGTTCTGATCATGGTTATTGTAATCAGCACCAAAGTAGTATTTACCCTCCTCTCCTGAGCTGCAGGGCACTAATCCTCCTCCTGGCATCAAGGCAGACTCAAGGGAGTCCCTGGAAGCTATTTAAATCATGCCTTTGGAAAGACAACCTTGGAATACCCTGGAATTACCTGGAAGTGGGATCAGGTGTGAGCATCAGGTGTGTGATGAGGCGACTGAGAGAGGATGGGTTGGACGTGGCTTCTGTGGCTGTGCCAAGCTGGCAATTCAGCTGGGATGACTCTGGAGATTCAAGGTCTATGGTATTCCATCACAAGTGAGATGCAGTTGTGAAAACTCTTTTGCAAATTTAGGACTTTTTCACCCCCCACTCATGGGCACCCCATATAACAATCTCCCAAACCCTGATATAGGCCTTCAACATCTCTCCTGGGAAATACAAAGTAGCTCAGTATCTCAAGCATGTGGCTCAAATTGAAATAACTGGAAGAGAAGGACAGTGAATCTATCAAAGGTGTGTGCAGACTTCTGAGAAACTCCCAAATATGTCTTAAACAAAGTAGATCACCATAGGACTTGCATAATAGAACCTGGTAATATTAGGAATGCATCTGACTATTTCTCTTTAGGGAGTGAAATTTTCTATGTTAACCTTCATATTTGCTCTCTACATTGCAACAACTGGAAGATACTCTAAGCGTGGTCATTGCTTTCCCACACATATTGTTGTCTCAGTGTAAGTAACATTTAGACCAAGACTGTCTACCTAGCTATGTATTTTCTTCTGTCATCTACCTCTTGTGTCAGACCTTTTGTGAAGTAATTGATGAATGTCATCCTATTGAAACATCCCAACTCTGTGAGTGAGGTCATTCACATTTTGTAAGATGACATCGAGCTGCCCAAGGAGGCGGCACAGAAAAGCAGTGGCTGAATCTGAATTGAAATTCACGTCTACAAACTCCAAATGATGCTCTTGAACTCTACACTGTAACTGCTGTTTTGCTGATATGTACAAATACATACTCAATGTGTTGAGTTGCACTGAGTTTCCAGAGGATCTGGATTTGCAAACTGGTCATAAATGGCTGATACTTAGAGAAAATCTGATACCATTTCTAATCCACAGGACCTGTTCTCACACCCACCTCCAGCTCCTCCGTGGTGCTGCTTCTGACTCAGCGCACAGCAAAGCAGCTATCCATCCCCCAGCCATGCCTCCTCTCCTCAGTGATGACAGACTTGTACCTTTCCATTGCAACCCTTCCGTTCCTTCACCTGAAGTCTCCATTGGATAATGCAGCCTGGCAGAAGCTACTAGGGAAGGACATGAGATCCATAAGCCCAGGAGTGGGGCAGGTAGCACAATTTTTCTGGAGACCATTATGTACATCACTGCTTCCTGACAATGAGCCATGGCCATCTGGATATGGGTCAACATGCTGGGCTGTTCTGCCCTTTACTCCTGCCTTCCTGACTTCATCAGAGCACTTAACTCCTTATTGGTCTTTCCGCCAAGTTCCAATGCAGTCATCACTTTCCTGACTTCTGTATCTTTCGCCCTGAAATGCCTCTCAGCCCATTACCACTCTCTCCATTATTATCTATTCTTCAAGGTCAACTACAACACAACACGGCCTCCTCCACTGCAGTCTTCTCCAGTCTCTGCAGGTTATCTCTCCTCCCTGTGAACTCACTGAAGCTCTGAGACATCCTGGGAGGGTTCACCACGTGCCACATTTCCTTATCACTGTGTCTCTGTATGATTTGTCTCTTCTAAACCACTCAGTCTCTTAACGATGACGGATGGGTGATAGAGGATTCATCTTGGCATCTCCCAGGGAGTCTAACATTCCTTTCATTCGATGAGCCTCTATCGGGTGACCCAATGATGCTGGTCATCTGCACTTGTACAGATGTGATGGTGGATCTGACACAATCCAATCTGTACATAATAGGTGTTCAATGAATTTTTTTAAATGAAAGAACAAATATATGCATAATTAATTGCAGAAAGTACATAAGATATTTTGAAGATTTTAATGCAATAAGAATACTGAAGGGAAGCCCCATATATTTTGCATGAGGCTATATGAGTCTTGATTTTTGGAAGGGGGAGAAGAGTAGGTCAGAGGAGGGGGGGGTCTCCTTTTGTGTAAACAGAGGACAAGACTAAAACGTGAGGATGGAGTGTGACAACTGTATGCTTTCTGGGAAGGGTCACAATAAAGATGGCTGGAAAAAGGGGGGATTACAGCAGCTTTCAATGGCAGGTTGAAGACTGACTTTATCCTGAAAGGCGTTATGGGTGACATGACCTTGATTCCTAAGAAGTAGTCAGTGGAAAGGACTAGATTTAAGAAGGGAGATAAGCTGGGAGGCGACTGAAGAAATGCAGTGGGGGAGATAATGGGAGATTAATTAACTCTGAGATTTCTTCCATACTGAGGTCTCTACAATTTATGGTCTTCGTGTTTCATGAGCCAAAGACCAGGTAGAAGATCTTTGTTAAAAAGAGGGCTGATAATCAATATTTGGTTACATTTCCTTGTTGGGGGACACATTCCTGCTGGCTGTGGGGTGTAGCATTTGTCTTAGGCAGTTGGACAGGCTTCTTGGCAAAGAGGCAGGGTACCAAAATGGCAGTTCACACTCGGATGGTTTGTCAGATCCCTGAGAAGGTCAGTTTGGGGCTCTCAGTGAAATTTGGGTCAGGAGAGAGGTGGAGAAATGCTGTGTCCTTCTCCCCACCTCTTTCAGAGAGGGCACCATCACTGCTCCAACACATCCATCTCAGGTAAGCATGAGCCCAGGAGAGAGGATGGGGGTGCCTTCTGATGAAACTCAGGGGAGCCTCTGGGTGTCATTCTGTACTGAAAGGTGAGATACTTGTGAGGAGGCGGCCCATAGGGTTGGAATAAAATTAAAAAGAGAAGAAGCCCTGGTGGAATGGTGAAGGATAGAAGGGCGTGGGTTCCTGGCCTGTGCATTCGGTTCAGAACCTGAATTTCAAGACTGTGGCAAAATCCATCTGTGGCTAACTTGCTCTGAGAAGTGTGTGTGTACTTAAACTGAAATGCTCCCTGGAGGGAAGCACATGACATTGTGGGGGAATTTCCCAAATCAGGAATTTGAGGGAAAGGACATCTACACACACACACACACACACACACACACACACACACAATGTGTTTTGCTTTCTCCTCTGTTCATTGGATGCTATGGGGAGATACAGAGAGGGAAGAAAGAAGGATCAGTTGAGTGGGCGCCAAACAGGTAAATATGCTTTCCTGTATTCACGGTCCTACCTTTATCAATTCATCCAAGGCTCAGCTAGGAGTGGGAAAATAGGACATGTGACTTAATATGCCTGCTACTCCTGGGAGAAGATACAGCTCCTGATGTCTCCCCAACTCTGTACCACTTTATGCCAGTTCAAATCTACCCACTGGTGCTGGCCAAGTTACCACCTGTCACTCCAAACTTGTCTTGCTTCAGCATGCTAGCCTTCCCAATTGCCTTTTCTACGTCACTGTCTTTTATCATCTGACTTCTTAGGACTTTCTTTTTCTCCTGATTTCTGTCATATTCCCTCTGGATGGATTTCATCAGGCATTATATTCCTATTTATTTATTTATTTATCTATTTATTTATTTATTTTTGGTACTGGGGATTCAACACCGGGGTGCTTAATCACTGAGCCACATCCCCAGCTCTTTTTATTTTCTATTTTGTGATAGGATCCCACTAAGTTGCTTAGGTCCTCATTAAGTTGCTTAGGGCTTCGCTAAGTTGCTGAGGCTAGTGTCAAGTTTGCAGTCCTCCTGACTCAGCCTTGTGAGTCAGGCTTTGCAATTTTTAATTTTTAAACAATTGTATTTCATTCTGGGGAAAAAAGGTAGATCAGATCCCCTTTTATGACAATGCGATGTTTTGATATTTGTTTACGTTGTGGAATGATTAAATCAATTCACATGGCCAGCGTCTCGTGTGCTCACCAGTGTTTTCCAATAAAAACATTCAAAGTCTTTAAGCAATTTTGAGACATGCAATGCATTATTGTAATATTATACTCACCATTTTGGTCAATAGATCACTAAATCTTGTTCCTCTGGTTTCAGGTATTTGCTTTTGAATTTGTGCACAAAGGCACTGATTAGTGTCAATGTTATAAATGTAAAAAAAAAAACTCAGTGAACTCTAGGGTCTGTCTAAGCTCTTTATGTACATTACTTTATTTAATACTTGCAGCAGCTCTAAGAGGTAGGAGTATTATCTCCATCTTCTAGATAAGAAAACTGAGGCTCAGAGTGGCCACTTGGTTAAGTCCCATGGCTGTGGGTAGTGGCACAGTCTGGTGAACCCAGACAGTCCAACTCTAGAGCCACTCTCTCAACTCTCACTAACCACATCAGAGCTGTGTGTTTGTTCACCAGTACTACACTATTAATCTTGTCATGGGTGTATTCTACTCAAATCAGTTTCAAGACTACTGAAAAGACTGTGTTGGTTCCCTGGGAATCCCATCCATATGAATATTACAATAAAATACAGAGCACGGGCTGATGTTGCGAGTAGGGAAGAAAGAACAATTAATAAGCTCACCATTTGCTGTATGGTTCCTCGTTAGCTTGTTAGATCTAGAAACAACTAGTTCAGCTCCCCTGCTATGAAACCCATCCTTGCTTTGTTTGTGAAAAATTCACACACCACTTCTTTTCCCCATGAGCATGGAGAGCCCTCCACAAAGAACATCTTAAATAAATGACTAACCTTGACAACAGACGTGTCAATGATGCTGCTATAACTCTATAGCATGGTGTTCTGAGACATTCCTTCAAGTGTGATAGGCAGGAGAATAAGTGTTCCATTTCTGTGCTCATTTGTTGGGCTTCTGGGAACAGCTGAGGATCTCTGGTCTCCCCTCTGCAAACAACTCTAGTTGTTGCTGGTTTTAATCTTTTAAAGCTATATCATTAACACATGTAATTGTTGGAAAACTAGAAAATAAAACTAAGCACACAAATAAAAAGATGCCTATGTGTATTTCATCCGTAAAAACAGGATAACACTGAACAAACTATTTTGGGATGTGCTTTTTCAATCACAAAATACTGTGAATATTTTTCCAAGCCAATAATGAACACTTCTATGATTGTAAATGGCAGCTTAGCATTCAGCTCCATAAATGCATCGTAATCTTTGTGGTGGTAATTTTTTTTAACCAATTCCCTACTGTTACATATTCAAGTTGTTTCCATTTGTTATAAATGGTGCTTTGTACCTCTGTAGGAAGACCTCAATTGTTTTTTCCCTAAGGAAAATTTCTAGAATCAGAATTTCCAGGTTATAAGGAATGTAGTTTTAAAGGTTTCAGTTTCATTTTTCGTCAGAATTGTTTTGCTAGCTAATAATAAAGAATTCAATGACAAGTTCCACTTACTCTGAGTAGCACTGGGTGATTTTTTTTCTTTTCCCTTTTTTTCGTGGTGGGGGGCTGATCTTTGCCAACCTGAGAGATACATGTGAGTGTCCAATTACTTTTGAATGCCATTGATCACTAGTGAAATTAACCATGTTTTCCTTTCTCCTATGTTTAATACAGGAGATATGTTCAAATAAACATTTGAATATATTTCATAGTTTTTTTTTTTTTTGCTCATTATCCTCCATTGAGGTGATCATATGTTTTCAATCTTTTTTTAAAGAGTCACCTGTATAAAGGATTTCAACCCCAACTGTCATTTATCCCACCTCCCCCAATTTTTAAAAGACATTATTATTTTTCTTTAACTCTTTTGACTCAACAAATATCTTACATTCAAAGGCAGTCAACTTTATTAGTACCTTCCTCCGTGTTTTGTCCCCTTGGCAATTTATTAATTAAATTCATAGAGCATTTTCTTTTCCTTCTGTGGAGTTGAGACTAGAGCCCAGGGCCATACATTAAGCATGCTCCCTGCCACTGAGCTACACCCCAGCACACAATGCCACTTTTGAGCACAGACTCTGGGCTTAGTGCTGAGATACGTTCAAAGAGATCATTCCCATTCTCAGATGGCACACATACTGTTTTCTGATTTTTTTTTTTTTTGTAATGGTTTCCCATTTGGTATTTTAATCTCCAGTATGCCTGGAATTTATTTTTATATGTCATGAGATAAGAATTTATTATTCAATGGCTAGATTAATTCTAGTGCAATATCCATCTTAATCCCACGCCACGTCATTAGCTGTTGCAGAGCCTGGCAGCCAAGCCCCCAGGTGGGCAGTGAGAGAGGGTCGCCCACGGGATGTATAGAGAGCAAATGGTCAGTGAACCTTGGTCAACAGGTGTGAGACTATTTTGATTGTGGAGCGGAAATCAAGATTTTGACCTTGCTCATAAAATAAAGAACAGCTGAGTATAGAAGAAGAGCTAGGCTAGAGCTGGTGGAGCCTGTCCCATGCAGGCTGCTGCCATCAGGGCTTGCTGCCAGAAGCCTCTCTGTGGGACTTGGACACCAGCTGGGGTGCTTCTGAATACCCTGTGCTTCTGTCCCCGGGGGGTCTCAAATAGGCACAGAAGTACAAGCCAGCTCTTTATTATTAAGTGAACGTTTATTCCCACTAAATGTCTGTGTCTCAATGCTTTCCCTGTGGACCAGAATTCATCACATGTACAATTCCATGCTGCCTATTCTATCTTTCTTTGGTACCATTCTCATTAAAATTTCACATTACCCTTAACTGTCTAAATATCCAGCAGTGCAAATACCCATTATATATGTGTTTCATACATTTATTCTTATAAATGTATTTTGTCAAGTTAACAAATTCGGATTTTTGTTTGGTATTACTTTTGTCAATGAATTTGGAAATAACTCAATTTTCCCCTTTCATACACATAATATACATCCCTTGCTTATGTAAATACTCTATTATGCTTCTTAGTAAATATTCCCTGTCTTCTCTCTGTTGATTCTGTTTTAATAATAAAATTTATTTGTAATTATTTTGTATTTTTTTCTTGTTACAGTTATGTGAATAACTAGTTTGATAAATACTCTCAGGCAGCCAAGAACAACTTAGGGAAGTCATAAAGTTACCAAAAAAAAAAAAAAAAAAGATTTTTCTTTGGAAATCAGTCTCTGGAAATATATTATATTTAAAGTTTATTGTGAAGTTCTTTCTTTGTTTTGAAAAGAAACAAACTAATGAACCAACAAATAGTTATGAATAAGTCTTGTGTGAAGAGCCTGGTTGATAGATTAAGGAATTCTGACAGGGTGGTTTCGTTCAGGAGTGGAAGGTAACTGTTGGTGGATGCCCAGCCTCTTGTGTTCCATTTCTAAGCCCGGGTTACTGGCATGGGCGGGGTGGGGGTGTAGGTCAATGTTAGAGTATATACCCTGGCTTTGATATCTGATTCCTTTAAAAATCTCAGAGTTCTTTCTACTTAGAGACCAGTGATAGCTCCTCATTATAGAGCTGAGTTTTAAAAACAGACCAAAGTAGAGCACTGAAAGATGGGGCCCCTGAGACCAGTGTTTTCTTCTAGTGCTGCTTCTGGGCCATTCTGCATGGTGGCTCTGCCCTTCGCTGGCTTTTGATCTTAGCAGGCACTCCAGGGGAGACCCTGTTGCCTGGACTAGGAGGAAAGGGTTTCCATCTTCCAAGAGCACAACCCTTTAGCACCCCCAAATTACAGATTACATATGGATTCAATGAAGTGTCCTGGATCATTGTAGGAATCAGCTCAGGTGGTTAAACTATAGTAATTCTGCATACCTCGTTGGTATGGATGGAAATACAGAAATTACACTGTGTTTTTTTACCATGGGAGTTGATCAAAATCTCTAGCTGGGTAAACTTGTCTGAATTTTGTCTTATTTGTTGCTAATATGGGGGTCTCAGGGTCTCACTGAGTTGCTTAGCACCTCACTTTTGCTGAGGATGGTTTTGAACATGTGATCCTTCTGCCTCAGCCTCCCCAGCCGCTGGGATTACAGGCATGTGCCACCGCACCTGGCAGCTACTTTCTTCTTCAGGGCATCATGGATTATACAACTGGGAAGATTCCGTTTCTCTAGCTGGCAATTGGAAGAGCCTGATCAAATAAATATACAGGTGAGTTCTTGTCTTTGCTTTGTGTCCTTGACCTGTTTTGCTTTCTTCCCTTTTAAAGTCCCCCTTTGCCTTTGAAAGGCTCCTTTAATTCTTTTTTGAGACAAGGATAAAAAATCAAATTTAAAACAGCAACTACCAAACCCTGCTGGTCTCCATTGGTCTGTCCAAACTCATAGGGTCTCCAAATGTGTGGGAATTACCTTTATAAACACAGTAGAGCCAGGCTTCTGCATTTTAAAATTGAGATTATCATTTTTAAAGTTTTAGATTATAGAAGGAATTGATATTTGCAAAACATTTAAAAAATTAAGAAAAGTAATACTAATATCAACACATTATTCATTTGTTACCCAGGAGTTCAACCTGTTTCCTTTGGGATACTTTCTTTAAATGACTCAGGACCAGGACCATATTAATCTATAGAAGAAAAAAATTCAACTCCTCCTTATAAAATACCTATTTTTGTGCTTTACTTTGCCACAAGTTGCTATCTTTTGATTTTCGGTATTGTTATGGCTTGCTAGAAGAGATCGGGTCCAGTCCCTATCTCAGGCATTTTGGAGTCCCATGGCCAAATGGCAGAGGTCTGACCTTGTTCTATAATTCAAGATGAAAAATACACATATTATATTCAAAAGAGTTTGGTATTGTGACTCTTTACCTCTCCATCTAGTAAATAACTGAATGGAGTATAAAGGATATAGGTATTCATAACCACATTTTAAATAAATATCAAAGTGCACACACTCCCCCCCCACACCCCACTCCATACACACACACAGCCAGAGAATTATAATTAGAATCAGCCTGACTCTGAGGTGGCCAGATCCCCCCAACAGCACAAGCTACAAGTTTGACTTCTCACTCAGGATTTGGGCAAATTGTGCCTTTCTCTTCTCTCAGGCATGTCTATCTCTCAGGCTCACAGGAGAGGCATCTGCCTGCTGCACCAGTGATATTTCAGCATTTTTATTCAGCCACACTTTTCAGTGTTTTGTCAGATTCCCTTTGCAGACTCTAATCCTCCCACAGACGACGGGAGGAATAAATTGCTAGAAATGAAAACAGTGAAGCTAAAGCCTTGTGTAGCGGCAGCCGCAAATCCAGTCAGAGCCAACAGGGTGGTTTTCTTGCTTTTCTTTCTTTTTGAGTAGGAGAGCTCTCCAGCTTCCTCACTCAGCCCCCAAACGTGCCTGTAAACGTGGTCCTTGCTTGTTAACTAACAGTTTTCGCTGGTGGTTCCTAGAAAAACGTACCATTGGGTTTTTAAGAGGCTGAGGTAGAGCTAAGCATCAGTATCCAGATGAAAGAGGTATAAATGTCTGCTGAGAAACTGTGTTTAAGTATTTGTTAAAAAATATATTTAAAAAATTCTGTTCAAGCAAAGCATACAAGTTGTTTTGGAAAAGAAGCTCTGAAGACAGAGACTCTGACGCCATCTGTGATCTCAGGGTATGTCTGGGAATTTGACGAGGCAAAGAAGCTTCTAGAAGCCTACATGTAGGGTATTATGGCATGCAAGAAATCCTTGTTGAAAATAGTTCATTAGAATGGGGAACAAGAGCCCAGGTTAAATAATATGAAATATGCCATCTACTGATGAGACAGATCCTGATTATGAGTTTGGATTTTCTTCTAAAACACTCAATGCAAAAATGACGTATACTCTAGAGTTTTCCCCTTCACAGAGACAGAAGAAGAGAATTCTTCTGTCTCTGCAAAGTGAGAAAAGATAGGTGTGAGAGAAGAGCTAATGTCTAGCTAGTAGCTTCAAACTACCAATTGAAAGGTAGATATTGAAAGAAAGGGTCTTGCTGGGTGCTATAGCAAGAGGCCTGTATTCCCAGAAATTCAGGAAGCTGAGTCTGGAGGATCACAAGATCAAGTCTAGACTGGGCCTCTTAGTGGAACCCTTTCTCAAAATAAACAGGGTGGTGGATAGAGCTAAGTGGTAGAGCACTCCTGGGTTCAATCTCCAGTACCACCCAAAAGAGAAAGGAAGGAAGGCAGGAAGGGAAGGAAAGAGAGAAAGTATCTTTTAGTTTAGACCAGCAACTCTAAGATACACTGCAAGTATTTTTGAAGTCAAGTTGATTGGAAATCTCAAGTCCTAAAGAGGGTCTTTTACCAAGTTTAGGATAAGAATATATTGATATTTGGAAATTATGAAGATATCAAATACTAATTTTTATTAAAAAAATCTCACTTTAAGTTCAGAATATATTTAATTATTATCTTCAAAAACTTACTTTAAGATGAATATAATCTACTGTTTAATATTATTTGAGATTAGTTGTCTTCATAAACAAATTTTATTAGTTCATAAAAATGGGAGAAATTCAGGACTATAAATTTCTGGAACATGACCATAAAAGTATCTTAATCTGAATTTAAGCTTTAAATCCAAGGCATCTTGTCCTAGGATGACACTGTACTCCAATCTGTCAAACAAGGATTTATTGAGTAACCATGTCCCAGGCAGATACTATCAGAGGGTCTCCAGAAACACAGTGGCGAACCAAACAGATGTACCTCCAGTACTCGAGGGGTCCAGAGTTTATCAGAAGAGACGGGTAACAGCAAGTTAACAAACACACATGAAGCATAGCTCAGAGTGATAAAGGCCAAGAAGATGTCAACAGACATAAGGGACAGATGATAACAGAAGTTGGTGCCTATTTAGAGCGGTCAAGGAAGGTTTCTCTGAGGAAATGATATTTATACAGAGATCTTATGGATGAGTCAAGGCCAGCCATGCAAATGGACATGGGGACACTCGAGGGAAAAGTGTGTGTATGTGTGTGTGTGTGTGTGTGTGTGTGTGTGTATGCTGTGTGTGCAAAGACCCTGGGTTGAAGAAGAGCTGAGCTAAGTTGAGCATAAGCATAGTTAAGACACTGAAATGACCGATGTGACAACAGCATCATGGCTGAGGGCAAGACACAGAGAGGCTACAAATGAGGATAAGGAATAATCATTTAGGACCCTGGATGGGTTAGGAAGCTACTGCAGTTGTCCAGCTGAGGAGAGAGAGAGTGACTCAGATTAAAGAGGTAATAAGGAGAGAGATTCAAGATGGTGGCTTGGAGGCACCCCAGCTTCTCCATGAGGTAGGATCAAAGCAACTACATATGGAGACGGGTGACCGTGGGAGACTGCTGAAGTTCAATAGTGTACAGAAACTTGGAGAAACTTGGAGCTTTGGATAGTGGAACACAGGACGAAACTAGGTACCCTTGTCCCATCATTTAGCGTGTGGCAGAGGGTGGGGTAGAGATGAAAGAGGAAGAGCCCCAGAGAGCACCACTAGCACAGGAACTGGTACCTTGCAAAATACAGTCTAAACAGACTGGGATCTGCTTGGCAAATGGCCTTGAGAAATTCTCTGCCCTTCCAGGCATATTCTCAACATGCTGTAATAGGGACCCATTTTTAAGATGGTCTTGTATGAACACACTGCTCTGGGAGTCAAAGGCTCCTGCATTTTCCAGTCTCCAGGTCCCTGCGGCAATATCACTACCTTGTCTCAGTGATTGCCTGCCTGGATCATCAGTTTAGCTCTGGGGCAGAACCTCTGTCACAAATATGCTGAGAATCCTGTGCCAGGGAAACTAAACTGTAACTTCTATTCCAAAGAGAATGGAGGGCACACTTCCTTTAAAACCAGTGGCTTGGGGAGCCAGCTGCAGGAATCTGGAGAATGAGCAACTGTGTGCAATTTGTTGCAGGAGCTGTGTCAGAACACCAGAGTGGTGGATGTGTGGGGTCTGCTGCATCCACCCACCCTCTTCATAGATAATTGCAGCTCCATAGCCTCTCCACACTCTTGGAGTGTGCAGCACAAAAGGTGCCAGAGTTCTTGACACTCTGTAGCAGACAAATTAGTCCTGTCTTTGAAGTGTGCATTGCAAAGGTCAGCAGAGGGGGACCTGTGCCAGATGAGTTCTGCACTCCGCACTAGCTTGGTGACTTCTGCAATGTCAGTGTCCTCTAAGAGTGCGCAGTCCAAATAAGTCCCAAGTAGATCTTTGCCTGGGAAACTGAGTTCCACCATGGCTCATTCTGGTATGCAGGGCAGCTGAGAGGGGTTCCAGGTGACTTGGGCCACAAACCATTTCTTTGGTCACCTGGTGAGCACCACAAAGGAAAGAAGAAGGATGTAAATAACTCTCAGGTTTTGTTCTCTCCAAGGGGCACACAGCCCTAGAAGCCATGGAAAGAAGCTCTGATGGACCCTGGTTGTCAACAACCACTCTTCCTCACACAACTGAGCAATTGAACATCTTGGCAGACAGGAAATTTTTGTTTTTTATTAATACCTTTTTTTTTTGATCCCAGGGGTTGAATCTATGAGTGCTCTATCTCTGAGTTACATCCCCAGGCCTTCCTATTTTATTTTTAGACAGGGTCTTGCTAAGCTACCTAGGTTGGACTTGATATTATAATACTCCTGCCTCAGCCTTCCAAATAGTTGAGATTACAGTGTATGCCACCATGCCCTGCAGTGCCATTTATTTTATTTTATTTTATTTTGGTTATTGCTGTTTTCTTTTGAAGTTGTGTGTGTGTATGTGTGTGTGTGTGTGTGTCTGTGTGTATAATTTGCATACATATTTTTTCTCCCTTTAATTTTTATTTTTATCTCCCCCTTTTTTATATTTTACATACTTTCCCCTTTTTTCTTTTCTCTTTTTCTAATTTGTAATTTTTTTCCTTTTAAAATTCATTTTATTTGCTTAACCTTTTAGCTTATTCTATATTGGTTTTGTCCCTTTCTTTTCTGTTGTTGTTGGTGGTGGTGTCATGGTGGCTGTTGAGTTTATTTTATATCTCAATCTGGTTTACCTTTTGTATTGGTTGTTGTTATTCTTGTTTGTTTCCTTCTTTCTATGTGGTGCTAGGGAGACAGCCTAGCACTTTGAGCATGTTGGATGTACACTCTGCTGCTGAGCTATACTCCTAGCTAGCTCAGGGAAATTGTACTTTACTTTATTGATGATCTAGTCCCACTCAAACCTTGCCAATCACTTAAACTTAGGGTACAAGGAAGGTAAAAGCCCTGAGCTATTGACCTGGCCCCAAGTCCTCATGGATAGGGGGATGAATTTTCACTCCTGGCTGTTCACCTCCATAGCTATAGCAGAGAGAAATAATCCAATGGTTGTGCACAGTGCATCTAGGAGGGACCTCAGTATAGGATGCTATCATACCACAAAGACTGTACACCATATATTTTTCTGTCTATACCACACCTGTCTCAACTACCTAAAGAACCCCAATAGTGCAAGACCTACAGAGAAATCAGCTTCCTCAGTCTCTGACATAGTGCACATTATGCTCAAATCCACTAATGATAGCCCACAAGTCGTAGAGAAACTACTTTATGAAGTCCAAATAAAATTAAACTCAACACTACACAACCACCCAATATCCCAGTAAGCATCAAGAGAAAAATGCGTACTAAAAGGGTTTCACATAAAAGTGGAAGAGATATCTATCTGAGCAGATGCACAACTCTGAACAGAAAACAGAAGAAATATGAAAAACCAAGGCAACATGATACCTCCTAAAGTTTATAACACTCTAATAACTGATTTCAGAGATAGCAAAGTACTGAAAGGCTGGTCAAAGAGTTCAAAATAACTATTTTTTAAAGTTTTAATGAATTTTAAGAGAATCAAAATAATAGTGTAAATGAGTCAAGGAAGAAAATGCAGGTTATAAATGAACCATTAATGAATACATAGAGATTTTTTTAAAAGAACCAAACAGAAATTCTGGAAATAAGAAGTTTAATAAGTCACATTAAAAATTCAGTTGAGGCTGGCATTGTGGCTCAGTGGTAGAGTGTTTGAAACCCTAGCATGTGTGAGGCCCTGGGTTCAATCCTCAGCACTGCACATAAATAAATAATTAAAATAAAAAAATCCATTTACAACTAAAATATATTTTTAAAAAATTCAGTTGAAGACATCACCACAAGACTAGCTCAGGTGGAAGAAAAAATATCAGCATTTGAAGATCAAGGTTGAGGAATTATCACATTAAGACAGTAATAAAGAAAGTAAAAACCATGAAAAAAACGAGCAACATGCAAGATCCCTGGTGGACAATTAAAAGACCAAATTTATACATAATCAGAATACATGAGGGACAAAAGCTATAAGTCAAAGGCACAGAAAACATAGAGCTACACATTAAAGCTATTATTCAGTGAAATAATAGAACATTTCCCAAATCTTGGGGAAAATATGGCTATCCAGGTACAAGATGCAAATTGAACCTCAAATAGACATAACCAGGAAAGAATTTCTTCAGAACATATTACACTTAAAATGCCAAAATACAGAACAAAGAAAGAATTTTAGAAAGTTCAAGACAGAAACACCAAGTCACATTTAAAGATAAATCTAACAGAGCAACAGCAGATTTCTCAGCAGAAACTTGAACAGCCAGGAGAGCATGGAATGATGTATTTCAAGTCCAGAAAGAAAATATCTGCCAAGTATATCACTGTACCAGAAAACTCATCTTTCAGAATCAAAGAAGTAAAGACCTTCCATGATAAGCAGAAACAGGGAATTCATGACTACTAAAGCAGTATTACAAAAGATACTTTTAAGGGAATCCCTACATTCTGAAGGGGAAGAAAGATGATGTATGAGAGCATGGGAAAGAATAAATAAACAAATGACAATTCAGAAAAGGATCAAACATTAATACAAAAAATCAAATCCCTAAGGTAAATAATAGAGGATGAAGAAAAAAACATTTAAAAATTGCAGACTAGCTTGATTGAATTAAAAAGCAAGACCCAACGATATGCTGCCTGCAAGAAACTCATCTCAGCCGCAAAGACATACACAGACTGAAAGTGAAAGGATGGAAAATTATATTTCAAGAAAACGGAATGTAAAAGCAAGCAGGAGTAGCTGTACTCATATCTGACAAAATAGACTTTAAGCCCAAATAAAAAATGACAAAGAAGGCCACCCCATATTGATAAAATGAACAATCCATGAAGAGGATATTATGATTATAAATATATATGTGTTGAATATAGGACCACCCAATTTTATAAAACAATCAGTATTGGACATACAGGGAGATATAGGCCCCTACATAATATTTGTGGAGGATTTTAGTGCCCTACTTGCATCAACAAAGAGGTCACCCAGACAAAAGAATCAACAGAGAAATATCATATAAATTACATTATAAATCAAATGGACTTAGTAGACATCCACAGAATATTCTATCCAAAAGCAGCAGAATATACATTCTTTTCATTAGCACATAGAACTGTTTCCAAAATAGATCATATATTAGGCAATAAAGCAAGGCTTAGCAAATTAAAAAATTGAAATAATTTCTCATATCTTATTAGATCATAATGGAATAATGCAAGAAATCAATAGAAAGAGGGACTGCAGAAATTATATAAACACATGGGGATTGAACAATTTTCAAAGGCATAATGGATTATTGAAGGAATCATGATGGAAATTTTAAAATCCCTACAATCATTTGAAAATGAAACATAACATACCAGAATCTGCAGAATACAGAGAAAGCAGTACTAAAATGGAAGCTATAACTCTGAGTTCCTGCATTAAAAAAGAGAGAGATCAAATAAAAAACCTAATGATGCATCTCAAGGAGTTAGAAAAACAAAAACAAACTAAATCTTAAATTAGCAGAAGAACATAGAAATAATAAAGATAAGGATGGAAATAAATGAAATAGAGACCAAAAGAACGATGCAAATGGTCAATGAAACAAAGAGTTGGTTCTTTGAAGACATTAACTTGACAAACCTTTGTCAAAATTAACTAAAATATAAGATCCAAATAAACAAAATTAGAGATGAAAAGAGGGGATATTATAACAGATATCACCAAAATGTATAGGATCCTTAGGGAATATTTTGAAAAACTATATGCTAATAAACTATAAAATCTAGAAGGTTGAACAAAATTTCTAAACACATATGTTCTACCCAAATTGAGCTACTGAGATCTTAAAAACTTAAACAATAAGAGTGAAGCAGAAATAAAATGTCTCCCAACAACCATAATAAAAATGAAAAAAGCTGACGGATTAGCTACTGAATTTTACCAGACTTTCGAAGAAGAACTAATACAAGGCTCTTCCAACTATACCATCAAACAGAAAAGGAAAGAACCCTTTCAAACTCATTCTATGAAATCAGGATTACTCTGCTACCAAAACCCGATGAGGCACAACAAAGAAAGAAAACTATAGACCAATATCTTCGATCAACACAGATGTAACCAAATATTTGCAAGTTGAGTTCAACAACACATTAAAAAGACCATACACCATGATCAAGTTGATTTCATTTTGGGGATTTGAGAATGATTCAACATATGCAAATCAGTAAATGTAATACAGCATATGATTAGGATCAAGGAGAGAAATTACAGGATCATCTCAATGGATGCAGAATAAAACCTTTGATAAAAGTCAACATTTCTCATGATAAAAGCCTTGAACAAATTAGGTGCAGAGGATTGAAACTCAACATAATAAAGGCTATGTAGGACAAACCCACAAACCCATAGCTAACTTCATTCTGAATGGGGAAAAACTGAAATGATTTCTTCTGAAATCAGGGACAAGACGAGGGTGCCTACTCTCACAACTCTTATTCAGTGTAGTACTTGAAATTTTAGCCAGAGAAATTAGACAAGAGAAAGAAATAAAAGGAATACAAATAGGAAAGGAGGAAGTCAAGTTATCCCTCTTTGCAGATGATTTGATTCTGTACTTAGAAGACTGTGATGGTGCCTACCTATAATCCCAGCTACGGGGGCAGCTGAGGAAGGAGGACCACAAGTTTGAGGCCAGTCTCAGAAACTTAGCAGGACCCTGTCTCAAAATTTAAAAAGCAAAAAAAGCAAAACAAAATAAAACAACAACAACCCAAAACAAAATAATAAAGGTGGGGTGGGGTGGAGTGGGCGAGGGATGTAGCTCAGTGGTAGAATGACCCTGGGTTCAATCCTCAGTACTGGGAAAAAAAGAAGATCCAAGACTTCACCAAAAGACTCTTATATCTGATAAATACAGAAAAGTAGCAGGATATAAAATCAAAATATAAATTAGTAGCTTTGTATATTCCAATAATGAATACTCTGAGAAGGAAATCAGGAAAGCAATCCCTTTCATAGTGGCCTAAAAAAATAAAATGAAATGAAAATACCTAGGAAAAAACCCAGCCACAGAGGTTAAATATTTCTACAAAGAAAAATACAAAATACCAAAGAAAAAAATTGAAGACACTACACTCTACTCTATTTTCTGTCTCTATGAATTTGCTCACTCTAAATCCATAATACAAGTGGAATCCTACAATAGTTGTTATTTTGTGGCTGGCTTGTTTTACTAAAGATAATGTCCTCAAGATCTATCCCCTTTGCAGTGTGTATCAGAATTTCCTTCCTTTTAAAGACTGAATAATACAATTGACTCTCTGCCTCTGTGGGATCTGCATTTGCAGATTCAACCAACCACCAGAGCAAAAATATTTGGAAAGAAATTGCACCTGTACCGAACATGTACAAAGTTTTTCTTATCATTGACACTTAATCAATACAGTATAACAATACAGTATAACTTCTATGGCATTTATATTAGGTATGGTAATCTAGAGATGATTTAAAGTATAGGGAAGGATTGCTTAAATTATATGCATATGCGATGTCACTTTTTCCAAGGAACTTGAGTGTTCATGATTTCAATGTCTGTTGGGGATCCTGGGGCTCATTCTTCCCATTGATACTGGCGGGGGAGTGCACTTCATTGTAGGCATACAGCACATTTCATTCATTCATCCATCCATCCCTGGACACGTGGTTTGTTCCACCCCTGGCTATTCTGAATAAGGCTGTTGTCCACATGTTCACCGAAAGCTCTTTGGACTAGAGTAATGTGGGCAAGAGATACAGGGGGGTGTAGACAAGGGAGAGGGTATGCTTTTGTTTCTGCTGTTCCCAGGCTAAGAGAAACCATGGGCAGTGACTCTGTGAAGAATAACGGACAAACTCTGAGCTGGAAGAGGGACCATTGGAGCAGGAAGAGAGAACCAGGACAAGCTCAACAAAGACACAGAGGGTGGTGGGACTTGGGCAGGGAACACACGCTTCCTTTGCAGAAGAGAAGGCAGCAGATGTGGCTCCAGAGACAGGCACATGGATAGCATTGACAGTGGGTGGATGAGAAGGATTCCTCCAACTATTTCTATGAAATAAGAGGCAAGTTCATCGGATGGGGGTTGAAAGGAGACAGGAGAGGAGGCAGTTTAAAGAGAGAAGTGTGGAATCATCTCTTAGAGGAACGTGTCTCTGTCTTGGTTACCTGGAAGACCCACCTGAATGCAGAACTTGAGTTTGCTGCTACCTGCTCCACATTCTGATTGTGATTTAATAATTCTTAGGGGTTGCTGGGTTTTTTAAAATTAAAAAAAAAAAATCCCCCAGGTGACTGTGATGTGCTACATTGGTTGAGAATGACTGGGAAAGCAAAGTATACCATACACAGAAAGACAAATCCTAAGCATTTACACTCATATATGGAATCAAACACAATTGAACTCACAGATGCAGAGAGTGGTGGTTGCCAGAACCCGGGGTGTTGGATGGGGAAGTAATAGTCTGAAGGTACAAAGTTGAAGATAGAAGGAGTAAATTCAATTTTTTTTTTTTGTAGTTCTACTGCATAACATGGTTAATATAGCCAATAACAAAGTACCATACACTTCAGTTATCACTGAGAGAGTAAGTAAATCTCAAATAGTCCCATCACAAACAAAAATCAAATATTTGAGGTGATGGATACTAACTAGCTTGATTTAATCATGCCATATTATTATTAAAAATTGTAACATTACTTTGTACCACATAAATATATGCAACAATAATTTGCCAATATGTGAGAAATTCCCTATGTGATTCTAATGTGCCACATGGGTTGGAAATGACATAGAGTAGAAAAGTAAAACTGTTAAGAGAACAATGATAGGATTCCTGAATATGTCAACCCCCCAATTTGAGATTTGTAATCATAAGTTTCAAGTGAAATGAACCATTATGGATTATAGGCTGTATGTGTGTTTCCCTGGCCCCAAATGTTAAAGTCCAGTAAATTTCTGTCATCAGTGTTTCTCGTTTTAAATTTACTCACCAGAGGGCCAATCATTCATTTTTTCCATAAGAGTAACAGCTAATGTCACTATGTGCCTAGCATGCTTCTAAACATCTTACTATCAATTCCTCAGTCCCCACAAGAGCCAACATGCCCATTGTACAAAAAAGAAAATGAGTCACAAAAATGAAATCGGGCAGCTGCAAACACACAACCAAGGCAAAATTGTTGTGGTGCCTGCATCCAGGAAATCTGGACCTCAGGTCTGAGCTACGGACCACACTCCCTCCATGCACGTGGTCTAAAACATGGATCTCTAGGCTTGCCTTTCTGAAAACACAAAACATAGAAAATGGAATTCACCAGAATTCCTGTGTGTTGGGGAGAACTTCATAGGGTTGGGAGAGATACTTTGACAAACCCTCTGGCAAGGAGAAGACCCTCCAGGAACACAGAATGCAAGCCAGAGGGTGGAGCTGAACTCCTCCACATTCTAAAGGAGAAGGCTTCCAAGAAGAGCCAGGAGCCATGGCACCCAGGGGCAACTTTGACAAACAGGTATGCATAAGGCAGACTTTGAAACCTATCTTGCATCTTCTCCTTGGTATTGTCTGTGCATCTTACACTGCCCATGACTCACAGCACTGGGGACAGTGGGTTATTTAGAGGAATGTGACCTGTGCTGAGGTCCATGGCAAAGTTGCATGGTTGGAAAACAAAGATAGGAGTGGTTGTGTCTGGTGGTATCTCTAGGGTGCAGGTTACAGTTTGGAGTCTCAGAGACACTTACACCATAATGATGTACAAGCTCATTGAACTCACAATTATCCATTGTTGACATCAGTAGAACAAGTGGTGGCACGGTGGCAATTTTGGATCAACATGACTGAAGGTCTGGGTGAGCATCAGACCCTGATTCTTTCAGACGTCACTGCAGAGACGCTCAGTGACTGCAAGCTGTAGTCCTACTTGGTCCCTTTCCTAAATTATTTATCTATCTGGGAAGGTATCAGGAACTACCATTTTGTTGGATTTAGCACATCACTGATTTAATGCCTGTTCTAATGAGATGCTGTTATGTTCATTTGGAATCTCATCTTTATTCTGTCCCTGTCAGTGAGCTCAGCAAGGTTGTAGGAGGTGAGGGTGTTGTCAGAGGTCCCTTGGCTGGTGAGCAGCAGAACTGGAATTGGAATCTAGGGCTTCTGATGGAAGGACTGCAGACAGTGGAATTAGATCCTAATGTATTGTTACAAGGAGTCATTTTGACATCTGCCACCAACGCCTAGGCAGGATAGATAGCCCCTGAGCTTTGTGTCAGAGACCCTTAGGGGAGCATGCCGCTTTGTCTTCTGAGGCAGTGCTATCATCCTTGGGGAAACGCTCTGGTGTTCAGCTTATAAAAAGACTCCTAATTATCAGCGTGCAACCCTGCAGGAATGGTGGAGATTTATGAGCATTTTCATGCTAATGACTGGGATGATGTCATAACATTGACAGAATCTTCAAATCCCTGGCACTCCTCTGAGATCTCTCAGTTGGAACTTTGTTTTGGATGAAGATGAGAAGGAGGTTCCTAATGATTAAACAGAACTCTGAGTGAGGGAAGTTTCAGAGCATGCAGCCAGAGCAGAAGTCTGCATCACATCAGAGTTGGAGGGAAATGGCTCACTCCTTAGGATCTCCTTACTTAGAGAAACATAGTGGATGCTGCCGCACGTGCCTGCCCAGGTCCCCTTCTGCAAGCCCCTACACTGATTTTCCACCCTTATTTCTTATACTTTACTTGTATAGTGCTGGGGATTAAACCTAGGTCCCCATGCATGGCAGGCAAGTGCTCTATCACCACACTACACTCCCAGCCCCTGTCTTCCAGCTCTTGGGAATATTTCCTGGTCCAGTCTGGACCACCTCACTAGGGAAATATTGGGGAAGAGAAGGCCACCTTCAGCCAGTGTCTGACATGGGGTACCTTTTATCTCCAGGGAAGACTGACAATCTGCTCTACTCTGTGCTCCAGGGTCTACTGTTGGATCATGCAGAAACAAGTCACTAGTCGGGTTGACACTTACTTAATTTTCTTCCCCTGTCTCATTCTCCTTTCATTATTTCCCTTCTCCTGAAAAAACTCCCTCAATCACTCACTTGCCCAAGAATTCCCTCTTAGGCTCGGCTTCTAAGAAACTCCACCCAAGATAGGAAATTCTTCTGGGGATTCAAGAAATAAAGGAAGCTTAATGGTTATTTGAAATATCTTCCAAGAGTCCTCCTGGTAAAGTCACCTTTTTAACCCCAGACTTACCGAGAGAAGAATTTTAGGGACTTCTGACCTCTTGGTGAGACCTCTGGCTAACTAGCAGGGATACCATCTCCTGCTGTAGTCTCCAAAGGAAGGTCACAGGGCTCTGTGTATTGCCTTCCTAGCTCCCTGTGACATTGTAAGGCCACCTACCTTGGCCTCCATGGCACCTACACAAAAGTACTTAGAGACAAGGACATGGGTGTGGGTTATTTGCAGGATGACTCTGGAATTGAGCAGGGAAGGAAAACTGGCCATTTTGGGAATGTGGGTAAAGCTACTGCTACATGCAATAGGACATGTGCTCTGTTCAGGGACCTCCTGAGTGATGCACAGGTCTTTCCTGCATTGCCCACCTGAAGGAAAAGAGGCAGGAGCACATCAGAGTTAACTCCCATCCCACATGGGCTGGGAGATCCCTGGGTGTATTAAATCCCTAGAGATTCTGGGCTTCTACTGCATTGAGCATTGCCTTGGGGAAAAAAGCACAAAGATGTGTGCTTAAGATTGGATGCTGCACATGCAAGGGAGTCTGAGGTTCCATGGAACTGTCCCCTGAAGCAAATGCTGAAAGCAGAGAGAAGCCAAGGACTTGGGGTATCAGGGAGCAGAATCCGTATCATTTCAAAGTGGCTAAAAAGAAAATTCCAAAAAGGAGGACATAATTACATCTGTTTTCTCAATTCCCATTAAAAATATTAAGACCAACCATCATGCTTTACCACTGTGCTACCTCAACCCCCACCAGAAGTCAGTCTATGTCCAACACCATCGCCATCTCAATCTACATGCCTGGTCACAAGAGGAAAGCAAAATGAAGCACAAAACTTTAAGTCAAGACATTAGCATCCATCAGATCCCATGAAAAAGACAGAATGATTGACAGCACAGTAAAATCAGATGGTACTCTTCCTGATGCCATGATCATAGCTAAGGCATAACGGGGCTGATCACATGGAGGCGAGGGTGCTGGTCGACCACAAAGCCCAGAGCCCAAACTGGCTGCATCCTCCCAGGCGCCATCCAGGGAATGTCAGGAAATGGCTACAGAAAGCCATCAGAGCATGTTGCTAGAAAACTTCCTGATCTTGTAACCTTGTTCTGCTCTCTGCTCACCCTTTAGAAATAGTTGGCTGCTTCTGTAGCTTTCCTGAGGGATAAATTGTACTAGAAAGTCCAGCAATTATCTGGTCTGCCTGGCAGTTATATTTCTCATCACAAATAAGTTGGCTCTCTGGATTATACACTCAGGTCTCCTGTGAGTTTAGTCACTGTGAGTCAGCCTGCTTGGGGTACTAACAAGGTCAAGTTTCTAGACATGTTAGACATGCTTGGCTTCTGGGTGGAGTGAATTCACCAACTTAAAATCTGTTCCTGGTTAAGACAACTCCTCCTGGAGGGCTCCTATGGTCACTTAGCTGGCATCCTTCCAGGGACCCTGCCTTCAAATAATGAAAGGGCAGAAGGAGACCACATTAAGGGAGATCCACAATGAGTTTTTTGGCATATCATCTTCATGGAGGATGGGAGGGAGTTTACATAAGTTAGTTTATGAGATCTGTTTTCCAGAGATGTGGGATTAGTTGGGGAACAAAAAAGAGAATTAAGAAGAAGAAATTGCTCATTTAAAAGTTACATAGTTCTACATTAAGAGGGGATTCATAGAAGAAGAAATACTGGAAAAGTTCTTGGCATCAGTAGATGATCAATAAATATTTGTTGAATAGCTGACATGTGCTTGATCAATAAGCGTGAAAAAATATCCACTCTTAGTGAAAGAAGAAATGCCTATTAAAACAACAATACTCTATTTCTCCATCTCAGATACACACACACACACACACATATATACACATACACACACAAATAAATAATATGTTGTATGTGTGCAAATAACACATCCTGAAAAAGAAAATAAACACCTATGTAATTGCTACAAATTTTTTTTTGGAAGTAAATAAAGTAGCATGCATCAAAAAAATCTTTAAAAATAGGGCTGGGGGTATAGCTCTGTGGTGGAGCACTTGTCTACTGTGTGTGAGGCCCTGGATTTGATTCCCAGAACCACCAAAAACAAAAAAAATCTTAAAAATACATAGAGCATTTCACCTAGCCATTTCATCAATAGCAATGAATACCAAGGAAATAATCTAGCAAATTCACTGCAAAACTCTTGGTAATAGCAAAAAATTTAAAACAACCTCAGTGCCCAACAATAACTGACCAGTTGAATAAACTATAGAACTCCAAGTAATGAAACACCACTCCGCCTTTACAGCTCGTAATGCAAATAACTAACACATTTATGCATATTAAATAAAAAAGAAAGCAGATTGAAAACATTATACTAGAATGTGATTCTCTGTTTTTACTTTCACAAATTTGCATTAAACAATCTATAAAGATATACGATGTTACCTTTGATTAGTAGGATCACTGGTATTTCTATTTGCTCTTTGACTAAACATACTTTCTAATTTTTTCCACGATCTTATACTGTTGCAATAATGAAAGGTTACTTAGAACTTTAAGAAAACTAAGGTGTGAGTTAATCTTTGCCAATTTCAAAACAGACTTTATTTGACTTAACCTACAGCTACAGAGATACATGTGTAATGTGAACAAGATTTGCTTCAGCTAGTGAAAGAATGAGCTGATACTAACTGGGTGTGTGGAGTACTTTGATCAGTAATGGATTTTTTGGGCACTTGTCTGTGAGTCGCCTGGTGGCTAAGGCAGAAAGAAACACAGGCAGTAATGCTGTTTCCATGTGTGGAAAGGGAAGGCAAATAGAGTCCCTTCCTCCAGGTGCAAAGGTAAAACAAGATGCATTCATCATCCATTAAGGCTAGTAGATAATGCAGTCATTCTTTATTATAAAGATCACAGAAGCCTTACTGAAGGAGGGGAATTTTGAATAGAACTTTTAGTCCTTTAAAACTTTCTTTCAAAACAACAGGTGTAAAGCAAAGCTAAAACCATGAAATTAAGCTTAGAAATTGCTGAGCCTTCAAATTGGAAGGGAAGGACCTTGGGGATCAAACTCATTTACAGACGAAGAAACTGAGGGTCAGGGTGGCGAAGTAATTTGCTCAGTAAACTGGAAGAGTGGGATTAGAATTTTGAGTCTCTTGATTTCTTGCCTGATGCTCTTTGTTCCACACCCCCAAAGCCTCCATTCTCTCGGCTTCTGGCTTGTCTACACATTCAGGACCGGACTGGCTGTTAACAGCTGTGTGTCAATTTGTGTCTGACTATGTCTGACCCACCCTCCGTATTACCATCTTGGCTGTCACAGGAATCTCATTTATCGCTCATGCCAGCTGCATAGTTCTCTATAAGCAGAAGGCACGTGGAGTGGGGTTTATTGATTTGTAGTCAATGGAGGGATCATGCAGATGATGAAAATGCTATGATAATTTTGCTTAATTTTGTGTAGCTGTGAAATTTTAGCGTAACATCAAAGGCTGAGAATAACAAGCGCTATGGTACCTATTGAGCTCCGAGTAGGTACGCTTCTCATTTCATTGCCACGACCCTATGAAGTGAGCGCTCCACCTGGTCCCATTTAACAGATGGAAACTTTGAGGCACCATGCAGGAAAAACAACTAGTCTTAGGTAACACGTCTAGAAGATGGAAGAACTTCTAATTTAAAACCAAGGCCATGGGTTTTGCAGTCCAGATCTTTAGCTTACCAACTACACCGAGCCTCTGGAGTAGCAGCAAGAATGATAATGCTTGAGTTAGGCACTGATCTGGGTTCCTTTGGATCTTCCACTCATCAGGTAGGAGTATCTGCATTCAATCTGATGACTGGCATTATTTACCCAAATCTAAGACAGTGGTTAAGTGGAGAAACTTGGATCGAGACCCATATCTCATAAATGTCTGTGCTGTCTCTAGCTGATCAAATGCAGACAAAAGACCCCACCATGCACCCCCACCACAATAGGGCAAATTCTGAACCTTTGTAGAGGAATCAGGGCAGAAGAAGGATTTTACTCACCTCTCAGATGGATCCCAGGATTTGTGGCTTAAGTACAACCTAGACTGTCATGGGGTGTGGGAGAGGCAGCCCCATCACCAGGCAAGGGCCACCAGGTGGCTATTTCTGCATTTTGCAGATGTGGTCATCCCTGTCCAGCCCGGGAAGACCTTCAACTGAAGAAAAGGTAGAGGCTAATGCTCCTCTCTCTCTCCCCCTGGGACTCAGAAACCACTCCGGCACTTGGGGGACATGGTTGCTCTCTGGGATCCCTGTGGGGGACCATGGAGCACTGTGGGCACACAGGCCCTTTGGAGGGTTTAGGCATCAGGAGAGGCTCCCTGGAGAAAGTGACATCTAATCTGTGATATCCAGAAATAACTGGAAATGTGAGGTTTGGGAAGGGGGCTGTGAATGCTGAGGCTGAGGGACAGAACTTCCCAGGATGGAACCATCAAGAGGCGGGATGATGTCCCTGGAGGGGCCAGTTTTGTGCAACACAGCAAGCAACAAGTGTTCTTCCCTCCCAGCTCCTCAGCATTTACCTAATGTGTCTTTTGCTCCTTTCTTGTTTCTCTTCTGTCCTCTCCCATCGCCCACCTCGAAGGTATGGTTTGTGGATCCCTGTTTTTGTTTTTGTTTGGTTTGGTACTTGGTATTGAACTCAGGGGCACTCTACCACCAAGCTACACCCCCAAGCCCTTTTCATTTTTTTAAATTTTCAAGACAGGGTTTCACTAGGTTGCTGAGGCTGGCCTCCAACTTGCAATCCTCCTATCTGAGCCTCTTGAATCCCTTGGATTACAGGCCTGCACCACCTCACCCAGCAGGATTCCTGCTTTCCAAGCTTCTCTTCCCCAAGGTGCAAACAATCAAGAGGGCCACAAATGTTCTTCTCCCCAAGGTGCACACAGCATCTCTAGGACTACAGGATTTTAGGAGGCTAAGACTCTGTCTGCATGCTGCCTTCTGCCACCTTAGCTTTCTCTCTTCTATGCCAGAGTGGGAACCCCCCCACCCACCCACCCAACATGCTCCATTCATTCTGGCGAAAGTCTAACCCTTTGTTTCTTGCTGTTTCAGGTGTTAACTCCTTTGCTCTGGTCTCTCTTAGAGGCAGCATAGATGCTTAAAAGGAGGGAGTTTCAAAGAGAGGCCAGGAGGCTATGGTTCAGTGGAGGAGGCAACAGCAGGTCAAAAGTGAGAGCGAGCACATGTGGGCATCCCGCTCTCCACATTGAGTAGAAAGCTCTGTTCCATTTATACTACCAAGAGGAGAGGTGACTCCAGACAGTTCTTCCAGCTGCCTGAAGCTCGATTTCCTAGCTGCCTCTCAGACACAGGTGTGTGCTGAGCCTCCACAGAAGGGGATAGTGCTTATGAATGACAGCGTCTTGCACAGGGATGAAGGGTCCTGTGTGTTGCTGTGGTTGGGCGTGGATGTGTATTACTCATCCACAATCACTAATGGGCTAAGCAACTTCTCCTGCCAATGCCTGGGGTTCCCATAAACCACCGGTTAGAGAACTGGACCTTCCTACCCTTCCCTGACCTGGATTACCTGAGAGTGGAAGCCTTCGCAGGCATGAGTCTGAACTCCCTCTGCCTGCTGATCCCTTGAGAGAGAGCCAGTGCTTAACGAGCCACAACTTCCTGGAAGGACTCTAAGGTGGCATTGTTATCCCTCTCAGGTAGGCCATCTTGTCCCCAGGGCTCATTATTTCTATAAATGAAAAGGATTGACTTGGACCATTTGAATGTAATCCTGAGACACAGGAGTGCTTGGTTGAAACTTGCTAGGATCCCTTGGAAAGGAAATAATCCTGGGATGGATGGGGACAGACACAGAACCGTGGGAGAGACAGCCCCCTTAAAGCATATGGGAAAGGCTGCAGTCCTGTCTGTCTTATCTCCCTCCCTCCCTCCCAACCACCTCCCTCTTACTTGGGGTGTGTGGGCAGAGGGCAGCAGGAAGCGCAGGAAAGATTGGAGTGGGTATGTGGTGCATGTAGCAGATGCTCAGAGTGAGGGAGGAAGAGGATGGGTGGATCATCTGGGAGCTTCCTTTTTCACAGAGTTGTCTCCCCCCATAAACTTAGTATCACCCTTCCCAGTTTTCCTCTTCCTGCACACCTCACGATCCCTTTTTCAATATATTGACTTTGGCATGGTCCGTTTTGGGAGGGTCAGAATCTTCATATGGTTTCTCCTGGTGGCCAGAATAGAACTTGTATTCCATGCCATGGCTCGCAGAGCCTGCTGTCTCTAGCCTTTGCTGTGCTCTCTGAGTGCATCTCCTTCCCTTCTCTCTCACACATGTCTCCCACCAAGCAAGCCCCTTTTATGTTTTTGCAAGCCTAGCAAGTTCATCCCTACCTTCATGAATTTGTCCATAGCATGTGTTCCCTCTGCCTGGAAGACTTCTAGATATTTTCCAGGCTAATTCCTCCCTATTATTTAGAGCTAAAGTCCACGCCCTTCTTCCCTGGCTCACTGACCCTGCTCATCTCAAATGTGTGCCACTTGAGACTGAGACTTCTCTGTATTCTTTGCCCTCAGCTCTTGCTTATTTGTGGGCTTGGTCATTGGCTGTCACCCCCACTAAAAGATGTCTCCTTTAAGGGAGGGATCATGTTGGTCTTATGCACTATTTATCTCTAATACCTTAAAGTGCCTGGTATTAGTTGATAACTTCATAAAAATTTGATTGGCAAATAAAGAGGAAGCCTAATGAGTATACAGCCAAGGAGAGCAGAGAAGGCAATGGGATTCTGGATTCTGTATCTGACATCTTGTTTGTAGCAACCACCTGAGGTTCTACCTCTGGAGAGATGGCCAGGGAGCATCACAGGGTATAGGGAAGTCCAAGGTGCAGGTTCAGCAACTGCTGGACCTGAGAACCTGGTCACAAGATCTTGGGTCTAGAGGTCTTCACTTTCAAGTCTTTCTCTTTCTTATTAAAAAAAATGTGGGAAAAGAGCCTCAGAGATGTTCAGACATTTGCCCAAAGTAACTTTCATGGCTTAAATGTGTCTTCTCCAAATTTAATGGTGGAATTGAGAGATAAGGGCCTTCAGGAGGTGGTCAGGTCATGGGATATCCTCCTCCATGAGTGGATTGAGTGCCCCTACTAAGGGGCCTGACAGAGGGAGTTCATCCTTTTTGCCCAACTGACTTGTGCTAGGTAAGGATGCGACCCTCAAAAAACACAAGTGCTGGTGCCTTGATCTTGAACTTCCAGAATTCAGAACTGTGAGAAACAAATCTCTGTTCTTCATCAATGACACAGACTGTGATATTCTTTGATAGTGGCACCCATGGACTGGGAAGGTCACAGCTAGTATATTTCAGAGCAAGAATTAGAACTGGACCTCAACTTCTAGATGAGTGTTTTCTTGCTGTGCCTAGCTGCCTCTATAGGTCTGGGATAGAGAAAAATACAGCAGCTTTAGCATAAGGCTCAGCAAAGGTCCCAGTGTATCCATGAGAGGTTACCTGGATGGGGAAAATGTGCCAATGGTTGCCAGTTAACGCTGGATTCCTTGAGCTAAGTCATTCCCTTGACCTCATCTTCTGGGTGTGGGAAGGCGATATGTGCTTCAGTGCTTACAAGCCACAGTCCAAGTGAGATATGAGCAGATGTTTCAAGAGGAAATACACCAAGGATGAGGACATTATGAGATTGGAGGGGTGCTAAAGATCAGAAATTAAAGAATCTTATTGTTTTTAAGGAAATATGTACTTTGAAGTTAGCAGCAGGAGACACATTAAGACCATAATGTTGAAGTTGGTGGTGTTGGGGAAGCAGCAGGCAGATTTGTGCTGCACTCATTTTCTCCAAATGCTGTTTTCTTGTAATAAAGTTGGAGAAGTGGGAGGAGATTATCACTTCGGTATTGTGGGAGAGTATCCTCTTTCAGAGATCTGGGGAGGCTACATTTGTTTAAGGTTAAGTAGAAATGTCAGAGAATGGGTTATGCTCCTCATTAGGTGGCAAATGTGAGACATCTCTTAAGGCAAGATGTAGGATGTGGCATACTCTGACATGTACCCAGATGAGGTACAAGAGGGATGGATAGAGATGCCTGGAGGCTGAGGGGAGAAGAAACCACCAAGCAGAAGGAAGAGGTAGTAAGAGACTCCTCTGTGCCATATATCAGCAAGGCCAAGGAATCCTATGCCTGACACGAGTGGCCAGTCTTCTGTGCTATTTGCAAAGAAGACAGACATTCTGTTCTCCAGCCTGCCTGTCATCTCTACTAATAAGAAGAATAGAAAAAGTAACATTTGTTGGGCAATTTGCTCCACAGGCACTTCATATATATATAGTTTATTCAATCTTTATGAGATACTGGTGGAGCAGGAATAATTAATAATAGCCTGGGTCAATACATGGCTTGACTTTGTGAAGCTCCTTTCTATCTCAGTTCTCCCAGATTCAGAAACTGAGGCTGAGAGAGGCCAGGATACCCATTGGAGAGGCAGAGTCTGTGAGTGGCAGGGTAAAGATGTGAACCCCACCCTGGGCCCTTAGATGACATGGCCCCAACATGCCCTGGCTCTAAGAGCATCTCCTCTTCAGCAGGCAGGTTTGACAGTAGTCCTCATGCCCCCTCACACCCATCCTTGAGTCAGGAGGTGTTCACTCCTGAGGATTTCTGTCCCTAGAAGACCCTATGGGGGGAGGGGTGGAGCCGGGTCGCTGTCCTAGGTGCTGAATTTTATTTTGTAAAATTTGAGGTGTGAGGAAGAACAGAAGGGTTCCCCTGCAACCAATTCTAGTTTTAAGTTCCTTTATAAAAAAGCTCGCAGCAGTTCACCATGCTGTGCTGCGTGTGGCCTGAGATCACTGCTTTTTTTCCACAGAGTAGCCAGACCAGAAGCTCTCAGATAAGTGTCCCAACTCCACTTCCTGTTGGTCTGGGCTGAGAATGACCCCAGAGGACCAGCTGAACATGACCGTGGGACCTCATCATAATAGCCTGGGTCAATACATGGCTTGACTTTGTGAAGCTCCTTCCTATCTCAGTTCTCCCCTAATTAAATAGAATGGATGGGTTTTGAGAGATTAGGGAAAATAAGGAAGATGTCACTCTTTTCCAAAAGAGAAAAAAAGAGGTCGCGACCAAGGGATTTGTTGAACGCTCAATTACTTGAGTGTGAGACCTAGGGTCTGCCGATCTGTATTAAAGATTTGGCTATTCTGTGTCATCTCCCCAAGGTGATTACAGACAGAAATCAAAGAGGGGAAGAAAGGGAGAGAAAGAATAAATAAATAGAGACAGAAAGAGGCAAAGGAAAAGGATAGGTTGGGAGGCCAGGAAGGAGAAGGAAGCGAGGTGTCAAGGGTCAGGGCAAAGGAACAGGATATGCTCTGGCCAGTTCCCTGGGGTCATTCAGAGACCAAGTTTTCATCAGCTTCATAAGTACCCATGTCTTACTCAAGAGCATAATCCCTGGATATGCTGTTTCCTACCTACCTTTCCAGTGGAAACTTCACGAAGAGTGACCACTCATCACATTCTTTCTACAGATTCAGAATCTAACTCTCTTTCGGGTTCTACCATCTCCCCAGCCCCTCGAGTTTTCTTCCACCCTCCCCCTTCCCACCTCTCTGCCTCCTTTGCCCAAATATTTCCAGTGGACCCTTGTCCATGAAGCCCTTGAGAGAGCCACTGAACTTCCTGAGTCCCTCTCCATTCCCGCTTCTTCTAGGAAGCTTCCCTAGGTTGTCTTACCTGGGAGAAACCTCCCCTTCCCTGAATTCTCCATTGTCTTTAGAGAGAATCACTATTGGGACAGTCATCATGGACCGCCTTGTGATACTGTAGAATGCTCCTCTTTCTTCTCCGTTTGCATTTCCATCATTTTGGAAGGTGGAATCTTTCTCCCATAATCCTTGGGTCTTGTCCCCCATAACACCAAACACACTGGCTCACAAAGAAAGGACTGGGGATTATTTAAGTAAATGGATTTTTTTTGTTGTTGAAATCCTTTTTAGAATGCATCAAGGACTTAATTTGATAGAGATAATGTGGAGATAAAATAACTGAAGGTGTTCTGTCTGGCTCACAGTCCAGTCTTTTTTTTTTTTTAATTTTGTGCAACCCCATCTGCTCCAAGGCTCTGGGGAGCACCTTGAGCTTGGGAGTACTGACTTGGGTGTTCATAAATGAGACAGCTCATTTCCAAGGTAATGTTTCCAGAGTATTGTAGTCTATGGGTAATGTGGCCAGACCAGGGAGACTTTCGAGAGGAAAGCTGTTGGGAGATAAATGATAATAGGCCCTCTAGGGTCTTCTTACACTAAAACAGGGGGCTTGAATCATGGAGCTATATCCTTCTCTATTCTACAAGGCTGGCAGAGAGGAAGATTTCCTTTCCTGGAACCCCTTCATGAATCTAAGAATGTCCAAGAAGGATTCTTTTGGACAGAACTTGTCCAAATGACTATGGTGTGAGAATTCAGAATTCTGAGGCATAAGCCACATGACACCCCCTATAGAGAGGAGAGAAAATGATTATAAACTTTTTTTTTTTTTCCTGGAGAAAGGAGAGAGGTCAAGTTGTCTAGACTTTCTGAAAGAACTAGGAATTTTCCTCCCAAGAATGTAAAAATAAGACTTAGTCCCTGATCAATGAGGCTTTTTAAAAGCATGCCAGTCCCAGGTAAGTAAGACTCAGAAGTCCAGTTTCAGGAATCCCAGGTAACCATTGGTCAGCGAGGATAAGGACAGCTAGAATAGCAGTGTTAGAAACATATCAACCAAACATTTATCTGCATGAGACCCACATGTTTGTTGGGACACAGGTGCTATGTTCATGTCCTCTTTGTGGGTCGTCTGGTCCCTGTCAAGGGCCAGTGAGACTCCATGTCTGGGATCAGCATCTCCTTTTCAATCCTAGTATCTTCAAATCCTTAGAGTTTGTCTCCTTCCAATGAGGAATGTGAATATGTGCCCCTCCCCTTATCCCATCAGTGTGAATTTTACCCAGATGTTTCAGGTCACTAGAAACTAGAAAGTCCCTGGATTACGTTGTCACCATAGATTCTCCTATCTCTCTTCTTGCAAGACTCCTTCCTCTACTTAGATTGATCCCTGTGATTTGAGAAACATGCCTTTTCAAACCTAATCTGAAAGTTCTAGGAATTTTTCTTTGCCATGTCTTCAAATCTCTGGTCAAGGACATGGATATGGATTTTATTCCTTAACAACAGGACCACGTCAGAATCTGGAGGCAAATCTCTCCTAAGTGGGTTAAGCTGCCTGGGTTTCTATGATCAGGTCAGAGAGGAGGGGTAGGAGGGTTGGTCTACCTCCTCCTCGTGGCAATAAAGCATTTCTCAAGGTGAAACTCTGCACAGCGGTTTAACAATTCTTACTAAAGATTAGATTCCAAGGAGCTTCCCTGGACACCAAGAAACTCAATCTGCTAATTAGCTGCCCCATTTCTGCTCTGCGCTTGGAGATTTCACCCAGAACACTCTGGGTGGTGGTGATTTGCCTACATAAGTGAAGTTAGTGTTCCCTCTTGTTCCCCACATGTGAGCACTTTCAGCAGAGGTCAAGGGGGCTCAGGGACCCTTCCAAAGTCACGGAGTAGTCATTTTATCCAGCCCACTGCCTTTTAGTTATAACTCAGGCATCCAACCCAGATAAGTAAGAATCTCCCCTAGGTTTAAAAATCGCCAGAAGGCGTCATGTTCTTTCGGTTCTGTTTTTATTACGTTGTGAACATTGGTACAAGGTTAAATACACAGAGACAGACATCCAAAGGCTGCAAAGAGCATACACATCAACATGCTTGTACATAAAGAAGGAGTACAGAGACGCTGACAGAGCATACATATACACATACGGTTACAGACAACAGGCACAGCGTGCTGGTCACATCTGGTGACATTCCCACACGAAGCACAGCATAGGATACAGACAAGCAGATGTCAATTCACAAACATCGTCAGTTTAAATCCAGCTGTTTGAGTTACATTTGACAACAATATACAAAGCCTCGTTACATCTCCAAGGGGGAAAATAGTTCTAACAAACCTCAAAGAGCTTATTGGAGCTTGCAGGGCTCTGGGGGTAGGAAAGAAGCAGGCAGAGACCCCAAAGATAATGAGGGAAGGAAAACTGTCAGCTAAGTGGGAACAATGAGGGAGAGTCAGATGCGCAAAGGAGCCATGTTTTGCAAGAACCTCAGTAATACATCCAAAACTCATCCCTGTGGTTGGGCTGGGCTGGGCTCTCAGTCCAGAACCTCAGCCCCAGCCCCGTCTCCATTCTCCAGCTTGACTGGAAAAATCCAGGGATTGGAAATGACCAACGAGGAGCCTGTTTGGTTTGGTTTAATATCTATTTGATGGCCAAGTCCCCAGCGCTTGACAATAGTCAAAGGATGTCATCCCTGTGTGTTGAGAACTGCCATCAAAGCCTCTGTGTTGTCAGCCTTGGGTTCTAGCCCTGGTTCTGCAATCAGCTAGCTGAGCCCTCCTGGGCAAGTCAATTAACCTCTCTGCGACTTAGTTTCTTCATCTGTTATATGAGGGCTCTGGCTCTTGTAGGCCCCTAGAAGATCTCTAGATCCCTTCCAGATCTTATAGAGGGAAATTCAGGTGAGTTTTAATAGCACCTTTTTCTGAAGGAGAAATAAAACAAAAAGGAAATGGTTGATCAAAGTTAATACAGCTTCCCAACCCTCCTCCCCCAAATCACTGTTATACCCAAAGACGAGACCCTGAAATCTAGCAATTAGATACCTTGGAATATGGCTCTATGCCCAAAGTCATCCCAAAAGGCTACCTCCTGTTCTATTCAGGGTAGACTTCAAGGAATTAGAGGTAAACTAGTACAATAAAGTTATATATGATATTGTATTTGCTTGGTAAACCCCAATCCAGTATTTGGAAAATAAGAATTGCTTTATTCCCAATTTTCTACAACTTTAATATGGCCTAATGGTTGGACTGACTTTCCGCTAGGTATGAATTCCAAGCAGCGTTTCAGGTTCTCTTTTTGCTCTTGAGGCCCTGTAAGTAGAAAGACCTCAAAAAAAAAAAAAAAAAAAAGTTGGAAAAAAGGAAAATCAAAGTGTTTTGGTATCAAGGAATTCCCTACTTCCTAAGGAAGCACTGGCCAGGGGACAAAGATTCCCCCATAACCTCTGTCTGTCTTCTCTTCCTTTTATTCTCCTTCCCTGTAATTAGGAGATGGAACCAGAGCCTTTTGTCCTTGTCCCCATCCAAAAGCACCACTGGAGCCGTGGAGGGTTTTCTCTGGATCCCTCGAGACTCAGTGATCATCTCCCTCTGTGCCTTTGTCATGGCTCAGAACTCAAAGACCACCAGTCTGTGACCACCAGAGCTCTCTTTGCCCTACACCCTCTTTGCTGGCCTTTAGCACCAACAGAATCGTTGCCCACCCAGCAGCCTCCCGATGGGATCAAATCACCCGCAGGTTTCCTAACAAGCCCTGATAATTCCTGCAGTTGGTTTTGAGCCAGCAGCAGTGATCTAGGCTCTTTCAATCCATTGGAAGTAGTGGGAATTAGTAATTAAGTACCTGGTCCCTGAAGTCAGAATTCAAGTACACTTATGAGCCGTGTGACTATGGCAAGTGACATTATTTTTCTAAGCTTCAGTTGGATCTGTAAAATGGGACCAATGAAAGCACCTCCTACAACATGCAGGAAGACTGGAGGGGTCGTGCCTGTGAAGTGCTTTGCCACGATGCTTGGCACAGTGACAGCCCAACACACACACAACTCTATGGTTTCCCTGTGGACCCAAGTATGACCCGCAATCCAGTTAGGTCCAGTAGACCTTCCTAAGATGATGAGAATTCAAAGACAGCAGCCACTAGCCACATGGAGCTATTGATTCCTTCAAATGTGGCTGGGTGCAACTCAGCAAATGAATTTTTAATTTTATTTCATGTGAATTAATTTAAATTTAAACAGCCACTTGTGCCTAGTGACTACTATATTAGAAAAGGCAGAACGCTTTCTCGGTGGATATATCTTCACTGTGCACAAGGGAAGGCCTTTTTAAACAAGCCAGGGGACGTGTGGTGTCAGTTGTGGCTGGGAGTGGGAGGTACCCACTGGACACTATCATGGAACCTGGAGCAGGTCAGCTCACTTCTGGGCCTCGGTTCCTTCCCTCACAAAATTGGGACCTTGTGCAAAATGTTTCAAGACCCCTTCCATCCCAGTGGACTCCATATGAGCACACAGGCTGTGCACAGCATTATTGCAGGTGGTGGTTCTATTTACAGAGACTGTTGTGTGAAGGAGCCCCCTGGAGTTGTGCAGCCTCATAGACTTGCTTCCATCTCTAAGCATTCTGGGGCTCAACAAAGCAGCTTTTCCAAATGACCTCCTACAAGTTAGGAGGGGCTTCCAGAATGCTTCAGGATGCAATCTGTGAGGGCAGAAGGGAAGGGTGCACTCATGGCATTAGGCCGGATTCCTTTTGCCCAACTATCTTCCTTGGGCTCAGACTCCACTGTCTTGTCGCCATTATTTAACATAAGGCATGGCTCCTGGTTAAGGTACTGAATGAGTACCTATGGGAAGTCTTAGGAGCCATTAATATATTAACACAAATTACCCTGTTCTCAAGTGCCAGCTAGCTGAGAGCTGTTTGGCTAAGGCAGAGAGACATTTGGGGCTTGCCATTGAGAAGAGAGACCTAGGAGGGACATGGTGGGAGAGCTGAGCAGGGGGTTAAGGGTTGGGTGCGTGTTTGCGGAGGCATGTGCAAGAGGAATGGAGGAGCCTGGCAGAGGGGAAACATGGTGCTCCCTTGCCCATTCCCTGGAAAGCCCGCATGGGCCCAGTGCCAGCCCTGAGGGAGCCTGGATGCAGCTATTCTAGATCAGTAGTGCTGCTCCTACCAGCTTCTCCTCTTAAGGCCTGGTACTGCCTCTCTCAATTCAGTGATGCAGGGAATTCCAGGCTCTGTGGACTCCCTGTTCTGGGGCGGGGTGCCGGGTTTTGCATCCTCACTCTTCTATGCAGTAGAGAAGCTTCAGTTGGCTGGATGTTAATTATGCCTCCTTAGGAAGCCAGTCCATGTGCCACTGTTGCTGAGGGGTGCAGCCACAGCTGTTGCCAAGCCAATCCCTGGAGGCCCGCTGGATGTGCTGTGACGGCAAGATAGCATAGAGGCAGCTCCTATTCCTCTCCCTCCCCCTCTCCCTTTTAATACTAATAATGACAACAAGGAAACATTAACAAACATTTATTGAATGAGGACTCTACTGCAAGACATTCCACTAAGCACTTTATATCCATCACCTCACCAGAATGTCAAGCCACTCCTTGGCAATTTCAAGAGATTCAGGCTCCTGAAAACCTTTAACAATTTCAGGGATTCAGGCTCCAGCAACTCTTTGATGATTTTAGGGATTCAGACTCAGGCAACTCCTTGGAAATTTCAAGGATTCCAGCTCAGGGAGGGCAAATAGCTCTTACAAAGTCACACATTTAACTATATTGATGAGATGGAGGTTTAAACCAGTTCTGTCTGGCTCCACAATCCAGACTCTACCTTTCTCCTCCTCCTTTCCCCTTCTTCTCTTCTTTTTTTATTTCCCCTCTAACACTGATTTTCGCCTCCTTTCCCTCTTAAAGAACACTCATGGAAAATAGGGGTCTTGGGACTTCTCTCTGTAAGATTCTGTGGTTCAGGATCCACAACTATGAGAGGTGGCAAGCAAACTGAATCTGGCCTACATAGGTATTTTGTGGTTCTTCATTGCTTTAAAAGTTAGGAAATTGTATAACAATTTGGATTCCTGACTTTTCTTGAAAAATGAGAAGATACAGACACAGTCACAGAGGATTTGTTTGGAGGAGGTTCAATAATTAGCTGGCACCTTTAAATAGGGTAATGATTTCCAATTTGCCACAGTCCCCACCACTCCACATTGTTTTCCACCTATCCCACTTTGCCCCCCATTCTATGACTAGCTTACACAGATCTTTGAATTTGTAATTTTCCCAGGCTGGACAACTTCTAAAGTCTCTTTCATCCTAGGTTGTTATTTTTAGCCTGCAATGAATCAAAATCAAGATGGCATCTATTGGAAAGCTTGCTTTGAAGTCTCATCTGTCATGGGTTGAAGGGTATTAAAGAAGTTTAAGGTAGCAAAAGACTGGTTGGGAGGAAAGTGATGGTAAGAGAATGGATACCCTCATGTGGACCTGGAAATCTTAATCAGGTTGGACAGCTTTGTTTGACCAATGGGAAGGCCCATTCAATTCCAGGAGATTAAATTTGGTGAATCTGAAGTGTTGCAGGTAGACTATAAGCAGGAGAACAGCAGGCCCTCAATCATTTCTGGTACATCATAGGCTATCAATAAATATGGTGAATGGCTGAATAGGTAGGTGGATGAATGGAAGAATGAATGGATGAGTGGGGGCATGGGCCAGGCAAGATGCAGGTTCTCTGGGAAAAATCTCTTTTGGATTCTTCCATATGCAAATTTGTCTTAACAATTGATACTTCTTTCCCTCGGCTTCCAAAGGTGTGATTAAAAAATCTAGGCTGCAGCCCAAACAACACAACTGTTAGACATTCCTTAGATAAACCAAACCCCTTGATGGTTCAAAACCAAGGGAACTGAGAGAATGTGAGCCCCAAATGTGTGAGCCCGCTTGGTTCTCAGAGGGACGGCACTGTGACTGGCTCATGTCAGGAGCAGCAGGAATAGTCTTGGCATCCTTGCCGTCTGACAGCCTTCATGTCACACAGCGGGGCCAGGACATACCTAGGCAATGGATAAACGGGCAGCTACCTCAAGAAGTGCTCTGAGAGAAGAGCCTGGATTCAGGGTGCCTGTTTGGAAAAATCCCACCAAATGGTATTGGAAGGAGCTGGAAGGAAAGTACGTGGGTTCAGGGCACACACGTAGACTGGCGAGGACCGCCAGGTTCTCCTCCTCTCCCTTATCCCCTGGCCCTGCCCTTTTGTGGTAACCTCTTGAACTCTGTGGAACTTGTTTCCATCTGGTCCCTGTGCTGGATAACACAGCCCATGAAGGCAGCTTGATGTTTGAACTTCACAGATGGTGAGAAGGAAGGAGAGAGAAAAGGCAGAGAAGTACCAAAGCGGAGAGATACTCTGTGATAAAGGGCACAGAGCTGCCAAGCAATAGAGTGGAGGACTCGCTCGCTGACTCTAAGGCTCACACCGTTAGATGAATACACGCAAAAGACCTAATGATAGGCAAGATGCGTCTGTCTGAGGTTTGTATTTCTCCCACGCAGAGCTCTGAGAATTCTATTGGAGGCAGGGGACCAGCTTGTTCCAGCTCTCTCAGTCTTTACCTGGGGTTTGCCCTGAAAATCCCAGTCTCAGGGGACTCCACATTACCTGGCAACTCAGTGTGGCTGATCACCCTCGTAAAAAGATAGATGGTCTATGACCAAGTGATCTTCCCTTTGCCTGTGCAGCCATGGGCATTTGGAATAATATTAATGACCGGATCCTGACTCCAGAATTTTAATTTAATTCATCCAGTTTTCAGCCTGGAGTTTGAACGAAGAGTTCCAAAAGTTTCCCAGATGATTCTAATATGCAGCTGAGAACCCCTGGCTTCAGTGAAGGAATTGAGCCTGATACTGTCACTGGTTAACCTTTTGTCCACATCCTTCCCATGACTCATTATTTCCTGCCAAAATAGGTAGAAAGTCTTCAGTCTGGCTTCCAAGAGCTTCCCCCAATGGCTCCAGCCTAACTTTCAAGATCTATCTTTCTTTAGTTCTCTTAGGTTTTCACCCTATTTCAGATATAACATCTGGTATTTTAAACAGTTATACCTAGAAATCCTGCAGCAAGGGGCCCCTAGATTTGGAGAAAGTTTGTTTTCCCAGTCCCTTTCTGAAGCTTCCCCTCTTCACTGGAGTTAGTTCCAGAGTGGTGCACTTTTAGGTTAAATAATAACACATTTAACCGATCAACCAGTAATTCAAGAAACCAGTCATTCAAGAAAAGAGACGACGGAATTGAGGACGAGGTTTGGGCAGCAAGCCACATTTGGGAATGGGTCTGGGCAAGGGCCACCGTGTAACAGAAGGGGCAAGGCAGGGATACGGTGGGGGGCTTGGGCTGAAGGCAGGGAATTCAAATGAATCACAGGTCACGTCTCAAAAAACCTTCAACAGTTTCCATTCGAGTGCACAAAAAATGGACAATAATTTTCAAATTGGCATTTAAACCCCTGCACATATGGCCTCCCCGGGCCCTTTAAGCTCTTCTTCCCCTGACTCCTGCATGCTCCAATCAAAAGGGACACCTCCTGGGCTGTTTTCTTTGATAGATCCTTGCTCTCAAAACTCTTTTCCTCTCAGACAAAATTCAGTCTGGCAAAGTCACCCCTTGAGAACGTACTGCCACAAAGTTTACTGGTTCATTCTGCTCACAGCAGGTCTCTCCCTCTGGGTCCCTCAATATATTACAGAGCTGTGCCTACTCCCCAGAACCCCTCTTCCCTGGCCTCTAGCCTAGTTCCTCTTAGAGAGTCTTGATGCCAGGGAGACCATTGGTGAACCACATATTGGCATTGAAGGGATCCCAGAGGACAGGCTAGTAAAGAGCATCCCTTTCACCTCCTGTCCTCAGAGGTCAGGAGGCAGTGTAAGATGGGAGTTTGAGCCTGCATCAGTGCTTGCCGGGCTCGGCCAGGTAAACCAGACCACATTTGCTGCATATGCCCCCCAAAACCACGGGGAAAACCCCTCCCTCTGCCCTGAGCCATCAGTGGGGTGGGCGCGGACGTCAAATTCGAGTCCTAAGGCTGGATGAACACCCCATGTCTCCTTGGGCATCTTGGCTCCAAACAAATCCATCCGTAAATGCCCCTCCACTCTTTACCCAACCTGGAGCTATCAGAACAGGGATTATCAGGGAAGGTCATTGGCTCAGGTCTGACCACCCACGGTCAGGAGGGAGGGTACCCTCCCCCTCCTTTCTGCAGCGTGCAGAGTTACCACCAGCTGAACCTCTCCGGAGTGTAGCACAGCACATGGCCTCAGAAACCCGTCAGAGCAGAGTGTGAATAATGGGAACTGCTTCTGACTTAATTAGATTCACATTAACATCGCCCTCCCTGAAGCTTGCAGAGGCATGGGGAGGCCTCCTGCCTCCCCGCTGTGACCTGGGATGCTCTCTCATCTACCTGAGTTCAGATACCTCCAATGGCAAAGGCAGGAGAATCCTGTCCCTCTCCTGTGCTTCTATTCTCTTTCTATCCTTTCCTTCTGCTCCTTCCTCCTCTCTTACCCTCTCTCGGTGTCAGCACTTGGACTTTTTGTTGCTCACAGTCACTCACCACTCTTTTCTCTCCCCTCCTATCTGTCCTCTTGGGTACCGACAGTCCTGTGTTATGCATCTACTCGGTCTCTCTGCTGGGCAATGATGACCATGGACCAAACCCTGGGCATCCTCTGTTTATATGAAAACTAGAAAGACTGGCAGGAGCAGGTGTCTGTCTCCCCAGCTCTGTGTCCTCAGTCATATATATTTCCAATCTCTTCTGACAAAGAGGAAATAATGGTAACGGACCATTAGTTGGCCTGTGGCCGGGGACAGAGAGAAAGCCAGTAGGAGCTATGAATGGAAACCTGGGTTCTTTGGTCACTCCCAAGCCAGGGTTTTGCAACCGGGACACCACTGACATTTGGTGCTGGATAAATCTTTGTCCTGTGTGCTTGACCATTGTTATGTTTAAATGATCTCCCTCCGAGGCTTAAACAGGAACAATGGGTCTTGGCATTTGTGTCCTGTGTCTCCCCCCCCCCCCACCACCCCCCACCCCCCAGCTCTGCAGCACTTTACTGAGTTGATTTTTTTTTTCTCTTTCATTTTACAAATGAGGCCATTGCCTACTCTGCAGGATTAATGTGAAGAACAAATGAGATACAAACTATAAAGTACCACATAACATTACATAAAATATGTTTAAGCACTACACTATGTTATTAAACGCAAATAGGACTGAAGCTGGATACTCCAGGGAAGAGTTCATTTCTAAGGGGGATTGAGGAAGGACCCTCCAAGCTCACAGTTGATTAGACGGGGAGATTCTCGAGGAACCGTTTAAAGGGAGGAGGGCCTCTGACGTCAGGATCGGAGAAGGAGAACCACATGGAGCAGAAGAGGAAGACTTCCATACAGATCGAAGCCCTGAAAAGCACCTTGGCTAAGAGAGCAACAGTTGGTCTGGGCTAGTTTCTCCAAATGGAGGGAAGGATTTGAGAAGCGGAGGAAGGCCAGGTGAAATGTGGCTAGAGTGGGTGAGTGGGAAGGCCTGAAGATCTTAGAGATGTTGGGACTAGCCAAAAAAAGAGAGTTCTGCAGGATATGGGGGGCGCACGCCTATAATCCCAGTGATCTGGGAGGCCGAGGTAGGAGGATTATAAATTTGAGGCCAGCCTGGGCAACTTAGTGAAATCCTGCCTCCAAACAATATTTTAAAATGAGTGGGTGATGTGGCTCAGTGATAGAGCACTTCCCTGGCATGTGCACGGCTCTGGGTTCGATACCTAATTGAGAGGACCTGTTAGGGAGTGGGGTGGACATCTGCTACTCTTGCTCCCTGTATCTCTTGCCCTGTCCTTTGGACACAGTACTCTGATTTTTCTTTGGGGAACCACCCATTTCTCATTCTCTGTCCTTGTGACTTCAGGAGTAGATGCGAGTATCTATCGTATCCTCCAGGATGCACTCACAGACTCAGGAGGACCATAAAACTCCAAGTGAGACCAATCTCAGGGAATGAACAATTGACCCTGGGGAATTGAACAATTACAGGACAGGAAGTACATTCTTTCAGCTGAGGTGGCTAACCTGGAAGAATACAAAGGATCCCTTCTGAGAATTAAGTCAATACAGAACAAAGCAGAACAAGAGGTGGACAGGGATAGATTAGTGATAGTACCATCTATTCACCTGGATCCAGCCGTGTCTGAAGCCCAATACCCCAGGCATTTTTTGGTAAAATGAAACCAGAAATCCTGTTTTAAAGTTCTGCTTAGTCCATTTGGGATTTACTTCTGAAGTCATCCATAGTAATATGCGTCAGAGATATAAATCAGCAGAAGGGCTGGCGAAGGCGTCAGGAATTCTAATCTTGGTTGTAGTAGCCATCTCACTTCTCTGAGCTTCAGTTTTTACTCATCTATAATAAGAGGGTGTTGAACAAGCTGATGTTGAAGGACGCTTCATACTAGTAAACATGACTATTACCAATAATTCCTGCTTATAAATGAGCACCGGGACTTCCTCAGATCCAGGTCCTCGACACAATTTAGCTCTTCTGGATGGCTTCCAATGATCTATTTGCACAGGTAGCTAAATACTCACAGGGCTGGCTTTGGACAACACTATAAAGTCAGGGAAGTTTTTCTCCATTGGAAACATAACTCTTCCTCCAGTGTCACCCAACTCTATGTTCTTCATCTCAATACCTTTTTATCCCACCAGATTAAAAACCAATCAGCTATCAGACTTTTGCCCTTTAGTCTGAACGAGACTCAAATAAGTTTTTGCTTTTATAAAACAACACGGGCATATACTGGGCCAGGCTCCTCATAATCTTCCCTCAGAGGCACTTTGTGACTCTCAGAGAAGCTGGCCTAAAATTGAGTCGGGACCAGGGACTTGCCACCCGGAAGGGTCACATTCTTAAGACCAGACCCCAGGTTCTTGGGGGCAGAGGTGGGGCTAGGGGCAATGCAAACTAATTTAATTCCAGGCTAGAACTCAAATAGGCAGGCAGACTGGAGAGGATATTTACAAGAAGGTCCTAGCATGAGCAAATTGCTCAATTGAAGTGCTTCTGGTCTTAGAGTGAGGAGACTAATACCCTCTGGCTGAGGCTAATCCTGTTTTTTGGAGCTCTGTCAGTACCTCTGGCTGGAGACTAATCTCAGGAGTAACTTAGGGCAGGGGACTGCTTGTCCTTCCTAATCCTTAGGCCTTAACGATATTTCCTGGGTGCATGGCTAGATCAGGGCAGGACTTCAGAGGGACAGAACCTGGCACCACCTGTGATTTCATTCAGACATTTTTGGTGCCATCAGGGGCAGTGGACCTCAGGGCCTCCTGATGGTGGGGGTGGCAACAGTGGGACCTGTGCTTAAGCAGGCTCGGGTGCGAGTGCAGACAGCGGTACCTGTGTTTCCCCTAAGTCAGGGGTCAGCAAATCTTGTGTGAAGGGCCAGAGAATTAGTATTTTAATGCTGTGTAGGCTATAGGTTCTCTATCACAACTATTCAACTCTGTTCCTTGCCAGTACTCCTAAATAATATAGTGTGACAACTATTTACATTGCATTTACATTGTATGAGGAATTGTAAAGAATCTAGAGATGATTTAAAGTATATGAGAGACTCTCGGGTATATATCCAAAGGGACTGAGATCAGGATGTCAAAGAAATATCCACACTCACATGTTCATTGTGATACCGTTCACCACAGCCAAGGTAGGAAATCAACCGAAGTGCCTATCAACGGATGAATAAAGAAAATCTCTCTCTCTCTCTCTCTCTCTCTCTCACACACACACACACACACACCCCCCACAATGGAATATATATTCCATTCCACGTATACATCCATACAATGGAGTAGTATTCACTCACAAAAAATAATGAAAGTCTGCCACTTGCAGCAACAGGATGGAACTGGGGGGTATTATGTAAAATGAAATAAGTCAGGCACAGAAAGATAAATCTCACCTGCTGCCATTTATATGTGGAAACTGAGAAGTTGACCTCACAGACATGGGGATTAGAATAGTGGTTACCAGAGTCTAAGAAGGGAATTGGGGAGGGATTGGAAGGAGGATGGTTAACTGGCTCAGGGGGTGTGACTGGAGAGCAGGAGTAGCCTTTGATGTTCTCTAGCACAGTAGGATAACTGGTTGACAACTGAACGTTTCCATATAGCGAGGATATGATCTTGAATGTTCCCAACAAAAAGAAATGATAAATGCTTGTGGTGATAGATATGCCAGTTATCCTGATCTGATCATTACAGTTGTGTACACATACTGAGACATCACACTGTATCTCATAAATATGTACAATTACCATGTGTCAATTAAAATAAAAATCTATAAAAATAGACAAAGTAGGCAGGATGATGTGCATAGGGTATATGCAAATACTATTCCATTTTATTTAAGGAACTTGAGCATCTGTGAGTTTGGAAATTTGCCAGGGATCATGGAACCTATCCCCTATGGATACCAAGGGATGACTATTATTTATTCAATTCAACTTGTTCTCATGCAGTACTTTGCGTACTTGTAGTGGAGAAGTTGCACAATTATTTGTTGAATATCTGCCAATTAGTGCCAGGTCTTGGGTTAGGCATTGTGGTTCAGAGGGAAAAGCCCCAGTCCTTGGCCCCAGGGAGCTCAGAGTGTCGCTGACACAGAGGAAGAGGAGCTATTGCAGTACAATCTGATCGGTGTGGTGACCGTGGAGAGCAAACAGTACTACTACGAGATGACAAGCAGGTCCAGGTTTTATCACAGACTGAGGAGGGGGACAGAAGTCCAGAGCACAGTGCCACTCAGAAGAAGTAACTCACCTCTGAGTGGCCACCGGAGCACCATGGAGCAGCCATTTACCTGCTTAGACTCACAGTGAGCTGCAGCAGAGGCCTGGGAAGTGCATTTGTAGAAATGAAGAGCGGCCCATTCAAGGGGAAAAGAAAAAAAAAAAACACCCCCTCTTTGCTTCTTACAGCAGTTTTTGTTTATCTCATTATCTCCCAACCTGAAGAACAGGGACCATCTGGCATGCGGGCATGTTAACAAGATCATAAATTAGGAGGAGAAATGAAGCCAGATTTCCATAATGGTCGCAAGACAGAAATCAACAGCACTGGCATGGAATCTGCTTGGAAGGTAGGGTGGGAGGGACGTGGAGCAAAATCAAAATGCTTTAGCACATCCAGCCTGAATGAAGAGCATAGATCCAGAGTCATTTAGGAGTGGTTTCTTTTCTTTCTTTTTTTAAGTGCTGGCAAAGCATCTTTCCTCTCTCTCTTTCTCCCTCTCCTCTCCTACTTCCTGTCTTTTGGGTCTGCCCTTAGGAACCGGGCCAACTTGAATCCCCTCATTCTCACAGGTCATTATTGTAATCATTGTGTGAAAACTCATTTTGCAGAGAGAAGGGTTCATCTGGTGCACAGGCTGCCTGCTTGGGCCAGTGCTCCAGGGTAGTAGCATTTGCAAGTGTTCTGCAGTGTTTCCTGGGATTTCCGGTGTCTCCTGAAACTCTGGGCCTTGGGTATGGCAAAGATAACAATTGGGGATAAATAAAATGACAGGGCATTGCTCAGAAATCACCTGGATGCCAAAGTCCCCGGGACATGGTCACACACACTTAGCTCAGCACATATACCACCCACGATGATGCTCCTGGCTTCTTGACAGACAGAAGAACCATGCCCTCATTCCCCAGATTGTTATAAAGTGAGCATTTTAAATGCCCCCATCTATGGTGGCTCTAGCATCTCTCCTTCCTCTGACACCATTTTCCCACTCCGACCTCTACCTCTTTGGGAAGGCAGAGTTACTTTCCCATCTGTCCTGACCACAGAAATACCATTTTTGTTTTAGCAATGGTTTGGAAAGTGGGAGAGGATATTGTTTCATTGATGATACTTATAGGGGACATCAGGGAAAAAAGTCTGGTCCTTTTTATAAATCAGGAGCATATAGGATATGTTGAGCTTGGAGAAACCCAAGGCCTGCCGATTTTAAGCTATCCAATGGGCTGATACTGTGAAGCTAAAACAAATTCTCCATTCAATTGGAAAAGTCACATCGTTACAGATTCACTTTGGTAATGTTTGTGGTATCTGGTTCCGATATTGTCTGCAAATTGATCTCTGCTCAGTGTCTTTTCTGGGGGAAATTCATTGATGGGTTTCTCAATTTCTGTCGTGATTTTTTCACCTCTTCAGGCTTTTCAACTTTTTAAAAAAGTCAATTTCAGTAATATGCAATTTTGATAGTTTCCTTGAAAATAGCTCTTTTAGTGGATGTTACAAAACCTACTTTTTTAAGCCTGTGGTTTCTTACCCTATTTTGTGCATTCAGAGTTTTCTCTCCAGTTCTGATTAATGTGTGTGCAGGCTTTGTATATTTTATTCATACGTTGTTTAATCCACAGTTCTTGGATTGACTAATCAATTCTGCTTTCTAATTTATTAATTTCTGCTTTTATCTTTATCAGTTATGCACTCCTAATTTTGCAGGATTTACTTAATTGTCTCCCTCCACATTCTTCAATGAATGGGCAATTCAATTCATTTTTGTTCGTTTTTGTTCATTTTCTTTATAGCCTAATATGTGGGCCAATTCTGTAAATATTCCATGCTCACTAGAAAAGAAATCATTTTTACTTCTTTGTAGGTTAGTAATATAAATATTTAATTATTGAACATTCAGATGATCACTGCCTTATTCTTTGAATTCTGGCTTGCTCAAGAAATACTCCCCTTTATTATTTTTGTTAAAAAATTTCCTTCAATTTTCACTGTTTTGCTTTAAATATTTTTATGTAGCATTATTATGTTGTGAAAGGATAGATCTGTTCAGTCTTCATCATATGTTATTAATTTCATTGCTCAAAAATGACTGTGTCCTATAAGTGATTCATCACTTGGATTCTATGCAAGCCTTTCTTTCTTTTTATTTGCATTACCTGGTATTTTATCTGTTAGTTTTGTTGCTCAGACCTTAACTTTCAAATTCTTGGAGTAAATTATGTTGTAGGTCCATGTAGATGACATAAAGACAAACTGTATTTTTTGAACCACTCTGAAATCTGTTTTTTAGTAGAGGACTTATGTCCACTTATCTCTGTCCCATATCTGGTTTGTTTATTCTTATGTTGGTATTATTCCTGTTATTGTTTCAGATTTTTCTTTTTATACTTTCTTGCTATTTGCATTATTTCATAGCATTAGGTCTGTGGGGGCTCACTATTTTTTCTCTATATATAGTGTTGTATTTAATTCCACCAATAGTTCTTCAAATTTTATAAATACTGTCAGGTCTGCCTTTTATAATTCTCAAGGTCAATGGTGAAGAGTAACTGATGACTTATATACATAGAGGAGGAAAAAGTGAACACATATTAGAGCCAAGAACTGTGATGTTTGCATTCCATTTTGTTTGTTTCGAGGGGCTGGCGATTGTGTTGTAGGTCCATGTAGATGACATAAAGACAAATTGTATTTCTTGAACCACTGATAATAATTATTTAGACCGGTATGGTTAATGACTGGTTCCCAGGTTCACCACCAGAGCCCAAGTCTTTTCTCATGAGCTCTTTGACTCATTGCATAGTTGTCACATAAGCCGTGTGTATGTATGTGTGTGTGTGTGTGTGTGTATGTATGTGCGTGTGTGTGTGTGTGTGTCTGTGTCTGTGTTAGTTACTGAGAATTAAATCCAGGGCCTCACACATGCTAGGCAAGCACTGAACCACTGAGCTACATCCGCAGCCCTACATAAATATCTTAGCATCATCTATTTTTTAGGAACAAAGCTGCATTTTATGATTTTGGAATTTGTACATATCTGAGAAAAATCCTTATGTTGCCTTGAAAAGTAAATGACACCTTGGTTGGCCAGCGTGTTCTGGGATCCAAGCCCTCTCCACTGGGTAGCTGCCATCTTGTGGAATTTACATAACCTTATGTTATGGAGATCCCTGTGGCAAACCCAAATCACATTCCTTTATAGCTTTTTCTTTTTAAAATTCCTTGCCTGGGCATTTTTCAGATTTCTTCTTTATCCTTGAAATAATTTTTTAAAAATCACCAACATATGTCTATATTATGGTGGCTTTTAATTAATTTTGCCCATTTCATCTACCTGTGCAAGTCTAAGATCCGGTAAGTTTTCTTTCACTCTACTCTATTTGGTCCTTTATAATGATTCATTTCCTTTTTTTTTTTTTTAAAAAGTCTCTTATTCAAGAGCTTCCTTTACCTATACATTAATTTTTACATTCAGGGATCGACCTTCAAAGGTCCTTCCTCTGGTGCCTCTCACCTCTTCACCCTTTCTTCAACATCATGGAAGCATCTCTAGACTCTTTCACATCCCTGTTGATTTTTTTTCACCCCATCCATATCATTTCCAATGTTATTTGCCTTCTTTTATTCTTTCCTTAGCCTACTGTGCCCTTTAATAATCTTCAGTTTGTCCTCTTAGTCATTTGTCTCCTATCTTATTAAATGTCTAGTCTCTTCTATTTCGATTGAAATAAATGCTATCTAGTGTTAACATATGTTTCTAGATATTTTAAAGATCATTTTTATTCTAATTCATAAATAGCATTTATCTTTTTGTATTCTCCATATATGTCACAGGCTTTACCTCCCCAGACCTCAACTGGTTTACCTTAAACTAGACAACTATCTCAATTGGGACCAAGCCCATGAGTATTTCTCCTTGGGGACTCTCCCTGTTCTATCCTGGATGAGTTCCCTATTTGGACACAACATTAGTGTAAGTGTACCTACACTTGGCTCAGCACTCATATAGCCTGAGCAGCATGTGTACCACTCCCCACAGGACCATGGTCACTGTGACATTTCTATCCTGCCCAAGATTAGCGATTTCTATCTCGAAGGTACCAATGTGGGGGAGTTTAGTCACTTCCTGGAATCCAGATTGGGAGCTCAGTAAAGGAAAATACCACTGTGAGGACAGCAACCCAGAGAGTCAGGGGAAAGCTGGGTAGAAGGGGAGATCTGTGACTTCAGGGTGAGCCTGGCCATAGCCTGCTTCTCCTAGCAGTTTTTTTTTTTTTTTTTTTTTTTTGGCATAGTGGTGTGCCACCTAGCTAACTCCTACTCATTCTTAAGATTCCCATTTCATTCATTCATTCATTCACTCACTCACTCATTCATTCAATAAATGATAGTTCATTGATTCATTTAACAAGGTTTTAGAAATACGTGCCAAGTTCCCCAAATGAATGTCAGATACCAAATGGCAGATCCAAGAAACTCAGAGAATGACAGTCAGAATAAATTCCAAGAAATGAAAATAAAAAACATAAAAGTTACCCAGATTCATCGTTTTCAAACTATAGAAAGTTTAAAAAAAAATCCTGAGAGACATTAGAGGAGAAGGGTTTTACCTAAAGGAGAACAAAGAGAAGAAGTACATCCAATTTCTCTGAAACTATGCAAGCAAATAGAAAGTAGAGTGAAATAATTCAACTGTGGAGAGAATAAAACACCAAATAATTCTGTACCCTGAAAAATGCACTTCAAAAGTGATGGAGAAGTGAAGACTTTCTCAAACAAAAATTGAGGAATGTTGCCAATATACCTGCCCTGCAAGATATATTGCAAGAAGTTCTTTGAGAGAAAGACAATGTCACAGGTAAGACCTCAGATCTACATTAGAGAAGGAATAAGTGTAGATAAAATTGATTTTCTTATTCTTACATGATACAGCAATAAATTTGTTTAAAATGGTAGCAATGTATTTAGTAATGTTTGCTTCCATATGTCCATGTGTGTGTACATGTATAAGTGTATTGCTACATGTGCTTATCAGTGAAATGAATGAGAGCAATGACACAAGGATAGGAAGAAGGAATAAGGATTATTTTGTTATTATAAGATACTGATACTTGTGAGGTAGTATAATATTATTTTAAAGTGGAATCGGATTGATTGTAAATGTATATTTAAACTCTAGAACAACCACTAAAAAATATTTTAAAAAAATAAGTATAGCTGATATGCTAAGAAAGGAGAGGAAATGGAAATCACACAGAACTTTCCATTAAAAACCGTACAAGGCAGAAAAGAGAGTGGAACACAAAAGCTGGAGCAAAGAATCAGTTCAGTGAACTGAACTTTTGACAAAATCGCAAAGGCAAGACAATGGATAAGGCAATCTCTTCAACAAATGGTGCTAGAAAAACTGTACATCCACATACAAAAAATGTGAATCTAGACACGGACCCTACGCCTTTCACAAAATTAACTCAAAATGGACTCATAGATTCAAATGAAAAAACAAAACTATACAACTGCTAGAGGGAAAAAATGGGAGAAAACCTTAGGGTTAGGCAATTGCTTTTTAGATACAGCACCAAAGGTGTGATCCATGAAAGAAATAATTGATAAGCTGGGCTTCATTGGAAATTAAAAGTTCTTCTATTTAAAAGACAATTTCAAAATAATGGGAAGACAAGGTACAGACTGGGAGAAAATGTTTGCAAAACACACATCTGGTAAAGGACTATTAACCAAAATATACACAGAGTTCTTAAAACTCAACAATCAGAAAGCAATACAACATCAAAACAACTGATTTAAAAATGTGACAAAAATCTTAACAGACACTTTATCCAAGAAGATATACAGGTGGCAATAAGCATATGACAAGATATCATCAGGAAAAATGCAAATTAAAACACCATCCAGATACAATTGGACACCTAAAGAACAGTAAAATTTGAAATCCTGATACCACCAAATATTGGTGAAGGTCTGGAACAATAGAAACTCTCTCTCATTGCTGGTGGAAATACAAAATGGTATGCTTTGAAAAACATTTTGGTGGTTTCTTACAAAACTAAACATACTCTCACCAGTTGCACTACTTGATATGTACCCCAGGGAGCTGAAAAACTGTACATCCACATACCTATGTGGCTCATGCACGTGCATGCATACACACACACACACACACACACACACACACACATTCCTACACATGATGGTTGTAGCAGTTTTATTCATAATTACCAAAACTTGTCTTTTAGTAAATGAAGGGATAAACAAACTGTGGTATATCCAGACAATGAAATATTACTCAGTGCTGAAGAGAAATGAGCTATTATCCATGAAAAGATGTGGGAGGAACAGAAATTCATATGAACAAATAAAATAGCCTATGTGAAAGGGCTCCATACTATATGATTCAAACCATATAGCCTTCTAGAAAATGCAAAATTATGGAAGGAATTGGAAGAGGACAGATGATCAGGTGGAGAATAGAAGATTTTTAGGGCAATGAAAATACGGGAGATACATTACTATCACAATGTGGGAAAACTCAGAATTTACCTTGCCAAGATTGAACCCAGATGTAAACTATGGACTCTAGGTGATAATGGTATAGCAGTGCAGCTATAGGCATTGTAAGAAATGTACTCTTCTGGTGGGAGATGTTGATAATAGGGGAGCTACACACATGTAGGGATGGGAGGTATGTGGCAAATCTCCTCCTACTAATTTTGCGGTGAGCCTAAAACTTCTATTATCATATGTGGGTGCCAGGCACAGTGCCAGTTACAAGGTCCCCTCCGTGTGCTTTTGTTTCAGCGGTTCAAACACGCTCAAAAGTTCCAGTGTAGTGACATACAATAAAGGAGTAAACAACCAATCAAGGAAGCAATACTTTGATTACAGACTGCAGCAGAAGCTATAGAAGATATCCAGAAAGGCAAGTGCCGTTACTTTAGATCACTATTTAGAGAGGTCAACAAAGGCTTCCTCCGAGCAGATGGCACTTGAGCTCAGACATGGAATAAGAGTCTATCATATTAAGAAGAGAAAGGAGTATGTCAGAGCAAAGTAAGAGTGCTGGTACCTTCCATCAGTCCTCCAGACCCAATCTCAGCCTCTCCACTGTGCACCCCAAGCTCCCTGACCCTCTGGTTGCCAGCTGAGCTCAGCCAATGGAGAACCCCAGCAGGAGTTAGAAGGGTGAACAAGAAAGTCATCTGGGGTCGATATCTCCCAGTTCCTGCCCACTTGGATCACTTCTGTGTGTGGTTTTTCTCTGTCTTCTTTGGGTTCTGGAACTTACCCCTCCTCTTGCCCTTTTAGTCCTAGGGATCATGACAACTCATGATCCCCCACCCGCTTTTTCCCACAGTGACTGCATGCAATAGTCCATGTTAGTTATCCTAAATTATGCTCACTCTCTCCTCAAGTACCATTGCTGTCTGCCAGGAGATGGATCACACATTTGTCAGGGCACCGAGATGACCGCTGTCCACCTTACCTCTACATACCTACTGGATGCGGAGCTATGACTTCAGTGTTTATGGGACTGAACTACTGTCCCCTGCACATCTTCCTTGATCATTTTAATCTTGATAGCCTGAGGAGGGGATGCCCTCTGTCTGCAAGGTCAGATCCTGGCCTTCCCTAAGGAATGTATGTCGCCATCATTATGGGAAAGAATCAAAACCAATAGGACTAGTGTGACCTTGGGGTCCCTTTGAAAGGGACATTCATCCTAAGCAAGAGAGGGATGAAGAGCATCAGCAGTTTTCTGCATGTGTCTTCAGGGACTGATGCTATAAGGAATGCTCCCTAGAGAGGCTCCTGACCTCCTTCTCACTGTGTGTGCATAATGGGTCATTTGAAATGGGGAAGCTCGGAGAGGGAAATAGCAGAGGTGCTCGGTGTTAGTCCAGCTGCAAGGTAGAGCTAAGGGCGTCGAGGCTTTGCACTGAGTCACACTCACCCCAGGATGGGTAAACTCGGCTGCTCAGGCTGTCCCAACAAACTATTGCAGGCAGGGTGGAGTAAAGGACAGTGAGAAACTTGTTCTTTCACTGCTTTGGAGGCTAGAAGTCCAATGCAAGTGCCAGCAGGGTTAGTTTCCTGTAAGATCCTTTTTCCTTGCAGACAGCAAGCTTCTTGCTGTGTCTTCACATGGCCTTTCCTCTTTGTGTGGAGAGAGGGTTAGGTGGGGGGAGGCCTCTGGTTCTTCCTCTCCTTATAAGAATTCTATGGGATCCATAATTCTGTAACATCAGGATCCCACCTTTATGACCTTACTTAATCTTAATTACCTCCTTAAAAGGCTCTCTTTCCAGATACTGTCACACTGAGGGTTGGAGATTCAACAAGTGAATTTCATGGGTACGCAGTCCATCTGTAGTTGTGAGGAAATCCAGAGTCGACAGGTCTGTTGCTGAGCCCAGGCGGGAGATCAAAGTAGAGGAAATCACTTTCTTGGGACGCACTTGAGTGTAAGGCTGAAGCCATGCTGGACAGTGGGAAGGAGGAGGAAGAAGGAGGAAGGTCCAGTGCTGGGGAATGGGATCCAAGACAAAGGAGATTCTGAGGACATCTCCTAGGTGGCCCATTTAGATCAGGGGGACCTTGCCCACAGGCTGACAGCAAACCCTCAAGGGCTGTGCTCCTCTTTAGGGGGTACATTAGTTTTCCTATTACAGTTGTAGCAAATTAGCATGATCCCAGTGTCTTAATGCAACATAAATCTATTTCCTTACAGTTCTGGAGGTCAGAAGCCCAAAATGGAGCTCACTGAAGTAAAATCAAGGTGTCACCATGGCTGCCTTCCTTGTGGAAACTGAAGGGGAGAATCCATTCTCTTGTGCTGGACGCTGCCTGTATTTCTAGATCTTGGCCCCATCCTCCACTCTCACAGCCCGCAACCTACCATGGAAACATTTTCTCACTGTCACACTCTCCTTCTTCCCTATTATTAGGACTCTTATGATTACACTGATCCTGCCTGGACAATCCAGGATTATCTTTCCAGGTTTTATCTCCTTTGCTAAGTAAGATACCATATTCACAAGTCTGGGGGATGAGGACGTGGACATCTTTAATGCCATTATTTTGCTACTCTTATGGTTATTTTGCATATGCTAGAGGTTGTCTTCTATTCCTTGAAAGGCACTGCATCCCAAAGAGTGATGTTCGGGTGGAATACTAGACACCACAGCATCCAGATCAGGATGAGGCATTGATTGAGGGCCTCTTTAGGAACAGCCTGCTCAGGTGTCATTAGAAAGGCAGGAGTTATCAGCCTGGTAAATGTGAGCCAGTGGGGCGAGTTAGCACAGCAGCAACGTTAGCATTTGACTCTAAGAGCTGGGCAGTCCCCGCAGTCAGATGCACTTTCAACTCTAAAGCTCAAGAATGCTCAGAGCTGGATGTTAGGGTTACCCGGACCACATAGGTTCTGTCCCCAGGAAGCACGTGCAGGAAACTGAGGTCCTTCATGGTGGACACAAAGGTATCCACCCCAGGACACTGACCTGTGTTCTAGACAGAAGCCTCAAGGGTGGGAGGGATTGGGTAGTTTTGTGGTTGTAGCTCATGAAATCATACTGTCTCCTCTCTTCCAGAAAGGAACAATGGGCTTTGTTCTCATAAAGCCTGAACAGGCTTGAACCAACCTCTCTGCTAACAAAGCCAGGTGCTGTCCTGTGAGTCCTCCAGGGATAACCCCAAAGTACCAGGCCTCCTTTTCTCCTAAGATTAGTGTTCAGATGAAAATCACCTCCAGGCTCCTCCGTTCTCACTCTCCTAACGGAATCAGGCACAGTAACCCACTTTCACACAAGCTCTAGCATGCAGGCTGCACCCTGGGGGATGCTCCTGGCTGATTCTGTCCCCACGTATAAAATCTGGGTCTTGTGCATGCACAGCCTGTCTCTTGTAATGTGGCTCTGATGCTCAAGGAAGACAGAAGCTGCGTCTGTACCCTAACTTAGGACAGGACACAGAAACCTCAGAACCCATGTGGATGGTGACTCAGGAGAGCAAGGAACATCAAGGAATGGTTTTGCAGTAGGAACCTGGGCCTGGGGAGTTGAGGAAGGACATGAAGAAAGAGCAGGGAGTGGGCATTGAATGGAAAGAGAGCAGGGAGCAGAGGGAAATGGAGCGAATAAACTCATCTCCCTGAAGTTGTTGAATTAGGAAAATTAAGAATATAAATTAAATAATGCATCTGTTCTCTGAGGTCCCATCCAGCATTAAAATTTTTATGCTTCTATAAGCTTTTGGGGAAAAGAATAAACCAACCACTAATATCAAGGAGATTTTGAAAGCTTTAAAGGTTTTAGGAGCTGTAGCTAACAGGAACAAGTATGTTTGCTGCACACATGGGAAAGCCTAGAGGGAAAAGTGAATACTCGGCTCTCCTTAATCTGGATGGAGGCTTATCCAAAGCAAACCTGCTTTCAGGCACTTACGCTGGATCTATTCAGCTGCACTAAGCTCTCAGAACAGGGATATTGTTTTCTTCTTACATCTCGGGAGTTACAAGAAGAGGCTCTTTAATCCATCACGTATCCTCACTCCTCAAAAGAGGTGAGAAGCAGTTTTGACGGAGTGGAGTTCCTGTTAGAACCCTTGATGAGACCTGGTTCTGGTTATAAGCTCAGAGACTCTGAAGTGCATGAGATTTAGATATCACAGCAAGGGCCATGGGTCCCTCTCTTGTCCAACCTTCTAGCTTTTCTTTGTGTGTGTGTGTGTGTGTGTGTGCAGAAGCAAATTCACTGTGACATGTCTTTTTGCCATGTAAGAAATACAAAAAAAAAGGACTGACAAATTTATGATGTATGTCATACTGACACTGTATGACCATTGCAATCCTATGGACAAAGTAACAAATTAAAGGGGATCTTTAAAATTTATAAATTGAAGGTGGTAGTGGTAGTTTATCTTTGAAGTTAAACATGAATTATGTCTCAAATGGGGACCAGTGTAACATTGATTGTTCATTGATGGCTATAGTTTGGATATTAAGTGTACCCCAAGGACTCATGGGATAAAGGCTTGATCCTGATCTTGGTGCTCTTGGGAGGTGGTGGTACCTTTAAGAGGAGGGGCCTAGTGGGAAGTCATTAAGTTGCTGGGGGGATATGCCCTTTAAGGGTCTTATGGGACCTCTTCCTCTTCTTTTCTTTCACTCCCCCACCCCCGACCATGATGCAAATAGTTTGGCTCTGCCATGTGCTCCTGCCATGATAAACCACCACAGTCTCAAAACAATGGGGCCAACCAACTGTGGGCTGAAACGGCTAACACTATAAACCCCAAAATACCCTTTGTTCTTTATAAGTTGATTATCTCAGGTATTTGTTATATTAATGAAAGCAGAATAAAACAGCATTATATTTCTGGACACAAACAGTATCTGGACATAGTAGATGCTCTACATATTCACTGAGTGAATGAATGAATACTTAGGAGGTAAAGCAATTCTAAAATCAACAGGAATTAACTGTGGATAGATGGTGAATATATACATGTCGGTAATGTTTCCCATAAGGGCATCAGCAATATTGAGTAATTCCACATTAAAGAAAAAACCTATAATTTTGTGACTTCTGGTGTTTCCTGGTAGCTAGTGAGATGGGAGATCCAGAGCCCTGACCCTTTGTTTAGCATCATTTAATGACATTGAAGTCATGCAAAAAATAGGCCTCCATGGGAGAGATGCATATAAGTAGAGAGAGAACCCCCATAAAATTCGTTAGTAAGCAGAAGGGAGGAATGTCAAGCAGGTTGCAAGAGACAAGCTCAGAACAAAACATGGGCTGTGCGACAAGTCCCTGTGGGAGGCAGTGGCCAGGGTGATGACATCTGACAGAAGTTTCTAGACTGTTTCCTGCTCTCAGCCTTTTATTCTATATTTCTAACTTCATTACAGAAAAAAAAATGTTTATGAAATCTTATCCTAATGATTCTTTGGAGAGGAAGATGGACAGTGTCTGAGGTGGGTGGTCGGAAAAGAGGATGCCTGAGGAACAGACCAGTGATGGACAGGCTCATGGAGGTGAAAGCTACAGTGTGACCCAGGAGTGGACGGGACAAAGTGACCGGTGAATAACAGATCCCCCCTACCCAAAGGATGTCCCTGATGTGTGTGAACATCACCTTCCACATCAGAAAGGATTTTGTGAAGGCATGATTAAGTTAAGGATCTTGAGATGGGAAAAATCACCCTGGACTGTCCAGCTGGACCAAAGCAATCACAATGCTCTTGTAAGGGGAAGCAGGAAGGTTAAGAGAATGTGATGACAGAAGCAGAGACTGGAGTAACGTGGCCATGAGCCAAGGAATGTGAGAGGCCTCTAGAAATTAGAAAAATCCAAGAAATAGATTTTACCCAAAAGCCTCCAAAAAGCATTCATCCATGCTGATACTTTTGATTTTAGCCCAGTGAGATTTATGTCGAGGGACTTCTGACCTCTAGCATGGGGAGATCCTAAATTTGTATTCTAAGCCTCCATGTTGGTGGGGATTTGTTAGAGCCCCCAACAGGAAACTAACACAACACTTTTCCACAGAAAGGCAGGACAATAACTCCACTAATAACTCCTTATTAGCCAGCCTGCTAATAAGGGAGGCCAACAGCAGAGTTTAGATGAGTGTGTATGTGGAAGGTGGTGATTTCTGATCACCCCAACCTTGGGGTTCAGCAACAGTAGCAATAAGTGGTTCGATGTTCCTTCCTTTTCTTCATCTTAGTCTATGAACTTTTCATGGGGATGCAGGAAAAGGCTGGAAGAGATAGAAACTGTACTTTACATACACACGATTCTGGTCCTATCCATCAGCCCCCGCCAAGATGCCAGGGATGAAGACTGGTCCAATGGTTCGACTGCTGAGCAGAAATGGAGGATTCCCCAGTTGTAGAGCTGGTGGGACCCTCATCCAAGGCTTCTCATTTCATGGATGAAGAACTGAGGTTCAGATAGTCTGAACTATCTGAGGTCGATGTGGAATCCGAACCTCAGACTGCTGATTTCTAGATGCTTGGTTCTAGAAACACCCTTGCCAACCCCTGAGCCCCTAACACGGGGTTGTCTCACCACTCTTCTACAGGAAACATTTTGCTAAAATGGATAGGCAAGTGAATTAGTCTCAAGTGCCTGTGAGATTAACTGTGACTACAGGTCATCTAGTTTCTTCTGCTCAGTAGTAACCATAGACCCTTGAGTACCTCAAGGTGGAAGTATCCATGTCTGAGCATTTCATGGGATGCAGGTTGGGGATATGGCTATCAGGCTGTAGCCTTTTATAACCAGACTTTGTAGTCAGAGCTGCCACCAACCCAGAGGGATACCTGGGGAAACCTTGGGAGGTTTGCTTCCTTGAGTAATATCTTCTCTTCCTCAAGCTCCCTTATTCTGGGTTCCCTTGGATTTCTTCTGCAACCAACCCTCATGGATTAGGAGCCCTTTGATAGTGGAGTCTAAGCACCTCTGGGCTCCATCAACCTCAGCATTCTTGACTTAATGACAGATAGTATTCTCTTACTCTCCGTGTGTTTGCATTCATTGATTGGTGAGTTCATCAGGTATTTTGAGCAACTACTATGTGCAAAACTCTGCCAGCAGCTGCATATATGACAAGTTAGAGATCCTAGTTTGAGCCTGTAGACATGTGGACAAAGGCTGCTGCAGTATATTCTGCACCAAAGCAGGAGGTCTTACTTCACACATTCACCTCTGATCCCTTTCCCAGCACTCCACTGTATGAGAACTTCCTTTGGCTTCAAGCTTTTATTTTTATTTATTTGTTTATCTATTTATTTTGGTGCCAGAGATTGAACCCAGGGGCGCTTAATCACTGAGTAACATCCGCAGTCATTTTTTATATTTTATTTAGAGACAAGATCCTGCTAGGTCGCTTAGTACCTTGCTGAGTTGGCTGAGGCTGGCCTTGAACTCACAGTCCTCCTGCCTCAACCTTCTGAGCCACCGGGATTACATGCATGCACCACCATGCCCAGCTGCCTTGAGTTTTTATACACTGGCTTTGGGGTGGTGGTAGATAAAATGTTTCAGCTATTAGCAGAATGGTATTGAGAGCCACAAAGACAATATGAGAGATTTACAAGCTCTCTGTTCTCAGAGTGTTTCCTTGGGAGCCCAGGGAAAAGGTGTGTAGAACACATTGGCAGCAGATCCTAGCATGGATGCAAGTAGGCCCACAGCATGTCCTTCTGAAGGGCATGGCAAGGTGATGCACTGTGGAGAAGTGCCCTCCTGCCCCTATTCGTCCCACCAAACACAAGACTTCTTTGCAGGGAAGAGCAAGTGCTTGGTCTTCAGGAGACTGGACAGTGGGGATGGGAATAGGAGCCCAAGTGGGAGCAGCTGGGAAAAGTGATATCAGTTGGAAGGGGACTGGGATGTGAAGGGCATGAATCCAACATCCAGGAGAAGTTTACAGATCTGTTGGGAGCAGGCAGCTAGGATATGTCTAGAAGGAAAACTGAGTAAATAAATTTCCAGGTCTAAATGACTTGTTTCTAAATTCTCTAATATGTCAACTTCCTGGATCCCCAAAGGCTCCCTCCATCCCTTGGGCTGAGGACCAGACTCCCTATTTCCCCCCACAGTTAGGCCAGCCCCAGCCCAACTGAAGCCTGAATGGTGTGTTTCAGGAAGACTGCCAAATCTCCTCTACACAGCGATGAAAGCCCATTGACTAGGTGCTGATTTGGTAAAACTAGCAAGCACTCCTCGAAAAATGAACATTGTGATGATAAGTCACATTCTTAACCTAGTGCAATGTTTTAAAATATGTATTAAGTGCTTGTTACGTGCAGAGTACATTAGATTGTAAAAAAAAAATGGTTTATGTGGGCTGGTTGCTGTCCTCTAGGACTTGATAATCTAATAAAGGACATAAGCCATATATATGCAAACAGTAGCAATGCACGGCTGAGATGCATAATGAATATTAAAATAATTTAAAAGAGAGGAACAGTTGTTATAGCCAAAGCTTCCCGGAGCAGTGGCCTTTGGGCTGAGTTCTGACGCCTTGCAGGATTCAGTCAGCTGGGGATGAGAAGGCAGGGAGAGCAGAGAGAGAGAGAGTGGGAAGCATTGTGTTGGAAAGACAGGGGGAGCAGGGAGCGGGGAGTGTTGGGCCAGATCTTCTGGGACATGGAGCTAGAACAGTCAGTAAAGGTCAAGTCGTGGAAGACTTTAAGTTGCCAGTCTTGGGAGATTAAGCTTTTGGTAAATAATGGAAAGAAACTGAGAATATATGAGAAAATTAGAAACATAATCAAGGTAGTGGTTTTTTTTGGTTCTCTCAATGAACAGTCTGGACCTGATGCTTATAAAGGGAGATTTCCTTTGGCTTGATGGTTTTCTTTGCCTGGGAGCAACATGGGGCCATCCTCCACTGTGGGACTCTGGGTATTCCTGGCTCTCTTCCCCAGGGGCACATCACATTTGTTTCCAGGAAGCAAGCATGAAATTGGAGCTTGCATGCAAAGGAAAGCTATTACCTGGTGCAGGTGGCCAGTTGCACCTCATGACACAGCTTTTCCAAGGGGACCAGACTTGAGGATTACTCAGGCATGATGAGAAATGGGGCCTCCTGCCTCCAGTTTCCAGAATCTCTGAGAAATATGTTCTCTTTTGAGAGATGGGACTAAGGCTCAGGTGGGCATGGAGATTAAGTCAATTTCATGGTGTTAACAATTACAGTTATTTCAAATAGGAGCAAGGGGAAATCTATTTATTGATTATGTGGCTAAGAAAGTCTTACAAATTTAAGCAAAAAGCTCTGTACTTTCTTAAATTTGACACCCCTTGTCCAAATACTGGTAGGTGTTTGGCCTATACTTACAAGATGAATGAGCAAAAGATTTTTTTTACATCAGATCCCATTTGGGAAATATAAAGATTGCAAGCTAAATATGTCCATCTAATAGGGATGGGCCGAATGAGGGATGATACATTTATTCTGTGAAGCAGTGCATGGTGTTCAAAACAAGAGTATCTGAGCGTCTTCTACCACATATCATCAAGTGAAGTAAACAAGTTCCAGACCAGTACAGACAGCATGACCTCATTTTTACAGAAAAAGATACATGTGTACATATGGCTACATACAGATATGAAACCAAACTTAGCACCGTGTTGGAAAAGAATCTGTTAAAAGCACTTAAATAACTAGACTAGGATGAGTTTGGAGAAGAGGCTGTAATTTCCACTTCTTTCTCTAATCATTATAGATGGTGAGATTTGAGGCAACTTTTATCTTCTTCTTTTTTTTTTTGTTCCCTATATTTTTTGAAAGAAATAAAATAAAAACAATTTATAAGGTTCATAAAGGGTTTTCACTATTTAAAGGAGTAGTGAATCACTTAGTAAAGTGAAAAAGAATAACAGCTATTATTTGTTGAGTGCTTGTTAGATGCCAAATCCTGCACCAAGAGCTTTACACACATTATCTCATTGATTCAGTACCTTTTTGAAGTAGATACTATTATGAGCTCCATTTTATGGATGACAAAACAGGCTAAGTGACTTGAAGACCCCCACGTTAGCATGGGATGAGTCAGCATTTCATCTGTACCCTGGTCACTCTATGGGCCAGTCTTGGCTGGTAAACTGCTCTTAGACGAGCCCTTCAAAAAGTGAATAATTCTGTGTTCTATATCTAGGTTTTACATAGAGCAGACGTTTATGTGATGCTGAGAATCGAACCCAGTGCCTCACATGTGCTAGGCAAGTGGTCTACCACTGAGCCACAACCCCAGTCCCTCATTCACTTATTTAATTTAATGTCCATTTTTTGCTGTTAAGTGAGGCCTTCTCCTAGCTTCTATCTGAATTCCCTTTGCCCAGAATCTGCAGGATGTTCCCATGATGAGTTAAATATTAACCAGTGCCTAGAAAAGCTTGCATTGAGATAAGATGGTCTCTAAAAGAAAGTGGTAACCAGAGAACTGGGGATGGGGAACTGGCCACTTCTCTTGTCTCCAGTCCTTGGGAGAGGATCTAAACAGAGTGACCCTGGTTGTAAAATAAAGGACATACTTATAAAACATCTCAAGAAACCCACCATGGAGTGGGTATGCAACCTATCCTATATATTCCTGCAGCCTGTAGGCATAATGTGGCCATCCACTGATCCTGGCCTGAGTTAAGTAGTAAAATCGAATCCTCCCAAGTTCTATCTTTGGGACTAGTAAATGGTATGCTTGAGGCCTCTGCAGCTCTGGGGAGAAATATCAAGTCAAGAGAAGGGCAAATTAGAGAATCCCTGAACCAACTAGCAGGGGTATCCTTCCTAGATGCATTCTCACAATTCTTCCCAGATCCTGAGCTCCAGACCTCTCCTGGAACAGGATTCGTGAGCAGGGGCAACTTTTTCCTTATAAAACACATGCAATATCTGGAGACATTTATTATTATCCTAACAGAGGAAGAAGACGCTACTGCCCAGTAGGGACCAGGAATACTGCTACCTTCCTACAATACACAGGACACCCCACAATGAAGAATTATGCCCTTAAATGTCAGGACAATACATAAGACAGTCCCCTTCAAGAAAAATTACCCGCCCCCCATGTCCTTCATTGAAAAACTCTATTGAGTAAAGAGCTAGAAAGCATTTGTCCAGGTAGAGAGAAAGTGATACATTAAACCTGAGTATTGAAATTGTGGGCCTGTTTCCAAGACCTCAGTTGGAGTGAGCTTTATTAAGAATGATTATAATGATAAAAGCAAGCAATAATTGACTCTCAAGCTTGTCTTCTCCCTTTCAAAGATGGTGTCAACCAACCAACCAGTATCCAAAGGCAGAAGCCTCAAGGTTAGCCTTGATTCTTTCTCCCCTTATTCCCCACTCTATTATCTCACTTCACAGACCCTCCAAAGGACACCTTGAATCCAGCTGCTGCCCCAGGCACTGCTGTCTGTCTCAACTCCACAACTGCCACCGCCTCCACACGGATTGTTCTGCTCTCCTTCTTGCTGCTCTGAAATTCAGTCTCCATTGAGCTGCCAAAATGATCTTTGAAAAAAACATTAATTGAACCACGTCATCCCCCCCTGCATTGAACCCTCCCACCGCCCTTGGAATAAAATCCAAATTCCTTGACATTTCTCCCAGTCCAGTTCCTAGAAACAGTCACGTTCCTCCCTCCTTGGGGCCTTCGTACTTCTCTTTCCATCTGTGCAAAGCAGCCCTTTCTCTGCCTCGTCACAAGATGACTTCCTCTTAGCTTCCGGATCTCTGCTTTCTTCCTCTTGGAGCAGCCGAACCTGACATTTCTAAATAGACCCACCTTGTTATTCTCCTCCACACATCCCTCTTTATTTCCGTCACTGCATTTACACAGTGTGAAATCAATTAAACCAATTATTTTGTTTCCTTATCATTGATCTCCTTCTACTGAACAAGGACATGACCCAGAGTTTCCGGGCTCATCATTGCATCCCCAGCGCCTAGCAGGATGCCCAGCCCCAGGAGATGTTCCTTCAAGTGCTCCTCAAGTGCATGAACTGGCTCAAGGTGTCCTAGTTGACAATCTGCTATGTGTGTTTCTTATCTCTGGAAAGAGGTCCCCACAACCGGGGGCTGCCTCACCATGGACATGATGTGGGTGGTCGCCACGCAGTAGACTTTGCTAATCGCATTGACCATGGCCGTTGTACAGCATTGCATCCTGGGTTCAGTTGGGCTCACAGGTTGTCTGACCCATTCCCAGTGACCACACTTGATAGACAGCTGGGTTGAGATGAGAATCTCTGGTCTTGGAAGAGAGACGCGTCTCCTTAGACCAGCCTGGGGACAAACACGTGTGCTGTCCTTACCATACAACTGATTTACCCATTCAGCTGCCAGGGCATGCCTTTTGGATCCCAGGTTCACACTGACTTTGCCCTACCCACCCGTAGCCCCAGAAGGCAGAGGGAAGGAGTGGGAAGGAAGAGGTGAGCCTCAATTTCTACTTTCACTTTGTCCCATTTCTTTGTCCCTTCTTTCATTCTTATCCAACTGACCCCTGCCCCCGTGACTATGTCTTTGCATGAATTATTTTTTGCATCTTGGGTATGCTGATAATCCAGTTTTCTATCAATATCAACACACAGTAAGCTGTACCCATATTTGTACCTCCATATAAGTTTGTATTAACTATAATTTCTTATTTTCTGTTTTGTCTTTTGTTGTTGTTATTGTAGTTGTTTGTTTGTTTGTTTTTGGTACCAGGGATTGAACCCAAGAGTGCTTACCCACTGAGCCACATCCCCAGCCCTTTTTATTCTTTTTGAGACTGGGTCTAGCTAAGTTGCTTAGGGCTTCATTTATTTTCCATATTCTTGTTGTTCTGGCATCTGGAGTCCTGCTGTGGGAAGGAACTATCCCTCCTAGGGCTACCTAATTCCTAGAAACAGTGATCAACCTGCTTGGGAGAAGTAGGTCTTTCATATGCAAATTAACCAATTCTGAGCCACACTCCCAAAACTGGGGATGTGGTTCAGTGGCAGAGTGCTTGCCCAGCATGCAAAAGGTCCTGGGTTCAATCCCCAGTGCCACAGGGAGGGAAAAAGTAATGGAATACAGAGCCCATACACCTGCCTCCACCTCCTCTTCTTTGGGGCTCTTACTTTATGGACCACCCTTTACCTGCCTTAATCACCCCAGGGCCAGGTGTAGGATATCTAGAGAGGTGTTCCAGAGCTTGCCAAAATGATCCACAGGAACCAATCCTAAACTCATTTATCTTGCCTTGTCTTTCCCATGGAAACATAATAGAGGCTCTTCCCCCTCACTCCCTCTGCCTCCTGATTAACCCTGGTGCTCTCTGGTGTGGTCGAGCATGAAACATGTGCCTGCTTCTAAATGTAAAAAGAAAAAACAAAACAATAACAACAAAAACCCCTTCCTCTTCTTTCATGACAATCATTTCTGTGTCTCTCTCATATATTTGACTAAAACAAACCCAGAACATTTTTTAAAACAAGAGTGTTTTCTATGTAAGTGATTTTTTTTTTACATTTATTATAAAATGTTTTTTTTAACATATTCAATTATTTTTTAACAGATTCAACACACACTCTTTGGATATCATAATAGTTCCTCATGAAAACAGAAACCGTTAGATAAAACAGTTAGATAGAATTAATTGATAACACCCTATTCTAAAAAAAAAAAAAAAAAAATCCATGTTGTAAGCTTCCTTGTTATCCCAGCCACAATTCATTAATTAAGACAGCCCGTTAATCTTGAGGTGATTAGACATTCTGGGATTTATCAGCTCTCTGCAGGCTCAGCCAGGCCTCAGGGCCAGTGGCAGGACCCATGTTGAGGGATGTGGGCTTTGCCTATGGAAGACCCAAAGTCTGAGGGTCCCGCTGGCCCTCTTCCTCTCTCAGTCTGTCTGGTGAATTACCCAGGTCTCTGGATGTATTCAGAATGGAGAAATCTAAAAGCTCATGATTTTTTCATTTTCTCGGCTTCCGGATACAAAATCTGTTGGGTTTCTCTGGGGAGACCCACTTGGCGCCTGGCTGAACCGCTGCCCAGCCATGGAAAAGTCCTTCCTTCCTACATCTGGACAAAATCCTGCCTGTGTCCATTTCTGCCCTCTCTTCCCCTTCCGGGCCTCCCTGAACTGGGCATTGCTATCTTCTTGCAGAATATTTCCACAGACTGACACAATGTTATTTGTTCTCCTCCACAATCAATCAAACAAATGGCTTCATCTTTTCCTCCCAGGTCCTATTTTCTGGCCTTTAATCATGTTTGTTGCTTAACGTTGGCCAATCCACTCAGTGGCCGTTTTATTTGAGACCTCTACAACCAAGGCTGCGGACAGTCCCTCCTGTACAGCGTTAGGGTTCTGGGGTTTGATGAGCAATTGCTCTTATCATTGGGTGGTTATTAAACAGCTGGGTCTCTCTGCAGCCATTTCAGATACTTGCCCAGAAGACAAGGAAGCAATTTCAAAGACAAGAAGCAATTGCTTCCAAGACTCCATGCAGTTCCTAGGATGTGTTCTCTATCTGCACACAGGAAAATGGAGTGAAGGAACTCGGCTCTATGTCTCACCTACAGAATCTCAACTCATCCTATCATTTCCCACTTATGTGACCAGCTTGCTGGACTGAGCCTGTCCCCCAGGAGAGGGAGTGGGGACCTTTAGAGAACCTCCTTCTCCTACCTGCAGATGTTGACGGGCACATAAAAGATAACACACAGACTCTCTGCAGAAAGAGGTCTCAGGTTTCTTTTATGAAACACTTATCGGGCACCTACAATGTACCAGACACTGTGCCGTATACAGCAGTTAATGCAGAGATGAATGAACGTCATACCCTGTCTACTTGTCTCCCTAGAGAGTATGGTCCAGCAGGTCAACAAGTGCATGTGAATAACTGTTATTCAGGGAAGACTCTGTGAAATGCTATGTAACAGGGGTTCGTTATTAATATTCAGGAGGCGGTCATGGGGAATACAAGATTAATTCAGTGTAGGAGGATATGGGCAAGAGCTTTCATGGAAGAGTGAAACATTTGAAATTAGTCTTGTATTCACAATCTTTTACACCATGACTCCTTTTAATTCTCAGAGCCACACAATGATAGGAACAGAGCAGGATTATGCGCATTTTTGTGAACTGGGATATCAGGGCTTAGAGGCTCTGTGACCTATGGAAGTCCACACAAAGAGTAGGTGGCAGATCTTCAAGGAGTTGGTCTAAATCTAAAAGCTCTCAGGTGCCACCTTGCTTTCTCAGAAGGGATGGTGGGCCAGAAAACTCTGCTGCTGGGGCTAGTTCTCCAAGTGCATGCCAGGTAGGTACAAGGACACCAAGGTGGTTTATACCGTGAACCAGGGAGTGTGATCCAGTCTGCAAGTCTGTAGGGGGGGCTCCTCATCCCAGCCATCATGACTTCCAAAATGTACAGTTCAGCGTCCTCTGGGAGAGCAGATCCTTTCTGCTGCCCAGCCTCATCCATCCTCATTAGCACATGGTCTGCTATGCCAAACAGGGTGGCCATAGAAAATAACTGCTCCTCCTCCAGTGTCTGGTTTGATAGGGCTCAGCACACACGCCTTGAGATATTTAGCTTTCTGTGTTCCCTGGCCAAAAAAAAATATCCAAGAGAAGAGAGAGAAGACCAGGGGGAGAGGAAGACTACTACTATCAGGGCTCAGCAATCAGCTTTGCAAACTGATTGGCTTTCATGACTTCATCCATGTACAACACGACATGCAGGAAAGAGAGATGGAAAGCCGAAGGCTGAGAAAGTTCCGTTTTGATTGAAGAGAGAGATAGTCCCTGGTCTGACTGAAGAAAGATAAGACTTGTCCAGTATGTATGACAATTCTTAACTCACGATAAGTGCTCAATAAATGCTAGTCTGTTTTGTGGATGATGCTGTAATCATCACAGTTATTTTTATTTCATCTCTCTTTTTGAGAGCCATTAGCATTTTCTTATGCAGAAATGAGCCCCCTGAAGTTCACGGAAAGCTTCTATTCGGAAAAGGGAGGGTTGAATCTGTGTTATAACTGCCCACTGTGTGGGTGGAGGTTAATTCAAAAGAGTCTCCTTAGGAAGACTGAGAATTGACAGATGGAGATCAACAGCAAAGAAGGAAGAATGCAGGAGAGAGGGGAGGGGGCAGAGAGAGATGAGTGGCAGGGACATCGATGGAGGATGGAGGCAGGAGAGAGGGGGCATCAGTTGCTGCCCCACCTAGGGAGGGCAGGCTGCATGCATTAGAAAGACTGTGTGTAGGGAGGGGAGGAGAAGGGCCCCATGGAGCTTTTTTGGCATTATAAATATTCAGTTGGTCACCATGAATATTCAATTAGGCACAGATTTGCAGATAGGCTCTTGAGGGAGCTGGAAATGACAAGGGGGATTGACTTCTTTTAAGAATCACCCAATATTAAAGGAACATGTGTCACCGCAGAGAACTGGATGGGATCATAGGTGGAGGCAAAGGGCTAGAAGTTTTAATGAAGAATAGTGCATGAATGACAACTTGAAAGGAGCTGAGGGCCCAGCTAGGATGGTATGCAAAGCATTGCCCAGTTGAACAGCCAGGATGCACAGTGGGACTGTGAGTCTTATGATTTCTATTTGTGCAACTCTCCGGTGTCTAGGGGATATTTCCCTGCTTGGCAGATTCTTATAAAATCACAGATATCTGGCACTAAAAAGGGCATTAAAGACAGCCAAGGACTCCTGCTGCTCTTCACCGTGTATGAAAGGGTGTGGCACAGCCACCTTAGAGTTCCTCCTTCTTGAAGCAGTACAGCCTCAAGGTCATCTGCTTTACTCACTAGCTTCGGAGAACAATTTCACTGGAGGACGTGGCTCTGCAGCTACAAAATAAAATGTGTGAAAAATAACTGTCTTGTCCAAACTCATCATTTTATCACGTGCATGCTGGCTGTCAGAAAAAAGTCCTAAGTTAGTAGCACAGTCGAAGCTAGAACTTACTCCAGCAGCCCAGGTTTTGCTTATTTCTGTCTGTGAAGGAGAATGTCCAGGCAGCCCGTCACCCATTGGTACTGTTAGTGACTTCAGGTGATTTAGAGAAAGGGGGACTCCTCTGGGTGATCATAGCCCCAGAGAGCAAAAAGTCCCTTCCACAGGGATACCTGGTTGCAGAGCTCTCCCTGTATGACACTACATGAAGAGAAATTAGAAGTGGGTCTGGAGGGGTTCACCATGCCTTTGTGTATCCTCTTCCCTCTAGATAGAAGATAGTCTTCTATGTTCACTATTTAAAAATATGCATTTAGCCGGGTGCCATGGCACATGCCTGTAATCCCAGCGACTCTGGAGGCTGAGACAGGTGGATCACAAGTTCAAAGCCAGCCTCAGCAATTTAGTGAGGCTCTAAAAGTAGGAGGGGCTAGGGATGTGGTTCAGTGGTTAAGCACCCTGGTACTACTGCCCCCCCCCCAAAAAAAACATTAAATAAGTGCTTCCTGCATGCACAATGGCAGCTTCATGACTCATTTGGTGATGAATACCATTGGGTAAAGAAAGCGGTGGTTTAAATTTACAAAGCACTTTCCCAACCATGACAATTTAAATTGCTAGACTAAGAGTACCAGATTGAAGAGGCTTAAAATACTTAGAGGGTGATGAGTGACAGGAAAGCTGCTTTGAAGACGATGTGGACTTCTATATGTTTGGATCTCTGCTGTCAAACTTCAATCCATTGTGCTCACTAGAAGAAAGTGGATTCGTTTTAATACAAATGTGATGTGGAGACGATTTCAAAATGATGTTTAAATTGCTTTGATTGCAAAGGTCCTCCTAAGAGATATTGAATGACTAAGAAGTGGTGCATTCACTGCTGATGCAAATAGTACCCAGAGCAGTGCCCCGCTGTTATGGTTTGGATGTGATGTCCCCTCAAAGCTCATGTGTGAGACAATGCAAGAAGGTTCGGAGGAGAAATGACTGGATTATAGCCTTGACCTAATCAGTGAGTTAATCCCTGATGACATTAACTGAGTAGTAACTGGAAGCAGGTGGGGTGTGGCTGGAGGACATGGCTCATTGGGGGCGTGGCTTTGGGGTGTATATTTTGTATCCAGAGAGTGGGGTCTCTCTCTGCTTCCTGATCATCCTGTAAGCTGCTTCCCTCTGCCACACTCTCTCACCAGGATGTTCTGCCTCACCTTGAGCCCCAAGGAATGGAGCCGGCCTCCTATGGACTAAGAACTCTAAAATCGTGAGGCCCCAAATAAACTTTTCCTCTTCTACAGTTCTTGTGGTCAGGTCTTGTAGTCGCAGCTGTGGAAAAGCTGACTGAGACACCTACCATAAGGGATGCCCTTCTCAAGTGGAATGAAAACTGACTCAGTGGCTTCTGTTTGGTTGGAGGTGTGTGTGTGTGTGTGTGTGTGTGTGTGTGTGAGAGAGAGAGAGAGAGAGAGAGAGAGAGAGAGAGAGAGAGAGAGAGAGAGAAACCTTCAATCAGGTGAGCACTGTCACTCCTGGCTCTCTTTGGAGCCAACTGTGAAGGTTTTGCCTTCCGGTCTCCTGAGGAATGCCAAATGGGCACCATGCTTACATCTGTGCACGAATTCCATCCATGCAGACTCAGCAAGTATTTGTTAGAAGAATGAAGCGATGTGTTCTCCTAGGAAGACAGAAACTCCTTCTTTCTCATGAATCTAGTTCCACCATCACCACCACCACCATCATCATCTTTATCATTTTCTTTTTGTTCTTTGAGACAGCATCTTGCTATGTTCCCTAGCTGGAATCAAACGCTGGGGCTCAGGTGATCTCCTGCCTTTGTCTCCCAAGTAGCTGGGACTACAGGGGTGTACCACCAAGTCAAGCTTTTCATTTCTAGTTTCAAGCTCATCTTATATCATATATGTGTGCCAGGCCTTATTGTAGGTATCTGGTATGCACAGACTCTCACATCCTACCCAATGAGGTAGGTCCTGATACCTTAGTTTAAAAAAAATCAGGAGCGCAGGCTGTCATTAGGGCATCTATTCACCCACTCACTGAAAGTTTAGGATACACCTACCATGTGTGAGGAACTGTCCCAGGTATCTGTGATTGTCAGGATGAGTTCCTATTCCAAACGTGCTCCTGGTATAGTGCAGTGGCACATGCTGGTAATTCCAGCAATCTGGGAGGTTGAGACAGGAGGACTGCAAATTTGAGGCCAGCTTCTGCAACTTAGTGAGGCCTTAAGAAACTTAGTAAGACCCTTTCTTAAAATAAAAATAAAACAGGCCAGGGATGTGGCTCCGTGTAATGTGCCCCTGGGTTAAATCCCCAATACCACCCCCCCCAAAAAAAAACCATGACAAACAAGACACAAATGAATGAACCAGTAACTATAAAAATAACCACTTTGGATATACGTGCCTTGATAAATAAGACATTTTGAGAAGGTGGTATTTAAATGACGGTGTGAAGGAGCCCCATGCCTAGAGCCCAGAGAAGAGTATTTCACAGAGGAAACAGGTGTCTAGGAAATAGATCCTGAGGTCTAGGAAAGATTGGTCCATTCTGGAAACTTACAGAAGGTTGGTTGACTGCAGCAGTGAAATGCACAGAAGAGTGGGAAAATGGAGATGTAGCCAAGGGCCAGACTGCCAGACCCTCTGAAGGCCAAGTACAATGGGACATTGATGGTAGGGCGTTGTCTGATAAGAGTGTCTGAGAAAGATCTGTGGGGCTGCTCTGTGGAGAATAGGCTATAGACACAGGAACAGAGAGGATGTGAGAGATGAGAAGGTAGCTTTTCCTTTTTTAGTTTTTTTAGTGCTAGGAATGGACCCAGGGTCTCACACATTTACTAGGCAAGTACTCTACCACTGAGCTATACACCCAGCCCTAGAAGATAGCTTTTGTAGGTGTCCAGATAAGAGAGCATGACAACTCCCTTCCAGGTGGGGGCTGTGACAGTGGGAGGGGGGAAGATGGACTCTTTGAAGCTATAATTTGGAAGCAGAATCATGAAGACTTGCAAATAGAGCGTGGGGAGAGATGGACGTAGAAGTGATAAAGAATGATTTCCAGGTTTTGACCTTAAAAATGGACGGAAGCTACTCTGGAACATAGTTTGGCTTCCTGGTTTATAAAAGTCGATATAAATTATTGATTTAGATTACAGAATTAAACATCAACATACCATATGACCCACCATCCCACTCCTAGGCATTTACACAAGAGAAATGAAAACTTACATCCAAACAAAAACTTGTACCATAAATTCCCTTTAGTGGCTAAATTGATAAACACATTGCAGTACATCCTAACCCTTAATCCCTGACAACCACCGACCTGCTCTCTGTCCCTGCGGTTTGACCTTTTCCAAAATGTCATATTAAAGGAATTATAAATGTGTAGTCCTTTGAGACTGGCTTCTTTCACTCAGTATATGCCTTTGAGACCCAACATACTTTAAGCGTCCGTGTTTCAAGGGTCCATTCCTTCTTATCATTGAGGAGTTTTCCTGCAACGTCTCCACCAAAAGCAAAATTTAATACGTGTGAACTTGAAAATAAAATTTAAATTTTTTTTAATGGGAAAAGAGCAAGGGGGCAGACAGAGACGATAAAAATTGAGTGGATAGTTGTACCATTTTCTCAGATGGATAAAATGGAGAAAAAAATAGTTTGGTGGAATGGAGGGTTGATTAAAAAAAAAAAAAGCTATATTAAAATTCCTTAAATTCCAGTTCAGTAGGCTTGTGTTACACTTAGCAGGAGGTTTGGTTCGGCAGCAGCTCTGACCTTCTAAGGGTCTCTGGGAGTCAAGGTGGATGAACTATGCAAGGGAGGAGGTCAGACGTAGAAGGCAGAGGAGGCATGAGCCCCCAGCTCCTCTGCAGCTGCTCCTGCTATACTCCATCAGGTGTCTGCTCTATGGCCAGCACAGTCCTTGGATCAGCCTGGGAAAATGAGCTTTTGCCACCCAATTCTGATCTCTGATGTCCCTAGGTGGGTCTCATCCTGTTTGGGGTCCACACTCGTATCCCTGGTCCTTTTCCAAAACCACAAGCCCAGGCAAAGACGGGCTGGAGGGAAACTGATGCCATCCATGTTCTGGTCAGGGGGGGTGTTTCCAAGCACTTGGGTCCAGATTGAGAGTTGGGAGGAAAAGAAGAAGAAAATGGAGGAGGAAGAAAAGAGAAGAGGAGGAGAGGGAAGTCTGCTGGCTCCACAGGGTTTTTTAATGGTAGCTTTCTGGTTAGACTCTCCAGGCTCCAGCGTGTCCAGCCTACCTCACTGAAAGTGAGTTCTGCAAGCAAGACACAGGTCAAACTTTGCTCAATTTCCACTTTCACAATAAGGAAAAGACTGTTTCTATGGACTATATGTTTATGGTATAAAAAGTCGGAAAGGGAGACACTAAATTGGGAGCAGTGATTTCTTTTAAGTGGTATAATTCTGTTGACTCTCAGGGGAAAAAAATCTGTCCCTGAAAGGAAAACCACTGAGGATTCTACCCCACGGATTCCACACAGAAACAGGGACAGCAGAAGGCACAGAACCATCAGGAAGCTCTTGCCACTCATTTCCCATCTCTGAATTTCTCCTGTATCACAGCATCTACTTTTTCCCTTGGCGGTTTTGTGATGCATGGGAAAATCTTATCACTGTGTGAGATCATAGAAAGGATCTTCTGCAAACTCTCTTGAGATGAGGAGTATCCCTTCCACTCTCAGATACAGTAGTTGCTCAACAAACATTTATTGCCTAAATAGAAATAAATAATAAATAAATAAATAAATAAATAAATAAAAACAAATGCCTGACTCAGAGCTCTCCATCATACATATAGTTCAAACCATATAGATAATTTTAAGTTAGTTTCTAGTAGCTACATTTTAAATGGTTAAATTAGATTTAAAATATTTATCTCAGGTATTAGGATTTCAATCTGTGACCAGTAAAAAATGAATAATGGGTTATTTTTTATTCTTTTTGTGTTTGTACTCATGACTTCAAAAACTTGTGTGTATTTTAGGCTTACAGCACAAGCCAATTTGGGTAGCCACAGTTCAAGTGCTTAAAGGCCACCTGTGGCTACCTTACTGGAGAGCATTAGTCTAGACCAAGGTATGACATGTGACTAGTTCTCAATATTTTCTTCCCTTCCTTCTTTCCTTCCTTCCTTCCTTGCATCCTTCCTTCCTTCCTCTTTCTTCAAGTACTGGGGATTGAATCCAAAGATGCTCTACTAGAGAATTTTACCCCCCAGTCTTTTGATTTTTTATTTTAAGACAGGGTCTTGCTAAGTTGCCCAGACTGTTCTTGGACTGGTGATCTTTCTGCCTCAGCCTCCCGAGTTGCTGGAATTACAGGCATGAGCCACTGTACCTGGTGGTGGTTCCCAATATTTTCTGAATGACTGCTTGAGTCAGTCAGGGACCTGGGGGAGAAGTGATCCTTGGAGGGCCTTGGAAAGTATCACAAAGCTGTGCCAGACTCTCAGTATGACTGGCTAATGGGATTCTTCCCCCACCTGTGTCTGGCATGAAACAAAAGTTATTAATCCACTAAAATCATTCTTATTTCTTCTACCTTGGCCTTGAGTCACTAGCTGGATTTCTTTATGTGCAAACCAATAATGCCAACCCCAGAGGGAACAAGATTGGGCTTACATGCTTGGTAATGTCCATGTGGGACATGCCCATGAGCAGGACAAAGCTTTTTTTAGAATACCAGTAACACAACTCTGAGGTTGTACATGTAGAGATCCATATCGAATACACATTCATCCCACAAAGGAACACTGTATTCTTGGAGAGGTTCCATGAGATTGGCCAAGCCTCTGATCATTGTTGCAGGTGGAGTTTTTCTCTACTCATATGGACTCATTTCCTGTCCAGAGACAAACATCACCGTCTTGTCTTTTTTTGTGTGTGTACCAGGAATTGAACCAAAGGGCACTTAACCACCTAAGCCCTTTGTTGTGTATATGTGTGTGTGTGTGTGTGTTGCTAGAAATTGAACCCAGGCTCTTGTGCATGCGAGGCAAGCACTCTACCAACTAAGCTGTATCCCCAGCCCAACATCACTGTCTTGTTCGGGTGAGCAGGACCTCGAAGATGAATCACACATTTTTAGAGATCAAGAACCCTCTTGAGCCCAATTTGCACAGGATCTAAAAATTTCTTCAACAGTCTTTACTGATGGTCATGGTTCCTAAAGCTTGAACACCTTTGGAGACGGAGAGCTTAAGACCACAGGCAGCCTACTCCATAGATGGTGGCTCCAATAGTCTGAAAAGATTTTCCTATGTTGTGCCTGATTCTGCCTCTGAGTAATTTCTACTCACTGGGTCTGGCTCACCTCCTGGACCAACACAGAGCAAATCTACCTTGGCTTTGTGTCCTTATAGGAAGAAAGCCACACCATGTGAAGAGAGAGACACAGGTTGGTGGGAAACATCCCCAATCAAAGGAAGACAAGGCTTGCCTGCCATCACCGGAAGCTAAGAGAAGGATGTGGGATAGAGTCTCCCTCACAGCCCTTAAAAGGGAGAGAGAGACTTTGGAGATTTTCAGCCTCAAGAACTGAAATTAGATCCCCTAGTATTTTGAACTCTGTTAGCAAATTGGAGTACTCTTTCTTCCTTTGCTTGGTTGATTTCTTTTTTCCTGTCTGCAGTCATCTGGGATTTTCCTATTCTTTCATCCCATTTTTTTTTTTTTTGCTCCACCATTTCTTGTTGCTCTCTTACCTCTCTAATGAAAGCTTCCAAGCCTCAATTTCTATTCCTACCCCCACCCCTCAATTTCCTACACACCTTCAATCCGGATGCTCCAAGAACCTTTTGGATTCAACCTGTATGATACAATTCATCTTTTCTCCTTGATCCAACTGTTTCCAATGTTGGATACCCTGATGCTTTTTCTCACCCAGACCTGAAATCTTTGACAGGTACATTCTACTGTATAAGGACAACTTTCATATTTATAGTGAATACTTGTCATTTTCTCACTTTCATGTTTACCTGTTTCCCACTTTTTACTACTTTAAGACTACATGACCTGTGTCTTTGTAATAGCCCACTAACACACCCTTGTCTCCAGTCTTGCTTCACCTATGGGCAATAAGCTCCTTGAAACTCAGCTTTTACTGTACTCATTCCTCCTCAAAAGCCTGTGGTTTCTCTAGCAATACGCAGCTCATGCCAGGCTAGTCTCCCATTACCTAGCTCCAGCCCCACGTTGACCATCTTCCAATTGCCCCTTCCTCTGCTCATGAACATTTCACATAGATTCCATGGGCTAATCTTGCTGCTCTGGATTGACTACATGGTTATATCCAGAGCTACTGACTTTCAGTCAACACTGTGGGATGTAGAGATAAGGATACTCTCTCACCATGAGTTTGGGCATTATTGTGGAGCAGCAGGCAGTTGTCTTTTGGATTGTTGAGTAATAATGACTGGATTTATGATCTGCAACTGGTTTTAGTGGAGGCCAGGGGGGCAGGGTTTTTTTTCCACATTTAACACTGGGGATGTAGCTAGAATGTGCTTATATAAGAAGCTCACTTATGAAAGCACCCACCATGAGCAAACTTGGGGCTTCCTGGTATCAAGATGCTTTGCAAATGTGCAGATGGTGATTCAAGACCTGATGACAGTACCTGTGTTATGTGTCAGCTTGCACCTGAAACCTCCAGACCTCTTGCATATCCTTCTCCTGCTCTTGCTGTGCAGAGTTACTAGCCTGTCATAAAGCTGTTCCTCGAAATAAGATGTTTGGGTTTTGCAAGTCCTTTTAACAACGGAACACGTAGCAATGGCTAGTGTGTAACTAATGCCTTTACTCTTTCTGTTCTGAGGCTCAAATGTCCCCTCTTTGGCTTCTCCATCCCATCCACCCCACACCTAATCTCTAGAGAGGTCTCGAGACCCACTCCTCCACAATGCTTCTACTGTCTTTCTGCTTCCGGATCATCACAGAAAATGGTCTGAGGGGAAATCAGGACTTAGTTAAGTTTTTTTTTCTCCTGTTTTTAGGTATCACTGTTTAATGGAAAACCCATTTCCATTTCAGTCACTTATTTACTCTATAAAACTTGGAAAGTTTACTTAACCCTCCTGCATCTTAGTTTCCCCATCAACACTAATGCCTGCTAGAAGGGATTGTTATGTGATCTAAACAAAATGACATAGGAAAAGTGTCAGACTTTCAAGAAGCGGACAGTAAATATGAGCTCTCTTCTTCCTTTTGAATATTTTCCTTCTCTTTCCAAAGACACTGAAAATTCCTTAAAAGAAGAAATCGTTTTTGTTGTTGTTGTTGTTTTTATACAGTGTCTCCCAAAGAAATAAGTCCAGGTGACACATAAAATAGACTCAAATCATAGAGTTTAAGAATATCATTAGGAAGCAAAAGACACAATGTATGTTGAGTGAATCTCCATGGAGGTACGTGCACACTGGCCTGGCAAGTCTTAGAGACCCTCCTTGCTTTATCTTTTTATTAGGACAATTAAGCCAACTTCAGAGACAGCAATTATCAAATCTAAATAAAATAACGTAGGCGATGTTTCCAATGCTTAGCTACTCCATAAATGTTAGTTTTCTCTATTGCTTTCGTTTTCCCCCTTCCACTCTCAGGGGATTCAGTGATATTTCCATTGTGCGCCCTAACACACTAAGTTCTGGGCAAGCCACAATACATGGTCCCACCAGAGACTCCAAAGCAACATTAGAAAGTCAAAGCACAGCCAGCAGGGTGGAACTCTACAATGGAGATATTCACACTCACTGCCCCTGTGGCTCTGCACACTGCTTATTTTAGCTTTGATAAGCCTTCCACTGGCTTATCAGCCTCTGTCTTCAGATCCTGCCCCTTCACACACATATATGGGGGTATTTCCATCCGTTTCAGAATATGCCAGCTGCCAAACTCTTGGGTTTAGAATGGAAGAAAATGGAAAAAAAGAAAAACCCATTGAGATGGTGATGAAGATGGTGATCATGGTTTAATGAGTCAGCTGTCTCATAAATCCATCATGAAGGACACAGTAAGAATCTGTTAAATCAGCAAGGGGATTATATATGGTGAAATATGAAATGTCTACCTCCTCTGAAAAGGTTTAGCTGAAGAAGAAAAAAAAAAAAGAAAAAGGAAAAGGAAACCTGCAGAGGCTGGAATGGGGTGAGTTGTTAATGAATCTGGCATTAAGAGATTTGTGTTAACCCAAGAGAGGTGGCTCCATTCCCAGATTTGATTCAGCCCATTCCGGGAAGCTGTGGGGTATCTTCTCTGAGGTCAGCAGCAGTTAAGTTAAAATATTCAACTGCTCATTATTCCCACAGATTACACCACTTTCCCCAGAGTATTTTTGGGAACCAGATAATAGGCTCACATTGAGTGCATTAGCCCAGCCCTAATTTTCTGATGATATCGTCCTTAATTCAGAGACCCTACCTTCTCCTTATTTACTTCTTCTTCCTGTCTCAGAAAATTCTGCTGTAGATTGCTCTGCTTTTGAATATCACCTCGACACTATTTCTTGTGTGCAAATGTGTATTAGTTAACATGCTCCTATGATTTTATTTATATCTGCGTAGAGTTCATTGTGATTGAGCACAAGCAATGGCTCTCTGCTTCTTTTGGAAGAAAAGAGCTAACAGACGACAGGTTCAGATGGGACTTAGTATAGAAAGGAGCTAGACAGTAGAATGAAATTTTTAGCTAGGCAAAGTTGAGGAATGGTCCTGTTCCTTCTTCTTTGGGTGGTAACAAACCATGGAAAGTGAGATCTCAGAAAGAGGGTGGTCCTGTACCTCCTACTCTAGAAGGACTATCTGAAATAGTTTCTTGAAACTTATATTAAATTTTAATTATCCTCTCTCTAAATAAATCAAATGTACCAGAAAATATATGGGTGTATATATATATATATATATATATATATATATATATATATATATATATATTATAATAACTTATAATCATATAAGTTATAATAAATTTACATATAAATATAAAAATAAAGACACTGTAAACACAAGATATATGAGGCTGCTACCTTGGCATATTCTTACTATTTTTATAAATACGAGTATAGTGTAAAATAATGATTAAACAGTATAGTATAGCAAATATGTAAACCAGTAACAGCCATTTGTTATTATTATCAAGTTACATGTAGTGTACATAATTGTACTGCTATATATATATATATATATATATATATATGTATATATTTTGGTACTGGGGATTGAACTCAGGGGCACTTCATCACTGAGCCACGTCCCCAGCCTTATTTTGTATTTTATTTAGAGACAGGATCTCATTGAGTTGCTTAGCACCTTGCTTTTTCTGAGGATGGCTTTGAACTCGCGATTCTCCTGCCTCAACTTCCCCAGCCACTGGGATTACAGGTGTGCACCACTACGCCCAGCCTAGTATTATTTATGTATGACTGGCAGCACAGTAAGTTTGTTTACACCAGCACCACCACAAACAAATGATCAAAGTACAGCACTAGGTTAGGATACATACAATGTCACCAGAGACAGGAATTTTTCAGCCCCATTATAATCTTATAGGACCATCCTTATATATTCAGACTTTTGTTAACTGAAAAGTTTTATGCAATGTGACTATAGTTCCCAAGCCCCCAGTCCCCACCACAAGGGAAGGGGCCGGTGTGTTTGATGCATATGAATGCATGCACACACGTGTGTGTGGTTCTCTACATTTTGACCATGTGCAAATTCACATAACCCTGACAGTCAATAGACAAACAGTTCCACTCAAGCATCCCATTTGGACCCATGCTCTACTCTTTTCATCCATTATGTTTCTCACTTGCTTTTCCTGGGTTTGGATTACTCCTCAAGACTCAGCCCATACATTACCTCCTATTAAAAAAGTGCTGTGGATCTCTTGTCAACTTGTAGACAAGTCTTTCTGTGCCTCTGACACGCCCCTGCCAGGAGAAGTGCTCCCCATTATAACCCTTCCTATCTATTAATTGCTAAAGTGTCCCCTTGCCTATAGTTAAGAACAGTGTATCTTATGTCTCTGTATCAACAGTACTTAACCTAGTGCCTGATACATAGTAGGGAATCAATCATTGTTGGCTGAATGTGATTGAGTTTTAAAAAGAATAAATGTCCAGTGGCTTAGGGTAAAACCATGCATGAGAAATCTATTGTAGTATTAGTATTTAATATACTTGACCAATTTAGAGATACTCCTATGGCTGAAATATTAAAATATAATTAATCTGAGTTATTTTGCAAGGATATATGTGTGAGTATGTATAATGATGTCTGCCTATAACTGCACCTCTTTTTCAGGAGTATTAAGTGCTATTCTGCTGTACAGGACTTCAGTGGACTAAAAGTCTGTGTCTCCCTCACCAAAATTCATACATTGAAATTCTTAGCTCTGAGGTGATGATATTCAAAGGTGGGATCTTTGGGGGCTAATTAAGTCAAGAATTAGCCTCCTGAATTGGATTAGTATCCTTATAAAAGGGAATCCAGGGGCCTCCCTTGCCTCTTTCCAGCATTCAAAGACCCCAAAAGTCATCAGTGTACAACCTGGAAGAGGACCCCTGCCACAGCCCCCCTGTGATGGTGTCCTCCCTGGATCATGGACTTTCAGCCTTCAGAAAGGTAAGAAACAAATTTCTGTTGTGTTTAAGCAATCCCGTCTATGATGCTTTGTTATAGCAACCCAAATGAATTAAGATACATGCAGGTCCTCTCTTAAACACTGCTACTGAGTTTTGCTTTAGGGTCACATTCAACTTCATCAAAACGATGTTTGAAAAAGGCCCTACCTAAAACCACTTCTCAACACCTGCATTATCTATAAAACTATTATTCACTGCCTCCTCTATTACTTATTTGAATTGTACAGTAAGCTTAATTTAGAATTTGATGTGGAGATAATCATGGTCTCCTCTGTGGAACTGGTAAGCTTCTTTCTTTCTAATAACTAGATGTATATAATTTGCCATTTTTTCCTTTGGGGCATGGTTTCCAGGATGCTCAGAATGCTATCTGAATTTTATTTACTGATTTTCAATCATTCTGTTAACTCCTTTCTGGCCTCCTGGTATTTCCTGAGAGAATTACAAACCACCATTATAAGCTTTGTGGAGTTGGAAAAGCAAGTCCATCCAGTTCTATATCTTTAGCTAGAAGTATCTCCCTTGTTTCACTTTGGATTTGGTGCAAAAACATTGTTGTTATTATTTTTATGTCACATAGGTCCAGAGCATCTGAATCTATATATCCCCCTTACTCTCAGTGGGTGAGCGGTAGTGGACCTCACTTGGGCTATTCTGAAAGGCCACTCTTCTTGGTGAGGCTCCTGTATAACCCATCAAAAGGAATTTCACATGCACTGTGTAATTTGGGAAAAAAATTCTTTATGGCTGTTTGCATGAAGTGTGGTAACAGAAAAAAAACCCACTTCATTTTCTTCTTTCTTTCTTAATCTTGATTTTTCTATTCCTCTTTTATTTTTTTGAATTTATTTTATGGCTGTCATTTATGAGATGTCTCAAATCCTTAAAAAAAAAAAAGAAAAGAAAACATACTTCTATATCCAGCTCCTACTGAAGACATTGGGTAGTATACATCATCTTGTATAAACATGGAGTCTGTCATGGCCAGCTTGTATTACATCTCCTTCCTTTCACTATTCCTTCCTTGCACTATATCTCAACTCACTCAGCCTATGCTCTGGGATATCTACTGATGATCATTTCATTGCTGATGGAAGGGGCCCACTCCATCTGTGGGTAGCATGGATGGTTGCATACCTTCCTTGTGATAAAGATTTTACCTGTGTTCATGTTCCTAAGTTGTAAACATCATCTACTCAGCACCTGTCCTACAAATATCTAATGGGCCTTCAGCTATGCATTAAAACCCTGCTCAACATTAGGAATATTTAAAGTGATCATACTTACTACTTCTATATCTTTGTGAGGGACATGATGCTGCCCATTTTGAGATAGGGATATGGAGGCAGCCCTAATTATTCTGAAGCCCAAATCCACATGTGTAAATTCTGAGGCATATGCTTTTATGCCAAGATGTGTAGCCTTTTTCCAAGGGCTCAGGCAGCTGCAATAGAGAATAGACTCTTCAAATCCCGGGGGTGTCCTTCAAGATTCCTAAAGACAAAGCTTCTCAGGCTAGGTCAAGTGTATGTGTCAAAACTGTCAAATACAATCTCCACCCAAATACCCAAGACTGCCGAGGTGGGAGGGAGCAGCAGACCTCTGTCTCATCACTGCGACTTCAACTTCAACTCAACTTTTTTCTAGTTTGTGGACTTTCTTTTTCTTCTAAGAATCATCAGGCGAGATAGATCTTAACTCTGTCTCACTTTTCTTCATTACCTGAGATCCAGAGGAAGAGCTAATGAACAATGGATGGGCTAAAACTAAGGGTGCTGAAGACTGGTGAGATAGCATTAGACCAGATGCTCAAGACTACTGCAGCCCAGCAACGCTCTGCCACCCATACCACACTTCTGCCTGCTGGAGACCCTGTAGCCTCATGTATCCAAGAGTCCTTCCCATCCTGCTCACATGCACTGAGCACTTTGTCCATAGGAAGATGTTGCCCCAAAGCTGACCCTTGACCACTGGAATCTATTAGTGAACAGTTCTGGGATTTTACTGTGCATCACTGGGCTAACTACATCAAACATGTTCTTTATTTAATCCTCACCATAGTCCACTGAGGGAGGTACCAACATTAGTCTCACTTTTAGGTGAAGACACGGAGGCTTGCAGAAGTTGAACAATTTGTCTGTGGTCACACATCTAGTGAGAGCTGAGTTAGGACTGGAACCAGAGAATTGCCCTTCATTGCACGGTGCTTTCCCTGCTGGTTCAGGGTTCTGATGGAGTGACAGGAAGGACAGGCCGGATTTTTGAAGGAAGAGGGGGTATGAAAGAAAGGAGAGAGCCAAAACTTGGGAGGCTCTATTGTGGGCAGATCCAAATGGGAGCAGGTTCACACTGACTCCAGAATGATTTGTTGTTGACAGTTCACTTACCACTTGTGTGACCTTAGAGCTGAGCCTCAGATTCTTTAGCTGTGAAATAGGAATAACAATACCAGAAATAATAGAATCCCAAGCATCAAATGCCAAAATATCTGTGAGCAGCCTCAGAGCATAGTATCAGGTCTGTTGAGAGTGATGATGGTGAACAAGTGTATTCATACAGAGAGGGGTTGATAGAAGAAACAAGGGCTCCCCAAAGAGGAAAGAGGCAGAATTAATGGTTTCCCTACTTGTTGGCTTTATTCCTGGTCTACCTCCAAGGAGTGGCTCTAGACACTGTACTTGTTAGAAACCAAAGGCCTCCAGCATGCTCTCGTTTAGCAAAGGTGAGGTCTCTGCATAGTTGCTCTCTCCTCACAGAAGACTCCTTCAGAACTTTCTGCTAAGTGGTTCCTCAGTGCTGGGTCAATGCTCTTCATTATGGTGCCAAACACAGCTCATAGCCCAGCCAGAAGGAGTTAGTGTGAAAAAGTACCAGAATGTATACCAACTTAGTGTAGGAGAAAATGTTTGACAAGAAGAGACTCATAAAGTGAGTTCTGTTGGGCTTAAGTCACAAATCTATGACTATCCTTTCTTCTCATCCCTCCCCCCTATGCATCCTCAAGACAGAACATTTAGGAGTTCCCAGTTGACAGGCAAAAATGCAAAGTAATTTTAGTCTTTCATGTATGGATCATGGATGCTCAAACCAGAGCGACTCTTTAAAACATGGAACACTATCTCATCTCACTGAGCTTATGCTCTGGGATATCTACTGATGATCATTTCGTTGCAGATGGAGGGAGCCCACTCCACCCGTGGGTAGCATGGATGGTTTCATACCTTCCTTGTGATAAAGAGTCCACCTGTGTTCATGTTCCTAATGGTTTTTAATGTCCCCCTTTCTAGAATGTCCAGTCCCTCTTCAAATTGAAGCACCCTTCACATTGGTATCCCCAGAGTCTTTTTCTTTTCAAATACTCCCCTTTGGGGGAGTTTGGAATCCTTTCTGTTTGCTCTCCTGTATTTTCTTACCTAAAGTTGGCTATTTCAGGGTTAGGCAGTCTTTGGAATGTCCCAGTCCGTGCTTTCAGCTTGGATTCTTGAAAGTGGAGGAACTGCTATGGGTCTCGAGTTGGACTTACAGTGGAAAGAAGTCCCTTTGCTCATAAGAGGCAGAAGCTTCGTGGGAAGATGGCCATGACAGACTCAATGTTTTCATCTTCATCCCCTCTTCTGTCATTCTATTTCCCATTGCTGTCCTCTATTTCACCAAGTCTTTGTCTTCCACCTTCCTCTTGATCTGTCATTGTTGTTGGAACCCAACCTCCTCCACGGAGTTGCAGGAAGAACATGGTGAGGAGTGTTTGGAGCAGGAGGGGACCAACCCCAAATTCCATTATTAGCTACAGTTGGGTATTGCAAGCAGGCCAGTGACAGCAGGACTAGCAGGATAGGGGCAAAAATAATAATAAAATACCCTCTCTCCTTTAGGGGGCTACTGCTGGACTTCCAACATTTGCTCTATGTTAATCCCTGACTCTGATATGCAGATTGATGTATGGAGAAACTGGAGCTTGTCCAACCCCAAGGAAAGGTAAGTGATAGTCGGATTCAGCATCATGGCTATTTAGATCCAAACAGAGAATCCAAATCTTCTACCATGCTAACCTGCTTCTACCTTCACTCCTGGCTTAAGTCCAGAACCAGCAGGAACACATGGAGGATTAAGATCAAAGGTGAAAGCAGGAATCAATCAAAACCTGACACGTTCTCTTGTTACAAACTGGATTTTCCCCTAATGTTCTTGAGGACCCCCCTTCTCTTCTCAAACCCACAGAAGTCACTGGATGGCAATTGTTGTTGACTAGAGTTTAGTGCAAATTATGAAGTAGCAAACATTTGCTTCTGGTTCCCACCAATCTTCTATTTCTGGACTTCTTTTTAGTCACTGAAAAAGAGAAAATATCTGTAGGGCAAGATAACCATCTTGATCTTTCTTTAGTTCTGGGGACTCAGTGCTCAGCACTGAGCAGGTACTGAGTAAAAATGGAATGAACTAATGAATGACTCCTACCAGCACACAGAAGGCCTTCAGCTGCCTCCTGTTTGTTTGGGATGCTCTGTGCTATACCCCAACTGGGTTCTCTCTCTTTCCTTGACGAAAGTGCAACAGGGCTCCATCTCCCCAGTATGTTGCAAATGATAGTAGAGGATGACTCTTCTTTTTCCTCCACAAAGGTCCAGGAAACATGGAAGGAAAGGTTGTCATCAAGACCACAAAACTCTCCCTCTCCAAACAACCTTGTACCTGTAATCTAAGAAGCCTGGCTGGGAGGAATGGCTGAAGGCTCCCAGAAGGCCAACTCCTGTGTGGGTGCTCCTCCAACTCCTGTGCGGGTGCTCCTCCTGCCTTAGATATGCATACTTCTAGAGTTCTGCTGCAGATGCAGCTGGCGATCCACTTAGATATTCCCTGATTCCTTTGACTTCTTTTGGCACTTTGGGATTAGTATGCTTTTTGCCTACAATGGACTTACTTGTTTCTCTTCTTCTTTGAAGGGTTTTCTTGGATAACAGACAACCAAGAATGCTTAGAAACCAACATCTGCCAGGCAGACCCTTTGCCAATAACTGAAAGGGTCAGGAGTCCAAAAATCTAGACCCTATATCAGCAGAACTCCGAGGTGAGGTGTAATTCACACTCCAGGGAACCCGGTAGGACTGCCTGGATTTGCATATTTGCTTTCCTTCTCCTTCCCTGACCTTCTTCCCTCATTCCCTAACCAGACTTCTGGAGACTTGCTATAAACCCATAAATCTGTTATCCATGAATCTTCATCTCAGGGAAACCCACTCTTTCCACAATTCCTACTTCATCCTCTATGACTTGGGTCCTTAAAGTAAGTTCAAGTGTAGCTCATTGCTTGCCGCTGGATTAATTCATAGTATCTTTAAAATAAAGTGATTTTGCTGCATGTGGTTACTGATATGGACTGAATTATTCCTCCTCCCAATTGATTTTTTGAAGCCCTAATCCCAAATTACTATATGTGGGGAAAGGGTCTTTAAAGAGGTAATTAAGGTGAAATGATGTCATAATATCTCTCTCTCTCTCTCTCTCCTGCTCCATAAGCTTCCTTCGCCCATCATACCACACACACACACACACACACACACACACACACACACACAGCAAAGGCCCTGTGAGAACAGTGGGAAGACAGCTGTCTACAATCCAGGAAGAGAGGCCTGACCAGACACCAACCGTACTGACACCTTGATCTTGAACTTTCAGCCTCCAGAATTGTGAGAAAACAAATTTCTGCCTCCCAATCTGTGGTATTTTGTTTTGGCAGCCCTAGCAAAGTAATACTATCGCTAAGGACACATTCCAGGTTTTTGAACATAAACTATATTTACTGAATGTTTGGAGAATGGAGAGGATGAAAACAAGGAGAAAACCATATAGTTGTGAAAATAATGCTTACGGGAAAATAATTTATTGAATCATTCATCAGTTAATAATGCAATCAAACCCACATACCAGGCAGAGAATGTGTGACATAAAGATGGATAACACACAGTGCTGGGCCTCAGGGGGCAGAGAATAAAGAGAAAGGGCAGAAAATAAGTCTGGCATAAATCCTCATCCACCCCAACTCCACCATAGTCAAAGGTTCAAAGCATCACCATAGTCATTGACACTGGGGCCAGTCCTTCTGTCACCATTTCCAACACTGTCATCACTAGCCCTGTCTTCATAAGAAGCAAGAGTGGTTGCAACCCCAATATCAAAGAGCCACTATAAAATTTTCTCCAGGAGCACCTAGGCTGTGTTGGTTGTTTTTCAAACCAAAGTCACCACCAGCTCACAAAGACCTGTCACGCATGGGGACACATGCACAGAATTAGAAAACAAATAATACATGGCACACTGGCAGTTAAAGAGACTGGCAAGTTCAGAGTAGAATGGGCTTTGGGAGCTTTGCTTTGGGGGCCTGGAGTATGACTGATTATTTTGCTATTCATTTGAGGCATCTTTCTATCTGGTTACCAAGAGCTTCACTCACTGTTTTGCCCCTTGTGATCCAAGTGTGCTCATGAGCAAAGAACAAGTGTATCATCCACTTATGCACAAGGTGACAGAGCAAAGGAAATATGTTACTGCAAAATAAGTAAATGAAGTAAAATAAAATTAAATTAAAATACTAAGCTGATGTTTGCCATGGTAGCGTGCCCTTGTGATATCCCACCTCTGATTTCAGACACAGTTATGGGAAACAGCTCCCTACAAGTGTAGGTTTATGCTGACCTGTGACCCATTTCAAGAATGCACTGTTTCTTCCCACTTTAGTGACTCAGCACCTTCTTCCAAACCTCTGGAAGTCCTCTTCGTCTTCACCCACACGCAGCCTAAGGGTTGGAATGAAACATCCTGGAAAAATTGTCAGCCAACAGGAGATGGGCTGGTGGGTAAGTGACCAACCTCCCATCATCCTTCAAGCACACACTTCTGTGTACCTCCCAGAGGCCATAGCTTAATTGAGCTTCTGTTGTCTAAAGCAGTGACCTCAACAAATGCAACCTTCTTCAACCCTTTTCCTCTCTCATCTCCCTGTCTTTCACTATTTCTTCCTTAGTATTCTTTCCCTGCACCCAAGGCACACGTTCTGCTCTCGGAGAAAGAACAAAGTCAGCCATGATTTAGCAACACAGGTGTTACACACAGAAGTCTTATGATTTTTCTCCCAAGCCTTTTAGCTTTGGTTATGTGGTGGCCATAATGTGGACAGCCATTGACATGTTAGGACCTTATGGTTGGAAAAGCCAGATTTCCATTAAGTAAAGATAGACTTTTATAATTCTATTAAGCTCTTTAAGAGTCTAAAATGGAATTATTTACTAAAACAATTAAGCAAAATAAGTTATTTTTATTTACAGCACTGGCGTTCATTTATGCATTGATATATTGAATGACTATTTATCAGTGAATCACTATTTATCAGCTATGATAAGTCCTAGTTTTATAGTAGAGTTCAGGACCCAGTCCCTGTCCTCATGGGGCAGAACACACAGACATTAAACAATTAGGTTAGTGTAAATACAACTAAGAAGAAATGTAGATGAAGTGAATGAGAATAAGAGAAATCTGAAGAAGAAGAGGTTGTGATGAAGTAAAAAATTCATAAATGTCTATTAACATGTAAGAGATAGCTTATAGAAAACTATACAAGCTATCTCTTACATGTTACATGGATATATATGCTAATTCAATTCAGTGGCCATGTTCATCCACTTAGGCTGGTGTTAGACATGTGGTTTGTTTCTCCCATTTACTTTTATGAGTTACTTAATGCTTTACCAAACAAAATACCATAGGCTGAGTGGCTTAAACAGTAAGAATTTAATTCTCAGGGTTTTCTGGAACTTGAAAAGTCTCCAAGATCAAGATGGTAGCTGGGATGTCATTCTGAGGATTCTTCTCCTGGCTTGCATAAGGTCCCATCCTGCTGTGTATTCACATAACTTCCTCTTAGTGTGTGTGCAGAGAGGCAAGGAAGGAGAAAGGAGTGGGGTAGACATAGAAAGGGGCAGGGGAGCATTCTAAGTTGTCTTCCCTTATTTGGGTACTAATCTCGTTATCAAGCAAAATCTCATCCTCATGACCTCATGTTATGGTTTGTATGTGAGCTGTCCCCAAAAGCTCATGTGTGAGACAATGCAAGAGGTTTTGAAGGAGAAATAATTTGGTTCTGAGAGCCTTAACCCAATCAGTGAATTAATCACCTGCTGGTGTTGAGTGGCAGGTAAGGTGTGGCTGGCGGGAGTGGGGCGTTGGGAGTGTGGCTTTGGGGTATATGTTTGTATCTGGCAAGTGGAGTCTCTCTCGGCTTCCTGATCACCATGTGAGCTGCTTCCCTCTGCCACACTCTTCTGCCATGATGTTCTGTCTCACCTGGAGCCCCAAGGAATGGAGCCAGCAGTCCATAAAACTGGTATTTCAAAAACTGTGGGCCCCCCAATAACTTTTCTTCCTTTGTAATTGTTCTGATTGAGTCCTTGAATCACTGAAGTCAAAAAGCTGGCTAAAACACCTCATCTGACCCAAATTTCTTCCCAAAGTCTTTTTCTCTGAATACCATCACTATGGGTGTTAGGACCTCGCCATATGAATTTTGGGGGAAACATTCAGTCCGTAACAGTGTCTCTTTCAATAATCTTTAACTTTCTCCATCTTTAAAGCCCGTGAAAGGGTCCAGGGTAGGAAGATTAAGGAACGTGATCATCAATTCTTCCTTGCCTCTTCTCTGCCTTGGGAATTTCTTTGCATTTCAGGTTCCAAACTTGTTTAAATATGCCAGGTAAGTAGAGACGAGAGCCATGCGTTAGGCCAGAAAAACTTAAAACATGGGAGAAGATGGCACCAGAAACACCAGTCAAATAATACGTAAAAACCCATACGCTGTCTATGTTTCTCTTTTAGATTGAGATAAACTCTAGAAATGACACGAGGAACAACTGAAGACACTGAAGATGAACCTGTCTGAATTTAGAAACCCTTCTTGTTTTTTTTTTTTTTTTTTTTTTAGGATCAGAAACACGGGGATGCTAACCTTATAGAAGGACTTGGTTGGGAGTGAAGGTCAGAAGGGTGGGGAGCTCAGGCCAGTTGTCATACATTGGTTGTAGACACTACTGCAAATATGAAAAGAGCAGAGAGTTGTGAGATAACTGGGAAGGAAAACCATTTAGGCTGTGTGTCTGGGCCCAGGTGATTGGACAAAAGAGATCTGAAACAAGGAATCTCTTGTGATGTGAAGAACGAGGCTTTGGACACACTGGAGATGGGTGTGCACTCATGCTGGCCTTTAATAATCCCTCTTGATTTCCTTTTGGGAATTTACTTCATTTCCTTTTGGTATAGTCTCATTTGGACTGAAAACCCTCAATCAGGTACAGAGGATGTTCTTTGGGGGTCTTGAACAGAGTCAGCAAATATGGAAATGAGAGGAGGTGAGGGTCATTCAATCCAGGGAGGGCACCGTCACAAGAGGACCCTGTAGGGCGTCCAGCATCCTGAACGTAGTCAAGTCAGGATTTATTTGACTTTTTAAGGATTTTCTGAATGTAATCTTTAAAACATTTTAAAATGGTTATACTCCTTTTTTATATGTAACAGCTTTATTTTGAGATACAATTCACCCACTACAAGTATTCAATTCAGTGATCTTTAATTTAGTACATTCACAGACTTGGGCAACCATCACCACAATCAATTTTAGTACATTTTCACCACCCCACAAAGAAACTCTGTATTCATCAGCTGTCACTCTCCACTTCCCACTACTCTCCATCCCTGGGCAGCCACAAGTCTACTTTCTGTTTCTATAAATTTGCCCATTCTGGACATTTCCTATGAATGAACTGGCTTCTTTCACTTTGCATAATGTGTTCAAGCTTTGTGCGTCCTGTAGCATGTGTCAGTACTTACTCCTTTCTGTGGCTGGATAATATTCTTTTGTATGTCGGGATACAGTACATTTTATTTATCCATTCAGCAGTAGATGGACATGTGGTTTGTTTCTCCCATTTACTTTTATGAGTTACTTAATGCTTTCCCAATAAATTCCCTTCCTACTTAATGTTGGCAGGCTCAGTTTTCATTGCTTGAAGCAAAACAACTGTAACAGATAAAATTTTCCTCTATAACTGTGCATATTTGATATCTACTTCAGATTCAGTGGACCTGGGGTTCAGGCAGTACCCAGAGCTATATGCCTCATTCAAATGTAGCTTTTCTTTACAGGATCTCAGTGAAGCAGGCTGAGGATAATTGTTTATTTAGCAATCGAACATCAGGGCAGCAGACCAGAACTTTTGGATGACTGAATATTTTAAAAGTCTATTCAACTGTTCCATTCTGTCTCGGAGGGGTCCGCTCTACCTAGTGTCCCAAGGGAAATGCTCTCAAACAACAGCAGAACCTACCCCATGCTTAAGTGTGAAGTCATGGAAATCATTTTTATTTTTCTTTCTCCTTTGCATAGACCATCCCTCCACTATCACCTTAAGTGTGTTAGCCTCTCTCTTCCACAATTTTTCAACCTCTAGCCTCATGGAAGGATTTAATATTGATTACATAGACCTTCAGTGTGAGTGTGAATCTTTTCATTCCCTCTTAATAAGCTGCGTGCAGGATTCTATTGCACCTGAAGGGTACTCTGTCATTGGCAAGACATCTGACCTTAGTTTGTTACATCTGTAAAATGAGGTGCAGTGGTTAGATAAACCAGTGATATTTCAATCTTATGTAGGAATAGAACCTGTTCTTCAAATGCATGTTCTTCAAATCATTTGCATTTGAGGAAGAGTTACTCTATTTTTTTTTAACTCAGAATACCTAAGTCTACCTTGGAAGACAATGCTAGAACATTTACCCCAAGCCGTGGATGTGTCTGTAGTCTGAGCAACTTAGGGTTAAGAAAACTTTCTGCTGAATGGAAATGAATGGAGAACAGATGGCTCTTAGGAGAGATCAATCTTTATGGGGTTTTCTGAAAGGGGGAGACAAATTTATGTGTACAAGTTGGAAGAAGGAATGAATCTGAAAAAAAAAAAATACCTCTTGGACTTAAGGACAAAGAAACAACATTAAAAGCTAGGGTATCCATAATGTCACTCCTTGCAAAGGGTGACTTTTCCTTGGATCATGGGAAAAGCTAGACTTAGTAGGCAGCTGAAGAAGTTACTTCTTGTGCTTGGTTGAGAGGCGTCAGTCTTTGGGTGAAATCTGATGCAACCATATAACCCTGTGTGCATGGGTTAACGGAGCAGAGCCATACTGTGAAGCATACCCTGCCCCACAGTACCTTCCTTGCGACTGCCTGTATGAAGGGTGCAGTTGTCTATCAAGGGATCCACATCCATGTAGCAAACCATGGAAGTCCTCACTGGTAGGGAGGACAATGAGCACCCGGCAGAATGCTTGGCAAATAGTTGAGTTTGTATTGGCTATCTACTGCTGCATAACAAATTATCCCCAAGCTCAATGGCTTAAAGTAATATACATTTATTATCTCACTTCTGCTAAAAAGTAGAACAAGCTGTTGGGCTTATGACTCTGAAAGGAAAGGAGACGAGAATCCCACCCTCTTGGTGGAAGAGGTGAGAAATTGAAGTTGACTTAAAAAGTCATCTCATCTTTGGTGCCTCCTCACATTGTGTGAGCCAGTCTCCAGACCAATGAGGGAAGACTGACTAAGTGAATGCCCACCCCAGCAGCAAAGTCTCCTGAGTGACAAGCTGATCTGCTCCCTTGAAGCCTCTGTCAAAGGCCTCGTGCTGTGCTGTGTGGGTCAGAACAGGCCTGGGTGGGGATAACCCTTCTCCTGCTCATGTGTTCCTTGCTCTTCTAAAGCAAGGGGTGTTCAGAGTGAAGGAGGTAACAAGGTTCACACCCTACTTCTGAGCATGCTGTCAGATACCTCTTACTCTGCCCAGTTGTGCCCAGAAATAGAAATCTGTGAGTCTGAAGACACCATGGAGCCAAGGTCAACCAAGGTGAAGGTAAGCTATTTCCATACACTCATGCTGCCCTAAGACATACGGAGGACATCCCTTGAGTTGACCCCACATCCCCTTCCTCCCTACTCCTTCATATTCTCTTTAATAATACATCAGCGAAGACAGGCTGGATCATGCTGGAGTAACAAATACTTGCAAGCCCCCAAACCTGAGATCCCAGACAACAAAAGTTGATTTCTTGTTCATAGTACCTGTCCATGGTGGGTTGGTGGGGGCAGGATAAAAGCATCTGCTCATCACAGCCACCCAGGTACTTAAGCTTTATTGGTACCAATCCAGCGCCCTTGAAGGGTCTTGCAATGAGATGCTTAGGCCTGGAAGTGACACTCTTCACTTATACACAACACAAGGGCTATGTCTACTCTCATGGCCTCACCCAATTATAAGAGGGCCAGAAAGTGCATTCCTCCTAGAAGAAGTGAAAAAAAAATCTGAAAAGTAACACTAACAACTAACATAAATGGAAAGAATGTGGTTTTACTGGGCAGGAAACCCTGGGTCGAAGTCTTAATTCTGCTTAGCTCTGTTACATGGAGCAAATTATCTGAGTTTCTGACCCTCAGTTCCCTCACCTGGGAGGTGAGAAATAATATCTGCCTTGGGACAACTACTAGTGTTTAGTACATAAAACAGGCTCCCACCAAATACCAGTTCATTTCCTTCCTTCCTTTCCCTACTAAATACCTTGGTGCAGGTAACTATCTTGATAGATGTAATTTGTTTTTATGCACAATTTTTTAAATGAAAGCATTATTGTTATACATAGTAGTTGGATTTATTTTGACAGAATCATACATGCATGGAATTTGATTTCATTCATTGTCTCCCCGCTTTTTCCTCCCCTCCTACTTCCCTGTATTCTCTTTCTCTACTGATCTTCCTTCCACTTAATTAGTTATTTATTTTTGATTGGATCTTTCTACTTATACATGAAGGTAAAATTCACTGTGGTATATTTCTATATGCACATAATGTGATTTTGTTAAATTCATTTGAGGGATGTGATTTACTAGTCACTTTCAACCAGAAAGCTAAATGGAGATAACAACTTGAGTTTATTGAATTTTTTTTTTTGTAATGCTCAACTCCTATAAGGGATATTTACATTTTGATGGGCAAAGTTCAATTGCACAGATAAGCTTTGAAAGCCTTCTGAAATGGCTCTCATGATTTCTGCCCTTTAATATCAACACCCTCGTGGAATCCCCTCCCCTCAAATGTACCTAGCCCTGGGGTGTTGTTTCTGAGATTTGGCTATTAAACACTGTAACTTCCATCTTGGTATTCTTTCTTCCTACCCTTCCCTCCATTCTGAAGATGAAAGCTGACATGTTGGAGAGGGCTAGGTGATGAGGAGTGAGGGCACAGCATCTAGGTAACAGCCAGTAAGGAACTAGAGTCTTGGGAAAGCAGTTGCAGGGAACTGGATCCTGCAAACACATATGAGTGAACTGGAGAGTGCATCCTTCCCCAGTTGAGCCTTTAGCAGACTGTAGCCCCAGCCACTCTGTGATTGTAGCCTAGAGGGAAACCCTGAGCCAGAGGCAAAGAGCTAACCTACGCCTGGATTCCCGACCCCCCAGAACCTGTGAGATAATAAATGTATCTTACTTTAAGCCATCATCTTGGGGATAATTTGTTATGCAGCAGTAGATAGCCAATACACATGTTCTTGCCATGATGTGGTATCTTGCCACAGGCCCAAGGGAGCCAACTGATCTTCCACCGGAACTTCCAACTATATGCCAAGCATCCTGCTGGGTGTAGAAACCACAGATGGGCAAAACATATCCCTTCCATAAAAAGAGAATCTTGTGGCCACCACCTTTAAGCTCTTGCATTAAATCCAGTGGTCATGTTCACATGGGCTGTTTGAGAGCACAAGTGCTTAAATTGACCTAGAGTTTTCTCATGCTTGATTTACTCTACCTTAGATTTTTAAAAGACTGAGCCCATTCCTGTTTCCCAGTCGTGTTCCAGCTCTTTTATCAAGAGACAATTGTGTGCTGTGGTTATAAGCACAGAATCTAGCGTTAAACTTGGTTACATCACTTAACTATGTGCCTTTGTAAAAAAAAAAAAATTCTACCTCATTGGGTTTCTGTCTTCTTGTGCAATATTGGGGGATAAAATAGCACTTCAGGATCAAGAGGGTAAAATGAGCATCATTACTGCCTAATCTAGCATAATAGCAGAGCCTATGGGCTGGGAAGTGGTTAAGTGCTTGATAGATGCTCACTGTCATTAATCTCAGACATATGCCACATTTTATAGGCAGAGTGTTTTTCTGGTGAGCATCTATGCTCTCAGTACTATTCTGGTCTCAGCAATTACACTCAATCTAAATTAGTAGAGGAGGGACAGCCAGGGGCATGGATGGTCACAATTCAGCTCAGCTATATTTATGTGTTGCCCCTTGCTTCCACTCAAGAACAAGCCTCCATGAATCCATCCCATACAGAGGTCTTATCTTTCTTCATTTACGTAGTAGGTTTTTCCTGTCTTTCCACTTCCCATTGACCCTTATATACCATTCACTTATGGCAAGAAGAAAATCCTTTGGCACAATAATTCATGTAAGTCAGGTCATGAACACAGCCTGTGTGAGGCAAGTTGTGCCGAGAATTTTGTTTTTAAAGTTATTTGATGAGTTAATCTTATGATATTTCTCCTTGAAGAGCAAGAGCCCAGGGTGGAGCAAGATTTGTCAAGCAGCATGGATTGGGGGTCAGTTGAGATGGAACAGGCAGAATAAAGTTTAGGCTGGAGAGAAGGAGAAGAAAAGGCAAGATGAAGGGATATGAGGGAGGGGTGGGGGTCTTCTGACTGAAATGCAACCAGAAAGGAACTTCAGAAAACTTCTGTACTATCCTCAGGGGTCTTGAGCAAGTTCCTAAGTTGCGATACACGACATGGCTGTTTCTGGGAATGTCTTTCCAGCCCCTTGCAAAAGTTGATTTTGGAATGCAATGTGGTTTATGTTGCTGTTTTCTGGGAAGAAGGGGAAGGAAGATGGAGCAGATGAGAGGAAAGTGGATGATTTGGAATAGCTAGGGCAACAGGTGAGGATGGAAAGATGGACATATTCTTACCTATTCCTCGCCCTGTAGGTTACTCTACCCCACCTCCAGAATTATTTAACTCCATGGGAATCATCTCCAAGTATTTACTGTTCACCTATTATATACACATCTATTTTAATTTTAAATGTATTGTGACATTTATTTAGATTTATCATGTTTTGAGAGTGGTTCAAAATTAAATATATTTTTTTTCTTGCAGTGCCATGAAGATTAATGATTTATAGAATTCTCATGGTCTATTTCTGACAGTGGTGCTATGGAAAAAAACTGATACTTGCCTTATCCGGCACCCTTTTCTTTAGAGAATGTACTGTACCAATCATCTCACCATCTACAGATGTCCATAGTACCTAGCCCCCTCCTAAACCACTTTCTTCTTATTTTTTACGATTAGCAAACATCATTATGACTTTACTTCTGATTATTATCTGTCAGTCCAATGATAACTGTATCTGATGGATTTTTAAAAATGTATCTTTTGAGCTAAATAGGTCCCTGTCTAGTTCATGAATATTGAGACTGGTATATGATGAATATTGAGACTGGTATATGTTAAGTCTTGGCATGGCCCCTTTTTGTACTTAGAATGCTCCTTGCTTTTAACATTTCCCCCTCACCTTCTGTCTTTTGGTACAAAAAGAGATTAAAATATTTAGATTGTCTTTATTGGGAAGTGGATCTTGAGCGTTGCCCAAAAGCCCCTATGTTAAAAGGCTTGGTCCGTAAGATGGCATTGGTGCTGTGGAACCTCAGAGGAGTTAGGACATTGGGGCATGACCTGAAAGGAATTTGGGGGCCAGATCTCTTCCAGTCTTTTTCTCTTTGTTTCCCTGGATCATGCTGTGAGCAGCTTTGCTCTGCCACATGTTCTTGCCATGATGTGGTATCTTGCCACAGGCCCACGGGAGCCAACTGATCTTCCAATGAAACTTCCAAGATTGGGAGCCAGAATTAATTATCTAAGGTGCTTCATTATACTGAAGAAAGGTAACATGTGCCTCTTGACACAGGAGGAACATGTTCACAGCTAAGGCTGAGCAGCACATAGCTTTGCCCTGTGTACAATGAGTGGCTCCATCTTGGGCTTCGGACTCAATCAAAACGACTGAGACACAACAAGTGTGTCACTGGGACGTGGGTGAAAGAGATTTTATTTTCTTTCAGCACAGAAAACTCTAGAGGACTTAAGGGCTGGGACTGCCATCACCATCTGGTTGCAACCACCATCTGGCTTATCACACCATGGCTGAGAAGAAAGCCAGCGTAACTGAAGGCACAGTACAGAAAACTTACAAAGAACATACCTGGGGCTCATGACAGAATTTGGGGGCCCCAAACTTAGTTGTTTTTAACACTAGACTTTACCCTGAAGTTTTCACCTCATATAAAACAATAATTTTTCACTTTAAGCCAATTGAGGCTGAAGTTTGTCACCTAAAGCCAAAGGAATCCTTATTAATATGGTAAAAAGGCTCTTTTATGCCTGAACATGTGGCCATCTGAAAAATCAAAGGCAAAGCTCAGAGGGATGGTGGAAATGCAAAGAATCTTATACGTTAATCAGCTGTCATCTTCTGTTCTATCTCTTGAATGATAGTTTAGCTGGTTACAGACTTCTAGATTGAAGAATTTTTATTATACCTTATCTCAGCATCATGGGACACTATTGTATATGTTGAGCAGAATGAGGAAGCAGGGAGGAAAAGCCAGTGCATGTGTTCCCATGGTTGCCTGGTGGTAGAGGTGGGGACATGGTCTACATTGGACATCCAGTCCCCCCTGTGTCACTTCTTCCCAATCACATCTCTCTGTTTGCCCTCCATCCTGCCCAGCAGCAGTAGTAGTTATTCTATAATAAGCGTAGTCGCATTTTTCTCCCTATTGCTTTTTATTTTAAATACACGAATACTAAATTCTTTAGTAACAGGGTTTATAATTTTATGTCAATAGTATTATACAAATCCTATTGTGGCATGCTTTGCTTACTTACATTGTATTTGGAGATTTACTTATATTGGTAGAGGTAGATGTGTTAGCCTTCATTTGCATAAAACTGTTTTTCTTTTGTCCTGCTCTTGAATGATAGTTTACCTGGTTATAGACTTCTAAATTGAGAATTTTTATTACACCTTATCTCAGCATCATCATAGACAACTATTGTATATGTTAAGCAGTCAACCACTGGTTCCTATTATTAATTTATATCTGCTTTGAAATGTTACAAATAATTTTGGATTTTTTATTATTTTACCTCCTTAATACTTACTGTGTTGTTTTTTTTTTTTTGTATCTGTAGATTCAGGTTCATTCATTAATATTGGAAAATACTTTACCATTATCTATGCAAATACTTTCCCCCCAATATTCTATGTCTTTTCATTGTGAAAATCCTTCTAGATATGTGTGAGATCTATACATTCTAAACCATTTCAGTTAATCCTAAACTCTCTCACTGTTTTGCAGTAAAATTTCCTCAAATTTGTTTTCCAATCTGTTAATTCTCTCTTCAGGGGTGTTTAATAAATTACTTAATTGGATACTGGTTTTTAATTGCAGTTACTACTTTTTCCATAATTACATGTTGTATAGGCACTTTCTCAAAAGTCCCTATTTCCTTTTCATAGGGTCTTAATCTTTCATTAGTAAATTAATCTTTTTCTTTATGTTTGAAATAATTTTAAACACATTTTTATATTGTTTTCCAGACTCTTATGTTTAAGGTCCAGAAATCTAATTTTCATGACGTTTGTTTGGCTGTATTATGCACTGTCCTTGTGTGTGTGTGTGTGTGTGTGTGTGTGTGTGTGTGTTTTCCTAGGAGAAAGCCTTTGGCTCCCCTTTGTAATAGATTTCTGGTTTTGTTTCTTTTGAGCATCCCAGGAGTATCACTGTCAAAGAATCAATATTTTTATGATATGTTTTGTGATATATTTTCACTTCATTGCTCCCTACACATTAAATCAGTAACTTTAAGAACTGTTTCTCCCTTAAACTGTGTTGTGCCATTATTCATAGGTACTATACTGGCTCCTTGTATGTGTTATTGGAGGTAGGACCTATATTTTAGTACTGTTCCTAACATTTAATTTTTACAAGCAAGGAGTCTTTAATTTCATTTGATTCTTTGTAATTCTAGATACTAGATTGTAGCTTAGTCATTCCTGATATCTTTTAAAAGGGATATATTTTCTTGCACAGTTGTTCAAATGAGAGACAAGTCTCAATCCTCAATACCATTCTTTGCTTGATAGATATAAACTTTCCATACAACTGAAGAAAACCCTACCCCATTGCTGAGGTATTCCTTGTGCATCCTCTGCAGGGGAAAGGGAACTGTTTTTTTTATTTTTTATTTTCTAAATTTCAGGCAGATTGGGCTGTGATGGTGTAACTTGCATAGGCAGAGCCGGATCTGACAGACTGAGATGTTCTGTACTAACGTGTCGCTTTGTATCACAAGTTAAACAGACTTTAGTACAACAAATAAAGGTCAAGTTTTGAAAAAATAAAAAATTAAAAAAAATAAAGACAGGAAAGAAGGAAGGAAAAGGATAAAAATAGGAAAAAAATAAAGGCAATCTGGGTTTGAGTTTTCAAAAGAAGATTCCGCCCCCCCCCAAAAAAAAAAAAAAACAGGTATGGACAAGCTTCCTTAGCATTGCCTTGTTCTGATGGGTAACTATCTATTTTTTAGTTGCCCTAGGGATGCAATTATATGAGAATCCTTACTATGCCTTTCACTTTGCTCATGCCCAAGGTTTTGTGACTTCCTCTACATGGGGGGAAAAAACTCAAAATCCCACCCTGGCTTTAAAACTTACTGGCATCAAAACTCACTCCTTTTATAAAAAAACAACTCAGGTACCAGGAAAAAAAGAGGAAATTAAAGCCTAAGAATTTCCCCTTCTTCATTAGGATTCCAGCCATGAATTTTAACTTATTTGTATTCTATCCAGCAATTTTTCATGTGTGTAGCAAAAGGGGCCCCAAGTTACTCAGTATACCTAACCCAGTTTATGGACCTTTATGGATACCCTTGGCTGTGTTTTCTGCTGGAGGTACTGATGAGGCACCAGGAGGATCACCTGGGGACCTTCAAATGGATTCTTGTCGGTGCAGTGGAATGTGTCCATCTCTGTGGAACTCTGTGCCTCCTTCATGGTGTGTCACTGGCTTAGCTGATGGGTCTCTCTTCCATGGCTACTCTAGGTCCCTCCAGTCATTCACAAGCATGGTCTTGTGCCTCGTTCTGCATCCTTCTAGCCTCTTTGTTCTGCGTTTTCCTGTTCCGGTGGAGGTATGTGAGATAGTAGGGTCTCTTGACACACGTAATGTCTTGCCCACGCAGCCTGTCGAGGTTGCTGGCAGAGAAAGGGGGACTGCCACCTGTAGGCTTCCATCATGGGCTCGGTCTAGCTGCTGTGGCTTATGTCATAGATGCTGCCTTAATATCCTGTGATCTGGCTTGCCAAGTACCTCCTGAAGGCACTAGGAGGTAAACCCAGAAGTATGAGAGAATGGGTGTTTATTTGACCAGAGGGGGACAAGAGCTGACATTAAAAAGCAAAAAAACCAAAAACCTTCTCCCTTCCCTTCCCAGGTGGATTATCAGAACCCACAGTAGTTTCCGGAGGCCTCCTTGAAGACAGTCTAAGAGCTCAAGCAACCAACTGTGATTTTTATTTATTTATTTTTTAGTTTTAATTTTCTTTTTGGTCCTAGAAATTAAACCCAAGGCCTTGTGCATTCCAAGCATGGCCTCTGCCACTGAGCTCCACTCCCAGCCCCAACTGTGCTTATAAAAGCCACAAAATGACCCCTTAAATTTGCTTTCCTCCCTCCCTAGACACACTCCTGTTTTTTCCCACACTCTGAATTGCCTGGAGTTGCTCCCCCCACCCCTATTTTTTTCAATACCTAAAAATTTGCCTCCTGCTTCATTTTTCAGGGAACTCAGATTAGACTATTTATTGGCTATCCTACTGGAATCTGTAAATCTGTAGCCCTTTTTAATTTTTTTAATATTTATTTTTTTTTTTTAGTTGTAGTTGGATACCTTTATTTTATTTATTTATTTTTATGTGGGGCTGAGGATGGAACCCAGTGCCTCACAAGTCAGGCAGGCACTCTATCACCAAGCCATAACTGCAGCCCCCGTTGTTTTTTAATGTGGATAGCAGCCTGAAAAAGACTCTAGAAGCTTCTAAGCTTTCTACCTCGTGTTTGTGTTGTATCTTGGTGCCCAATGCAAGCCCAGAGTGGAGAAGGTGGATGGAAATGACTTACTGTCCAAAACCTAGGTAGTGCGGAATTCCAGATCCTTGGTGTGGGCTGAAGGTCCTCGAACCGTACAACCAACCCCTTCTCTGGTTTCCATAACAGACTTACTTTAACCATGGACATTGCTGAGGCCCAAGAAATCTCCTTGGTGCTGTTATTTGTCTTTTCTTTCTGTTGCACAAGTTATCTTTTCTAGCCATGCCTTTTTGCTGAGTCTGCAGGATACTTCTGATAGTCATCTTCATTCTAAAGTTAAAGCTCTCTAACATTTCATCATGAAAGCAATATCCTTAACATGGTGTTTTATGACCAGGAAAAATGTTACACAGAAACATTTCATCATAAAAAAATCTCAGAATATGAGAGCTAGAGGAACTCTACCACCGTGGAGAGTATTTGGGAAGGATTCCATGTTTATTACCGTTTAGAAGGAATTTAGATGAGGTCACAAGAAAGGGTGAAAAGATCTAGTAACACTTGGAATGAGGAGACCTGGGATTTAGCCTTGCCATCAATAGTCTAGGGCCCCTGAGTAGTTCATTTAACCCATAGGGCCCTAAAAAAGGCATCTCTGAGGGTTCTTACTCAGGATTTCTCTGGGGAGAAAACTTAGAAAAAACTGGATGATAGAAGCTTACTTCCTTCTGATTATCCTGGGATAATATAGAATGTAAAATGTAGAATGTAGGCAGATAATCCAATCTTAGTCCTGGGCCACCCATGACTTTGACTCTTCTTTTATTTTCCTCTTCTTTCTCTTCTCTACTCTCCTTCCTTCCTTCTTTCATTTTTTCCTCCCATCCCCTTCTCTTTTTTTACTAGGATTTGAATCCAGGGACATGCTAACACTGACCTCCAGCTGATCTCCAGCTCTTTTTACTTTTTGAGACAAGGTCTCCCTAAATTGCTGAGGCTGGTCTTGAACTTGTGACCCTCCTGCCTCAGCCTCCTGAGTTGCTGCCACCCAGAACTTCAAATCTAGAGCACATGATGCTATAAGGTAAATGATGCTATAATGGCCATTGAGAACTCATTTTGGGTGGTGGCACTGTCACCCCCTGTTGGTAGTCAGTTGCGGTGATCAGTGGTGGTAGCACCAGCTTGGCAACAGCAATGCCCAAATGCATGCTCCCTGTGGCATTTTACTGCTGAGCTTTCTGGCTTCTATCTGCTCTACTTGCTATTGATTCCTGCATTTTTATCAATAGGTATTTATTGTACATATTAATGACACTCAAAGTGATATTTTGAAACAGGCAGACAGTGTGAACTGATCAAATCCAGCAGCCTCCCCCTTTTTCCAATCCCCCAACCCAACACCTTTCCTAATTGCTACTGTTATTCTACTTTCAGGTTAACTGTTTTTAGTTTCCACATGTGATAGAGAACATGGAGTCTGTATTTTTCCGTATTTGACTTATTTTACTTAACATGATGTCTTCGGTTCCACTCATTTTGCTGCAAATGAGATTTTGTTCTTCTTTATGGCTGAATAATAATCCACTGTGAAAATATATATATATATATATATATATATATATATATATATATATATATATATATATAAATATAAATATATTTTACATTTTCTTTATCTGTTCATTTGTTGATGGGTACCTAGGTTGATCCAATAGACTATGGGGATGCAGGCATCTCTTCATTATGCTGATTTCATTTTCTTTGGATGTATATACCTAGAAGTGGGATAGCTGGATCATATGGTAGACCCATTTTTTAGGGTTTATTTTTTTTGAGACTGGATTTCAGCCTTGCTATAGAATTTCTGAATTATGTGATATCGTTTCAACATGCTCTTTTCTGCTTAACTTGCAGAATTATATTTTTGTTGCTTGCAATCCAAAATCCTATTAGTGGAAGATCTAAAGTTCCTTAACTGTTCATAAATCCCATAAATTGTTGTGTGACTCTTTGGCCTTTGCAAAGCACTTTTGTACATATGGTTTATTTTATCTTCAATATAAACTAGGTGGGGATGCTTGATTAGTCATATGTATATGATTATACACGTGCAGATGAGAACAAATGAATATCACAGGAGTCCGTGGACGGCTCAGTGTCACACAACCAGTCTGGATGGGGGAAGGGTTTGTGCCCACTGGAATTCCCCACACTTTTCCTATGTCACCACTGTCTCCCTGTCCGGGTTGAAACTGAGATCATGACCGTAAAGATGAATTCTAAACTGAAGAGCATTATATGTTTCCTATTATTGTCCAAGGTCACCCAGGGTGAAGGTGGAAGAAACCTCCTTAATTCTAATCCAGTGTCTTTTTCAATTCATTCCAAAGGAATGCATTTGCTTAATTAAATTTATAGGTTGGTTACTCTTTTGGGTACTTATTTTTATAGCTGGTTTAGGAATAAAATGAGACATTTCTTAGCTATATTAAAAAATTCAAGATATCTTTGCATGGAGTTTTTAAGAAGCCCACCAAAATGCCTTCACTGTCACCTCTAAGTCCTAACCGTCCACTCAAGGTTACCTACTGCAAGAGATGGAACTATAAGTAAATTAATGACAGCACTGGAGAATCTGCTTTAATTATCTCAACACTCTCCAAATTGTCGGAATATTATTTTTTTTCAGTTCCTGTCTCTTCTGCCATCTGCTCTTGTTAAACCTTGTGACGAAATCACATCCTTGAACATCCCTGACAGCATCTCCTCTCCTGGTGAGAAGAAAGGCAGGTAGACAGAGGAATGGAGCAACAGGCAGCACCCCAATTAGTAGTGACTGCTGAGCAAGAAAAATGGGATGGAAATGGAATGAACTCCACTGACCACAGAAGATTCAAGTAGCCAAGAGGGAAATTCACAGATCCATTAGAAACCCAGGAGTGTGATGGCGGTAATAAACTGGGGGGATGAGGAGAGGTGTTCCCTTCTCTGTTAGTCCTTTCAACAAACAAAATGGGCAAAAAACCTCCACTGGGGACATGCTTAGGCCAACATGGGGGAGAAGGGCAATAGTAAGTACAACAAACACTTTAGGTAGCACTTAAGAGTTTGCAAAGTGAGGCGGACAGATCGCCTCACATTCCCTTTTAAATATAAGGAAATCAGGCTCCAAGATACGCCGTTTAGAGACAAGCCAAGAATCGCTTAGCCATTAATTGTTCAGGCCAAGAGTTGAGCTAACCTGATGTTGGGGAGGGAAGGAATGCAAACAGAAGGGAAAAGAACAAAGAAAAAGAAGGAGAGAGAGTTGAAGAGGAGGTGGGAAGAACTGTGGAGAGCTCTCTCAAGACCACAGAATGGAACTCAAAGGAAGGATGCTGATGGAACCCCACCATGATACACTCCTACCCTGTGGAGAGGTGAGACAGTAGGTTCCCAGCCAAGGAGAGAGATATAAATGATTCACCCTGTTACATAAACATATAGACAGTCACAGCTTTAAAAAAAAAATTCCCTATCATAAGGATTTTTTTTTTAAAGAAGAAAAACAAGACAACAACAAATAAAACCACAGAGCATAAGGAAACATGACTTCAGTGTCACAGTGTTTTGTGATGCTTTTGACATATTCTGTCCTGCTTCCAACATTTGTCAGGTGTAAGGTTCTAGGTTAGGGAGTAGCACATGTAGGCCCTGCTCACAAGACATTCTGTGTGTTTCTTCTCCTTGTCACCTTCCCCTTAAGACTAAACAAGTACCCACAGTAATTTCCTTGTTATCATCCCCTTAAAAATAGATCCAGCATATTCCTAGATCTCTTTTCTGATCATAATGGAGGATGAATTCATTCAGATGGAAATAGACATCCAGACTGATATGTTAATTACTCGGCTTCACAAAACCTTGCTCAGATTCCAGAAGCTCCATTTCCCACCATGTCCAAAATAACAGTAGTGACTTTGCCTAGAAGATGATTTGACACTGTGAGGGAGCTGGGTGGGGCCGGGGCAGGAGTGGGGGGCAGAACTAAGTCTCCAGGAAAAGAAGGAAAATAGGGACTCCTTCCTTCCTCATCCACTGTGTCTTCATAAGTCCTCATGGGAGAGTAGGTTATCTCTAAACTCTTCTCCAGCCTACAAAAAAAGCCAAATCTGTCCCAGAGAGTCTTAACTGATTGTCAGTAACCCCAGGTGAGTCTACAATTCCTCTTACCATAAACTCAATGGCCTCGCTGGTTATCAGGTGGCTCCTAAGGGCCTTATTGCAAGCAAACATGGTTGTCTTCCATGACCTTGAGCCACATGTTTGGAACTCAGATGACCAGCAATGTATCCATTTACTTCTTCCACCTACTTACGTTGTTTAGAATAAATCATCCCTCAGCGGTAATTGGGTGAATAATTCTATTACTTATTTTGTTCATCAGTAGTTTGAACATTCAGAAAATAACCTTTGTCAAGGCTAAAGGATCTGGTGACTAGATGAGTTTCTTAGTCACCTTTCACGGTTTGACACAAATGAATTCTATCTCCCTTTAGCCTTTCCTGTCACATGAAAGTTATAAAATTATTGTCATTTGTTGGCTAGCCATGTCCGTTATCGATTGGAAGATTTCCTTTGGATTTTAACTGTTCTTTGGGCTTGTTTATTCATAATAAATGGAGTGTGAGTTTCAGAGTCAGTTTGGGTTCAAACCTGTGAAAACTTGAACGGTTTTGATTTCTGTAGGGCATAGGTTTTCATATTTGTAAAGTGAGGACCTGAATGCTTACCTTAAAGGGTTGTGAAAGAATTAAGTTAGACATAAAAATGATTTACACCTGGGAAACTCTCCAGAAATGTTCCTTTCCTCCTCCAATTCACTTTTATTATGTCTTCCTTGAATTTGGCATCGGAGATCAAAAATAATATACAAGTGAGGATGTATCATATTTTTGGACATAATCTTCACCAAGAATATAATGAATGTTCTTTGGTGTTTAAAAGCCAACATACAAATTCTGTTTTCAATTTATTTTTAGCTAAATAACACAGGAAGTCATAAATCTTTAAAATCCAAGTCATTTTCATTCAAAATGGAAATAAATTTTAGAAGGATGGGAAGAACATAATTTAAAAATACATTCAACATTGTTGTATTCACAAGTGGAACTGGAGATCCATACAGTTCTGCTGATACTTATGAATTCTGATCAACCACGATGACATCAAATTGACTAGCAATTAAATATGTATGGCCAACAATGCAAATAATACTGCTGTCTTTAGAAATGACACAATGCAGCTACAATGTGTAAAAGACTCTGGTAAGTCTCTCAGTAAACGAGCAAGCACACTTCAAATATTAATGAATCTTGTATTTTACCCATTTATTTGTCTACGAGACCTTTTTTGTTGATGGGTCACCTGTGAATAATACTATAATAGACTGAATGTCTCTACCCCCTCACATTCATATATTAAAGCCTAAATCCTTAATGTGATAAGTGATTGGAGGTGGAGCTTTAGGGAGATAATTAAGTTGCATGGGTAGAGTCCTCATAAATGGAATTAGTGTCTTCATAAGAAAAGACATGACAGAGATTATACCTTTCCCCCACGCGCCTCTGTCCTATAAGAATATAAGAAAGTGAAGACCATTTGCAAACCAGGAAGCAGATTCTTACTTCAGACTGGGTCTGCTGGTACCCTGACCTTGGACTTCCTGCTACCAGAACTGTTAGAAATACATTTCTGTGGTTAAAGCAACCAAGTCTAGGGTGTTTTGTTACAGCAGCTCAGAGTGGCTACAACAAACATATAACAGAGACAAGTTAAGGAATGTAGTTTGAGAAATTCTAATCTGTTGCGAAATATCAAAATCCTAAAGCACAAAAACAAACAAAAACCAATAAGCAATAAAAGCAAAACTCACAGCAGACCTCAATCCTGCAAATTCAGTTTAATATACACAAATGACAGAGATAATGAACAATTTCATTAATAAAGATCTTGTTTACACCTTTTAACATTATCAATAATCATCTAGCTTAAGTCATAGACTCTACTTCATTAAACAATGCTAAAGTCATTAGAGCCTGTGAGTAACTGCAAATTCATTTGAGTTTTAATTGTTTGGGCTCTCACACAGGGACACAGACTCAATCAAGACATCAGCTGATACTTCAGAAGCATGAATCATTTATTTATTCATAATTACTTTTGCACATGGAGTATAAACAAACAGGATGTCGTGAGTTCTAATGGTCAGGAGTGAGGGCTTGAAATCAGACAGAGGTGAATTTGAAATCCCAATACCTTACCTATCTGTTCCTCAATTTCATCATATGTAAAATGGGGTTATTTCCTACTTCATTAGACTGAAGATTAAATGAGGTCACACAAAAATGCTTATTAGCAAACTCCCAGGCATGTAAGTGCTTAATCAAGGCTATTATTTTATGAACTTCAGGTCATGAAATTGATTCTTTCTTTCTTTTTTTGAATAACAACCTCCTTTATCCTCAGAATATATATAGTCACTGAAATGCCAATGTAGCCAGCATGGCTCTGCATCCAGACTGGTATTTACCTACGTGCCATTTACAAATCATTTGGCTTTCAAGTAAAAATCCTTAGGGAGAGTTATTATTATAATATGCGGGTTTTTGAAGGTCTCCTTTCATACCTTATCACAGAGTGTGTTTCTGAGGAGCGCTCCTAAAACCCCAGGGAAGCAAACCAACCATTCTGCACTCACAAATACTCTGCCAGAGTTTGCAGTGACTGACATTTCAATGGCAGGGAGGGGCAGGGAAAGAAAAGAGGCATATTCTCCGTATCACTCAAGTTCCTTTCATGCCTCGACAGGAACCCAGTGCCATTTGGAGGGCTGCCTGGGTCAGAAATGAATACTTCTAGGGATATGCCATAGGAACCAACCAAGGTGGAGGGTTCTGACTTGTCATTAAGGAGCCTCACAAGATAGTGATACTGGTTTAAGAACTTTCTTGTCAAAGTCCAGAATGAGAGTTGAATATTTTGCGAAGCATTGCAAAGCATCTTGTCCTGATACCCCCTTTCCCTAACCTGTTTTTATACTCTTTTTATTTAAGGATCTGGTAAGCTTGCAGGAAAAAGAGAGGGGCAGGGAAGAGGTGGAGGAGGAGGAGGAGGAGGAAAGGGAGGAGCAAGATCAGAAGAAAAAGAAGATGGAGGAGAAAGAAGAAGAGGAGAAGAGGTGAAGGGGAGAGGAAGGAAGGAACAAAAGAAGGAGGGTAGAGAGGAGGGTGGGAGAAAGGGAGTGATTGGGAGAAAGGAAAAGGCTCCCACTCCCAGTTTGGGGTCTGTCTCCTGGGTCTGCAGGAGATTAACAGTCCTTATTCTTCTACTGTATGTGTGTCTCTTTGCATTGTGACTGTCAGCAACTCCCATCAGAAGGTGGAGTCTATTTTTCTACTTCTTGAAGCTGAACTAACCTTGTGACTTGCTTCTGCCAACAGAGTGAGGCAAAGAGACATTGCACCAGTTCTGAGGCTATAGGACTCCAGAGGACTTTGACTTCCCCCCCCAGAGACACTGCTGCTGGGTAGCAGGCCAAACCAAGCCCAGGTGAGCCTACCTGGTGACTAAAGACGCTTCATCCATTGGCCCCATTCACAGGAGCTGGTCCATCCCATTGATCTCAATCCACCAAGTCCAAACACACAGGAAAAGAAGAGCCCCATGGAGCCATCCCCTAACTGCCTTCCCCATCTCTGTTAGTTGAGAACAACCGTGGTTGTGAGCGTCAGAAGTGAGACAAAGACAGAAGTCTGGTGGTGTTTCCCCACCTCGGTTCGTGTTCTTCCTGTCTTAAATACCTAGAAGGTGGCATTGAAGCTGAATAATATCACAGCCAGAGTTCCCCAAGCACCAAGCAACTAGGAGGAGAAGCACAGACATTTTTGTGAGGTACCTAAACCCCTGTGTGCGAAGCCAGGTTTTCTGTTACTTGCAGCTCAACACAATCCCAACTGAAGCGAGGTGTTATTGAAAGTCATACTAGAGTAGGAGGCATACTGGAAGGTGACAGTGACCTGGGGAATATAAAAGCCCATTCATTCACTCATTTACTCAGTCATTTAAATAAGCATTGAGTGCCCATCTGCAGACCCTGTGGGGCAGGGGAGTCAAGTGTCTGTTAATCACACCCTACAGGTTCATGGTTGGGGAGGACATGAGGAATAACCAAGCCCTACTTTCCTCCCAGTTTCCCCCTTTAGGATACCTGGGGCAGGTTTCTAACTACAAGGCAGCCCTTTTCCTATTACAAATTGACTTCTAATTAAAACAACATCTACCTACCCATTGCATTTATCAGCTGGCTACAATCTCAATTTCTTTCTTTCTTTTTTTTTTTCTTTTTATTGTAGTACAGTGGGATCAAACCCAGAGTCTAGCACATGCTAGGCAAGTGTTCTACCACTGAGCTACTGCTACATCCCCAGACCTTTTTATTTTATTTTGAGACAGTATCTCACTTAGTTGCCCAGCCTGGCTTTAATCTTGCGATTCTCCTGCCTCGGACTCCACACAGTCTTGCATTTGATTGCTTTTCAGATCATTTCTTGGAAGTCTGTCAAGGGAAAGGAGGTGAAACACAGAGGCTAGGATGTGGGCCTGGAGTAGAGAACGACAATGGGAACTGAGAGAAGTCTAATTTTTTTTTTTTTTCAAAATCACATTTTATCTCAACCGTTCAAAAACACAGGAGAGAGCAAAGAGAACCTTGGTTTGTTTTAATTTAGAAATCGTATTTTTATTTCTTACCGGGAAATAACTGCTACTTGAGGAGCAGACATCCCATTTATCTTGTGGCTTCTATACCTTTGCTGCCAAGGAAGCAAGACCATGCTATTCTCCACAATAGCACTAGGCAGGTGTTATTTATTTAACACCTACAATATGCCAATCATTGTGGTAGGGTACTTCACTCTCATGTGCCATATAATTTTCCGCCCTATGCAGTATGATTTTCTCCATGTTAAAGATGAAAAAGTCCAGAGGTTTTCAATTATTTTTTCTCAAGCCCTCAAAAGGGATAAAGTGGAAATGATATTTAAACTCGGTTCTGAACATCTTCAAAGCTCATCTCCTGTTCTACAACTTGCCCTTGATAAGCAACAGTCCCACGTATAAGAGAAAAGCTTTTCCTTCTCTTTTCCAAATATCCTTGAGGGAAAAGGAAGCTAAAATAAAATCAGAGTAGAGTCTCTTTTCAAAAGGGACTTATAACTTGCTAGACATTGATTAATTACAGAAAATGGAAGGAAGAGACAGTATCTTGGCTTCTCTCTCTCTCTCTCTCTCTCTCTCTCTCTCTCTCTCTCTCTCTCTCGTCACTCTATCCTAAAAGGTCTGGAAACTCTTGGAACACACCTACTGGAATCCTGGGGTATGTATGGTAAATAAAGATCCAAGTAAATAGAAGAAAATCCGATTTCTTGGCAAGGTCAAAGCTGCAAAATGAAGACCCAGATGCTGTCCCCTAAAATGGAGAAACTCTCTGTGCCAGGCTTGAGGAGTCCATGGTAACTTTAATGAAATAGAAGTAATTTTGGTAAAAATAAAAAAAAAACAATATAGGGCTTCAAAGTCCATCTGAGGAATTTTTAAATACATGAAAGATAAAAAATTAGTAGGAGAGCAAGTAGGAGAAACTAAAGGGTTGAAATTAGACTCAGTGATACTGTTTCAGGCTTCTCCAAAAACTGTTAGAACGATGGTTCTCAGATCTTGCTCGTGGGTTAGAATCAATGCAGGTGACTTGTTAAAACACAGATTTCTGGACTCCACATCCAGATTTTCTGAGTCAGTAGGTGTAAGAATTTGCATTTCTAACTTATTAATAGGTGGTACATGCTGCAGGTCAAGGGCCACCTTTTGACAACCACCAACTCCTAAACTATTCCTGGAGCCAAACTAGAGAAGTAGATGCACGGGGCATCTTGAATCTAAGGAATAGACTAGGGTCCCGGTGAGCACCCACTGGCAGATCTTCCACATTATCAGTCAGTGAGACACTTTCATAACAAGAGAAAAAGGAAAGAGTTTGCTTTAGAGATCTTACTCTAGTGCTGACTCTAATTGGACCTGAGTGCAAATATTGGCTCTGCTCCTTAATAGCTGTGTAAATTTGGGCAAACACTTCATCACTCCAAGCTTCCTTCTCCTCATCTGTACCTGAGAGATCTTACTACCTAACTTGTAGAAGTACCTAAATTGTAGGATCATGGGTCTTAAAGAAGACATAGACAGAGGACTTGGAGGCACAGAGTTGATGTGCAAGCATTAATGTTGACTCAGGGAACTGGGTAAACTTAGCCAGCTTCTTCTGAGGGTTGTTGATTGAGGGGATTAAGTTTGGGAAGGTGAGGTTAGAGCCAACATGAGTTATTCCTCTTTGTTTGAGCCTGACTCTATGGATGGTAGCTTCAGAAAGTTAAGATCAGATCAAAGAGATCTCCAACAATCAGAGATAATTATGAGACTCCAGAAAGACTGAGAAGCATCCAGACCTTAAAGGACAACTTGTGGTTAATGCCAGCAGAGGGGATGAGGAGACCTGACCCCTTCCACCAACACCACCCGATCTGTGAATATCAAGACCTTTTATCACTTTGCCTTCACCTCCATATAAACCTTTCATCTGTGCCTCTGGATTCAGGGAAAGGAAAATGATCAAAGATATGTGTAGAAGAAGCAACTTGTGCAGGGTGCAGTGGTGCACGCCTGTAATTCCAGCAGCTCGGGAGGCTGAGGCAGAAGGATATCGAGTTCAAAGGCAGCCTCAGCAAAAGTGAGGCACTAAGCAATTCAGTGAGACTCTGTCTCTAAATAAAATACAAAATAGGGCTGGGGATGTGGCTCAGTGGTCAAGCACCCTTGAGTTCAAACCTGGCTATTCCCTACCCCCGCCCCCCCCAAAAAAAATCAACATGTTAGATCATACTATTAGTTTACCTAGATACGTTTTGGTAGTGGTACCCAACGCATGTGGTGACTCTCAACTCTGATCCTATATGATGCTACTCTTATGTAGTCAGGTAACATCACAAACTGGCTTTCTCAAAATTAGTAGGAGAGCAAGTAGGAGACTTGGACACAGTCTAATGTAGACAATACAAGACAATAGCCCAGGGATTTGGAACTATGGGTTCTCTGAGTTCAATGACCTTGTATTTTATTCTTAATCTTTCATGTGAACCCATGTCCAATTTTTCTTTTGAGAGGGTAATTATAACTAATATTCTCCCTAGAACAATATTGGAAAGGCAAGTTAGTTACTGTCTGACCTAATTAGGTGTGTAACTTTTAGAATTTGTACTGGCTTCTTCAAAGAGAAAAGCTAAGTTATTTTAGACACTGCAGCTATAATGACACAACGGTACATGGGTCTAATGAGTAATTTTATCAAATTAATTATTTCTGAAAGGATAAATTTTTATGCTCAGAAAAAATCACTCCAGTTTTTTTTTTTTAATGTTTTGATCTTTGTAACCAATTTTATAGATCACACCATGGCCAGTTCCATTTGCCCTGTGAGTCTTGCAATAGTCCTAGTCAAACGTAATAACATTCAAATTTGACCAAAGCCCCAGTCTTTATAGTCACTCAGTGTGTCCTGTCACCCTGGGTGATTAAAGTCAGTTGGTTGCATTAGCTTTCAGAATTTTCACAGTTACTAATATCATCACTTCAATAAGGCAGCTGCTAGCAGGAGGACAGATGAGCTCTTCCAAGTCAGAAACACCTAAATTAATCATTTGCCTCCAACCATGTCCCACCCACCTTGATCAACGAGCAAATGATGGTTTGTACACAGCGGAGGTATTTTTCCGGGGTCAGTAATGAACGAATAGCTTTAATTTCCCAGCAGTGGATCTCATCATTAGGTTGAAGCTTTCTGCTTTATAAAGAACTACATTTCTAGGTAATATCAGCTGAGTCACCCTTTGAGGACACAATGTTGTTGTGGTGTATCTTTGCATCCATGTATTTGCACTGCTTATCTGTATACATATGTTATATATTATATGTAATAAGCATGTTTGGACCAAATATCTTTATTCTTTAATGACTAGTTCTCAAACTTTTGCATGCACTGGAATCACCTGGAGAGTGAATTAAAGCATGCCTGGCTGATCCCCTCCTCTAGAGTTTCTGATTTAGTAATTCTGGGTGAGAGTCCAAGAATCTGCATTTCTAGCAAGTTTCCAGGCTGTGCTAATGCTTCTGGTGTGGAGGCCACAGTTTGAGAACCAGTGCCATAGGGGTACTGATACCAAGTTTATTATTATTTGCAAATTAAGTTCTAGTGGTTTCCAACATGGCATAACACGGATGGAGAATGTGGGAACCATGGTGAAGTCCTTACCTTGCTGATTTTCCTTTCAAAGAGGAAGAGTCCAGGTAAAGAACTTTGTGAAAAACACTAGCTCCCAGCTCCTCCCAGTGGCCTCAGAGATGGGAAGAGGCAGCAGGTCACTGTGGCCCAGGCACATCATCATATCATGCTTCCTTGTAGATGTCAGGGAAACCCTATCTTGGAAGAAATAGCCAGGCAAAAATACTGATTCTGGCTCTTAGCTTTTCAAATGTGAGGTCACCAATGAGGTCACTGAAAGGTCAAAACTCCGGTCATGAGGACAGATTCCTTTCACAGGAAGGTTCTGTAATGGGAGACAGGCTCCTCCCACTCTAGTCTTCTTGGAGCCAAGGGATTGGACCACATCTTAGAGAGCACAGGAGGGGGACCTGGGTTCCTGATGGACCCAGGAAAGAACCATCAAGCAATAGCAAAGAGTGATATCACTAACAGGAGGATGTTCAACTCAGAGGATGTTCAGGAGGATGTTCAACTCAGAAGCCATCAGTCAAACTCCAACACCCCAGTCTTACCTCCAAAAGCAAATAAAAAACCATAGGGGGAAAAAGAAAACACTGTTCTCCTTCTGAATACTTTCATTTTGCTTCTTTAAGCAACTTGTTCATTTAAGATCCCTGAGATTTTATTTTTTTGTCCTGAGAGGTGAATATATCTCTGTGTGTGTGTGTGTGTGTGTGTGTGTGTGTGTGTGTATCTGAGAAAGAGAAAAAAAGAAAGAAACAGAACTGGATAAACTTAAAATTTGAGAACTGCTATTCTCATTAGAAGACACTAATAAGATGGCCCAACCTATATCCCAGGATCAATTTGTTCTGTTATTTATTAACATATGAGCTATGCAGGATAGTTAATAGAATCATAATGAGAAGTGTAATTAATTTTTCTTGGAAGACATCCACTCTGTAGTGCAGTATACGAGGACAAACTTGGAGCTACCAATCTACCTGGTCCTAATAGAGACTCCACCTTTTATGGGCTATACAGTCATGGCCAATTTATCTTTCTGTGACTTAGTTTCCTCACTTACAAAATTCATGAACGAATGGTTCTCATCTCATTGGAACTGCTGTGTTGGGTAGATGAGTTAATAGATGTGAAGTACTTGAAAGAGTGCCAGCACATAGAAAATGCTATATAAGTGCTAGCCATTATCATTTATGTCCAAATACTCTGCCATCCTTCTTCTTTTGTTCTATGCAAATTCCTCATGCTGATGCTATTTAGATTGGCTAACATCCAAAATGGAGACTTCTGCCATAATTATCTACATATGGCAGCAAGATCGTTCCAGAACCACCCTAATGACTTTGATTAGAACCAATCACCTGTGCCTATTTACACAGCAGAATGATTGGCAGGGTTTTGGAAGGCCTGGGTATTTCAATTATATTCTTGTCGGGTATGGACTGGTTTGAGCAGATATGCCAGTCAGAATTGTGCTAAAACAGATCATTTTCTGTACGTTTTATACAACCTAACAGAGGAACCAGACAAAAAGGTGGAAATTGGAAAGGAACCATTGATTGACTCAATAACATGTTGGTTGAGCCTTTGCTGTGTTTGGAGCATTGTGCTCAGGATGGAGTATTGTGATGCAGATGGAGACATGGACGAGGCACTTCCACCCATGAAGAGCTCCACAGTCTAGTGGAGAAAACAGATTGGGAAAAATCAATAAATACAGCACAATGCACTCAGGATTTCAGAAGACATTTCCATGGACACATAAAAATTGCCTAGCATTGCAGTGCCTCTGTTCGCTTGAAAAGAGAGGTCCAAAAGCAGGCAAGAAAGAGCTAGAAGGGAAGGAGCAGCCAACCAGGATGACAAGGTGGAGAAGAGCATTCTGAGGAATGCTTTGCAAAAAGCTCAGAGGTATGGATGACATGAAAAAAGGTGAAAGAGGCCAGGAAGCAAGGTATCAGTTCTTGGAGTCTTTAAAGGAGGACCATAGAATATAAAAAGACAGGAAAAATGGAGGGATTGTGTGAGTGAGAGATTGTGTGAGTGAGTAACCTGTAGTGTGTCTGTGCATCTCTGACTATATGGTTGTATAAATATATAACCATGTGGATGGATCACTCCAGAAAGAGGGAAGCCTAGAAGTCATTAACCAACCATTGGGAATTAATTTTTCTGTGCAAAAGGAACAGAATGGATGTACAGACTTTGCAAATATTGCTATTGGTTATCTATAGAAGGGGAAAGGTTTCAATGAGCTCTTCTGTGGTGATAATATGTATTGTCTAGCTGTCTGGAAAAACATATGCAGTGCCCAGTTGCCTGGAAAATAGGTTTTAGAGAGGTAGGTGGCAGCCCTGTGGTTGGGCTGAGAACTAAGCAGCTGAATCGTAGACCCACTCTGGTTTGAAATGGTTCCTAGATCACTGGTTCTCTATAGGGATGCACAATTCTAACATTTGGGGAAGCTTTGGAAATTACTGATGCCTGGGTTCCAGCCTCAGAAACTATGATTTAGTTGTTCAGGGTTGCAACCTAGGTAAAGGGATCTTTCAAAGCTCCTTAGGTGATTATAATAGGCAGCCAGGGTTGAGAACCCTAACTCTATACTTTTGCTAAATAAAATTTGCTCTTGGACAACTAGCAAATTTCACTGTTAGAAATGCCACATTGTTAGAAATGCCACATCTTAAGTCCATTCCAGATCTGCTGGGTCAGAATCCACAGTTTAAAAACATTCTTCGGTGATTGAACAGCACATGACAAGTTGAGAAGCATTGACCACCCCTGTGTGTCGGAATCACCTTGGGAGCTTTATCAAATTTATATAGATTCCAATTCTATAGACTATGTCTCAGGAAGTGTCTGATGCATATGGTCACATGCATATTTTAAAAGTTTTAGTGAGTTTGATATGCAACTGGATTTTAAAACTACGGTCTCACTGTGCAGATGAAGTTGGGCAGAGGGCCTTGAGGGAGGGATTTGTGTAAGACTGCCCTTGTGAGGAAATGGGAGGGTTGGGGGAGGCGGGTGGTCCTCCTCATCATGTAAAGGGAACTTCGTATTGAGAATGGATCTGGTTAAAGAGCCGTACAGCTCCTTATAGAAGCAAAGGGAATAGATAGTGATAAACCTGAGCCCAAGGTTGAGGTACTATTGTTTAAATGTATCCCCCAAATTTCATGTACTAGAAATTTAACCTCCCATATCACATGTTGATGGTATTTGTAAAGTGGGCCTTCTGGATCATGAGGGTTCTGCTCTCATGAGTTTTCACAGGATGAATGGGTCATCACAGGAGGCCTTTATTATAAAAGTAAACCTCTCTCTGGCTTGTTTGCTCTGTTTCCCCCACAGGATGCTCTCTGCCACATCATGCCCCCAGCAACAAGGCCTTCATCAGATGCCAAGTAGCACCATCCTCTTGGAATTCTTGGTCTCCAGAACCCTGAGCCAGAATAAGTCTCTTCACTTTATTAATGACCTGACCTCAGGTGTTCTGTTATGGCAATAGAAAATGAACTAAGTCACTGTTCTCTAAAATGACTCACAACTTCAGTGTGGTCCTCCCAAAAGGAAAGTCAAAGGGCAAAAAGTTTAAATCTCTTTGAGCTCATCTGTGTGTGTGTGTGTCTTTGCACACACACACACATACACACACACACAAAAAAGGCATTTTTTTCCCTGTGTGCTTGGGCTTCCTTCCATTCTTATAAAAAAAGTCTCACCAGTTCAAAGTCCCTATGATTCATCCCTTACACTGACCTCCTTTGCCACCTGGTCTGCAGTTTGTAATTGGTAGAGGGTTCCAAGCCCTTCTGAACAGCGAGAGGGCAGATGGAGGGCAGCCAAACAAAAATAGCCATGTGGGTTTGTCACAGCCCGTGGGCATTTTCTTGTTCTCTTCCTCTGTGAAGAGAGAGCTGGGAGCATTTTGGTGCCTGCACCAGCAGGGTGCTGGGATACCCAGGCACAGATCCCCTGGGCTCTCCATGCTCACCCCAGTCTTCCGTGGCTCACACAAGGACTCCTGTTCTGTATCCTCTTCCCCTGCCCAGTGAGAGCCTTGCTAAGAGATTCTTCCAGTGCCTCACACAGGGTCAAATGCATAGAAGGAATGAATGGATACATGAAATATGTCATTCTTTTTTTTTTTTTGCAATTAATCTTTTCATTCGAAAGGCAAAGATGTGAGTCTCAGAATCACCTGTGTCAGGACCTGTTATTGAATCTGGCTTTGATCTCCCGAGAAGCTGCTCAATATTTTTATTTTTCTTTTGACAGAAAAAACACATTTTTACTTAAAATATATAATTTCCTAGCTGGCTCTTGAGAGGTACCTCAGCGCTCATGTGTAGGAGTAGTGAAGCAGGTGTGAGGGCTTTATGTGCCTGGGGTATGGCCACAGAGCAACACATTGTGTCCCTTGCCCTCCATGTCATGTGACTTTCAGTGACCGTATTCCTGAATGGCCACAGAGGGACCTGTCTGGGACTGACTGACAGGAGACCTCTGGGAATACCCACCCACCCCCCAACCCTCCTTTTCCTCTGTCTCCAATTACCAAGGGAGGGATTGGATTGAGAACATATTTAGAAAATGCGTTCACTGCTGCTTTAAAAAAAAAATCTCCTGTGTAATTAGGTACTACAGGGGTAGTCAACCACAAAAAGTCACAGCCAGTGCTGTCAAGTTCCATAAAACAAAAGAGAAACCAATTAATCAAAATGAAGAAGAGGCTGGCTAAGTCTCGGCACCTGTCTTAGCCACTCCAAGCCTACCCCCATCCAGATGACTCCCTTGACTATCAGGAAAGCCCACTCTGCTGGGGCACTTCCAGACCCCATGTGGACACGGGGTCATTCCGTGTTTGACCTCTATCCCAAGAACCCATCTCATTAACAATAGGGCTAGTCATTTTCTTGTGCTTCCCTAGTAAAACTTCCAGGATGGCCCTCTGAACCAGGCAATTGTGAATAATAAAATAAATAACAAAACATTCAGATTCCCAGGACTTCTGGCAGGCTGGGTGGCTCTTGAGAATTATTTGAATCTATATGAAAAGATGGAGTATGGATGCAAAGCCCTGCTCAGACTCGATTCTGTTCCCTGATGGCTCTTGAACTTCCTTCTAGCAAATCTTAGTATTGAGAGCAATTACTCCCTAACAATTAGAGTGACTCCAGCGATCTACATTCACTGGAGAGGATTTAGCTAAAAGGGAGTGCAAGGTGAAAGTCGAGTACTTTATGAACCCTTACAGACATCTCTCCTTGCTTTAGCTTAACCAATAGCAAGACTGGCCTTGTTCTCTAGGATCTGCAACCACGTGGAGGATGAGTTTTCTTTCAAACCTACTCTCTAGGAGGGAGTTGTTTCAGGCTATCAAAGGAATAGGAGACTGTGAGCTGCAGAACCTTCCAGAGTAAGTACCACAATTCCTTCCACAGGTGCAACCACCAGCGATTCTGAACCTTCTGGCATCTTCTGGTCAACGTCATTGCTTACTGCTTTTCTGAGACCTGCCTTGGTGCCCTCACAGTTGGAGCCTACAACTCTCCATGAAAATAACACACCCCATTACCTTCACTAATTGATCTGCCTCTCCTTTCCATCCCAGTGCAGAGAAGAATATAATCGCCGTGTTGGTGGTATAGTGGTTAGCATAGCTGTCTTCCTTCCAATGCAGAGAAGAATATACCTTGAAGTATGGCAGGACCACATGAATTGCTTTGGTCCATAGCATATGAATGGTAGTCACCTGCATCAAGTGAAAGTGAAAACATTGTCTATGCTCCTCTTCTCCTGCTACACTGAATGAGGAGGTAGGTACTTTATTGAATAAAGTGAATCAGTATAAAGGGCTCTCATGAAATGAAGAAAGAGGGCCCTAAAAAGCAAAGGAAGCAAGAGATCTTGAAGCTAAGTCTCAAGAATTGTGTGTGTTTACTAGCATATGGAACAGACTAGAATGACACAGATAAGAAACCTCACGATTTAACAGCTGAGCTGCCAAAGGAGCGGGGAATCTGTAACCAGTAAGGACTTCGAATGATCCCTGGACCTCTGATTATCTCGGCGAAGTTGGTGAGAGAAGGAAGCTGGGGGGCTCCTAGCTATTTCAGATGTGGCCACAGTAGACCATGGAAAATCTCCTATAGGGTCAAGCCAGGAGTCTTGGCAAACAATGGACGAGGAAACCCCTTCAGAGAGCAGAAGTGAAACCTAATCAAGGAATCTTCCCCTAGTCTAGATTAGGAGTGCTGCCTAATGTCTAAAGTAATGTGTAAACTCAATGCCATGAGTACCTGGGCATTTGAAGTTACCCCCCACCTTGGAGAAGAAGTGAATGTATCCTTTATATTGCAAAGAGAGTAAAATTACTTTGGATTTCCGGGCCACAGTAAACATTACTAGAGTTGACCATTATATCCTCTTTTCTTCTTCTTCTGGAGGACTGGAAAGATTACTCCTCCCTAGAAGATCATATTCATCCTCTCCTTGGTTTTAGGCTTCGGATGCAACTTGCTTTACTCACTGATGTGATTAGATGTGATTGTCATCTCAGGGTGAAGTACTCAGGAATCAAGGTCTGGTTTTATTTTTTCTTTTTGATACCCAACCACTGAGCCACATCCCCAGCCCTATTTTATATTTAACTTAGAGACAGGGTCTCGCTGAGTTGCTTAGCACCTCACTTTTGCCGAGGCTGGCTTTGAACTCCCCATCCTCCAGTCTCAGCCTCCGGATTACAGGTGTGGGCCACCAAGCCAGGCCAGTTTTCTTCTTTCTCAATTTTGTCAACAAAACCAGCTTCTTGTCCCAGTGCAGCCACAGAATACCGGAATCCCTGTTAGTCATAATTCCTGAGGTACCCCATGGAGGATATTTGCTTTAAAGGATTATCCAAACCTCCAGTAAACTGTTGTGTGAGGAAAAAATATATATAAATCTTTGTTGGTGTTCAGCCACCAATTTTTTTTTATTGCTGTCATTCCAGCGTCACCTACTATTACGATGACTGTAGACCTCTTAAACTCAAGTCTAAGATGATCTATTCTGAACTCTCCTGTAAAAGTTCTGAAAACTCCTGTCAGTGTTAAACCTTTAAGTGTCTGGGGCCTTATAAAAAGAGCTAGATCCAGAGGTCCCCAGGTAATATCAAGTCTCTGCTCCATACCATGACCATAAATCTAGTCTCAACAAAGAGCTAACAACCCCACCAGAAACAGAGGACATATGTATATGCACAAATAGCATTATAAGGCAAATAATGATAATAATAATAAAGAATGGTATACCTGAAGACTCAGATGAGGAAAACTCTTGGAGGTTGAAGTGCATGAAGAAAAGTAAGACTTGTATAGGGCCATAAAGCAGGAGAAGGATTTCAAGTAAGTAAAAATGTGGGAAACCAGACATTTCAGGATTCATAGATGCAGAAAGAATCAATGAAAGGTAAGGCATACAAGGAAGGCTCTCCATACGAGGTTTGGAACTGAGTGAGAAGATAATCAGAATGACTGGAGAGGTGGAGAAACTAACGTGCCTAGGGAATGGAAGAAATGTAGGAATTGGGGAAATTGGGAGACACTCTAGGATCCTGAGCAGGGGGGAGGGCTTTGCTAGAAACTCTATGGAAGGAACATGAACTTGGCAAAAGACTGTGAGAGGGTGAAGAGCAGATGGGTGGGGGCAGGAGCTCCAGGTAGGCAGCTATTAAATTAAACTGGAAATGAGTTGGGAAAAGTTTGCATTGAGGGAAGGGACAGATGCAAAAGAACCTGAGGATGCACTGAATGGGAGTCAACAGAATAAGGATCAGCAGTGAGGAGGAATGCGTATCGAAAGAGTCAAGCTAAATGTTGTCCATGTTTTCTGCTTGGGTAATAGAGGAGAATAATGTCAATTCATGTTCACCCCTCTAAGCAGTTGAGTTTTGGGGGAAAGATGCAGATGCACCTTAGGAAATGCAAGTAGGTCTTTCCTTCCCTCACATCCAATGCCACTGCTCTGCTAAAAAGCTTTAGTAATGAAGTTCAATAAAAGGATCAGGGCTCAGAAAGAGGAACTTTAGTTAGACAGCTGGCCTGGGAATGGTTACATGACGATGTCCTAGTAAAACTAACAGACTTTAAAGGTGAAAATAATTCTCAACGTTTTAAGTAGGAAGATCAAATAATTTATAAGCTCTGAGGATCTGAAGAATTAAACTGCCATCAGATTTATGTAAAAAAAAAATAGCAACTAGGGAGCAGAATTTTCAAAAGAGTCAGGAAAAGTGTGAACCTAGCATTTTATTACCAGGCAAACTTTCCTTCAAGTGTCAAGTCTACAGGACAACAGTTCAAGAGAGAATCGCACAGCCATGAACCTTTCTTGAGCAGTCTACCAGATTAACTTCATCCAACCGAGAGATCAGTGGGCAGACTTCAGAGGAAACATAAAGGTGGCAAAAAATTTTCCTTTTTATAGTTGTTGTATATTTGAATAAAAATCTATAGATTAGATATATTAGTATGCACATACCTGTGCATACACACATCAAAAGTTAAAACAGAAGTGGTTCAGAAAGTAGACAACTGGCATATGTATGCAATATGTGGCAAAGGAGAAATGATCCAAAATAAAATAAAATGGAGGGAGAAAGGACACAGAAATAAAAACAGGATAAACACATTGATTATTGTATAAGCAAAAAATAAAAGTTAAACACTGTTAAAAACTAATGAACTAGATAAAAAGATAAAGTTCTAAATGCTTGAAACTAAATAGCAATAAAAACTTAAAAATGAAGATAACTACTGAAAAACACATTAAAATATATCTAAGTACCCAAAATTTAAAAATTAGCTAAATAGCAAAAAAATGCACATCTTAGAGAAAAGTTATTAATAAACTATTCTTGAAAAGCAGTATTCGCTGATGTTCTCACAGGAGAATTATTTCCAACCTCCAAAGACCAGATGGCCTCAACATTGTGCTTCCACAGCACCCAAAATGAAGGAAAATTCCTAATTTCCTTTAGTAAAGCAAATAGAACATTGATGTTAAGCATATGAAAATATCACAAGAAATAAAACCATAGACTAGTATTGTTCATTAATATTGATACACACTGAATGAAATATTAACAAGCAGCATGCAATATATCCAGGTGGGATTTATTTTAGGAATGCAAAACTGAGTCAATATTAGAAAATCCACTAGTATTATCCACCATGCTAGTTGATCTAAGGGAAAAAACATGATTATTTTCTCAGATGCTTAAAAAGCTTTTCAATACCTATTTTTGATTAATAAGGAAAAAACTCAAGAAATGGAAATTAAGTATTACATTTTTTAACATGAATTAATCTATATCTACATATTTGTAGATCTATCTGCCTGCCTGTCTATCAAGCTATCTATCACTTTCATGTATCTACTTCAGTTCTAGAGACTGTATCTTAGGAAAGCTCTTGAGGTATTCACACTGTCAGAAACAAAGTGTGCCCTTTATATCTATGAATCCTCAACACTGTGCTGGTAGTATTAAGCCATAGAATTAGGCAAGATAAATTAATTAGAATATAAAGAAGTAAAATTGCCTCTGTGTGCCTATGATATGACAGTGAACCTAGAACGGCAATGATAAAAATAACAAACAATAAAAGAAATCACTTAGGTAGCCAGATATATAGTTATCACACAGAAATCAATAGCCTTCATATACCCAAACATAACCAGTTAGAGATATGGTAGAGAACCATATTTATAAATGCCAATAAAGACAACTAAATATATACTAATAAATCACATAACATATGAGCCTAGACCAGGAAAAACATTTTCCTTTTTATATTCATTGTACATTTAAATAAAAGAGATAGATTAGATGCTGGTATTTTAGCAAGGTTAATTTTCTGATAATTGTATTGTGGTTATAAAACGAGTGTCTCTGATTTTAGGAAGAATACACTTAAGTATTTAGGGGTCAAGGGCCATTATATTGGCAACCTTCTCTTTAGTGTTGTAGACATACAATTACACATGCCTATGTATTTGGAAAAATATATGAATATATATATGTTATATATATATATATGTTATATATATATATATGTATATACATATATAATATATATATATATAATGTTTGCATATCTATTTTGTATGTGCATGTACACATAAATAGAGAGACAGATAAGCAAAGATAATATGATAAGGCAAAGGTGATCAAATGTTAAAATTTGGGAAATTTGAAGGGAATACAGGAATTAATTCGCACTGTTTTCATAACTTTTATATGTCTAAAATTATTCCTAAATAAAAACATTTAAAAATAAGTCAGTGACAAAAAATCGGTCGTGGATCTAACACTGGCTGCATAAATGATGGTATGATATGATGGATTATTAAACAGTCATCGAGAGGGAAAAACACTAAGCTAGCTCTATATGTGCAGCTCTTAGGCTCTGCCCCCAAGAACGGATTGATACTGTGATTGTGACAGTGGTGTCTTCATGAAGAGTGAGTTGGCACCCCACCTTGTGCACTCGTGCTCTCTCACCATGCACGTGATGCCCTCTGTCATGTTACAGTGCAGCAAGAGGGCCCTTGCCAGTAGCTCTTCTCAATCTTGGACTTCCCCGCCTCGGGAATCATGAGTTAAATATTATTTATAGACAATTAATGAGTTAAATATCATTTATAGACATTGTGGCATGCTGTCCCATCAATGCAGAATGAACTGAGATGAGGGCCAAGTAAGATGTGAGAAAGGGAAAAGTCAAACTGAGACCCTGAGCAATGGGTGTAGTGGTCCAGTAAGGACCAACAGGGATGACCACTGCAGACAGAAGGAGCCCTGTGCAAAGGTTCTAAGGAGAGGAGTCCATGTTGGCAAGCATGCAGTCAGCAAGAAAGAATCTCCATCAGTAGGCAGGGGCTGGATGGCTTAGGGCCTTGAGTGCTATGTTGTTGTCCACCTAGGAAAAGAGGGAGAGTTTGTGCATAATACCTCTTGAGAGTTTTGAACTCAGCTAGGATATTTTTCTCAGTACTAGGGATTGAACCAACTGATTACCACTTATTACACCCCCCAGCCCTTTTAATTATTATTATTTTTTTTTTGAGACAGAGTCTTCTTAAGTTGCTGAGGCTGGTCTGCAACTTGTGATTCATCTGTCTCACCCTCCTGAGTAGGTGGGATGACAGATGTCCACTGCTCCACCTGGTTCAGCCAGTATTTTTATGTCAGGCACCACTATTCCGAGGAGTTAATATTTAAGATTCTTATTCTAACAGGCAGCATTTGAAATTCTGTAAAATGGGGAGTCACAACAGATCTGAGCTCTAAGGTAGGCAAGTAAATTGGATTAAGCCACGTTAAATCTGGGTAGAGTGAATTAGATCATTCTGGAGTGGGAGATAAGAGTGGATTCCCATGTAGGAGGCCTTTGTGAGTTGTAGGATAAGAAGGAAGAGAGGTACAGCCTGGGATGCTGGGCTAAGGAGGGGACAGATGGTGTACAAATCCAAGGGAAAGTAATGGAGGGTGATGGACTTGGGTGGGAGGAGAGGGAGACTAAAAGGCTAGTATTCAATATATAGTGTTCTGCTTGAGCAACTGAGTAGCTAGTAGGGTGGATAACACAGAGGGAAGAGCACACCGGGATTAAGGAGCCAGTGCACAGTTAAAACCTCTGCCTACCGAATCAAGCGAAAAAAAAAAAAAAATCTACAACCACACAGAAGAATCTACCTTGATAAATTTGGGGACTTATTAAAAGAGGTCTCATGAAAACTAGAAATGTTTCAGACATAAAGGGTCAAATGATAGAATGTGGGCAGAACAATAAGGTGAGGGGGCAAATGCTCAAAAGCCTCCCCAGAACACATCAACTCACATTCAAAAACTGGCCAAGAAAGCTGCTTATTCTGCTCCTAGAATTACCACCACCCCTGCCCAGGGCTGCCAAAGACTGTGCCTCCCTCAGTTCTAGCCCACCTGGATTCTGGCTTAGGTTCCACTCCCTCATTACCCTATGGTCCACATTTTTTGACTCCCCCTTCTTTTCTTGCTCTGGGACCCACATCTTCATCTGCACAATCAGGAGCTTCTGAGGAATCTGCCACACTCCAGTCTGTGCCACGGCCCTGGATATTCAAGCTGAATGCATTCAGGCATACGCGTTCAATTGCTCTTAGTAAAAAAACCAGAAAACCATTATGCTCCCTCAGAATTGTTCCCCCAGGGCAAAAGCAAAAATGATTCACTGGGAAGCGGATGAAGAGAACAAGGTTCCAGCATTCATCCTATTCAAGGAATGAATACTTTATAAGCGCTGGCCCCTCTGAAGCCAGACTGCACATTTATGAATTGCTGGTGGAAGGGCCTTCAGGTGTGAACTATGAACAAAACGCTGTTAACCTCGGGGGAAATCATCTCTCTCCATCACTGTGCTCATATTAAGAGGGTCTTCTTGCTGATACTTTGAAGTGCAGGCAAACAGGCCACCCCGGGAACACATGGGGTACTCAAACCCAAAAGGTCACCTCCTCCGAGAGAAAAACTTCCTGCTTTATTCTATGCAGTAATTCTATGTTCAGGAGGTGCCTTATCTTGAAATGATCCCAGAATATCAAATAAGGAAGCGTTTTATCAGTGCTCTGATTTGCATGAGGAAACGGACACAATGAGACATTTGCAACCTAGGCCATGACTGAGCGTCCACAGAACACTGAAGCCCTGAGCTCATGCAACTGCATCCAGCTCTGCAGCCCCAGCCACCTCCCCATCCCCCGCCCCAACCCCCTGATTTAGGCAAGAGGAGCTGAAGATCAGTTTTCTGTGTCCCTGTCTGCCCTCAGAGTCGGCCACATACAGAGACCTGCTTTTCATGTGTTTACTTTGCTTCTTAGTTTTGTTCTATAAAGCAGAAGAGTTAGAAAGAAAGAAGGGGTAAACAATTCGAATTTTTTTTAATTAAAAATATTCCTCAACCAATATATAAAAACACAAAACTAACTGCACATATTAGTAGGGTACCATGACATTGGGTAATGTTCAAATCAGGTTAAACACATCTGTCTCCTCAGACATTTATCATTGCTTTATGGTTTCTCCCAGCTCTTTGACGTGTGCAGCATATTGGGATTATCTATAGTCACCTGACTGTGCAACAGCACCCCAGAATTTATTAATCCCACCCAGCTGCAACTTAGCACCCATTGATCAACATCTTCCCATTACTTCCTCCTCCCTTCTCTCCCTAGTCTCTGCCATTAGTTTTAACTCAACCTATATTTTGTGCTCAGGAGGATTTGAGACACTATCTCCAACCTACCTTTCTAAGTCCGTTTCCTGTGGTCTCACTACAGGTGCCTGGGCTCTGGTCACTTTCCTGCTACTCAAGGAACATCTCAAATCCCATCTTCTGTAGGAAGCCATTTAGGAACATCCTCATTCAGTGGCCATGTTTCCTTCCTTTAAACCCCTTCGGCACATCTCTGGATCTGCTGCATGGAACTCCCCATTCACTTGACAGGAAACAGACCATCCAGCTTCTGGAAGGCAGATGTTGTCTTGCTTATCTTTATTCAACCAATATTTAATTTTGTGGAAATGGGAAAATGCCCGTATCTGTGCTGCCATTTTTGTTTGGTTCCCCATCTTGGACAGGACACCAGAGTCCTAACTCTGGTCTCTTTGTATCACCCCTCTGAGCTCAGATATTTCTCTTCTTAGCTACAGGAGAATCTGGTTTCTAATCCATAAGGATGGTAAATGAATCTCGGAAATGGAGGTGACCTTGGAGACCATCAAGAGGACCTTATCCAAAATTAAAAAAAAAATCATATCAATGCTTCTCAAATTTTAATGTGTATTTATGAATTTCCTAGAGATCTTGTTAACTGATTGTGATTCAGTTGATTTGGGGTAGAGCCTGAAAGTATGCATTTCTAACGAGCTGCCCAGCAGCCCTTGCTGCTGACTCTAGTTTTGTTATTCTACTTCTCTCTGAAGCTAGAACAAAAGGAAGACTACTTTGCCTGAGTGCTTAGAGATCTGGTGCATGTGTTTCTCTAGAATCTCCACAGCAGCTCTGAGAGGTAACTGGTACATATGATCTTAGCTTATAGAAGAATGTCATAGAGGTTAAGGTCACATAGCAAATGGAGGAGCTAGGAGTTGACCATGTCTGACCCGCAATGACTCTCTTCTTTTTGCCATTTGTTTTTCTTTCACCATGATCTAATGAGGGTAATTTATATCCATATTTGGAGGAGAATAAGACTGAGGCTGAGGTCATGATTCTGGGCAGGAAAGACTGGAATTCTTTATTCTGCCCTGTTAATAATCAGTGTAAGAGCAGAGCCCCAGAATAGCATGGTTGTGTTCTAGATGATAATTTCCTAACAATACCAGACGTATGCCCCACTTCTAGGACCCCATGGAATTCTGGTAACTGTTGATGGAGAGGTCCATATAGACCCTTGGTACCATAAAGTTCCTATTTCTACCATTTTCCTGTGACTTGACTGAGTCCCAAAGCTAAGGGTGTTTGAGACTCTTGGCAGTGAGAAGAAAATGAGGGGAGTAAATGCCAAAGTTGGCTCCTTGGGAGAGGAGATTCCCAACTTGGATGACTGGTCAGTGCCAGGAAGAGAGATTGTACTGGCCACAAACTTGCTCCTTCAGCTAACTTGAGCCAAAGGTCATGGCAAGAGACAGCTCAGTTCTGTCACTAAAAAAAGGATTGGGGGGAAAAAAAGAAGAACAAGAGCACAGAAATGTTGGACCTCTGGCTGGGCAAGCCAGCCTCTATGAAAACAGAACTTAATCCTCTCTCCTCTCCCAAAGAGGTTTGAAAGACAGCACCAATACTCAGAGTGAAAAGCCTCATGTGATTTCCCCCTCTTGCCTGATAGAGAGCCAGGTTGGTGGTACTGAGGAATAAGGGATGCATTGATGATCCCAAGATCCAGAAAGTCTTGTCTCTTTTCTTATTGCTGAGGGTCATGGGAAATTTAGCTGTACCCAGGTTTCTCCTCCTAAGTTGAATATACATGCACTTTTCAAGGAAGAACTGAAACTACCCAAAGCATGGAGACTTGCAGTGCATCCTGACTTGCATCCTTTGTCCTATACTACCTTTCTTCTTACATCAGCCCAGCAGATTGTACCAGTAGACTGGTCCAGCACCTGCATGGTCCAATGGGAGTAGGTCCATAGGGAAGCATTTAACAGGGACATGCATGGGCTACGGCTCAGCATAGGGCCTGGTGCATGGAAATTTTTCTCTGTGACATATTTATTAAAGTAGTGTGAGTTGGGTAACGGCTTAGATGCCCCATGAAGACAACAGTCTCTGTGTCATTTCAACCCAAATACTCTATTAGAATGAGGAGATAAGCCAAAGAGGGATGATGCCCATTTCTTTGGTCAGCTTGTACTGACTTATGAGGTGGAAGACTGACTGCCTCAAGTGGGTCTCTGAAGATATACTGGGTGGTGCTGACTTAGAGGTGAACTTCGTGGGTAGTTTGGGAAGTGGGTCCAGGACGCTATGGTTTAATTGTTGCTGAAAGTAAACTTGGGGGGAACAGAGTGCTGAGCAGGATGGAGGAGAGTCAGAGCATCCTTTCAGATTTCTGAAGGGTCATGCATATTTTTGTTAACCAAAGCCATAAGGAAATAGGAGTTTTGTGGAACAGCCTTTAAGCAAAATGGCTGAGCTTGCAAACAGAGGTATCCAACTTTGAAAGATCTCAAAGGTATTGCACTGGGTTTTGCTTTTGCCTTAATTCTTTTTATTTTGTTTGAACAGAAGTTATATCAGGAGATGGATCCACTGGGTGTAGGTGGAATTCACCATTCATGCAGCTCCATCCTTGCTAACAAAGCAATCAGGCCCCATACAAGGTTGACTCAATTTTTAACAAAACATGAAACCATACTGATGCCACGTATTTTCATAAGGGCAATACTTAGGGACAGCTCTGTGTGCTGGCCAGGATCATGTGAAACACCACTGAATAAAAGCTGAGCACACCAAGTTAATGACTAGTGCTCAGTATTCCGACATTAATCAGCAGTGAACAAGCCGAGAGTACACAAGGGAGCTGTCCCACGTGCACAGACCAAACCACCAGTCGATGGCTTAGAGCTTCGGTGCCCTCAACTGTGAATGAAAGCTTCCTCCCTGCTCAGCTCCCACTCCTTCCGCCCACCCCTCCCTTATGGACAGGAAAGAATGCCCCCAGGAAGTGAAGCCTCACAGAGGCCATTCTCTGGCAAAAACAGGTCCAGCCCTCTCCCTCTCTCTCTCTCTCTCTAGCTGTACTGCAGGCCTCCCTGTTACCATGGAGATAGGACGCCTTCTGAGCTCTATGCTTTCTCTGGAGTCCAGCCTTCAAATACCTTAGTATAGTCCAACCCACTCACTCTCTTGGCTCCCCGGACTGAAAATCTCCAAGCTGGATTCCTTTAGTCAAATGACTCAGGGAACTCCTTGCCACAATCTACTGATGGTCAGAGGGTTCTGGCTCAAATCCTGAGGTGGGGGTGGCAGCCTGTGGTTCCACAGAAGCCTGTGCATCCGCATCCCTCCTTTCTTTTCTAAAGAGAAGACCTGACTTCTTCCCTGTCTGAGATAAGACCATAAGAGCACCCAGTCAAATGGAATGGTGGGAGTCCTGGAATATGGCTTCAGGGGTGCAAGTAGATCAGACTAGCAGGTGGGCTGGGGAAGACATGTGGGAAGACAAGCGTGAGCCCAGACCTCCAGGAGAGTGCTGGGTGGGATGTCACAGGGCAGTGGAACCTGAAGAAGATGAAGCAGGTTCCTGAACTAAGTTCTAGTGAACTCTTCCACTGTGTTTAACCACAGTTATCCTCTGCCCTTCTCATTACCCAAAACTGCACCACCTCAGAAATCCTGCACTCTAGCATTCCCCCAATCTGGCCCCAAACCTTTCAGACTTGCATCCTCCTGCCCTTGCCCTCTAACTCCTGCTAGAAACCTTCATCCAGAATTATCATTGTATATCTGTACATTTTCCAAATGTTCAAATCAATTCCTGGCTTCATTCCCTTCTCAGGGAGTCAGTAATAAAGTAGGTACCACTGGGTCAGCCTCTGGGACTCCCCCAGCTCTGCTGCTGTCTCTGCTGGGATCTGTGGGTTTAGACTGCCACAGGGCCACCCTGAACTCCTGTGCTCGGCGAGATTCCCAAATTGCTATCAGGATTGTCGCTTTGCCAGCTTTGATCTCATCACCCACTTCGATGATGTCCTTATCCCTTTCTTAACATTTACTCCTCTCCCTTCTTTTCTGCCTCAGATCCCATGGAGCGTCTGGCTGGGCAGCAGGACTGGCCATATCCAGCCTCATCTCCATGGATTATCATTTAAACAGGAAAAGGGATCTGCTCAGGATCCTTCTGTGGGATCTGGAAAGGTTCTCATAGATCAGCAGCTTCTCACATTCTCTCCTTGTCTCCATCTCCCAGGTAACCTCAGGGCAGCCCCAGCACTTGCTTCATGCATGTGGACCCCCTTCTTTATTTCTTCACACAACAAGAAACTTTCTACCTCAAGCCTTTCTGTTGCCTGTGACTGGTCTCTGCAGGTCCCCGTTCAATGATCCCCTTATCTGTCCAGAGTAGCTCTCCGCCACAGCACTCCCTATAATCTTACCAGCTTTAATTCTTCTCCTTGCACTTACTGTCAAGAATTTATTTTGTCAGTATCTCCCAGTGGAATGTGAGTTCTCCATAAGGATGGATTCTATGTTGTTTACTTTTGATTATTCCTTAGCATACAGTAGACTTCTTAAATATTTATCAACTACAAAGAGTTCTATTGCTTGGACCATTTGATGTTTCAGGGTGAACCACCTACAAGGGGTAGGGATAACGGTGGGGAACCGGGCAGTTGAGAGGTCTTGGTAAGAGTTGCTGGGTTCTGTTTGAAAAATCCAGATTTGTAGCTCCACCCCATGGTTTGTAGGTATGAGAAAGCCCACCTCCAAAATGGCCCCAGGGTTTGTCAGCTCTTGATGTTCTTGTCCCTGTCCCTGTAGAGCTACCTCCCATCCTGAAGGGAGCTGGCTTGTGTAACCTGTCAGATATTATGAAATAATGGTGTGTAAACAATAGGCTTGGTCACGAAAGACATTGTGGCATGTGACTTTCTCTTTCTTGGATCACCCATCCACTATACCACGGAAAACACTCAAGTAACCCATGGAGACGAAGGTCACAGGGAGGGATGGAGGCAGAGGCCCCCTGCCAATGACCAGCACCATGTGAGTGACCCATCTTGGAATCACATACACTAGCTCTAGTCAAGCCTTCAGATGACGCAACCCCGCCAGACACTGTGATTGCAAATTCAGGAGAGACACCCCCCTCAATTCAGAAGCACCCACATTTCCAACCCATAGAAACTATAGGAGGTAATAAATATTTATTGTTGTTTTAAGATGCTAAGTTTTAGAGTGATCTGTTTCACAGCAATGGGTAATTATTATGAAGCAAATAACATGGGGGCTTGCAACCCCAGGTTCGAGTTGATCCGAGTGTCTCTAAGATTGTATTTCCCAGTGGTTAACCGTGCAACCCGTTTCCCTTGGTCGGTCCCGATTTAATTCTGCAATTTTCGTAGCCAGAAATGCCACCTGTATCCTTAATAAACTTTATTTAGACACAAATAGACACAACAGAAAGTACATACACAGATACAGATTTGTTTTTCTCTATAGGATGAACAAACATCACAGAAGGATTTAAAAAGTAGATGCATGGAATGTAAGAAAATATTGCAAAGTTCCTTGTTCACTCACACTGGGAACAGACACATATTTCAGAGGAAGACAGGGATATACTCCCCCGACAACAGGATTCACATTTGGTGGATAACAGCACACAGGTGTTGGGAAGGTAATCAAGGAGTTAGGGATCCAGTTACTCTTGAGGTGACAGAATGCTCACAACACTAGTAGGACGCTTGTTTAAACAAAAGAGAGAGTGGAGGAGGATTCCAGACCCCCTGCCCAGATGCTCTGCAAGCTGTCAGCTAGGTCTTAAAGCAGCTCACAGAACTCTAGGTGAGCTTTCATCTTGCAGCAGGAAGGTCTGCGCCACCTCTAGCTTTGGGTCCACATCATAGAGTTTTACAGAAACACACTTAGGATGCTGAAACTCTCCACATGCACGCTGGCTTAGAAACCCACAGTACAGGACATTGACATCAGGGTATAGAATGGGACTTTCGAGTAGAAGGGGAATAACAGCCCCGAGAGGCAAACATACACTTATCAAATGCTGCCACATCCATTGGTAGTGTTTCCCACCACGCTGTTTGTGGTCCCTTCCCATGGGGAGCCATGAGCATCTCAGTCCTGTTCCCCCGCCATGGGCAGAACAGGATGGATGTCTCTCGGAAGTCTATTGACCTCTAAAGTCACACCTGTGACCTCCTGGTCACTCCTGTCGGAAGCCACGCATGTGACCAGGACAAGCTGCCATGGAACCACCCCACTTACTCCTTCCTGTCTTGGACCAAGCCTCTGGCCTCCATACCATCTTCCAATTTTCAGACCGGGGTTCCCTAGGCAACCTCTGTATTTTTAGTAAAAAATGGTTTCCACTGTACCCTTCGTGTGTCCTCTTCCTAACGTGACAAATCCAGAAGAGATGAAGTTATGGAGATCGGGTCCTCCACTTCGGTAAGCATCCTTCCCATAATGCCCTGCAAGAAGATGGGGCACAATTATCTGACGCATCCACCACATCAAAACAGAAGACAATGGCAGCTCCATCAACCAGCAGTGAGTGATGGTGCACTTAGGTTCAAATCAGCAGCTGAGTCAGAAGGCAGAAGAACTCAAGGAAAAATAGAATATATATACAATATATATTACTGAGAATATATTTCTATATATATATATATATATATATACATACACATACATATATACACATAGATACCTTTATGTGTATATATTTGTTACTGTTCAACAAAGAATAACATCATGTTGAAAGCAGAGAAGGGAAAAAGGAGACACATGAATTGATTTTGGCATTTCTAACCAAGTACAAAACACCAGAACATTCTTTAGAGATGCTCCTCAACTGACAATAGGGTTGCCTCTTGATAAACCCAGGGCAAGTTGAAACGTCCCATGATGAAAATTCGTTTGCTATGTCTACCCGACTGAACGCGTAGCTCAGCCACACAGCAGACTGAGGATCTGCTCTTTCCCCTTGTGACTGATCCCATGGCTGACCAGGGGGCTGTGGCTCACTCCCAATGCCTAGCATCACAACATATTGCTAGCCCAGGAAAATAAATCAAAATTCAAAACGCAAAGTGTGGTTGCTACTGAATGTGCGTTACTTTTGTACCATTATAGTGAAAAAAAAATGCCCACTGGACTACCCTAGGTCAAGGACATCCTGTTCCTGTCCCACCTTCCTTCTTTCTCTTTCTTGCCTTGTACATTTATTTTCTTTCTTTCAAAGCATGCAGGAGTGGGCCTGATGGGGACCGCTCTGTTTGTGAATGTTTATGAATCATACACAACCTATGGGATTACAGGCTGGTAACTTAAGAAAAATCTAACAGCAGCTGAAGCTGGTAAGTCAAATGGAGGTTATAAAACACTGGGAAAATATTTATGTGTTTTCCTTTCTTTAATTTCTGCAATAAGACTGTATCTTCCATCAGCCAGATGCAGACGTCTTACCTATAGGATGGGGGTAGGAGAAAGGCCAAGGGCAGGGGAATCACGGTGGGAGAACAAATTCAGAGTAGGAAGTTAATATTTTATTTCTGGACACTCAAAGTAGGGTTTTATAATATTCTTGAAATATAGGCATTGTAAAGAAAGAAAGAACTCTCTAACTGCCATCCTGAAGTAGGTACATGCAAAAATGGAGAAAAAGTCTTTTTTCTTTTCACATTACCAAAAGCATGTATGAAAAATTCTAATTATAATAATGTGTGGAACCACTTAAGATATAAAGTTAAAAAGTGGATAGAAAACGGGATTTTAAATGTGATAACAGTGCTGTAAAAATTCAAGCCAGTTGCACACACAAAAAAAAAAAAATTGAAAAGATTGAAAGAAAACTCACAAAGATATTGTAAGTTGCCTTTGGATAGTTAGAACATGAGTGTTAATTTATTTCTCCTTTCAACTTGCCTATATTTTCCAAGTTTTTCCTAGAATGAATATGAAATTTTTATAATCTAAATAGGCAAAGTAAATGTCCAACAGAAAAATTCTTGATAAGTGCAAACACAAAACAAATCAATTTTTCTTAGCCAGGATCTTTTCTAGATCAGTAGATCTCAACCAAGGGTGCATATTGGAATTATTTGGAAGCTCTCAAAACTATAGATACCCAGACCAACTCCCAGGGAGGCTAATTCAATGGTGGGGAGTGAAGGCTTAGACAGGGGTATTTTTGACTCATGGGTTTCCAACTCCTCACTGTAGGCAATGAGAACCTCTGCATAAGTGGAGAAACAACCTAAATTGAGTTTATTTGGGTGGGTTAACTGGGACCACTATAGGTACACCATCCACTATTGACGTGCACAACTCTGAAGCTCTTCCTCTGGAGGGTAGAGTCTGGCCCCAACTCCTCCCTTCTTATTCCAGATCTCAAACCTAAGCTCACATCAGAATAAACAGGAAAGCTTAAAACAGATCGTGGGGGCCTGATTTGGAAGATGTGGATTAGAGCTGAGGAGTTTGCATGTCTATCAAGGTCCCTGCTAATGCCAGTGTTGCTGGTCCAGGAATCACACGCTGACATCCCTTGTCCTGCAGCATGAGTATCATGAGCATTTTACCACTGGTTCCCTGGACTTTGAAATAAATTACCTCATTCCTCAGGACATGCAGCTTTTCACAAAGAACATTCTTACTGTAAATCTCTGTGGTCACAGCATATAGTTTCATAGAGTTGTCAGAACTGAGATAAAGACTTCTACCCCAAACCATGTCATGTGACAGCTCTAGGCATGACTCTGGTACCCAGAGAAATGCATCTGCCCTAGAGGTCAAGGGATGTGTGGAAGATGTGCTCCCAACCTCAGGGAGTGCAGGGACCCTGCTTGTGTAACACTCTCTCCCCACCTCACCAATAACAGCAAGAAACAGAAGGAACAACTCTGGACTTTCATAAATTATGTTTTTATTTGTTTGGGGTTTTGTTTTTTGCAATGCTGTGGATGTAATCCAGGGCCTTACACATGTTGGGCAAGTACTCTACCACTGAGCTATATCCCCAGCCCAAACTTTCATAAATTTGGACCTCATTAATTCACAACCTGTGATACATCCTGCAGAATTGGGGCTGGTTTATTTTTGTGCTTCTTATAAATAAAATTTTTGATAAACAAATCAATACCAAGGAAGATGGAACATAAAACAAGGCCTGTGCTATTTACAAATCATTCTTGTCTGTCAACTGGAACAAGGTCCCTCAGGACTAAGCATCGCTCTAATGCTTTGGGGCTCTGTTTGTTTGAAAAGGAACTGAAGTTTCCGGATCATCTACTTGTTGGCCAGGCAGAAGGATGGAGCTCTTGATAGTACAGCTTCTAAAATATATAATAATTTAGCAAATGTTTTATAGTATTTCGCGGATTACAAAGATCTTTTCCATACACTATGAACATTTCCATTAATACCGCCTGGTAGGTGGTTTATTATTATTTCCCATTTAATGGATGGGGAAATTGAGACCAAAGAGCTGAACTTGGTAGATGATTGAGCAAGCACTCATACCCAAGTTCTCTGACTCCCAATACCATGTTCATTCTATTGTGCACACCCAGCTTTGTTTATGTGTCACCAGAACCCTGGGAAAAATGGGAGCCAGTCAGTGGTAGATCCTGGATCTCTTCCAAGACTTAACTACCTTCCAAGTCCACAGTCTTTCTACAACCTCACCCCTACGGCCTGACCAGTGTTTCTTCTCTAAGACTGTAGTTAGGACATGTAGTGGAGATGTGAGTTCAGGAGAATTCCATTTGGTAGCACCCAAGTCCATAGAAGTGAAAACTCAGAGGTTTTGAGCTTTGAGTCTGGAAGTTTTGAGGAGAGAGATGGGGGGGGGGGGAAAGGAGGAAGGAAGGAAGGAAGGAAGGAGGAAAGAAGTAGGTAGGGAGGGAGGGACAAAAGAAAAGAAAGAGAAATAGATACTGAGGTATAGAGGCAGGACCCAGGACACTGGGGCAGGAATAGAGAAATGTATGGTTAAATCGGTTTAAAAATATCGAGTTAAACAAAATGAAAAGCTACCTGAAAACCAAGTCTAAGAATTTTTCAAAGGCCATGAGCACTGAACTCTCTCTGGAGCCCTTCTTTTCTTTGCCAACTGCATCTCTTGGGACACTTTTTGAGAAAGCTGCCCTTGAGGTTGAGGTGGAAAATGTAGAGTGACAGCTTGACAATTTGAGCACTGGCACTCAAACTCGAGCATGCACTAGACCCCCTTGGATGGACCTAGATTGCTCTGCTCAAGCCCCAGAATTCCCAGTCTACTGGGCTGGAGCATTTCTAACAAGTTCTCAAGTGATGCAGATGATGCCCATTTGGTACCAGGACCATGTTTCATGAACCACTATATTAGGGCTAGTGACAGGTAAGTTTTTTCGGCGGGACCCATGGACAAGGTCAACAATGATTTATTTACATGCTCTGTACCTCCCATGAACCAGGGAATTATGAAATAAAGGGGATTTAGTAAAAAGTGAAGCTCCATGCAGGTGGATAATCAAAAGAGAGAGGAGTCAATGTCATCTTTGTTTCTTGGTGATGCGTGGAGTTGATGGGTTGGTATAAATGGCATGAATGGGTGTCACAGAATTCATTAGCTGTACCACAAAGAGCTACTCCCTTCTCTGTCCTGTAGCAACAATCCTGGGTCTCGGCCCAACTGCCAACTCTCAGGGCCAGAGGACAAAGGAGTACAGACTTTGATCAAATTGCAATTACACAGAAACAACCATATATCCAACAGAGCTCTAAGCAAAAGGAAGAAAGAGCATTGTGAAGCATCCCGGTAAAGTGGTGTGAGCACTTCCTGTATCACAGTAGAGACAAATACAGACTCCATGCCAGAAACAAGGGTGGTTTCGGGCTTCAGAGCATGACTGCTACCACCTGCTGAACCCAACTGTGCAAAGCAGCATCTAATGATGTTTCTATCTCCAGTTCTGCCACTGCACCCTGACCTTCACATTGATAGCCCTTCCCAAAGCCAGATAGGTTTTATTCTAGCTCACTTACTGCCCAAACTTCCTTGACCTCCCATCAGAATTCCATACCCTTCCTAAGTCTCAGCAGAAGCCAGAAGTCAGAGGGACAAGAGACAACTGACCTCAGGCAGGAGGCAGATTAAAGCTAAGAGAGGTCCAAGGCTGAGCTCTGGAGTGGTGCAGTGCTGCTGGCTCTGATAAGGAAGTGACCAGAGGGGAAAATTTCTCTGTACAGGAGATTTAATGCAAGCCATGGGAGGGGGGAAAATGAGATACAATCTAAATGATGCTCTCTGTGAGATTCAACAGGGTTGTGCACCTGTGAAATTAGATCAACAACCATGAGAGGGAAACAAACCAATCAGGACTGTTTGCCTGGATTTGCAGATCCAGACAACAGAATGGATGCAGAAGGAAACTGGTGATGTAGCATCTAATGAGAGAAGCACACCGTGTTCTCCGTGCTGGGAAAGGACATTGAGAGTGAAGGCAAGTTCCCGCGGACTAAAGGACCCAGGAGCCACTTAATGTAAGACTCCCAGAGGAGAGGCGGGAGGGATGGTTCAGAAGCAATAACTAAAAGTTAATAGTGTGTGTGTGTTTTCTGAGCAGCTGGACGGTTTAAGTTCTAGATCCAAAAAGAAAAAAAAAATGAATCAAATATCAGACTATATATTCGAAGGACTCCATACCTACACATGTCCTGATAAAATGCCTTCATAAAATAAATAAGAAGAAAAAAAAACTTAAGCCAATTGCTTATGATATGAAACCTATAAAACATGAAGCAACCTTCTTTAATGTTTTGAGACTTATTTCCTTGCAAGTAAGATGATGTACTGGTTGAGGAACAATCTTATCTAGAACTCAAATGACAAGTGTACACACACACACAAAATGCATGTGTATAATTCATACTATATATTGTTTCTAGATTATCACTGTCAGTGCTATTTAAGGGTTCACTAATATTTTGAATTAAGATGTCTTTATTCCATTTTTCTTACTCAAAATTCATTGGAAATAATGAAAAGAAAGAACAATAAAAAAAAACTACTAAAAAAATGTCCAGGCTTTTCACTAAACAGAGGTAGAACAATATACCTACATATACACAGAGAAATATGCCCAAAAATATGTACACAGAAGTCAATTCAAGGAAGACCAAAGACCTAAATACATAATAAAAGCAAACCCTAAAAAAATGGTAGAAAGGAACATAGGAAAATATATTAATGATCTCAGAGCAGTATATAAGATTCAAAAGGTACAACCTAGAGAAGGAACATTGGAGAAATTTTAAACCATGATACATCGAAAAATTGTGAAACTTGTAAGTCAAAGACTAGAAAATACATTTATATCAACATGCAGAACACATAAATAACTCCCAATTAATAAACAAGAAAACAATCCAAATAGGAGAAAATAAGCAAAAGAAACAAATATGCAACTCACAGAAAAGAAAACCCAATGGGCCAATATACATAGAGTAGGGTTCAATTTCACAAATAATCAGGAAAATTCAAATTAAAACCATAATGAGATGTCATTTCACACCCAGTAGAGTGGCAAAAATTAAAATGCCTGAGACTACTGACATGGATAAGCAGGAAGTCTCCTTCACGTACCTTCTGGTGGGGATGTAAATTGGTACAACTGTTTTGCAAAGAACTTGAGCAATGGGTAAGGAAGTTGAATGTGGACGTATCTTAGAACTGTCCATTCTTTCTCTAGGTACGTGCCCTAGACAATCCTCACACATGTACATAAAGAGCTTTGCACCAGCAAGTTCATGTGTGACACTGGTTTTAATAGAGACAAACTGGAGGGGGAATCTCTACTCCAAGAGAAAAGTGATAAACAGCAGTATACTTGTATAATGCAATCCTGTACAACTGGAGAAAAGCAATGCAATGAAATGAAATGAACCAGAGCTCTAAATATTAGCAGAGACAATTCTCAGCTATAAAGTTGAGCACATAAAAGCAAACTGCAGAAAAAAATAGAGTGGTATGAGATAGGGCGAGTTTTCAAATATGCGGTATAACTCTATATTGTTTAAGGACGTGTACATAGGTAGTAATATACAAATGAAAGATGTTCAGCAAACCCAATAACTATATATTTCAAGATAACAGATAACTTCCATGGGTCAGAGGTAGAATATAAGACAGAAATAACACATAGGAGTTACTGGATTCTATTTTTTATGCTGGATAGCTGGAGACAGCTTCAACTATTAAATAATGTTTATTTTATTTTTATTTATAACATAAAAGGAGATGATAGGTGATAGATACTGAATTGATAGACGATGGATGGATGAATGGATGGACAGAATGGTCAACTGTTTTTGGTTAAGTAAGTGTTACTTGAGGCTTTCACTCATTCTCAAATCACCCTTCAAGAATAAAGGTAACAAAGAATCTTCAGTTTTAAGAACTTGGAGACTAAAGTATTCTTGAGTCCCCCACTGTGGGGTGGGGGTGGGGGATAATAAAACTAGGTGATGATGAAATCTGTCAATCAAGAGGCAAAACTACAGAATTTCTAAAGCCATGACGGCAGGCATTTATTTGTGATCTTCAAGGAGCACAGAAATCTAAAAATTCATTGAGAAAAGATCGGTAAATTAGATGACATGCTTTTAAGCATTTAATGAATTGTCTTTATGGACAGACACAAAGTTAAATGAGGCTGGAGCAGCTCTGGGAAATCTGGTGTGCAAACAGAGCAATAAAAACACACTATGGAGATGAAATAAAACCAAAAGCAGCTTCAGGGATGGGGAGAACTGCTCTCCATCTTCAGAGCCCGCTTGAAATGCACAGTGCGACCTTGGAACGCACCTGGAACTGGCCTCTGGGAAGCAGGGTGATCTGCAAGGATGCTCAGGCCCGCCCTGCAGCCCCACGCCCCGCCAAAGCCTCCCTATGGAAGGACATACTGCAGACAACAGACGAAAGCCAGACAAACCCTAGGGACAGATTTTGAACACATGAGATAAAGGGCTTTCTCCTTTGCTTACAAAAAGCTCAAGCATATCAATCTAGAAAGATGCACACCAACTAGAAACAGTACATTAAAAAAAAAAAAGGAATATGCAGTTACTCTCATTCCTACCCCAAAAAAGAAAGGAAAAAAAAAATTCAGGCATACACACACACACACACACACACACACACACACACACACACGTCTATCAACCTTGACTCCTAATTAAAGCAATGCAAATCAAAATAGAGATCTTTTAAAAAAAAATAAACAACAACAATCATCGACAAGACCTAAGAATTCTACCATCCTCAATGCCAAGGGAATGGACACTCTCATTACCCCTCGTGAAAGCATAAATGGGTAATGCCTAGTTGACTTATTTTCCCTCTGCCATGAAATTTTCCCTACAAAGATGCACTCAGATTTTTCCAATATTTATGAACCAGGATAAATAGTCCAGGATGGACTGCAAACAGTTTTTAATCAATGGGGAACTGACTAAACTGTAATGGTGGAAGACGATGCAGCTATAAAAAAGCATGACGCAGAGCTATACGTGCTGTTTGGGGAAGATTTTCAAAATATAGATAGTAAAAAACAACAACACAACAACGAAGAACAGCAATGCTTCAGTCTGGTTCCTTTTTATAAGTAATAATTTTTTAAAATTCCTACAAAGAGAGTATCTATAGGCACTCTGCAAGGAAGACGGTTTATATAATGAAATTTTTTTTTTCTGGAACTAATCATGCACACAAACTATTAAAAATTTCTTTCATTTGGGAAGAGAGACTAGGATGAAAGGAGAGAGATGTCTCCCTTTGACTTTTATTACTGTTTACTATTTAATTTTCGTAAACTAGTATGTGCATTAGGTTTATTTTTGTAGTGTTTGTGAAGTTTATCTGAGATTATGAAGTGGGGTCATGGGCCATATTTCTGCTTCCCTCTTTGGCTTCTTTCTATGAGGAAAATTCCACTAAAAGTCATTTTATAAAAAGAAGTATAAGGGTCAGGAAGGGAGAGGTGCCCACCTTTCCTTGTGTAAATGACAAGTCACTTATCAATACCTACCACACGGGAGGGTGGTGGGAATTAAATGGGAGATGTATAAAGTGCTTCCTCTAATGCTCTGCACCAATAAGCCCTCAAAAAATGGGAGCTTCTCTTGCATTAAGACCACAGTCTTTCCTCTCTCCTAGGTCGGGAACTCCCAGGGGTCTTCTCACTCTGTGTGTTCCCCAAGCTGACCTCAGGCCAGAATGTCAAAGATGAGGGAGCTTCAGAGAGTCCCAGGTTTACCATCTGGCCTGAGGGCCCTTTCCCTTGGAGAAACCCTGGGGCTCCTTTCAGTTCCCAAGAAACTACAGCCCTGGCTCTCCAATGGGGAGGGGGCTGTGAACCAGGATACCTGTGCTCCTCTATGCAGACACTTTTCTTCGCTAAGGCAGTTTCCAAGCCTGCCTTACCAAGCTAAGTGGGGCAGAGCTGGTCTATCTGTGCTTTGCTCTAACAAGGACTATTTTCCAGTTTAAGAATCTCTCAAGTAACTCCCGGAAATGTGAGAATTCTAATGTTTGCTCCCACAAGTGTAGTGAGCAATGTCTTTCAATGCTTGTAGAATTGGGCAATTCCAAAGATCTCCCCTCTGAGGTCTTTCCTCTGCCTAGGCCCCCCATAAGCTGAGGACCATTATTAGGGACCAGTCCACCTGGTGAAGTTAGGTGGACACAGTTGTGAGAGCTCTGGAAAAATAATCCCAGATTCCCGTGAGGTTTGGGAACTGCCTTGCCCAAACTTCTGACTGAACAAATGAGTAAATAAGCCCAGAAAGGAGAACAGTAGCATTCTCAAGGTCACAGAGGGAGATCTTTTGGACTTGGACTTACTGGTTTTCAAGACAGCACTCTGTCTTACCATTCATTCATCCTTTGGAAAGCAGAAGATCTTATCAAATGTAAGAGAATGGGGAGCCCAGGCAGGATGGACGGAAGCCAGTAATAACCTAGAATACTATTGGATAACCACTCAATGAAGGGACCTAACCCACCAGAAAGTTATTCATAAAAAAAAATTCCTTTCACTACAAATAAATGCATCCCCCCATGAGTTTTGTTGATGACATTTTAAAAAACCTGATCCTTTGTATTTGAAACCAAAACCCAAATAAACAAACAAAAACATAAACATATGCTATGGGGCTGGGGCTCAGTGGTAGAGTGCTTGACTATATGTGTGAAGCACTGGGTTTGATCCTCAGCACCACATAAAAATAAATAAATGGAAAAAAGTATTGTGTTTATCTACAACTAAAAACATTTAAAATAAATAAATATATAGATGCTCTACGGAGATCTCACACTGTGACCAAGGGCAAAGAAGCAGGGTAGACAAGGACAAATTCTAAATCAACCTCATCCACTACAACTGAGGAGTTCCAGCAGGGCAGGATTGGGAAGAAGACCTTTTTTTTTTTTTTTAAATAAAGCATTACATAGTCTAAAAATAAAAGTTTGTATCCTAATTATTTTCCAAGGGAATGAGGGGGGGGAGACTGCTTGTTGGTGGTATTAGTATTAATCCTTAGAGATTTTTAGGAGATCTAAACCCTCTATCTTGCCTTGCCAAGACAGAATCAGGATGTAGCAACTAAAGGAGGATTTGATGTCACCTTTTCTAGTCTCTGTATGTATCAATGAAGAAACTAGGGCTGGGGAGGGACCTTAAGCAGTTCAAGGTCATGGACGGCTGGACTCTGACCTCCCAGACCAGAACTCTTCCCAATGCACCACAGAGCCCACACAGCCTGCTCCGTGTTGGAGGAAATGGTGCCAGGGCTGATTTCCATTCCAGGAGACCCCAGTGTGCCATTTATTTTCTCTTCAGATAACGTTGGCTGCAATCCCTTGGAAAGATGCCCAGTTTGACCAAATTCCCATCTCTGCAATCAGTATCTCAGTGCTGGCTCATTGTCATGAGCAGGACCCTGGCCAGGAAGGGTCCTGAAGGAAGACCCCAGCAGAAGAGGCAGAAGATGCAGGTGCTCTCTGCAGGGAAGGGTGACTTTTCCTTTGCTCCCAGCATCTTACAAGATTAGGTTTGACCTCAGGGCTCCATTAAAACATGGAGTGGTCAAGTCCCTCTTGTTATCACCTGCAGAGGTACAGCGTGCTAGCCCGTGGGGAGAATGAGACCTGCTTTCTTCTCGGTTTCTTGACTTCTTACACTCTGCAAGAAAAAAACCACTGAGCTTCCTATGAGTGCATCCAAATTAACGGAGTTTAATGAAATGATCTTGAGAAACTGCCACCACCTTATATAACGTGCTCATGTGCCTTGGGATTGAGACATTGGCAATTAGTGCCTTTTATTATCCAGAGGAAAATATGAATGTTTTCTCGATTTTTTTTCAGATGAGTAAACAGACTCAGAGAAGTTAAATAATCATCAAAGTCACAGAATGACTAACCCATGGTTTAGGATAGACTCTCAATCCCTTGGCTGTCTATGCTGGGACTTCCTGTTCCAGGAAAGCTAAGCCCGAGATGCCAAATGACTCCAGACACGTCTCTTTCATTCATAGGGAATCCTAACATCCAATGGCCAACAAATCACACCAGCTAGGTAGCTCTGGACAAACCATTCATACTTTCTAAGTATCAGTTTTGCTTATCTGTAAAATGGGAATAGTGCCTCCCTCATAAATAGATGGTGAAGAGTAAATTAAATGCATTGATGCATATAAAGCACAGAGTATTTATTCAATCAATGGTTATTATTACTAATATGACTAGAGGACATGGAGACTTCCTCAAATGTGTTAAATATTTCAAAATACTACAGGGAGGAAGATAAGAAGGAGTCTTAGATTCAATGTTATTCAAAAGTTCCAGGAATGTCACCTCTACCCACTATTTCCCTGAGAGTACCTAGGCTCCCAATGGTGGTATCACTCTCCCCCAGAGGTTTAGGGTACTTGTTCCAGTTTTAGTGGACATGCACTTGAGGAGGCAGAAGCAGAATGTTCTTGAACCTAGCTCATCTCACATCAAAAAGGAAACATGCCGCGGATACCTGCCTGCACAGGTTTCCCCTGTGATCCTGTGACCCTCATTTCCTGTTCATGTGGGTCGAAGCACGTCCTTGGTTTAGAAACAGAACTTTGCTTAGAAGGGTAGTGTTCCAGTGATGGCACTTGTGTGGGGCATCTGGTGGCATTTATCAGCTACTGGATCTAGTTATTTGGAAATGTGGGTCACATGAGATTTTAGGGATTCAATGGATTCAACTTTGAGGGGGTGAAGGAACTCCAAGTGGGGTGGCTGCTCTGTTAGCTTCTGCTCAAAGAACCCCACCTCTTGCAAAACACTGAAGAGAGACCCTCTTAGAGCAGGATCAAAAATTACACAGGGAAGAATTTGACAGGTGGTCATTTTTTCAGACTTTAAGTCCCCAGGGGAAGGTGATTTATTCTATGGACTCTTTTATCCTGAGCCAGCCTTCCCTCCTCATCCAGTTGAGACACATGGTCTATCATGGCCCATCCGTGTAACTATCCCCCACCTCCACCACATTCCACAGGCTTGTCCAGCAAAGCTATTGGCATTGAAGGTCTACCAGTCTGCATTGAGTAGCAATGCAACTTTGGGCCAATTAATTTCCCTCTGTAGACCTTAATTTCCTGGATTGTAAAATGAGATAATTTCCTCCACTGTAAAATGAGATCAACGACAGAACTTAATGAAGGTTTGTGATAATTTAATTAATTAATAACTGGAAAGGGTTTAATAAGACTTAACTAGACATACTTAAGTAGTCAATAAGTGATTGTCATTGCCACTCAAGGCCCAAGCAAGTGCTTCTAACTAGGAAAAATGATGCACAGTGCTCAAGACATGTCCTTATTGCTGGTGCCACATGGATACGTCTAGATTAAAAGCTCAGCTCTGCTTCTTGCTAGCTGTGTGATTTGGGAAAAATTACTTAAAACTCCCAGTTCACTCATCAACAAAATAAGGAAAAGAGTAGAATCTTCTCCCTATTGAAAGAATTCAGTAAGTAAATGAACAGAACATTGCCTTGGAGCAGGTAAGCACTATGTCTGCCCAGTGTCTCTCAGAATTGAGGACCACAAATCTCCAAAGACCCCTCAACCTTTTGATAATTCTGCTCTTTGCCCTTAGAGGGTTGGCTCTTCCAATTCCCAAATGTCTTACACCCTATTTCCTGGTTCCTGAAACCTCTGACACCTCCTGCTCCCCGTACCCTTCAATCGATGACCTTGCCTCATGTTCCATGGAGAAACTGGAGCAGTAAAAATGGAGCTCTCTCATTTACAGGGGGAATCTACTCTGTCTTTTCATTTCACTCTGTCTTTTCTGCTATTTAAGCAAGTGAAATATCCTTGTTCCTGTCATTGCCTAACATCCATCTCCTTTCATCTTCTCAAGGACTTAGCTCCTGAAATTACCGGGCTGGTCCTCTATCAGCGAGCTCTCTCCCTCAACAGGCTCATTCACACTTGAACTTCTGGAGACTTTCTATCCTTCAACACAATCCCCCCTTCACCTACAACCCTCGCCTGAGTACACTGCCTCATTTCTCTGCTATCTGTCGGAGTGACATTTTTCAAAAGGGTTGCTGATAGTAGCTTTCTTCACCTCACATTTTGTTCTCAGTTCTTTCCTATTAGGCTTGTGCATCCATCTCTGCTTGTTGGCATTAGTCACTGTCATCACGGGTTAAGACCCACCTTCATTCAGCATGACTTTGTGTTATTTGAGTCCATCTCTAAAAATCCAATTGACAAAGAAGGTCACATTTACCAGGTGACCAGGAAAAACATAACCTTTTTGGGGAGATGATGCTACAATTTTTATGTGTCCACCAAAGGCTTTTATGCTGGAAACTTGGTTCCCTATAATTCATATCTTGATGATATTTAGAAGTGACACCTTTGGGAGGAAATTAGGGTAAGATGAAGTCTTGAATGACCCTGTGATGGCATTTAGTGACATCTTAAGGAGAGGAAGGGTGACCTGAGATTGCATCTTTCTTCTCTCTCTCGCTGTGCGGCTCCTCCATCATATTAATAAGACAGCAAGGACCTCAATCACTCAATCTTGGAATTCTCGGTCTCTAGAGCTGTGAGACATAAATTTGTTTTCTTTATAAATTACCTAGTGTCAGGTACTCAGTTACAGCAATGCAAAATGAACTAAGATGAGAAACACAATTCAACTCATAACAGGGCTCTAAAGAGAATTTTATTTCTACAACCCCAATTGCTTCTCTTCTAGTATTCCTCATCATCACTCCCCCAATCCTGGATCCTTGATCCTCACCTTACCTTATCCTCCCTGTCATCAGCAAGGCCTATCAGGACTAGCTGCAAAATTCATCTCATGCCCACTTTCTCTCCAGCCACTCCATGACCATCTTTCATCTGACCAAGTGCAATAGTAGACCCAAGCTTCCTCCTTCATGTATGTACCTCCAACCATCTATTCTCTGAACAACACACATGAAGTCATCTGAAAACAGGCATCGCACAATACTTCTCTTTAAAAATCTTCCAAGGCTGCATATTCAAACACATTAAACAGTCTGTAGGTGCTATGTGCCATGGATCTGCTGGCTTCGACCCTCAGCAAATTCTTTCTAGTCTTCAAACATGCCCTGCTTCTGCCTGTCTCACAGACTTTGGGCTTCTAGTTCCTTCTACCTGGAACTCTCTGTCTACAGATCTTTGAAGCCCAGATTCTTCTTCATCATTGAATTCTTGTTCCCAGTGTCACCTCTTAAGAGAGGTGTTGTCTGGTCACCTCATTTACCGTAGATGCTCCAGCGTTCTTGATGGCACTTCTGTTTACATCCTGGGCATGTGTCACAACTATTCTGTTCACCTATTCGGTTACTGTCTATGGTCTGTCTTCCCTCTACAGAAGGAGGACCTAGTACGTAGCTGGGTCCTAGGTACTGGGCCCATAGACCTGACACACTTGTAATGGTGAATAGACTAGACAAATTTCTCCTTAAATTCATGTGAGCTACCTAAAAAAAAAAAACAACTTATACTAAAAAAAAATATTTTTTAAAACAATGTTCCTCAGTGTGTAGGACCACCTTAAAATAATAAGGGATTTCTTTACCTAAATCATATTCATTGCACTAATACTACCCATAGCAGTAACAATGGCTATAATGCCTACTGTCAATACCAAGAGGTTTTATGAGGCAGAGCCTCTATTGGTAGCAATCATCTCATTTAATCTTCCTAAAATCTTTTGGGGTAGACCAGAACAGTCTTTATTTTATAGGTGAGAAAACTGAGTCCCAGAGTGTTTATGTTTCTTGCTCCCTATTCACAGATCCCATTAAGTGGTGACCTAAGGCTCAAATGTATTTTTAAAATTTTTTGCATTTCAAAATATTTACTTTTTTCTAATTATAAAATGCTGGGTTTTTAAAAAATATTTATTTTTTAACTTTAGGTGGACACAATATCTTTATTTTACATTTGTGTGGTGCTGAGGATCTGACCCTGTGCCTTGTGCATGCTAGGCGAACACTCTACCACTGAGCTACATCCCCAGCCCCCAAAATACTGTTTTTTTTTTTTTTTATGGCCTAAACATTTAAGATTTTAACCACTAAAGTACCACTAGATATCTATCAGAATGGCTAAAATTAAAGACTGTAAATAACAAAAGTTCTTAAGAATGTGGAACAAATGTAACTTTCATACATTGCTGGTGATGAACATTTGAACAGCTTTTATTTCAGTGTGTACTGAAGATAAAATATTTTTGCTCTCCATTCCAACGATTCTAGCCTAAGTGTTTATCTAAGATCAAGGAGTGTACATCCACAAACAATCATGTGAAGAATATTTATTGTAGCTTTACTTACAACAATAAAAAGAGGAAATAACCAGAATGCTTATCAAATACAGATTGTGTAAATACACCGGGGTGGTCTATCTACAAAGTGAAATACTATGCAAAGTGTGAACTATTGACAGATGCAATAACATAGATGATGCTCACAAATATGTTAAGTGAAAAACCAAACAGAAGATAGCCCATGTTGGATGAATTTATTCACAGCGAAGGTCAAGATCAAATGCTATTGAAAGAGACTCCAAAAGAAAGGTGAAGCTATTTGATAAATGACAGAAGTCAGAATTTTAAATTTAAATAGAAGAGAGGCATGAAGGAATTTGGTCAGGTGATGGAAATATTCTGTATTTTTTTCCCTAGGCACTTGGATAAGGGTGGAGTTAAATACTTCACATTTACATGCTTTGTTTATTTTAGTATTTATCTTACACCTCAGTTTTATAAATCCATGCTTTTAATCCTTGCATGAAACTCTCATTTGTACCTCAATTATACTAACAACAAGATGCAAGCAACTATTCTTAGTAATCTAGTTCCCTGAATGCCCATATTTAATTAAGTTTATAAACCATAGGCCATCAGAACTACAAGGGAACGGCAGAGACCAGCAATATTCAACCCCTCATTATAAAAATGACAAAATAAGTCTGGAAAGAGAAAGTGAATTATAAGACAGTGCTCACAGGGGTAGGACTGGGTCTAAAGCAACCTACTTCATCCCTTCCAGTCTAGTGAATGTTCTTTTCTTCATACAACACTACTCAGAAATATACATTTCGCCAGTCTCCTGATTTAGAATGTGACTCTGGGAAGGTGGGTCCCTGTTATGGTTTGGATGGGAAGTGTGTCCCCAAAGCTCACGTGTCAGACAATGCAAGAAGGCTTAGAGGACAAAGGATCAGGTCACGAAAACTTGAATCGAATCAGTGAATTGATCACCCGATGGGATTAACTGAGTGGTAACTGAAAACAGGTAGGGTGTGGCTGGAGGAGGTGAGGCATTGGGGTGTATATTTGGTATCTGGCAAGTGGAGTCTCTCTCTTTGCTTTCTGATCATCATGTGAGCTGCTTCCCTCTGCCATACTCTTCTGCCATGATGTTCTGCCTCACCTTGAGCCCCAAGGAATGGAGCCAGCTGTCTATGGACTGGGATCTCTGGAACCAGGAGCCCCCGCCAATAATCTCTTCCCCTCCTATAATTGTTCTGGTCAGGTCTTTTAGTCAGAGCAACAACAACAACAAAAAGCTGACTAAAACAACCCCCCAACAATGAACAGATCAGTGAGCTTCTTAAATGCACTCTGCACTCTGTAACCGGCCCCGGGGCAGAAATGGAGAACGGATTCCATGGGAACAATGTTGAGCAGCTGGGATTCAGAGCAGAGGCGTCAACTCTGCCTCTAATAAAGCCGTAGTATCTGAGCCTGCAACGTGGGTGAGAAATGAGGAAAAGATACTCTGAAACAATGTGACTGTATATGCCAAGAGGCAGAGTATCCATCTCAGCAGCAGGCCTGAAGACATTTCTTCTTCTAATAAACTTAGTGCAATGGTTGACAGGAAGTTGAAGGCTCCCAACTCCTTCTAATGTAGTGACTTAAGTAAAAAGAATCATTTTTACTGAAGGGTGAAGTCAGGCTCCACTCAGAAGACATGTGATAAACCTCTAGGTTCAGGAGAACTCTGATCCAAAGAGAAGGCCAAATATTAGTAAAATGGTACCCACTCTGGGTGCAGCACTTGACTATAAGCTTTTTGTAAAATCTCTTTTAATTGGGCATTTGAAACCTCCTCCCAATGGATGTATTAATTGTCCCCCTACCGCTACACACAAAGAAGAAAATCTTCCTCATTTTAGATCATTTGTCCTTTATACTGAAAGCTTGAGATCTTTCAAAGGAGTCAGGCTGCCATTAGGAATAAAGACGGTGCTGTACTGCAAGAAAGTGAAATTAGTGAAAGCCACAGAGAGCAGGTCAACAGAGGTCATGTTCAAGGGAACTGGGCCCAGGGAGATGGACATGGGATCAAGATTTAAGCTCCATGGTAAGAAGTGGAAAGAAGAATGTCTCATCGAGCACTACATCCCAGGCTTTAGCACCTGCTGGTGACACCCCAGGGGATCAATTAGATACAGCTTATTATATGTTCCCCCTTGCAAGGAAGAGGGAAAAGTTTCCCCAAAATGCCGCAGTCTGGCTGGGCACAAATCACGAGCCACTGAAGCAGAAACAAACTTTATTTCTGAACTCCACCAGCACACTCCACACACGCTCCCTGGGAATTCTCCTGAACGCCACCCACCCGGCTCCTCCAGGAACCACAAACCGGAAATCCCTCCTCCGGCACTTCCCCAACCAATGGGAACTCTCTGGGAATCCCTGCGAGAACTCCAAAGTAGCAGGCTGAGGCGGACAGCAGGGGTCTAATATACACAGCTTAACATAACCATTATCATCTCAATGGCTTGCTGTTGTCACCTCTCAACCACTCCTGTTCTGGCAAAAATGCCATGCATCATTCGGAGGCTATGGCTTTCATTACCAAATTTGGAGACTGAGCTGATCTCATCTCTGCATACCCACAGCACACATCATGTTCTTTATTGCACTGAGAGAATTCCGCCTCCATTCCTATGACTGGTGAGTGGCACCATATCTAATACTGCAAGGCCTCAGTCCCACCTTCTGCACTACCCTGCAGCTAGCACAGTGCTTGGCATGTGGCACGTGCTCATGAACCATTTGTTGACATTCTAATTATTTGAAGCTCTGAGTCATAGAACATTTATGTTTATCTGCATATAGGACGTGCTGAATTGTCATAAAACAGGCATGAGACCTTTGAAATGGGTGAGAAAAACCTCTAAACTGCTTTTGCCTCCAAGTAGATGCCTCCCTCTAATTATGGTATCCACATCATTATCTCAGTTTTTTTTAAGTCCCTTGGATCAAAGTCCATGGAAACTGGGCTTAGGTGTAGTTCAGTGATAGAAGCTGTGTTTAGCATGCATGAGACCCTGGGTTTGATTCCCAGCACCAAATAATAATAATAATAATAATAATAATAATAATAATAATAATAAAATAAAATCAGTGTCCATGTACATAGATTAAAACCAGCATTTCTTTATCCATTCCTTCAGGAGGATGCTAAGTGTGGTTAACTGCATTTCCTTTATTTGGTCACAAGAATGAACAAGAAAGGAAAAATTAATGTAATGAAGAGGCATGACATTTGAAAAAGATATGAGAAGAAAAAGTTGAACAAGATAATGCACATGCTAAGGCTACAATAATCAAAACAATAACAAGTATAAGAATAGATAAATGGAAGAAAATGGGAAACCCAGGAAAAAGATTATAGTTAAACTGAAGATAAAAGCAAAGAGATAAAAGAGTACTCATTTCTGTTTAAGCAAGAGAAATGTCTACATTTTCTTTCAGTAGGTTGCTTGCATAACCCACACATCCATCTGGAAGCCCCTCTCTAATTTTCTGATAAAAGGCTGGGCCAGGAGAGCCTGGATCTTTTGTGTCACATGACCCTTTCCCACTTATTGGCAAGAGTTGATTAGGTGAACAGACGGCAGGCACAAGGTATTATAACTTGGATGCCAGGTGTTCCCCCAAAGCTCCTGTGTTAATGTAGGACTATACGGAGGTGAAATGACTGGATTGTGGGGGCTGTACCCTAAGTCAGCCCCTACTAGTTAAAATGGACTGGGTGGTAACTATTAGCAGGTGGGGCATAGCTGGAGGAGGTGGGTCCCTGGGGAATCCCTTGGAAGGGTGCATCTTCTTATGGCCCCTTCCTCCCTCTCCCTTTATAGCTCTGTTTCTTGCAGTCATGAAGAAAGCAGCTTCCCTCCACCAGAACCTTCCTCCAGGATGTTCTGCCTCACCAGAACAATGGAGTTGGCCATCTATGGACTGAACTTCTACACCATATGAAAGCCAAAAACCCCGGACCAGAGAAAAGAGAGCAGGGAGAGAGAGAGAGAGAGAGAGAGAGAGAGAGAGAGAGAGAGAGAGCGCGAGCACAAAGAAAGACCCCTCCCCACTTCCCAGGACCCTTCCAAGAGCCTGGGAGCCACAGCTGCTCCTATAGTCAGAGATGCCCCTGTATTTTTGAACAAACTGCTTTTATTTGGGGTATTTTGATTGGGTTTATATTTTTTGCCAACAAAAATATTCTTGGTAGAATATATACCATTTTTTCAGACATGTTCTAGCTATAGCTTATTACCATTTAATACGAAAAAAATGAGAAACTAAAAGAAGTAGAAAATAATATTTGTCAATATTTTTCTAACCTTGGGCAAGCAAGACATGACTAAACCCAAGAGAAAAAGAGGAAGTATCAAAGCAAAGAACTAACCGATTAGATTTTACAAAACAAAAACTCAGAAGTCTGTTGTCAAAACTCACCATGAACATATATAGTAGTGTTATTCCACACAGCCAAAAGGTGGAAGCCACTCAAGTATCTATCAATGGATGGATGGATAAAGAAAATGTGTCTGCCTTAAAAAGGAAGGGAATTTTATCACCTGCTACAAGACAGATGAAATTTAAGGGCATCATGGAAAGTGAAGTAGCAAGACACAAAAGAAAAATACTCTGAATCCACTTTGATATCTAGGCTAGTCAAATTCATAGAGATAGAAAGTTGAACAGGGAGAGGGGTTTGGGGAATTGCTACTAAATGGGTACAGAGTTCTAGTTTTACAAGAGGAAAAAGTTCTGGAGGTCCATTGCACAATAATGTGAATGTGAAGACTTTACACTCCTGAACACTGTACACTTATCAATGGTTCAGATGGCAAATTGCATGTCATGTATGCTTTACCTTAAAAACAAAAAGCTAACATATTTAGCAGGTATAAAAAAATTCTTACGGCTGGGCATGGTGGAGCACATCTGTAATCCCAAAGACTCAGGAGGCTGAGGCAGGAGGATCACAAGTTCAAAGCTAACCTTTGCAATTTAGTGAGACCCTAAGCAATGTAGTTAGAACCTGTCTCAAAATTAAAAATAAAAAGGGCTGGGGATGTGGATCTGTAGTTAAGCACTCCTAGGTTCAATCCCTAGTACCCCCCCCCCAAAAAAAAAGAAAAGCAAAAACAAACAAACAAACTTTTTTTTACAAGAAGAGATGAACTTCCTTGTGTGCCGGGGAGACCATGGACATGAATGGACAATTCAGAAAAGAAGATAGAAAGTGGGATGGTATCACTTTAGAGCAACACAGCAATAAATATCAGGAGTGTTAAAACAGGCACACCCTTTGACTTGATAATTCTACTTGTAGGAATCTATCCAAGGGAAATAATTATAGGCATAGAAGAGATTTATGTTCAATGACTGTCATCACAGTATTATTTATAATAGTGTAAAACTGGATCAAGCTAAATTTGATCAACAGGGGAATGGCTGAATAAATTATGCTACATCCAAAGGATGGATGCCATGCAGTCATTTGATGTTATCTTTTGCAAAATATTTTAATGCCATAAGAAATGCTCATAAAATCATATTAAGAAAGCAAAATGTTTGCAAGTAATATATAATGTGATTACATCTGTGGAGAAAAAAGGGGGTGGAAAATATGGGATGGAGGAGGGTAACATATCAGCTGCTCTCAAGGGGTTTGCTAGGAGGTAATATAAATAATTTTAAACACTCTTCTGTGTTATTCAAATTTTCCTTACTGGGCAGGTATTTCTGTTACAATTAGAAACATTTCCTTTTAGAAATCGTGTTTATTTTAATAGTAGGGGGTTATTAAGAAATTGAGCAAAAATTAAAATGTCAAAATTCAAGAACTATGAGGAGTCCCTCATAGCACAGTCTCCTCTGGTGACCACAGATTCACAATCTGTGCACCCTCTTTACCTGCTTCTGGCCTTCTTCCTTGACACAGGATGAGGGTGAGTGGCTGAGGCTTGGGGGAATCCTTGCTCAGCTAGATTGCCCTCCAGCTTTGACCTCCCTCAGCCTAGGAAATCCAGGAAATCCCTACTTTAGTTACTGTGCAGGTCCTCTTGCAATGTTTAGAGGAAAGGAAAACTATTGACATCAGTCCCCTAGTTACCCAGTAGGAACTTTGCTGAGCAACTTGAAGGGGTCACCATGGTTCTAGGAGTGAGCTGGTATACTGCACCCCTGAATCAACAGCAGGGATGCTGTACTACTGAGAGCTCACCCGTGCGGTCCTTCACCCAGATGCAGCAGCAGAGCTGGCAGAGTCCCGACAGATGGACACAGACCCCAAGGGAAGACGTCGCCTTGTTCTCTTTCTTGTTTAGAAGAAATGAGCCATTAACAACCTCATCTCCTCGGTGTGAACTTTAAATAAGACGTTCCAGCTGAAGTTGGGTAAGGGAAGCTATTTTGCTGTGACTGGGAAGAGAATAATTGTGTAGGATGTTTGCAACTGCTAAACAGCAGCTCTGGGAGCTAGTTCCATGCAAGTGAGGCAGACCAACAGGGAGAGCACCATGGAGCCTAGCCAAAGGCAGCTGCTTCACACAGGCCAATAGAACTGGGCTTGGGCAGCCTGCACACCACTTCTAACACATGTCATGAGGACTGTCTGGGCTGGCCTTGAAGCTCTGAACACCTGGAGGGGGCAGTTGGCATCCACAGTGAAGATGGGGACTTGTCATTGGTCTGCTCATTAAGCCAATCCTGCAGTGCATGCTTCGTTTGCTGGAAACTTCTCTCTCCATAACAAATTCTGCACCAGTGCCTTTGGCATTTTAATGAACACACCGGATCACCTGGGAATCTTATTAAAATGCGGATTCAAACCATTCTCTCTGCCTACTACCAACAGATGGTGCTAGCCACGTTGGTCTTGCTGCCCTGTTGCTCTTGAGCTACACGATGTAACCTATCTTTGTGTTTGGGTCACGGGAGGTTTTGCTCCTAAGTGTAAACATCACCGAATATTCATCAATCACCAAAAAGATTATGATGGGAATAAAAAGAAATAAATGCTGATGATTATCCACTTGTCCCCTCATGCCCAGTCCATCAGACCCACCATCTGTTGTCTGTCCCTGCTCTGGGCCCCAGGAAACTTCCCTATGGATTGCAGACTCTGGTCTTCCGTTCCAGCCCGCCATCAATGGGAGGCACTGGCAGATGAATGGAAGATCCGAGAAATGAGAGACCAGTGAATTTTATCTTCTTAAGATTCTTTTTGGCAATTCTGTCCCTCCCCGGTGCCAGTTCTAACTGGCTCTGGTAACAAGATGCCTTCCCCTGCCTGATCATGAGGCCTTGGGGTGTTAACAACTTCCCACCATTGCTAGTCTCTGGGTGTCATGATGTCCCTTGTTTCCATGAGCTAATGAATCCACTGATTTTCCTCCCATTCCATGGCCTAAACCCAAAATGAATTTTTTAGATGAAGAAAAACAGTAGAAATAATGAAACCGTGTAGAACTGTCATGCCAGATGGAGGAATCCCAAAGAGGCAAAGGGTGCTCCTAGGGAAAAGGCCGTGCCCACCCACTCCATGGTCAGCAGTCAGCACCAGAGGGGGTCAAGCAGGGCGATGGAAGAGAAGAAGGCATGTTGCTGGAATAGAGGCCCATTACCCCAACATGGATTCAGGAGCTGGTCAGGACTCAAGAGAAGTTAAAGGCTAAGTGGGTCAAAGTGCTGGCATGACACTTTTATCACCAGCCCTGGACAGACAGATGTACAGATTCACAAAGTGTACAAACCAGAGATCCTCAGGGGCTCTCCACAGCTTGTTTGACATGCCTGGCCTCATTTTCAAAATGCTGATTTTTAAAAAGTTGATGTTGGGATACGAAAATAGGAAAAAGAGAAGAAAGTACCTGTCTCATAGCTTGGAAGGACTTGAGGGGTGGGATGTCTTCTGAGGATGAGAACTTCCAACGGTTCTCAGTTACTTGGGGGCTGAGAACAGAGAGACCTGCAACCACCTTTGGCCTCCCTGCTATGACTTAGGTTTGGGGTGCAGGGACCTGGAATGAGGTGCTCTCCTCTGGCTTCTGTGGAAAAGCTTTAATAAAGGTTTCACCCTAATGCATTCTTAGTAATGTGCTAATACATGACACCTTCTGTGATTATTCATATGCAACGGGAGATAGGCCCTGCCTAGGAATCCTGCCTTGGAAAGTAGGAGTGAAGGAACATATTTCTTTTCATTCTGTTCCTAATTGTGACCTTATTTGGCTCTCCAAAAAAAAAAAAAAAAAAAAAAAAAAAAAAGACGCTGCTAGGATTTTTTTAAAGCAAGTTCCAGGATTAAACATATTCACATCAGAAGGCTCAATGGCACACAGACTGAGAAGACAGAAACTCTTGGGTCACATTTAATTTAAAAATGGCTATTCTGTTTCCAGAGAGAGAGAACAAAGGAGGAAATCACTGTGGGAGTGTGGGGGCTGGGGAGGCACGTGCCCACAAACCAGGCGCAGACCATCTGGCTCCATTAGTATAGTTGTACCCTCTGAACTGCACCCCGTGGACGGAGACACAGCTGCCCGGGCTGATGGGTAGGCCTCTCCAGACCCCTCCGATCCCTAGATGCCTAAGGCTTTCTACATGACCTTGGAGGCCATAACAATAAAGTTAAAATGTGCCTTGTTAATTTACTCCCATCTGTTCTAGGTCCTTCCAACTGAGGATATAGGGATTGAGACATGAGGCAGGGGGTCCCTGCTTGGTGGGTGTCCTTGTTGACACAAAAAGAAGAGCCCCAAGTAAGACCTCTGCTGTCACCCACCCTTCATGCTAATATGTGTGTGTAGAAGAGGAAAAAAAAAATAGGCAGTGGTAAAACCTAGCCTCCTCTCAGCCTGCAGTCCTTGGAGCCACAGCCTGGCCCTCACAGGGGACCTTCCTGCAAATACAAACTCTCAGGCATTCCCCCAGACCCAAGGAAGCAGAATCTACATTTGAATGAGGTCCCCAGTTGATTTCTTTCTGTGCATGCTAAAATTTGAGAAACATTGGCAAAGAACCATGGCTCTATCCCAGGAGTGATTCTGCCCCCACAGGGGACATTTTTCAATCAATGTCTGGAGACATTTCTGGTTGTTGTAAATGGGGACCAGGAGGTGGAGGATGCCTTGATGAGAAGTTAGAGATCCTGCTAACCATCTGACAACCCACAAGAGCAGCCCCCCACCAAAGTCCAAAATGCCCAAAGCTGAGGTCAAGAAACCCCCAGAATAGAAGGTTCTATTAGAAAGAGGAAGACTATGCTGAGATCTGTTCCTGTCCCTTGTTTTCCTCACGATTCAATTGAAATTATTATTTAAACATGAATTTCTGCAATATGCCTAGGAAAATGCTATAAACAGATGTCTTCTTCCAGCATTTAGTCCCAGAAGGCAGGAAGGGTGTCTTCCATTTCAGAGCAAAAATCTAAATTATGAACAGATAAATTATCTTCCTTCCATTCCTCATTTATCCCAGTGCCCTGTGTGAACACCCATTCTGATGGAGGGTCCCTGGGGCTGTGGGCGGACCTATCACCACGTGGGTTTCCCTGCAGCTAGAAGGAAATTTGCTCAGTTTATGTATCGCTCCAATCCAAGCACTTGCCTTACTTGTTGGTTGGCATGATCAACAACAGGTTAAGTTGTGAAGCCAGTTTTTTGTCACTCGGTGCTAAGGACCCCATTTAGGATCAGCTTATGGAAGAACTGTACCAAGATCCTTACCAGATGTCTAATCAGTGCATCATCTTTAAATTGTTTTTCTTTTTTTCTTTTCTGAAACTTCTGTCTTCAATTGACACATAATAATTATATATATTTATAAAGTACAGTTTGATGTTTTAATGACGTTTTGATGCAGGTACAAAATGCACAACGATTAAATCAGGGTACCAATCATAACTATCGCCTCAAACATTTATCATTGATTTGCAGTAAGAACATTTGACATTCTCTCTTCTGGTACAAACTATATTAATTTGAAATATACAAATTATATTAATTACTATATTAACTCTATCTGCATTATATTATATTATATTAACTAGAGTCACCCTATAGTAAAATAGACCAGTAGAACTTGTTCCTCCTACCTACCTATAACTATGTATCCACTCACCAAAACTCTCCTCAAACATTTATCATTCACTTATCATTTATTTTGACATTCTCTTTCCTTCTATCTAACTCTCCTTCTATCCCTGCGCCACCCATCACAGTCTCTGGTAACACTATCTCTGAGAATGGCGTGGGCAACCTTTCTAGCTATAAACCTGGGATTGTCACTCCCTTGCTCAAAATTACTTACAAGGTTAACCACTAACCAAAGGATTAACACTAAACTCTTCGGTAAAACATCGAATATTATCCTGCCTTTATCTCCCCTCATGCTTGCCTTTGAATATCCAGATACCAAATCCACATGCAGTTCTCTGAAGATCGTTTTCTTGAGTGCTTCTACATACTGTTGCATGCTTTTCATTTTCCCTAGGATACCCAGTCTCCCGAGCACTGGCTCAGTAAAATTCTACTCATCTTTCAATTTTCAATACAAGATCTCCCTCCCTCCACTGTGCATCTTACCCAGATTCTTCCTACAAATACGATTCTGCTGCTTCTGTCATTTCCTAAGTATGTCTTCATTATGAGTGGTGATCAAAGTCCCTGACAACTGTTCTGTTTGCACAGCTCTCTTTCAATTATAAGATTCACGAGGACAAGAACTATGCTTTTTCTTTGTTTCATCTCCATCACCTGGCACAGGGTCTAACACATATTAGTAGCTCAAGGAATGTCTGTTGAATGAGGAAAGCATTTTAGGAAGATGGGCACGCCATCTGGAAGAGGGGGATCAAAGGGGTTACAGAGCAAAGTCACACTGGGAAGTATTTAGTGCAAGGTATTAAGGATGGCCCATAAGTTTTCAAACCTAGGATGGCAATACTCTTGGCAGTGGAGACAGAAGTGAGACAGAAAGAGACACAGGTTTAACGTAAAGATAATTTCAACCTTTTGGTGAGATATTTGTACATAGATCTTTATCAAGAAGTTGGAAGTGCATGCACTGGGCAGGGTCCGAAAATCAGAGCTTATAAAGTAGATTTGAGAAGGACCAACCTAGAGGTAAAAGTGAGACCCATGAGTATAGAATATATAAATAAAGGCCAGAGGAGAGAGGAAGCACAGGTAAACATTGAAGAAAAGAACCTTTGTGGAATATGTAATTTTAGATGGTGGGATAAAGAAAAGAAATCCCGTGAAGGGAAGGGATCTATTGGAAAGGTCGGCATAGATGGAGACAGTGTTCATATTAGGGAATCAAAGGAGGGGGAAAAAAAACTCGACAATAGGAAGATGGTTCATAGCCCCAAATACCAAAGAACAAACAGATTAAAGATTAGAAAAAAAGTCATTGAGTTTGGTAATTAGATGCTCACTAGTGCTCAAAAGCTGAGTTATTTCAGGAACAGAAATATTGTGTTAATGACTTCGAGAAGACTGCAGGATAGGGAAAATGGGTGTTTTGATCTACTGCGGACTATTCGAGTTTGAGCTTTTAGCAGTGAAGCAGCTCTTGCTGTTGATAACACTCACAGCATAGCTGCGGGTGAGGTGGGGAAACTGAATGATGAAAAGACCAGATCATGATATTCCAGAGATACAGGCAAAGAAGAGCCACCTGTCTGGAACTGAGCTTAATGAATGATTGGGTACACCTGTTCCGGCAGGACAAGAATATCAGGGTGCCCTGCCGCAGGTCAGAACCATGGCTCCTTCAGCCTCTTTCTCCTTTGCAATTCCTTTTATTTTCCCCTTAAGTTGGGGATGGAATCCAGGACCTCATGCATGTTATGCATGTGCTATATCACTGAGCTACACTGCCAGCTCCCCTACAATCCTCCCCCAACTAACTCTTTAAGGAGACAATCAGTTCCATGTATTTCCACGTTCTCCATCCATATCCGCATTTGGAGTCGTGGACAGTTCTCATTTACTGGATCCACCATGCTGATGGTCTTCAAATTATGATCATGACCCAGCCTAAACCTTGTCTTTGCCAAATGGAAGGGCCACCTTGTTTGATTGTTTTCACATGGCAGCTCTTAGCTTCCATCCCAACCATTACTTTTTTGATGCACCTTTAAAGTTATATCACTTTCTTGACATGTTATAACCAAAGCCACATGAATAGTGGACATAAATAGGGGAGGATGTTATTTTTCTGTTTTTCGTAGATCACCCATTACCATGTTAGGAAGCAAAAGAAATGATCAGTTAGATAAGCAAAAGATGTCTTCATTCTCCTTTTCGTCCTTCTTGGGTTGTGAGGTTATCCACTAATATCTATTAAACCGAAGGCCCAGGACCTCGTCCCTGAGTCTATGTCCTCCATTTCTGTTCACACTGACTCTCCACAGGTTTTGCTTTTTTGTCTGTTTCAAATATATTATTTGTAACTTTTAATTTGAATAATCACTCTTTAAACAAACAAACAAAAAAACCCACCTTCTATCATTCCTTCCACCAGTTATCACACATTGAAGACAGTTGAAGCTGACTAGAATTCTGCAGCCTTTTGGAAAGCACTGGATCTTTGTAAACAAAGCCACAGCCCTTAGCACTAAGACTTGTCCCCTCAGGCTGCTCAGCTACAGGACACACAGCCCAGGAAGGCACAGTGACTGGCATTTAGAGTTTCCTTCAAAGTGTTGACCCATAAAAATCCATACCAGAAATAACTTCTATTGTTACTATGGAGGTGGGGGACAAAATCCTACTCAAAGGATCTTGTACGCAAACCAAGCGTACACATGCACCCCCCCACACACACACACAACATACAACACACACCTGCTGCGTGATTCCTGTATGGGTATATTTACTCTGAAATCAACACTAAAAATCATGGAATTTGGGAAGTGTAACCTAAGAGGCTGTGATCTGAGTCACAGGCTGGTCAATACTTTTTTTTTTCTAATCTGGGATGAAAATTGCACTTCAAATACATTAATACAGGCCCCGCAGGTGACCAGGTACCATACTGTTCTGTTGATGATGCATGATGGGTAGAAACAGAGAGTGACATGGTAAATGTATGGGGTGCTAGCTCTGGTCAAATGGCCTGCCAAAGTTTTATACTTCTTTGCAAGGTTTTATACTTCTTTGCAAGGCACAAGTAAATGCATCTAACTGACAGTGTGTTTCCCCAGTGGCATAAAATTAAGCTAAAGGAGGCCAGGCTCCACGTGGTCTTCAGCATGTCTGGTACCTGATGCAACCAGATGCAGAGCCCTTTCCTTTCTAAACCCCCTAAGTCTGCAAGAGCTAACACTATGATTTTTTTACTTTATTTTTTATTTTTATACAGTACTAGGGATGGCACCCAGGGCCTCGTGCATGCCAGGCAAGCACTCTACCGCTGAGCTATACCCCCGGCCCCGTGCACCTGTTTTCTTATACTAGAGAAAGCAGAGCCGGAGGAGCCAAGCGAAGGCCAAGTTCCAGGATTCCAGTTCTGATATTTGTTTCTATGTTTGTTCAACTCTTTTCATCAGTGTGAAGAATAAGTTCCTCACAAGATAATTATGTGGTTTGGAAATGAGCAATCTTGATACAAACATGAAACATATATTCTATTTTACTACTTAGGATCGTGAGTGTTAAAATATACAGATTGGGTAGACTGCTAAATATAGGCTGGAAAGGAACTTGTCTCTTTAAAAGGAAAAGAAAGGGGAAGGGGAATAAAAAAGGAAGAAAAACTTGGTCAGACACGGCTAAGGATCAACAAAATAAGAGAGATAAAATTTCACTCACCAATTCAGACCCAGAGTGAGGAAACCGGCTGGGATCCCAGAATATTCGAAAAGAAATCATGATTACATAATTATTTAGTTTAAATTATTGTGTTAAATAATTATCTGATTATTTTCAACACAGAGGGTGACAAGTGGCATTAACTAACCAAGAATTATCAAGCGGGTCTTTGAGGACTGCTACAATAAGAGGCAAAAAGAATTTCAAGTAGGTATATTCAAGATTTGTAGGTATGTGGCTACTATTCTGTTCTTGAGGATCATTTATGATGTGTGTGTGTGTGTGTGTGTGTGTGTGTGTGTGTGTGTGTGTGTGTGGTGTGTGACGCTGGGGATTCAATCCAGGGCTTTAGGCAAGGTAGGCAAATGCTCTACCACTGAGCTACATCCCCAGCCCTTTTCATTCATTTATTTTTATTTTGAGTCATAATCTTGCTATGGTTGCCCAAGTTGGCCTCAAATTTGTGATCCTCCTGCTTCAGCCTCTGGAGTCGCTGAAATTATATAGGTGTGAACCACTGCACCCAGATGAGAACTGTTTATGTTCTTAAGGAGGTAGAATAATCTCATCCTTGTTTATATAAGCAAATAACATACTAATTCCTTTTTGGTCCCCCAAATAAAGCAAAGATAAGCTTGAGTCTAAATCCTGAACAGACCTTTACAAATTTCAAAGCAACAGGGCCCAATTAAATGCTGTTTTACCATATGTACTCAACATGTGGAGGAAAGGGGGGGGGGTCATTAATTCAGCTAGGACACATTTCTGATGCGGCTATTATGCTTTACAGAGCCACTATATTCTGTAAACAAAATACAATTTTATATCCTGTTATGGATCACCAATTAGTTCTGCCAGTCCAAAAAAAAAAAAAAAAAAAATCCTGTTTACTCTCAGAACTTAGCTCTGTTTTGGTTTTTTTTTTTTATATCCCTGTGGACCTTTCTTTCTAGGTCAAGTCGGTTCATGAAAGAGGAGTAGAATCGATGATGTGGGCCAAATCCCAAGAACACCAGGCCAAGTGTAGTACTGAGCGTCCTCTGCTGTCACCCAGTCAGGGCTCCCTGAGGAAAGGGTGCTCACTTTCCCCAGAAGGCACAGCAGCACTGTTTGACATCTCCTTCTGTGTTTCCTGTTATGTTCTCCCCTCAATCTCCTACCCCACGCTGCTTTGGTTTTCTTCATCATCTTCTAATCCTCTTTCTCCTTTGGAAAAAAAAAAAAAAGGAGAGTTCTGGCTTGCAAATGACTTTCAGTTTGACCTTGGGCAAATGAGTTAACACTTCTGAGCTACTGTTTCCCTCAACGGGGAAATGGACACACTGAGATCTATTTCCTAAAGTTGCTGGAAGCAGTACTAAGGCAAAGCAGGTGAAATATGGAGACTCTAAGTCCTGGGCCCTGTTAGGTTGTCTACCAGAGGTATATTTGAAAATGTTCTCTGTAGAGTTACCAAATGACTGATGACAGAGGAACCCTGTGGCCAGAGTGGTGCTCAACCAGGTGATCCACTCTGTTGATCAACTCTGGCCTCTCTCTGTACTCCTGGCTCTTCTTGGATTTCTGTGACTGCTCCTACATTTCCACTGTGCTTTGTTCCTTTCTCTTACCAATGTAGATATCCTCCAAGGCTCAATCCTCTCCAGGAACTCCATTTTTTTTTCTCCTCAAAAGGTGAAACCCAATCTCTTATTCTAGCTCCAATAAATACCTCCATGCTCAGGTAAATTTCCACCTTCTCCTTCCCAGAGAACATCAGTACCTGGAAGATGGGTCCTTCCCAACTCCGCAGGCTCCTCAACAGGCATCTTGGATTGTTTATAATAGCCCCAAAGTGAGAACAATGCCAATATCCATCAAGTGAAGAATGAATAGAAAAAGTGTGGTGTGGAATATTATTCCTCTATTTAAGAGCATTAAGTTCAAATGCTTGTAGTAACAAATGAACTTTGGCACTATTGTGCTAAGTGAAGGAAAGTAGTCACAGCAGACCACAAATTGCATGAATTTATTTCTATAAAATATCCGGCAAAGGCAAAATGTATAAAAAGAAAAATCAATCAATGGCTGAAGGCAGGAGGTAAAAGAGATTTGTGAGGAGGGTAGGGAAGGATGGCTAACAGGAATGAGGTTCTTTGGGGAGTGATAAAAATGTTCTGTTATTAACAGCAGGACAGCTGCAAAACTCTGTAAATATACTAAAAACTAATGAGTTATACTCTTTAAATGGGTGAATTGTATGCCATATGAATTATATCTCGATAAAGCTGTTTGAAAGATCTATCAGGTACACTATTTAACTGTCACATCAAGTCTGCAGAGTCAAATCCAGCATCCACTGCAAGAGGGATGTGATGAAGGATGATGTTGGTGATGGTAGACAGAGTGACAGTGGAACTGGGGACACTGTTTGGTGACATTATGGGCATGGCTGTTAGAATCTTACCTCATTCCATCCAATCTTCATCACATGAGGTTCATGATGGGTACATGGGGAGAAGGTGCCACAATGTCAACTGAAACCCCATTTTGGAACTCTTATTTAGCTGAGCTGTGACGGATACATGCTGAGCCCAGTGGTTCTCCAACCGTGGATCCCAGAACAGCAAGAACTACTTAGAAATGCAAATTTTCAGGTTCCCCAAGATTTAAGAAATCTGAAACTATGGATGCATCCAGTGATGAATGTTTTAATATTCCCTTGAGAGGATTCTGATGCAAGGTCAAGTTCAAGAGGCACTGCTTTAGCCTAAAGCCTAAGGGACCTAAGGTCAGACTCAAGTCTCAAGATCTCACATCCACATGGCCATGTCCCTGGTATAGTAAGACAAAAGCAAGGCTATTTCAGTGTCAGTGTAGCCATCACCTTGGAAGCTCCATCTCAGATCCTTCTGACCTTCACTTTGGCTTTGGCCATTACCATTTTGGCTGTTGGCTACACATGGGTATACCTGGAGAGTAGCTTACCTCAACTGAACCTGTTATCTCTTGCTTTCTGCCCTGGGGCTTTTCACTCTGCTGTGGGAGCCTGCCCCATCAATCCATCACACACCTAAATCTCAGGTGAGAGGACTGAACCACCTCCAACCAAAGGGGTGTGGGACTGAGGGGACTGAATGTTCTCCAGTTCAAGGATCACTGACCCTTGTGAACATGGGCTACTAAATGCCCCAGGATTGGACCAATCATTGGACCAATCACATCAGCTTTCCTCCTGTAAGACAGGATCCAGGAAACTGATGGAGACATTTATCCTAGGTGGGGAAGGGGAGCTCAGAGTCCCCAGCTCCCTCCTCCACATGACAATGATGGGATGATGCATGATTTTCAGATGTTACCCTAAAAATTAATTGTTTCAGAACTAAAATCACATACAAGATATAGGGGAGAGTGGTAGGAGGGAGGTAGAGAGAGAGACAGGGAGGGAAAGAAGAGGAATGAATTAGAACGAAGGTCAGGAGTTCCAGCTGTGTCCCTCCAGGTTTTCCAATTCCTAAAGTCAATTCACATGATTTCTGGCTTGTGTTGCAATAATACAGGTCTGGGTTTGAGCAGTTAAGTCTCCTGGTCTGTAAAATGACAGGTTTGGGACACAAGCTCCGGAAGTCTTTCCCAGCCCCAACTATCCCTTGATTTTGTACCTGAAGAGGTGTGCAATTAACGCAGCTTGAAAAATCCACAGGAAATGGGTAAGGGTATTTCTCAGAATCAATATCCAACCAGTCAACAAACTGAACTTTGTCAGGTGAGGGCCTGTGTTGTCCGTGGTCAGTAATACCCACCCGTGCACAGAATCACCCTCACAAGAATGTGTGCAATGAATGTGTCTTTTCCCAGGCGGAAAAAAATAATAATAAAATAACAAGCACAGCTGTCTTACATTCCAGGAGGAATTGAGTTTCTTTTGGGGTAACCTCACACTATAACCACTCCTAGAATTTTTGTCATTGATCTGTTGATGGAAAATGAGATTTTGGACACTCCTAGGTGCTCTGGTGAGCTTCTTTCTCCTTTGTATTTGTCCCTTTATCATCTGGGGCCTTTTTCTGGGAGCTCAGGAAACCCCTTCACTGAACCTGGCTCTCCTGGACTGCTGGGGGAGACACCGTTTGCAGGCATCTAATTTGGGGTTCCTTACTTTCTCTGTGCCCCTCCAGCGACCCTGCTTGGGCTTGGCCCTTTGCATCTGCCTGGCTGCAGCCCAAACTTCTGTCATTTCCTCCATTCTTCTCCCCTCTGCCTGCCACCCTCCCCTTTCATGATGGATGGTCCCTCCTTCTCCCCTGCTCAGTGACTGCTCCTCCCACAGGATTGTGGTTTTGGGTAATTTAATATTTATGTGGCTTAGTGCTATAGCACTGTGGATCTCATTTTTTTTTTTTTTTGTAGTTGTTGGACACCTCTACCTCTCTGGGCCCGGGGGATGGCTACAGGACCTCTGGGGGCTCTTGGGTCTGCAAGGAAAGAGCCAAGTGGGCAGGGCTTATCCCTCCAACCCCTCTCCACTTCTGTGTGGATATTAGTGAGGTCATTTAAGAAGCTGGATGAAAATGTAGCCAGATAGGAGAGAATGACGGTGTATACTGACCCTTGGGAGATCCCGTGGAGGGCAGGAGAGGGACAGAGAGGGTGGGCTGTGGGAGGCCCTATCTCTGGGATACCCTCCATCTCTGCCTCTTCCCCACTACACAGGCTGGCTCAGCAGCCTCTACCCTGGCAAGAATGGGGTCCCTACTGTCTGATGCCCACTGTTTGCTTTCCTGTTCTTTTCTCCCCCAAGGACACTGCCCAAGGTGGATCACAGGCCTCTGAGGCAGGGGACAGGGACAGTGGAGGGTACATAGCCCACCTCTGTGACTTCAGGGACAACCACTTAGAACCAGACCAACAGATGAAAACCAGCCCCATCTGTCTTTAGGTGTGGACCATCATCCTCTCCCATCCCTTGAATCCACCTGTGTTGGTTCTCACCTTGTCATTATAGTTAGGTTGTGAGTTCCGAAAGCTGCCCTTCATACCCATTTTCCCTTAATTTTAGATCCAGAAGGGGGCAGAGAGCCTATGATAGCCACTCCCAGAGGAAGCACTCAAGTTCATGTTAGAAGGAAACAATGATCATTAATCCATACCTAAATGCAAGGCCTTCCTCAGGATGATGGGTTATAAGTAAGATCACCAAGTGTGTTCTATGGGCAAAGGCACAGGTCACAGCACAGGGGAGAAATCTGAGCCTGGCCTTAGTGGAGGGTGGTGGGTAGAAGGAGCACAGTTGGGCCCGTGGGTGAGGGTTCAAAGAGCAGCTTCACCTGAGGAGGTTACTTAACTTCCCTGTGTCTCTGTTTTCTCATTTATGAAATGGGTGCAGTGGCAGCTGTTCTGAGAATGAAAAGAGTCAACAAGCACAGGTCCTATCAGGTTTGCAGGCTTCATTATTCACATTATCATTGCTGCTATTGCCACAGCACCAGGAACGGAGGACTACAGGCCTAAGACACTTGGCTCTGGGCTCCCTGAAAGACATCCCTGTCCCTGTTGCTAATATCTGGCCCAGATAATATCTCTGAGATCTGACCAACAGAAGCCACCTTCAGAAGCTGCAGTGGGACTGCTGCCCACACTCACCCATTATCATCCACGTGAGAGACTTCAAAAGAATCTTGGGACTTCAAAAGAATCTTGGGACAGCTACATGCTACATGCATTCCTTTCTGGGGACAGGTTCGGACATAGCTCACTAGGCCTCTCCTGCTACAGGTCACTGCATGGTGTCCGAGATTCTAGTTCAGAGTCCCAACAACACCATCTGCAATCCCCGCCTTGTTAGGTGGCCTTCATGTAGCTGGGGTGTCATTTCTTTGGAGTGGAAATCATATTGCTGAGCTGTCAATATAACATAGCAGGATCCTTCCTGGGCTAGACTATCTGCAAGACGATCACCAATAATTCTTCCTATTCCTACACATGCCCGGGGCTACTCTATCAGGAAGTGGAGTCTGTTTCCCCTCCACATGAACCTGGGCCTGCCCTGCAGCTTGCTTGCTTTGGCTGACAGAGGGAGACAGAAGCAATGCTGTGGAAAGTCTTTTGGGACACTTAGGAAGTTGAGACTAGATGACTGAAATCCAGTCTCAGAGAGCACAGGAGAAGGACACCCAGTCTTTCCAGGGCTTAGATGACCTCAGCCCCCAAATAGCCCACCCGCTGAATGGAACCACAGGGATGGGCTCATCCAGTCACCCCTCAGAACTGCCTGAGATAAGGAAGTGTTGTTTTACTTCCCTAAGTTTTGGGGTGGTCTTTTACACAGCAAGGAAGAGGACCAACAGACTTCTCGAATCCCCTGTAGTCAGTGCACCGTGCTCAGGTTTACACGGCATGCTGATACGATCACGGAGAATTCAGCTCTCAGCTTCAAATGGCGGAGGGAACAATCTATGGGAAGGTAAAACACAGGTACCTCGTGTCGTGACTTAATTAGCTTGACACAATTAGACTAGTAATTAGCTTTTCACAGGTTGTCCCTTTGATTCTCTCCTGGGTCATCTCCTTCACTATCAGTTCTTCAACTTCTCTGGCAAGCCCTTCCCTTCCTTGTATCTGAGCTCCAACGTGAGTGTCTTTCTCCACTCCCTTAATCTCAAAAGTCTCTGAGCCTGGATCTCAGTCCACATGACCAGGTCGGAGCTGCTCACTCTCTATGGCTACCAAACACCAAAAAAGGACATTTTCTCCTGAAGTTTCCACTGGAAGAAATCCTCCCAGCCTCCCCTCACTTCTACCTGGATGCTTCATCTTTTCTGTCAGTCATACTCTGCTGTGAGATAGGAGAAAATAGGGAAGGATGAGTTGTAGAGATCTGCTAATTTCCACAGTTATTGTTCAATTTATTATTATTATTATTATTATTATTATTATTATGCACATGTTTGGAAATCAAAGAGGGGTGGTGGAGTTTAACCCTCATGATTTCTATCGTTTGGTGATTAAAACAAATACTTGCTGTTTATTATCTCAGATTTTAAAATTCAGATTTAATTTTAATGAAAACACTTTGATTATGATATATATCCTAATTTTAATTTGCTTATTTCATTGAGCATATTTGTGGCATATCTTCAAGTCAACAAATACACATGCACAACATTGTATTTAATGGGCCAGGGGCAATTTAGTAGTCCAATGATTTTCTACTATATAGATGTACCACAAAATTTGATATTTTTGGATTCGTTTGTTTCAGTGAATCTTATATGTAGTGTGTGTGTATATATATATATATATATATATATATATATATATATATATATATATATTTCTCTTTTCAATATTTTAAACAATGTCATAGGTAACATATATATGTATGTTGGTAGTTTCATATGCATCATTCGATTAATTCGAAATAATCCCCCTATCATTGTACATTTAGGTTCTTCTTAGTTTTTCCATAATTTAAGTAACACAGCATCTTTTTAACATAGGTTTTCACTTTCAGTGGTAATTTTTTAAGGGAGCAAGATTAGCATAGTCAGTGAACTTCAAAATCACTTTCAATCATGAATCACAGGATAACCATTGTATAAACTACCCTTTGTTAAAAGCTTTCTGGTATTAAAGGGACTTACTTGGCAGCATGTGGCTCTAGAATACAGACTTTAGAATGCTTTTCCTCTGGTAATTGCTCCCTGGCCAGTCACATTGCCGTGAGAGCCCAAATTGCTATGTGACTAGGTGTGGGGCTAGGGATGAGGACCGTCCCACATCCTTGTGAGCACATGGATGCCAAGTCTCCATTGTAGCCTGTGTGAAGCTGCTGAATGTATCTCTGTATGCTTCATCCAACTGCTAGGGACCTCACTACCTCATCAGATGTCAAGTGGTGCACATTCTCCCTCAGCAGGATATCCTAGGAGACTGATCCAAAATACTTCCTGGCACCAAGCTTCTTAGACTGTTGAGAGCCACAGCCAAAGGGGCCCCAGCAAACTTCCAGCTGATTGGCTCACCGTGGCACCAGCAAACTTCCCGCTGCCAGCTGATTTGCTCCTCTGCAATGATGCTCATTGGGCTGTTTCCCCGCCCTTTCAGACCATGGAGCTGCTCATTGGGGGACTCTTTTGGCTCCGCCCATGCAACCCAGCCAATTGAACTCAAGAGTGGGAGGAGTGGGGATAGAGAGGCTCCGGAAGTCGGTGGTGGCAGTTGGGCTCTGAGGGAATTCCTGAAGAGCTGGTGTGGTGTGGAGTGTGTGTTCTAAAAATAAAGTTCATTCCTGCTTGATAAGTGGCTCATGAATTGTGCCCAGCCAGACTGCAGCATTAGACTATCATAATAGTTCCCCCATTGACACCTGTGTTCTCAATCACTCATCTTCTAAGACCCCCTTAAAACTCAGAGTTTGCTCCCTCCCTGCTCAACTGACAGCAAGTGACAAGTAAATGTGCTTTCTATTCTAGGCATTCCTGTTGAATGCATGAATGAATAAGTAAACATTTAACCAACAATCATTCTATTCGAGGTAGTTTGCTAGGTGCTCACCCATGAGGTAGTTTTAGCTCCTTGTCCTTCAGAGATTCCAATCGGGTAAGGAACACAGCAAACAAGAAGTCAGAGAGCAGTGGGATATGGTTTTTAGAGCCAAGTAGAAAGGTCATGAGAAGGATTCCAGAGTTACCTAATCATACTTCCCCAAGCAAAGTTATCCTGGGACAGGTAATCCATGAGCTGATTCTCAAAGAAAAAGATCTAGCCTTTCAGAGGGTAAAGGGAGTCGATGTATCCGCCTCTCTGTGCCTAGATGGCGAGGTCACATTTTCCAAAAATTCTTGTTAGCTGATGGTAATGATCCCCCACATCACATTCAGCCACTGGGCCTAGCTTTCGGCACAGTGATGGATGGTTCTCTGCAAGTTGACAGACTCCTGTATCAACTGTGCCAGGTGTCTCTGCCTCACTGCCTTAGGGTTTGGCCCAACTATGTTCAGGTGACAGCCAGATGTTCAGGAAAACTAATGCACTAGGGTGATGGCAGCAGGTGGCCAAATGGCCCAGGTTCCAGTGGGAAAAAAAAATCCTGTGATACTTGAATCCTGTGATATGATATCATAGAGGGTCCCCAGAAGGGCTGAATTCCTACAGGGACAATCAACTAATCCCATGCCTCCTATGATTAGCTTTTCTTCTTACCCTTCAAACTTCTCCCACTCCATTACTTCTGTTCCCTGGATTCTCTCCCAAATAAACCACCTGCAGCCAAGTTCTCGTCTCAGACTATGCATTTGGAAAACCTAAAGTAAGATACCTTCTATGCTAAAGAAAATATAGGGCTCAATGATAGATCAAGGGAGCCAAAAAGGAAAGAGCCAACGAGTCCACTTGGGGTTTAAGTCCAGCTCACCTTGTCTGACTTTACATGGCTCTTATCTCAGCTCATACAAACTCCAACTACCTTGAACTTGAGGAATCCTAGCGTGTTCTCACCACCTCTGTGCTACCTGCCCTGGAGGGGTTTTCAGACACTGGAGCAGCTCCCACACAGCTTTGCTTAATGACTTTCTGGAAGAAATCAGAGGTGACAGGAACACTGTAGAGTATCACAATGTGCCAGTGCTGAATCCCTGCGCCCTGGGCGACTGGGGAAGGACAGGACAGATGGCAACTGTCAGGCCTTTAATTGCACCATGTTCCTTGGAGATGGTCAGGGAAGGGTTGTGCCCATGGCTCAGTTTCTGTCCGATCTCTGGCAGAATGGAGAGGAGGAGGGGACGTCTCTCTTCATGCACCCCCACCTCTCCCCATCAGCCTTTGAAAACCTCAGGTGGGTGATTGTTGAGAAGCTTTGTCACAGGGTCAGAGTGAGTGTGAATAGCCCTCCGTGGTTGGTGGGGATTTGGAGGACATGCTCCATGAGCCTAATAGTGAGGTCTCTTGGGAAGGGTCCCCCCCTGGCCCTGTTGGTGACATCAGTGTCCAAACCCCTCAGCATGGCTGCTCTCTCTCTTCCTTCTCGCCTCAGAACAGCTTTTCTTGTTCCTGATTGAGTTCCCAGCACCCTTCCTCCATCCCATACCCACGTGAAGGTTATTTAAGCAAAAGTGTATGGAAGGACCAGACACAGAACAGCCTCTGGCATAACATAAAGAAAGATAGGGAGTTGGCTAATATTTCATAGCACTTTACGTCTGCATAAGGTGCCCTTTGCATATCTCATTCAAACCTCCAAGCCAGGTTGTGTAGTAAACATATCATGATCCCCATTCTACGGTCAAGGAAGAGGGATTTCAGAGAGGTTGCTAGGCACAACAAAGGTCGCGCAACCAATGCCAATGAATGGTGGCATTATTGGACAAGGAACCCAAGTCTGTCTTTACTCCCATGATTGTTGGAAACTGAAGCACCTAATAATTGGTGGAATATCATCTGTTCACCCAGGAACCCTACCTACACGGCTGGCATTTTGAGAGGCTCAGGAATAAAACTCAGAGGAAACAGTGAGCATCTAAATAGTGACATACAATACAGGAAGAACCCTCTAGCAGAGAGCTGGACAGAGCTGTGGGAACCCAGAGCCAGGGCCATCCTTCAAGACTATAGGTAGCTAGGTCTTGGTGATGGAGAAGAAAGCTCTCAGTTCACATTGTACCCCTGGGAAGTTGAGGGCATTCTCTTCTCTGTGGCCTAAGAGACAATATTAAGGTGTCCAGGGAATGTTTAAGAATCCCACAGTTAGCTTTGCCAAGTTCAGTGCTCCATCAGCCTCTCGGGGGGCACTGGGATGAAATGCTGATTTAGGATCTGGTGCTGGGCCTCTAGAAGGTATTCCCAGTGCTCCTGTTGCCCTGGGCAACCTTCTCCTTCCTGAGATGGGCAGCCCAGGTCTGCACTCCAGATTGGCATCAAACCTGAAACCCAGACTTACACATGCAGTGTTCTTCTGTGGGACGATGACAGATCAGCTGTGCTGCGGCCACCTGTACCTTGTTAGGGATCCTGCTCCCGGTGTGGCCAAGTTCAGAAAACATGGTCAACCTGTGAGTCTGATGCAGACAAAGATTCTCGGGCCCTAGAGGCTGACACAATGAGCTGTGGTTCTTGCTTACACTTCTGACACCAAATGTGTGGTTTTGTTTTGCTTTCTCTTACACCAGCCAATTTTCAATTCTCCAGACACCCACTGGGTATTTAACCATTCAATTCGGTTTTGATTCTAACTATCTGTTCAGGAGTTAGAGCAAACCCTACAGCTTAAAGCCTCTGTCCCATACGACTGCTCCCCTCTTGAGACTCCAGTGGCGAGTCCCAGGCCTGCTGTATTTCTGCACATGGGGAGTTCCCATGACTCCCTCTTGAGGATCCATAATTTGCTAGAATGGCTCAGGAACACATTTTACTTGCTGTAGCCAGTTTATCATAAAGGACACACCTCAGGAACCACCAAATGGGCAAGAAACAAGGGAAAGGTATGGGGGGAAGGATTTGGAGATTCTATGCCATCTCAGGGTCTGCCACCCTTTCAGCACCTCTGTGTTCACTAACCTCGAACCCCATTGTTTAGGAGGTTTTATAGAGGTTTCATCACATAAGCAGGACAGATTATTGTGGTGGTTTTTTGTTTTGTGTTTTTACATGAATCTGGCTATGTTGCCCAGGCTGGTCTTGAACTTGTGGTCTCAAGTAATTCTGCCTGAGCCTCCAAAGTAGTTGGGATTATAGACAAGTACCACCACTCTCTGTTCATGATAGATGGGTAACTCAATCTCCAGTCCTCATCCCATCCTTAGATGTTGGGTGGTGGGACTGCAAGTTCTAATCAAGGCTTGTTCTTTCTGTGACCATCCCTCACCCCAAAGCTATCTGGAAGCCCACCAAGAGCCCATACTTCCCTACTGATTAGAAGTCTCTTGCTTTCTCCATTTCATCTGGACCTGAGGTACTCCAGGCACAACATAAGCAATTGGGCTTCTACTACCACTCAAGAATCAATAACACTGCTGGTGTGGTGTTATACACCTGTAATCCCAGGGACTGAGGAGGCTGAGGCAGGAGGATCACAAGCCAGTCCCAGCATCTTAGCGAGACCCTCAACAATTTAGCAAGATCCCATTTCAAAATAAAAAGGGCTGGGAATGTAGCTCAGTGGTAAAGAACCTTTGGGTTCCCCAGCATCCCTCCAAAAAGAAAAGAAATAAACAAACAATACAGTTCAAGGCTGCTGTTAGCTTCAGAGCCAGGAATTGGACAAGCTTCCCAAGCAATATCACATAACAAGCCACTCCATTCAATTTGGTTTTGATTCTAACTATCTGTCCAAGAGTTGGAGCAAACCCCACAGCTTAAGTCCCATACGACTGCTCCCCTCTTGAGACTCCAGTGGCGAGTCCCAGGCCTGCTGTATTTCTGCACCCGCTGATTTATTCACGAGTCTCCTAGAGCAACGAGAATGAGCTAACAACTGATCAGATCCCACGGAGGTGTCACTAGGGTCCTGCGGTGGATATGACACATCCACTTCAGCTTAGAGACCTCTAAACCTGGAGGAGCTGGATCCCAGCTGAATTGCCAGGGAACCTCGTCTGTACAAATGGAGACAGGAAGAAACCTGAGCAGGACGAAGGAGGCCAGGCTTCAGGCTCCCTCTCTCTCTCTCTACCATCAAATATGTCCCACATCCACTCTGCATCGGGAGGCGAGGGATGCCAGGGATGTGTTTATTGTACAATTGACAAAGAACAAAGGAGGCTTTTGTAAAGTTTGGGGAGTCTGTGGATTTGAGCCAAGCCCTGATTACAAGTGCATGTTTATTTCTAAGTGTCCAGATAAAGAATTCATCATTTTACCCAGAGGGATGGACAAAAGAGCAAATTGTCCCCAGTCTATGGTACCCAGAGTGGCAGAGAGCTGGTGGTAAAAGCAGAAAAAGCCCACAGATGACTCATCCAGCTGGGAGAAGGTAAACACATTATTGTCTTTCCCCATGTCTTTGTTTTTTAAACAACTCCTCCCCAGCCCTATGTGCACTAGTGAGACGGGTAACGTTTTAATTAGGATGCTGACTTGTCTTCACTTTTCAAGAGAGGTAGGGGGAGGACCGTGGGGTTGGGATAATTGAATCCATAACTCCTGTGGTTATAAGTGTGGCACAACTCATCAAGGAGAGTGTGTGTGCTTTCTGCAGAGAGAGAGAAGCGGGAGGCCTAAGGGCGGGTGGAGGGAGGGGAGGCAGAAGAAGATGGATGGGAACCGAGGGATTCACGGAAGAAAGGAAGTGACTGAGGTCAGCCTGCCAGTGTGTGTGTCTGTGAATGAAAGACACACACAGTGGGAGAAGCAGTCACTGAAGGCTCGTGTTTGTGTGCAGAGCCGGGAGGGTCAGAGGAAGGAGGCTGAGAGATGACAAGGAGACTAGAGGTTTGTGTGTGTGTGTGTGACAAACAGCTGAGTGGGGAGAAGGACAGGGGGTCAGGAAGGGACCCAAAGGCTGTGCCTGTGTGTGTTTGACAGGAGAGAGAGCAGTTCACAGCAGGAAAAATGGAGACCCAAGGAACTGTGTGTTTGTGAGTTGTGTAACACACACAAAGAGAGGTAAAAAAAAATACAGATAAGGAAAGCTGGTGTGCAAAGGAGGGAAGGCTGTGTTAGACCGAAAGGTGAACACACGCGTGTGCATGCCACGATCCGTGCGCTGGGTTGAAGGCAGGACATCTTTTCTATTTTAACTGGGTATTGTTTCTTTTCATTTAAAAAGTAATACAGTTCTGTAGTCATTAAAAATAGGAATAGGTAGAACACTGAAAAGAAGAAATCACCCGTGCAGCTACCCCTCAAGAACAAAAGAAGCAGGCTTTGCATTTTTTTTTCTATAAATGTCATTGTAAATCCTGCTTAATTGGACTTCTGAATTCAGAGGAGAGATTCACCTGAGGTAACTTTTACATGAGGCATTTAGCAAAGGGATCGGCTGAGGGTAAGCGGGCAATAAACACTGTGCTGAGTTTCTGTTGTCTCTTTTTGACCTGTAGTTTTCTGAGAAGGAAGCTTTTGCAAAGGAATATCTTATGTTCAATTACAGAGTCAGCCAAATAAAGATAGATAATGATAAATTATGAAATTCCTGCCTTTGAGGATTCCTCCAGATGCCACAGGGACCAGAAAGTCAGCTCCATGTCTCCATGGCATAGCCAGTTCTGCCCAGGTGAGGGTGACTGTGCAGTCCCCAGGATGGGAGACTCGCACCCTCACCTCAAGGACGGCCAGCCAGTTCTCAGGGGCAAAATGTCCCCTTACTTTCCTAACTTCGGCTATGTGTATGTTGCCATTTTCATTTTCCAAGACCACATATCCAAGAACAACTTCCTGTTGTCTCTCTTCATGCCTGAGATGGTTATTTGGGTGCAAATTTGCAGGCTCACGTGCACTACTCAGAATTGTAGACCACATCTCCACTGTCTCTAGCCCTTGGAACCAGACAGAAGATGAGGGACAGCCTAAATTTCATCACTTGGAACATATAATACTTTTTCAGTTATCTTAAGTGAATGAATGCTGAAATTTTTTCTTTGTGCATCTATACCAGCAGTTCTGACCATGGGTCTTTTCTTTCTGTTTTTGCCTATAATGAGGCAATCCTATAATCCTTTTAACCTGGACCCTAAGAAGCTCAGGAAAGGTGATTTGTTTGCATCCTTGATTAGGGCTTTTCAAAAGCTGTTGTGGGTTTTTGTTTTTTTTTTAGGAATACCTATAATTTGAGTCTGTCCTCCGTCTTTTCTATCTATAATCATCCTTGACTCTCCCTCCCAAGTTCCCCACCTTCAGAATTGTGGGGAACATTCTCAATGCACCATCCTTACCACTGACCACATGTTGCCTGGTGTTGGCTCTACTCAGTACTGGCTCAGGCATCATGCTACCTACGTGGAAGGGATGTGACATTTTCAGGAGCCTAGAAGCCTGAACTTTAGGCGACCACATAAGCCCCTTCCCAGAGCACTTCTGCTAAGCCCAGGTGGTTCCAATGCAGTTGTCTCCCCCTCCCCCAGCCTCCCGAGTGGCCAGCGCAGGACCGTGGTCTGACCAATCAGAGTACACCATCCCTCTGAAGGAGGTTTAGCATTGGGCCAATCCAAGATAGGCCAGCCAGAATCCTGAGACATTTGCTGGAACTATAAGGAAAGCCTTCACTTTCCTCTGAGCTCTTAAACTACAGGGAGAATTCAAGTTGGGAGTTGCTGGGACCATATTCCTTTCATAGGTCAATTAGCTTGTCCAAGAATGAAGTACAAGCAGAGAGAGGAGGGTGGGGGAGACAGAGACATTGAGAGACCTGAAAGTATCACTTGAGCACCCTGGTCACATTAGACACACTGAGGCCATATGTTCCTCTTCCAGGGATCTACGTTGGTTTGCTCTCCCTGCAATCGCTAAGAATATAGATCAGAACTACTGCTTCTGCTAGAGCATGAGGGGATTGTGTCCTGACCCCACCAGAACTGGTTCTCCCAGACTTCCTTAATGAAAAAGTGTAAGGAAAGCTCTAGCATATTCGTTCCCAAGGTACTTGCTAACTTAATCCCCGCCTAAGCCTAAAACTTTACACAGGTGCACACCATCCCTCCCAAGATGGACTACCAGACATCCACCCTTCCTGTCTTCTGGAGTTTGCAGAGAAGGACCAGGAAGTAAAGGGTCAAATATCTAGAGAGAGGGTTTATGTTCTTTTTATCATGATTTCTCAATCAATGGACAGTCACCAAGATAACAGGGACTAGTAGTCCTACATGTATTAATTCCACAAACTTGATGCCAGTTTACTTTAAAAAAAAAAAAAGAAAAGAAAAAGTAAAAGAAACCCAGTTCCACTAATGTTGGACTCAGTGGAAATTCTTTTGAGATTCTGAGAGTAGCCTGACTCACAGTGTCTGGGTTCAGTAGTCCGCGAGCCATTTTTCTTTTCTTCTTGTGTCTTCTTAGGCCCCTTGATGGAGAAGCTTGGCTGCTAGTCAGGTGGACAGCATTTAACATGTGCGTCCTGCCTTCTTCTCCACATTTTCTCCTTGAGTACAGCCCGTCGCAATTTTAAAACACACGCTGTACTAACTTACAGGCTAAGACGAGGAAATGTGCCTGTGGTTACCTCCTAAAAAAAAAATTCATTGTGCACTTTTTTATTAAAGCATTGTTTTTAATTTATCATTATTATCATTACCGCTCTCATTATGAGCAGAAGCACATTTAAGCGTGGGAGACTTTACATTCGCTGTGCTCTCTCCCTGGAACACTGGGCCCCTGACGGCTTCAAGACGCAGTCAGCGCCTCACGCACCTCTTTATTAAAAATCTCACTCCCTTCCTGGTGGCTCTGTGAAAGGAGTACCCTCCTCCCCTACCCTGCTCTGTCCCTCCTTGTTGCATTTGTCCCTTCTCCATCATACTTTTCTCCACCTGACCTATGACATAGTTATTGTGAATTGTCTGCCTTTTCCCTAGAAAATATAAGCTCCGCGAGAGAGACGGAGGCTGTTTTATTACTCGTAAATTTTGCTAAATTATTCTTGTTAAATAATTCTTATCTACGGTTTTATGCTTCACAAAACACATATACACTATTTATTGTTTACTGTGTACCAAGTACTGCCCCCACCATTGTATGCATATATATCCTTAACTCTTAAGAAAATTCCAAAAGATGAGTGCCATTACCATTCCCACTTTTGCAGGAGAAGAGTAACTTAGCTGCCTGTGGTGAGCAGGCTGGGGACCCTCCTGAGCTGAGCTTTGGAGCTGTGCTCTTCACCTTTCACCACACAACAGACGATGCTCTGCCAAAGTTCCATGATTATCCCTGCTTAGGGACGGTAGGATCAGAGCCCATAGAGGTAAGAGAACTGCACTGAGGTCATCCGCACAGGGCCAAAGTCAAGGACCCAATTTCCCAACCAAAATGCTATACTTCTGTGTAGTTCACCAGTTACCCACATCAGTCCCCTGACATAATTTTCATGATCATCACTCTGATAGGTGAAGAAATTGAGGCTTAAGAGGGTTAGGAGACTGTGCTCAGGTTGCCAAACTTGTAATTGTCAAATAAATAAAGCTGTAAGTCTCACCAAAGACAAGAGTGAATGAATTTTGCATTTATTAAAATATATGCATATTTTTAAACACTTATTAAAATTGTGTGTATGTGTGTGTAATAAATTTGAATGGAAGAACTTCAGTTTTAATTGTTCTCTTATCAAGAAGTTATGACTTTCCTTCGGTGCCATGGGTTTTATATTGGATTTATACTTCTACTACTGAAAAAGATTTCAACACTGAAGTAGACTGAGCTGCTTCTCTCTGTTCTTCTTAGAAGAGTCCTTAAGACACTCTCAGCTGGAGCACCAAGGTATATTTTGGTCCCATCCTCTCGTTTCTCTGATGGGGAAACTGATCCTCAGGGAGGTGAACTGTCTTGCTAGTGAGCAGAAGAAAACAAATCATAGTGTTCTTTCCAAATCCCACTAATTTAGGACACAGCCAGGCTGTTCCAGATCAATGTGTATCCACGGCACACAACCTAGAAATAATCCCTTTATCTAGGATGGATGTAGCAGTAAGATGATTATTTCTCTGGTCTCTTGAACTTGCACCCTAGATTTCAAACACTTGGTTTTTAGACTCATTTATCCTCAGCACCATTTTCCTTCTCCAGTGCATTCCAACCCTGGGGCTCTTCTTGCTCCTGTCAAGAGCACTAATATGTTCACAGAGTTTAAGAACAAGAACACAGTTAGGCATTGTTACTAATAAGTAGACCCTTTGGTATACGAAATAAGGCACTGACTTTATTAATTTTATAGGAAGATGTCCTTCCTACCATTTGCTATTTTGAACTTTCACTGTCGTAGATGGTTTCCCTAAAGTCCTAACCTGCTGGGGATGTGGTAGGAGAAGCCAGGAGCTGCTTGCTACCTGTGGTGAGACCCGCCTCCCCCGGGATGCTGGGAGGAGATGGTATGGCTCAGGGAGAAAAGCCTGCCTATACTCTTAGCATAAGTAGTTCAGTGAACTTACAGGTGATCAGTCTAAGCCTTCAAGGCCAGGGCATTTCACACAGAGGTTTGGATCCAAAGACAACATGCTTCTGTTGAAATGTGTGCTCCAAGTGCCTCTCGCTCACAATCAACCAACAGCAACAGACAGATGGTCCAGGGATCATCAGAAGGTGGGGGTGCTGGCCAAATAAGGTGCTACGTCATTATGAAAAACTGAGTAAAAATGTGCTTACTCCCAACTCCAGCCTACTCTGTAGGTGATGGGCTGTTGCATTCACTATTCGGTCTCCCTTTCTTATGGAAGTTCAGACCCCACGACACTACCCCAGACACAGGTGAATGCACACAGGACTCTGGTTGCCCTAGAAGCAGGAGTGAACGGGTGAGTAAGCACTTCCCGGAGGGGAGTAGGAGAAGCAGCTGACCTGGTTTGGGGGCCTCCCAGTACTGTTTGGTGGGATCTTCCAATCCCTAGATTGCCAAGACTGTGGGGATGGAATGAGGGACATTTGTAACAGGGGCTCTCCCCTTTACTGTTTTCTGTCACTGTTAACTAGAGATCATATATAATGGAAGACATTCAGAGCAGGAAAGACTCTTCAAGATCATCTAAGCCAACCCCTTCACGGTCCCTCTGAGAAAGTTGGGCTCAGAGAAGAAGTCATCTCTCCAAGTTTAGTGACCCAAATCAATGTCTCTTGACATGAAGCCTTTTTTTCTTTTGTTCTTCTTCTTCTTCTTCTTCTTTTTTTTTAACATGGCACACTTTCCTACAATTATTTTGTTTCTCTAGTCGACAAAACAGAAAAGTAGATGGGGAAGATTTATTGCTATTGGCTTCCTAATTTAGCCTTTTTTTTTAAAAAAAAAAAAAAGACAAATGCCTCTCTCCCCTCATTGTTGGGGAACAGCTTCCTGCAACAAGAATGGATTTTGATTCTGTTTGATGTGGTCAAACTCGTTTCCACCTAGAGGTTGTCAATGCCCCGGAATTGGGGGCTGGAATTCCAGATGGAGCAGGACAAGGAGATGACCATTTCTGGGTCACCCAGCTGTCCAATGCCCTCGGGTAGCCGTAGCAGCGGGGAGGGTAACCTAGTTTGCTTAGGAAATATTGTGGATGTCCCAGTTTATCGGACGCAGTCCTAGAAAAAATATTGGCACTGTCCTGTTTCTACAGCTCCTCATGCCGTTCAACCTGCCAAAGCCCAGCTACCTGTCAGCCCAAGAAACAGTCCGGCATCCTTGCCCCACATTTGGGCCTTGATTTGTCCCGAGTCTCTAATTTCCTCCTGATGGCTTCCAAGCCTGGATCAAAGGTCTCCGGACATATCAAGGTTAGCATCTGAGAATGACAGTTCTCCTTGCAGGGACATTTGACCCTTATTGGATAAGAAAATGGAACCTGTAGCTAGGACTTCCGGGTTTGCTACTGGGCTGGTCAGTTTGCTTGGCTGGGTGGGAGACAACTCTCAAAATGAAGATCGGTAGCAAAACCAGGTAGGTGAGGTAGGGAGGGACCCGGTGGGCTTCAGCTCTGTCCTGGTTGTGCGACACATCAGTCCCATCCTGTCAGATGACGTCTGTCTCCTCTCTGAGTTTCACCCTCCTCCACTGGTGAACCATTATAACGAGAGGAGGGGCAGTCCTTTGGGATCATAGCCTGAGACTTCAACGTAAACCTAGAAGCTCACCGATCTCCAAAACACAATCCCAGGTTCTCCATCTTGGACTCTCACAGGTCCACAGGAAAGTCCAGGTGAGGTGTGAGGGTTCGTGCAGGTCAAAAAGGACCATGACTGGCATGTCCCTCTCCAGGCAGGGACACCACTGTGTCCTCCAGCCCTACTCCCCAGTCCCACCACCCAAGGATATCAGATTTCCAGGAAAGAAAAAATGCTTCTACTCACCACAAGGCTGGACACCTCACTTCTGGTGAGCGCTGTGAGGGCAGAGCCCCTCTGACTCACTGCATGTCCCCCACACTAGCATCGACCACAGCACCCAGGATCTCAAGAATTATTTGTTAAATGAACAAGTAAACACATGGCTTTCTTCTTTGTCCTTTCATGCCAAATACATCTCACGGATAATTGTGTGATGGGAGAAAGGGGGGTGTCACAGACAGGATATGAGTCTTCCCTTGTGCACGGGTCTCAGATCTGACAGCCTGTGTGTGCCAGTCTGACACACTGACGTGAATCTTAGCGAAGATGAAAACCCAGCACCAAAGCTGAGAAGAGTTACAGATGGATGGGAAAGATTCCCAAGAGATTGGGGGCCAGGATTTTAGAAGTGTAGGTCTTGTTTGGTTGTCATTTCCTTGAAATACACTACTAGGTAGAAACCCTGAGATGTCAAGGACTCCCTCAACCATCTTTTTTGGGAATAGTTCTCTTTCTTTAGTTGACATTTTGAGATCTGGGATCTAAATTTCAAGCTGCAGTAAAAAAAATAAATAAATAAATGCAAAATGGGTGCATTCTCTGGTATGTGAATTCTATGTCCATAAAGTTGTTCAGAAAAGGAATTGAAGCCTCGGTAACATTGGGACCATGAATCAGGGGATTAAGGCCATGCCAGGGCACCTGGAGCATAAGGCGATTATTAAAAAGGAAGGGATGATCAGTGTGCAGCAGCCGATGAGACCCTGGACCAGGGAAGCAAAGTCTAAGGGTTCAAATCCTGAGTTGGCCACCAGCAGGTATTATGACCTTGAAAAACCTTTCATCTTAGGTCCCTCCTTAGTAACACACAAGTTGTTGGATGAGATGAAATCCAACTTTCTAATATTCTTTGGTTTGGGAATTATTTTAAGACAAGCTAATGAAGTTTAGATAAAATTAGAACAGTGTGAGTTTTAAAAGAACTCACCCTGTTCTCAGTGACAAATCAAGGAACAGAATGGAATTCCAAGTTCCTTTGTGAATTTTCTTGATGAAGGACTTAATGTGGGCATCAGGTGGGGAAGACTGGTTAACCTGACCTGAAAATACTTTCTTAAAACAATAATATCAGTGAGTCATTTCTCTCTTCTTCTGCCCTAACTTTCTCCCATTCTCCCTCAGATCCTCAAATGTTCCCCCCAAATCTCAAAATTAACCTTTTAAAAAATATGAATGTTAGGGATAACTTCCAGTCCCATTTACCCTTCAAAGAATGGATGTGATTCAACATTTTTTTATTATGAACTGGCCGTCGTCTGTTTTGTGCTGCTATAACAAAATACCTGAGATTGGATAATTTTTAAAAAGAAATGTATTCTCTCCCAGCTCAAGAGGCTGGGAAGTCCAAGACCAAGGTAGCAGTATCTGGTGTGGCTTTCTTATTTTGTCCACAATGGCTGAAGGAGGAAGAGAAGAAAGAACATCTTCATCCTCACCTGGCAGGAGGGTGAAAGAGAAGTAAACCCACCTCCAAAAGTCCCTTTACAGCAGCATCCAGCTACCCATGAAGGTAGAGCCCTCATGGCCCAGACACCTCCCATCAAGTCCACCAAGACTATTATGTTGGGCATTAAATAGTCAACACAAAATTTTGAGAGACACATTGAGACCACAGAAAATCTTTAGGTGAGATACTTGATGGATACCCTCAAATAGAAATCTGGTATTTTCCACTTGGATTGACTCATTTTTACATAAAGTGACTTCTCCCCTAAGTGAACCAAATATGCTGGGCTAGTACTTCTAAGAAGAGAATAATTTTTGGCCAATTAATTAATTAGACTGGGTTTTTCGATTCTAGTATGATTAAAAAAGGAATTCTATGTCAGTGTCTTAAGTTCTGAGCTCAGGTTGCAATAACAGTTCACACTGGACCAACACTCCTAAAGATACTAATTATAACTTCTGGACAAAAACAGAAATAACCCAACTATTTAAAAATACTGTAGCAAGATAAAAGCAGGCAGAAACTGGAGGGGATTTGACCCTTGAAAGGAGAGAACCATGTTGGTTCTATGTGTATTTATATTACTTTTGTCCCAAGATAATTTCTCAGCCCATAGGGAAGAAAGCACTTAGAAATTCAAAGAGGAAGCCAAAATGTCATTGGCTTGTGTCACAGGATCAAGTCTACTACTGTCACAGGGGTCAAAAACTGAAAGATTCTGTAAATGAAGAAAATAGAAGGTGAACCCCTCAAAATCTACACAGAAACTCCATTCAAATCCTCAGTGAAACTCTGACTGCAAAGAGCTACCGGGTAAAAAAATAGTGGCAAAGTTAAAGTAGGGCAGAGATTTCAACTGCTACCACCTGAGAAATTCAGCAAATATCTCAAACATTAAAATATAACTCCAGGAAGGCTGTGCCTTCGGAGTAAAGATTACATCCTAGGCCTACATCTTAGGACTAAGGAAAAAAACAAAAGAGACCTGCCCAGCAAAATGACAAACCAAGCATCTGCAGGTACATGATCCACCATTAAATCTAACTGCTGGAAAAAGGCACAACACTCTTCAGAACACAATAGCAGAATCCAGAATCATTACAACATATCATTGGAGATATTCAACACACAATAAAAGATGACCTTGTGTAAATAAGCAGGAAAAACATGTGACCCATATTTAAGAGAAAAATTAGCCAATGAAAGCAAATTCATAAATGACCTGTATTTTTGAATAATAAAATGATTCAGATATGATAAAGAATCTTCAGTATGAGTTGAATATAAAGGGTAAGGAAATGCAAAATTTAAGAAGAGAAATAAAAACTACAGAAAAGAACCAAATATAATCTAAGCTTGTGCCTAGGGACAAAGAAAGTGATGGTGTTGATAGAGAGAAAAATTTTAGAAACTCATAATTGAGTCTCATAAAACAAAACTGAGGACCACAATGGAGTAACCAGTACTGGACCAACCCTTCCGGCTGTCCACAGCTATAAAAAATAGACAAATATATGAGGCAGCTGGTTTGAATTACTAGAAAAATGGACAAGATGCATCTCATAATCACCCAGGGTTCTGTCTTTAAGCACTTTCCTGATTGCATCAGAGCAGGTGGAAGCTAAGCAAAGCATAGTTGGTTTCACTGAGCTAGGCAAGCAGAGTTCAGAGTCCAGGGCTACTGAAGTGGCTGGAGTTTTTAGAGTACAGTTGGAGAGTAAAGACAGCAGTTGGTCAAATACCAAGATATACATGAACAGGACAAAATTCAGAATAATTGCTTGGAAGTAGTAAGCTTGTCAGAGATTCTGGAATTTTCACTACTAGAACTAAGAATTGTAGGAGTTATAACCAGATAGAGAGTCCTTGTTAAAGCCAAGGAGCAAGACTATTCTGGATACATTAAACCAAATACTAGCAAATACTAAAAACAAGCTTCCAAGGCTCAAGCTATTCCACAAATAAATTAAATACCTACCGGATGAAATTCAGCACTCTCTGAAGAAAGATTAAAAACCCAAATTTTCAACAACCTCACATTCAGAATGTCTAGCATACAAACAAAAATAACTAGACATAAGAAATTATCTAACCTGAAAAACAAGAAAAAGTTTTTTTAAGAGAGAGAGAGAAAATTTTTTTTTAATATTTATCTTTTAGTTTTCGGTGGACACAACATCTTTATTTTTATTTTTATGTGGTGCTGAGGATTGAACCCAGCACCCTGCGCATGCCAGGTGAGTGCGTTACCACTTCAGCCACACCCCCAGCCCAAGAAAAAGGTTGTTTTTAAAGTCTCAGTAATCTGTTGGAAAATATCAAGCAAACTATCATATATATAATTCGAGCGCAAAAGGAGAGGAGAAAGTAAGAGAGGATAGTGCCGAAAAATTATATTTGGCTAAATTTTTTCCAAATTTGATTTTAAAAACCAACCATGCACATAAGAAGCTCAAAACCCTCAAACAGGAAAAGTTAAAAAGAATAAAGGAAGGAAGATACATCTCATCAAACTGCTGAAAACTAAAAACTTAAGGAACAAAGAAAAGAGTTTCCTCTGACTTTATTCACAAACAATGGGGGCCATAGACAACGGAATAACATCTTTAAAGGGCTCAAAGAAATGAAAAGTCTCAATTCTATAAACAATAAATTTATCTTTCATAAATAACTTGGAAAAGGGTAACATTTGACAAAGAAAATTAAGTAATATTCAACTATAACCAAGTATAGAAGAAATATTCACTTGTCACATATACTCAGCTATAACAATGGAGCATAACAGACAAATGACCCATGTAGATCATTTCAAAATAATTTATGGAGCTACTCTACTCTTAAAGAGGTAGAGCATAACTCCCCACTCCTAAGTGTGAGCTGCACATAGTGTGTCTGTCTTCCACAGAATACAGAATGGAATGGTGGCCGGAGAAGGGAATGGATTAACCTGAAAAAGGAAAAATTTCAAAAACACTGCCCAAGCTAGATAACCAAGATTAGCATGAGCACCACTGAGTCATGTTGATAGCATATCCCTATCAACATGACTGATAGGGATATGCTATTTGATGTGATGAAGAGCCACTCAACTCTGTGGTCTTCCTCTGCCAAGTTCTTTCCACTAAAGGGAAATAGTTCTTTCTACTTAAGGGAAAATCTGGATCTGAAGATAAAATCCTAAAAATGGCAAATACATGGATAAATACAAAAGACCAATTTTTTAAAATCTGTATTTTGTGTGTGTGTATGTGTGTGTGTGTGTGTGTGTTTTCTTTAATTGAAGTAAAACAATGTAGAGTGGAACTTAAAATACATGTAAAAGTAAAATTCATGTCACTACTAGACAAAGGTGAGAAGGATATACATGGGATAATACTGTTGTATACAGCTTAACATCCTACGTAACAAATAAAATATTAATTTGTGGAAACATTCTTACTCCTACAGCAACCACCAAATGAATCATTTAAAGAGCTATGCCTAAGAAACTTGTAGAAGAAACAGAATCCAAGTAAAGAATAAAGACACAAAAACTTGATTAATGTAAAACGAATGAACAAATGAACAAAACCCAGAAGGGCCAGGTAGAGATCAAATAACAAGTTAGTAGATCGGAACTCAACTATATAAATGTAGTTGTCCCTTGGTATCCTTGGGACATTGGTTCTAAGGCCACCCATGGATACCAAAATCTCCAGACACCTAAGTCTCTTATATAAAATGGTGTCAAATTTCCATAAGACCTACACGTAGTCCTCTGTGCACTTTAAACCATCTCTAGATTACTTATAATACCTAAAGCAATGGGAAAAACAAAAAACTTTAAATAGTTGTTATGGTATATTATTCAGAGAAAAATGACAAGGAAAAAAAAATGTCCATGCTTAGTACAGGTGTAACTTTAAAAAGTATTTTTGACTCATGGTTGGTTGAATCCATGATGTGGAACCCAAGAAACCGACACCCAGATACAGAGGGACAACTGTACTTACGTGGAAAATATTGAGTAAACACTGCAATTAAGAGGCAAGGATTTTCAGACTATAGCTATAAAAACAAGACCTATCTCCATGTTACTTATGACAGACACCTTTTAAATATAAAGCTTTAGGCTGAAAGTTAAAGGATGGAAAAAAATCTACCATGCAAAATCACAAACCAATATTTTTGATTGCAAATCCAGAATGCATTCTTGCTGTCTTTCTTGTTTGTCTGCCCTTCCTAAAAAAGCTGGGAATTTAAGCTATTCCCTAATTTCCTTGCAGTTAGGGGCAGCAAAATATCTAATGTCAGGATCCAAGAGGTGAATAGGAATTTTCCTGGGATTGCACTAGCTTTCTCAATAAATAAGATATAAATGGCCCAAATCATCCTTTATCTCCATTTTCTTTACTCTTAATGTAAATGAGATACATGGTACGATGGTAGCCACCTTGCAACATGAGAAGGGCCATGGAAACGACAGCAATGTAGTACATTGCTAGTACATCACTGAGTTGCTGAACTCTGAACCTTTCATTTTGTGGGAAAAATATATCTCACTTTGTTCATGCATAGTAGCTAGATATTTTGGTATTTTTTAAGCAATACAAACAATGCTTAATATTGACATGAAAAAACCTTTTTTCTTGAATCTTCATCTATATTGGATCAGTCTGGCATCATATTTCCCACCCTGCATTACACTCAGATAATACGTTTTCACAAAATGTTGATTCTCTGGAGAGCAAGGTATCTTATACTAACAAATGATCTCTTTGCCTCCCCAAAGACATTATTATGACATGCAGCAGAAGAGGTAAAGAGAGAGGGGAGAGCACTATAAAATGAGTACTTTCTCACAAATGTCCCTTTATCTGCCTCCTCCTCCTCCTCCCCCTCCTCACCTCCCCCTCCTCTGCCCCATCTTTCCCTCTCTTCTCCCTCCTCCTCCTCCCCTTCCTCTGGTACCACCCTCACCCTCACACAGCAACACTGAAGAATCACTGCCTGGAGAATTAAGTCTTATTACTTCTCTATTTCCCTAAAACAGCTTATTTGTCACTGAATTGTTAAGCATCAAGGGCATCTACAAGGCCCCCTAAAGAGTCGAGAAAGCAAAACTCATGTTTGGAATAGTTTTCTCCACTACATACAGATAAATAATTCTATTCCAGTCCCACATTAATTCTCTCATTCCCCGAATGCTGATTTGCGTATTAAAAATGAATTGAGTGTTTACTTTATTCCAAAAACACTGGAGACACAGAGGAAATAACTGCTTCTTTTCCCTTTTGAATATTTTGAACTTTTCTTTATTTATTTTTCAATGTTAAGGATGGAACTGGGCTCTTATGAGGATACCACTGAGCTACATCCCAGCCCCTCAAATTTGTATTCTTTACTTTCCTTTTTAGGCAATCCATTAGTTCATGATTTCCTTCCATGGCTTCTTCAGTCTTGCAGAACTGTAACTACCTGCTTATATGTACTTCCCTCCCTGACTTAACTGAATTGATAAGGGAAAATAAAGAAACCTACTCATATTCTAATGACCAATATAGTATATGCTCAATTAATGTTAGCTAAACACTCAGTGATCAATGAATATGTTCTGAATCATCACTCTATCTCAAACATAAATAGAATAATTTGAATTTCATAAGGTTATTACATCATTCATTTGCCACCAATTTGTAAAAGGAAGTAAACTGGAACATGACTTATTTAGATGATTAGAGTATTAATTTTAAAAGACGGTAATCCATAATCTCCGACTCTTTAAGTAAAACAGCAGCATGAAAAAGAAGTACAGAACAAATTGAACCCCTCCAGACAGAGTTAACTTGAGAAACAGAAAACAATTTTAAAATAAGTAAAATGAGTTTCCTCAGGAGTAGATGAGCAAATGTTATACCCATATGATAAGAATGTATTTTTATCGAAAAGAAAACAATTCTCAGGAAATAGAACTTAATAACAAGCAAAAACCAGTGAAGAGGCAAACAGAAAAGATAAGGCTGAACCCCAAATTACCAAACTTTCAGCAAAAAGTAACAGTATAATTGCGAGAGAAAAGTTAAAAGCCATTGAAAACAGTTTAAGCTAAGTCTAATATGCATCTAAAAAGAATTCCAGGATCACAAAAAGAAAATAGTAAAAAGAAAAGAAATCCCTAAACCAAGTATTCAGACAATAAAGATACTGAGTATCTTATAAAGACATTCTATATGCATTCAATCAAATATTTAGGCATGTAATATTTTTATTTATTTTTTATCGGTTTGTTTGTTTATTTATTTATTTATTTATTTATGGTACCCAGGATTGAACCCAGGGCTGCTTAACCACTGAGCCACATCCCTAGCCCTCTTTTTATTTTATATACAGACAGGGTCTCACTGAGTTGCTTAAAGCCTTGCTAAGTTGCTGAGGCTGGCTTTGAACTCATGATCCTTCTGCCTCAGCCTTCTGAGCCGCTGGGTTTACAGGCGTGCACCAATGTGCCTGGTTTATTTAATAGAAATTTATTGAGTGTCTCTTATATGTAAGTACAGTTGCCCTTCAGTATCCCTGGATGACTGGTTCCAGGACCCCCCCCCCCCCCACACACACACACACCATGGATACCTAGGATCTCACCTCAGGATGCTCAAGTCCCTTATATAAAATGGCACAGTATTTGCATATCCTCTATGATCATTCTCCCATATACTTTGAATCATGTCTCGATTACTTATAATACCAAATACAATATGAATGCTAAATACATAGTTGTACTGTACTGTTTACAGGAGAATGACAAGAAAAATAACGTGTTTGTGTTCTATTACAGATGCGATTTTTAAAAATATATTTTGGATCTGGGATTGTGTGAACCCATGAGCATGGAACCCCACAGAGACAGCCAGCTACAGTACATTTGTATCAGGGAGCAAATCCATACCTAGTCCTGGCCCTTTTGAAGCTTATAGTGTAGCAGGAAAAAGAGATATTACACACACATACATACACACACATACTGCACAATTACTGTTCTCCTAAGAGTGACTAAGATCAAGCCAAACAGGCCAGGGGCAGGCACAAGTGGCAGGTCAGGGAAGTGAGTTAGGCTCACATCTGAAGGATGTGAAGAGATACAGAAGTAGGGTTTTAAATATATTTCTATCTTTAACGGACACATAGTAATTGTACTATTTGTTTAGGGAGTACAGTGTGTTGTTTTAACACATTTAAGCGATGTGCATTTATTATATCAGGGTAAATAGCATATAGAGCACCTTAAACATTTATCATTTGTTTGTGTTGGAAATATTCAAAATCCTCTCTACTAGCTACTTTGAAATAGTGAATTAATTGTTGGCGACCGTAGTGACCCCACTGTGCTGTGCAACATTAGAAGTGATTCCTCCTAGCCACCCGCATCTCTGTACCCATTAGCACTCTTTCTCCATCCCCCTCTCCCATCCCCTTCCTATTCTCTGGTAACCACTATTCTATGTGAGACCAGCATTCTAAGAAGAGGGAGCAGCCTGTACGAAAGCCCTTGTGGTGTGTCCTGTTAAGAAAACCTAAGAGGACTGCCCAGCATGTGGCCCACACCTGTAATTCCAGCAACTCAGGAGACTGGGGTAGGAGGATCACAAGTTCAAGACCAGCATCAATAACTTAGCTAGACCCTTAGCAATTTAGCGAGTTCTTAACTCAAACGAAAAACTAAAAAGGACTGGGGATGTAGCTCAGTGTAAAGCATCCCTGGGTTCAATTCTCAGTACAATGAGAGAAGGAAGGATGGAAAGAAAGAAGGAGGGAAGGAAGGAAGGGAAGGAGGGGAAAGAGAAGAACAAAAACCCAAAGAAAACAGTGTGGTCAGAACTCAGAAAGTAAGGAGACATGAAATATGTGAATCTCAGGTATAAAATCAATATTACTAATTTCCAAAGAACAAAACAATTCATTGACAAAGAGAGATTTGTATTATACTTCTTACCTGTATAACTAGGTGTCAGGAAACAATAGAATAATGACTTCAAATTGTTGAAGTTCAAATAATTTAAATCTAATTTTAATATGTTAAAGAAGAAATTGTATTCTTTTAGTGCAATAAAAGCATTTTGGTTGTGTTTGTTTTGAACTCTAGACAGGGCAAAGGGGAAAGGGGGAGGGAGGGGAAGGGAGGGGTCATAGGGTAGGAAAGATGGTGGAATGCGATGGTCATAATTACCCTAAGTACATGTATGAAGACACAAATGATGTGACTCTACTTTGTGTACATCCTGAGATATGAAAATCTGTGCTCTATATGTGTAATATGAATTGTAATGCATTCTGCTGTCATATATAACAAATTAAAAATTTTAAAAAATTTTAAAGTGTCTTTATATTTTTACTTTCAGAAATATATAAAAAATATTTACTAATTATGATTGAAATTATATGATGTTTGAGATTTGCACAGGGGTGTGAGGTAGAAGGAATGGGGGACAGGTCAGATCATAAAACATTTCCAAGGGACAAATACAAAAGAGTTATGACCCCATTCTCTATATACCCATATATGTTTAAAACTTTCATATCATCAGGACCAGGTTGTGGGAAGCCATTCTCACACGTGACTGGGCAACTCCCGGTTTGGGTCTGAGGCGCTCTGGCTAACTGTGTCGGAGCTTTCCCGGCCCTCTCCTGATGAGAGAGCCTGTCCGTGTGGGGGTGTGACTGACCACTGACCCCGGGGGCCAATCACTGACCCTGACCTTGGAGTGCGGCGCCCCTCAACCTTCATTGGATGGAATTCTCCCCTGAATTTCTTGTTCCCCAATAAAAGGCTACTCCCTGGCGTGCTCCCTCTCTCTCTCTCCTGTTAGCCCTGAGTAATCCCTGCTGCCCTACTGGGTGGTTCGAGGTGAGAACCAGAGGGGGAGCCGTCTCGGACCTGGTCATAGAAAAAGGTAACTGAGTCTGTGTGTTTTATTTCGATCTCGCTAGCTAACTTTTATGCCAAGAACCTCATTAATGAAACCAGTGCGCTGGTCGCATGGTGGAACCAGGTGTTGGAAGCTGCATGTATAAGAACAAATAAAAAAAGTAAATTAAAGAAAAGCTTTCATATAATATAAAACCTTAAAAATATAAAATAAAATTACATCTAGAGTAGTAAAATAAAGACATTTTCAGAAATGCCAACACCTGGAATTTGCCAGTCACATTCTTGATCTGTTATTGAGAAGGAAGACTCTATCAAACCAAAAGCAAAACTGAAAAGAAAAGAAAGGAAGAAACCTGTGAGAATGAAGAGATATCCCTCTTTTTGTTTACACTGGGGCAGGGAAATATATTCAATTGTTTTTCAAGGATTTCTAAGTAATAAAAACAAACAATAACACACACACATGCACACACACACCAACCTCCACACCCACAAACTCATGCATCTTTTATTGATGTTGATACATTCTGAGAAGTGTCTTTAGGCAGTTTTGAACTGCACAGACCCAGAGTGTACTTGTGTAAACTAAAACAGCTGTGATGTCACCAGGCCATATGATCTCATGGGACCACAAATGCAGTCGGTTGTTGTCTAAGACATTGTGCAGCATAGGACAGTATATATGCGTGTGTGTGTGTGTGTGTGTGTGTGTGTGTGTGTGTACTTGGGAAGGTACACACAAAAGACAGAAAACAGACTAACAGATAACTTAGGTACTTACCATCAATAAGAAATCAGTAATGGAAATATTAGTTAATAGTTAATGCAAAGCAACAGCTGTATCAAAAGGGATTAAAAGGGATACTATGTTTTGATAAAACCTATAGAACAAAGTAATAGCAATCCTGAATTTTTAAAATTAAAATAAAATAAACATTTAATGCAAAATTCAAAAATATAAAAGAGTGTTTGACAGGGACCACAATTATGGCATGATTTTTTAAAATATGAAGTAGAAGAAATATGTAGGGGATATAAATTATATGCAACAGAACTTACAAACATGGATAGATGGCCAAACATAAAATACATTTTCTCAAACATCCATAAAGCATTTAGAAAAATCAGTCACTAAACCTCAAATAAAAGTGCAATAAATCTCTCAAAGTAGAAATCATATAAGGCTCAACCTCAAGGCAAAATTTATGAATAAGTAAGAAATGGCCAAAAACTCCATCATCATCTGGAATATATTAAGATGCCAGCATGAGAACTATATTCATAGTATTTGTGTAACAAAAATAAAATTTAAGCTGAAATTACACATAATTTAGAAAGTAATAAAAATTTTAAAAACCTACTATATTTCAAAATCTAGGAGACGTGTCCAAAGTCTTTGAGGAGAAATCTTTACCTTAAATGCATTTGTAAGAAAACAAGAATGAATAAAAGTCAGCCTAACTAAGGAAATGTTCAAAATTAATATGAACACAAGAAGAAACCAGCTGAAAATGAAAAACCAAATCTGATAATCAAGCCCAATCCTAGTTTACTGCAAAGCACAAAAATAAAAGTTTTGGAAAAGCTATTCTTAGCTAAGTTGGTAAACATACAGGTACCCACCCAACATCAGGAATGGCAAAGAAAAGGTAAAAGAGCTACTGCAAAAACTTTTCCATGAATTTTTTAAAACACTATGTTCAACTTAATACCAAATAAAGTTTGAAAAACAAGATAAAATACACAAAGTTGACTTCAGGTATAAAAACAATATGTTAGTAACAACAGAAGATAAGGAACAGATAGCCAAAGAGCTATGCTCTTCAAAATTCACCATGTTCAGCTCCTTTGATAACTGAATTTGATCAAACTTTTAAAAATATATAATTTCAAAAAAATACATTATTTCTTTATTATTTAAACCCCATCAGAGCATTAAAAATGCGGTTGGGATTCAGTCATTCTTTGAGACTAAATGAAAAAATGCCTTTTAACAAATACAAGGAAAGCATCAGAACTGGGTTTGGCTTCTCATATGAAACTCAAGTAAGGATGTCAGGAGAAAGGAAAGTTCTGCACTAATCTCATTTACAAATTTTGATGCAAAACATTTAAAGAAAATGTTAGCAAACTAATTCTCAGTGTAATGATAGAACAATGCATCAAGGTCAAGGTGAATTTGTTCTAGGAACACAGGGAGAGTTCAGTGGTGGGAAATCAAAATATGTTATATAATTCACAGAATTATTTTAAAAAATCATACAATAATCATCCTAAGTGCCGAGAAAGTCATTTTAAAAAATTATTGTAAAAATAAGTTATTTTTTCCTAAAAAGTCCTTTTTTGGTAACCTGAAAAAGTTAACATAATGATGAATTCCAAAAGATATTTCTATAAGGAGTTATTCATCCTTTTAAAAAATTATGGCATCCTTTTATTCATCCTTTTAAAAATAGGTCAGAATCAATGTACAAAGTAAAAAATAGTATGAGAGAAATAAATATTGAAATCAAAGAGGTAAAACTATTATTATTTGTAGATGATATGACAGTTTGCTTATAAAACCCAAGGCAATCAACTGAACCACTATTAAAACTAGGAAGAAAATTCAATAAAGTGGACAGATAGAAGAAGACCAAAAAACATACAAAAATCAATAACTTTCCTACATACTGGCAAAATCCAGTAGAAACTAACTCCATTTATTTAATAAGAAAAATGATAAAACACCTTGTAATAAACTCATGAGAAGGACCAGATTAAAAACTATGAAAATTTTGCTAAAGGGGAGAAGAGAGGGAAGGTTTGAATAACTGAAAAGACATATTACTGAACAGGAAAACTCAAAATGTTTAAAATATCACTTCTCCCCTGGTTAAGCTGTGAATTCAATTCAACCCATTTACCATCTCATTGAGTCTTTTTTTTTTTTTAATAAAATTTGGACAAGCTGATTCTAGAACTCACATAGAAAAGTGAATACACATGAACAACTAGTACTATTTTGTAAAAGAATACCATGACAGAACAGAATGCACTTTCAGACCTCAACAAGCACTCTCAAGTTCCAATGTAAAAAAAAAAAAAAATCACAAGGAGATATAAATGTACACAGTAAAAATATATATAAAGTTAGCCTCCTTCCTTATTTATAGACCAAAGTAATTTCCAGATTCATTTTAAAATCTAAGTTTTCTCCCCCAACCTAAATATTTGAAAAATGAAAGCATGTTTTATAAATTTGCAAAAGGGAAGATCTTCTGAAATAGAAGGAACCAATAAAGAAAAAGTTGAACAAAGCTGACTTATGAAAATGGGAAATCTGGGTATTTTGAATCATGAACTAGTTTATAACCAACTGTGGAAAAATGTTTGCAACACATATAATAACCATAAGGTATCTGTTGCCCAAAAGACAGCCAAAAACAAGAGGAAAAAAATAAAACACAAACAGTTGTCATCTTGATCCATAGAGCTGTCAGTTAAAGCAGAACACAGGGTTCAGTTTGAATAGCACTTCCTGGAGTTGTTCAGCAGCAAGAGTGTACTCTTCACTGGTTCCCAGATTCTTCTCTTGTTTCTCTGTAACCTAGTCTCTGTACAGTAGTACAAAAGATGCTTATATTTTTATTTTCCATAAGATCGCACAATTCTTTACCTAAAATATTTCAGTAGCTGAGTATCACTTAGGATACAGTACAATCCCTCTCTCTCCAGGCTGCAGGATCCTCTATGGCCTGATCCTTCTCTCTCACCTATTTCCTCTCACCTCTCTCCTCCTCCATCATCACCATGCTCTGGCCCTGCTGGTCTTCCCAAATTTCTCCAATCTTCAGGAATTCTGCAAAGGTTCAATGCTGCTGCTTGGAAAGCTTACCAAGACCTCCTCACATCCCCATCCTCTGCTCACACTGTCTATCTGGCTCTCCCATAACCTTCAGGTCTCAGTTTAAATGAGACCTGAATATATTATCTAAATCCCCAAATATATTATCTAAAAAGGGCCTCTTTTATTTTATAGCTCAGCTCTCAGATTGCTACCTTCATAGTTTCTTTCTTACTTTCGATATTTTCACCTATTACTTGTTTCTGGTTATCTTATGTCCTAGAATACAAACTTTATCAGAACAGAGACTTGAGATCTGTCTCATTCTCTTTTGTATCCCTAGAAGCTTGAGAAATGCATATGTGTTGGAAGATGCTCTATTAAAATGTTGTTTGAAAAAGGGGGAGAAACAAATAATATGAATAAGCTATTCCTAGAAGAAATACACCTGGTATTAAACACAGGAAAAGAAATACAAACTAAATAACAGTGAAATAGAAATTCTCAATGTCCCATATTGGCAAAAGATGTAGAAAGATTCTTAGTTCTCAGGATTATGGAAGTAACAGAGAAAAAGTGCACTACTATACACTGCATGAGTATATACTAACCTAATAATTTTGGAGGTAATCTGGCTTTTACCAATGGTGTACTGGAATCAGCTTGAATTGATTTGTACCAGTTCACAAGAATCTAGAGTTAAATACTCAAGACTATTTTGAGAGCCACTGGGAGCTCAAAATTGCCCCTGGTAGCATTTATTTACACCATGAAAACTGGCACAAAATGATACAAATCAGATGGTTATTTATGCTTACTTGTTTGATAGCCAGTTTAAAATCATACCGATGTGTTTATTTTTAAAAAGAAAAAAAAATAGGCATAATTTTGATCTGGCAATCTTGAACAAATTGTTGCACAAGAAAAATATAAAGAACTACAATCGACATGCCTAGATGCTCTAAAGTAGAGGAATGATTTAATAAATTTATCTGATTTTACAAAATGCCCATTTAAAGAGAATGAGATAGATCTACGGATATTATATATCATAGCTTACTGTCGAATAAATACATGAATTAGAAAAAAGTTTATAATACGACTTCACTTTAACAAAACTATATGTTTATATTGTTTTTATTTGTTTGGGCATGGTCTATCTGGATGCATAGCAAACTGTGAAAGTCAATAATCCTTTAGGACTGATACCAGGGTGGGAAAAGGACGTGGGAGTGGGTTTCCTTTTTTCATTTATCCAATAATCAATGGTGTGCATTTTCAAAACAACAGCAGATGTTATTTTTCCAAAGAATATAATTTTAAATAACTTTGGATTAAAGAGATAATCAAATTGTAATTACAGACTACTTAAATACCACAATGAGAATAATACATAGCAAAAATTATGGAATGTGGCAAAAGCCCTAATAAGGAGGACATTCATAGCTTTATCTAATTTCATCGGTAAATAAAAAGCATGATAGGAAATTAAGCTCTCAACTCAGAATGTTAGCAAATGAAACTCGGGGAAATCAAGAGAAAAGGATTAATGGATAAAAGCTGCGATTAATGAACACCTCACACACAAATGCAAAGGTTCCAAGGAAAATACCTATTGGGTTGCTGTCCACATATTAGCCAGAAGTGATCTTTTCAAAGCATAAGTATGACCATGTCGCTCCCTTGCTTCTGACCCTCCAAAAAGCTTTCTGTCTCATTAGAATAAAAAAGTAAAGAACCATACTCTGGCCCACAGGTCCTCCATGACACCTCAGCTCTTGTGACCTCCTTTCTTCCCTCTCCCCCATTTCTTCTCTGCCAGCCACTGAGAACTTCTTGATATTCCCCAACAATCCAACTTCAGTCCAATCTCACAGATTTGCATTCACTGTTTGTCTTCCTGGACTTGTCTAAGGAGCATTTTGATCATCCTATACTCCTTTACCTGCATTATTTTCCTTGGTAGAGTTTGCTATGGGAAATTGTACTGTGCATTTACTTACATATTTATTGTCCATCTCTTTCATGTGACAGCAGTATCACGAGGAGTGTGCAGACATCACCTGCTCACTCTTGTAGTCCCAGATCTAAAACAGTGCCTGGTATACAATCTGACTCTGTGAATCATATTATGAATTTGAATTTGCTTCCTTGAATAAAGCAGACTTCGTGAGGGCTCAGACTTTATGCACATGGCATGCAGGATGGAGACTGCTAGATCCTCCTCATCTTCCTTGGTAGGAGAATTGCAGCCTAATACTCAGATGGCCAGACACCCTTTACTTTCCAGACTCCCTTGCTCTTAAGTAACTATGTGTTTATGACTTTGGAAGATGAATAAGAGCCCTGTGTGCAGGTGTGGGCTGGAGCCTGAAAGATGGTGGAACTACCTCCTCCCTTTTACCTTCCTGTTCTTATTAGGTGGGGAACTGACCCTGAAGTCTAGTTTTGTCTATGTGCATGAGAACAATGCCTCAATATGTGTGGTGGAATAAATGAATGAATGAACCTCTTTTCCTGACACTTCGATTCCAGATTTGGAAATCCAAAACCAAGAGAAACCACAGGAACTTCTCTGCACAGGAAGAATTTTTTTTTTTTTTTAAGAGAGAAACAAGTGTCGTTTATAAAGTAAATCAAGGAAATCATCACACAAAGTCAGGGCAGAACAAACGCTTGCATGGGGAACATGTACACGCCTGATTTAGTGAAGAGCTAAAGTTATTGACAAAACACTCTGTAAATTATTGATGATGCTTTAGAGTATCCCCACTTAACGGAATTCAGTTATTACTCACGAGAGGGTAAAAATCTAATATCCAGAGTTAAAAAAAAATTAAAGACATCAGAAAGCCAGAATCAAAATAAGAATGAGGCACACACACACACACACACACACAGGGACTGGCCCTATACAGGTACTCAGGTGTCTTCTTGTTCCCCAAAGAAGAAACATAAGCAGCGGGCCACTCACTGATAAAATGGGTCTCAAGCAGAGCAGATACAGGCTCAGCATAAGAAACAGTCAAATTAATCAAATGAAGTTATTATGAGAAACTAGTTGCAATTAGACCCAACCAGTATCTTATTTTTCCTAAAGCATAAAGGCCAGTTCTGCATAATTTCTGCCTTCAGTGCTAGGCGTCATGGCCGATGCCTGTAATCCCAGCGGCTCAGGAGGCTAAGGCAGGAGGATCATGCGTTCAAAGTCAGCCTCAGCTAAGCAACTCAGTGAGACCCTGTCTCTAAATAAAATACAAAATAGGACTGGGGATGTGGCTCAGTGGTCAAGTGCCCCTGAGTTCAATCCCCAGTATCAAAAAAAAAAAATCTCTGCCTTCAAATACTTGTGTCAAGAATGTCCATGTGAATTACTTGGAAAAGTGCTATGTGATAATAAATTTGAAAACACTAACAACAACAAAAAAAAGTCCATGTGGATGATCTGCACTCCACCAACACTGACCATTTTTCAAAAGTTTAGTATCAGGTGAAAGTATGAGACTGAAATCCTACAAGTTTTCTGAGCTCCTTTGTCACTATGCCTTCAGGTCCCACTCTGAAAGGTTGCCAGTTGTCCCTTTTATATAACAAAGCACTCTCTTTACAGCTGTTGCCTGCATCACTGCCACCAGGCCCAGGGAGATTCCCCTGTGGATACTTAGCAAACAGAACCCAAGTATTGTCTATAGCCTGAGCCCTGGGCAAAGATCAGCTGTGAGATCCCAGAGTTTCTTTATTAAAGAACAAATCATGCTGGACAAACTTGATGGCTTTTTGGATCAGCTTGTGAAATGAGGGGGCTTAGTGAGCACGGCAGAGCACGGTATCTGGGGTGTTTAGTGAGTTATTTAATGAAGCGCTCTGGACATAATACTGGGAAGCCTGAGATGTTCTGCCTTAGGCAGTGGGGGTAATGAGAGCTGCCACAGTCCCCTCTGATGCAGAAAGCAGAACACGCTCCTCTTGCCCTATGCAGGAAAAGTCAACTCATTCATTCGTGTACATATGTGAGGTTGAGAACACGCGCTGGGCATAGGCAGGTGTCTGTGTGTTTAGGAAGCTGGAATCACACCAATGCGTTCTGGTAGATCTATCCCTCTAGGTAGACCTCCAAGACCCCAGCATCTGCCCTCTGAATGGCCATCAACCCAAAGAGGAATTGTGAAAGCAATACACACACACACACACACACACACACAGAGAGAGAGAGAGAGAGAGAGAGAGAGAGAGAGAGAACCAACCAACAACAACAACAAAAAAAACAGGTGTAATTCAGAGCAGATGATTCCTCCCTCTGATCTTTCAGTTTCTCATCTGTAGAATTAGAGGCTAAACCAGGATTTCTAAGGTTCTCTCTAACCCCACCCTTCCATGATTAACTTTGGTGATATGGATATCTAACCCCTTCGTAGTACCCCATTTTCTTATTCTACTCCAGGTCCCACTAACAGAATGACAGCTAAGACATCAAACTCCACTGTATTATTTGAAGAAGGTAGAATAAATCATCCTTTTTCCAAAACACTCTTTTCATCTGTTCATGGATGCTAAACACTTCATAGCTATTTTATCTTAAGAATTCTCATCTGTAAAATGAGGGATTGGACCAGCCCTTCTAAGACTAATTCCCACCTATGTAGGCTCTCTAACTTTTATCTAAGCAATAATTTTGGTTATTCAATGTCCCCTTACACTGTGTTTCTACAGAGCACGTGCTGTTATGTAAACTTATATTATGAATCCGAATATACATTTGCTTCCTTGAGTCAAGGAAGACTTCCTTAGGGCTCAGACTGTATGCACATAGATGGCATGCATGGTGGAGACTGCAGGCTGCCCATCCCTGTACCTCCTCATCTTCCAGGTAGCTGCAGCCTGAAACCTGACAATGTGAGCGACAATTATCTTATTGGAGCCAATGTATTCTGTGGTCTCTTTATTACAACATCTTAGCCTCTAACTGAAACAGAAAGCAGAGTGGTACACATATGACAGTGTCTTAAAGGTCATTATGTTATAAATAGGTAGAGAGAGGAATAAAATTCTTGCATTGCAAGAGAGGCACAGTGTTGGAAAAGCCATCTGCCTTCATATCCTTAATATCAAAGGACAGACTGTTTTCTTCAAAGACCTATTAAGACGTTTCAGTCAAACACCCACGCACACCTTTGGTCAAGATCAACTGAAGGATGCCATGTTCTTTTCCCACCAACCAACATTTTGCATGGCTTAAAGAAAGCCACCAGAGAAATCAACATGAAGTTCCAGACATCAAGAAGCAAAGGATAAAGAAGTCTTAAGACCTCCTGAATGTGGCTATTGGGACATGCCACTGATAGGAGGCAAGGAAACCAAAAGCCTGCTAAGTTGTATGTAGGAATTTACTGTTCGAGAAAGACCACACCAGGTCTAGAAGAGCCAATGACTCTTCTGTTATTAAAATGACCTCAGACCCAATCTCATGATTAAGAAGTAAGTCAACTATGAAGATCCAAAGGGTGGATGGTGGTCTCACATGATGGTGCACTTGCTAATGTCCACTTGGCGAAAGCTGTCGGCAGACAACAAAGGGACAATAAGGAAGACCCAGGGAGTGAGTACACAGAGTATGGCACCAGGGTCAAGGATTCTTCCCAGTAACTAGGATCAGGGTTTCCACTGGAAACCTCCCGTGTTAGTCAGATTCTTGTTGCTGTGATCAAAAAAATACCTAACAAGAACAACAGGAGGATAGATATATTTTGGCTCAGTGCTGAGTCCATTACTTTGGTTCTGAAGTGAGGCAGAACATCATGGTGAAAGGGCATGGTAGATGAAAGATGCTTAGCTGCTTATGGCAACAAGCTAGAGGAGAGAGAGAGGGGTGGGGAGGAAGGGGCTGGGGAAAGAGGTAGTCTTCATGGCCACACCCTCAGTGACCTACTCCCTCCAGCCATGCCCCACCTGCCTACAGTCACCACCTAGTAGTCCATTCAACTATCAATGGATTAATCCAGCAAATGGATTAATCCACTGATGAAGTCTCAGCCCTAATTATTGCCTCAAATCTCCAACTCTGAACCTTGATGCACTGGGGAATCACTCTTTCAACACATGAGCTTTTGGGGGGACATTCCAGATCCAAGCCATAACAACAGATCTGCATGATTCCCACCCAGCAGAACCCTATCATTTTGCTCCTTCACTTTTCAGAATGGAAGCTGTTTTGTAAATCTGGGAGTTATGCTCCATCTCTGTACACTGTGCAAGGACGTGTTGAAGCAATGGGTGAGGCACAGTGGTGGGGAAGGGTAAAGACCACTTATTTTATTTTTTAGACCTCTGGACCATGAACAGATTCAGCTAGACTCACAAAAGGAGAACTGTGCAAGATTCCCAGATCCTGAACTCTGATCTGGATATGATCACCAACAGGTTTTTGGTTGATTTCCTTGGGGAAGGGTAGAGGATGTCAGAAGAGGAGTATGGACATTTGGTGTCCAGAGGAGCTGACAATGGAGGTGTAGATTGCCAGATGCCCACCAATAATGCCTTTGCTCTTTGTAGTAATAAAAGAGAAGCCTGGCTCATCAGTGGCCAGTCCACATCATTTCCCAGACTTCCTTGCAGATGCCCCCCTCCCACTCTATGAGGGAAGCAGAAAACGGATGCCATCAAAATCAAGCAGAAGGCTGGGGGTAGGGGACAGCCTCCTCCAGTCTCTTTTATTCCCTGAGGGTCACAGATGGCCAGTTGGATGTGGCTCAGCTTAGACTCCACAGAAAACATGCTAGGCTTAGGGAATGGCAGAGCCTCCCACCAATCCCAAACTCAGGATGCTGAGGAAGAGAGAAAGCAACTTTCATTCTTTGGATGCATTTTTGGGTCTCTATTAAAGCAGTTTAGTGTACCATCCTGAGGGGGCTTCACCAGCCAATCCAGCCCACTGTGTCTCAGGGTATGAGGGGACCCAGATACTGCAACCATGACTTGGGCTTTTCTGTCCCTGTTTGGGCTCTCTAGCATAAGTTGCTTTTTGTTTCCATGAGCTTTGCTCCTCTTCTTCCTGTGTATTGCTTGTTCATCTTGGAAGTTTATTTAAATTCACTGAATGTTTATTTCCTAACCTGTTGAACATGAGCTCATATTGTAGATAGGGTTGTACAAAGATCCGTAAAAGAACTCATTTAACTGAACACTTACAATATACTTCGTGCTTTATAAAGGCTCTTGCTTATTAGGTGCAAACAATACATCCCCTTGAGGTTGATCTTACAAGCAAGCCCTGGCTTTCACATGAGGAAACTGTGGCAAAATCGATGTTAAATAACTTGCCCCAAAGGTACACTACAGGCAAGTGCTTTGCTTAAGCAGGGATGAGATGTGATGGATGTGCACGCATCTTAAAAGCCCTGGCACTGCAGGTCAGTGTGACCTCTAGGCTTGCAACTGTGGAAGGGCTCTGAAGCACATACATTCTGAACAAGGCTGTCCACAGAAGCACAGGGTCTGGGGAACTCTACTACCATAGCAACTATTCCTGGTCCTCTTTGATCAACCCACTACCCACAACTAAGTGGGAAGAAGTCCCTTGCTGATATCAAGTCCCTTGATAGTGTGATGAGCTCACACTATCACACTCACATATAACCATACAGCTGTGAGAGCTGCTTGGCACTGTGCCCACATGCCAATCCCTGGCAAGAGCACTGTTCACCAGTTACTCTGCACTTAGGCCTAAAGTGTCCCTAGGAGGCTCCCAGTGCTATTCTGGACTCATTTCTCCTCGACCCTTTTCTCAGTATCCTCACTGAAATGCAGCCTAAAAGTGTGCTGGATCTTAACTTTGGTCCCTTGTGATCCCTTCTGACACCCTCCTAGGTCAACCACTTCCTCCCCAATCAGTTCAAAATGCCTCTGAAAATTACTCTTCCTGCTTCATCCAAGCACGCACATGCCCTCCCGCTTCTCTCTTCTGGATCCTCCATAGCATCCAGGCGATAAGGCTCCCCATGCCTTAGTCATTCCCACCTCTCAGAATTCCCAAGGCAGAGGTTCATCTGCCTTCTTTTGACTCCAGATCAAATTTGCAAAGGAAAAGTAGGTCTTGAACCCAGGATGCCACGTGGTTTTCTCACCAGCTCACCCTCTCTCTCTCTCTTCCTCACACTTCTGTCTTCTTGATTCCATGACTTCCTGCCACTGCCCCCAACCCCCCCGGAGGGAAGGCCAGCTCCAGCCACGGGGACCTCTGGGGCCACTATTGCTCAACCAGAGCAACACCTTAGGAGCAAAGGGATCTCTTGTTAGGGTCTGTAAACAAGTCAGGATGGCGCCTGGCATTTTGCCAGAGGGAGTGGTTTGTGAAGTAATGCCAGCGAGCCATTAAGTGTGGAGATTCCTTATTGGTTGACTGCTGTATCTAGTTTATGTTAATTAAGATAAGCTGTGTGGAATGTATATATACCCCTCCTGTCCTACAATAAACGGCTCCCACTCCTGCTGTATCAATCTACACAAGTTGCTCGTCACCCCCCGGGTTATTTTGCTGCAGCCGGACTGTGGCAATCTCTCAGCCAGTTAGGCTTTTGTTACCCTATCAGGACCCATTATTTGCCAGGAAAAAAAAAAAAAAAAATACATACTCAGCGTTTCCCAGGAAAGTGCTCCCATTGTCTGGGACCTTCGGATACAGCCTGCCACCCTCCATTCTCCTTTGCAGGATTCATGCATGGGGGTCATTTCTAGGGAGCATCTCCCAGGCTCTGCTGGAGGCCTGTGATGCAAGCTCCTGATACCCAAGGCATGGTTTTTGTTGGGGATTCTACCTTCCACTCCCTAGAGCATGACTAGAGCATGAGACTGCCCCAGTCTCAAGGCCCCAACCCAGCATGCTCCTCTTAGGAGATGTTCCCCACAGATTGTTCCCACCCCTCATAGGCACTGGCAGGGAGAGGAGGCCAGTCTTGAGGAGATACATGACCAACGGAGATGGGGGATTCTGGAGAACCAGACCTGACTATCCCCCATCCTCTCTGTGCTCAGGGATTCGCCCAGTCAGTGGCCCCTTCCTGGGTGGTTCTCAGACAGATGGGACTTTCTGACTCCTTCATGTTGGGGGAAGAGGAGCTCACACTATCACACTCACATATAACCACACAATCGCATGCATCCATCAAATCACACCCATGCACAACTGCACATACACACCCCCCCACACAACCGGCAAGACCACCCATAAACATGCAACCACCATCACACACAACCAATCATACACTCACATCCACATGCAATCACACACACACAGCCATACAGCTGCATATTAAATCACATCTGCACTCACAAACAGACACAGTCACATACATAAACACAACCACACGCACAATTATACACTCACACCTCACATACTTAGGCACACAACCATACTCACAAACCACTTTGCATCTCACATATATAATCACACAACCCCCTATACAACCACAAAGTCACACATGCAACTATAATCCCACACAATCACACATGCAGTCACACACTGATATGCACTCCCACACAATCCCACAGGATGTAGATCACAGCACCGCACTGGGATGAGGACTTCTCACACTCCTCAGAGGTCTTCCTTTTCAGGAGGACCCCAGACCCACAAACAGGCCAGTGCTACAATCCCTCTGGATGGGAAATGACAATCACCAGCCTACAACTGAACTCCAGCAGAGACTGCAGAAACTTCCTATCTATCAAGAAGCATCTAATTGCACACCCCCCTCCGACTGTACCTGGATTAATCTCTGCTTCTTCCCCCCACCCCCATATCGTTTCTATAGCAACCTCCAGTCCCTGGGTTTGGCTGCTACTTCTGAGAGCTATGACCCTATGATGAAATGGCTAGATTAGGAGCTGCCTTCTACCCAGAACCTGAGCAGCACCATTCATGTTAGAAGCAATATAAGGATTGAACTGGTCCAGATGTTCTAAGGGCTGCCAAGGCACTCCAGCTACTTCCTCAACATCTGCTTCTCTCTTTCTCTTTCTTTCTCTTTTACTTACACACACACACACACACACACACACACACACACACACACCTTTCAAAAGCATATACCTGGCCAGGAAATGCTTGCCAATTTCAGATATTTCAATATACAGAGCCAAAGCCAGGTGCATAGGTGGCCGTGTGGAAAAGACAGCCCAGCAAAGATCTGAATGCTCCGCCCTGGACCTGGGTCTGCCACTTCCCAGCGGGCCACTGGACCTTGGGCAAATTCATCTGCAAAATAAGACCTTTATATTGGATGGATTTAGGAGGTTCTTTCTAGCATAACATTCTGTGGTCTTTTTCACTTTCCACAATGTCATTGTTAGGAAACAGCCTGACACAAATTTCAACCTTTTCAGAAAATTCCAACCACAAGCCAAAAGTTACCATCTTGGCCCCTAAAGCCACAATTTATGTCAAGGGAGGGAACTCCCTACAGCTCTCCTTAGGGGGAATTTGTCCCTGAAGATGCTGCTGAAAAGTGCTGCGTCTGCATCCCCATCCTTTCTACCTAAGTGACATTGACTTGGGCATCCACAAGGACACTCCTAGTTTATGGGGACCTTCATGTGAAATGTGGCAAATGTGGGAAAGTTTCTTGAAGCTGCCTCTGGATAGAGGATGCAGGAAGGAAGGGAACAGTAAGGAGGTCAACTGAAGGATATTTGTAAGGAGAAAGGATCATTCATGCAAGGTGTGAACAGAGGGTGAAAAGCCTCCCCACAGCTCTCTGGCCAGCACCTCTGGAAAGGACTGACTTGAGGGAGGCATTGACCCAAAGAGCTGCAATCATTTGGACCAGCTCATTAGGCCATGGTGGAGCCCAGGGGCCCCCCAAGAAGTGGGAAATCAGAACGACAAATAAAGGTCAATGTACCATCCCCTCTTATTGCAATGGGATTTTTACCCACCTGGGGAATTTGACGCCCTAGAGAACGTATGGTTAATGGTCCTGCAGAATTGCAGAGCACCCGGGGGATAAACAATTCAGCTTTGACTTGAGAGTTCAAAGCTCTCCCTCTTAGCATCCTGCAGGCTTTCGGGGAGAAAGAATACTAATGAGGGTCCTGGTTGAGACACAGGGGTCCAATGTGGAGGTCCAAGGAATATTACCCAGCAACCCCAGGGAGGTTCTGACACACAGAATGGGAAGGCCTAAGATAAGGCTGAGGATGGGATGCAAGGCAGCTCTGTTGGGGACTTTCTTTGGCTTCAGGCCCTTGCAAAAACCCTTTAAAAGTGTTTCCCTTGACTGATATCGAAGGCTGTTTGCTTTTGCTTCTATATGAACATGCTGTGAATTTCCTCTTCCCCCTGCCACATCCAGGGCTCAGCAATTACAGTATGTTCTTGAAGCATGGGCAGATGGGGTGGGAGGACGGAGCTATGTTCCCCCTGTGTGCTCCACCTCCCTTTCCTACTGCCCAAACTCTGAAATCATCAACGAACATGTCAGAGAGAGCCATGATTCCTGTCCAGCACACCAAGGAGCCAGGGGAAAAAAAATGCCTGCTTTTCCTATAACCAACTCCCTTAAGAGTTAATGTTTAATGCCAGGCGCAGCAGCACATGCTTATAATTCCCAGTAACTCAGGAGGCTGAAGCAGGAAGATCACAAGTTTGAGGCCAGCCTGGGCCAATTAGGGAGACTCTGTCTCAATAAAAGCAAACATAAGACAAGACAAAAAAATTGGGGATGTAGCTTGGTGATAATGTGTCCCTAGGTCCAATCCCCAATAAAAAAAAAAAAAAAATTAAAGCCAATCCTGATCTGGCAAAAAGGGAATCTCTCCGAAGAAGGGCACACAGGTTTGCCACAATTAATTGTCTTTGGAACCGTAGGAGTCTTGAGTGTGTCATACCCAGAGAAGACCTTAGAGATCAAAACAGTTGAGAATAACCCAACGGCTTCATCATGCATGACCATTCAGATGGATTGATGGGGTGGCCTGGAAACAGCGTTGAGAAGGATTCTGAAATTGCATTTGGATTTTGAGAGGAAAAGAGCCACAGTCCATTGCTGATATTCCACGGGTGGCTCTCAGGGGAACATGCATGGCCTTTCTGAGTCAATACAACATGGAGATCCACCCAGGTATGAATGGCAGATAAAATAATAGTCCCCAAAGATATTCATATCCTAACCCTTAAACCTTTTAATATGTCATGTTTCACAAAAAAAAAAAAAAAAGATCCATCACAGAGCAGATGATGGGATGGTTGTAACAGAGACTGGAGTAATGCACTTTGAAGATCCAGGAAGGGGCCATAAGCCAAGGAGTACAAGCAACCTCCAGAAGCCGGAGAAAACCATGCAGCGAATTCTCCCCACGAGCTCCCGGAAAGAATGGTCCCTGACAAACAAACACCCTGACTTCGGCCCAGTGAAATTGATTTGGGGCTTCTGGCCTCCAGAGCTGCGAGAGAATAAATTTGTGCTGTTCTAATGACACAGAAGAAATTTGTGTGAAGTCTGTGGTAATCTGTCACAGCAGCAATCGGAAATGAATGTGGCGTGTTACTTATTCTCTGTGTCTCTGGTTCCTTCATCAGGAAAAAAAAAATAGCAATAATGATATCTACCTCAGATGTTGCTGTCAGGACAATTAAATGTAATATAATATATGTAAATCACTTGGAATAGCATCTGGCTCCCAGGAACTCTCAATAAATATTCACTATGATTATTCTGATCAAACTGCTTTATTTTAATAGGGAAGAACATTAAAGTCCAGACAGGGAATATAATGTACTAGAGGTCACAATGACACGAGGAGGAAATGTGGTCATTCCTAATTCGTTATTACTGAAGAGGAGCTCTCTTGTTGATGGAAGGGACCGGGGAGCTACAGAAGACTCCGTATGGTCACAGGGGGAAGGGGACACAGAACCGAGGTGTGGTTGGAAGCCAATAGTGATTTTCTACCATCCCTGAACAAATCCACTTCTGAAGTCAACCCACCCAGAGGACCACCTTCCACAGACGAGGAGGTGAGGCTCCTGCCCCTCCCTCCAGCCCAGCAATGAGCTCCGTCTCCTGGAGTTGGCTGCCAACAGTGAACTTGGCACATGGTTTGCCCACTGGGAGCCATTTGTTCTTGGTTCTCCCTGAGCCTTCTCCCAATCCTCCACCCCCTCACTCCTAACTTGGTTCTTATGTTACCAGAATCTGGAAACTTTCAAAATCATCATTTCAAACCCCGCACTGATTCACCACCCTGCAAGTCCCCTTGCTTTAGTTTCCCCTCTGCAATATGGCAGAGGCTCCCTGGGACCAACCCCACCATTTCTTCACCAGCCATCGCCCCCTCCTTGGAGGCCACAGTTCATCACAATATCAGTATTTTGCTCTCTCTGGTTTCTCTCTGTATCTCCCTTTGTCACCTATACCTGGAGCACTCTAACTTGGGTTCACCTGCCTACCGGCTTCTCTGGACCTATACTTAGCAGCTGAACTTGAACTTTTCTGGGGACAACTGCAAGATGGAGCTTATCGGGATCATTTTAAACTCACGATCACAAATCTCCCCTGGACTCTCAGCCTTTGTTGAGTCTCTGTTAGTGTGTTTCTTCCCACTCTTGGAGTAGACAACTCACACCTCGAAGAGGCAGAAGACACAAGGGTTAAGGGTATAGGCGAGCTATGTTCCTATTCAAGTCCTAGCTCTCCCACCCAACCAGCTGTGGGATCTTAATCAAGTATAACTAAAGCTCTCTGGTCTTCAGCTGCCTCACCTGTTCTTCAAAAGGTTATGCAGATTAATAGATGTAAAGATTTTAGAGCAAATATTGGTGCAGAGTAAGCACTCCCCAAGTACAAGTAATTATTCTTCTCTTTTTCCAAATGCTTTGGCATTCATCTAATGACCTCACCTTGGGTATCACTGAAAAAAAAACAGAAGCTGTGAGATGGGAATTTCCTGTCCTCTGGCCACTGGATTCACCACCCTCCAGCATCAATAATCTGTTTTCTTCTCTTTGTTCTTCCTGTTAATGCAAAAAGTTAATGGTCCCTTGTTTTGCTGAAGGACAATCTCTCCCCATTTTAACGGGGGAATTTCACTTTTTATTTGACTGTGACAGAAAATGCTAGAGACTTCTAGACTTTGATGGGGTAGGCTGCTAAGGGGTGCTCCTCCTACCTTCTATGGTAAGAGAAGTCCAAATTTTCAGGTGACCACATGGATGGACACTGAGAAAAAAAAATGCTACATGACCTAATCTTCTCTGAAGCCAAGCATGGTCATGTGACCAAGATCTGGCTAACATGGCCTGAAGGGGAGTGACATTTGCAACCTCTGGGATATAGCCTTCCTCCTTGGCTGCATCCTCTTCTGTCCTGATGCTTAGAATGTGGATACTCTGGTTGGGTTAATCTGGACCCACTGGAAAAGGACTCTCGTGATGGTGGAACAAGTTGTATAAAGGAACTGGATCCTTGCACAACTTAGGGTAGTAGAAACATCCGTCCAACCCTAGAAAGATTAACTTGGGGTATTATCTAAAGTACTGTGATTCAGGGTCTCCCTTACATAACACCCAAACCCACTTACTAATTAATGTATTCAATTTTCTTGGGTTGTACTCCTTTCTGTCCTGCCTTACATACCCTTCTCCCTTCTCCATCTTCAATGTCCCACTATCTCCTCTCTGTAAAAGGCACCTTCTAGATTCCATATTCCCACTAGCATCCTTTTTGCACTCCCTTTCCAAGCAAAACTTTCTAAAAGGTCATCAGTACTGTTCTGCTTCTCCTCCTCCACCTCTTCAGCCCACCCAAATTGGCCCAGGCTGCTCCTGAATTCTACAGGTATTTATCCACAGGACACATGGGGCAGCTCCTTTAGAATGTCTCAAATAAAATAGGTCCAAAATGGAAGCCTTAATTTCCAGGATCCATTACTTGCTGCTGAATGCTCTTTTCTATTTTGCTAAATGGCAGCAACATATCTAACACCTGGGATTCCTCACTGGTCATTCCCCTTCTCCTACCCCCTCATCCAAAGCAGGAACAAACCAAGCCCCTGCATCCAAATCTATTTGGCACCCCTTCCAGTCTCTTCATGCCCCTTTCCACCACTATGCTCTGAGACACTGGTCTCTCTTGCTTAGGGTTCTCTTATAATCCTAACTAGTCTCCCTTTTCTTATTCCTGGTCACCCTTCCCAACCCAGTCTCCAAACAGCAGTCAGAAAGATCTGCGGAAATGTAAAGATGGCCATATAATTCCTTGCTGAAGACCTGGAGACAGATCTACAAGGTGGATGTCCCTGACCCCACTGTACCCAAGACCTCACAGAAGCCACAGGCAGGAGGTCCCCACGGAGGCCACACAGCTGGTGATCTGCAAAGCCCTGCCAGCCTCATCACCCCAGCCCATGACGGGACTTCCTATGGAAGCTTCCTCACAACATGTACAATTCTGCTTGCCCTGGTCCTCACAGAAGTCCGTCCTTTCCACCACTACACAGTAGTCACACTGGCTCTCTATCAGTTCCTAAAGCACACCACCATCTCTGCTTCTTTGGGGCTTTTGCACTTGTCCTCAAGTGCCCTGAGCATTTTTTCCCAGCTCTTCTTTATCCTTTAAGTCTCAAATATCACCTCCTCAATGTGGCTTGCCAGGCTTGGCCCCAATCATTTATTACATCATTTATTGATTGTATCACTTTGATTTTTTAAAAATCATATCACCTCTCATCATTTATTATATCACCTTTATCCTCTCTATAGAAATTCATCATAATCTGTATGACTTTGGATTCTATAGTGGAACTCGAGCGTGTTTGCTGTTTATGATCTGTCCCCAGAGACAGCACATGCCTGAGACTTAAGTAGGTGCTCAACACACATTAGCAGAATGAACAAATGCTCATTAGTCTGAGCCTTATGGTTATAATTCCGGAGCATCACGAGAAGAATGATGTTTGACTTTGTTAGTTTCATCTTTTGACAACCATAGGAAAATACAGCTCTGAGCAAAATACATTGTCCCACCTGAGAACCGTCCTTGAGAAAACAAGTGAGCTCTAGTCTCTCAATTGATTAATTCATTATTTCATATGTTCAACTGACAAAAAGAAGCAGGCTTGGACGGCAAGAGAAACCTGCTTAGAGACCCTGCCACCTCCTTTCTGCCTCTCTTGTGATCAAAGGCCCAGGGGTAGAAGGGGTGATGTTTCCTCTGAAGACACAGCCATGCCACCATGCACTGTCTCAGGCACAGGCCTAGAGCACTGATTGAAAAAAAAAAAAAAAAAAAGCCAAGACTGAAGTCAGAATCAATGATGAGGCTGCCTAAGTGGACTACAGGCTGCAGACTGACCAAGGGCCTTGGGGGACCTCTGGAAGGCTGTGGTGGAATTAGTCAAGCTGGCCTCCCATCTACCCAGGACGGTCCATGCAGATTTCCCAGTGTGTGCCATGGCTTGTATCTATGGCACAAGCAGGGTGTGAGTGACTGCTGAAGACCTGGAGACAGATCTATAATTTGGATGTCCCTAACCCCACTGCGCCCAAGACCTCACAGAAGTCACAGGCAGGAGGTCCCCACTGAGGCCACACAGCTGATGATCTGCAAAGCCCTGCCAGCCTCATCTCCAAGCTATCACTCTTTCTGCAATATCATGTCACCTCCTCTTGGGAGTTTCTGTGCTCTGAGTTGGGGTCTCAATGCTAAAAGACTCCAACAAGAGAAGAATGTCAGCATCTCTGAGAATGCCCGGGTTCCATCAAATTTCCCAGTCCAGAAAAATTCTGGATCAGTTCAGTTTTCGCCCCCAAACTGTTCTTTTCTCATTCTTTCCTGTCTCAGTAAAAGGGCACCACCAGAACTCTGAAAATTATTCTCATTTAACACAGACATGTAGAACTGGACCTCGACATACTGAGAGGTCCCAAACTCACCCACTTCATTCCGATCCCACATCATTGGGTATAAGCACTTTCCCCTGAGTGGCTGCAAAGGCTCCCTGTTTGCCCCCTTTAGATTGAATTGTCCATACTGCAACTACAAAAACCTTTTAAAAACATCAAGCCAATCATGTTTCATGCATAAAGCCCACCAGTGACTTACCATACCTATCCAGACTGATAAGTCCCATTGCAACTCGCAACTCCATCTCCTCCTCTCACTCCCACCTCCACTGGCCTCTGTTTCCACAGACTCAGCCTGTTCCCTTGCATTTCAGGTCAGTTTCTCTGCTAATTCCTCCACCTAGAACTTCCTTCTCTGGGATCTTTGCATCATGCTGTTCCTTCTACTGAGATCTTATCTGGAGGTCTCAAAACAAATTACCTCCTGAGAGAGGCTGCTATAAGCTGAGTTGTGTCTCCCCAGAATTCAAATACAGAAGAAGCCCCAACCCTCAGGAACTCAGAATGTGACTGTACTTAGACAGAAGTTCTTTAAAGAGGCAAGTAAGTTAAAATAAGGTCACTGGAGTGATGGCTGGTTGGGGAGATATTGGTCAAAAAAGACACAATACTTTGGGAAAAATAAATTTGAGAGATCCTGGGCTGGGATTGTGGCTCAGTGGTAGAATGCTTGCCTAACATGCTTGAGGCACTGAGTTCGATCCTCAGCACCACATAAATGCAAAATAAAGATATTGTGTCCACTTAAAACTAAAAAATAAATATTTAAAAATACTTTGAGAGATCCTATTGAATAGTGTAGTGACTGCAGATAATAATAAAGTACCATGTACTTGAATACTGCCAGGAGTAGATTTTAAATGTCCTCACCACAATAAAATAAGTAGGTGAGGTAATACATCTATTAATTAACTTGATTTAGCCATTCCACAATATATGTCTATCTTAAAACATTGTGTTGTCCACCAAAATATATACTACCCAATTAATTTTTTAAAAAATTTAGATGAGGCCATACTTAGGGTGGTCCCCACCCCAAACTGATGCATGTTCTTATAGAAAGAGATTAGAATACAGGCATGCATAAAAAGAAAGAGCATATGAGGACACATTAGCAAGATGGCCATCACAAAGTTTAGTGATTGAATGTACACTATAGTTAATCAAATTGCATTGTATTAGAGATTTTCGCTAAATAAGTTGCTTTTAGCCAATCTTGTCACAAAAAGTAACTACACAAGATGATAGATATGTTTTGTTCGGTTGCTTCACTATAGTAACCATTTACCATCTATCTGTAGCTCTGGGTAATGTCTCCATGGTAGGAGTAGCATGCAAAGATCATGAAGAATCCCATAACATGTTGCAAACCTCAAACAGAAGCACGATACATTTTTAAAAATTTTTTAAACAATTTTTATATTGAGTACCTTTCAATTTGTTGTCATTTTAAATAAAAAGAGTGTTACTAAATTACCAAAACAATATTACTGAAATTAAAACAAGCGAGTAGAGAGCCACCAGACAGCTAAGGAAAGAGGTCTCATGGGAAAACTTGATCTTGGTCTCCAATCCTCCAAAAGTGTGAGGCAATGGATTTTTGTGGTTTAAGGCTCCCAGTCTGCACTAGTTTGTTACGACAGCCTGAGCAGACCTGTGTGCAAAGGCCTTTGCTGGACACCCAGACTAAAGAAGCCACCAGAACTTTCTATTGCATCCTCCACTGTCCTTCTGTGCCGAGACCTGCCCACTCTGATCCTCTCCCTAACTCCTTACCAGCAGGGATCTGTTCTCAACTCCCTCTTGCACCTGAGTGCAGAACACATGCGAGTTCCTTAATAAACATCCCTCAGATGAAGGAATAAATGACATTACTCCCGGTATATTCTGAATAAAATTGGAGAAAGAAGGCAGAGAGGAAAGGAAAGGGGGCGTCACCGGCAGAACAAAAATAAGCTGGGTATCTTCCAAATCACTGGAGAATAAAAGAAACCAAAGTAGGAAAAGAATTGAGGGAGGATTTTTTTTATGGAAAAAAATGAAGTAAAAAACCTAAGAACCAAATTTAACAGTTTTAAAAAAAAATATGCATAGGCTTAATAACTCATTACCATAAAAGCATCTCACATAGGGACACAAAACAAAATGTTACAATAAATTGCATAAAAGAGATACAAGTAAAATTATAATGATGTGAAAAGATTCACTGAGAGATTTGAGCAAAAAATCCATGAGGAAAATGAGCACAAGAAAAATATCAGGGCTGGCAATGTGTGTGTGTGTGTGTGTGTGTATCTGTGTCTGTGTCTGTGTGTGTGTGTGTGTAAAGAGAGGGGGTGTCATTCACTGCAGATATGTAAGTCCAACAAACTCTCACATACTAATGTCAAAAAAAAAGGAAAATGAACTTTTAAATAGTTAACCTACACCAAATGACAAAAATGTTATTATCCTGAACTACAAAAACAGCATTTCTAATGTACATAAAACAGAAAGAGTGAAACAAAATCACAGTGGAAAAACTGACACCTGTCAACCTTGATCAAATGAACAAAAATAAAGACAGAAAAGATTTAAATAAGATGATTAATATTCTTTTAAATATTATATATTAATTATGTATTTTAAATAGATATTCTTTCAAGTGCCCACATAGTCGTTACAAAAACTGATTACATCTTATGACATATAGGCACAAAAATTTGTTGATTTCCAAAATTAGGCATAATATAGTTCATACACTGTATATAAAATTCAATAACATCAGATATTAACAACAAAATGCAAACAAACAGGCATTCCAATTGAGATTTAAGAAAATCATTATTGAGTAATCTTTGGGTAAAAGTATAACTCAAAATAGCAACCATAGATATTTCCACACTCCAGTAATGAAACTACTACCTATCAAAACTTTAAGGATTCAGTTACAGCTACTTTTAGAGAATGACTTACAGTTTTAAGTCTTTTATAATTAAGGAGAAACAATGAAATTAAAAGAATTTAGAGTCCAATCCTAATACATTCTATGAGACGACTAATTAAATCTCTGGCAACTCCAGTCAGAAGTGAGAAAGAACACAGGTACTCTGCGCTACAAAATAAAAAAAGGTATTTAACTGCTGATCCAGAAGAGCTATTTTTAAGTAATAAAAGGCTTTTTGCAGTTCTATGCCAATAAACTCAACAGAATCAGAATGCTTTTCTTGGAAAGTATAAATTGCCAACATTAATTCAAGGACAAGAAGAAAATTTAAAAGTTAAAATCATCGTGGAAGAAATTTAAAATATATTGTTAAGATATACACATGTCAATAAATGGACATGCAAACATATATGTATATGTAAAAAGATTATTTCCCAAGGAAATTTAACAGGTATGAGCCTTCAAAATTTCCCAGAACAGAACATACTGGGGAGAAGGTGGTAAGGGAGAGGAGAGTTGAAAAGAAAAACTTCAAATTCATTTTGCCAAGTTGGCATGACCTTGATCTCAAACTTTCACAGGCACCACTGAAGAACAAATGATAGAAAACAGTTTAACTCATGAAAATAGATGCTGACACTCTGCATAAAATAATAGAAAATAGAACTCAGCACTATTTCAAAAGAATGACAAACTTCTGGAAAAATTTGTTTCATAATCCAAGAATGAAATATCTATCAATGTTAATATATCACAACATTAACAGGTCAGGGGAAAAAAAACCTAGGTAATCATTTAAATACACAGTGCCCCAAGGAAAGCAGTACACAAAATTCAGCAGCCCTTCTTTATTTAAAAATAAATCCCAAGGACAAATCTTTATCATGATGAAAATACAATAAAAACAACAACATCAGTTGCATGTTTATTCCTTGAAAGGTTCTGCATTAAATGTCTCATGTGATCATTAATCCTCAATTAAGATCAATTACAAACCAACAACCACGTTCAGGCAAAAACAAACCATAAAGAGAACCATTTCTACTCAAGGTAAAAGTGAAACACCGATACCAATTCTCCTCACCATCATTCAGACTTATTTTGGAGGGTAGCCATTGTAATTAAACAGGAAAAAGAAATACAAGGTACAAAGAGGTAAATGAAAGAGACAAGATTATTATCATCACCAAATGATCAGCATGTAGATCTAGAAATTCATAGAACATCAGAACTAATGAGTTTTCAGTAAGGTTGACAATTATAGAAGTCACGTACAAATATTAATCTTTTTTTTTTTTTTCTTTGCCATTCTGGGGCTTTATTCAAAGCCCCAGAATGGAACCCAGGGCTTTATGTAAGCTAGGCAAGCACTCTACCACTGAGCTACACCACCAGCCCTAAATATCAATCTTTTAATATCAGCAATAGTTGTGGGGAGAAGAGAGAAAGAGAAAGCAATGATCCCTTTTGTAATTATGGAATATTATATATCCAGTGTTTTATTAAAAATGTGAGAAACTCAAATTAATAATATATATTTTCCTAAAGGACATAAAATGCTTTATCTAGGAGAGGAAGTCTTGGTATTATAACCCATATTACTCCAAAGATAATTTAGCATATAAAAATGCACCAAAAAAAAAACTATCTCTGTTGCATTTTTATTTTGACAAAATAAATCTAAAGTTTACACAGAAGAATAAAAATAAAACAGCAAGAATAATTAGGCATTCTCCTATACTGCTCACGAACTGCATAAATGACTATAACCAATGTGGAAGGCAATTTGGCAGTTGAGATTAAAAGTCTTTAAAAATGCACACAGCCTTCGACTCAGCCATGACACTCCTAAGAAATTTATTCTAAGAAAATAATTAAGTGTGTGCAAATTTTTTTTTTGTCAAAGTTGTTTACTGCAGTATCATCTGTAATGGTGACAAATAGAGTTCCATCTTCTATCACCAACAAGGCACTAGCTGAATAAATGATGCCACAGTGAGAAGCAGCATCCCTTCGGGGCAGCCACAGGAGATCTTGTCACTGACTGGCTGTTTGGTGAGATTAAAGGAGTACTAATCATTTCTTTAATATAATGGTATTGTGGAAAGGGTTTCCTTAAGAGTCCTTTTCTTTTAGGAGACACAATGTCATGGATGCTGGGATGTGATATTGGTAATTTCCTTCTAAATAAACTGGGTCCCAGGGTTAGTAGATGAAAAATAGGGTTTGCTCTGGGTTCACAATTTTTGGAGTTGGGTACATAAGGGCTCATTATGTGTATAAATGACATATATACATGATACCCTCACTCACTCTCTCTCTCTGTTTTTACATGTTTAAAATACTTCATAGCAAGAAAAGAGCTCTTGCTGGATGTGGTGACACCTGCCTGTGATCCCGGTGACCCAGGAGGCTGAGGCAGGAGGATCACAAGTTGAAAGCCAGCCTCCGAAAAAGAAAAGTGAGACCTGTCTCTAAATAAATTACAAAATAGTACTGGGATGTGGCTTGGTGGTCAGGTGCCCCCAGGTTCAATCCCCAGTACCAACCCCTATAAAAAAAAAAAAAAAAGAGCTCTTAGTAATAATGTTCTGTATGAGTGTTCATTAAGATATTTATGATATATCAAGTGAAAAGAGTGAAATTTGGAATAATGCGTAGACTATCATTCTAAAAATTTATACAGGTACACAGAGATGCACATGTGTGCATGTAGATATACACACACACACACACACACACACACACATATACATAAAGACCCAATTCCAATCAGTGATTTTGAATGAGATTATGAGTAGTTTCTCTTTTGAATTCACTACATTTTCACTTATTTCTCCAACAGCAATGTCGCACTTGAGTCATAAAAAATTATTAAAGTAACTAAAAAAGGTTGGGGGGATTCACGGGAGCCATTTCTAGTAGGAACACAGAATAGTCAAACCATCTCATACCAATAAACCTAAACCTAAATATCTAAATCAGGCATCCAGGACATTGCTTCTTCTGATCTGTCATTCTGATAAACACTTTGAAATACTTTCTCCTGAATCCTGCTTCCAAGAGAAGATGCAGATATCTGCGTCTGAGAATTTCCCACTTGGGCTCATTTAAATAAGAAAATGAACTTAGAAAATTCTGGACAAACTATCCTAGGGTCCTATGGATCTGCATAAACATTTCACCCCATGCAAATGGGATCTGGTTTCTTTGGAAGGAAACTGAAGTTAGTCCTGAATCCACAGAACTAATAAGAGAATTTTTTTTTTTTCTTCTCTGCCTCTCCAGCATCACTTCTTTCCCAGTGACAGATACAGTTTTCCTTGGATGGGTTCCAATAACATCCAGATGTCTAACTTAAGGAAAGGGCACGATGAATGGGAGTCAACTTGGAGGCACAGAGTAAGAGCTGTGGAAGAGGAAGGAGCTGGGTGCAATGCTCAGGATGCAGGCAGGAGACCTAGCCTGGACTCCACAGGTGGTCAAGGGGGTAAGGGAATTGCTACACAGAACAGCCAAACCACAGGCACAGAACAGATACCCTAGGTCCCCTGATCTGTAGGGTGTGGGATGGGGGGGCACTAGAACATTGGGCCTCCCTTGCCTGAGGTATACCTCTGCTGTTGCTGCAGGGCCACGGCCAGTTCAAGCTCAGAATGCATTTCCTACATGAGTCCTTACCCTCACCTGTGTATGAGATGCAGACAGCTTTTGCTACAAGTGCCACCCACCCTCTCATCCCCATCACTGTCACTGCAGCCATGAGTTTCCACAAAGGGCCAAAGAGCCACACCCCAGCTACCCTCATCTGAGTCCGGAGCACAGTCTATCATCAGAAGCAAAGCCCCCTGCTAGCGGGACCTCATAGAGCTTCACAAGCTCAGCGAGGGACAGGAAGATGGACCCCAGTCCCCACAATGCCTTGTTCAAACTCAGCTCTCCTTCCAATGTCTATTGTATCTAACAGAATTAATCCCCCAGCCAAAGGCCCCTGAGCTGTCGGTCACATTCACTTTTTAAAAGACATCAACAAACAAATACACCATCCCCCTCCTTTTTAAGGTTTCCCAACTGCAAGGGAAGATCTGCTCCTCTCGGAGGGGATAGAGGGGAGGTGGGATATATCCCCCGGATGTGTAGCTTACCTTAAGCTGCAGGGAAGGAAGAGAACACAGAGGCGCTGGGGAAAAAAAAAAAAAATCACACGACACCTCCCCGTCTCAGGATGAGGAATCTGTCCCTGTCTGTCTGACACACCAAATGGGATGTGCAAATCTCATCCCAGCTCAGACTTCTAACAGGGCGTCTGAAGTTCCTCAGATCCAACCAAAGCAAGCAGGCAGCAGCCCTGACTGCGAACTTACCTGGCAAGCGTTACCTGGGAGGTGCACGGCCCTATCGGAGGGTGCTGTCAATTAAAGTTGAAATGCCATGACTGTTTTCTGAGCTTTTGTCCCTTGTTGATTTCCTATCAGTGAAATGCCACATGTGTTAGGGAAATGGCAGCACACCCAGCATGCTGAGCTGAGCAGCAGGCTGCAGGGCCGGCTGGGGAGGGCTCAGTCAAGAAAGCAGAGCAGTGAGGCTGTTGGAGGGCAGCATCTGCTCAGGACCTGGTAAGAAGTAGTAGAGGTAGAGCATCAGCTGGAGCGTGCACAGGAGGGTCTGGGTGGAACATAATCACCAAATTTCCTGGGGGTCAGTTTTCTCCCTTGAAGGGATGGAGAGGATGATACCTTATCTTACGACTTCTGTGCATTTTAAATGGGATCGTGTCTGTGACAAAGTCATCATGGAGGTGTGACTCCACATTCATCGAGTCATTAAAAAAATGCCATGTTTTCCAAAGGACATCCAGATTCCTCTATGAGAGAGAGTTTTGTTACCGTGAGCACAGAACCCAGAGCCACTTTTCAAAGAGGAAGTCTGACCTGAACCCATAAGAAATTGTGAAGAAAGTTCGACCAAAAGATGGAACACAATAGGAGTTCTCCACCAATAGTTCATTTTTCCTGCTTCTTTCTTGCTAAGAAAACCCATGTCATTCAGGGCATCACTGTGCCCAGCTAAATAAGGGTCGCTGGCACTTCTCTTCCCTCCTGCCTGTTGCCTGAAAGGTTGATATAAAGTCTGGAGTTAAGACAGCCACTTTGCAATCATGAGGAAATACACATAGGTAAGGAAAGCAAATCACTAAGTATAGTGGAAGAAGAGATGGGAGAAGTCTGGTACTCTGAGTACATGCTGAGCTGCTGCCCCGACTCTAGAAATGGTCTTACCTTTGCATTTCTGATTAGGTCAGAAAATCAACGATGATTTTTTTTTTAAAGCCATAATTGGCTACTTTTTTGTTACTCAAGCTTGAACATAATTCCAAACAATACCAATTACATCCCCCACTCTTACCTAAATAAGGGAGGTTACCTAGTACTTTATAAACAGTGACACAAACAATTCTTCACAAAATTTTAGCAAACCAAATCTGAAAATAGATAAAAATGACATGACATTATGACCAAGCAGGGTTTCTCCCAGGAATGCAAGGTTAGTTTAGCCTACGAAGCCAGGCAACATTCGTCACATCCTAACTGACTTAAAAGGAGAAACCATGACATCTCCATGGATACCAATTAGAACACCTGACCCAATCCAACATCCATTCTCCACAAACAAGCCAAAAGAAAAAAGAAAAAAAAAAAAAAAACTTTCTCAGCTTGCTAAAGGTCATCTCTGAAAAAACACAGAGCTAACACCACAGTGTGAAAGACTGACTGCTTTCCCCCAAAGATAGAAGGAAGGTTTTCACCACCTCCATTCAATATGATCCAGGAAGTTCTACCCAAGTAAATAAGGCAAGAAAACCCAATGAAAGGCTTATGAACAAGAAAAGAAGAACTAAAACTAGCTTTACTCGCAATGACATAATTGTCTTTGCAGAAAATCCCAAAGAGTCTATGAAAAAGCTCCTAAAACGAACAAAGGGAATTTGCAAGATGGCAGGTTATAAAGCTATGATCTAACCATTAATCCTAACTTTATACACTAGCAATGACAAACAATCACAAGTTGAAATGCTCAGCTCTTTTTAAAAGGTGAGAATAAATGAATATGAAAAATATTCTCGAGGTGATGCTCCTTTCAAATGCTCCCCTCCAACAGTTCCTGGCATCCACAACTTCCATATTGTTTTCCAACCCTTTTCCTTAACTCTCTTTCCTACAAACCACCCCTAGCATGAGCCCACTGCTTCAGAAGGACAGGTCCATTCCCTATCCTGCGAAGCCTGATATTGTACTCTGACGGTTTGCCTTAATTCGTCTACTGCTCTCCTGGCCAATCCCTCCCCAGTGTTCAGACTATCCAAGTCTTGTCTACCCTTCAAGGTCACTGTCAATATCCAACACCTCTCAGGCTGCCAACTTGGATCATGCCAACTTCTGGCGCAGTGCCTGGTATGCAGAAGGCACTCAACCAAGCCTCGGAGAATAAATGAGGTTGCAGTGCTCTGCCGTGTACATGGACACACGTGGGTCAACTCATACCTGTAGGACACAGGACACTCACCTGCCCCGTCAATTCATGCTGGCTGGTAGACGTATCATAGTCTCAATCTCCAAACACTAAGGGCAGCACCTTATTCCAAAGGATAATAAATGAACATTCCTAGAACCACAGTCTCATACCAATTTTTAATTCTTGTACTGCCATCCATGTCATGTGTCCACCTCTTATTTAACTAAGATTAGATGTTCTCCAGGGGAAAGGGAGGCCCATGGTTCCTTCCATTCATTTACACAGTATTTTCCACAATGCCAGAATCCAGCGGGGAGACTATACATACCTTTGTTTGAGGATGGGCTAAAGAATCCCAATCTACCTGGAGCACATTTTTATCAGACCCATCCAATACCCAGAGGTCACTTCCAAAAAGAAGTCACAAGGCCCTAAAGCAAACCTTTTCGTGGCATCATCAACAACAACAACAAAAAAGACTGGATGGGGATTCAGTGGCTCCTAATTAAGACTGTGGATAGAGAAAACATCTCCCTCCTTCTCTTTGGAGAACAACAAGGCTCAGCACGCCTACCCAGCCCTCTGACTCACTGCAGCCCACGGGTCTGAGGTTGCGGCCAGCCTCGGCTCAACCTTCATGGCTCTCAAAGTCATCAGGAGCTTCTTTTACAGGAAACGAAGGAGCCAGGTGTTTGCCCAGAGCAGCCCTGAGAGGGAGAGCCTGCTAATGAAAACTGAAAATACAGGTCATTACCCTGACCTGGTCTCTCTGTCTTTCTCTCTCTCTCTCTCTCTGTTCTGTGCTGTTCTTGGTCACGTTGACCTTATGGTTGTGAAGGGAAAAAAATGATGATGATAATAATAATAATAATAGGAGGGCTGGAGACAAGGCCTGGCCAGGAAGTTGGGGAACCTGTTTTAAAAGCTCTAAAAACCGTTTGACCTTGAACAAGCCAGCTGGCCTCTCTCTAAGCTTCAGCTGGAGGTGATAACAGAGATGATCATATGACTGACTTCACAGCATTCCACCCAGTCGCCTTCTCTTAGGGAGTTGGATTCACCTGGGCCAAAGGAGATGGCAGAGCTCCCTGTCTCAAAGGTATGGAGAGGTAAAGCCTCTGATTGCATCACTGATCCCAATTCCACAATAAGAACACGGAGGGCTACTACTTTAGAGCACACCGGACCCTGCTGGTTGCTTTATGTTTGTTGTTGAGTATCTCTATCCCATTCTAAGAAGGAGATCCTGGTCATCTCAGAGAGAGAGGAAAATAAACTGAGGCAGAGAAGCTCAGCATCGTCTTTGCTCAAGGTTAAAGGGATCACCCACTCTTTCCACTGCTGGGGTGCTCCTGGGGTTGCCCTGGAGTTGAAATCGTGGCCTGGTAGAGATCCACAGCCCCTCAATCCTCACCTAGCCCCTCTGCAAATGGTTTGCCAGTGGGAAATGTGCTCACAGCTCTACCAGAGGAAAGTGTCCAGCCGGGACCCTAAACTGCTCACCAGGGGTTAGGGTGGATAGCAAATGCAAGCCTTTGCCATTTAAGATCCTTTGCATGGGAGACACAGGGCTGTGTCTCTACCAAGGGAAAGCCAAACCACACCTCTGTAGAGTGGCCCCACATTGAGCCCCAGTGTTCCCCATCCCCAGGCCACTTGGTGCTGGTGTCTACTGCCTGCCTTAGTCACCCAGCTCCACCTTGCTACCCTGCTGGCCTCCTCGGAGGCCCCATTTCCTTTAATGTAATTCTTACGGGAAAAGAAATGCCACATTTATTAAAGTGCAGGCTTATCTATTTCATCCCAGATCTAAGCTGTGGTGATAAATCCCTAAGCTAAACACACACAAAGGGAAATATGAAGCTAGAATACAGATCAGATTGTAGAAGCGAGGGAGGGATAAACGTGGGTCTTCACCCGGCTGTGGCTGCCTCCCACCCACTGTGTGGTCTAGATGCAGGAGAGACCGTTCCCACCTCCTTGCAGCTAGGCGGGTGGGGATAAGGCAAAGGGCCACATCAACATATTTTTCTAGGTAGTTCTGGCAAAACCTCCATACATATTCTATTTAGGAAAAACTGGCTTTGTGGCATCTTGCAAAACTTCTGAAGGATCTAAGTTGGTTGCCCTCTCTTCATGGAGCACAAAGGGATAGGACGCAAGGTATGAGACTCTGAGGTCACGGATTGAAGGCACAGAGACCCAAAGATGAAATGGTCACGGGCTTCGATGTCAAGGACCTCAATGCAGGACACAGGTGGGGACACTCCAACCCCAGATGCGTTGGGCTGCTGTTGGGTAACATTCTACAGCCTCTGTGTCAGAATCCAACAGCAGACAACATGACACTCTCAATACTCTCATCCATGTCTCCAGAGGTGTCCAGTGGCCTTGTTCCTCCTGTGCATTCACAGTCCATTTAAGGACAAAACTACGGGTGTTCACAGTGGGAAACACAGGGTAGCACAGTGGTTCATTTCACCTGATGACTTTTTGCACCATGGTCTCTGGTAGAAAACATTGCACAGTCCCCTCCTGGGCTACACTGTGACACAGACTGCTAACTGTCCCCCATGAGCCTTTCTCCTCTCGTCAAAGAGCTCTCCGATTTTAACTTCTCACTTGGTTACCTAAAATAAAGACTACCTTGGCTAATGTGAAGTGAGAGTGGTATGGCAATTGCCCATAAAGAAATGGGAAATGGTCTCGTCGGGCTGTTCTCCCTTGCAGACAAAGAGGCAGGAACTTGGACAGTCATCTTGGGCCATGATGCTTAGGAAGCCAGAGTCAGCAGAGAGAAGAAAGCTGGTCCCTTACAATGTACAGCCACACCAGCTCTGGACTGGCTTCTTTCATAGCAGAGAAAGACAAAAACTTCTCTTTATGTATCAACAGCCATTAGTTTAGAAACTCGGTCATTTGCAAGCATACATGATCATAATTGTTGTGCCCTGTCTACTGTGTTAAATAAGAGTAAGTCATTCTGTCCAATTCTTATTTAAGAAATAGTTTTGAATGGCTGTCAAGGGCCAAGATCTATGAAAAACACACGGAGCATTGTGAATATGGTGAACAAAGTAGATACGTCCCTGTAATCAGCACACTTACAGCTGAATGTGTCCTCATTGGACTGTTTAGAGAGATGAGTGGTGAGATATACCCAGGTCTGCACTCATGGTCTAGATAGCTGGGAAAAAAGTAAGTCTATATATGAACACATGGTGCAGTGTGGGTGTGAAGAAGAGAGACCAAGACAGAAAGAGACCAAGCAAGCAAGCAAGCAGATGCTTTGACTGCTCTGGCAACATCCCCTTGGAGAACCAGAGCCCTCAGCTCAACTCCCTGGCCAACACCCAGACCTCTCCTGAATTTCTTCTGGGTAAGAACTCTCAGTTACTCTTTCTAAGTCCTCACCCGGACCTGGCCAATCTCACCTATCTTCCCCCTCATACCCTCCATATATTCCATCAACGAATGCTATCTTTTCTGCCTGCAAAGAAATCCTGAGTTCTTTGTTAGATAACAAATGACAAGAGTCATACATCTGGTGATTCTATCAAACAATGACAAGAATCATACATCTGGTGATTCTGTCATGGTTACCTAAGAGAACATCCGTGAACTGAGAAAATACCTGCTGAGGAATTTGAAGAATGAAGAGTCATGACATAGGTAACTGGTTCTCACACAGTTCTGGAATAATGGTGATGGTGGTAATAGTGTTAGTGATGATGGTGGTGAGGGTGGTGGTGATGATGATGATGATGATGATGTTGATGATAATGATAATGAGAAAGAAGAGGAGGAGGAGGAAGAGAGAAAGAGATGCAAATTCAATAGACTATTAACCACCAGCAATGATACAATGGGCATTCATTGTATCATTCTTACAAATGACCCATTGATCTGGAATGGGTCAAAATAAGGAATTAAAAGTAAACAAATTACCCTGAAGCTCGGTCTTTCTCCAGCACTTTCTAGTGCAAGCCTCCCCCTCCCTCCCATCACCTAGATGATACAAGGGCTTCAACCCCAAGCCATTCTCTCTCATCTGCTCCCACCCACCAATATGGCGGCCAGAGGGATTGTTTTAAAATGCAAGTCGGAGAGGATCACTCCTCTGCCACAAACTCGACCCTGGCTCTACCATACCCACCATGCCCCACCTTTCTGACTTCAACCCCCACAGCATCTCTACCCCCGTTCTCCCCAGGCTGTCCACCCTGACTCCTTGATGCCCACACATATCACACATGATCTCACCTCCACCCTACACTCTTTCTCCAGTGGTCACAAGTGGCTCAGTCATTTGGGTCTCTACTCCATCAATCCTTCCTCAAATAAGGCTCCTTTGTACCACTTCCCAAGGAGAATTCCACCTCCTTTCCCCTACTCTATTCTCTTCAAAGCACCTCCCCATTGCCTGACTTTAGATGAAATGTTTATGGGTTTATTTTCTGTCTCCTTTAGCTTAACTATAAATGCCAGGAGACTAGGGACTTTTCTTCACTCCCATGTCCTCAGCCCCTGACACCAGGTAAGGGACCAAATTTACTTTGAATGAATGAAGGGATCCGTGCACCTTGAGACCCAACCTGGTTTCCCGCTTTTCTCGCTCATGGATGAGGTCCTCATGTCACCCCCTCTGCAGGTTTCTCCCCTTAGGTTGTCACAAACCTCTTCTTCAAACCTTGTTGGAAGATCGAATCTTACCCAACCCTATGTCTTAGCCCCAGAGAGCCATATGCTGCCTCCAGAGCAGGACACCCACCCCCTTCCCCCAGGCCTCCCACCCACCAGGGACATGGCCCATATGCTTAAAGGAGGAAACAAATCCCCCTGCTCAGAGCAGGCCGCTCCACTAGTACACAGAGTTCCAGTTCCTTCCTGGCCTTTGTCCCAATTCTTTAATCACTGCAGTCTGTTGATGGAAGAATGACAACCAACCTTTCCCAAGGAATCAATCGCCACTCCCTCTTGTGAACTTTGGGTCCCTTAAAGCATCTGCACCCTCGAAGCTCTTGTTGACCGCAGATGAGCACCTTCCAGGGATGCCCTCCACCATCCTCCGGGTCATTTAATCCGAACCTGCCCTTCACACACTGCAATGCCCATCCTGAGCAGAACAGCCTCCCTCTGAATATTCACAGCCTGCAATTCTGGTGGGGCCACTGCAGGCCAATGACCGCCCCCCCCTCTCTCTCTAGTTTTGGGTGGTCTCGTCTCCCTTTTTTTAAAATTATTTTAAAGTTGCAGATGGACACAATGCCTTTATTTTATTTATTTATTTTCATGTGGTGCTGAGGATGGAACCCAGGGCCACACACGTGCCAGGCAAGCGCTCCACCCCTGAGCCACAAACCCAGCCCCAGTCTCGTCTTTTTGCTCTTGAATCTAAGCTTCTGTGGTCACAGAGTCCAGGATGTGCCTTGACCATCATCTAGCTCCTTCAGAATGTTAACGGGTGTTCGGTACGCAGTTGGCGCTGCACATCTGGGTATGGGCGGCTAAATGCCGCTTACCCCTTCCCCTTTGGTTCCCAAATATTCTTTTCTGTGCAGACAATGTATATTCAGCTTCCTGAGGAAAAAGAGCTCTCAAGGCCACTCAGCTAGAGGCTGGGTCTCTCTGCTGCTGAGAGCGCTTACCCTCTGCCATGGTGTGAGTGTGTCCCCTCAAAGTCCATGTGTTGAAGCCTTGATTCCCCAGTATGGCCATATCAGGAGGTGGGGGCCTAGCAGGAGGTGTTCGGGTCACGGGGAGCAAGTCCTCATGAATGGATTTAATAATGCCTTTCTTGCAGGATGGGAATTCTTCCCGCCCTTTCTTTCTTCTCAAAATGTCCATTTGTCCTTCCATTTCCTGCCGTGAATTGAAGAAGCACCGAGTCTCCACCCCAGATGTCACGCAGATGCCAATGCCATGCTCTTGAACTTCCCAGGCTCCAGAACCAGGAGCTAAATAAACCTCTTTCCTTCACAAAAAACTCCGTCTCAGGTACTCTGTCACAGCAACAGAAAATGGACCGAGAGCCCCTCCACAGCCCCGAGGACCATGCTGTCCTCCCTGCATCCTGCTGCTCCCTGCTGACCTCGCCCAGCACCCTCTTGCTCTTGTCCCTGTACTAGGCTGTTCTTGGTTCCTCAGTTTTGCCAACTCATGGAGGTCACTGTGAATTCTAACCCTGTGCTCTGGCTGTCCCTCTCACCCACACCTCATTTTTGGAACAGCCGCAACGTTAGTCTAAATCCTCCCGCTCCCCGGGCAAGCACAGGGAGTCATGAGTGGGTCAGCTCAGGGACGCACCTTTCTCCCTGGCCATATGGTGCCACCAGGCTCTGTCTGCCCCCTACTCTGACTGCCACCTTCGTGGGAGGGCCAAGAAACAGGCACTCTCTGGCCAAGCTGGCCAAGCCTATGCTGCAACCCTGCAGCATAGGGCCTTTGGGGTGGGGAGGACATGTGGGGCACAGTAGCTTGGCCAAAGCAAGGGCACCTCTTCTGGCTTCTGGAGCACTGCTTCTGGGCACACCTGTTCTAAGGCGTTGAGAAAAGCAATTTGCTCCCAAGAATTGGAGTACAGGGACTCAGGACTCCCTTTCTGGTTTTGTAATAATAGGAATCAAACCCAGGGCCTTATGCATGCTGGACAAGTGCTCTCCCCCTGAGGGACATCCCCAGCTGGGACTCTCTTTCTGAAGGGTGGCACGGAGTGGGAATACCTCTTCTTTTCAGGATAAGTCTGGCGCTAAGAATGGAGGGTGATTTGGACCTGCCTGGGCACTGAGCCGAGGGTCACAGGATCCTAAGAGAAGTGAGGATGAATTCTGGGTTGGGCTGCGCCAGGGCAGACTCACATTCTGCCATTCGTTCACCTGTGGCTGCTCCATCCCTCCGTGCCCCTGAAGCCTCCCGTTTTCTATACAGGTGGTAATACCTGTGTCCGGACTGGTTCCAGCACAGGGCCTGCCTATGGTCATCACTCAGCTACTCAGGTGTCACCCACTAGCCAGGAGAACAGCAGGCATGTGTGTTCATCAATTGTTCATTGCGGTGGCCCAAACACCCAATACAAGCAACTTAGAGGAGGTAAAATTGATTTCCGCTTACAGTTTCCTCCATCGGATGGCTCCTGCTTTGGGCCTGAGCTGAGAACATCATGGTAGGAAGGCAGGACAGGGATCAGCTGCTCATGGCAGCTGGGAAACAGAGAGAGAGGAAACCCAAGGACAAGAAACACCCTTCCAGGGCAGACCCCTGGTGACCCTCTTCCTTCACTAGGTCCCACCTGCTGCAGTGCCCACTACCTCCCGCAACACCATCGAATTAATCCAAAGGTCAGAGTCCTCAGGATCCAATCGCTTCCCCCAAGCCCCACCTTGGACATTGGTGTTGGGCTGGGAATCAAGACTTCAATGCACGCACCTCTGGGAATCACTACGCATCCAAGTCATATGGGTTGGTCACCTCTTTAGGTGACAAAGGAGGTTCTTCCCATGCAGCCTGATGGCAGCTGTTTCCAGAACCGACTTGCTCCGTTGGTTCACACTGAACAAAGAGTCGGCTCCACCACTGTGACTCTCACACATGACCTGCTGTTTCCCCTCAGGACTTACTGGGTCTTCTAACCCAAATATTGGATTTTTAGTGTGTGTTCACTTCATGAATATTTATTGGACAGCTCAGGTGTGTCAGGAACGGAGCCACGCAGGAGGATGGAGGAGGGAACTGAACACCCCCCAGGAAGACATTACCAATACCATTCAGCCTCGGAACATATGGTGGACATTCTTATCCCCAGTTCGCAGACCAGGAAACTGAGGCACAGAGAGACTGCACAGAGGGATTTGGGGCTCTGCTGGGAGGAAGGGCAGAGCTGGGATCTGAACCGGGGCCGACACTCTTTGCCAGTGCTCTCCACGGTCTCTTTGCAGCCCACAAGGGCACTGGGGCCAGAGGAGGGAGTCAGCATTCAGGGAACAGAGAGCTAAGCTGACATTAGACACCAGCTGTGTGAAGGATGCTGCTGAGCAGTCGGGGATGGGTTGAGGAGTGGGCAGGAGAGAGGCCTGGAGGCAGCAGGTATAGACAACTCTTTTGCCAAACTCAGTTGTCAGAAACAGGAGTGAGATGAGTGGGAGGTGGAGGGTGGGCTCATCCTTCTGTGTAAAGGTGCAGAGCTGAGCCCATTCACATGTTGAAGGCACAGAGCAGCAGAGAAGGATGTTGGCAGAGGCAGAATGAAGTAAGTCAAGGGAGGAAGGTATCTATGGGCCAGAAGTGAATAGGATCCAAGGTACAGGTGGGATAGTGAGTCTTGAACAACAGAGGGGGCTTGTAATCAAGACCAAGAGACAGCCTGGCCAGAGGCTTAAGAGAGGCCAGAAGGGAATGGAGCTATACATTTATAAAGCACCCCTGAGTCCATGTCTGCCACTGACACCCCACGGTAGCCCTGTAAGGAATGAGTCTCCACTCTCATTTTCTACATAAAGAAATGTCACATAGAAGGTGGCTATGGCTTGCCAAGAGAGATTGGAAAACTAGAGCCCATGGACCAAAGTCAGCCCACTTCCTGTTGTTTGTAAACAACATCTTATGGGGAAACAGCCACGCACTCACCTGTGGCTGTTTTTGCCCGAATATGGCAGAAATGGGCATTTGCCACAGCGACGTTATGGCTCACATAGCTGAAAACACTGGGGATCTCGCCCTTTGCAGAAAAAATTTGACCAGCCCCTGTGTCAGAGCCCTGGTTTAATAATGCCCAGGTTGTCCAAGCTGAGGTGGGAGCTGGATCCTGATTGGTCTGCTTCTGAACCTTTCGCTGCTCACCCTGAGCCCTTCACAGGACAAGGTCTTCCTGTGGAGGAAGAAGAAAGTTCTCCACCAGCCCACCAGGCTATTAGAAAGGTGAACTGGCTGCTCTGACCCTTTCCACGACTCAGCAATCAGGACGCTCTTGTGGAAACAGAAATCAGATCAGCACATTAAATAAAATCCATGCTCCTCACTGTGATCTCCAAGACCCTGAATGAATGCCTGGCCCAGGCCGACCCTCTGTTCTCATCATGACCGCCCGCTCCTTCATTCACCACACAACGGGGTCACCTTTCCTATTTCTTGAACAAGCCAGTTTTGCTTCCATCTCAGGACTTTGGCACTCTCTATCTGTTCCCTCTTCCTGGAAAGATCTCCCTCCAGATCTGCCCGTGACCACATCCTCCTCATCACCAGTCAGACACAAGCTCAAGTTACCAAAGGCCACTCCTTCTCCCCAGTGTTCCTCTAACACGTCACACAGCTACCTGTTCCATCTCCTCGGATACCCCAGAAGCCCGTAAGGGACAGGGATGGCTCTATTCATGACTGAAACTTGAATTCAAGTGGACACTCCATGCTCCTGACATTGATATCAGCTTCATCCAATGGAAAACAATCTGAATCGCAGACGTGAGCCACATACAAACTTTTACATTTTTTAGTAGTTGCATTAAAAATATAAAAAGAGGTAAAATCAATTTCAGCGATCAGTACTCAACAGCCACATGTGAACAGAGATCAACATATCAGACAGTATACACCTCAAATAGTGTTCTCCTCGTGCCAGATACTTCCCCAACATACTTTATACTTCCATTTGTATCGCCTCCCACTTAGGTGACCCTTCTGTGCCTCAGTTTGCTCACAAGCCACGTACAATTGGGCTGACTACGTCACTATCCCCAAAGTCTTCCAAGGCTATCATCTCTAGAACAAAACTGTTCTGTTTCCTTGGGGATGATTGAGAAGAGAAAAAAAAATCCCATTTCCCCTAAGAGGCTGAGGTCCACCAGATGTTTCCCAGAGTTCAGCTGCAGGGGTTATGGCCTCTCTGAGCCCAGTCATGAAGGTAAAGTTCCCAGCCCCTGCCTGTACTGAGCTGGGAAGTTCTGGGTCTGCCTCAGGAAAGAAAAGAGAGACCTTGGGGCTTGGTAAGAAGCCTGGGCACTGGAAACCAGGGCCACCCAGCTCAGCAACCCACCTGGTGACCAACTCCACACCAAAAGGGCTAATGAACAGATGTGCAACCTTGACAGGTCTTCAGCATGCAGCTGTGTAACCTATCACCTTGCTTTGGCTCCTGCATCCTCCAAGTAAAGGACTATGTTGTCATCCATGCACTCTCTGCTCTGTTACTAAGAAGCTAGGACCTTCCCGCTGATGTTCTTGGTTCTAGGATCCCACGGTGATGAACCGTTGAGACCCCTTCCTACATGGACCCTACACTGTGATAAGGGCAGAGACTAAAACCACCTGAGCCAACAAATCTCTGATGTCAGATGGGGTAAGAGAGTGGTGCAGGGGCTGGGGACAGAGACAGGGTTACCAGAGGCCTCTCTGAATTTGGTGCCATTTCAGAACTGAATTTCATTGAGCAAATATCTGATGCTAGAAAATTTAGAGGCACAGGAACTGAGAGGGGGAAATACCTTGAGGGCAGAACATGAATGGCAAGAGGAGAGAGAGAATTAAGAAGGTCAGTGTGTCTGGAGCACAGAGAGAGAGGCAGAAGGTGGTGGGAGCACAGGCAGAAGGGCCGGGGGTGGCGGGTGGGGCAAGATGGTGGCAAGGCATCCCTGTCACTGTTCAGCCATCATTCTTGGTCTCGGGGAAGCTTAGGGAATCATGCTCCTTGGCTCCCTTAGTCCTCCATTCGAGCCTGTGGCTCTGACAATAGGCAGGATGACCGATTACTCATTTATACAATGCACCGTGGTGTGTAGATGGGACATAAATATTTACTGCCTCCAGCTGATGTGACTCTCAATGCTGGGGTGTTGCATATCAACATCCTGGAGACTCAACATATGATCGCATGGCTATTGCTCAGGATGGGCACCCTATTCTCTTCAGATACCCAAGACAGGCTCTTGAGGAGGTAGTCAAGCCAAGCAGACATGCTAGATCTCCCCTCCTCCCCATCTGTGAAGACCAAGCCCTACAGGAGGCCGCTGGGATCCTGAGCTCAGAAGACCTGCAATACCAGCTCTGGTGCTGCTCCCAAAGGTTCCGCTTGATCTTCTTATTCATTCTGATATTTGTACCTATGCCTGTGACTCATGAGGTGTCTCCATTCACACCTGACCTCCTCTATCATATAAGCCCAAGTCCTCCACTCCCTTTGTCCCCACTTGCCATGAGAGGATGCCTCACTAGAGCCCACTGGTTCTGACCAGCCAGTCTCCATCTTGTGGGTGCACCCGAATTCCACAATCTTCAAGGGATGCTTTCCCTGTATGGCAGGCTCCCTCCAGAGCTTCCAGTTCTCTAAGTTTGCTGAACATGAGAACAGTGTGGGAAGTTTTTAAAACACTATTAGCGGCTATGTTCAGGTCCTACTCCAGATCAATTTGATCAGAAGATCTGGGGTGGCAGCCAGGAATTAGAATTTTCAGAAATCCCCTCACAATTCCAACGGGCAGCCAAAACTAAGAATCACTGTACTAGAAGGGTTGTCTTCAACTGCATTGTGTGCACAAATCACCTGGGCATATTGTTAAAATGCAGACTCCGATTTAGTAGGTCTGGGGTGGGGCTCAAGACTGTCATTTTTCAAACGACTCCCATGAGAGAGTTGTTGTTGGCTCATGGGCAAAAGTTTGAGTAGCAAAGGGCCTACAGACAGCCACATTTGAGAAGTGGGGAATGGAGATAGGCTTCACCGGTTTTCTATGCCAAAGTAAGTGACCATTATGATGCTCCCTTTAAAGTTGGGGAAGGGTATCCTGGATGAGTTGGACTCCTAGATCAAGGAAGAGGATCTTTCTGCCAATGTAGATAATGAGTTTCCACAGTTAAGAAATATTCTGGGTACTAGGTACCTAGCAGAGCATCTAGTACATCCTAGGTACTCAATGCATAGTACTTGTACTACTTACATTATAATTGCTTTTATTATTCCTGCAGGACTCTCATTCCACTTCTCAAAACCAAACAAGCATGTGCTTTCGATGTTCACAACCCTGACCAAGTTGGCCCCCAAACCACCTTCATTCCCAGAGGATGTGCCTCAATGCAGGAGATAAGCACAAGAAACCAGAGTCCCACGGGCTATCATCCCAGACACAACTCCGTGGACCTTGCATGACCTCAGAACACCAGTGCAAGATGTCTTTGTTACTCTCATTCACTTGACTCCTTTGCCAGAAACTGTGGATAGTCTTCCACATCCTGATCATGGCCAACAGTGAGTGTTTGCTATAGGCAGGGACCTATTTTAAAAGATCTGCTTGGTTTAACTCTTTCTACCCATAAAATGACTCTAGGAAGCAAAAGTCAATAATCCCAATGGCAGATGAGAAAAACCCAGAAGTCCAGGATAGCATGCACAGTGACAGTGTCAAAATACAAACCCAGCCCACGCTCTTTCTAGTGCTTCTCAAACTCAGATGGGTTAACTAAGATGCAGACTCTCATTCAGCAGGTGAGGTAGAACCCCACCTCATATGTGTGTGTGTGTATGTATATATATATATATATATATATATATATATATATATATTTTTTTTTTTTTTTTTTTTTTTTTTTTTTTTTTCAAGGAAGAATGTCTTCAGCTTTTTTCAGATGCTGAAAAGATTTAAGACTACCATCTTAAAGGCCCGAGGCTCTCCCGGGCGATGCTAATGCAGCCAGTCCACCAACACATTTTGAGCAGCAAAGCCAGTCATGTGCTCTGATGATGCCTCCTGGTATTTCTGGATCTTTCTTAATATCCCCCTAAGAACTCTTGCCACTTTACTACAGTTGGTGGTTGGTTGATTTGATGAGTGCAAAATCACAGTAAATTTCCACTTTGAACATGTATCCAAAGTTCTGTTTAAAACTTTAGCTCAAATTTGCAATATTGTGTGGCAAAGGATAGCAGCTATTTGGGAAAGCATTGTGTCTGTTATAAGCAATGGAAGATGTAACTTGTTGTGAAATTGCTTTTTACATTTCGGTTTCACCACTGAGAATGCTTTCTGGGCCAGGGAAACCATTCCCATCCTGAAAAGCAAAGTGGAAAGTCATAATTTGAGAAAAACAGGGAGGGATTTTTTTTTTAAAACATAGAAGTGAATCATTGGACTGTAAGCTATTCTCTTTAGCTCACTAAAAGTGAGAGTGTGTATGTGGAAACCAGAAGAAATGACAAAACTTCCTGCCCAGCGAAGGGCATTTAAGGGCAAATCAAGAGTGTCCACTTAATCAGCCTGGATTCAGTGGCTGGGAACTGGCGCTTGTAAATGAGACAGAGGAAAACTGAACGGAAGGGTTAGGATAAACAACCACGGGCGATGTTGATGCCAAAGGGACCTGAAGTTGCAGAATTTCAAACAAGGCCCTAGAGGAGATTGACTTCAAATGATGCATCTTTGAAAAAAACAAAAAACAAAAACAAAAACAAACAAACAAAAAAAAAAACACCTTCCTCAAAGCTGGGGAGATGATCAAGGTTAGAATCCAGAGTGATCAACGACAGTAAGGATTGGTTAGAATGGCACCTTTAGGCAATTCCCCAAATCCACCGATTCTTAAACGTGGCTCTTGTTCAGGGAAGCTTGAAACCTCACCCACTCCCATGATCAGGCCACATCCTCACACCTATGAAATCATGATATTGGAGAGAAGGACGCAGTCATCCCTAACGCTTCAAGCTCTGCAGGTGACTCTAAAGTGAGCCAAACTGAGGATCACTGGCATTCAGTGTCTTCACTCAGGTTATGAAGGAATCCATCTGGATAAGGGATTCTTCACCCTGGCTGCAGTTTAGAATCACCTCGAGGAGATTTTCAAAAATACTGGTGTCAGCTCCACTGCCTGGGAACTCTGATTAATTTGAGGAGCTTGTACCTCAGCATTTTTAAGGACTCTCTTGCTGTTTCTAACATGCAACCAGATAGGTGACCACTGCTCCAGACGGGGGTTTTTTTTGCCAAGACTCCTTTTCTATTGCTTCCATTTCAAGAATCTAGGCTATTAAGGCTGAAAATGCATCCTAGACTTTATGCAAAGGCAGATCACTCATCTTCACCTTTAAAATTGGGACTTCTAACTTTGGAGGGAGTCTGTGAATCCCCTTAAATCCTACACAACTACTGGATGAATATGTATTATTCATATGCATATGTATATTTTCAAGGGAGAATGTCCTTAGCTTTTATCAGAATGCTCAAAAGACTTAAGAATACTACCTTAAAGGCAAATATGACTTAATAAGTTTAAGAAGTTAAAGAACGAATGTGATCTCATAAGTCCCTCTCTGACAGTTTTGGACTTGAACACTCATATCGCCACCTAGTGGCTGTATATCCTAATTGTAGGTTTAGTTCAGACCCCTTGAAAACCTCTACAGGTGGCAGATGTAAAGGTTCCAGATCCAAGAACCAAAGTAAAAGCTGTGTCTGGGACTGGGATCAGTGACCTAGAACTGGTAATGTTCACAGTGAGATGTGACTTCTCAAGATGTACTTGTAAGGATATTTGCACTCAGAGATCTTTCATTCCTGTCCCCGGCTGGGTAAGGACATGGTGGTTTTCCAATCCAGACTGTTCTTAGCTATTTGCTTTGGTTTGAACCCTGGCTTTCTTTCTTACTGATCATGTTGGCCTTGGGAAAGTTCCCTAACTTTTCCACTTCTCAGAATGAAGATGGTACAAGTACTTCTAAAATTGTTGTGACAAATAAATTAAAAACACAAATGCAAAATGTTCAGCGCGACCCTGGCACTGGGCAAGAGCCCAGTACATATTTAGGTTATATTACTAATGTTTTTATAATTGTTTATACCTTGACTTTGCTCAAGTCACTAAAATTTCCTTGAGTTTCATTGATTGATCCATAAGACAAGGAAAAGAAGTCCCACCCAGTTCCCTTCATAATATTACAATGGTGATCAAGTAAAAAAGTAGAAAGTACAGTCTGTCCTCCATATCCACAGGTTCTGCGTCCAACTGCGACCCTCTACGCAACAGGATTCTACCATGAATCAAAACTCTTTCTTTAAAACTGTATCTTTACTAAAACTCTCATCATTCTCTAAACAACATGGTATTTCTGTAGCGTTTACATTATATTAGGTGTTATTGGTAATCAAATCATTTGGGGTACACAGGAGGATGGTTTAAATTAGATACAATACTATGTCATTCATACTAAGAGACTTGAGCATGAAAATTTGGTGTCCTATTGGGTCCTGGAATCAATTTCCTACAGACAACAAAAGACAACTGTATTGCATTTTTCTATGACAGCTCTTTATCAAAGAAGTCTATAGCTCACAGGAAAGGATCACCCTAAAATACAGACGATATTGCTGCTCTCAGGAAGAACTCTCTGAGATTCTAACAGTTGAGGAAGCTCTGCCTCTGGATGCAGACTTTCTTGTTACGTACCCAGGATCCTAGGCAGCACAAACCTCCCAGCCATACAAACGAATGCGTGTCCCCCCTCCACTCCACCATGTCTGCTCCAAGCCACCTTTCACTTAAGAGATTTATTCCAGCCTCTCAATAACTTGCAGATGCCCCAAGCCACCAGCCCTTGTCGGGTCCAGACACATGACTGGCAGTGGTCTCTCTCATAACAAACCCTTCCCAGGAAGACAGTCCCCAATCTCTTTCACAAGCCTGCCTGTCTACTGGGGTATCCTTCATTGCACAATCCCACATGACCTGCTGCACCAGAACAGGAACATCACCAAAATTTCGCCACATCTCAGCAAGGATTCGAGTAATCAGCTCTCACATACCTGGGGTCTGCTTGGCCGTACGCACAGGGGTGTAGTGGTTTTTGGAGGATGATCTGACCGGAGTGTTCTCTTTGGGAGAGGTATCGATAGCCGAGATAGTTTCTCTTTCACAGTGTGCTATGGGGATTGGTCCCTGTTGTCTCAAGATGTCAGCCAGAGCCCTAAACAAGGAAGAGATCACACAATGAGATTCTCTGAGCAGGTGTGCACAACCCCGAAGGTCGCTGGCTTCCTTCCATAGGCCTTTTGATTCACAGACCTGTAGGAGGAACAGACAGAGATATGGCATTCAGTTCTCAATAGTCATAGCTTTATCTGGTGTTGGTCTCAGTGGGGACACAGGGTAGAGGTTGCCATGCCTGTGGGTACAGACACTAACAGGCTATGCTTATAGTTTTTTTTTTTTCCTCTCTCTCTCTCTCTCTCTCTCTCTCTTTAATTCATTTCACATCTGTGAACTTAGGCTTTTCAAAATCCTGGTTCCCCCGATACCCACCTACATCAGACACAGCAGCTGGCCAGCGGAAAGCCCTACAGGGAAGGGCTGACACCCCTGGCCTCAAATTCACCAGCAGGTTACTAATTATCAAGGGACCAACCTCCCCATCTAAAAAAAAACCACACACACCAAGTAGCCCGTACTAAATACTGGTGACCCAAATAAGTACAACACACAACCCCTGCAGTCAAAAAAAAAAAAAAAAAAAGGTGCAATTTAATAGCAAAGCCAGAATGCAAAGATAAAAAGATAAATATCAGAATACATGATGGTGTAGACAGCAAAGGCAAATGGAGTTTAAGGAAGGGAGAAATTACAAACATAGGAAAAAACATACAGGGAGAAAGAGACACACACACACACACACACTCTGCCAGAGAGGGAGAGACCACCCTTCTGCAGAAGTCTCAGTAACCAGAGAAAGCAGGTTCTGTTTACACAACATCTGACATCAACAACCAAACATGCATTTATTGAGGACTCAGCATGCCCCAGTCACTGCAGAGACAGAAGTAGATAGGGCTCCATTATTGCCTTCTACAGAAAGAATTTAGGAGAAATTGCTCCCCCAACTGGGTGCCTAGACCACCCCAAGTTTCCCTTTGCACCTGAGTCCAGCTCCCACACTCTGCCCTCTCAGGAAGTGACAGCCACAGCAGTTGAAAGACACGTCTGGGAGTGAATTGTTTCCTTCCATTATGCTGCCTGTGACATGCTGAACCTTCCTCAAAGAGCATCGAGGTGGCAATCTTATCATTTAGTGGCATTTATATAGCAATTTGGGATTTTCCAAATGCTTTCCCCTCGCTGGCTTTCTTTTCTCTCAGCCTGTCAAGGAAAGAGCAGACACATGCCACCACCCCCCATTCACTACTGTGGACCAAGTAGTCAGGGAGAACGCAGAATCTCACTGCTCTGGGAAAGGAAATCAAACCCAGGGTTCACAGCTAGAGAGCTGACCTTCAGTGCCCAGGAATGAGAACAATCATTGCCCTGGACCGTCAAGAGGTTTGGGTTCCAATCCCAGCTCTGCCCCTGATCAGTCATGAACCTTGAGGCAAATACCAAACTGAATTTTAACTATTTTTTCCCTCTGGATTCTAAAATTTGACAACTTCATCTTTTTAAAACACACATCTATGCAAGAAGACTTGGTGCCTCCACTCTTCTAATTATTGAATTAATTATTCCTACCACCTTTTGGGGACTAAAACATCAGTGAACTATAAGTTATGACAGGCATATAAGCCAATGGAATAAAATTGAGAGAGTAAAAGTAAACTTATATATCTATGGTCGATTCGTTTTCAGTTAGAGTGACAGGATCATTCGGTGGAGAAAGAACAGCTTTTCTTTTCAAAACATGGTCCTGAGACAAGTAGATTTCCACATGCAAAAGAATCAAGTTGGACCACTGTATCACACGATATGCAAAAGTCACTTGGAAATAGATCATACACCTAAATATTAGTCTTAAACTTATAAATTCTTAGAAAAAAATATAGGAGTATATCTTTGCTACTTCTCAAATTTGGCAATGACTTCTTAGATATGACACTGAAAGCACAAGCAGCCAAAGAATAAATAGATGAATTTAAAATATTTGTGCATCAGAGGAGACCATCAAGAAGATGAAAGGCAATTCATACAACAGGAGAAAGCATTTGCAAAACATATCTGATAAGAGACTTGTGTCCAGACAAAGAAATCTTACAACTTAATGATTTAAAAAAAAAAAAAAAAGACCCAAATACCTCAATTTTAAAATGGGCAAAGTATTTAAACAGGCATTTCTTCAAAGAAAGTAAATATAAAAAGTAACTCAGCATCATGATCACTAGGGAAATGCAAATCAAAGTCGCACCATGATACCCATTCAAATTCAACCAGGAAGCCCAGATAATGCAGCTGAAGGGTCTGCATAATTTTACATTTCCAGCAGCCGAGTATAAAGATTCCTATTGCTCTACATCCTGTCAACACTTGGCATTATCTGGCTTTTTTGTTCTACACTTTAAAATTGAAGCATGAGTTTTACGGTAGGTAAATGATATCTCAATAAAGACATTTCCCCCCGCAAAAGTCTTATTCTTTTTCTGGCCTCCCAAGTTCTCAGAAAGACTCCTACTTCTCTGGTGCGATGAAGGAGAATGGAATCATGGGGCTGTACCCATTCCTTTTGGGCAGTCACGGTGAACCTGCACCAGTGGTTCTCAATCAGGGTGATTTTCCACCTCCTGCAGGGACATTCAGCCATGTCTGGAAACATTTTGGGTAGTCATGACTGAGGAGGGAAGTGCTACTGGCTTCTGATGGGTGGAGGCCAGAGATGGCTGTTCAATATCCTACAATGCACAGGTCAGGCCTCATGACAAAAAAAAAAAAAAAAAATTATCAAGCCCAAAATGTCCTTAGTGGTGAAGTTGAGAAACTCTGATCAACATCTACTTAGCACTCTGTGAACAGGGTGTTTATCATTAATGCAATTCAGGTCCACAAACATCCACTGAGCAGCCCATAAAAAGAATGAACACCAGGTGGGTTCCAGGGGACACAGAGTGTCAAGAGACACTAACCTATGTGTCCTGAAGAAGGGCAGCCCTGTCTGTTTGGATCATCACTATCCCTCAAGTCTTGGTACCCACACAGCCACAACATAAAGAAAGGAAGAAGAGGGGTCCCTATTCCCAGCCTTGAAGGGCTTTCTGCCCAGCATACTTTCATTCATAGGGACAATTTAAATGGCAGTTTCATAGGAGTGGTTCCGGGGCTCAATGGCCAAAGAGGAACCACCAGAGAAGATATTTTTCATCCTGAGTTTCCTTTTCCCAACATGGGAAAATTCTGGGAAATCATCTGCAGGATCTAGGCACCATTCAGGCCTCCAGTACCTTCCTGAAGACCAGCAGGCGAGGTGCATCCCAAGTGGACTTGGATCTGGTATGTTTAGCAGACAATGAGTCATAACTCTGGGTTGTAGTTAGGCTGTTTCCACATGTCTCTTGGTCATACCATGGAAGCAAATAACTTGAGAGAAGACTTTGGATGCCCTGTGAGCTGAGGCTGAGCTGGGCAGCAGAGCCAAGGGTAGGTTCTGGAAAAAATGTGCTTCTTAAGGCTGCTAGGAAGGCTGTCTGAAGCCAGGGACCCTACCGTGTGTGGTTCCAAGGACGAGCATGGTGACCAAGGAAATGATTCTAGTTCCTTACCTACTGCTAAATAGTCCTCCAAGATCTGACCTTTCCCAGTGCCCTCTGGCAATTAGAAAGGCAGTCCTCATGCCCAGACCACATGGCCCCTCTGACAGCAGTTCCGGGTCCCATCCCCTGAGCTCAGTGACCTCCCTCCTTTCTCTGGTTCCTTGCCATCTTCCATCCAATTCTCTCCAGGGTACTCAATAAATATTCTTCTAATTCTGAAATGTGCGATCCCGGGTCTCACCTAATTAATTGGGATGCGCCGGAGGAAATGGGTTAAGGCCTGAGCTACTTTCCTCACCAGAGGAAAGAAAAATTGGTCACGGAGGAACAAAGAAGCAGATTTTGTGAGTGGGCAAGCAGCTTTCTGAGTCTGAGAGACTGGTGTGTGGGCGGGGGGGACAGGCAGTGACAGACAGACAGAGACAGACAAAAAGACAGGAAAGGAAACAGGTACGGGGAGAAACAAGGCATGTGGGAGAGGGAGCCCAACAGATGGAGAGAGAAAGAGACAGTCAGAAACTTGCAGCAAGAAAAAGGGAGAGGAAGAGGAAAGAGACCAGAAGCCAGAGAGAAAAGGTTGAGTCAGAGAGAGAGAAAAATGACCAGGTAGAAATATAACAGGAGAGAAAATAGAAAGCAGAAAGTCAAAGGGAAAATCAGAGACGGAAAAACGATTCAAGAGAGAGACATTCAGAGTTGGAAGAGGGGGCTAGAGAGAGATGTTCAGAGGAAAAGAAACTCACAGAGAGAGAGACACAGAGATGGCCATGGGAGGGAATGGGGACAAGGCTGTCAGCCATGTGCTCCAGCAAAGCAGCAAGCAGTGAGCCACCCCACCCAGGAACCGCCTGTTACCTTCCCATGATGATTACAGATGTGCCCAATTTAGCAATTTGAGCTAAGCACCCTCCCCTGTAGGTCACTTTTACTGCAATATCTAATTTATCAAACAAACGAATTCTTTTGCCTGAATCATCTGAATGGTTGCCTGGGTCTGCTGTTCCCTCCTGCATAGGTCTTCCTTGGCTCTCTCTGATGCCTAGTGAGCCGGGGAGAGTAAATGAATTGGGCAGCAAACCTGACCAGAGGGGGAAAAAAATAAAGTCATTCTGGTCGTTCAGGCCTGAGGATTTTCGTTTTTCTTCCTTTTTTAATTCGCAGTATTGTGCATTAATCATCTGGATCATGGAAAGACCATCTTACCTTTGAATAGCACTTAGCAATTTCTAAATGTGTCCACCTGCCTTGCCCCATGTGATTCCTTCTAACCCTGCGACCTTTGAAGCTATTATCATTCTCAATTTTTAACAAGGAACTGAGGTTCAGACTAATTTCAGAACTCAAACATGATGGAACAGAAATTTAAATACAGGGCTTCCGACTTGAGCCAGGCACCCTTGTGCGCATTTGGGACTGCCTCTTACATACATCTCACTTTCCCAAGAAGCCTCGGCTTTAATGATTTCTCCCTGTCTCTCCAGCTGGGCCTGATCATTTAGCAAATGCCAACTAATATTTGAGCATGGAGAAACAATTAATAGATGAGCAGTTCAAGGCAAGATCCGTTGTTTATTTGCTTAAAGCCTTGTGTAATGTTGTCCATGGTCCCAAAGAAAGGAAAAAGTGTTTAGATTTCCTTAAGTACCTAGTTATCTCCTGTAAGGACCAAACCCTGTTGGCATTCTGACATGCTGTGCCCTGCACTCAAGACAGGAAATCTTGCTCAAAATGGCAAATGACTTTATTTAACAGGAAAATCAACAAAATCTCGCTCATCACTTTCCTTCATAGTCTTTCCTGCTTGGGAAATTAAAGACTATTATTTATTGATGGATCACTATGTGCCAGATACTGGACCAAAGTCTAACATGCACTATACCCTGTAATCCTCAGTACATTTTTATATGATAGGTGCCATTGCCCCACTTCACTGATGGAAAAACTAAGACTCTGAGAGGTTTGATATCTTGCCCAAGGTAACATAGCTAGTAAAAGGTGTCACCAGATTTCAAATATAGATAGCTAAAAGTCCAGGGACTATTTACCAGTAGATTAAGCATCCATCTATCCACCCATCCACCTACTTACCTATCCATCCACCCATCTATCTACCCATCCATCTACTTACCATCCATCTACCCATCCATCCATCCATCCATCCATTTATCCATCTATCTATCCATTTACAAATCCATCCACCCATACAACCATACATCTATTTACTCATCCATCCATCCATCCCCCAATCCACTCACCCACCCACCCACCCACTTCTCCATCCATCTATCTATTCATTCATCCATCCACCCACCCACTCATCTGCCCACCCACCTTTCCACCCATCTATCCATTCATCCATCCACTGACCCATCCATCTGCCCACCTACCTATTTATCCATCCATCCATCCATCCATCCACCCATCCATCCTTCCTTCCATCCACTTAATCACCTTTGTTTTTTCAACTCCTGTGTCCCTGTAATGGTCTCTGAACAAGATTTTAGAGAGTGTTTAATCTTTAGTGGGAAAAACCTACCCAGATCTAAGAACTCAGCCACAGCTCAACGGCTCAGTTCTATTCATCTTTGTGAGTCACTAACATCAACAGATTTGAAACGTTTTACACTATTTTAGCAGTCAACCTTTTTGTCAAATGATATTCTGAATAGAACACCAATAGAGTTCACTAGACCCTTGCTCTGCATGAGGCCTGAACGAGGAGCTAGAACCATGATCTTCCCACCTCTCCCCCTCCACCCCATAGTTCCTGGCCTTCGTGGAGTTTCCAGATTTGAAAAGAAATGTGATCAAGGAGCACCAAATTAAAAACTTGGAATTTTTTGACCCAGTCTTGACTCACCGTGTAGCTAGGAAAAATTTAGGTCTCCTAAGAACAAAGGAGGATCCTGGAGCCCCTGAGTTCACCTGGTCAGTCTTTTGTTTGTTTGTTTGTTTCAATTAAAATGCTGTTCATGAGGACCCCATGAATACTGATGCTCACTCAAGTGGAGCACATGGAAACCAGACTTCGGCTTCTGCCATGTCCCTGGATTTCTGAGTTATATTAATGCTGCAGAAGGGAGAAAATAAGCTCATCTATTGTTCGATAACTTGTTCTGTGCCAAGAGCAAGGCAAACTGGATACTTTAGACCCCTAATCATACCCTTCCTCTTTTCAGAGGAGGAAGGAAGAAATTTATGTTGCTGGATAGGTACAATAAAAAGCCAAACAGATGAACTATTACATGAATAAGTTATTCTGGTTTATGCTCCTACTCCTAAGGACTAATGAGAACTCTCTTGGCTTTGAAGAATTTTCTAAAAACATTCGTGTCTAATTAAGTAGTGTATACTGAATATAATTAATTCTTTTTTTTTTTTAAGAATAAAGAGTTCTTCATGAGAGGACCATCAGTCTAATTTTTTGCACCCTTTACAGAGAACAGCTAAATAAAATGTAGACCGACTAGGAAATTGAACTATTAATTTAATAGCTGCAGGACAGATCATGGAAGTTGATTCTGGATTTTTTTTTTCTTAAGTAAATCTCTGATAGGGGCTTCTTTTGTATTTTTCTTAGAAGTAGAGCTTGAACATTTTATTCCAGTTTTAAAAAAAAAAAGGATTCTAGTTATTTGAGTCCTAGATAATTGAGTTCTTACTTGACATTGAAGTTGAGGAACAGCTGGGGTTTTCTTTGACCTCATCTTCAAGATTATCTACTGGACAGTCAGAGTGCTTTTATTCTCGAAAATATGCACTCCGGACAATTGAAATGAATATATTTTTAATAAACACGGACCAAGGAGAATGGCTTAATTTAGTTCCCCCTATTCCCAGTTCTCTCACAGTCCACTTGAAAAACACAGCTGCTGGCTTTGTGTGTGCACAAGACGGCTCTCCTCATACAGAGAGGCTCAGAATGGATGTGGAGATCTCATTTGTTGTGTTAACAATGTCTATGCATCTGCACTGAGCTGTTCTGCAGGTCTGAGTTGTCCCCAGCACAATCAGAATTCATCACAGCCAATAAACATCACAGGACTCAGGGAGGGAAGCCACGGCCTGCTCATTTTGCTTTTTCAAGCAAGCAGGACTATTTGCTCCATCCCGGTGACTGCCTATCCTGGGGCTGTAGAGAGATGACCAGCCACGAGCTCGGTAGAGAATCCACATGAATCCCCTGTGACTGCCGTTCCTTCCAAGTAGCATTCCTGACTTCATGAATCAGATAAAAGTGTACCCAGGACCGAGAATCCAGAAGCCTCAAGATCAAACCACAATTTTTTAGAAATATTTGGATTGTTTGAGAATGAATCAAACCTCTGAATGTGTTGATGGTAGCCTACCATTTAAAAGTGAGCAAATAAAAAAAAAAAAAAGCTACCAAGATTTGTTGGTGGAGCCACATGGCTGGGCAGGTGATGGATGAGTTAATAAATGCACCTGCATGTGAGGTACAAATGGGTCACTGCTGCTACTGTTGTATTATTGGTTCTGTCTTTAGTTTTGTTTTGTTTTGTTTGGCTAGGTACACAGACCTTAAATCTACAGAGAAGTAAAACACGAGGCAGAAAAACCTGAAGTCTAAGCACTGGGATTCTTGAGGCTGCAGTGCCAAAGTTGGAACACGAGCCACTTAATCCATTAGTGACCATTAGCTACCGAAGGGCCCCGTGGCTCTGTTTCCTCATTGAAAAAAAAAATAAGGCAAAAATAATAAGGAAAAAATAATGTCATAGGGTTATCATGAAGATTAAATGAGTTAATATTTGTAAAGCCCTTAGAACAGAGCCTGGCATCGAGGAAGCACTATATAAATATTTGACAAATAAATAAATCCCAATACAACCTCCCAATGTCTACACAGCCTCAGCCTATGGGACCACAAACAAAGCACAGGTGGAAGAGAGAAGTCTTGGGGACCAACTTGATGATGCCAAGTTGGCAAAAGTCTTGAGCCATGTGGCACAAGTCTGTGGCCATGGTCATCTTGGAAGGGACCACCCACAGCCCACATGTTCCACTTAGGCGAAGGATGCGACTCCATATGGTCACATACCAGTTTTCGCTGTACCCTGAACTTGGACTTGGACTGCCAAGAGTAAAAAGAGTGTCTGTGTGGGTCTTTCACCCAGGGCATCATGGATGGTGCTTCCAAGAGTATGCAAGGAAGCATCAAGATGAAGATCTACTGAAAAGCAAAAAAATAACAGTGTCAGCGAAACAAATCAGGATTCTGCCACAATGCAGGAGAGCAACCACGTCAAACCTCTTTGGTGAAGGATTCGGTTATTTATTTTTTCCTTCATCCCTTTTTCTAGCTTTTCTTCCTTCTTTCTTTCCTTCTTTCCTTCCCCCACCACCCTCCTTTTCTTTCTTCCTTCTTTAATGTAAGTATAAGCATTATTGTCATTTCCATGGTCTCAAAAGTTCACGTTTACATGACCATCAGAAGGGTGTGGCATAAAAAAATAGCCACCCCAAATTCTAGCCACTTTACTTCATTCAGTCACTCACTCATATTTATTACACCAGGCACTGATCTGGACACTAGAACATAGGTGTGAACTAAATCGGCCGATGCTCTTCTCCTCTAGTCCTAGTGGTAGGAGAGGGGGATCCCTGCCACCAAGAAGAGTTGTTTCCACGGGGGGAGAGACCAAGCAGTTTCCCAGAAGAAATGTCCAGATCCTTGAATTTGAGTTTCCGAGGCCCACATCTTCTGGGCAACCCAATTTCTAGGTGAATGGCCTCTGTATAGATAGGAAGACTTCAAATCATGTCTCCTGAAGACAGGCACAAACATAGGAACATTGATTTCGAAGAAGGGAAGGCTGAAGGGGCGTTGACCGCTATTGGAAAGATGTTCTGCTGGCTTGCAGAAGAGAAGATACATCCCTCTGGATGATTCTGTTGAGTGGATCCTATGCCAAAGGAGTCAGTTTGGGCACCTCGTAAAAATCAATTAGAATTGCTTCCAATAATAGACAAGACCCTCTCTCCAGGATAGGGGCATGGATGTTGCTGTACCTGTACGCAAGAGGAGGAGTGCCCAGAGGAAGATGCACTGAAAGGCCTCACAATTCCCTTTCCATAGAGATTCTAAGAGTTTAGCATGTTAGAACCAGGCACCCTCATGAGGCCATTTGCAGATAACATTCTTAACCCACTGGAGCGTGCAAGGAAAGGGTATTTTCTCTCACACTTGGGCTGTTGCACCTGTAAGTTCAGAGGTGGACTCTCTTCCAGGATCTCTAGGGGGTGCAAAGATCAGAATGGACCAGAGAAGAACACACAGCCACATCCCATGGCCTCTACGTCAGACCGAAAGGGCCTGGGCGACTCACCAAGCTCATGAGGACAAAAAGTGAACAGTTGAGCTCAGACGGCTTCCTATCTCAGATTACAGGAAGTGGACTATGGCAGGAGAAGATGAATGACAACCTCCAAAAGTGAGATATTGCTAAATGTCTCTGGAGATGACCCTCAAAGGCACAGAAGCATATGATGGGAGAGAAAGGGGTAAGGGCGCTGGCTAAGTGCCACTGGCTCCAAACAGTGGGAATAGGGGCAGTGACTTAATTCAGGGTACTGAGGCTATTGAGGAATAATCAAAAAAAGACAAATCTTCTCATCTTCTTATCACCCAGAAACCGGGCAAGTTGTCCCAAGTCTGACTCTAGACCTCTTGTCTTCTCAGGCTCAGCTGACCATTCTTGCGGTCAAATGAAGAGACCCCTGAGGCTGTGGCAGTGATTCACAACATTAATTCTCAAAACCTAAAGAGAGGGTTGTTGGATTCTCAAACAACAGGAATATAAAACAAGAAAAGAAACAAGAAGAGGGGAAAATTAGAGGGAGCCCCCAGAGGGAATTCAAAAGGGAACTTGAAGCAGCCTTATAGTCAAGCATCACCAATTCTATAGAAATGGGGGTAGGCTAATCCCAGCCAATGAAACAGGCATCGAAATTATTGAAAGGAAATGCATTTTCATTGTTCTTTGAGCCGTTGCAGGATTTCACGGACTAAAACAAAATAAAATAAAAGCAGATCTTTGGAGGGAGGGCTACTTCATTGAATAGATAGGAGTGCACTGTCATCAGCCTGCCAACTGTCTACCTAGTCTGCTTGGAAACAATCTGTCCCTCTCCATGGTGTATGTCCCCTGCAATCTTTTTTTTTTTTTTTTTTTTTTTTTTGCAGTCTTGTCTCAGCTATTAATCTGTTCATCGCTGTTTCTCATCAGAGTGAGAAAAGAAAAGAGCCACTTCGTCCAGGTTCAATTTGGATAAATTCTGAATTTGTAGCATCTGAATGGATGCAGTTTAATGAAGTTACAGCTGGAAAAGTTTAAGAAGGAGAGCCGAAGGGAGACGGAGGAAAAGAAGACAGAAGTGAACAGGAATCAAAAGGAGGACAGATGGAGAAGCAGCAGCAGTGGATGCAACATTGGAAGTAACAAGGAGAAACATTTTAATGATGTAACTTAAAAGAAAGAAAGGCGACAGATCCTTTGCTCAAAGACCCAACATTCTTCTTTGCAAATGCTGTGGTTGGGGAAGGAGGCACTGGTATGGAGGTGGGGCAGAAGCTGGCGGTGGCTTAAAGGAGCACAGAAAAGCTGGGTTACATCCCAATGTGTAGACACTTTTCCAAACCTGTGGGATTTTATTCTTGGAAAACTTCAGCTCCCTTTCTCGGGATGCCGTAAAAAAGTCAGAGAAAGCCAACTCTTAGCCCAGAGGGGAAGCAGGAATCCACATTCTCCCCCATGCTCTGGAATAGGATCATGGTCTCAGAGAGGCAAGTTAACATGAGCCTCTCTCATGCTCCAACCAAGCTGCCCAAACATCCCAGACTGACAGCACCCCAGCCTGACCTAGGACTGGGGAAAGAAACAATTCTCGTGACAATTCCTTTCTCGACTTCTATGAGGTTTAGGCCCTAACCTGTCCGACCCCCTAGCCAGATTCTCAGGACCTCAAAAAGAAGAGGATGCATGGGTTCTGGCACAAGCTGTCAGATGTCACTGAAAATTAACAGCCCAGTCCGGCATTCAAATTCCTCCTCACTGGAGCGGCGAGGGGAGGAAGTGCCTGGGTAGCAAACATACTTCCCAGAAGAGGACAGCTGGCCGAGGGACAACGAATATGTCCAGAGGACAGGTGTCCTAAGTAATGAGACTTTAATGCCGAAGCTAATGGGAACAGTATGCGAGACCAAATGCCAACAAAGCAAGGAATAATGAGTATTTGTGAAGCCTGAAAGCAACAACTCGACTCCTCTCCCAAATATCAGGGCACAGAGCCAAGGCTCTGGCCAACCAGAGCCTCTCTGGAACTCCAGCTCCTGTGGATCTGGAGATTGGGGACAGGGGCGCAGGGCAAAGAGGATCCAAGGTTGCGCTGTTCCTCGGGTTAGAAGCAGGCATGAGGCAGGAAGCAGGAGAAGAGCCTGAATCTGCTGCTCAGGAACCCTGGGCTCCTGGGATGGGAAGGCTAGCAAAAATGGTTTCCAGCAGAGGTGAGCCCTCTGCTCAGGTGCCCCTGGGGTCGAGATGCAATGTGGGCACAGCTCTGGCCACTGCCCAGTGATAACTAGAGTGGACTTTGACTACTGGAGAGAAAACACAGGACCATTCGAGTACGTCTGGATTCCTTCTTTGTCTCCAGTCCGTTAGGACACTAGGACTTGAGAACAAAATGCACAGAGACACAGGGCAAGAGCGAGTCACTGGGAAGCACTAGAAGTAGGCTGACTGAAATGCTACGTCTTATATGTACAGCATGAGATGCTATTAATGGGGCGGGAAGGGGGGGAGATTGTGATAAATGGACTTGTTTGTGAGCTGTATGCCTTAGTAATTAAAACTGGGAATGGCCTGAGGTCCATCCTCTCTCCCCAAATAGCAATCTTTTCTCCCTACCCTGAACACCACTCACTATTCTCAGGAGCTAGAACTCACGCGGAATTGTCCAGGGTTTCTTTCAACAGCATAAAGGGGTTTTTGCTCCCCCACCCAATTAACATCAAGGTTTATTTATTTATTTATTTTTTTAATGTATCTGGGTACGGCTTCACCATTCTGAGTCAATATAATCCATCCTTGAAAGAGAGTCTGAGCACTGCCCTGGGCACCCTGGTGCCCTGTAAGTAGTATGTAGATGTCACTAACCCTGTCTGCTGTATGCTGGTAGGGAGGTCATTGATGCTTTTAGTCCTTTACTGTGACAATCTATCCCCCAGGGCACAGACAGATGGGACTTTACTTTCTTAAGTAATCTGGGCATCACGAACCTCTTTCCATCCAGGAAGGTGAGAGCCAGCTGCCCGTCAGATGACAAAGGAAGACGAATATAGGAAAGGTACTCTGTGATCTAGGCAAGTTACTAAACATCTCTGAGTCCCTTTACTCACCTATAAAATGGTGAGTTAAGGGGACTCAGAGGGGTGGTGGAAGAATGAAGTGAGACTGTATAGGTTGAGTATGGGACAGGGTGCCTGGTACAGAGTGAGTCCTTAAGAACGGCTCTTAGAAGTGTTCCCACTTCCTAGATACCTCATCCGACTGAGACCTCAAGTCCTTCACTTTTCGGGGGTGGCGGGGACGATGGGGTTGTACAAGCTCCTTGGAGACTGAACTCCCACATTCCAGACACTCAAGCATAGTTGAGGGAGGCTTTCCAGATTCACAGCAGGACTGACTCTCTCCAGAGCATCCAAAAGAGACATCTGGGGAGTGGGGGGGGGGGGGCAGTGGGACCATAGGAGTAATGCAAGTACCCCGACCCCACCCCATCCCCTAACCCCAGAGACGAGGGGGCACCAGCAACTCACAGAGGTGGCAAAGGCTGCAAAGATGGTACCCCCACCTGCAAATGCTAAATCCAGTGATCCCTTGTCACCTGCCCTGTACTCAGCCTGCCTCTTCTAGCTCCATTTCTGGGATCAATCCCATTCTATGGATGTACATTTGGGGATTGTGGGACGAGTATGATCAAGGCACTCTAGGAATCTATCAGCAGTGCTCACTGGCAGCCTCATCTCCCTGGGTTTCAATCCTTTCCACTTCGTCTGTGGCTGTCTGGTCTAAGCAGTGACCCCCATCTAAATGCAGAATTACAGAGGCGACGGCTCTGGGATGGAGAGAGGGAGAGGTACAGCGAACAGGGGCTCTGACCCCATGCCTCCTCTCTGCATGCATCCCAACGAATCTGGGTCCTTTTACCCTCAGAATCAAAGTAAGAAGCTAAATTGAGCCATCTGCCTATATCTTATGCAGAAATGTGGGACATTCTTTTTTTTTTTTTTCACTCTTTCTGGGCAGTTATTTGAAATGTTTGATGCATATCCATATCTTTCCTTTTGTCCTCTCTTCCCAACTACCCCACTGCTTGTCCAACACATTGATATAACATGAAGCAGTTTTCTAACAGGGCAATAATTATCTTTCCACATAGCGAGCAGCCCCTTCAATGTGGTCACTGGGATGCTGGGCCCTCCTGTGTGGGAGGCTGCCTTTCATTATGCTCGGAATGCCTCTTCTGGGCTTCTGTCTTCAGTCCCATCTGAGACAGTGCCTCAGAGAACAGGTCTCATTACAGGAGGCGCTCTTGATTTTCTGATCACCTCTTTCATTCATCAGCCTCAGCCCATGACTTATTACTGCTTACGAGAATCGAATCTACCCCCAGGAGGATAAAAATATGCTACAATTACAGAAAGTCAAAATGACACACTGTGGACTCTCCAAGTACTTCCAAGAGAGGTTCTGTAGAACCATTTTCAGGAGAAGAATCAGCGTGTGGTCTCCCAAGGTGATTTCTTGGAAAGACAACACATTAGGATATATGGACATCCTAGTTCTTTCAAAGGAAGATTCGGGCACATCACAGGCCAAATCCCCAAACTAAATACCACCAAGATTCATTTCATGTAATGATGGGGCCCAAATGGCTAGCTTCTTTAGTGTGAGGTTTCTTAGTCCAAGGCTCAGAAGGGAACAATCAGCACCAGGAATTGTGCTTCTGTGGCTCACAGAGCTACTTGTGCATATAGGGAACCGTTCTGGAGGATGACCCTGAAGTCTCACTTAGACACACACACACACACACACACAGTGCCATAGGATGGCGAGAAGGCTAAGACCTTCAGTCCAAGGCATTACTTGGCATTGGAACCTAGACTCTCGGGTTTTCACTTGCCTAACTTATAAAATTAGCAAGTTAATTTAAATGAATTGCCTGCAATAATTATTCCACAATTCTGTAATGAATGACAGAATTATAGAAGGTCCTACCCTACTTTTCCATAAGATTTTGCTTTTGCTTCTAGAATTTAAAAAAAAAGGAATAGAGAAAGTTAACAACCTGTCCTGGATAAGATTTGCTGGTAAAACCTCCTATTTGTCTCTTTCTCTATCTACAGTATCTGCAAAGAAAAACACTAGCGATGTGAGGTCATAAACGTGACTCAGGAAAAAAAATAATGGGTTGGATTTCCTCAAGGTAGAGAAAAGAGGAAAGAAAATCAAAACAGAATGTATGTACAAAATGAACATAACCTAGGCCCTCCCAGATGCCATCAGAGCCCCCCGCTCCGCCACCGATCTGAGACACCTATACATTCATAAGTTCAAGCCATAATTTTGTGGTTCTGCAGGATATATATATATAGAGAGAGAAAAAGGAATCTAACTGAAATTGTAAAGCAAAATTCACTGGAGTCCATGATCATTTCAAACATAGATTATGCAGGATTTTGACTGGGTGAAGGATGGCAGGGGAGAAGAGGGGTTGGTGGTCCCCCAAACCCCTGCATGGGGTGCTAGTTCGAACATGTGGGAGGGGTTTCTCCCTGGCTCTAGAAAGAAACCAAGAAGTTAAGTTCTGAATGCAATCCTGCCAGCCTTGGAGAAATCATGCAGTAGAACTCGAAGGATGAAGCTTCTTTGGGTGTAGTTTCCTTTTATTCCAGATCCGTAGGCATGTCTGTCTGAGGCTAGTGAATTAACCTCTTTCAGTCAGCTCACTTTTGCAGCCGTCTTAACCACTGCTTCCTGCACAATTGATTTGAATCAACTGCACAGTCAGTGCAATGTCTCATTAAAATTGGTTGAAAACAATGAATTAGAATTTTCTTTTCTTTTTTTTTTGCTACCTGTGTCTTGGCAGACTAGAACTGTGGGTAAGCTCTTGGTATCTTAGCAGCAGATTCCCCGAAATGAATGTGCATCTGAGTCTTGGGTAGGGTTGGAGGAGGGTGAAAAGGGACAGATGTGGAGGCCTTCTTGGCTTGGGGCAGGGTGAGAAATTAATATGAAGACAGTGGGCAAGATGACCAGCGAGGGTTGTCAAAGTCTGGAGGTTTTTGAACAGTGTGTGCATGGTACATGTACATGTTACAGTTTGAAACTCATCTTGCTTGTGCCAGGTGAGCAGAGCTCATTTGTTGAACTAATGCATCCATGTCCATGTATATGCAAGAATCAGGACAAAATCAAGCCTGTGGGTAAGTCTGGGCAATGCCGCTTGGTTCCATCAGTGTTGGCCATCAACTGCTCACTCAGTGGCTTTCCTCTCTCTGCTATCTTTGCATCTTTCTGTCTTCCTGCAATCCTTCCCCTAATCCCTCCTCTCTAAGCCTTCTCAAATCCTTCCACAATTTCCCAGCTTTCCCTACATGCATTTTTTTTTAACTCAAGAAAAACACACAAGGCTAAGACCTTCAGTCCAAAGCAATCCCTTTTTTTTTTTTTTATCTTTTCCTTCCAATTACTATATTTGAAGTAAAAAAAAAAATGACTGTTTAGATCAATTCACTATAGAGAGCCCACAGTACCTCCAAAAATCAAGTGTTCGCGTGGATTTGACAATTCATCGCCCAAGCACCCAGGAAGAGTTTCCTCACCAATCAGCCAGCACTATGATACTGTTTCTGCAGTTATGTGACCTACAAGGGAAAACAGCTCTTTGGGGTTTGTATTTAATTTCTGGAGGGAGAAAGAGTAAAACAAAGTATTCCCTTGACTTCCTCTAGAAATAAGCAGGGAAATCAAAGATGAAGGACCCTGTTGACGAGTGGACTCCTAATACTTTCACTGTTTCCTGATGATATCCACTGTGGCTTGTCTTCCCATCGCCCTAAGCATCCCTCCCCTGCCCACCTCCCTTCATCTCTTCCATCCCTGTGCAGGCAGTGGGAGGGCCCTGAGCATCTCTGACTTTACCAACTGCGTCTACAGCATCCTAATAGCTTCCTTGCCCATCTGTTAATTAGCCATCTTAAAAAAAAGAAGCCACACAGTCCCTCCCTCAGAATGGTCCTCATCTCCAAGACACTAATGAATCTACTTGGGGTGAGGAGGAAGGAACAGGTTTGGATGAGAGACAAGTAACAAGGAACAGAATGTCAAAAGGGGGCCAGCCTTCTTAGACCATGTCCTGGGCAGAGCCTGTGCCCCTGGAGAATACTGGCAGCCCTCTCTGAGCAGACTGACCCCCACCCTAACCCCTCCCCGAAATCAGTGGGTACCTGCTGTCCATCAGCTCCAGCCCTGGCCTGGGAAGTTTTTTAAAAGGGGAAGGTAGGAGTAGAGATCCTGGAGGAAAATAGAGCTCCAATTGGGAAAGGTAGGCTGTCTACATCCAGAGCTGGGCTCTGTCTCTGGTTCCCATTCAGTCCCTTTCTCTGCCCCAGGGTCCAGATAGCTGGATCTGATTTGGTACTCATCTGTTAGAATCACTGGTAGTTTCCCCTGCAGACACTGACTTCTCACGCAGAAATATGATTGCAAGGTCTAATCACTTCTGGAAAAGACAAAATCTGTTCTTCCCTGCAGGGGCCAGAGAGATATAAGAAAGTCCTGCTCTAAGGAATACATGTGCCAAGGAACACCCAGAACACCTAGGCTGAGGCAGATGCTGATCTCTTCTCTCACCCCCCTCTAAACTCCCTGCAAAAAAATCCCTTTCATTGAGGCTGTTCTCATTGAAACTCCCTCATTTAGACTTAGATTTGCTTACCCATGTACCATCTTCAGGGAGGATCACACACCAGAATTACTCTTCTTTTCCTTGCAGTAAGGAAATGTCTTTGTAGAATTATTTCAAATATGCAATTGAACGTACATCCCACTTTTCCCCTGGGCCTCTGACATTGTACATCCCCCCCCACCCCCTCCCCCGCCAACATCTCATTTTCCTTGGGGAAAACTCATTATGGTGTCAGTATTTATCTCCTTTTCCTCTCTCGAACCGTTTCCCTATCTCCATTCTCCAACAAGACAATCTGAACTCACATGCCTGTTCACACACACACACAAACACACACACACCCTCGAATGGCAAGCAGTGACCTCTGTGATACAAGCAGAGTAAAAGGAGCCCCACACTCCCACCCAGAGTAATGGAGCACTCACCCTGGCATGGCTGGAAAGAAGTGGTGGAGCTGGGATACTGCTATGCCTGAGCTACCCAGAACTGAAAAATAAGTTTCCTTGGCCTGCCCAAGGTCACCCATGGAGTGTCCTAGATAGATCTCTTATGTCCTGTCCTCCTACTTGCTCACTGCCAACACATACACAGACAGACATTGCCCCCCATCCAGCAAGCACCAGTACAATGGTTTCCAAAGACTAATGGGGAGGGACTGCAGCTGCTGGAATAATTGCTGTGAACTGAATAAAATCAGGAGTGAACTTGAGGTGGAAACATTCCATATTTATGCAATGGTCTGGGAACTAAAATTTATGGCCCCTCCCATGGTTACCTCTCTTCCTCAACCCCAGAGAAAACCCTCCCCAAAGGGGTCCCAGTAATTACCCTAGTTTGGGATAAGAGATATCTGTATGGTGAGAAAAGGAGGAACATTAAGTGAGACAGTGACCTCTCCAGGATTGCATGCCAATGCCGGCATCCAAAGATGCTTCCCGCATCTGGGGACACCAACAGCATATCATCACAAGCAGTGATGAACAAACTGTATGAAGGGGCAGGGTCAGGGAACGGGCCAGCTTTCTCTAAGAGTACAGAGAACAATGACTCAAGGAAGAGGGGAAAGCCAAAGAAAGGTTTGTGGCAATAAATCAGGAAGAGGCCAGAACCAGGGCAGAGGGTCTGATGAGATAGCACAGGAAGAAGAGAGAAGAGACAAGTTTCTGAGTCCTGAGGCAGAGGTGGATGGATGAGAAGAACCGGCACATCTGCTTCGGGAAGGCACCCGCCTGTGGGCAATTCCTTCTTGGCTTTCCAAGCAGAGCCAAGAGAGAGAATTCTTCACCAGATGAAAGGCAAAGGAAGAAGTGTCTTGCCTTCATTTTGCTCACTATCCCACGGATCCTCTGCATTTGAAAGTTGGGACTGACCACAGACCATTGCACAAGTCTCTGTTTAGTGTCATGCAGTCTAGGCAGAGAGAGGATGCTGAGTAAATTTGCACTACCTGAGAGATAAGGTGCGGGAGGAAGAAAGGGCAGGGGCAACCTGGGGGCATGAGAGAGAGTTACAAACAACGTATGACCCTTCAGAGACCCCAACCCCCAATTCCAGCACTCAAGTTTCAGATACCCACATTTAGTGGATTTGACTCAATAAAACCTGCCAGGGAGTTATCATCTTTTCAAACACACCCACAGTAATAATAACAAATAACAACAACAATAATAGATCAGCTCTTTAAGCATGTCTTAAAAATTTCTATCTGCCTTCCCCTGTCTTCAGCAAAGTAAGGGTGATTAATGTCCACAATACTGAGCGGAGGTTTTCAGTGCACAAAGATAATGAGCAGAGTGCAGAAATAAACTAAAGGTGGATGGGTGAGGATGGAGTTTGATGAGCCAACTCAGAAGCAGTGGTCTGGGGAGTGGTCATGCTTACTAGGACAGTGCTCATACCATGTGCCAGAAATGGAGGATTTCCCTGGCAGGATTTTCAGGTTCCCTGAAAGGACTCTGTTGAACCGCATCTAGTCATCTATCTTGAGGGCACTGGAAACAGAGCTAACTTTGTGTCTGTGGTTCCTAAAGGAAGGGATGGGTTCTAGTTGTCCCCTTAGTTTTGACTTTCCATTAGGCTGGGAGCCAGAGTGGTGGGATGGGAGATGGTCAGAGTGGAATTATGGACTATCATGTTTTGAACTCCTGGCATAAGTTTTAGTAGGAGGCAACCCCATGAATGCTGTGAAAGATACCCCACCAGAATGAACGTGCAAGAACTGTTATAGAGTTCTGCCTACAGACTTGTCCTTTGGAGCTCTAAAACAGCCATCTGTGCATGGTCAACATGGAATGGAGAAACCTTTGTCCCTTCCACCCATGGGAGGCAGCCTTCCCACATCACCCTGTCTCTAGCATCCCACAGCATCCCAGTTTGCACTAAATCACTTGGTATTCTTTTCAATGAGTCCCAACATTGGTTCATTACCTGTACTGAAGCTGACACTCTGTTCTGAGAGGAAAAAAACTAACTGCCATTAAGAACCTACACCCAAGTGCCCACATGCCATCAAAATAGAACCCTGGATCCCCATTCAGGATTACAGAATTCGTAAAATTCTTTTACTTGAACTTTACAGACTTCATCTATTCTCACTTTGCCTTGCAAACCCCCCTACCTCCAAAGCATGCATTCCGGTTCCTAGGACATGGAGAAGAGGTACAAGATCTAGTGCATGTGAAACAAGAGATGGTCAGAGTGACTTAGGATCAAGGGAGGTGTGAGTGCAGAGAACAAGGGAGACATATTAAGAGGAAGTGAGGTCAAGAGGAGAGTGGGGGAAGGCACCAGGCAGTGGCTCTCACCTGTGGATGTTCATCTCCCGCGGAGGGCGGTGGGCCTTATCATAGGAGACCTTAGCGAAGACTCCGGCCACGATGACGAAGGCAATCACCCCGCAAGTGATGTAGACGGTGAAGTTGGTCTTGTCCTTCTCGGGGTCGTACTTGTTCTCGGGCCCTGGCGACACTACCTTGGTGCTGGGCGTCTGTACCCACACGGGGCTCTGGTAGTTGGTGCACTGGCGCTGGTCCAGCTTTTCGTGGCGCTTCTTGCAGCAGAAGCGGTAATAGCAGGTGCCGCAGCAGTACAGGTAACCGCTCTCGCTGTTGTTACATTCGAACTCCTTGTCGTACTGGCCGCTCACGTCGTAGTAGCCCCAGCACGTCTCGTAGGTGACTGTCGCGCTGGCCGCCGCCGCCGCCGCTACCGCCGCCGCGGGTTGTCCCCGCCGGCTCCCCGCCTCCGAGACTCCAGGCGCCCGGGCGGTGCCGTTCAGCTCGCGGCCGCCCCGGGCCAGGGCGCCCCCGGGCCGCCGGCCCCCGACGGCAGCGGCGCCGGAGCTCAGGGTCCGGTTGGCAGCGCGGCCGCGGGCGGCGTGAGCGCCGGACAGCAGGTCCAGGGACTCCAGCGAAAGCAGCAGCAGCAGCAGCAGGCTCCGCAGCGCCATGGCGGGGCCGGGCGGGAGGGCGCGGGGAGGCTTCCGCGGCAGGCCTCTACCCTGGCCGGCCGGGCTCCGAGGACGGCCACGCGGGCTGGGGTGGCGGCGCGGGGCGGTCAGCGACGCCGGGGCGATGTCGCCATCGAGGCGCGAGCGGCTGGCGGCGGCGGCGGCGGCGGTGGCGGCGCACCGTGCGCACGGACCGGCCGGGCGCGGGTTGCTCTGGGCTCTCACGCTGCGCGCCGGCTCGGCGCTTCCCCTGCGGGATCGGCGCGCCTCCGGGGCAGCCCCATCCCCCGCCGGCGGCGGCGGCGGCCCCGAGCGGCTGGGTTCAGGCAGGACCCGAAGCGCGGCTCCGAGCGGCAGCAGCGGCGTGGTCCCGTCCGGGCGGGTCCTGCGGGACAAGACCGGGAACCAGTCACGGGGTGGGGCGACGGGCGCTCCTGGAGGCAGGAGGGGAGCGGCGGGCAGGGAGGGAGCGCAGCGCGTAGCCCTCGAGGAGCTAGCTTAGGGCCGGGAGGGGCGCGGAACCCGTTTCCAAGACGGGGCTCGGTGCCCCTGCGCGCTGGGAACCGAGGGCGCACCGGCAGTCTTTCCAAGCACCTCGCAGCCGCCCTGGCCCCCAACCGTTCAGCCCCGCAGCGTGCTTCCGCCGCAGGCTGGCTTCCCGGGACGGAGCCCGCTGAGGTTGGGGTCTGGCCGGCAGCCGGGGGAGCGCGCGGCAGCTGGACCTCACTCACTCACCATGCCCGGCTGCGACTGCAGAGGCGGCGGCGGCGGCAGCAGTGAGGCGGGAGCGCAGGGGACGGAGAGAGCGAGCGGAGCCGAGAGCCGCCGGCTCGCCGCCTGCACTAGTGCCGGAGCGTGTGCGAGAGGGAGCGAGGGAGACACACGCACTCACACACCCGCACACACGGGAGCGCCGCGAGGGGAGGGGAAGGGAGGAGAGGACAGCCGCTCGCCGCCGCCCACGTTTACACGCCTGGGCGCCCGGGTTGGAGGGGGTGGGAGGGTAAGACTCTTGTTTGCTTTTCCCGGCTCTCGGCACGAGAAGCTCCGCGTCAAAAAACCACCCCGGACACCGGTAAATCAACACCGGGAACCAGGAGTGCTGAGGGGACCAGGAACAAGGCGAGAGTATCCCCTGTGGAGTGGCCCGCAGCAGGGCTAGACCATGGCCCTTCCAGCCCTCACAGTGGGTTCCTATTCTACCGGAGCCCCCAGCGCGTGCTACCAGAAAGGGAGTTGGGGTTTCTGCAAGTCTTTGCCTCTCCCTAGTGGTGATGTTTGCAGCCAAGAAAAGAGGTCAAACCCATTGCTACAGGTTCCGAAACTGAGGCGAGGGGTCTAGTGACTTGCCCTAGATTATTACACCAACCAATCAGCCCGCGGAACCTGTACTCTTCCCCTTGAGTACCCTCCTTCAGCTCTCACATGGGTGCAAGATAGCTCCCGTGCTGAGTGGCACCTCTTATTCTCTCTTTCCCCAACTTTTTTTTTTTTCAGCGTTGAGGCAGAGTAAGAAAAACTGTCTAAGTTTCTAAGTCTCATCTTTGAAATTCCTGTATCCATGTGTTGAAATTCCTATATTGTAGCTGATTTGTGTCCAGAGGGGTACACTCCTGTGCATGGCCAGGTCTGTGGAGACCCATCTAACTTTCAAAACTATGAGGCCACTCCAAAAGGGAGTCACAAGGACAGTTTTTGTTTAGTGTCTTTGGAAGAGATGGGGTAAAATAAGGGGGGGGGGAGCAGTAGCTAAGGCCAAATTCTGCCTGCATGACCTGCTTGATTTGCTTAAAGGCAGTGGACAGACTGTCAGGGTGATGGCAATGGGGAATTTTTCCTGAAATTCTCCTTTCTGTCCCATTCATGTATGACCCAGGGATCCCCATTCAGGAAAAACAGAGGGTCTCTTCTCAACTGAGGGATTGACACATTGAAGCTGGGAACCAGATTCCAAGACAAGGGGGGAGATTCTCATCCTAGGAGGAAGGGATGCATGCACTACCTCTCCATTTCCCTCCTTCTCCTCTGTACTTACTTTTATTCCCTCAATGCCATTTCTTCTTAATGTTCTGATCAACAAAAATTTGTTCAGTGCCCACTCTCTGTCAGGCACTGTGGTTAAGTGCTAAGATGAAGAATAAATAGGACACTACCATTTCTCTAGGACAGTGAACTTGTCCACTGGGGAGGCTGAAAATCAAAAGATTCCACATGGCATGCTTAATGTTCCAGACAAAGGGGGGTGCAGAGTATTCTGAGAACAGATGACAGGCACCTAGCCCCACCCTAGAAGGCAGAGATGCAGGGGTGCGTCAAAGACAACTTTCTCAGTGAGGTAAGGAACAGCATCTTGAAGAAAGATTTAAGAGTTGCCTGGTGGGGTGGCACACGCCTGTAATCCTAGCGGCTCAGGAGGCAGAGGCAGGAGGATCTCGAATTTAAAGCCAGCCTCAGCACAAGTGAGGCACTAAGCAACTCAGTGAGATGCTGTCTCTTAATAAAATACAAAATAGGTCTGGTGTCATGGCTCAGCGGTCAAGTGCCCCTGAGTTCAATCCCTGGTGTGCACTTGCTGGGCATGTGCACATGCACACACACACACACACACACACACACACAAGGAGAGAGTTAATAAAACAAGAAAGGAAGGACACTACCAACAAAAAGAACAGGAAAATCCAGAAGTTATAAAGTGTTAATGTAGCTGATAGGCAAATCAGTGGGTGTATGAGCTCCAATACAATTTAGCATAAACCCTGAGGGACTCTTCCAAATAAGGCCAGCAGGAGGCTATTGTGTCCCTGACAAAGAACTTGAATTTATTCCACAATTGATGGGAAACTGTTGGTGGGTTTTAATTAGGGGAAGACACTATCAGAATTTCATGTTCGCTGGATCTCTAAGTCAAGTGAATAAGGAAACACTAGACTGGATGCCGGAGAAGCAATTTGGACAGCTGTCCTAATAATCCAGGTAAGAAATAGGAAGAGTGTGAAATAGTTGTCTGGTAATTGGCACCATAGTGAAGATGGTAAGCAAGGTCAAAGGTGGAAGTTCAGGATAAAGTTAACATATCACTTATTCAAGTACCTTTGGGAGATGTGTGGAGCTGTCCAGGGCAAAAACTGAAATCTCAGGAGAGAATATAGTTATATAGGTAATCTTAAGAACATACTTGAAAAATAACAGCCCCATACTGTGTGTAATTTCTTTTTCTTTGGGGCGGGGTGCACTGGGGATGAAACTCAGGGGCACTTTACCACTGAGCCACATCCCCAGCCCTATTTTGTACTTTATTAGAGACAGGGTCTCACTGAGATGCTGAGCGCCTTGCTAAATTGCTGAGGCTGGCTTTGAACTTGTGATACTCCTGCCTCCTCCACCTCCCAAGCCCCTGGGATGTACCACCACGCCCTGCCTATGTGTAATTTTTAACCGTTTTCATTCCTGTCTTCTTCCCTGAGTTTTCACATCCCCTTAATTATTCCAGAATTTGCTTTTCCATATCTAAGATCTCCATAGGAGTAGGCAGAAGAAACGAGTCAAATAGGATTTGAAATTGATTTGGTTTCTCAGACCACCCCCCCCCCCGCCCCACCAACGAATCTGTTTTGAACCCCCATCCTCACAAATGGTGGTATCAATAGACTTACCGATAATAATAGTGTCTCAGGGTTGGATAGGATCTCAGGGGTTATTTATTCCAATCCATTTTGATGTACATTATTTTTTTTTAAATTAATACCTTCAGCTCTCCTGGTTTGCCCTTAGGGGTTGGCCAGGTTGCTGAGCACCCCCAACCAGGCATTCCTCTCTTTTCCCCTTCTATTTTCTAAATCTGAATTGTTGACAGTATCGAAGCATCCTTCCTTTGTGGATTTGATTCATTAAAAAGTGCCAGAGAAGAATTATCTTTCCAATACCTATGCCAACAACAGACAGCCCTGAGATTCAGAGAAAAGTGTTCCAATCCCTGGCTCTAAAAGGTAGATCCCAACTGGATTGAGCAGAGCATAATAATCCTATTTAATCATCAGCAGTGATTTTTTAAATAATAGTCATGTGATTCAGTTCTGGCCAATACTAAATGAGGGAAGTCTGTTGGGGGGAGTCTGGGGAAATTTTCCTTGCTTTTAAAAATAGTGACAATTCTTCTTCTTTTTAATTTTCTCTGGAAAATATGACCTGGGGGGAGGGCTGTAATTGAATGTTGACATTCAGTTTGATAACCATTACTGCTCTTCACTAAATAGCTTTGCCTTTCAGACATATAGTTGGATTGCTATTCTTGGTCCACTTGTGAGTGGAAGTGGCAAGTGACTAGTACTAGTCAATGAGTTGTAAGTAGGAAGTATGTGTGTTATTTCTGAAGCAGAGCACGTAATTGCTTCTATAAGATACTCTAGAGTTCTCATTTCCTTCTGGCATGGTGATCAGCAGTGTTCTGCATGGGAGTGGTTTTGTCAGCCTGGACAAAACCTTAACTAAGGAGTTCCTGAGAGCTTGTAAAAATAGTGCCCCACCATAGATTGATGGAGATATATATAATTTTTTTAAGACACTAAAGTCTGTTATTGCAGCACATCCTAACCCATACTGGCTTATACACTGAGGATAGCAGACAGAATGATGGAGTCAATTATGAAACTATGCTGTTCAGGGCCCTCCCAACTCTGATTTCCTAGTAATGTGAGACAATTAAATTTCCTTGTGATGAAGTCTGTCTGAATCCAGAGTTTCTCTTGCATGTAGCCAACTGCATATTTAATGGATGCATAATATATTTTCTGTCTCAATTCTGACTTTCTCTAGGGTATCTACCTAGCCATGCAACTTTGTACTAATCATTATCAGCACTGTGAGATCCAGTTTTTTCTATTATTGAGGGATGCCTAGTTTGGGGTAGTCAGCAACCTGGCCAACCCCAAAGGGCAATGATTCTATTAGAAAATGGAGATCAAGGTATAGCGTTCCTATGGGGCGGGTGGGGGGGTTGTCTCTAAGAAGCCATCTCTATTGAATGTAGCCTCTCACTAGGAGTGTTCACCATGGTTTCCAAGTATGAACTTGGCCACAAGTCACAGTATGATTTGGTCTCTGGCTATCGTTCTAAGCTCTCTTCTCTTGCTCCCTAACTCCAGTCACACTGGTGCCCTTTCTCTTCTCAAAGCCTTTCTAATTGCTATGCTCTTTCTACCTCCCCCTGAAGTGTATAGGGTCCTTTCTCATACCCTCTATGGTTTCTGCTTAAACATTACTAACAGAAATAGTGCAACCACCATACCACTGCCCAAAGCTGCTCCTTCCATTGTGCTTATCTTCAACATGATACATTTTCTAGCACAGCATTTACCACTAACTAATATGCATTCGTTCAAGTATTTCTGAAAAATTTGTTTCTGACCTTCCAGTGGGATGCCTGCCCTTGTTTGCACTTTGTTGACTCTCAATGGCTACGATTGTGTTTGGCACACAGTAGGCTATTGTTGTGGATACCCAAGGACACCTCTTCAGCTGTCAGCTCCCCTGGGGTGGACCTCAGCTGCAGAAAGCTGTCTCCTCTGGAAATACAGCCTGTCTTCCCCAAGAGGCCCACATTTAGTGACTGATAAAGTTAGAAGTGCCAAAGCCTAGCCATTTCATCCCAATGCAAGAACTCTGGCTAGCTGGTATTTTTCTCTTAACATCTCAGAGTTCCCTGGAGCCAAGGTTTTGTTGGACCTGTGTCCCATTAGCCCGATCCCATTTCCTCCGGCTTCCACTCATGTTGATCTCTGAAAAGTAGCCTACATGACAAATTTGGTTTCAGCATCTGCTTCAGGAGATCTGAGCCTGCAAACTTCGCCATCCAGTTGAATTAATAAGCGAATGAATGAATGAGTTTATGAGTCCCAATTTCCATTAATGGTATCCCTATAAATGATTATATGTTTTTTGCTTTATCCTAGTAATCTGGTGATAAATTAGGAGCTATCTCCTAAGGCCACTAATTTCAATGTTAAATAGTTCTAATAGTTAGAAAATTAGAGTACATTAGCTTTTGCTAATGTAGCTGATAGGCAAATCAATTTATTGGCTCATATGGAGCTTATAGTTGGCTAGAGTGTTTTTCACATCAGGATGACTTTTTTTTTGTAGCCATGTGAAATACTTCATACATATGTTCGTTCATTTAAAAAATATTGAGCCCGTTATTCCAGCCTTTTAAGCATTTTAAGAATTTTTCATCTAATATTCTATTTTATCCCATGCCTCCTAATATGCTTTACCCTCTTTCTCTAGCCACAGTTCCTAATCTTTATTTGGAGATGTGCCTCCTACCATTTTCACTCCATAGAATTTGCCTGGGGTTCTATATTTCCCAGACTGAAGCAAACCACCCATCACAACTCCTTAATCCGGATATTCAGACAGAGTAAGCCAGTGGCAGAAATCCATCCAGTTAGATGAAAAACCAGAGGACCTGTGTGGGCAGAACTGAGAAGGATGTTCACTCTTTCCTCTGGAACGGCACAGATATATCTGATCCTGTAAAGGAAGAGCCTAGGGCTCTCTGGGTCCTCCCAGGGAGTCTAAGAAAGGAGGCAGCATGATCCTAGGCTGAGCCAGGAGATGGAGAGAAACAGTCCTGCTAGCATTCGTCGAACCTTGAACATAGCTTTATCTGAAGTCTGTGTACGCCTGTACTTTTATGTGTCCAGAGCAAATGAAGTTCCTATTCACTGAGTTTTCTGTTTGCCACCCAAAAGGTCCTAGCTGACAATTCCACCTCACAAATTGATCAACAAAAATATTGAGACCAGAAGAAGCAGCTTATCCTTCCTGTGAATGACCTGATATGTCCTCTGCTCTGTCTAATAACAGGAGAGGCCTGGGGGCTGAGGATGAGAGCAGTAGGACAGGTCAATATGTGGGAGATATGACAAATGGCCGTTCATAGCTGATGTCTTCAAGGTGCCTCTAAATGTAGGATTTAGGCTGAGGACCTCTAGTTTCCTGAAGTAACTGGAAGAACAGATAGAGGTGAATTTGTTCGTGGCATGAAAACTCACATCAGGGTTAGACAAGGTCAGGGGAAGAATGTCCAGCTGTTTAAGATTGCTTTAAAGACATAATCAGTCTTACTCGATAACAGTGTTCAAGGAACTCACTGGTCTCAGCGATAGTTTTGAAAGTGTCAGAAACATGGCATCTATTCTGATAGATACAATACTCTAAATAGACATGATCTGGGGATCTAGGGTATTATCAATAGAGCCAGCACAGTGCATTCGTTAGAGACAGACAGTTGTCCTCTGCTACCAAGCATGACAGAGCAGGTCCCCAGTTCTGGTGGTGGCATGGAGTTTGACAGTATGATAATATGGAGCTGATATCAGGGACCTAAACTGAAGCACTGGTCAAATATTTAGCCAACTGACTCAATGTCAGGGAGGGCCTGGAGAACTTCAACTCAGATATTTGTTCCTTTTGGTGACTGACAGCAGTGGTCACTGGACAGCAACATGGGGGATGCACACCATGCTAGTTCTTAATTATATACTGTCGATTGAGAATAAGCCAGCTCAAGCCGCTCCTCTGCTTTCTGTCTCAGGCAGATCCTATAGATGGATCCCTCATAAAGTATAAAGAAAGCAGCTTTAAGAGGGGCTAAGACACAGATGAAGGGTAAAGGGACACATAGCATCCTTGTGGTAGCTTACTGATGGCCACACATTTTTGTCCCATTCTTCCCAGCATGTGCTAGAGCCTAGTCATTCTCCCTTTGAATATAGGCTATCTTCATGACTTGCTTTGACAAATGGAATGTGGCACAAGAGACACTGTTGCAATTCTAGGTTTACCCCTATAGAGGCCTAGTGACATCCACTTCTGCATTCTTTGGGGACTAGGCACCCTGCAAGAAGCTTGGGTTACCTACAGCACTGAATGACCAGAGGCCACACGAAAAGAAATGCTGGAATTTGAAACACCAGCTTGGGCACTTTATCCCCAACTGAGCAGCCCAGGATTAGGCCCAAGTAAGACCAGAAGAACAACCATCCAACTGAGTCTCAGCCAACCCTGAATCACTAGAAGCAAAAGATCATTTTTGTTTTAAGTGTTTTCAACCACTAAGCATCATACTGGTTTATTAGAACACAATAGGCAGTTAAAACAAATCACATGTCAGAGAACAGATCGTAAGAAGAAATGTATGAAGAATAACTTCTGGACACAAAGATGTCTGAGACCATTTTTGGTTAGGTGCTGTATTATTTTCCTAGGAATGTATAACAAAATATCACAGACTGGGAGTCCTCAACAACTGAAATTTATTGTCTCATGGTTCTGGGTACTAGAAATCCAAAATCAAGGTGCTATCAAGGTTGGTTCCTTCTGAGGGTGGTAGGAGAAAATGTGTTTCAGGTCTCTCTCCTTTGTAACCAGTCTTGAAGATACCCGGATTCATGATCACATGGTATTCTTCCTGCATATGTGTCTGTCCCCAAATTCCCCTGTTTTTTTTTTATAAGAACACAGTCGTATTGGATTAGGGTCCACCCTACTGACTTCATTTCAACTTTATTATTTCTGTGAATATCATATCTATAAATAAGGTCACCTTCTGAGACACCAGGTGTTAAGACTTCAACATATTAAATTTTGGGGGGTTAGGGACATGATTCAACTTATGACACCTGCAAAGTAGGAGTGACAGAATGACTTATGCAAAGCATTATGCAAATTTATATGTCACTGAAGAAGAAAGGAGGTCACATTTGTCACTATTTCTTACACGAGGGATGTTAGAGAATGTCAACTTAGGTCATCACGTTAATGGTCATTTTTTCCCATGCTCTTTCCAAAACTCAACACAATTGCTGTTGGGAAACAAGCAAGATTCCAAATAGGAAATGCAGGAAAGGGTTTCCCCTGGCATTCCCCACCTAGTGACAGAGTAACTAGAAGTATGCACCATGCACAATTAACACTCTGGAACTGTGGCATTTCAGAGTTGGATGAGCACACAAGAATTCACATCCTCTGGAATCATTTTATCTAAGCCTAGATCTAGTCAGCCAGATATGCCAATGTAAAGATGACCTGAAATTATCTCTACAGCTATGCTGGCTTAGGATTAACTCGTTTCTGTATTCATTTATTCATTCTTTAATATTTATACTGACAATTAGTCATTCAATAGATATTGAACCAGACCCTGCTATGTGCTAGTTGTTATTCAGACCCTCAAATGCAAACTTAAATAAATTATGCTATTTGATTTGCAATCTGGTATTCTGTTTAGGACTTCATGGAAATACCTTCCTTTAGTCACATACCAGAGTTTGGGAAGAAGTATCTCCTTGATAACACTTCAAAAATGTTTTTTTTTTCTTTCTGGCTAAATGTCCAGCAGTTCCATAGGACACAGATTCTTTCCCTTAGGTCATGAGCTACACTACTCACAAGGCCTTTGAAGGTTCAAACCACCTCAGGAGACATTGTGGGAAACACAATCAAAGAGTCTACTGTGTGGGCCACATGTTAACTCAATGTCTTAGAAGTTTGTTGAGAAATATTTCTCCATAAGGGGTTGCTTTCCTATTGTGATCCTCTAGAACTATTCGATGTGATTTTCCTCACATTTGATGCAACATCAATAACGATGACTGTTGAGGATGTGTGCACCTTTATACTTTGAACTTAAAAATTGAGAACCCTACTAGTTAGAATTGATTTGATTATCTTAAAAGTTATGGAAATACCTTCCTTCAATTTCAAATTTTTCAACTTTTGAGGGTCTAGCTTTCTAATTTTGTGTTTTCTTTTATTCTCCTAACATATAAAGCAGTTGTGCATCCACAGGTGTATTGGGGCACAAACAGCTAGTTATAGTTATGTGTTTCCTGGGCAAGCTTGTACTGAACCATTTTTGATGGACACATTTAGCTGGGTTTATGTAATGAGATTTCTGTCCATAATATTGCAGTCACTCCTATTATATACTATAACTCCCTCCTCCTGTGCCCATTGCAGACATTGCTAATCAGTTATGGAATCCTATCCTGCTGAGATCAGTCACAGCCCCAAAAAGCCCTCCAACACACAAAGCTCCAAAGAGTCAGCAGGCATTAACTAGAGTTGGAGTTAGCATAAGGAATAAATCCTATTTGCCTAACAGCTCAGGGAGAGAGAACAGTCAGAATGGTTCAAGTATGCTTCCATGACTTTATGTCCACATGGTTTTTAGGATTCTGCTCCAATTATACAGCTTTATTGCCCCAAACTAAAACATTTATGAAAGGAAGGGGGTGAGTCTAATGCAAGGGGCATTAATATCATCGGTTATTATATGCGTTTTACTGAAAGACATCACTGATTGACAGCTAGAGGAAATACTCACTGGGATTAGCTCTTTCTGAGAAAAGTGATAATGAGGCCGGTGCCAAATGAATGCCAAAGCCGATCACCCGTGCAGCCGCTCCCTGATACGCACGTGCACAGTCTGCACATCACCGTCACATTCTCTCTTTAGTTGTAATTGATTGATATTTCATTCAAAATGATCACGAATTAACCTACAAGAATATACTTCTCTATAAAAAAAATAGGAGGCCTGTTGTGAGCACATTGCATATATTTTTGTGGGTTGGGGTTGTTTTAAACAATATTCTCCATCATAAACTGAAAAATCTCTTTGTGCCCTGCCTCTAGAATGTGACTTTGACATCTGTTGTCCTTCAGGTCACCTTGAATTCTGTTTTTGACTTCCATGGAACACATCATAGACAGTAGTATCTTTGGTAGAAAATGTACAAATGATTTTTAAAAATCTTTTTTTTTTCTTAATTTGGCCTTTAAAGAAAAAAAAAATAATTGAGTTGACTAATTGGATCTAACCTACTGATCTAATCCAATTGACTGGGCACAAATTAGCCATTAATATAGTCAAATGAATCAACGGCAATTCTTGATTCTGTGTCAGGAAGTAGACGTTGTCTAGCTGAGACCATCTGTTGGTTGAGTGCCCAGATAAGGGTGAATCACTGAACAGACAAATGCCATCATTAAAATAACTCAGGTAACTGGGCTGAAAAAAGTCTGACTTTGTTATTGTTACCTATCATCAAATTTCAAAATTGCTAATTAGTTCCCAGGATTATTTCAGTGGACAGGCATCTGAGCTGACATCCTCTGCCCTGATCAAGACACTGGATCACAGCATTATAGTGCTGAGGTAGGACTTATGGGAGCCAGGTAGGTACCAATTAAAATGAGGATGGCTAACCCACAGGTGCTTGGCAAGGGGATTTCTGAAGGACCTGGGAACAATTTTTCAACTTTTGAGGATCTAGCTTTCTAATTTCTTTTGCAAATCCTCACTCGACATCTGTTGGGACCTGCTTATTTTATACCCCTGCTATATTCTCCAGGCCCTGCCCCGACTTATCACCGAGCAGCCCAGTCTTGGGGAGAGGAGATGAACTCTGTCTCCAAACCAGGAGACATGTGAATACCAGAGGCCGGAAGAGAAGGTCATGGTCATATTAGGGTGATACCAGGGGCAGCTACAGGGTTACGGACAATCATAGATGAAAGAAAGAAATTGGGACTGAAATTATCCTGAGACTTAACACACTAGAGTCGAGCTCCGGACCATTTAGAGTAGGCACAAACTCAGCGTATATATGTGTGGTGTGTGAAGCAGAAGACTCATTTGGAACCAGGCAGTCAGCCCAGACTGTTTACACAGGAGAAGGAGGTCAAGGCAGGACAGCAAATTAAACCCAGCAGACAGGAAGACCTCAGAGCAGGAGAGATGATGGTTTAATGTCCACCCAGCAGTTGGGAATCAGGGCATTCATGAGAACTGACAGGCAGGGCTAGGCCTTGTCACTGGGTCGAGTTACAGTGACAGGGACCCTGGCTAAGAAATGGCTTACAAGCTGTCAGCATGAGCAGATACTTATTGCAAAGCATGGGTTCTCCAAGGCTTGCAGGTAGAAAGAACCCAAGATTCAGTTGCAGTGCAGACCAAATCCCACAAAGCCAAGTGCAAGGAGAGTCTGTGACCATATGGTCTCTACTTGCCTGTTGGGTTGGCCATATACAACCCAACATCATTTCCATCCCAAGCCCCACTCACACCCCACCCATCCCTGAATGGACTTTTTACATGGAATGATATTCTGATCGCACAAGGGCAGTGACTGAAAATGTCTAGTTGACTATTATTGACATTGCCTTTCACCATACCCTTCCTACCATTTGTTGGGTTTGATATCTTCTCGGCCTTTTTTTTTTTTTTTTTTTTAATTTCCATCTACAGGATTCCATTTTTGCATATATCACCCTAGGGCATTTTTTAACACATTTAATTTCAGGATTTGCCATTCTCTCTGAGAGAGAATATATTCCAGGAGAAGAGAGAAAATTTGGCAAAGGAATAAAAGAAATTGGTCTTAATTCTCATCTTTAGTTTTCAATGTCCCATCTCAGAATGTCTTTCTTGCTTGCTCTACCACCTCTGTAGAAATTTCCCAGGATAGGACAGTGGTTCTTAACTTGGGGTTGAGGGTGAACTCCTTGAAGTTATGAGCAAATATGTGCATACGTGTGTGTTTGTGTGTGTGTATGAGTGTGTATGTGTGTGTACGCATGCACATACACAATGAAATGCTTAGCAGGCATTTCAAGAGACAATCAAATGAATAGAACCTCTTAAGAAAAAAACATAAACTTTCAAAGAGAATGAAAACCCTCAGAAATAAATAGAAAACACCTGAATTTCAGTCCTAAGGTTACTTTTTACTAGTTTTAGTAACTTAGCCATGACATCCTGTGGCTCAGTTTCTTTTGTTGTAAAATAGAGAAGGTGATACTGACCTTTCCTACAACACTGGGTTGTGAAGATCAAATGAGATCATGAATGGCAAAGCAATTGGGAACGCAAAAGTTCAATGGAAGTGTTAGTATTTCTTATTCTGCCAGATCTCTCAATTACATCAAAACAGAAGGACTGGATCAAAAGTCAAATCAAACCAGTTCTGGCAGCAAGAGACATGCTGTTTTAAAAGCACAGTACACGTCTTCTGTAATATTAATATCTTGCCCAGTCCCTCATTAGCTTCATATACAAATGCAAAGAGCACAGAAGCATCATGGAACCTCTCCAGTTTAATTAAATCAAATATCCGGATATTTTGGACAAATGCAATGATCAGTTCTTGTTTCACTCTTTCTATCTGGATGCTACACTCTCTTTTGGCATGTAGACATGACTGAGGATACAGCCCTTCTGTGAACAACTGTCCTAAGAGGTTTCTGCAATTAGCTCTGTTTTGCCATTGACTTTGTTACCAGCTCCAGTGATAGCCAGCTCCAAGGAAGGAAGAGTTCAATATTTTTGCTCCAACAGAAAAGGGCTTTGACCTAAGTAGAACCCCAGATGATTCTGGAATCTAAGCCCAGTGTGATCCCAGCTAGCAAATTAAACAATGAGCCAGAGGAAACAGGTCACACTTTATTACCAAGAGAGTAACACCTTTTAATTGGTTAACACAACAAATAAAGAGGTGGCAGCCTTCCGGAGCTGGCTTCTGATTTGCTCACGCATTAAATGGGTTTGGGAAAACAAAATCCTTTCCTCACTTAATTTGGAAGCTGTGATTTTGATTAGGAAACAAAGGTGCCTCACCGGAAGATGCCAAAAAGAACATGTGAAACTGAAGGAGGCTTGGAACTGATGAGAGCTAAATTTATTAGAAAATCTCCTTAAAAACATGTCTAATTAAATGAAAATAACTGTATTGGTTCATTAATAAGAAGAAAACTTCAGTCTTATGGAATGTCAAGGAAAGAAAATCCCCATTTCTCAGGATATGAATGATAGACATGGGTTCGTGAAGACCGCTTAATTTCAAAAAATACGTATGTCAACTGCATAGGTCTTTCCCCCAATTATTTTTCCCTTCTTTGACTCAGTTATCCTAACTCTGTCAACAAGGATAGAACAAAATAAATTTGAGAGCTAAAAATATTGCTTTCATTTCTAAAGTAGAATACATGGAATTATAGGCATTTAGAACAGTGTTAAATTTTTAAAGTTCAACTGAGTTTGTTATAATTTTTTTACAACCTAAGCATAGCTGTTGGGGCGGCTGTGAATTTCTGGGCTCTGATGGTAGCTGTTTAGATTCTCCTGTTCAAACTAGACCCAATTCCTGATGTTTATAGTGGCAAGAAATGAAATTGACACATTATTATCAATGAAAACCCCTAATTTATTCTGAGTTCTTAGATTTTTCCCTAATATCCTTTTCTGCTTCACAGTTCCATCCAGGACACCTCATTACCTTTAATTGTTATGACCCCTTAGATTCCTCTAGACTGTGACACTGTCTCAGACTTTCCCTGTTTTTTAATGATCTTGACAGATTTCAGGAGTGCTGGTCAGGTATTTTGTAGACTGTCCTTCAGTTTGAGTTTGTCTGATGTTTGCTTTCATTTTAAACAGGGACTGTTGGGGTCTGAAGAGGAAGACCATCAAGGTGATGTTCCATTCAGATCAAGGCTACACGTGATTCATGACTTGTCAATAATGACATTAACTGCAGCAGCCCTGGGAAGCAGTGTTTGAAGGCTATCTGCACTGTATTCTTTCTCTACCTTTCAAACTGCGCTGTTTGGAAGTCACCACATGCAGCCCACATGTAAGGAGCCAAGAGTTACCCTCCACCTCTTGAAGGGTATGCATCTATGCAAAATATTTAGAATTCCTTTGTATCCCAGATGATTCTCTTCTTTCACATTTTAATGTATTCAATCATTTTTTTTTATATCAGTATGGACTCATGGATATTTATTCTTTGGGCTGTAGTTCAACATTACATTATTCATTTTCTCAATCAAATTCTTGTGACTCTGTCCATTGGGAGCTCTGTCAGCTAGTCCTTGTGTCCATTTGACATAACCCAGGAATTGTTTGTTGTTGTTTTGACTACTTATTTATTTATTCATTTGTGCACATCTGTACTTCCCAGAACTGTAAGACTTCCAAGGCTCATCTTGTAAGTTTCCTGCTCATCTGAGGACTCTGTCATTTCCCCAAGAAATACAGGTTCCTTTTTATCAAAGAATGGTAGTATTTCTCTGTTTGTTTTCTTTTTAAGAGAGAGGGAGAGAGGGATTTTTTTTAATATTTATTTTTTTAGTTTTCGGTGGACACAACATCTTTATTTTATTTTTATGTGGTGCTGAGGATCGAACCCAGCGCCGCACGCATGCCAGGCGAGCGCGCTACTGCTTGAGCCACATCCCCAGCCCCATGTTATTTTTTTTTAAAGTGTCCATTTTTACTGCTTTCTTTATCCTCTTATGTCACCATAAACTTAGGAACCCAATTGTTTCCCCCTGATTCTTTAGTAATCTCTTTGGGGCCTTCAAAAGCCACCTGACAGACACATCTAAGATTGAAGCTCTTCAACCCATTTGGAACCCTTCTCTATATTTTCCTTTTCTGTTTCCACTGACACTCAAAGAAAGGGATACAGCGGATATCAAGAGAAGACCGAAGCTCAAATTATGGAGTGTCATATTATTTTTAATGAATGCCACCACCATTTTTTCCCTTTCCCAGACACATTAATGCAACAGCATTGTGTTGGCATCTGCAGAAGCAAATAGAAAGGAGCAGCACCCCACCTCCAACCTGGGTACCCTCTGGAGGAATTCGGGAGTCACATGCAGAGCCTCAGGAGTGTGGCAAGTCCAGAGGTTGGAACTTGATTGCTGCAGGAACATATTTCCTCTGTGACTGGCAGCTGATTTTTATTTGCCATCATGCTGGGAGTCTTTGAAGAAGACTCTTTTCTGATGAGTTCCCTGCAATCACACACAGGATGAGATTACAGGGAGTACAGGGATTAAAAAAAATAATAATAAGCAGAACAATGTCCCTCTCCCAATACCCTGCTATTCATTTGTAGACAGAACAAACTTCAAAAGACAGAGCCCCCTCCCTCTGTTCTACTTCAACTCAGTTGTCCCTTGTCACTCCCTACTCTTTGGATTATTACTGCTCTACCACCCCTAGGAAAGTCAGATGGTTTCCTTTAAACTTGGCTCCAACAGTATTTCTCGAAGGCCAAATGCCTGCCAGTATCTGTGGTTAACACCAGAGATACAAAGAGGGGCAAAATACCCTTCTCATTTAGCATGGTGGTACACATCTGCGATCCCAGTCTCTCCGGAGACTGAGGCAAGCGTATCACAAGTTTGAAGCCAGCCTGAGCCACTGAGTGAGACCCTGTCTCAAAATAAAGAATAAATTAAAAAAAAAAAAAAAGGGCCTGGGATGTAGCTCAATGATAGAGTGCCCCGGGGCTCAATCCCCAAAGAAGGGGAGAAGAAAAAAGATAGGCTTCTTGATCCAGTGCAGAAATAATATCCAACTATGCATTATTATCAATGTACAGACTAGCATTTGTCTATTATGTTATGTACATAGACTCTGAGACTTTTATCCACTTTTTAATTTTTTAATCATGTATCTTTTGCTTCTAGATGTGTATACCCATTTATTAGCTCTTAATTTCACAAACAATATATAAATGGAGGCTTTTTGGTACCCAGGGCTGCTTAACCACTGAATCACATCTCTAGTCCCCTTTTTATTTTTATTTATTTATTTATTTGTTTGTTTATTATTATTATTATTTTTGAGACAGGGTCTTTGTAAGTTGCTTAGGGCCTTGCTAAGTTGCTGAGATTGGCTTTGAACTTGCAATCCTTCTGCCTCAGCCTCCTGAGCCAATGGGATTGCAGGTCTACACCACTACATCTGGCTTGCATTCTTCTTTAAATAAATAAAAAAAAAAAACTTAAAATATGACAAGTGAAGCCAAAGTTCCCTTTAATGGTCACACTGCTCCTGACTTTCTACCTCAAATCCATCCATGCCTCCTCCTTTCCACAGACTGAGGCAAATGTTGTTTTGAGGGTTTTTCTATCTTCTTAGATAAAAAAGTATATTAAAAAGTAGATGCTGAACTTCAGGGCTGTGTAATGCAAAACATCACAGCTGACAGTCACTGCCTTGTCTCTGCCTTCTCCTTCCATTCTCATTCCCCTGTCACTTAGCCCGAGTCGGTGATAAAACTCCAGGCAGTGCCCGGAATGTGGATGAGCCAAGATGGCTCCTGTTGAAATGGAATAATTAGAGCTGGAGAGATAGTCCAGGGTTGGCGAAGGCATGCAGAAGTCCTCATTAATTAATCCGGGAGGGACCAGGTCAAGGGAACAGAATGTGGGAAATAAGAAAGAAGCAAATATCACCAAGAAAAGCCATGGGGAGGGGAGCGTGAAACTGGAGGAAGAGATCTGAGCAGGGATGGAGACATGCACAAGGATGATCATGATTCTCAGCCCACATAGGACCCCAGAGAGCAAGACCAGGCCAGCAAACCCACAGTAGAATAGGTCACGGTCAGGGCAAAAGAGCATCCGCTCCTCAGGGAGTGGTTTGCTATGTCCACAGCTTCTTGCATGGATTTTCTGTTAAACTTTCATGAAAAGTACTCAGATCAAGAAGGATCATGTCACCAGCAGCACAGAAGCTACCTCGAATACCCTTAAAAAACTTGAAGTTCTTCTTGGCAACCCTATTCATGTATTTTTTTTTTTTTTTCGTGATCTCAAAAATCAAGAGGACTCAGCAGGCAGGAGAAAGCGGCAGGTTTGTGTGCTCTTTGCCAGGTGGAGGTAGCTCTGCTTTTCCTGGAAGAGAGGGAGATTTTAAAAAGCAAGAGTGTGCTTATCTCATTTTTCCTTTTATGTACATGACTTTCTCCCTCCTACACTCTCCCCCTTCCGAGGAGGGGAGGGGACTGATTTGATAGGGAGCAAATCCATAAAGACTGTTTTGGAAAAGAAGCAAAGAGAAAGAAACCTGTGACCTTCAAAATCGTGTGCTGTTTAAAGTAAACAGGGTAGAGAACCAGACATCACTGGGTAAGAACCAATGGTCGAAATCCCTAGCTCCCACTTCACACATCCAGGGGAAGGCCAGCCGACAGGCTCAGAGAGCTTTAAGTACAGGAGGTCTGAGCAGAAAGGAAAGATGTTAGAGAAAATCTCATGCTTTCTGGCCTGAGTGAATGTGGGGTAGTGGAAGGCAGAGAGAAAAGAAGAAATGGAGGAGAAATTAGAGAATATTAGACAAGCAACACTTTTTTCCCTCCTAGAATGTTAATGTCTATGGATCTATCTATTGTGATAGTAGAAACAAATGTGACTCCATTTTGTTTTATGACTTCATCCTGTAAAACAACCATGCCAAGTAGAAGGGTCATGACTGGAGCAAGATGTTCTTTTCCTTTTGCTTTAGAAACCTATAGAAACACGGAACTACCTAATGGGGCATTGTTTCTATAACTAGGGTAATGGGACTCTGTTTCTGTAACTGGGGTGACTGGGATCACTGTGATTGGTTAGGCTTCCCTCCGCTTGACTGCACTGTCCCGCTTCTGTAACCTGGCTTGCTTGCATTGGCTAGACCCCCCGGAACATCCCTTTTGCAGTTTTCAGGCTTATAAGGAGCGCTCTTGCAATTGTTCAGGGCTGATCAGGGGAACAGCTTTATGTTCTGGTCAGCCGCCACCGGTGTGCTTCAATAAAGGCTTGATTCGATTATACGTGAGTGTTCTAGAAGTCAGTATATGAAACACCAGGACGGAGCTTTAACTATAACACTATGGCTTAAAGGGTAAATTGAGGCTCGATAAAACTTTGGGGAACTTAATTGAATAAGAAGCAATTTATGAAATGGAGAACACTGGACCAACAGAAGTTTAATGTTCCAATGAAAAAGCATTACAGGCTAATTATTTTTGGGGAAATGGAGGCACGATAAAGACATTATTTGATTGGATATAGTTATATACTTGCTGTGCTTGGTCAGCGCCAATAGAAAGGCCATAGTTTTACAGTGTTAAGTTTATTGGCTTTTTCTGATTGGTTGAGCTTAAGTTCTTTGAACATTTATGAGAAGCAGTTCAAGATAAGCTTTGCTTATGTTTGCATATCAAGCAAGGTTTAGGTTCTGTCTGGAATAATCCCTAGGCTGAGGTTCTTCAGGTCTGGTGTTCACTTAAATTTTATTTAATGCTGTCTATGTATACACACAAACGCACACACACATAATACACACATATTTTATATATATATATATATATATATATATATATATTTGTGTATGATATATGTATCCACATGCACATGTATATACATGCTACAGTATAAATTTATGCATGATATACAAGGTATAGTATAACAATGTATTATCTCTGTATCTGCAAGTATCCCTTCAGAATTAAGAAAGAGAGAACTTCGGTTGGGCCTCGTGCAATTCTGACTTGCTCCCCTGAGCTGCCCTTGAACCACCCTGGGAGGAGGGTGCTGTGATCATGCAGCATAGGCAAAGAGGTGGACAGCCTGGGTCAGGGGCCAGATAGACAACATAGCAAAGACATTGTTGGAAGGGGGGCACCAGCAAGAGTGGAGAGGAGGCCAAGCCAATAGTGACAGGCCCTGGCTGTGGTCAAGCCAAGAAGAAAAAGAGTAAAAACCATGGGTATCAGCATCAACATCTATAGGGCATCCAGTGGCAGGATCATGCGCACTAATCCACATGGGTGCACTTCATGCACACCTGAGCAGAGGCAGCCAGAGGCTGAGGCTCCCAGCCTCTTATCTAGAAGGTCTCCTGAGCCCCCATCCAGGAGGACACTCCTGGGAGAGGAACAAGGGGACAAGGATAGGAACTTCAAAGACCCAGCAGCTGTGATCTCTAAGAGACTCTTTGAAAAATCTACAGAAACTCCGAATGGGTTGGACTGAATTTTCAAATTGCTTGGACAAGATACAGTTGTGGCACTCCTTTGGCCATGCTCAAGGTACAGGAGGAAGGACAGAGAAGCTCTAGACAACAAAGACACTTTATTTCCTCTGAAAAAACCTGAATTGTGATAGGGAAAGGTCTGCCATCTCACCATATTGGCCCCCCAAAATGTCTTTTTTAGTTTAGGAATACTCTGAGCCAGTCTTGGCAGGGTGTCTTGTTCCTTGAAGAGAAAGAGAGAGAGAGAGAGGAAGAAGGGCAGGAGGGTAGGAGGGCAGGGAGGAAGGGCAGAGTGGGAGGGAGTGGCTCTGTAGGGTTCCAGGGGAACCGATCTGACCCTCAAGCCCTGGATTATCCTAGATCACACTTTTAGAGGGGCCTGTGATACACTCCATCTTAACTTGCCATGGCCCTGTGCTCACATTCTGTAGGTGAGGTGTCAGGATCAGAGAAGGAAACCCCACAACTGGTTAGGATGGTAGCTCTCAGCCCCCTGCCCTGTCAGCCACTACTGGACCTCCCATCACTCAGGACCAGGGAACATGCTGGTGGGTCTTTGGGGCAAATGCTTCCAGGTGCTTGGGACCTCCCTTTTATCACAAAGGAGAGATGGAGTGACCACTGACCTTTGTGGTGTTTTCTGTCTTCTGGGGCATGGATGTCCACAGGTATCACTCACTTCCCTCACCCTTCCTCTTCCTGGAACAAGTTGCTACAGCCATCCATGGTGGAGCCTCAGACAGTACCATCCTCCTTGCACCTTCCCCAGGACAAACATTTTGGACATTTCCATTTTGGGGCCTTCTACCATTCAATTCAAGGCCTGTGAACTGAGCACCCCAGCTTTGTAGGGTGGTTGTGCCAACAGCCAGCCCCTGCAAAATCTTCTCTTGGCACCAGGAATGAGGGTGCACCTCCCGCTTCTTAATAAGGCTCCTGCAGAATTGCTGTTGATAATGGAGAGGAAACAAGCCTGAGATGGCTCACCAGGGGCAGCTGCCATCCCCCCCAGCCTTCCTTTCAGCATCTGCCAAGTAGGCAGGCTGCTGCTGTCTGAACTAACTTGATAATCACAGGGCATAACCATGGGGAGAACTCTACTCTGAGAGGAAATCTCCTGCACAGCCTCCAGATCCCAGGCATGGAGAAGGAGGGACTCCAAAGGCTCAGTTCTTTCCAAGGCAAGAGCCAGCTCAGGCCAGTCTAGAAACAAAAAGAGCCCTTCTGGACTTGGATCACAGGATTCCAGTTCTTCTGGAGAGCAGCAGACAGGCTCAGACTAGATTTAGGTGGGGGATCTAGACATCACAAGGGATCTAAGACCATCCTGATTCCATATAATGTTCTCTCTTCAATAATGACCCTTCTTTCAACGTATAATTGAATGCCATTTATCTCAATTTAAAATGTTCTGTGTCCAATTTGTGGATCTCAAAACATGATGCCTTCCAAGATCTATAGCTGCTGAAGCCGAGCTAGGTCACCAGGGTGGCTTCGATGTCAATGCCTGCCACATCATCTCATACAAGCTGTAAGGGCAGATTTTCAGTACACGTAAAAAGGGGGTTGAAAATGATGGATGCATTCCAAGGAGGGAAAGATGCCATTTGTTGGGGGAGTTAGGAAAACTATCCATGCATCTTCTAAGTAATAAAAATAACCAGAAGAATTGTATTATGCCAGATTTTAGCATGTTATCTAAATGCACACAGAGAAATTCATTCACTTCAGAGCAGTAGAAAGGTCCTTGACCTAAAAAGTCAAGGGATTTTTTTTACCTGGATCCTTCACCTTATTTAAGTAAAACATTTAATTTTCCTAGTACAAGTTTCAGAATCCTTAATCTGTAAAATGGGTAGAAAATTCTAGTTCTGGTATTATCTTTTTCCATAGGCAATTTTGCTATGGATAGAGTATGTTAAGGTTGTGTTAAGGTTGTGCATTTTCAACTGCCACACTTAAGTAATATCTATCTATATAATGTGTATATATATAATATATATATATATAATACATATATAATGTAATATATATATATATATATATATATATATATATATATATATATTACATTTCTTGCTTTTTGTCTAAAAACCTGCCATCCATTAGATTTTATAAAAATTAACTTCTGCTCTTTGCAAGCAACTGTTAAGAGAATAAAATGAAAAGCTATAGATTGGAAGAGGATATTAACAAAGTATATGTCTGACAAAATACCGGTATCTAAAATATATAAAGAACACTCAAAACCCAACACTAAAGAGTAATCTGACTAAAAAGGGAGCAAAAGACATAAACAAGCATTTCTGTGAGGTGGAATATACAGAAGGCAAATATGCACATGAACTATTTCAGCATCCCATTAGCTATGAGGGAAATGCAAATGGAAATGACAATGAGACATCACTACACTCACAACAGAATAGGTAACATAAAGAACAGAGACAACACTAGAGGAAGATGAGGATACAGAGAAATGAGATCATGCCAACAGTGATACTGGGAAGGTTGAATGGTATAGCTCCTCTGGGCAGTTTCTTATAGAAGTAAATATATAATTGCTGCATGACCCAGCCATTGCAGTCCTGGACATTTATCCCAGAGAAATGAGAACTTAGGTCCACATGCATGTACATGAATGTTCATTACAGTTTTACTCCTAAAACTCCAAAGTCTGAAAAAGAAAATGCCTCTCAATGATGCATGTTTAAGCAGTAGCACATTCATATCATAAAATACTTCTCGGCAATAAAAAGAAACAGGCTATCAATATGCAACAAATTGAATGAATCTCAAGGGAATTACACTGAGTAAAAAGAGCTCATCCCATGAGGTTACCTACTATACATATTAGCCAGCTTCACATTATTACAACAAAATACCTGAGGTAATTAACTTGTAAGGAGAAAAAGGTTATAGGTTTAAATCCAAGATTAAACAGCCTACTGGCTTGACCTCTGATGATGGGGGTGGATAGCAATGATGGAAACACATCTTGGACTGAGTGATCATATCACAAGCCTGGAAGCAGAGAGACAGAGAAAAAGTCCAGGTTTCCACAGTTCCCTTTGGAAACACACACCCATGATCTAAGGACCTCCCACTTCCAGATCCCATCTCTTAAAAGTCCACAGCACCTTCCAATAGTCCCTCCCCGAGGAACAAGTTTTTACATATGGACCACTGGAGGACAGGCCTCCAAACCATAGCACTGTATTATTCTATTTATATAACATTCCTGAAATAACAAAATTGTAGAGTGGAGGACAAATTAATAGATGCTGAAAGTTTAGGACTGAGGTGAAGATAGGAGGAATTGGACGTGGTTATAAAAGTGTGAGAAAACTTTGCCAGGATGGAAATGTTCTTTATCTTGACTGTGGTGGTGAAGACACACACCTCCACTTGATAATGCACAGAACCCAACACAGACTGAGCACATCATGAGAGCTGAAGAAATCTGATTGAGCTTGCTAAATTGTATCAACGTCAAATTTCTGTTTGAGACATTGTACTGTAATTTTTCAAGATGCTACCCTTTGAGGCAAATGAGCTAAGGGTGTACAGAATGACACTGTAAAAAGGTAAGAGATGCAAATGTCATAGGAGAAAATGTTGATAAATAGAACCACATAATAATGACAGTAAAGGGCCTACATGGGGGAAATGAGCAGTAAACAAAATCAAAGACAAATGGAAACCTGGGGAAATATCTGCAATTCAATCCCAGATGATAGGTTAATTTTCCTGATGTATAAAGAGCTCCTCCAATTCAGTAGAAAAAACAATGAGCAAGGCAAACAGATTGTTCATAGGAAAGGTTAAAAAGACTTAAATGTCTCAAATTAAGAAATGAACCTCACTTATGATAACATAAATGACAATTAAAGCCATATTACCATAACTTTTTTTTCTAAGCACTCAGATTGGCAATGATCAAAAAGTTAAATAACATCATAGCAGTGACTGTGTAGGGTAAGAGTCTCCTGGACTACAGGACCAAATGTAAGTGGTACAACCTTTACGGGGGACAATTTGAAATCTCTCAAAATTACAAATATGCAATTTCTGTTGACACATTTCCCAAAAGCAATTCCACATCTTGGAATTTATTTAACACATAAAGTTGTCCACATGCAAAATGATATGTAGACAAGATAATTTATGGCAGCGCTTGTTTGAACAACAAAATAATGCATGCAAATCTTTGGGGGTAGTTAAAAGAAAAAAATGGTACATTTATGCATTGGAATATTATTAAGCCATTAAAAACATAGGGAAGAACTTTAGAGATGGATAAAATTATCTGTGTGAATAGGAAGTGAAAAAAAAGCCAGTTTAGGTCAGTATATCAGTATATATAATATGATATCATTTAATATAACAGTGGGAACATGTATGTCCTTGTCACTGATTGTGTGCTGTGAAGGTTTGAAATACCACTGTAAGAATAGAGAAGAGATTAATAACTTTGGTGTGCTTCTAGAAGGGGAACTTTTATCATTGAGGAATAATGGTGTCAAGGAGATTTTTTTTTTTAATGTATATCATGTTCTGACTTTTGATGATGAAACCACATACCTTAAGAAAAAATGACTGGGCTGGGATATAGTTCAGCCATAGAGCATTTGCCTAAAATGCACAAGGTCTCTGATTAGATACCCAGCACTCTAAAATAAATAAGTGACTTAAAAGATTTTTTTTTAAAGAAAAGCACTAAGAAAAATAACCATTCCTAAATATAAGTGCTCACATTTTCAAGGCCTCTTGTTCCTCACATCCCCCACAGCCACACTGTCTCCCAGGAGTGAGAAGAAGTGGAGCCTTTGTGTGCAACAGGGTGTGGGGAGGAGCTGGTGATGGTGGCATCAGAGAGTGCAGAATGGGAATGAGTGGAAAGTTCCTCTCACCTGCAGCAAAGCAACCAGGACACCTGTTGTCTGGCGATGGTACCTTGCTCACCATACCTGTTCTCAGAACCATGTTGTCAGAAAACCCAAAAGGAGATGTTTAAATACCCCTGCCTTGTTTTTTCCCCTCTATTGTTCATTTTTATTGTTGAAATTTCTCCTACATGAATTGATTTCATTAGGTGCATTTATGAGACATCTCCTGTTCATTTCTTCTTTACCAATGGAGGGACCAAAGAAGCAGGGGGCATCTCCAAGAGGAAGACTTCTAAACTTTAAAGGCTACTTTGTCCTCTCTATAAGGCCAACTCCAATGTGGCTTTGTCATTCCTCTGTGGCTGGATCCAAAGGTACAGCTAGTCTAGAGCAAACTTCTGCCCAGTGTTTGAGATTCAACCATGAGGTCCAGATAACTATATTACTAAGCCCAGCAAGAGGCAATTCCTAACCAGCAGCTTACTCATGCACAATCTTTTCATAACCTCTTTTAGATAAACTCCTCTGAAGCTACTTGCCCAAGAGAAGAGTCTCCAGTGACGACTTCCCGACCTGTCATCAATGCACCTGTTATGTTCTCTGCTCTGATCTTTCAGTGAAATTCCTAAGGATGGAATTTCATGGAAGGACACCACACCCACTTCTAATGCTGCTGAAACAACTGGCTGCGTAGATTCCTCTTTAAATCCCCTTCCTATGTCTGAATCTGTGATTCCATTTCATTATCTGGTTGGATTCCTCAAGCAGCTAGGCAGTTACTACATCAGAAACAAGGAGCTGCACAGAAATAGTCACAGAAGATAGAATATAATCTAGCCCTGGAGGTCCATGGAAAGTAGTATGTGCAAGGGCAATATAATTCAATATACAAATCATACTAGAATTTTGGTTTATTTGCCTAATATATTTGAAAATGACTCAATTTGTTGTAAACTAACATTAGGAAGCTCAGTCTTCAGGTTAACAAATTAGCATGTGCGTGCACACATTTCACTATTTTGCATAATTAGTTCTTCCCCATAGTATGCAAGCATTTCCATCTACAACAAAACCCAGTCTCTCTCTTGTTTCCTTCCTGTTAGCACTGTGTAAATGGTATTGATTTTTTAAAAAATGCATATTCTTTTTCAAAGTATCTCCTGAAACTTGACGGAGGTTTTTATTCCAATCATTATCAACAGTTTATTGCCCTGTTTCCAAAATCTCATTCATAAGAGAAAATTAGGAAAGTTGAGTCGTAGGAAACAAATACAGTGTTGATGAAACAGATTCTCCCAATTCAGATCAACTAGGTGTATCATCAGCTAGTGTTGAAAAGAATGGAGAAGAAAGAAAGTAATTACAACTGGATTTAATAATAGGAAAATGTACTGACTCATTTGCCTGAAAAAATTATAGGTAGTCTTGGTTTTAGGCTTGTCTGCAATCATGTTACCAAATATAACTAGTTGTCTTCTCCTCATGCTGATTCTTCTCTTCATTTTATATGGCTTGCAGAAATTTCAAGGGCTGCACAGTTTCAGCAAGAGACCAAAACAGGCGGGTGGACCAATGGTACAGAATAGAGGACACAGAAACCAATCCACAAAACTACAACTATCTTATATTTGATAAAGGGGCTAAAAGCATGCAATGGAGGAAGGATAGCATCTTCAACAAATGGTGCTGGGAAAACTGGAAATCCATATGCAACAAAATGAAACTGAATCCCTTTCTCTCGCCATGCACAAAAGTGAATTCAAAATGGATCAAGGAGCTTGATATCAAATCAGAGACACGACGTCTAATAGAAGAAAAAGTTGGCTACGATCTACATTCGGTGGGGTCGGGCTCCAAATTCCTCAATAGGACACCCATAGCACAAAAGTTAATAACTAGAATCAACAAATGGGACTTAATCAAACTAAAAAGTTTTTTCTCAGCAAAAGAAACAATAAGAGAGGTAAATAGGGAGCCTACACCCTGGGAACAAATCTTTACTCCTCACACTTCAGATAGAGCCCTAATATCCAGAGTATACAAAGAACTGAAAAAATTAGACAATAAGAGAACAAACAACCCAATCAACAAATGGGCCAAGGACCTGAACAGACACTTCTCAGAGGAGGACATACAGTCAATCAACAAGTACATGAAAAAATGCTCACCATCTCTAGCTGTCAGAGAAATGCAAATCAAAACCACCCTAAGATACCATCTCACTCCAGTAAGATTGGCAGCCATTATGAAGTCAAACAACAAGTGCTGGCGAGGATGTGGGGAAAAGGGTACACTTGTACATTGCTGGTGGGACTGCAGATTGGTGCAGCCAATTTGGAAAGCAGTATGGAGATTTCTTGGAAAGCTGGGAATGGAGCCACCATTTGACCCAGCTATTCCCCTTCTTGGTCTATTCCCTAAAGACCTAAAAAGAGCATGCTACAGGGACACTGCTACATCGATGTTCATAGCAGCACAATTCACAATAGCAAGACTGTGGAACCAACCTAGATGCCCTTCAATAGACGAATGGATAAAAAAAAATGTGGCATTTATACACAATGGAGTATTACTCTGCATTAAAAAATGACAAAATCATAAAATTTGCAGGGAAATGGATGGCATTAGAGCAGATTATGCTAAGTGAAGCTAGCCAATCCCTAAAAAACAAATGCCAAATGTCTTCTTTGATATAAGGAGAGTAACTATGATCAGAGTAGGGACGAAGAGCAGGAGAAGAAGATTAACATTTAACAGGGATTAGAGGTGGGAGGGAAAGGGAGAGAGAAGGTAAATTGCATGGAAATGGAAGGAGACCCTCAGGGTTATACAGTGGAGGGCGTAGAGAGAGAGGAGGGGAGGGGAGGGGAGAGGTGGGGAGGGGGGAGGGTGAAGGATGGGAAAGGCAGCGGAGCACAACAGACACTAGTATGGCAATATGTAAATCAATGGATGTGTAACTGATGTGATTCTGCAATCTGTGTATGGGGTGAAGGTGGGAGTTCATAACCCACTTGAATCAAAGTGTGGAATATGATATGTCAAGAAATTTGTAATGTTTTGAACAACCAACAATAAAAAAATTAAAAAAAAAAGAGAGATATTGGCCCTGGTTCTAAGTATTACTCTAATTGGATTGGAGAAGGTCATATACCCAACATGGAGCCAATCACTGGCTCATTGGCTCAATCATTGGCCAGGCAGACCAAATGCACCAGTCTAGAACCAGCTTTTCTAGAACGACCTGCTTCCCCAACCCAAATTGGGAGCTATTAGGAAGAGAGAAGTGTCTGTGGGATGTGGGGGTAGGGGTTGGAGAAATATTTAGTATAATGAAAGAAGTGAATCTGAACTAAAAAAAAAATCCAGTTTATAAAGGACTTTCAATCTCTTTCTTCAAAAATATCCTACATGGAAGTTTTATTTCTTTCATATATATGTAATAACTCAAATTAGTCCCACAAAGTGCTGACAGGTACTCCCTTGAATGAACACATATGATTGATTGGTAATTAGCCTCCCAATTATGTGAATGCACATTGATCTTTTTTTTTTTTAAGTAAGTACTTTAAAAAGAGTTTACCCTTTGAAGGTAGGCATATCCAACCATTTGTGAAGTGTAGCTCATTTTTAAAATCTTGAGGTCCCTAGGGTAGGAGTAGGGAACGCCTGGCAATTAAACCTTGAATGAACAGAAAAGAGGCAAACTTCTTACAGCTTTTTCTTCTGTCTTGAAAAATTGAGCTGAAGCAAGGAGTCTGGAGGGCCTGGCTTAGACAGTCTGTGGTAGAGAGTGGGTGAGTATGACAGGACTGGATTGCCACCAGGCAAGTCTGAGATTTTCTCAGTACGGCAATAATCTTTAGCAAAGTCAACACAACCTCAACTGTGTTTATAATTGTTATTCATAGGGCAAATCTTCCCTTGACTGAAAATAGCAAGAAAAAGATAGTACTTATCAGGAATGACTAAGTCTTCCTGTTAGAGCGGAACTTGGATAACTGTACAATCATTGCCTAAGCAGAAATTGCACAGAGACATCTGAGTTTTCTCCTCCTTGCCCGTGGCAGGCGTAACTAATCAATCAATGCTCACCTTTCTGCCTAGAGAGGACTTCACAGTCTCTCTTGAGAAGGCGCTCTGGAGAGCCACTGCACACCGATCAGACTTGGAAATAGAGATAAGACCATCTTGGCATAACACATTTTAGCTGATCCATTCCCATTTTCCTTCCCTGGGGTGTTTCTCCTAAAGACACAAGGTTTGGGTGGCTTGATCATTCTCTAGGCTAGTCTAAGACTCCACTATGAATATTCTTCCTGAAGTAAATTTCTTTCCTTGTGGCTCTTGGCTGCCTCTACTGGATCATTTTCTCCAAGTCTGATTTTTAAGCACAACCAGTCATCCTCCAACATGGCTCTTATTTTGTGATGATCATTGGGTGGTTAGTTTGCCCTCCTTTTTGATGCTTACCATTCATTCCTCTTTTGGGGGTCCTCACTACTGCTCTCTTGTAATGAAATAGGATAGAGGTCAATATCTTCTTTTTTTAGTTCCTGTTTATCTCATCTACCTAACTTTTCAGGCTGTGTAAGGCTTACTTTTGTTTGATTTGTATCTTCATTTATTAGTTGGGGTCCTTACTTCAAATGCTATTTCTGGACCTCACTGGAACCAATTAATCCGAATTTCGTATCTGATTTTAGCTGATTCCAAATGAGATTCACAAACCTGCGACAGTTTGAAAATAACTGCTACAGGAAACAGAGGGCTGGAGGAAAATCTGGGTGAGCCTGCTCAGACGGAGGGAGTCTTAAACATTTTTAGCAATGGTATCTCCTGAGCTCTATTGATTCTTTGGTGGAGCTGTGTCTGATCCTTCTTAAGCCATCACTGACTCATGGCTTAGGATTCTTCCTTTCAGAGAGTCAGATCAGAACATGGCCAGATTAAGAGGCAGGCCAGTGGCACATTTGTATGGGACATCAGCCCAATATGGCTGCTTTGACAGCATCAAAAATTTGGTAGCAGTTTTATTAGAAGCAAGAGAGGAAAGCTTCTATAGCATAGGAGGGATCCCAAAGAGGGGACTGTTGGTGGCTCTCTGTCTAGGGGTTTGTATATTGTTTTGATGAATAAAGTGGAAGATATTGGTTTTATCTCTATTCCCGCCCAGAATGCTTTTAGAAGAGATATACATGTGAGTTGGAAAGAATAATTCTGATGATTTACTTGGGCAAGAGCAAACGTTCAAGAAGTTTATCCTACTAACAATAATAACAACAGTAGTAATTATGATGATAATAATAGTAACAATCCATGGACTTCTCAGAAAAGTAGATGTGGTAAACCAGAAGGCTTTGTTTCTTCTATATGGAAAGTTTAAGGCTCAGTCCAAAACTGAATGTTCTGGAAGAGAGACTAGACTACAACCCAATGACCTTCTCCGATGCCCATGACCTTTGCTGCTGACTTAAACTCCTCTGTGACCAGTGGTTTTTACAAACAGACCAACAAATACTCCAATTCTATCAGTTTTTAAGAAGTACCAAATGTTGAAATTTCCCAGGAAAGCTGAATATTCCCATCTGGCTTGTCAGATCTGTCCAATCTTTGATTTTACATTTTTTAGGCTTGAACATTTTTTTCTACTAGGTTCCCATCCCCTTCCCTCAAAAAGTCAGCCCCATAGACTTTAGAGACCACAGGATTCATGCATTAAAAATAGAAAGAGAAGCCAATTAAGCCCCTAAACTCTCAGATAAGAGTTATTTGCATCTCTGAGGAAACTTCTGACAAGCATGTCAAGCAACCAGAGCTAATAAAAGTCTTCTTGCTTCACATAGAAAAGTCATCTCAGGCCATTCGCTGGTACTTTCCCTCACCAGAGCCTTTGAACCCTAACATGCATCCTGGAGAGAATACTTGTTTAATTTCTTTCACCCCCGAAAGATTTATCTCATCTCCTCAACCTATTCGAGCAAAAAGACAGCTAATATGCTGCTGTTCCCATCCCCCACCCAAAGTGCCTGCAATGCAAAAATACAAACTCTTCAAATTCACAGAAAGATTGAGCCCTTGGCTCTGAAGCTTTCATGCTGGGCATAAAAAAATCTTGTGTCATTTCCACCCAATTCTCTGATGTTGCCCCTTGTGCTGCTCAAGTCTGTCTGGGAGATGGGGGTCAGCTTCTGACAACATTAGGAAGCTTAGCATTCTCCCTTGGGAATATTCATTATAATGCATTTTTTAAAGAATTCTTTTTTCCCACAATACCTTTATTCTATTTACTTATTTTTTATGTGGTGCTGAGGATTGAACCCAGGGGCTCACACATGCTAGGCAAGCATTCTACCACTGAGGTAAAGCCCCAGTCCATTATAATGCATTTTTTTTGCATGAATTGACCCCAGATAATGATTTTTAGGAGATGAGTAAGTGACGTATTCTTCACTTGCTCAGTGTCCCTAAAACTACCTAAAAAGCAAGGTGAGCCCTTTTACTGTAACACAGGGCCATGTGAGTGCTGAAGGGTTCCTTTTTCACCTACCTGAAGAATGAGGTACCAGATATTGGAGGGTGAGAATTTGGTAGCAGTTTTATTAGAAGCAAGAGAGGAAAGCTCCCACAGCATAGGAGGGGTCCCAAAGAGGGGACTGTTGGTGGCTCTCTGTCTAGGGGTTTGTATATTGTTTGGATGAAGAACTAACTTTGCCTTGGAGAGTCTCCCTTGATTGTTTTCTTTCTCTGAATTGAAAGTGTACAATTTTAATTTCTTATTCCCATAATCGTATGGTTTCACGTGTTTCTTAACCTGTGTTTGTTTCGTACTTGTTTCTTAAAAGGATTGCTAGGGTTCAAAACAACTCCTTGGGGTTGACTGATGTTAGGGTAGTCAAGAAAACCCGAGGCAATAACAGAATGTAAGGGCATATAAGCCTGAGTGGGGCCTTCCAGTCAGGCAGCCAAAGACACACAACAACAACAAAAGGGTTTCAATCCGGGGTGGTGGTCCCACTTCATTCCCATTGGGTTCTATTTAGGAACGTAATGGGTTGCTGATTCAAGATGGCAGCCCTTACACATATCCTGCTACTTCTTTTCCTCTCGGGTTTCCTCTGAAAGACACACATGCCATAACAGAGTATTTGCCTATTGATACTGCCTCTCCATGTGGAGGCCTAAGCTTTCTCACTTCCTAAACTTCCCACCGTGGTGGTCTTGGGATGGCTGGACATTTTTGCATGTTGGCTGATTTTTTTCCCCAGAGCAAATATTCTAAGAGACAGTAAGTAAGAGCTGACCTGGGTTCAGAACTGGTAATATCATTTCAGGAAATTCAAAGTAAGTGTCAAAGCAGTCATTGAGTCCCACAGACTCAAGAAACAGGGATTAAAACCCACCTTCTAATGGAAGAACTAAGCAAATGGTTTGCTTAGTCTTTCATCTACCTTAAAGAGAGCTCCTAGTAAGGTAATGGGGACTGCAAAAAAATAAATAAATAAAATTGAATCATACAAGAGCTTTACTCCCAAAGCATTTTACACTGGCAAAAATGGGATTCCCTAGCCCGATTCCTTGTTCCTGGTCCCAAATGTTAAAAGGGATCCTGCCTGTCATTATGTTTAAAGGTCTTTTGTGAAAGAGATACACAGGATTGCTGAGGAAATGCACTTCAATTATCTGCACATGTCACAGAAGCTGATCATTTAAAGAAAAAAACCCCACAAAAATAGACTGTCAGTATGGAAAAAAAAAAGACATGAAAGAGAAACAGAAGGATCAATGTAAATAAAATAAACAATCCCAGAAAGAAAGAAAGATGATGCTCAGAAAAAAGATGAGAAGTGCTCAAAAAATATTCAGATTTCTTGTTCACTATCACCATTCCTACTCATTATAATGCTAGAAATTCTAGCCAGAGCAATTAGGCAAGAGAAGGAAATAAAGGGATAAAAATAGGAATTGAAGAAGTCAACTTATCACTGTTTACAGATGTTATGATCCTTTCTTAGAAGATCCAAAAAGCTTTACCAAAAAACCACTAGAGCTAATAAACAAATTTGGAACAGTAGCGGGTTGCAAAATCACATGCCTGCAATCTGAGCAGCTCAGGAGGCTGAGGCAGGAGAATTGTGAGTTCAGAAGAAGCTTCAGCAACTTATCAAGGGCCTACACAATTTAGCAAGACCCTGTCTCAAAATAAAATATTAAAAAGGGATGTGGTTCAGTGATTAAGTACCCCTAGGTCTAATACCTGGTACCAAAAATAAACCAATAAACAAATGAACAATCTAGGAACAAATCTAACCGAGAAAGTGAAAGATCCCTACAATTTAAACTATAGAATATGGCAGAAAGAAATTGAAGAAGACAAGAAAATGAAAGGACCTCCCATGTTCATGCATAGGCAGAATTAATATTATTAACATGGCCCTACTACCAAAAGCAATGTACAGATTCAATGCAATTCCCACAAAAATACCAGTGATATTTTTCATAGAACTAAAAGATAAAATTCTAAAATTTATTTGGAAGAATAAAATACAGAATAGCAAATGCAATTTTAAGCCAAAAAAAAAAAAAAAAATGCTGGGGGCATCACAATACCTGACTTCAAATTACACTACAGAGCTATAGTAACAAAAACTGCATGGTACTGGCATAAAAACAGACACAGACCAATGGTACATAATAGAAGATACAGAGACAAACCTACATGGACACAGTCATCTCATTCTTGACAAAGATGCCAAAACATACATTAGAGAAAAGACAGCCTTTTAAGCAAATGATCCCAGAAAAACTTATTATTCATATATAGAAGAATGAGACTAGGCCCTTATCTCTCACTCTGCCCAAAAGTTGATTCAAAATGGGTCAAACACCTAGAAATTAATCCAGAAACTACGCAACAGCTAGAAGAAAATGTAGGGTCAATATTCTGACATATAGGCACAGGTAATGATTTTCTCAATGGGACTCCTAAAGCTCAGGAAATAATTCCAAGTGTTAATAAATAGTATGGCATCAAATTGAAAAGCTTCCGCACAGCAAAGGAAGTAATTAAGAATGTGAAGAGAGAACCTACAGAATAGGAGAAAATCCTTACTAGCTACTCTTCTGCCAGAGGATTAAAATATAGAAAATATAAAGAACTCAAACAAAAACAAAACAACACAACACCCCCAAATAACCCAATTAATAAATAGGCAAATGAATTAAATAGATACTTCTCAAAAAGAAGAAATACAAAAACAAATATATGAAAAAATGTTCAACATCATTAGCAATTAGGAAAATGCAAATCAAAACTACACTGTGGTTTCACTAACTCCAGTCAGAAGGGCAGTCACAAAGAATACAAGCAATAATGAATGCTGGATAGGATGTGGAGAAAAAAGGAACACTTTTCCACTATTGGTGGGATTGTAAATTAGTATGACCTCTATGAAAATCAGTATGGAGGTTCGTCAAAAGACTAGGAATGGAACCACCATATGACCCAACTATGCTGCTCCTCAGTATTTATCCTAAAGAATTACAGTCATCCAACTATAGTGATCCATGCATACCCATGTTGATAGCAGCACAAGTCACAATAGACAAACTATGGAACCAGTCTAGGTATCCATTAATGGATGAATGAACACACACACACACACACACACACACACAGCCTCCATTGTGTGTGTGTGTGTGTGTATTTCACAGCCATAAAGAAGAATGAAATTATGTCATTTTCAGGAAAATTGAAGTAACTCGAGAACATCATGTTAAGTTGAATAAACCAAACTCAGAAAGTCAAGGGGTCTATGTTTTCTCTCCTAATGTGGAAGCTAGAGAGGAAGAACTAAAAGAAAGGTTGGGAGGGCATGGTCTCATAGAAATTTCAGGGAGATCAATAGACTAGAGAAAAGGAACCAGGAGGGAGGGAGGATGGGAGGGAAAGGGGGAAATACTGGGGACTGATATTGGCTAAATCATATTGTCATATTGTGTGCATGTGTGAATATGTAACAACAACACTCACCATTCTGTACAATCATGTACCAATTTAAAAAAATGGAAAAAAACCCACACCACATTATAAAGGAAATATTCAGATTTCTGCCTACAGATTTGAGAAGATATTATAACCACAAATTAAGAACAATGTTTTGAAAATATATCAGCCAGAAAATAAGAATGAAGTTTTTGAAACTAAACTACTAAAAGTATAAAGATTTCATTGGGTAGGTTGAATAATAAATTGGATAAAGAAAAGACTAAGTTGTTGATCTAGGAAAGTAAGATCAAAGAAATCTCTTAAAACTAGGAGCACAAAGATAAATGAAATGTGTGAATGAAAAGTGGAGAGATAAGGTCACAAGTATAAGAGATCTAAGAGCAATCTAATGGCTTTCTTTCTTTCTTTCTTTCTTCTTTCTTTCTTTCGCTTTCTTTCTTTTTGGTACTGGGGATTGAACCCAGGGGTGCTTAATCATGGAACTACATCCCCAGCCCTTTTTTATTTTTAATTTTGAGACAGGGTTTTGCTAAGTTGCTGTTTGAGTCAGCTTTTTTTGCTGCTGTGGCTAATTGACCTGAACAGCACAGCTGTAGAGAAGGAAAAGTTTATTTCAGAGGTGTTAATCCATAGAAAGCTGGCTCCATTCCCTGGGGCTTGAGGTGAGCCTGAATATCATGGTAGGAAAGGGTGGCCGAGAGGAACAGCTCACATGATGGTGATGGAGGAGAGGGGAGAGGGGAAAGAGAGAGGTCTCCACTCTCCAGATACAAAATATATACCCATAGCCACGCCCCCAATTAACTACTTCCTCCAGCCACATCCCACCTGCCTCCAATTACAACTCAGTTAATCCCATCAGGAATTAACTCACTGATTGGGTTTAAGACTCTCACAACACAATCATTTCTCCTTCTTGTGTTGTCTTACACATGAGCTTTTGGGGGACCCCCACATCCAAATCATAACAGTTACTGATGCCAGTTTGAATTTTGATCCTCCTGCCTCAGCCTCACCAACAGCTGGGATTAAAGGCGGGCACCGACATGCCCAGATTCTAATAGACTTTCTAAGAGAGAAAAGGGAAATAAAATTTTTGAGATCATGGTTGACTCTTAAGACTGTCTACTGAGCATGTCAAGGTTAATAGTAGACTGTGAAGACTATCCACTGAGCATGAAGAAACCCACCTAGAGATCCAACTTGACTAGTCAGCATCTTCCTATCAAAGAAAACAGTTGGCCTTTGGTTTTTTGAGATTGGCTTACTTCACTTAGCATGATATTCTCCAACTCCATCCATTTACCTGCAAATGCCATGATTTTGTTCTCTTTTAATGCTGAGTAGTATTTGATTGTGTATGTACCATAGTTTCCCTATCCATTCATCTACTGAAGGGCATCTGGGTTGGTTCCACAATTTAGCTATTGTGAATTGTGCTGCTATAAACATTGATGTGGCTGTGTCCCTGTAGTATGCTGTTTTTAAGTTTCTTGGGTATAAACCAAGGAGTGGGATAGCTGAGTCAAATGGTGGTTCCATTCCTAGTTTTCCAAGGAATCTCCATACTGCTTTCCTGATTGGCTGCACCAATTTGCAGTCCCACCAGCAATATATGAGTGCGCCTTCCCCCCCCCCCCACCCCCGGCCCCTGCATCCTCGCCAACACTTACTGTTGTTTGTATTCTTGATGGCTGCCATTTTGTTTGTTATTTGGGTTTTGGTTTTTGAAGGTGGAAGAAATAAGCTCCCTGTAAAGAGAAGCAACCATTCCCCACAAATACAGTAAAGGTGGTTCTCAGCTTATGCTTTACCTTAAGATATGTCGACTTAAAGATGGTCCACTTTGAAAAAGATGTGTTCAGTAAAAGTCATACAGCAGATTCTGAATTTGATCTTTCCCCAGGCTGGTATGATATTCTTGCGCAATGCTGGACAGCAGCAGCCAGCCATAGCTTCCAGTCAGCCCCGTGATCATGAGGGAAACAGCCAACACTCTACATTGCACTGTGTAGTGCTTGGCAGGTTAGGTGCATTCAACACATTTTTTGCTTAATGATATTTTCAACTTACGATGTGTTTGTCTGGATATAATCCCACTGCACATTGAGAAGCAGCCATGCTTCAAGTCTCTGATGATTTTCCTCTTGGCTACAGGCAAGCTCCACATTTCAGGAGAACAGAGAGCTTCCCAGCTTTCACTTTTGCTTAAGAATTTCTAAACCAAAGGAACAAATTCCACTCCCAGGTTGTGCCCAACTTTCTAGTCCCATCCCACAGCAGTTGGGCATTTCTAAGACAGGCTGTGACACAGTGGAAAAGAAAAGCCATACTGGCATCTGAAATGTCAGCACACTTTCTTAAGGATGGACCTTCATACATCAAAGTGGTTTCAGTCCTATATATCTTTTTCGTCTCTCTTTATATTTGAAAAGACAAGAGCACTAATTAACATACGACTAGATGTAAAAACATAAATAGAAATCACAACAAAAGTCTAACCTTTAAAGGGTTCACATTTGAAATCTCTGAGAGAGCAAGTGATTATTTTATTGATTCGCTTTCTCTACCAACTCTCAAAACCTGCAGGTGTTAAATGAGCTGCACAAGAATTTCTCGGGGCTTCCAAGTCTGCAGTAGAAACATGCTAATGAGAATTAAAGGAAATTAATGGGATAAGGTCCAGGAGGCCAGGAGAGAGGTTCAGCACGGTTTCCTGTGCAGGAAAAGCTACGGAAATTCACAACCCAGGAGCTGAGTGGCCAAACAACAGAACAAACATGCACATCTATGCCTTTCAGCACACCCTTCTCCTAACACAGGGGTCTCAACAAATACTGAAGATAACATCAGTGTCAAAGAAGCTAGTTCCAAAAAACAAGACCAGAAAACTAGGATGAATGGTGAAGCCCCCCTTCCTTTGTGTTCCCAAGTCCGAGCAACAAGAAGAGTGACATTGATACTGATGCTGATCAGGAAATAAGTATCACATATAATGACTTCAGCGGCACCGATGGGTCTATGGCTAGGTCTTCTTCAAACAAAAGGTCACACTTTTCCTTGTTCAAGTGTCTCATTTTACATGTGAAGAAATGTATGCCTCCATTTCTTTACAAGGAGCAATTAGGTCTTGAAAGTGCACAGCAAATCTGAGGAATGGGAGGTGAGCCTAACTTCCAGGAAGGCTGGAAACCTCAGCAGGAGCAAGCTGGGTTTATAAGCTTTCTGCACCACTGAAGAATGTGTTCTTTATCTTGCCTGTGATAAGGGGACAATGGAGGATTTTCAGATTGGGAGAGATTGTATCTGATTTCTGTTTTAGAAAATGATTCTCTGGGTATTTATGTTAGCTTTTGGTTGCTGTGACCAACGTATCTGACAAGAACAACGGAGAGGAGGGAAAGTTTATTTGGTTCACGGTTTTAGAGGTTTAGTTCTCAATCAGTAGGTTCCATTGCTCTGGGCCCAAGATGAGGCAGGGAATCATGGTGGCAGGATGTGTCAGAGGAGATCTGCTCTGTTCACAGCAGACAGGAAGCAGAGAGAGAGGGGAAGGGGCCATGGAAAGATGAACCTTCAGTGACCTACCTCTGGGAGCCATGCCCCACCTGCCTACAGTTCCCACCCAGTTAGTCCGTCCAATCAGGATGGACTGATGAGGTTTCAGTTCTCAAAATCCAAGAATTTTACCTCTGAACCTTTCTGCATTAATCCAGGAGCTACGTGGGGACAGCTCACATCCAAACCTAACAATATTCCAGAGGATGGATGTACAGGGGAAGGTAGAAAGTCTAAAGGCAGGAAGAGAAACAAAACAGCAACTATAATGAGAGAAATTTTCTGGAAAGCCATGGAGGGGGGGGGGGATAGAGAACCAGGTTAGGAGTGAGATGTTAGAAATAGAATTGACAGAGTTCCGTGCAGATTGCATATGGCATCTGGGCAGCTTAAACCCTGGGCCAGAGAGTCCTGTGGATGGGATGTCCCCAAAGACAATGAATTGTATTGAGCTCCTCTTCCCTCATACGGGCCAGTCTTTAACCTTTGCTCTGTTCTTGAGTGTCCTACTTCTGCTTTGTTCTCAGCCTCTCATGAGTGTGTAGCTGGATCCTCATCTTCCAAGTCTTATTTAGGGTTGGATCTTGTTTACTAGTACCACAGCATATGTCTTGATTGTGAATCTATAGCTTAGATGAAGGTCGTCATGTTAAACAAAGTCATTCGGGTAGACTCTAATCCTTTAGGATAAAGGGGAAAATTGGGAGCTAGACATCCACACATTATAATGCCAGGTAGAGATGAGGGTGAGGCCTCTTTAAGTCAAAGAGCCCCAAAGATCACCAGCAAATCAGTAGAAGCTAGTGATAGTCCTAGAACAGATTCTACAGCACAGCCTCAGGAGGAACCCACCCTGTTGAGACCTTGATCTCAGACTTCCAGTCTCCAGAGTGTGAGAGAGCACATTCCTGTTGTTTAAGCCAGCCAGTTTGGGGCTCTTTGTTATAGCAGCCCTAGCAAACTAATACAGGTCTCAACTCAATTCCTGAGAGGCCTTCACTGCCCACATAATGTAAAGTAGTTACTGCCCCCCCACCACCACATTGCCGCGTTTTCTTGTTTTCGCAGTATTTAATGTTACCTTCAATTACATTGTGAATGTGATTTAGTTGTTTTATTTGTCCCCTAAACCTCTCCCCCCCAGCCACACCCTGCCCCGACACCCTTAGAATATACATTTCATGACCCTAGGAGTGTTTTCTTGGTCTTCATTATATCCCCTGATTTTTAGAACCATCGGGCATCAGTAGACAATCAGTAAGTACTTTATTGAATGAATTGAAAAATGAATGATTATCAGTCTTGACAGGAAGATGAACTCTACTAACAATGACAACTCAAGTGTTGCTGCTTGTTTTCATTGGACGGGGTGAGTTTGGGTGGAAACATATGCAGCCTCCTCCACTCAACTATCTGGGTGGGGATGATGAGAAGAATAGGAGTGTCAACCAGAATGCCTGGACAGCCCTTCCAAGTGGCTTGCTTTCCTCTCAGCAAGGCACCCCAGCAAAGTAGGACATATCTGGTGATCTGGACACCCAGTGGGAGTTCAAGTGACTGACCTGGGAACAACATTGCTTTATATCAACAATTTTCGGAAGCCATATAATGTCACTTTCCCCCATACTCTCTTGGTCAAACCAGCCATAAATCCATCAAGATTCAAGAAGTGACAGACAGGGCCCCACTTCCTGATGGCGGGGTGGGGGGCAAGGTCATATTATAAAAGAGGATTTGTGATAGGAGATATTTTGTTGTCACAGATGCTTATTCAAAAATCTGATTCTTAGGTTTCGCTCCAAGAGATTCTGATTCCTGGGTCTCAGTCTAAGATTAAAAGACCTTTGGGGAATACTGGGAACACAAAGTTTTTAACAAGCTTTTAAGGTGTTCCTGATGCTGAGACATTCAACCCCACTGTCTGAGAAGCCCTGGGGACTGATTCATGTCTCTTAGTAGCTGCCACTCTGCAATTTAAACACCATTTTGCTGTTGCACTCTCCCCTAGAAGGGAAAATGCAGAGGTATGATAAGCCAAGATGCTAGGGCCCTTTAATTTATGTTAAAATTTATGTTAAATAAATTTACATATGATTTGTTAAAACAGTATTGGAGAAACTTAACATAATTAAAAAATCCTAAACCAAAGTCTAAGCCCCTACAGATATTACTGTTCTCAAATTTCTGCCTAATGAAATTGCTAGAATTTTAAGTGATTCTAGAATTCATCAGTCCTAAATGATGAATTTACAATAAATCCCTTCCCAGGGTTATAGATTTTTCTTGGGGTCTACTTGTGCTATCAGCAATCATGGTGGACACGTAAAAATTCCTCCAGATGGCATTTTTTTTAAGAGATAGCAACTCCATCTCTCACCTTAGCTTTTGAGTTGACATTGGTTTTTCTTTCTCATTGTTCTCTGATCCACATCCCTTCCCCTTTCTTGCAGACGATATCAAACCGATAGGATCTTAGTCATTACAGTTACTAGGATTATCTTATTCTGAATTTGGACTTTCTTGCAACATTTTTACGAACCAATCCCAAATAGCTTTCAGGATTTGTGAGAAATTGCAATGACTTATATCGCAGAAAAAAAAAATAATAAAGACCCTATTAATTCCCTGAAAGGATTTGAATCAGATTTCTTTCCAGAAATTGTCCTTGAGTGGCTTATAGGACCCCCACCCCTCACCACCACTACCACCATTCTCAATCTTGTGAACATAATTCAAGTATACCAGAGGAGTCGTTAAGTGGAGACCTAAAGAGATTTCCTTAGTTTGGTAGAAGCAGGGCGCTCTGGGCCATGCACAAGCAATTAAAGAAATTGATTGTTAAGGGACTGAGAGTTAAATCCAAAGAGTTCTGCTGATCAGAGCAGAGAAGAAAAGAGGCCAGGTTAGTTCCAAGGCAAGCAAAGGCTCAGCATACCCCCTCTGGGGTCAGGTAAGACAGAAGCTGAACTAATAACTACTAGGAGGACAAGTACACTTAGTAGCTAGGAAAGCCACAAGAGATTCTTAAATGAATTAGGAGACTCAAGTCCATGGCCCACCAACCTTAAGGAAGTAGCTGTTATAATAGGACTTAGCCTTTGCTAAAAGTACTGACTCTTCATCTCAGCCATATTTACAATGAGAAAGAAACACCAATGTCAACTCAAAAGCTAAGGTGAAAGATGGAGTTGCTATCTCTTAAAAAATGCCATCTGGAGGGATTTTTATGCATCCCATCCACCATGATTACACATATGCAATGGATAACTTAAAGTGGGATAAGGCTTGTGATCTCTGACTTCATTCCCTATCTGTATCCTTTATTATCTTAAACTTAGGCATGCTAATCACATAAGGAGTATAATGAAAAGTTTGTTAGCCCTAAATTTACCTAAACTACCTTGTCATCCTTCAAGACTGAGGACACCAAAATAAGAGTAACTAAGTAATTTTCAAGATTTGTAAACTTTTTAATAAGGCCCTGTCCTATTGCAGACCACCTGGAGTGTCACCTAGAAGTCACTGCCATACACCTTCCAGGAAAAGTGGAGCCTTACAGGCAGAGAGCCCCAGAATGGGACTGCCCAATGGTATCTCTACTGCTGCACACAGGAGCAATTGTTTCATAGAAATTGAATTGCCACCTTCCAGGATCACAGCTTGGAGAGATAAACATCTTGTGCAGCAAATGGAGATTGACCCCTTCAGTGATAAGGACTTTTTCAGCAGCCATCTCCAAGAACCAAGATTGAGATAATGATCAGCCAGTTCATAGTTTGACCAAGCCCGTTTAATGATGCATGCCTCTTGCTCACCTGCCCCGAAATTCTTCCTCTGTTTAAACCTCAAGCTTGTGTCTGTTCCCCCAACGACAGGGCTAAGATGTTGAATCTCACTTTGCTTTCCCAATACGGCCATATTGGTGAAAGTTCTTTTTCTGCTTTTCTCCATTTGGTCTTTGGAGCATGTGGTCAGCATTGGCCCTCTGGCCTAGGAATCTGATAACACTGGGAGTCAACGTCCGATGGTACAGAGTAAAGGATACAGGTGTTAATGGTGCACAGAACAGAAGGGTGATGGTGCTTGGAACCCTGTCTCCAAAGGTGTTCCTTGGGTTGCCCTGAGGCTCCCCAACACCAGCTGGCCAGATCCACAGCCCAAGTGCTTCTCCTCTCTTCCCTTTGCTCCTCCAAATCAATGTCACATCAAAGGGAAGAAGCTAGTCACTTTCAGGGAGGGATCCTCCTGGGTTCCGGAGAGGAGTGTGGGTCGTCAGAGGGAGAACATTTCTGAGTCATCTGCAGGATGCTGCCCTTTACAGAGTTAATTAGGACTTCAGTTGTTTATGATAATGATGGTAATCATGATTACTTTAGAGAGGCTGATAACTCTGTGAGGAATACTGTCTGCAAATCTGTGGTGGTTTCCTCTTTATTGTTACGCCTTCCCTCATCTTTCCTCTCTCTCCTCTTGAACAAAATCGTATCCACCTGCTCCCCACCTTCTCCTCCTCTTCTTCTATTTCATCCTTTTCTCCACCCTCCCCCCCCCCATTTAGAATAATTGCATCATAGAAAGTTAGAGATGCAGAAACCCACTCAAGACCACCTTGTCGATCCTTCTGCACCTGCATAAACTGCATTCACAGGCAGGAAGTGACAGCTTGGGTCACATAGCTGGCTTGTGACAGATCTGAGACAAATGCCCAAGGACTCCTGAGGTCACCTGATGTTCTAGTTGTTGCTTTGCACAGCTGTATCTTCCATTTTTTTTTCTTTTTTTTTTTTTTCATGGCTTGCCTTTCTCCCTCCTCTTTCTGACTCCCAGGAAAAACGAGTAGGCTCCAGAGAGCTCCCCAAACAACAAAAGTGATGTGTTTGTGGTGTGAAGAGCTTGCAAGTGGCAAGAACTGCAGGCCAGAAACAGCCATCGGAGGCCCCGGTGGACACCTTGCCCAAACTTGTCCTAACAGAGACCTACACCTCCCTTCCCGTCCAGCTCAGAGCACCAGAGGGTCATTCTGAACTTGCAAAGTGAAAATTGGTTGTTGGGTGGTAGCTCAGACCAGGAGTCACTGAATCCCAACTCTCAGTTACTAAAGTTATTGCAAATAGCAACTCTTCTGCTGCAAATGAAGCTGCAAATGAAATGGTGGTTTCCAGCGGAGTGCCTCCAGCTGCGTGTGAATTGTTTGCAGGCATGCACACCCCAATGTTGGTCCTCTCCTAATCATTTATTTTTCTTGTCTTTGCATAGGTTATGGTTGATGCTGGGGACCCTCCTGGAACTCACCCCTACAGACAAAAGTCACAGAAATCTCAGCTTCTGCTGCTCCTTCTCTGTGTGGTGCATCTATTATGATGATGGAATCCTGAAATGCTTGAATTAAAATGAACCCATGATCACCTTGTGCCCCACTCTTTATTTTGCAGATGATGAAATTCACTCACATAAATAAGGATTCAGTGTTTAGTGAATAAAGTTAGGAAAAACAACCTATTTTAGGAAGCAGGAGAAAGATGGGAAGGAGGAGGTGATATTTGAGGAACTCCTACTACGTGCCAGGGTTAAGATCTCGTTTAATTTTCAAGTGAGGGCTTTTCAAAGGAAGAGAACTGGGGCTGTACAGGGTTGAACGACTTGATCCATGAGGGAGCTGGTGGGGAGAAGGCTTTCCGGTCTCCCTCCATCCTGGATTGCTTCTTCCTTCCACAGCCTGGAAGTGACTCTAGCAGATCTGAAAACACTTAGAAATAGAAAAGATGTCACTTTGTGTGACATCTTTACTCCCCTTTCCAGGCCAGAAACTGCTTCTGTTCACTTGCTCTGAATTGTCCTGTACACCCCACTAATGCGTGTTTCCTGCAAACAATGCACAGAAAGTTGGACAAAGGACTGATGTTTTCTGGGGAGACCAGCCTGGGCCTCAGGACTGGAGATTCAGATCAATTGCCCCTCTTCACTCTAGATACTTTCTCCCCATAGTCAACTTCGATGTTTAGATCTGGGTTTTAGAAAGCACTGACCCACAACTGTTGATCCATTTTGTTTATAAAAGAAAAGCAAAACATGAGGTGGTTTGTTACTTGACCAGTTGGGGAACTGAATTATTTGCAGGTGGCTGTTAGAATGTCAGAATTCTGAACGTGTTTCCTTGGTTATCTTCAGGAAAGGCATCGATTGAACTCCGTGTGGAGCGGTTCAGAAATCTACTTGTCTAGAGGTAGGAGGTAGGGACAGAAGGGACTCAATACTTTTCTGTTCAGTTAGCCTGTGTCTCCCTGGAACCTTGGATCTGCTTCTAGCCATTCATTCCAGGGTCTTATCACCACAGTCAACACTGCTGCATGGAAATAGCAAGCATGTAAGAAACCAGGAGAGAGAGAACTCAGGTCCTAATGAGCACATCAATTATAATAATGAAAAATCTCCTGTCATTCCAACCATTGGTCACCACGGAACTCAGCTATTGATGGCAAATGAGCAAAGAAGAGAAAATCTCCTATAATCCTACCACTCATTACCATTAGTTCTTAACTGTGTGTCTTTTGAGACTCTATGCTGTACATATTTTACACATGGTTTTGACCATATATACATTTTAAATCACATATAATTATTATTTAAAATGTCACCTGATTTTCTGATTTGAAAAGGAAAACCTACTCATGTGAGTCAATTTTGTAAAATGCAAAAAGAAGAAAAATTAAAAACCATTCGATCTTCTAGCACTTGGACATAACATTGCTAAGCATTTGGAGAATGTTCCAAATTACTACAAAAGTTATTGTATTTTATGATTGTAGCAGTTTTAGAAACCTATTGTAGAAATCAAACAACACAAAATTATATAAAGTAGTGACAGTTTTTGTCATCACACCCTCTCCCAAGTCATCACCACAAGCATTTTCTGTACATCCATCCGGATATTTTAAAACATAGACAAATGTGTGTGTATTATTTTTCCAAATTTCATTCTAATATTATCAGTATATATTGTCTTTCCCCCTCTTCTTTTTGCATTGAATAACTCAACATGGAAGTACTATTACTTATTTTAAAATTTCTCAGTTGATTCAGTTTTAGGCTTCTTTTCATTTTTCTATTACAAACCAACTTGCAAGAAATATCCTTTTGGTTTTCAAACTCTCATCAACATCTCGGTAGGAACCACAGGATCAAAGGCATACAGTTTTAAAATGTTGATAAAATGTACATTTTAAATCTTAAAATGTATCACCCTCTAAAGGGGCTGTTCCAGTCCTACTCTCCCCAACAACATATGAAATTGTTTGTTTGGGTAATATTGAATAGTCTCGATATTTTTTGAGGTTTCAAAAAAAAAAATCTTTAAAAATCTTTATTTTCACTAACTCCCACATTTTTTTTTACTATTGATTTGTCTGTTATTCATGAAACCCTTTTTCTTGACTTTTATGATATCATTTCTCCTGAATTCATTTTTTTCTTCCATCTTTGATCATTAATTAGTATTTTTCTTTATTACAACTTCATTGATGTGTGTATAATTGACATGCACATAGCTGTATATATTTATTTTTGGGGGGTGTGTTCCAGGGATTGAACCCAGGGGCACTCAACCACTGAGCCACATCCCCAGCCCTATTTTGTGTTTTATTTAGAGACAAAGTCTCATCGAGTTGCTTAGCGCCTCGCTGTTGCTGAAGCTGGCATCCAGAGCCGCTTAGATTACCAGTGTGCGCCACCAAGCCCAGCACTGCATATATTTAAATTCTAACATTTGATGAGTTTGGGCATATGCATGCAACCATGGTACCATCACCAAAGTAATAAAAAACATTTATCACCTCTAAAGTTTCTTTTGGTTCCTGTGACGGTTTCTTTCTTTCTTCTTCTTTTTTTTCTTGCTTGTGTGAGCGTGTTTGTGTGTCTGTGAGGGGTGAGAACACTTAACATGAGATTGATTTACCCTTTTAACAAATTTTTAATTCCCTTAACTACATTCTTAACAGTAGGCACTACGTTGTTCATTGGATTGCTGGAACTATTGTATAACTTTAACTTTGTACCCATTGAATTCCAACTCCCCATCCCCTGGCATCCACCATTTTATTTTCTGCTTCCATAAATTTGACTCCTAAGAGACCTCATACCCGAGGATCCTGGCAGTGTTTGTCCTTGCATTACTGATTAGTTTCACTTAGCTTAATGCATACCAGGCCTTCCACGTTGTCACAAATGACATGATTTCTTTCTTATTTTAAGGCTGAATACTATCACCTTCCCCTCATCCATTCATCCATGGATAGCCATTTGGGTTGTTTCCACATCTTGGATGCTTGTGAATAATGCTTCAATGAATGTGGGATGCAAATATCTCTTTGAGATTCTGATTTCGATTCTTTTGGATAGATACTCAGAAGTGGGATTACTAGGTTAAAAAAAATCTAACAATTGAAAAATCTCATTCTTACTGTAATTTTCCTTTATATCACAACCCATATATTCTTTTTTGGTGTGTAAATTATCGTTTTTGGTTGTTCTGTAAATTTCCATTGATATCCTTTTCCCACTTTTGAGGACTTCAAAAAATTATTTGTAGGAGCACTTTATACAATATAAAAATAAACATCAGTATAATTTCTTTTTTTAAAGGCGAGGGCTACTTGGGATTGAACCCAGGGATGCTCTACCACTGAGCTATATCCCCAGTCCTTTTTATTTTCTAATTTTGAGACACTAAGGTATGGAGGCTGGCCTTGAACTTGTACTCCTCTTGCCTAAGCCACCTGAGTCACTTGGATTACAGGTGTGCGTCACCTAGTTTGAATATAAGTTTCAGGCTAACAGAGAATTTCCACTTACAATCCTGGATAATGAACGTACTAGCTTGTTGCCTTAGGGAGCATTTTGATTTGGTAGCAAAACGTGGACAGTTTTAATCGAGCCATTCTCCTGGTGCAGCATTCCAAATGTGTTAATCATGAAGCCAATGCTAACAAGTGGCATAGCAAAACAATACCAGCTAGGATTTTAAATGATCATCAGACTTGACAAGAATGTTGAGGTGAATGATCTGGCATGAAAAAAAAAACATACTTTTTGGAAAAATACCTTTCTAACATAGTTTTGTACAAGTATGTAACTTTCTTGAAGAAAGTTCTGCAGAGGCAAATTTTCCTCGTGGCTACAGGATCCACTGGAACAGAGACAAAGGATGAATCCCTAATTTAGGAACCACACTGAGTAAGGAGACTCTTTCAAGGGCCTTTTCCATTGTTCCCAGATTAGTGATGGAAGGGACAGACCAAACCTCCTCTCTCCCTGCCCCTGTGTTGAAGCAGTGACTTGAGTTCAATTTTCTTTCAAGAGCAGACTTGGCGTTTCTAATCCAGAGCAAAGATATTGGAAAAGGGTTGGAGATACAGGTGGGTGATAGAACATGTTCTGAGCTCACACAAGGCCCTGGGTTCCATTCTCTGCACCACTAAAAGTAAAAAGAAAAAAATATACATATGGCAAAAAAATGCCTTTTTACCTATTTTCAAAGAGATCAACTCACCTGTGGTATCCCACGGGAGGTCTGTCAAGATTGACTTCAATCCTCTACCAGCAGCCTTGATGCATACAGAGAATCCCCTCCAGTGCTGGCAACAGCTTTGACTGCCAAGCTTGGAGGGCTGCAGGGTTTCATCTTTTTCAAAATTTTGCAATCTTAATGGGCATTACAGAGAGTTTGTGGGGGCTACTGTACAGAGCCAATGTAAAATTTGGAGGGACAAAGAAATTGAAGCATACACAGGCACAGACTTGTAATTACAGTAAAAATCACACCCAGGAAAGTGCACGAATATGTAGAGCAATCCATTTTCTCAATCTGCCTATCACCATGTAACCAGCACTCAGCTCAAGAAACAAAACACCACCTGGACCCCAGAAGTCTACCTTGTGCCCTATTTTCCTGACTTCTAACACCATCAATTAATTTTGCCTTGTTTTGATCTTTATATAAGTAAAATTGTGTAATACACCTTTTCATGGTTTAACTTCTTTCACTCAACATTGAGCTTGTGACATTCATCTATGTGGTTGCACGTAGCTGTAAATTGCTCATTCTCACTGCTGTGTAGGATTTCATTATGTGAATGTGCCACAATTTATTTATCCATTCTAAGATCTCTGGGCATTTGGTGCGTTTTCAATTATAGACTATTATGAATAAAGCTGGAATGAGCATTCTAATACATGTCATTGATAAACACACACACACACACACACACACACACACACATACACACACCTTGGAGTAGAATTACTATGTTTTAAGATATAAACATACTCAACTTCAGTAGACAAAGCCAAAAAATTTTCTCAAGTGATTTTTACCATTATACTCTCTCACCATGAGTGCATGAGAGTTTTAGTCACTTCACATTTGCATTTTTTTTTTTTTTGGTCTTTTTTAAGCTAGCAATTCTGGTGGGTATGCCTTCATTTAGCTTTAATTTGTATTTTCCTCATAGTTACAAAAGTTGAGAAACTTTTTTTTTTTTTGCCATTGGAGACCTTCTTCACTGTTTTTAATATTTTGCCCTAGAAACCAAATTTTTAAGCAGAAGTTTTTCTGTGCAATTGCTTATTCTTTACAAAGAGTTTACATTGGTTCCCTAAACTAACCTCCCCACGACCAAGCCATGGGGAGGGGGCCAATGTACCCATTTTACAGATGGGAAAAACGAAGGACAGAAAAAGTAGATGGCTTTTGCCAGGCCTTGGCTTTGGGTAGGTGAACCCAGGTCTTCTGATCTTCATTCAACTGATGTTTGTACTCTATCAGATTGCTACTCGTGGTCGCTCTTAATATGGGACATCGACTGGAATTGAACAGGTACCTCCTCCTCATCTGTATGCAGAGGACTCAATCACCAATAGGGCATGGTTTGTGTCTCAGGAAAGGACTTTGCAATATTGGTAATATAGATTAAATTCATGATGGCAGCATGTGATAAAATGGGCACAGTACCCATGCACCCACTTGTCATACCTAGAGAGAGGCGTCTCAGAAAAATTAGGACCCAGCTGAAGACCAAATTATTGGGACTGTATCATCTCTAGCCTGATTGGTTGCAAATTCCAACTAAACCACAAAGTTGCATGTGACCTTGGCTCGTTGCCTAATTCGAATTAATACATTAAATGCCTAATGAGTTTCTGACATGTGGTAAGCACTCTATGTTATGTACATCAATAAATAATTAATTAAGAACATTGGATTATTATACTCTGAGCTCTACCAGCAAAATGACCACAGAATTCTTAGATGAAACTCTCAGAGGATCAGGAGCTCTCATTAATCTTCACATATTTCCTTCTCCTCTTCTTTCTGCTAGTTTTTAACCATCTTTTCTACACGTTTTCTTCTCAGGTCAACTTTTAGTTTTGCCTGTCATTTTAACAAGACATTCCCAGGGATTGTGAGATTACCTCCGCATCTCTAAAGCCTCTATTACCATCTCCATAAAGGAAATTATTTAAAGTCTTAAGTGAATAATGCATTGAAATATTTAAATCCCCTTGTTAAAAAAAAAAAAAAAAAACTTAAAACCCTTTTATTTCCACCAGAAATTTCCTGAAGACTTTGATGTGAAGAACACATCAATGTTAAATTGGCCAGTTTTGATGCAACTTGCACATTTTTAACTCTACTTTTTCTTTTTCTACTGTGCTGAGGATTGAATCCAAGACCTCATACATGCCGTCCCAGCATTCTACCAGTCTATACCCCTAGCCCACATAATTCTGCTTTCTTTTTTAAACAAAGAAACAATGGGTCCAACTTCGGATCCTGTACCAGGAAACACATATCTCAAAAGTCTCTATTTCAGTCCAGTTGCTATAACAAAATATCACAGGCCAGGAAATGTATAAAGAATCGAAAGTTGTTGAACTCAAGGTTCTGGAGGTGCATGGTTCTGGTGAGGGTCTTCTGCTACTTTATAACATGATGGAAACCAGAAGGGCAAGTGGGCATGTGAAGAAGAGGCAAGACCCGAGGGGCAGCCTTGCTTCATAACAACATGCTCTTGAGATCACTAATCAAGTCCCAAGAGAATGAATCCAGTCCCCCAAGACAGAAACTGATCCCTCTTAATGACCTAGTCACCCATTAAAGTCTCCATCTTTTAACACTGTCACAATCGCAATCAAATTCCAACAGGAATTTCAGTGGGGACATACCATATTTAAACCCCAGCGATATCTGATAATGTCATCTGGAACATGAATAAATATCTGCTTTTTATACAGGATATCGATTTTTATTTAAGACAATAAGGGCATTAATCTTTGATTGACATCACCCATCTGAGCTGAATAAATAAAAACCATAAAATGCATGATGGTATGGTCAGAAATTATGAGGGTTTGCAAGTCATTTCTTTTACCAGGCTTATATCTTTAAGGATCATACCTCATCCTCCACAACCAACCAATGGGACACTTCATTCCCCACGGAAGGCGTACAATGACTTAGGAGAAACAAAATCATGGATTTAAGAATGACTTGTTTTTATTCGGTGTGGGTTACTGGGGATTGAACTCAGGATTGAACTTGGCTCACTCAACCACTGAGCCAAGTCCCCAGCCCTATTTTGTATTTTATTTAGAGACAGGGTCTCACTGAGTTGCTTAGCGCCTGACTGTTGCTAAGGCTGGCTTTGAACTCCTGATCCTCCTGCCTCAGCCTCCAGATCTGCTGGAATCATAGGCATGTGCCACCACATCCCACTTAGACTTAAGTGGTTTTTCTACTTGCTTGCATTTTTAATCTTGGAGAAATGTTCAACCTCTTCCATTTCTACTTTATCATCTGCTAATTTATGGTGATTCCTCCCTCTGCATAGTAGACTCTGGACTCACAGTAGGTATTCACTACAGTAAACTTATTATAATACCATGCCCTATGGGTGACCATAGTGATGACTATTGTTTCCTATTCTTCAAATCCTAATCTTTATTTCCAAAAGTCTCACCCCTGGGCTCTAGCATACCCAAAGGCTCCTCAAAGTAGCACTCAATTGAACAGAAACTGCATTACTATTGGCCAGACAGTATGTTTATATTATTTAGTTGATCAGTTGATTAATTGATCTGGGGTCTTCAGGTAGAGTTATGGTTGAAATTTCTAGTGAGAGCACATCTGCACATCTGTTTTTTAGTCTACTCCAGAAGAAATCTTCTAAGTGTTGGGAAGCTACATAGCATGCTGCTCTGTGGAGTTAAATGCCTGTTTTATATTGCTTTCCTCTGTTCTTCTCTTTTACTGAGAACAAGAAGATTTTGGAAAATAAGAACTCTGGTATACTTTGGGATCCTCCTTTCATTCTTCATTTTTCATACTGTCTTTTGAAATGAACAGCACCTTTGCTATCACTGTGCTATTGAGTATGGGGAGGGGGTGACACTTATAGCCCACTTTTCATGTTTTCTTTTTTCTCTGAATTATAAAGTTTTATTTTTAAAATTTATTTATTAATTTTTTATTTATATATAACAGTGGAATGCATTACAATTCTTATTACATATATAGAGCTCAATTTTCCATATCTCTGGTTGTATACACAGTATATTCACACCAATATACTGTGGTGTGAATATACTGTGTATATTCATTACCTGTACTTTGGATAATGATGATCATCACATTCCACCATCATTTCTAACCCCCTGCCCCCTCTCTTCCCCTACCAACCCTCTGCCCTATCTAGAGTTCATCTATTCCTCCCATGCTTCTTCTCCCTACCCCACTACGAATCAGCTTCCTTATATCAAAGAAAACATTCGGCCTTTGGTGTTTTGGGATTGGCTAACTTCACTTAGCATTATCTTCTCCAACTCCATCCATTTACCTGCAAATGCCATGATTTTGTTCTCTTTTATTGCTGAGTAATATTCCATTGTGTATATATGCCACATTTTTTTAAATCCATTCATCTATTGAAGGGCATCTAGGTTGGTTCCACAATTTAGCTATTGTGAATTGTGCGGCTATAAACATTGATGTGGCTGTGCCTTGTAGTATGCCGTTTTTAAGTCCTTTGGGTATAAACCAAGGAGAGGAATAGCTGGGTCAAATGGTGGTTCCATTCCCAGATTTCCAAGAAATCTCCATACTGCTTTCCATATTGGCTGCACCAATTTGCAGTGCAACCAGCAGTGTATGAGTGTACCTTTTCCCCACATCCTCACCAACACTTACTGTTGTTTGTCTTCATAACAGCTGCCATTCTGACTGGAGTGAGATGAAATCTTGGAGTGGTTTTGGTTTGCATTTCTCTAATTGCTAGTGATGATGAACATTTGTTTTCTTCAAGGAGGAAACTCCCAGGCCATTCCACTGGATGAAGAGCACAGGAGAAACAGCTTCTTCCAGCCAATACAGCTTCCCTCCATTCTCTCTATCTTCATCATGGAAGGAGAAAAAATGATACTGATGGATGTTTGGCAGGAGAAAGCAAGCATGCTTAGCTCAACCCCTTATCTCTTCTGGTTGACAGCCAATCTACTTGCCAGAAGCCCACATTCTCTGCCTTTCCCCATCTCAGCCTTGTAAGACCATTCCTGTGGAGGATGCCTGGGATTGACATTCCGTGACTGTGGCGGGGAGAAGTTGGATTTAATTAAGCTCAGAAATGTTAGGAAGATCATGGCAGGCACACAACCTAGGCAATTAGACTTGGGGAAGCCTGCATCAGAAGGAAGGTTATCAATGCAGAAGTGGAATAATGGAGATATGTTTATGCTGTGTGGATGTCGAAAGCCAAGATTTAAGACCAACATATTTGGAGGAATATGTGAAAGAGTTTTTATTGACCCTACACTAGATAAAGATACCATGCACTGAATGAGGGATTGCACAGAAAGGAGCTGAGCCACCAATAAGGGCACCCTATGCCTAGGTGATCTCCATCTGTCCCAGTACCAGAGTGACATAGAAAAGGTGCATTACCTGAAGCTATTCCCCTCCCATTCAGGTGAACTAAGAGAATTTTCATCTCTTTGTCATCCAGTGAGGAACTTTCATAGATCCCTGCCAGAACATTACTGCTGATCAATAATGACATCCACTTGCATTTTGATGCTCTATACAGCCCCACACCATCTTGCCACATGAACAATCCTCCTAAAATGACCCAGGACTCTTGGAAGACCTTTAAGATGCAGAATATGGTATAGACAAATAAAGAGATGGTGGTGGTTTAGAAGAAAACCCTATGTTATAGTTAAAATGGGGCTGAATTGTACCAACCTAAGTTTCACCTCTACTTATTGAGTAAATTAAATATTTGGCACACTTTGTTATATTCCTTTGTATCTTTGCATCAGATACAGTTAGTTAGAAGACCCTTATTAAAGTACATTTTTGTTGAACTTGGTTGACTTTCTTTGAAATTCAATAATGCTTGCCACTCTGGTCAATGGGCCATGCTTTCATATTGGTTGTTTCTGACCCTTAGTTCCCAGTCAATTCTGTTCAAGGTTAAAGCAACAGAGATCTCTGTATCTTTGGTTCTGGGCACTGAAGTTTTCTTGTTACAAAACACTACTTTTGAAAAGAGGAAAGTACACTTTAGAAATCTTTCCCCAATCCAGCAACTATGTTGAGAGGTAGTGATATGTACCTTTGAATCCCAGATGAGGGCGTACTGGAAGAGGTTGAAAGTCATGGACATGTCAACAGAGCCCAATAATTAAAGTTATTAAGAATTCCAGCATTGACATTTGAGAAACAAAGGCTATGCCACTGGCTTTCTGTAATACATTGAAGAAGTTATTAACTTTTCTATCCCTCAGTTCTTCATTCACACAATGGGAATAATAAAGTTTCCATAACCTTGAGTTGCTTTGAAGTTTAATAAGATGATACCTATAAAGGGCTCAAAAAAAGTCTCTGTCAGGAAAGCTAGAACTATTAACCACTAAATCATGTGGCTTCCTTTCAGAGGCTAGAGAAAGAATGTGTGAGGAGCTGTAGGAAGACCGTATTGTGAATCAGAATCTCCACCTGCTAATTCAGGCTCCTCCCCCAAGGAAGGCAGCAAGCAGGTGTGAATCATGCCTGGCAATCTCTGACCAGGAGCAGCCATCATTGCCCTAGAACCATCGCCATCTTGGAAAATCCACCTCACCACCGCCATCTTGGAAAATCCACCAGATGAGGTGACATAGTCCACTGATCACTCTGGCACTTGACTGGGAAGAGATCAGTGACCTGTGGCCAAGAGGGAGTTTCTGGCAGGCAACAGAATGCAGAAATAGCTTGAGTCATTTCAGGCTCATTAACACCATCTGCTGTGTCTATCCAGGCTTGGTCAGCTAGAGAGGACTCCTAGGTTATTGACACCATGGGGACCTTTGAGGAAGTTATTTTCCGGCTGTTCCACAATCAATGCTCTGTGGAAAAGACCTCCATAAAGGGGTACCCATTAGCCACTTTGGTCAGGAGTACTAGTCATTCTCAGGTTATAATTTGGGGGCACATTGCAAAGATTTTCCACTCCCCAAAACCCTCAGTTTCCTCCAATGCTTTACCATTCAGCCACTGTACCTGCTTTTACCTGTCTGATGTTCCAAACAATTCTGTCTCTATTTTGAGTGAAAGGATAAAACCTGATGCATTGTTCTCAGAGGTCACCACTAAATAAGTATCCTTACTATTTCCTTAGTAAGGATTAGTATTACTTGTAATACTTTTAAAATGTTTTTATTAGTGTATTATTGTGATACACAAGGTGGGATTCATTGTGACATATTTGTACATGCACAAAACACAACGTGATCAATTTCATTGTTCAGTACCTCCCCTTTCCCTCCCCTCCAACCTCCCCTGGTCTCATTCCTCTCGTCTTCTGGTCTAATCTTCTTTTTGCACACTTTCTCTCTCCCAAACTTCTGTTTACTTGTTGATTCAAAAATGTTTTCTAGGTGCTTGTTGCAGGCTGGGCTCTGTGTTAGGTGCTGAAGATGTAGTCATGAATAAGACAGACGAGATCCCAGTTGAATTTGTGCAAATTATCTGAAACATGTAATGCATAAGTAAATAAAATCAGTTTAGATAGTTAAGAAAGGCCGTGTGGCTGTGTGAGACAGGGCATATGAGCTGGGTCTGCAGGTTCAGACTGGCTAGGATCAACTTGTGGCAACTTCCCTGGATAGTTGTATGGTCATGGTTAGGTTATGGAGCCATTGCAGAATGGTTCTTGATTTGTGAAATGGAGATTATAACACTCCTCTCATATGAAGCATTGGAGTTGAGATTTAAATTCTGGTATTATCACAGTCACATGTAGAACTTGAAGAATGTTTTAATTAGAGGGAACAGTAAGCACAAATGTCCTGTAGTGGAAACAACATAAATGATTCTAGTTACTAGAAGATTCTACCCCTCATGTCTGTGATACACCAAAGTTAAAAGAGACGAGATGGGACGGAGTGAGCAGTTAGGCCCCAGATCATGATGATCTTAAAGATCATGTTGAGAACTCTGGATTTTACTTTCAATTTGGTTAGATTTTAGCCTCTGCCTGGAGTTATTTCTCCTCATCTGGACCTTTTATCTTTCATCTACTGGAATCCTAGTCATATTTCAAACTCAGTTCTTGTATCATTTTTTTTCTATGAAGTCTTCATTTTAATACCCATCCGCAAAATTAGCTACTGCTTTCTTGGAGCTCCAGTGATAAGATTAGTTGTGTTCATGTTTGTTTCCTTCACTCCTTGTGACTGTGGGGTCAGGGATTGAGCCCTGTTCATTTTAGAATCACCTAGATAAGTGTGCAGCACAAAAGCCCATGATATAGTCTTTGAATGATTGATGGATGAAGGAATGAGTGAATGAATGATATTAACTTGAGCTCTTTTTGTTAGATGAGCTAATTGAAAATCCAGACTTGGAGGGAATAATGTATAGCCCAAGTATGTCACCCAGAACGAGAAGACTGGAGGTACCAGGGAAAACAGGAAGATATCAAAGGGATGAGATTTGGAACAAAACTCTGTGTTCTTTGACAGAGGCTGCACCTCTTTTTCTCAGTTCTAACCCTAGTTATTATTATGGGAGCTTGGGAAAATTACAAAAAAATAAAAAATAAAAAACTCAGTATAAATCACAGCATTTCTCTCCTCTTGATCAATCTCCTTTCCTTGTTCTCGTAGGAAAAGTCACCAAAGTTTGAAATGAAAGTTTTTCTCTGTCTCCAAATTAGGAAATTTTCTCTTCCTCGAATTGTGAAAGTTCTCAGTTAAAATCTTCCCCAGGTATCAGAAGTCACTATAAAAATATGAAAGAGAACAACATAGGAATATTGGAAACACGGGAAGAAGTCTTAACTTGGGGATTTGACCCATATGCCCTTGGGCAGGTCCTGTGACTTCTCTGGTCCTCTGTCTCTTCATCTATAAGGGGCAGGCATTGTGTTTTTCAATACTCTATGGATCTGGGTGGCATCTTTCAAAGTGAGAACTCAGCTAATCCCTCTGGTTCAAGTGCTGCAGCATTTGATACAACTCACGCATGCTACATCCACCAGTCTGTTAACAACACCTGCTGGGAAAGAACTTTAAAGTTCTTAACAAAACACAGGTCTTTTCATTTCTCTGATGAGGAGACTGACTTTAAAGCCAGGAAGAGAAAACGATGTGTAATTTGATGGGATTCAGAACATCAAAGGCGATGGATTTGGTGTTGGGAACCATCTCTCAGGTCAAATCTAATTTTATATGAGCTGATGTTTCCCAGCTCTCCCAGCCTAACCACCAATTCCCTGTTAGGAGTTTGTAAGTGCAACTGCTGAAGATACCTCCGGCAGAGGGTCCAGCAGATGGCTTCTGTCTTTGTGGATGTTGGAGCTGGGACATTTCATTAGATTTAAATCTTGAGAGCTGTAGACTAACACAGAACAAAGAGTCAGGAGTTATTTCTTCACATCTTGACTCTACCCCAGGTACTCAGAGATCTTCCTTCCCAAGGTCTTTCCTAGGTAGACTTGACAGTTGTTTTTTTTTTTTTTTTTTAATTGGTTGCTCAAAACATTACAATGATCTTGACATATCATATTTCATACATTTGATTCAAGTGGGTTATGAATTCTTATTTTTACCATGTGTACAGATTGCAGGATCACATTGGTTATACATCCACGTTTACACATACTTCCTTCCAGAAGACTTTATTACTGAAGAGGGATGGAGAGAAGGTTGGGTTGTGGACAGTGGGGTGATCCATAGACTTGCAAAATTAAAAGAAAAATTACAAGGAAACCAACTTTTCAAAACAGCTGGGAGGCCATCAAGGGAGAAGGACTTCTACACAATTCCAGCTGCTGCCTGGACAGGGAACTTTGTATACTTCCCCACTTTGACCAGAATGACAGGTATGGCTGACCCCACAATCACATGGTGCCCAGAGTCTCGAGATGCATAGCAAGAGGTTACTGGACTCTAGTTCCAAGTACATTTCTGTTTTGTTTATGTATTCTTTTCTTCCCTTTCCTTGATCCTTCTTGATATTCAACAGTCCATAGAAGCCTTCCTTGAAACACGGATTTAGAGCTATTTAAACCTGTGTCTCCTGAGTCACAATTCCTGGGACCACAACCTCCCCTCAAATAAAGTTCATTCTTAAAACATGGTTGCAGTTTCTGAGTTTGGATTGATTGATGGGCTCCTTGGAGAAGAGAATCAGCCTGAAATTTAGGAGTCACTGAGACCTGTAGCAGGACAATATAGTGGGCAGTAAAGGCCCTCGGTTCACAGCAAACTCTCTCGCATCGCACGAGGGAAGTGGGCTAGAGAAGAACACAACCACTCTCCAACTGACAATCTGATTAGCAACAGGCAGACTCTCTGCCATACCCTTGCCAGTGACACAAAGGATCAGGGCAGGTCCAAGATGTGCTGAACACCTAAGAAAGGCCTCTACATTCTGGGATAGTTCCTAATCTTTTATCCATCTCATGTCCTCACCCTTACTGAGGCAATGATGGTTTTTGCTCCCATCAATATTCCTAGCCCATTCTCCTAACTTGGAAATGAGTGTGGAAGATTCCCTGCCCCACGTCTCCTCTACTTCTGCACTTTCCAGATTCCACTTAAAGAACTCTGGGACTTTCCTGTGGCTCCTGGCTTGTTGAAGTGGAGCAAGATATGTGGGAATGCCAAGGCGATGTTCTCTGGACCACCTGCTGGACCATCTCTGGATTGAAGGCAGGAGGCGTGTACGGAAATCATTGCACTTGCAGTAAGCAATATTTTGATATGAATGGGTGTGATTTAATTTTCTCTCTTTTAACTTTCTATTTATTGTTGAAGAAAGGGCTTTTCCTAGATGATGCCTATAGCATATAGATGATACAAAGTGAACCAAAGGGTACAACTTAGGACTTTTGAATATTTTTTGCAGGGGTGGGTATAGCAAGGATTGAATTCAGGGGCACTCGACTACTGAGCCACATCCTCAGCCCTATTTTGTATTTTATTTAGAGACAGAGTCTCACTGAGTTGCTTAGCGCCTTGCTTATGCTGAGGCTGGCTTTGAACTCTTTATCTTCCTACCTCAGCCCCCCTGAGCCACTGGGATTGCAGGTGAGTGCCACAGTGCCTGCCATGACTTTGAATTTTAATTAATCATTCATATTTTTCTATAAATCTGTAGCAGATGTAATAATCATTTTGAATGCCAGGGATCTTTATTCCAAGAACTAGGTGTTTGAAAGAAATAAGTATTTTGAATTAAAAAAAAATGGTTGGAGGATCAGGAGTTGAAGCCTGAAGAAAAATGCAAATTTTATCCACAAAGATAGAGGAATTTGAAGAACTCAATCTTGTCCCAAATGAAATCAAAAGAGCTGAGTTTTAGGAAAGAAGGGAGACGATTCAGAACATCAGAAGTGTGAGGAGGTTTCCGTGCTTGAAGAAGCCTCAGGTGGAGTAATGACAACCCAGTGGTCACAGCCACAGGTGGTTGGGCATGCCAGCTGCTCCTCCTCAGTCTCCATCCCTAAATGCCAGGGAGGCACATGCCCCAAACTCCATCTCACAGACAAAAATCACCCCTAAGTCTGGAAAGTTGATAAGGGATGAGAAGAAATCTTAAAACTATTGGACAATTTACCTAAATAAAATTAAATTTTAAACAAGTAGCAAATGAATTGTCTTGAATCAGTAAGATTGCATTTTTTTCATTGTTGAAATGAGTTTTTAAATTTTCTTCCTTTCTTTTTTATTTTAACTTATTTGTTCTCAGACACAACAGCAGAGTGCTCTTCAATTCTTTATACACAAATGTAGCACAGTTTTTGATTTCTCTCGTTGTACCCAAAGTAGGGTCCCACCATTTGTGCAATCATACATGTACCTAGGGTAATGATGTCCGTCTCGTTTCACCATCTTTCCTATTCCCATGCTCCCTCCCCCCTCCCCTTGGCCCCATCCAAAGTTCCTCCACTCATTCCATGCCCCCACCATAGGGATTAGCATCCATTTATCAGAGAGAACATTTGGCCTTTGGTTTTTGGAGGATTGGCTAGCTCACTGCAAGTCAAGCTGAGTATCATGGGTCAGTCATTAGATAATACTGTGCCTCTCCAAAGCCAGAGGCTTGGCAGATGTTAAGTCTTTCCATTAGGAAAAATGATAGGCTCATATATAAAACATGAAGAAAAAAGGATTATTCAACCTCCACTTCTGTCCATTTCCTGGTATGAGAAAAGTGGATGTGAAGCCCTAGGCAAAAATCAGGAACCCAGTTCTTGTTCATTCATGTGATTTCAGTTCAGGCAATGAGACCCACTCATTTTTAGCTTCCAGATTCAGATAAAGGCTGATGTCCACATGATTCCATCTGCCGGGCTCCACATGGGCAAGCACAGGCACTCACTGATGAAGGGCAGGAGCCTGGTGGAGATTAAGATAGCCATGTTGTATCCTGTCTCTGCCTCCAATCCCTTGGTACACACTCCACTCTGCCACATCCCAGCAAGGGTACCAAAAATGGGAATCCAGTAGCGGTTATAGGGACCCAAAGTCATCTCCAGCTGCCCTCCCAAGATCTGGCTTGTGATATTTGCACTCTTCACTCCAGTCTCCTGAGTGACCTGGAAACATGGTTATGCTTTCCATGGGATTTTCTCCATGAGATGTCCCTATGCAGTTAATAGGTTTTGTTCAATGGATATGTTGGGGCGTTTTCCAAGTACCAAAGGAATAGCAGTCATAATTCAGTTGTGGCTACTGTGCTCTAGTGCCTAGCAAGTTGGGTAATGTTTAAGGTCTTCTTCGACCAATACACAAGGTAGTAACATTTCTATCACCACAGGTTTGCTTAGCTCATTCTTAGAGTCTTCTTTGCCTGACTTTCTTTACTCCATGTAATAATGTTTTTTGAGACTCATCCAAGTCGTTTTGTGTATCAGCAGCTCATTTCTTTTTATTACTGAATAGTTTTGCATTGTGTGAACACAGGACAGTCAGTTTATCCACTCTCCTGTTAATGCATATATGGTTTATTTTCCATCTGGGGGTTGTTCTGTAGAAGATTGATGTGAATATTCTTGTATAAATGTTTTTTTTTTTTGTGTGTGTGTGTGTGTGTGTGTGGACATATGCTTTTATTTCTCACAGGTTCATAACTAGAACTTGAATTGCTAGGAAATTAGTCAGTTGTATACATAATTTTAATAAGCTCCTTTTATGCTGGACTTACCCAGAGAAGTATTGTTTTTTGTGGCTTGAATAGGGGAGAAAGAAACTACTCACCTCCTGAAGTTTTGTTAATTTGAGTCTATAAAACAACTGATAATAGATGAACATGTGAAAAATTATACAAATTTATTAACATGCAAACACATGAGAGCCACATAAAATATGAAGGCGCTTGGTCTTCTTCCTGTGAGTTAGTCTTCTAGGGAACTTGGCCTTCAGTAGATAGGGGAATTCAGAGAGAGCCCCTTCTTGGGATTTAGGAAGGAATGAAAAGTTAGAGGTAGGGTAGAGGTGCAGGAGAAGATCAGAGAGACTTTGGCTTTCCTTTAGTTAAAAGCTTGTAGAATGTCAAAGTGTTGTTGTATGTTTGGGGTCTTGTTTTCTGAGCCCCAGCACTTGTAATGATGGACTCTCATGATGCTGGTATCAATTTCCCAATTGTTAATTTTCCATTTTTCCAATGATCACCATACAAGATCAGATATTCTGCCCAGTGTGGGAGATTTAGAGTTGATAAGATTTAATTTTGTTCTTGAGATTATCAGTATCTAGAAAGAGGAACAACACATCTGCATGTAGAGATGTTAAAAAGTGCAAGGACACCTTCCTTGGTGGTGCATGCCTATAATCCCAGTGGCTTGGGAGGCTGAGACAGGAGGATCATGAGTTCAAAGCCAGCTTCAGCAACTTAGTGAGTCCCAAGCAACTTAGTGAGACCTTGCCTCTAAATAAAATATAAAAAGGACTGGCTCAGTGGTTAAGTGATCCTGGGTTCAACCCCAAGTATAACAAACAAACAAAACACAAGGAAACCTGTGCCAGGGTCTGGCAAAATGAAGAGAGAATGCCTTTAAGTTCAGAAGGAGGAACATTCACTGAGGCCTGGTGCATTTGTGTGACGTTTAACCCAGGAGCGGGCACTGGAGATGCACCTTAAAGAATGACCCCCTTTCGGCAAGGGCATAGTAAGTGGGTGATTTGAACACCAGCTCCACAGAATATTATATGTCCACTAAAAGTATAATTAGAGAAACTGTGATTATTTGGAAAACAGTGGTCTGTCCACCTTTAAGTGAAAAAGCCTAAAACTATTTCTGTTGCTAAGACTATGTAAACTATGGTTATGACTATGGGGTGGAGAGAAAGCTGGAAAGATGTGTTGTATGGTGAAATTCTGGGTGACTTTTTCTTCTTAATTTTTCACTTTCATATGGCTTATTATTACTATTATTATTATTATTTTGTTACACACTTTTTTATTATTTATATATGACAGCAGAATGCCTTACAATTCTTATTAAACATATAAAGCACATTTTTTCATATCTCTGGTTATATACAAAGTATATTCACACCAATTCCTGTCTTGATACATGTACTTTGGATAATTATGATCATCACGTTCCACCATCATTAATTACTCCATGCCCCATCCCTTCCCCTCCAACCCCTCTGCCCTATCTATAGTTCGTCTATTCCCATGCTCCCCCTCCCTATCCCACTATGAATCAGCCTCCTTTTATCAAAGAAAACATTCAACATTTGGTTATTTGGGATTGGCTAACTTAGCATTATCTTTTCCAACTCCATCCATTTACCAGCAAATGCCATGATTTTATTCTCTTTTATTGCTGAGTAATATTCCATTGTGTATAAATGCCACATTTTTAAAAATCCATTCATCTACTGAAGGGCATCTAGGTTGGTTCCACAATTTAGCTGTTGTGAATTGTGCTGCTATAAACATTGATGTGGCTGTGTCCCTGTAGTATGCTGTTTTTAAGTCCTTTGGGTATAGATGGAGGAGAGGGGATAGCTGTGTCAAATGTTGGTTCCATTCCCAATTTTTCAAGGAATCTCCGTACTGTTTTCCATATTGTCTGCACCAATTTGCAGTCCCGCCAGCAGTGTATGAGGGTACCTTTCCCCCACATCCTCACCAACACTTATTGTTTGTCTTCATAATATCTGCCATTCTGACTGGAGTGAGATGAAATCTCACTCCATTATTATTATTATTATTATTATTATTATTATTATTATTATTATTATTTTGTTATACCCTTTTTAAAGCAACAAAGGTTGTAAAGGAGATGAGTGTTCCTGTCCAGAAAAACAACCTTGTCACAGACTTAAAAAATGCGAAAGTAGTTTGCTTGTGTACTCATTTCTTCAATTGAGTCTGTTGAATAACTGTGTTCAGATATGACTGTTGAAACAGAAAGCGGGACTGTTTGGACTGAATGTGCCAGACAGGAATGACTTCATCAAGCTGCCCGGCTCTTGGCTTGGAGAACGAGGTATCAGTGGCTTGTGAAGCTCTCTCCACCCGAGGGGTGCAGGAGAGCGACTTTTGGACTTGGGTGTTTGGGCGACTGAAAATGAATGCCACCTGAAGTGACCAGCTTGCAACATGCTCTGCTGATGTGGGTGACAATCATAACGTCTTTTCCCAGTGACACTTCTTCGGTACCCCTGTTTCCAGAAACACTGAAGCATGGGCAGCTACTTATCCAGTTGCAATGAAACTGTTCTCCTTTTTCTTCTAATTGCCCCCAACTTGGCTAACACACACGTGGATTTCCTCGCTGCCCTAGCATCCCTTGGCACAGTGACAGCAGTACAGTCAATGCGACTCAGTGAGGTTCCCCAGCATGGGAGTAGCTCAAACAGGGGCGCCCAGCTGCCATCCAGATCAAAGAGATAAGCAACTTGTTTCCAAATGAATTACTGGCCCCCGCGGGGTGTGAGGCACTCTCATTTTTTCTTATAGAGAACAACCTTGGAAAGGTCTCTGGAGAAAGGGTATAGAGATTCAAGAAATCTCAAGCACAGGGGTTGCCTGTGTTTTCCTGGCTCCTGTATTCAAGGAATAATCATCAGGGCTTTGTGAGCTGATTGCTTCTGTCCTCAGATCTCCCAACGTGGAGTTAGAAGTGAGGTTGCCTTGGAGTAAATTGGAACCCCTGTGTGGCTGGCTCTAGCTCTCACCCTGCTCCCTGTGACATTTCCCCAAGGGCCAGCTCTTAGTGTGGAGGCCCCCAGAGTGTTTATGGACATCTCTCTTCTGTTCTTCTCCTCTGAGCTTCTCATAGATGCCTGGGGGCAGCTTGCATGAAGTCCTGCCCCACCACTGCTGAGAGTGCTGGGCATGTTCCCATGGAACTCTGCTTCTCTGCTCTGCAGGTTGTCTCTTGGTTCTACCAGAAATGCAAAGCTCTCAGGGCCATACAGCCTCACTGTGGCCACTCTTCCCTCCTGCAGAGATCTGCCTGCCAGCTTCCCTGGCTTCCCCCCAGAAATAGGGAGAATGTCGCCCTCCATCAACTCTGTTTCCCTTTGTCACTTGAGCATCAAAGCCATCTTGACTGTGGGGTTAATCCTGTTTCTACAGCCAGCCTTTCTTGTTCAGGGAGGGTTAGGGTTAGACAACTGCAGTGGTCCACAGAGGGCCTTCTACCATATGGCTCCCTTCCAGTGCTGCCTCCTCGATCCTTCCCAGGTTTGGAATCTGGTCTGTCGGCTCTGAAACTCGCTTTGGAATTTAATCCCCCACAGGGAGGTATTAGGTGGCTGGGAATTTAGCTCAATGATGATATTTAGAGGTAGAGTCTTTGGGAGGGTTAGGGTTAGACAACGTCATCGGTAGGAAAAACATGACTGAAGATCGGCAGCTTTGTTAGAAGAAGGAGAGAGGAAATTGAGGGTGGTGACACACACCTGTAATCCCAGGTACTCGGGAGGCTGAGGCTGGAGGATTGCAAGTTCGAGGCCAGCCTGGGTGACTTAGCAAAAAAAAAAAAAAAAAAGTGAGTGCAGACTGGTAATATAGGAATGTAGCATGTGTCAGGCCTGTGTTCAATCTGAAAAAGAAGAAGGAGGAGAAGATAGAGAAGGACCAGAATCGACAGATGGACCTGTGTGCCCCCTTTTCTTTCACCAGATGATGTTCTGCACTATCTCAGGACTCTACCAGCAAGAAGGCCATCATGGGCCCCTTGATCATGAGCTAAAATATACTTCTTTTCTTTACAAATTATGCAGCCTATGGTATGTGTCATCAGCAAGAAAAACTGGATTAAGACGCTTTCTAAAAATTTATGCTAAGAAACCCATAAGTCTCACACCCACCCCCTAGGCTTGACTCTGCAAAGTTCAGCCATCATTCCCTCTCCATGCCCTCAAGTCTCCTGAACTTGGCCCTTCCCCCCAAGCATCAGTTCTGAGCAAGAGGAGGTGAGACCCTGGATCACAATCATGAAACCAGTGTCCCTTAGTGTGCTCTGGTCTCCTTTAGCATCAACCTTCAGCTCCTCTTGGTCTGAGATCAATGATTCCCCGTATTTATTTCCTGGGGGTTATAAGTGAAATCAGTTTCCATTGGGCAATATCTTTGTATAGGTAGGTTTTAAAATATACTTAGCAAATTTTTAAATCCGGGATGACATAGCATGCAGACAATGTATGAATGACGAAATTCATTCATACTTTGTCTGAATGGAAGAAAATGGATTTATATTCACAGACCCTAGAAATAGAAGGCAGGGTATACCCCATAGGGCCACACAAGGAGACAGGGAGCAAGGAGGAAATGAGGGCAAGAGCCTTGACTGTGGTTTTCCATGAGAAGCAAGAACAAGGCAGCGCCCATCGTGTAGAATCGACTAGTTGGATTCTGGCAGATGCTAAGGCACATGGGATGTCCCTTGTCCCTCAATGGCACAGTTAGAGCAGACAGATGGTGGCCTGGAATGTAGGAGCTGGGCAAAAGAGGCTGTGGGAGGTTCTAGGTTATGGAGGGTCTGGTTTGCATATGAAAATTACGCTAATAGGGGAGATGTTCTCTATGTGTAGGAATTGGTTAATCCAGAGAAGGGCAGTCTCTTTAGGGTCAACAAGACTCCAGATGTCAAAGAACTGGAATAAAAAATTAAAACAACAGCAATAGAACATGCTGACCCCAAGCTGTCGGACAAAGTTTAACTAAAATTATTCACTGACGAGCAACCTTACATCTTGGTTCTTTATCCTACAAATCTATATTTTCAAGGCGATTAAAACTTAAGAAGAAGGCAGAGATCCAGAGAGCAAAGACAATCCAGAACCATGACAGGTCCTCAGCGATCGTCTGTAAGGAGGGGGCAGCCATCCAAGGGCGGCCTGGGCTTTGGGTGTATAAAGGAAGGCTGGCTGTGCAGACTGCAAGGTGTGGATGCAAAGTCCATGAAACAGCATCCGACCCCCGTTGTCCAAAGGACTGAAGTACTAACCAGAGGTAGACCAAAGAATGGGATGTGGATCCGCCATACCATTCCCCGGAGCACAGGTCTCCCCATCATTTGCTTTGCAGTAAGCTCGTTTAAGACAGAGCTTCTTTGGTGGAATGTGATCTAGTGACGTCTCACCGGCCTGGTTTGCTTTCTGGATCCACCACTCACTACCCGAATACCTTGGTGGTTTGCTAACCTCTCTGACCCTCTGTTTTTAAAGCTGTAGACTAGACATAATAATCTTAGCATGGCAGAGCTGCCGTGAGAATTCAATAAGAGATAGCATGTCCAGGTCCTGCCCAGAATCTAACTCAGGCAGGGGCCTGACCACGTTGGTTTCTTTCCTTCAGCTTTGATGTGGTCTTGAGAGTGCTGATGTTTTCCTCTAGGAAATTTCCAAAACACCAAGTTGCAGAGAGCAGACCTTGGGTTCCTGGAACAAGACTCAAGGCCGTTGTCATCACCACAGCTTTCAGATCCAAACCCAAAGACTGCGGGAAGTTCCCTGGGAAATCCTTTATCCACAGAGGCTCCCATGGCAAGACCTGTGACTTAAAAATACAAACTCAAGATATTTCTTGGGGCTCCAATTCTGCTGAGGGGACAATAAACCTTTTGAAAACCATCACAAACCACGGTTCCTAAGTGGAGAAGAAGAGATGCCTACTCACTCTTTCCTAGTCTAGAGAAGGACTGGTATGCTCTTTAGCTACAGAAAAATCCCAAAGGGAAGGAAAGAAAATCAGCATAATTATATTTTGAGACTTTTTTTTCCCAGAGCCAACATTGGGTCACTATGGAAAAAAATTATTTTCTTCTGTTTAAATAAACTTTTATTTTTAGATAAGTTTTAGATACACAGTAAAATTGACCAGAATTTATAGAGCGTTCTCATTTATCCCTGCCCTGAAACAGCACAGTATTTCCCACAAATAACATCAGGCACCAGAGGGATATATTTGTTACAGCTGATGAACCTGTACTGATACATTGTAATCACCACAAATCATAGTTAACATTAGAGCTTACTCTGGTGTTGTGTATTCTATGGTTTTGATAAATGTTTAATTATACATATCAACCACTATAGTACCATACAGATGGTTTTGCTAAAACTTTTCTGGGTTCCATTTATTTATCTTTCTCTTTTCCCCTGGCAACCACTGATTTTCTTTTACTATCTCTATAATTTTGCATCTTACAGAATTTCATAGATTTGGTATGATACAGCAAATACCATTTTCAGATTGACTTATTTCACTAAGTAATATGCACTTTACCAAGTAATATCCATATCTTTTCATGGCTTGATGAATCTTTTTCAGTGCTAAATCCTATTTCCTTGTCTGGACATATCCCAGTTTGTTTATTTATTCACCTACCGAAGGACATCTTGGTTGCTTCCAAGTTTTGGCAATTATGAATAACCTTACTCTAAACATCGGTGGGTGTAGAATTTTGTCAGAGCACACTGTCACAAAGACTGAACTAAGGATGAGACCATGGAACTGCCAGTAATTAGCTGTAAGAATTGGGGGAAGTCCTCAACTCTCCTGGCTCTTGGTAGCTCCAACGTCCGGGTTTCCAATTGCCTTTGGTCTCTGCTGCCCACTGTGGTTCTGTTCTGTTCTAGAATGGTGACATTTCCGAAAGGAGACAAGGAACACCCGGAGTCCTGGGAAAGCTGGCAGGAAGACCAGGAAGCAGAGCCTCTCAGAAAGCACAGAGGAGGGGAGGATAAATTACAAGTGGACTTAACCATAAACAACACCAGGCTCATCGCCACGGCGGCTGGAGTGTGAGAAGAAAATGAGCAAGGAAAAGTGGAAGCAGAGGGTTGGAATTGAGAGGAATCTCAGAGGAATAGAGGACCATCTCCCCCCAGTAGGGACCAGCAGACACCAGAGACAGGGCTGGAGAGGAATCCAGCAGGTCATGAGAAACAAGGGTCCTAACGATGATGGGCATCTGTGTCAACATGGGGAGATAGTCATGGCATAATTTAGGGAAGGTTGAAAACAGAAGCCATACTGTGATTGAATGACTCTATCACAAATATATACAAATATATGTTTATTTATATGTCTCATAAATAAACATATTTTCATATCTGTTTTAAAAATAGATAAATATACATAAAACTAAACATATATTTATGAAAATATAATAAGTATATATTTATAAACAAATAAATATATAAAGCAAAATATTTATATATGCAAAACATTTACATATATGCAAATATATTTACATATATGCAAAACATTTACATATATGCAAATATATTTACATATGTGTAAATACATTTACACATAGGTGAATACATTTACCTATGTGTAAATATATATGAATAAATGTATATATTTAAAATAACATAGGCATTTTTCCTACATGATGCTTTTATTATGGGAATTGTTGGAGAAAAATATCCATCCAAATCTTCTTTCTCTTCCTTGCTGTTTCTCCCTCTCTCTTCCTTCTTTTCTTCTTTCCTTCCTCCTCTCTCCCTTCTACCAGTATATACGGAATGCCTCCTGTGCCCCAGGTCCTGGGTTGGCCTGAGAAATGAGCAGAATCCACACCTTCTCGGCTCTCTTGGGCAGCCCCTTGGGACTTCCTTTGATGGCAGTTAAAACTCCCTGACACTCTCCATATATATTTGCTGTCTGCTTTCCTTCTGGAATCAGAGTCCCATGGTAGCAGCTCCTTAGGAGCTAGAATGAGCATGTTGGGGGCTCAGGAAAGGATGGCCAGAATGTGGTGCTTAGACACCCTGCACGAAACAGCCTCAGGTCTCCCTGATCTCCTCCTGCCCCACTGTTCTCTTGACCCTTTTTCTCTCCCAAAGAGCAGGAAAAGACTTTCCCTGGAGTTCCCTTATCTACCCAAAGACCAAATCCAACCGACAGGAAAACGATTGTTTTCAATCTTCTTTGTGACATCTTGTAAACCATGGAAGATTATAGTCATCCCCCGGAGGAAGAGAACAAATATCAAACACCACACCTTGAGCCCATGCTGTCTATAATCTGTTCTTCCAGGACCATTCATCTCCCCTCAAAGTCATGGGCTAATTTTCTAAATTGCCTACCACCCTCAACGCCCTGTTCTCTATGAAGAAGGTATCTAAGCTGTAACCATCTGGCCCTTCTTTGAATCTTTATATTTTGTATGGTTCCAGAGCTTATGCACATTAAAAAAAAACATATATGCTTTCATTCCCATTAATCTACTGTTAGTTTATTTCAGCAGACGTAGACTTAAACCTTCAGAGGCAAAGTTTGAACCTCTGCATGCATGCACCAGTGAGTCCCCACTAAATAGGTCACCCCACTTCACCTTCCTTAGAGGGGAAGGGTAGATTCCCCTGAGTGCAGCTCACCCACTCCTTCTCAGTCCCTTGGAACTTACTGCAAGCAGAGTTGTAAAGATCAAAGGCCCAAACGGTAGCACTCACAAGAGGACCTTGAATGTGTGGACTGAAGAACATACAGAAGCACTTAGTAGGTTTGGGTCCATTTTATTCACAAATTTACTCTTTTCAGCTTGCAAGAAAATTAGACTATGAAGATATGTGTGATATTAAGACCACTCTAAGAAAAAACGTACTTCTTATTTTTCAATTTGAAACTCTCTAGCCTCTTGCCACTTCTTATTGAAGCTACTATTTTAATAAAACAGTTAAAATGTAAAAAAAATATAGCATAGGAAAAATGTACAAAAAAGAAAAGATGAACAGCTCACAAATATATCACAAAGCAAATACCCAAACAGCTATGTACTCATCATTCAGAACATAGAGCATCTTTGGCATTCTATGACATATATATCTACATTTCTTAAACTTTATATAAATGAAATACATCATATGTACTTGGTTATTTTGTTGTTGTTTCTGACGTCTTCCATTCAACAATATGTTTTCTCATAGCTTTGTATATGTTTTCCCTGTGAGATTCATGTAGGTGTATTTTGTTTCTTTTCATGGCTGTATGGTATTTCAATGTATGGATATACCATGATGTTCATTTGAGTTGTTTCTATTTGGAGGCTACTACAAAGAGTACTGCTGTGAACAGTCTTGCATATGAGTCCTGTGATATACATCTAAACATTTCTGTTAGGTATATAACTAGAAATGGAATTGCTGCAGTATAGGGAATACAAATTTTCAACTTTAGCAGACAGTATCAAACATGTTCCAAAGTGGTTGCTTCGATTTATGTTCCCCTGGGAGCGTGTGAGGCTTCCAGTTGCTCCACGTCCTCACCTACCTGATGAAGTCAGCTTTTTAAATTTTAGCCACAGTTCTCAGGTACACAGTGGTTTTATAGTGTCCTTAATTTACATTTCTCTGATTTCTAATGAGATCGAGCCTTTTTAAACGTATATTGTCCATTTGAATGTCTTCTTTTACAACTATTCAAGTTCTTTCTTTGCTAATCATGATGTTCTCAATCTTATCTTTTGTTGCCAGACTTATAAGACCATGTTTATTTTAAAGTCCATGCTAAACAGTGTTGGCTGGGGTTTTTTTCTTCTCATGTTTTTTTCCCCCTCGTGTGCTGTTTATTTGTGTGACAGATACTGTGCTTGAAAGATTTTTTTTACATAAATGATTTACATTTGCATCTGCCAAGGTACTTGGTAGCATGAATGATAAGGGCTAACCAGATAAGTAGACTTGAAGATACCCTTCATTCCCCATAAGGACTCATCAACATCTGGGTCACTGATTGCTAGAATTATAAAGTGAGGCCACCCCATGCCTTGGCCCATTCTGTGTGTAGCCTCTTTCCTTTACAATTCTCTGCCATGTTGTGATGTAGCCAGAGGGCCTTTGCCAGAAAGCTGACACCATAATATATGGGCTCTGAATCAAGCAGAATTGTGAACCACACAGCCCTCTTTATGTTATAAGTTATGCAGCCTCCTGTATTTTGTCATAGCAGCATAAAACTGACAATTAGTAAAAATGTTGATTTTTGGCTTTGTGTTTACATGAACATGAATAGAGAGTTGTGGGTATGAATTTATGTGTGTTTGCAGGTGTGTGTGTGTGTGTGTGTGTGTGTGTGTGTAAAAAGTTTCTACTGGGTACTAGCACATTGTCTGTTATCTATCATCTATCCATCTTAAAGTTCAAGGATGACTGTACTTGTAGTTATAGAGCATACAATTTTCTCTGGCTGCTTTAAGCAGAATTTATTTACAAAGTATTCAGTCACCTAGGGTATCATTGGAAATACTAGTGGAACAGGCTTTAAGTCAAGTTTTTAGGAACCATTATGACTGAGAAACAAGAATCAGGACAAGTTGCCTCTTGCCAGGATTAGAAAAAGCTATTGCTAGGACCTTTCTCCATTCCCTGGATGATCCACACCTGCCTCTCCACTCAATTTTACATCAAAGTCTCAGCTGGAGACATCTATCTGATTGGTGGAAATTCAATGTAAGTTGTTGTTACTATTGTGATTGATCTTATCTTATTGATCTTTTTAATCCATTTTTTTTTTGGTCAGCTAGTATGGAAACAATGTGTCAAACAAAAATTCTTATACTTGGCTTCTGGAATTACCCTGGGTTCAAGAATTAGCCTGAGTTTCATTTTATCGATTCCATACTTTTTTTGTTGCTGTTGCATTGACGACCATCATTGCTGGTATCAATATTGACTGTTATGCCCAGCCTTATTTGAATCAATGACATCATTTTAAACTGCCTATTGGTTTGGGATGTTTTGGATAGAATTTTCTTGTGATGAGGCCTAAGTTCTTCTATATACCAGAATTGTGTTAGTCAGCATTTAATGACTATAACAAGATACCTGAGGTAATGAACTTATAAAGAGAAAAGCTTTATTTTTGACTCACAGTTTTGGAGGTTTCAGTCCATGATTGGCCCTTTTCCTAGGGGGCCTATGGGGAGCTGGCACATGGCTGGAAGTCATAGTAGGACAAAACTGCTCACCTCCTGGCCAAGAAGCAACAGAGAGAAGAGGGGGATGGAGTCCCATGATCCCCTTCAAAGGCACCCCTCCCCCAATGACCTAAAGACCTCCCACTAGGCTCCACCTCTCAAAGGCTCCATCAGCTCCCAACAGCATTATTTCAGAGACCAAACTTTTAACACATGGGCCTTTAGAAGACATTCAATCTCCAAACCAGAGCAAAACTCATTAAAGATCCCTCCTTCATCTAGGACCCTCCTAGGACTTTGCAATATTCTCCCACACACTCCCACAGTCTCTTTAGCCCCTCTGGTGGAAAGAAGGGAGGCATCATGACTGATTTGTTAATAAGACAGAGTGCTCCATCCAGCAAAGGAAAGCTACCAAATCAAATGAATGGTGTCCCTTTTGTATTTTGTTCCACATGGTGATGTCATCTCTGGTGGCAGAGAGAGTAAGAACCGAAAAAGGAGAAAATGAATAGGAGAAAAAAGAAAGAAGGGTAAAATCTGAGACCATATGTCAAGATAACATAAGGACTTAAATTTTTGAGGCCCCTCACACACTTTTCTTGTAGGCAGCAAAATAAAGAACATCTTGATACGTTCCCCGCCCCCCCACCCCCGTGGCTGCAAGCCACTTGTCATTTCAAGTAATATCTGGGTGTGGCGGGGGGAGAGGGATCATTAGACAACCATATTCTCACCATTGTCCCTTGAAATGCCTCACTTCTTTTGATCATTTCCTATTTCATGTGCTATGTTTGGCACGTCTACATTTTCACTTACGCCTATGATCTTTTGAAGATCTAAGCACACGAAATTCTGCAAAGGTCAAAGAAATCTCATTTAATGTTATCTCCAATTTGTGAGTGATTTTTTTTTTTCATTTGATGACAAAAGGTTTTTATTTTTTAAAAATAAGAAAGGATGTCTTTGATTTCCTAACTTTGAAAACGCCTTCCAAGTAAAAATTTCCACGTGTGCACACATAGTTATAAACGTTCGATGCGACTTTGAGTGTTTTGCACTGATGGACCCCTATGGATGCATCTGCCCATATTTCCTATGTATACATGTTATGTCGAGTGTAAACTGTTATTATAAAGTGAGGATATAGTGTAAACTGTTATATTATGAAAAGTGGCAAGCATTTACAGCATTGAGTATCAGTTGGAGATGATTTTGCTCCCAGGGGACATATGGTGATATCTGCAGACAGTTTTGGTTGTCACCCCCTGAGCTTGGAGTGCTACTGGACATCCCTGAGCAGAGATCGTGCTGCACAGTGTCAACAGTGCTAAGGCTGAAAACTGTCTCTTTTCCAGAGATAGAGAGGTAGGCCATTACTTAGTGAACGGATGCTTATTGGACACTCATAATATGCAAGACTCTATTTGAGTCATGGCTTAGATATAAACAAACCTCAAACATTTATTATTGTGCTCTCAGTTTATTTACAGTGTAGTAAGAACATGCAACAGGCAAGGTTCTCATAAGACATATTTGTAGTATCTGGAATGAGATAAGCTAAAGAGCTGTTCACAAAGGAATGCATGTCAGAAACATCTGGAATAAAAGGGTTACCTGGGCTGGTAGCAGCTGGTGTGCTACCATTCCTGTGCCCTCCTGAGCTCAGGTATAAAGTGGACACTGGGACTTGGAAGGAGATACGTTCTCACAGCATCAGCTACCTTAAGTGGAGTGACCTCCAGTAGAGAGGCAGAACCACCTAGAGGTGACCTCTCAGGGAAGTAACTAGGGCATTAAATGTCCCAACCTCCCTCCCTCATGCTGTGAGAATGTCTCGGGCCAGAGCCAACCAAAGCCAGAGAGCGTGGGGGTCAGCATGGAGCTAGCACCTGGAGTGGAGGTGGGGAAGGTGAAAGGCAGACTAGGAGGGGGAGAGGTGAAGGCCAACCACAGGTCACTGGTCAAAGTGTTTCTTTATGAAAACAACTCTCATTCCAAGCAGAAATGGGTGAGTGCCATAAGGGGCACCAAATCCAGGGCTCCTGGATTTCAGAGGCATGAGGGACTCTTTCACACTTGGATGAGCTCAGGGAAAGCTTGGTAAAGGATGTGGCATTTAAGAAGATGGCCTTGAGGACCAAGTGGAGTAACTGACTCGTCAGCCTCTTCCCATTTGGAAAGGTCACCTTCTTCTCATAGATAGTGAGAAAGGTGGCGTGTACGAGCCTTTCCAAGACTCACCATCCTACTCTCTTCCCCACGACTTTGGCTCCATCTCTGGCCTCTGACCATTTTCTTGGGAAGTGGTTTCTATCTAGGATGCCTCTCCCTCTACATGGCCACCCACAGAAGGGTGGATTGGGCAAGTCCTACTTGTCTTCATTACATACACTGTCTTCTGTTCCTTTGTTTTTCGTAACACCACTGTGATCATCTCTTTGTATCATCTACCTTCCTATCTATATATCCATCTATCCATTAAATTGTCTATCTAGTCTTATCTATTAATCTAATTAATCAAATCTACCATCCATCCATCCATCCATCCAACCATCCATCCATCTATCCATCCATCCAACCACCCATCTATCCATCCATCCATCCATCCATCCATCCATCCATCTATTCATTCATCCATCCATCTATCAAATCTATGCATATATGTATCTATCTATCCACCCATCTAGTCTAATATAATCTTACCTATCATCTATATTTTAGGACTTAGTAGCTAAGGAAAATTGTAACATAGGACGACAAATATTTTGACCTCTACACCTAATCTGATTGAAGGGAAAACACTATGTGAACCACACAGGACATGCCCTCTTGTGTTCCTTTAGTTCCTAGTCATGCTCTCCTGTGTGTTGATGGTCAATTACTCTCTGGGAAGCCTTCTTTCTATTCCCATTCCTGAGATTCTTTACTCATTTCAGCAAGCTTTTCTGTCTTCCGTTAGAGACTGAGCTCAACCCAGTGGACATCTCTCTCCTTGCCAACAGAACATTTACCCAGCTCTGAGTGATTTCATTTCTGATAATATCTCAAGGTGGATTTGGCATCTCATGGAGCCTCTAGGAAGTCCCTATACTACCGTAAGTGTCATAAAATTCTCATATTCTATGGATTGCCCATTGGGAAACTGTGAGATTCATTTACAATTCCTCACCAACGTACTCAAACTCAGCCACACATACATACACATCTCCCATGGACGAATAGTAGTTATTAGAGCTGTTACAGACTCAATCCATAAAGTGGAAGAGGTATATTTTTCTGATATCCCCATTGTTTCCAAAGCCTCCCCGCCATATGTAATTAACATCTCATAATCACCCTTGAACAATGTAAGTGCCCCCATCCTTTCTAACGGTGACCCCTATGGCCTGTTGGGAATAAGAAATGGGCCCATTTTCCAGCTTTGTGCCTCTTAAGAACTGCTCTCATAATGACACAAAGACCTTGAACAGAGGCTTTTATAATTACTTCTTGAGATAGCTAGATTAAAGTTTTAGCCAAGGGCCATTCTCCTCACCAGAGTCTCTGAAGGGAGCGGAAAAGGATAGTTTTGTTTTCCTAGTCATATAAGATTTTAAATTGAGACAGAAGTTGAAGTGGGAGGATTGGTATTTAATGGGGGAACAATACCGTGATTCACAAGCACAGAGGTCGGAAATAATGGACATTATCTCAGTAAACATTCTCTAAAAATGGGAAAGCAAGTAACTGTGTTTATATAAAGTGTATTAAATTAAAGGTGATATCTAATCAATACATTTGAAGATGTTTTTCCATTAAAAATACACGTGGGTGATTTAAAGGATATCAACTCACCGGAACAGAAACAGGATTTTTTGTTTGTTTGTTTTAGTTTAAGCCATTATTATGGTTATAGTTAATTACTTTCTCCTCACCTATAATGGGCTCTCTCCATGGACACCACAGATGTTTTGTTTTTTTTTTTAGAGAAAGATAGAGAGAGAATTTTAATATTTATTTTTTAGTTTTTGGCAGACACAACATCTTTGTTTGTATGTGGTGCTGAGGATCCAACCAGGGCCACACACATGCCAGGCGAGCACGCTACCGCTTGAGCCACATCCCCAGCCCCACCACAGATGAATTCTATAATGCTGCTGGCTTTCAGTTATCAGGTGGGTCTTACATCCTTTCTCCTAGATGCAGTATTGTTTATTTTAAGTTGCTAGCCTTATAATCATTTTAAATTCCTCCTCATTAATCCCTAGCTATAGTTACCCAACACATGGGATGGGCTTGGGATAGTGGCTTGGAATATAAGCATAGCACATATCAATCTGATGTTGGGGCTTCAAGAAGGGAGAGGGATGGCGTGTGCCCCTTAGGATGTGCCAGTGGTAAACTGTTGTTTTTTCTGTTGGCCAATGTTTCCCCCAACACCGAGTAGCCAGTAGCCACTGATTGTCCTCATGTGTTGATTTTCCTGGACAGTATTGATGGCATTCCAAGAATGCTGGTTATTTCATGGAAGGTATTTATTCATGTTTCTGAGAGCCCTGGTTTGGGGGGGGGATAGTCCTTCCCTGCACATTACTCTAGATTCATTTCTTAGTTTGGGTATCTTTTTCGTCTTTTCAGTACCCACTAAAGCTGTCTACCCATCACATCTTTTTTTATTCTTAAACTTTTTTCTCTTTTTAAAATTTTTATTGGTTCTTTATAGAATTCATTTTGATATAATTAGATAAGCACAGAATATCTTATTCTAATTAGGACCCCATTCTTATGGATGTACATGATGGCAGGATTCACGATGGTGTATTCAGAAATGTACATAGAAAAATTATTTCAGATTCACTCCATGGTCTTTCCTATTCCTATCCTCCCTCCCTTCCCTTCATTCCCCTTTGTCTCATCATCTGAATATCTATTCTTCCCCTTTCCCCGCTTATTATGGGATAGCTTCCACATATCAGCAGAAACATTTAACCTTTGGCTTTTGGGGGGGATTGGCTTCTTTCACTTAACATGACAGTATTCAGATCCATCCATTTACTTTCAAATGTCATAAAGTCATTCTTTTTTATGTCTGAGAAATTACTCCATTGTGTTATATACCACAGTTTCTTTATCAATTCATCTGTTGAAGAGCATCGAGGTTGGTTCCATAGCTTAGATATTGTGAATTGAGCTGCTGTAAACATTGGTATAGTTGCAACACAGTAGTATGCTGATTTTAAATCCTTTGGTCACATCTTTCTTCTGGGACCTCCAATCCTTGCCAACAGTCCGATAGCCTGAAGTAGCTTCAAGATGCTCAGAGCTATCTATCTTCATTCCTTCGGAGGAAATTTAAACATCTTTGCCACGTGAAATAGTGATATGTTCTATCTTGCAGGCTGAGATTTAGTAATGCTTTCTATGGTTTCAGTTTCCTGCAGTGAACCAAGCTCTTAAAAGAATTAAATAAAAATTCCAGAAATAAGCAATGTATAAATTTTAAATTGTATGCCATTCTGAATAATGTAATGTTATTTTTCATTGTTCTGCACCATCCCACATGGAATGTGAATTTTTCCATTGTTCAGTGTATCCACACTGTATATGCTACCCACCCATCAGTCACTTAGTCACTATCCTGGTTATCAGAAAAGTGTCATGGTATAGTGATGCTTGTGTTCAAGTAATTTATTTTACTTACTGGTCCCAAAGCCCAAGAGTATGGATGCAGGCAATTTGAATATACCAAAGACAAATCATAAAGTGGTGGTTTTAGGTGAAAAGGTAAGTTATTGACTTAATAAAGAAAGAAATAGTTGCTAGGAAATACAGCAAAAATTGATTTTCTATCCATGAAGTTGTGAATAAGGAAAAAGAAATTGATGCTAGTTTTTTTCTGTCACACCTTAAACAGCAAGAGTTAGCACCATAGTACATGATAAATGCTTAGTGAAGATGGAAAAGTCTGAAATTATAAGACTTGGTACTATCTGAGAAATACTCCATTGTGTTATATACCACAGTTTCTTTATCAATTCATCTGTTGATAAAGTTACAGTCATGTTTACAGTCATCCATTCACTTGGAGTCTTGGAATGCATCCCATGCAGGTAAGAGAAATAATTGTACCTCGTTATTTCAGCCATGCTATCTCTCTTCTGCCCCCATTGATGTGCCCTAGCAGTAACTGGATTCAGCAATCCACTACCTTATCAACTTTCACAGAAGATAACCACCTAGTCTGCAGCTTAGAGGAGAAGGAGGAGGGTCCAGCACTTCCCACTCCGTGGTTGATTCTCTTGGTTGCTCTCCCCCTCCTTCTCTTTTGTGAAGAAAAGAGATCTGCTTTTCAAGAACATGACATTCCTTCAAAATGCCACCTCCTCTCCCTCTCAGCCTTCCTTCTATGTTACAGTTGTGTGTGGGGAGTAGGTGGGTAGTGCTAGGTTTGCTAAGCAGCGTCATTTTATGCACCCTGAAGGATGGGTACTGACACAAAGCTAGTCATCCTCTCCATTGAGAAGGTAGGGTATGTAACCACTTCCTTTCTTAATCACGGACCTGAAGAGCTGTCCCAGATGGAAAGGGTGTGTTCCCCCTGTTCATCCGTTGAAGTGATGTCATGAGGATGTGGGGTCTTTGGGTAGATAATTAGGTTAGAGGAGACCAGAAGAATTAGTGTCCTTATAAGAACAGAGTCTACAGCGCACTCTGTTTGTCTCTGACTGTCTCTCACTGCAAAGACAGGTCACAGTAAGACAGAGAGGCTCTGTGCCAGCCAAGAAGAAGGCTGTCACCAAGAGCTGAATTTACTACTAGCACGATGATCTTCATCTTTCCAACCTGCAGAACTGTGAGAAACAAAGGTCTGTTGTCGAAGACACACAGTCTAGGGCGTTTTGTTATCACAGACAGAACTGATTAAGACAGTTCCCAGTTCCAATATTTGGCAACCATCGACGTCTTCTTATTGTGGTGACCATTTTCCAAAATACACGGCCCTCTTCCCAAACTTCTTTTCAGATCTCCCAACGTATGATGCCACACATTTGTCAAAAGTATGAAAAGTTTTATTATTTACATAATCAAAGTATCTGAGAGAGCAGGGCAGGCCTTGGAAGCAGGTCCAACATGGCTTGAGAGATTGAGAAAAGGGGCCAGACCTGGGTTTCAACAGTGGTTAAGGGATAGGCCCTGGGTGAGAGTTCCCAGGCAGAAGAAGGGATCTGGGGGGTTGACGTTTCCTGCTGGTGCCAAGGAAAGGGTACCCAGGATTTATTATTAGTTCCCAGATATGGGGTACAAAGGGCAAAGGAAGAGGTGAGGATTAAAATCTGTCAGCAACTAAACATAAGTAAATGGAGCCCAACTCTTCATTACAGGTAAAAGAAAACAAATATCATGCCATTCTTAAAAGTGATCACCTGTGAAAGCCGGACCAGGTCCCATCAGAAGGAAACCAAGATGGGATTAAATGTGCATGATCTTTTAGGAAAAATGTGTGTGAGAGAGAAAAGATAAAGAGAGAATCAGGCAAGCTGAGAGAACCACCAGACCATGATGCAAGTTTGACTTTGAGTAAAGGACAGAGGAAAAGAAGATTGGATGGAAATATCCTAGACTTCCTGTGGTCTAAGCATGGTCGGGCAAAGTCTTGGGACATCTCTGAGCAGAAGCTGGTCATCAGATGGGTCCCTACTAGGAGTGGGTCTTCCCCGTCCACACTCAGCTCTGAGCTGGGGCTACCATGGAGGCTGGGCCTCTGTGTGAACAGGTGCATGGGTCTCATAGCTCTACAGCTGAGCCCCTGGTCACTTATCCTTCTTGCAATGGCAAGACTGTGAGGCACATTCTCATAGCCACCACCCACATAACCTAATCCAAATGACATTTTTCATTGCTAAAAATATCTTGGAGTTCCTTGTCAGGGAAACATTTTCACAGGATAGTATAGAAGCCATGTAAGGGTGAAAAAAAAGTTTGATGGCTTTTAAAATGAGTCTTTATTCTGGACCCCAAACAGCATATCTGTCCTGACTACTTATCTCAGTACTTATCGGGATTGGCTGTGTGTGGCTTTGACTTTTTCTTTTTTTTTATTTTTAACATCTGCATCCAAATGATAAAAGTTGCCACCGTTAATGGTGTTTCAAGGAACATGCCACAGGATCTGAAAGCAATTCCAAGAAGCGATTCCAGATATATTCTAAACAGGGGAAACCTAATAGGAACAAGGGCACAGCTTTGTCCAAGGTGACTTCATTCTTATTAGCTATAGGGTTTCAGGAATAATATTAAAAAAAAATAAAAGTAGCTCCAGGTTGTATTCTATTTCCTGTCTGTATGTGCATGAGCATAGGGGTATGTGTGAAGATTATTCACTCTGAAGCTGATCAACAGGACCTATACCTGATTTTATATTTGTACTTTTACATTATCTTATCAAAGGAGGCCTCCGAAATTTTAGGGAAACTTTGGGGCTCACAAAGCTTCGGGTCACCTTGAGGATGTGCATTTGTGTGTATTGTGTATTGTGTGTGTGTGTGTGTGTGTGTGTATTTCTGTGGCTTCTCTCTCACCCTCAAACTTAGGTACATATGGTTTTCTATATGGGCAATGTTTTCCTTCGCTCATGTTTTTAAATATCTTTGAATTCTTCAATAAAAAGGGCATATCTGCAGAAAAATCCTGGTTAGACAAGAGAAGATTGAAGGAAGGACAGTTACTTTCCAAGCCATAAGTTTTCCCACGGCAGCCAAGTTCTGGGGAAAGGATCTCTTCCTTCAAACCACTAGAGGGCGCCGGTGTGCAGACAATGGCTGGATTTAGACAGGGTGCTGAGCTCCAGGGAGTTAAGCCGGAAGGCCACCCCACCTTCCCACAGCCTCCAAATCACTTTTTCTTTTCAAAACACATCTTTCTCCAGCTAGGATGTTTCTGCCTGGCTCTGAATCACCCTAGCATTTCCTTCCCTTTTGTTTCCCTCCCTACATCCCTGTGCCTCAATAAGATCATTTTCATCCTTTCCAGATGCTTTGCTGTGGAGATGATCATTTCTGTGAATGAAGGTGGAAGGACTCCCATCGTCCTCAAGAGAACAGACCAGGGAGACATCCTGGAGAGATCCCCGAACTGACTCAGGAGATCTGGATTCAGGTCCAGAGAAAAACATCACCTTCCCTCTCTGAACCTAGGCATGCTTATCTGTCAAAGGAGAGCCTTCTCTACAGTTGTACGTGTCTCATCAGAAAAAAATAACTGAGTCTCGGTCAACATCCTTGTGTTTCTGTTATTGCTGTTTGGTTTTTGAATCAACAAACTTTTTATTGAAAAATAAGAAAAACCATGTTATGCTTCAACGCCCCTACTCAAAAGCTTAGCTCTTTCTTGTCATTCACAAAGTAAGCAATAAAATTGAATGATTAAAACCTTTCATGCTAAAATTCGGAAGCCAGAATGCTGTTTATAAACTCCCCGTGAATAAAATTTGAAATTAAAGACTTCTTGGGGTTTTCCAGGTCAGCACGTGAGGAGCTCGGAAATGGTGTTTCCCATCCACACGGTGAGAAAGAAGCTGAAGAATTGGAAGTGAGCAACTTGTCTTAAGTCAGACATCAAACTTTTCATAGGGAAAACTGCTGACTGGCAGCAAGAATCACAGCTCACTGGAGCAAAATCCAGGAGTAGAAAACTCTGTGGCACAAAGTAGCAGGTTCCTTTTACCCAGTACATCATGACGAACTCACAATAAAACATGATAAGGCTCACTAAAAGACTGCAAATGGAAAAAAAAAAAAAAAAATATATATATATATATATATATATATATATATAATATTTATTTATATAAAATATATAAAATATAATTTATGTATAAAATATTTTATATATAGCCAGAAACATGGTTTAAAGAGAGCAAGCCTCAGAACCAAATATGGCAGACATGTTGGGATTACATTGGGGATTTAAAGCCACTCTGATTAACATGATAAGGGATCTAATGTAAAAAGTACACAACATGTAGGAAGAGAATACCCAAAGGCTGAAGGACAGAGAGAGAGGGAACATGGGTCATGGACTACCAACCCCAGTTAAGGACTCCCATCTGTTCACGTACCACTCAATCACCACCATCCACCTCAACCACACCACCCTCATCTGCAAAATGCTGAGATGAACAAGGAAAACAGAGTTTTGCTTGTGCATAGTGAAAGCTCATTAAATTATCCCTGTTTAAACTATTAAAGGCCTCACAAGGGACAATTGAGAACTCGAGGCAAGGAAATGAAGGAGTCTATCCAGTGTCTTTGTAACCACGGAGGCTTCAAAAGCTTGTCTTTGAAGCCGATTCTACCCACTCACATTCTCAACCTGAATCCCTGGATTCCCCTACTTTTCAAAAGAAAGCTCACTCAAACCATTGACCTGTAACCAGAGACCTTAGAGTTGGTGTTTCTTCATGGTATTACCTGGGAGACCTAATTCCATTTGTAATGGGATTTTCTTTGAATGGAACTACAAAGAGATTGAACTAGTGTGGAACAGTACATGGAAAGAGAGTCTCTCCCTCCTGTTGCTCCAAGGATTGTCTTGAGGTCTCCCGACTATATTTATTTATCCCGTTCTATTCTTTGCTCTTCATTTTAGCCACTTTTATTATAAATGTCCTAAATGTCTCAAAGGGCCTACCTTTTCACTCTCATTTCTATTCCCCTCTGCTGTTCCACTTGCATGCATCCTTTTTATGAATCTTCAGTATGACCCTTCTTGAGAGTGACTTTCAAGACCATCGGGAATGATCTTTCACACCTCCTCACCCTTTCTTTTCAGGTCAGGTTCCAAGTTCCTGTTCCACTGAGTTATTTGTACTTACCTAGACTCAAGGAATCCTCTTGTTTCCTTATGCATTCTATTCCTGGTTCCTGGAAAGATCTCTCCCCACTCTTTGGACTGAGTAATAAACCTGGTGCTTTAAGATTCAGCTCAACAGTCACCCCCTGGCTGGAAGCTTCCCTGAGAAACCAAGCCAGGTTGCATGCTTCTCCTGGGTCTGCCGACATAACATGAGATATCCTGGCTCTATCTCCTGTCCTGGACAGCAGTGTCCTCCCTGGTAGCCTTCAAATGCCTGGGGGGTGAAGATTGTGTTCCTTTCTTTAAACCTACTATCTAGGACAATTTTTGAAACAAGGTTGGTTACAGGAATCAAAGTATAGTCATCAAAGTACAGTTACCCTTCCAGATCTGCAGGTTCAGCATCTGTGAATTCAACCAATTGCAGATTAAAAATATTTGAAAAATAATGCATCTGTACTGAACATGTATAGACATTTTTCTTGACATTATTCTCAAAACAACACCGAATAACCACTATTAGAATTGCATCTACATTATATTAAGTATTAAAAATAATCCAGTATGATTTAAATTATACGGGAGGTTGTGTTAAGTTACATTCAAATATTATGCCATTTCGTATAAGAGACTTGAGGATCATGGATTTTGGTGTCGGTGGGGAGTCTGGGCACCAAACTACCGCAAATACCAAGGGTGTATAAATGAGCTGATAAAATGTGAAATGTTAAAAATGAGGTAGTGAGGAATGAAAGTGACCAAATTATGTTATGTGCATGGATGAATATGTCACAATGAAACCCATCATTACATATAACTATAATGTACCAATAAAAATTAATCAAAAAATAAATTGTGAAGAGAAAGTAAATGTATGTAATCAGACTAAAAAAAAAAAAAAAAAAGCAAAAGTGAGCTGAGCCCAGAGGTGTAAGCTTATAATCCCAGCAATTTGGGAGATGGAGGCAAGAGGATTGCAAGTTCAAAGCCAGCCTCAGCAATTTAAGAAGGCCCTATGCAACTTAATGAAACCCTGTCTCAAAATGAAACATTAAAAGGAGGGTAGGGAGGTTGGGGATATGGCTCAGTGATAAAGTGTCCTAGGTTAAATCCCCAGTACCAAAAAAAAAAAAGAAAAAAGATGAAAGCAAAACTAAGAAAAAAATAAAAGTCAAAGAAATTGTATATATTGTCTTAAACATTACAAATTGGATTACTGTTTCGGGCCTAATTCTGACAACTGAGAAAATACAGTTTTAGAAATGTTTCTTAAAAAAGCATCTTTGTAAAAACTTAAAGATAACAATCAGCAGAACTAAAACATGTCTCTAAATGCTAAATATGTTTATCAAAAGCCAAAATGAAAGGAAAACCTAAAGAGATGAAAAAATAGAGATAACAGAAGAATGATGAAACATAGCAGTTATAGTAATAAAAACAAACAGATACAGTTTCCCTATTAAAAGAGAATTTCTGATTGGGTCACAACCCTAAACCTGAGGATGCTCTATCTACAATTTGCAGACCTAAAATGGAAAGATCTAAGCGGACTAAGATAAAAGTATGAGCAAAGACGGGGATAGGATCTTTAAAGAGGAAAAATACAGAAAATGGAGTTTACTGTATTAATCAAAGACAACGTAAAAATCCAAGGTCAAAGGCATGAAATAAGTCAAAAGACTATTTTCTTTTATTTTCAAATTAATTTTGATTTTTAATCAGAATATTAAACACTTGCAGTCTATAAAATAAAAAGTTCTAAGAAGACTGCAGTGCACTGAAGGTTTATATGCTCCCCAAATTCATGTCAAAGCTCTAACTCCTCAATGTGATGATATTTAGAGATGGAACCTTTAGGAGGTAATTAGGTTCTCCTGGAGCCATAAGGGTAGGGACCCCAGGGTGGTATTTATACCTTGATAAAAAAAAAAAAAAAAAAAAGATTGCTCTCTCTGCCATATGAGGATACAACAGGAAGCAGGCCATCTACAAACAAAGGAAAAAGATTTTGCCAAACATGGGATGTGCTGCCACTTGATCTTGCTCTTTCCAACCTCCATGTTTGCAGTGTAGGCCACGTTATGGTTGGATCTGGAACGTCCCCTGCAGGCGCACATGTTGGATACTTGTTCCGTGTAATGCAGCAATGTTCAGAGGTGGGGCCTCTGGGAAGTGACTGAATCCTGGAGAGTCTACCCTCATAAATGGATTAATCCATTGATGGGCTCATAGCTGAATGGATTACTGGGAGGTGGTTGAGATTATGGGAGGTGGGACCTTGTTAGAGACAGTGGGTCCTTCTCTTGGGGACTACATTGTATTCTCAGCCCTTCCCCACCCCTCCACTTTCTCTCTTATTTCCTATCTGCCATGAGATGAGAAGCTTTCCTCTACCATATCCTTTTACCATTATCTTCTGGTAGACAACCAGGAGCTAAAATCTCTGCAACCATGACCTACCATAATTTTTTTTTCTTCCTTCAGGTTGTTTTTCTCAGTTATTTTGTCATAGCAATCCAAAGTAGATTAACACAGGCCAGGTCAGTCTGCAGTATTTTCAGCTTAGCAGACTAAACAAAGATCTAACAAAATACAAGTCCCTTGATCTTCACCACCATCCAGTATCCTAGAAACAACATTTAAAAAAAAAAATCTTTGAGGTATTTCTTTTATGTTGCTCCATGTTTAAAGTAGTGTACATAAACTGACATGTCTCAATCAACAATATTGGCTTCTTAGATGCCAGCCAAGGCTTGTTTCTTTTGTGTGTATATCAGGGGAAGGGGAGGGTATGCCCAATTTATACTGCTCTCCTTTATCTGCTGTAGTTGTGTCACAGTTCAGAGCGGTGTCTGCAGAGTATTGCATCAATTAGAAATTGTGCTTGGCTGCAAATAACAGAAATGACTCTGAAGAGTTGTTTTCAGGCAGTCAGGATTGATAGAGTTGTTTTTATGTTGTCATCAGAGACACAGGATATATTTTTTTTTTACTTTTCTGCTCTCCTAATATGGGTGTTGAGTCTAATGGGTACGGCTCACATATTGGTAAGTTTGATGCTATACTTCTGGTATTATGTCCATACTTCAGGCAGGAAAAAAATAAAAGAAGAAGAAATGGAAGAAGGAGAAAGGAAAACAAATTTTTCACAGAAATCTAAGTTTTTTATTCCACTAATAGGCAAGGTAACCTAGCACTGCACATATTTTTAGATAGATATATTATTTCCTGGACAGAATGAGGTTTTTAATAGTCAGGAAGAAAGGGGTGTAGAAATTGGCAAAGTAACCAATCGTGTCGGTCACAGGTGTTTTTACTGTCGTCGCTAGGTGAACAGAGCTAATTGCCTAACTAGCCTATGACATGCATTTCCTTTCTTGGGCATCTTTGCCTGAAGTCAGAACTGGCCCTGTTACTCTTGCTGGCTCAGGTATTTTTTTTATCTGAACCCATGGCTAACTGTTCCCATAAATGCCAAAAGCTCTATAAGATATCCCTCAATTTAAATTCCATGTGTTTCAGTGTATCACATGATGGATCATTTCAGATCTTTTTCAGGAGGCCTTGCTACTAGAGCCTCTGCCCTTCTCCTCCAGGATAAATCAGTTGTCCCCTTGGCTTGCTGCCAGCCATCAGTCTGGGTTCAGTTTTGTCACCATCCTGCCATTTCCCTTCATTCTCTCCCCTAACTTCCTGAATTCTCTTTCTTTTTCCTGAATTACTACCCAAATTAGGTGGGAACATATCCTTCCATTTCTTTCTAGAAGGAAAAAAAGGCGGGAGGTGGAGGGGTGGAGCGAGAAAGACACACACACACACACACACACACACACACACACACACACAAATGGCACCTGCTGTTTTGTTAGGTGTTTTTTTTTTTTTTTTCAATTCTTCCCTAAAACTTAATGGAAAAATTTTTCCAGTCTGGATTTTAGGATATAATATATTTCCCTTAGGTGTTTGAAGTCTTTGCCCCATTGATTTCTAACTTCTACTCTTCTAAAGTACAATATTATTTATTATGGATACTGCTACTTTGTGACCTGCCTCTCAATCCACCTTCTACATTTTGGGGATATGAATTAGAAAAGGTTCTCCAGAGACACAGACCAACAGAATATATAGGAATTGACCCACTGGATTGTGGCATCGTCCCATGACAAACTGTCTGCAATCTGGGCAACCAGGAAAGTCAGTGGTATAATCCAATCTAACTTTTAAAATCTGAGAACAGGAGAAAATGGATATCTCAGATCAAGGATAGAGAGAAAAAAAGTTTCCCCTTCTATCATTTTGTTCTACTGGGCCTTCAGTGAATTGGATGCTGCCCCCAAATGGGTGAAGGAATCTTCTTTTTAATTTTTTAATTTTATTTCTTAGTTGTAGGTGGACACAATATCTTTATATTATTAATATGTGGGGCTGAGGATCACCCAGTGTGTCACGCATACTAGGTAAGTATTCTACCTCTGAGCCACAATCCCAGCCCCGGTGAAGAAATCTTCTACTGATTTAACTGCTAATTGTGTTGGTCAGTTTTCCATGACTGTCACAAATACCTCAAATAATCTACTTACAAAGTAAAAAGGATTATTTTGTCTCACAGTGTTAGAGGTTTTATTCCATGTTCCAGTTGGCCCTATTACTTTGGGGCCTGTGGCAAGGGGAATGTGTGGCAGAGCAGAAAGCCACTCTCCTTATCAACAGGACATGAACAAAGAGAGAAAAAGATGGTGTCCCACAAGTCTTGATGAAGGCATATCCTCTGCAACCAAGTTTCCATCACCTCCCAATAACACCAAGTTGAGGGCCAAACCTTTAATACAGAATCTTTGGGGTCTTAAGATCTAAACTGTAGCCCTGGTCCCATCCAGAACCACTCTTACAGATTCACTCAGAAATAATAATTTGCCAGCTATCTGGGCATCCTTCAGGCCTGTCCAATTGGCCCATAAAATTAACCATTACAGGATGCTGTAAACCAGTAACCTGAAATTCTACTATGTCTGTCTTGACATGAGCATTTTATCATGCACTCTCCTGGGAATTGGGTAAGTACTTTACACTGGAACCTCTTATCATGCAGTTCTGGGAAAGTTCATTTTTATTATTTCTTTGATGTATCTTCTCATTGTGCTTTCAAAAACTAGTATGAAATTGAGTTGGATGCCTCTCTTTTATCTACTTTTTTAAAAAATCATTTTATTTTGTCAAGATTTTCAAACTTTTCACATTATTGAACTTTAAGTTATAGTTATTGCCTTTTAATTTCCCAAAAACCGTTTCTTGTTCTGATTGTTTCCCCCCTTTTGTAATCAGCTTCCTACATTTGTTTCTCAGTTGCACTGGATTATATTATTTCTGAGGATAATGGTAACCATTCCTTTAACGTTTATCCGGCATTGCTTTTGTGTTTGCTGGTTTTCTTTGTGTTCGCTTTCTTTCTTCTCTTTCATACCAGAAGCTTTCTTCAGAGATGTGGTGGTGAGGCTTGGCTCACGTGATTCCATTCATTTGGAAAAGTGAAGCACTACAAATAAAATAAAATAAAATAAAGCTAGCTGAAAATTACAGAGAGAGAACTGGTGGGCTTCCTTGTATGGCAAACATGCAGCGGGCTAGCTTTTCCTTTGGGAAGTCCAATGTCAACGTGGTAGGTCTGTAAAGGGTTTGTTTTCTCCAGATTAGCACCCAGAATTCCAGCCTAGCATCCAGGAGACGTTCTCATCATTCAAAAGGCAGATTTTAATCTAACTCCTCTATTTCCAGCCCTACATCTCAGCCTGGCCCTACTTAACGCTTACAGTTAGTTTAAAGGTTTTCTGACTCAATATCTTAAAGTATGTGTCTCTTGCTTTCCATTGGCAGTAATTGATTGACTGTCTGGGATAATGGTGGGTAGAGAAGAGGGCATTGGGTTTGGCTGCTCCTTGGATAGACTCTGAAATAACCTTCTTGTTATCACTCCACCTGCCCTCTGGCTTGGGCACATGCTGCTTCAATTCCTCAGGCCTTCCTGGGTTCAGCTGGGCACAAGGTTTTCTTCTCCTCGGTTTTCCCCTCTACTATAAACCAGTTTGAACTCTTCCATTACGAAGTCACTTAAGACTCATCTATTCGCCTCCATTCCGACGACTATTATTTGGGTGTTGTAGAGGTTTTCCGGTTTCATCAAAGACGGGGAATTCAGGTTTCAGTTTCTCTGTTTTGAAAAAACAAAATAAAAAAAAAAATGATTTTGAGAAGAGGCAGAAACCCAAACACCTTTTCTCTATGATTTTTTGAAACTGGAAGCCTCATTTTGTTTTGATAAAATTTATAATTCCTAGCAAATATTAAACTGACACAAACTTTTATCTGGAGAATTATGCTGCATCAAAACATATAAAAGCAAAATATTTCATATTCATGGAGAAATTGACAGAGTTAGAATTGGGGTGGGAAACCCATTATACCTCTTCAAGTCTCTGACAGATGAATAGGCCAACAATAAGGAGGTTGAAGATCTGAAGAGTATAATTAATGAGTTTGATTTAAAAGATATGTTTCAAACTCTGTACTTCACAGAGAACGAAAGGGAACAAAGTACAAAACCCAGTAATAGATCCAAGAACACATGAGGATGTGTGTCATGATGGCATTTCAAATAGGTAAAATCTAGCTTATTTAATAAATGGCATGAGGAGAGCTGTAAATGATCTGCAAATAAAGAGAAAAATTAAAAACTTGATGATTTCCACTACTTATCACTGATCATTCTTGACAGAGAGTTTAACTGCTGGGGCTTTTCCCAAAGAATCCCTGTTCTCAGGCTTGTTCCATGTGACTTCCCAGGATTTCTAAGGAAGGCTACTTGCTAGGAATTCTAAAGAACAATCAGAGCAATCAGCATAAAGCCATTTGGCTTCATTTGGTGATTTAAACACCCGCAGTATTTTGAAGGCCAAGAAGTCTTCATTCTTCAACCTCCTTAGTGTATTGTCCTGCATGCATTTGGTAGCAAGAAACTGGATGGTAGGTGTTCTCACCTTAGAGGTTTAGAGCGGGTGATTTCATGGGTTGAGAAGTCCAGGAAAACCCACCGTCCTGAACAAGGTGACCGTCTATAGTCACGTCCTCATAAAGCCCTCTAAAGCAATCTCTGAGCACTCTCACGGGCTTCTCCTTCAGCATTCCCATTACCTCTGAATATTTCCAGCTCTACAAAGACTGACCAGGTGCTCTGAATTCTTTCTGCATACACTATCCTTCTATCCAGGATGGATGTTGAAAATATTTAATTGTCATATCATTGTGCCATCAGCGCCAGCCAATCAAAATGATGCAATATCAGTCTGTTGAAAAAACAAGGTCTAATTAACCAGTGCAAACCTGTGTCTAGCAGGAGAACATCAGTCCTCCCTCTAGCAAAGACGACCGTCCTACAAATCTCTTGAGAATATTTCCCCAAACTTCATTCTGCTTGAGACATTATATTCCCACTTGATTTTTTTAAAAAATCTCCTCTATCTTTTTACTTTTCACATTCTTGAGGACACCCTTGATCTCTTTGGCCAAAGTGTGTACAGTTTTCAAAGATCACTGACAATTTTTCCTCAGAGCACAAATACGCCACCCCCCCTGCCTTTCTCTAGCATTCTGTCTGTCTGATAAATAATTTCTCTCTTGACTTTACATAAAAGTCTCTGCAGCAATACATTTCCTGAGTGGGACATCAGTGATGAAAGATGCAATCACTGGCAGACTAGAGAGCAATGTGGCTCAGGGCTACAGTCTGAGTGTGTCCCTCCAAAATTCATCTTTTGAAATCTAATCCCCCGTGGGATGGCTTTAAGAGGTAGGGCCTCTGGGAGGTGAGCAGGTCTTGAGGATGTAGCTCTGGTGAGTGGGGTTAGTATCCTTATGAAAGACCCCTGAGGACTTCTTTGCCCCTTCTGCCATGTGAGGACACACAGAAAGCATCATAAACAAGCAACAGACCCCCACCAGACAGAATCTGCTGGTCCCTTGATCTGAGACTTCCCAATCTCCAGAACGATGAGCAATAAATTTCTGCTGTTTCAAGTTATTGGTGTTCTAAGGCACTTTTCTCTAGCATCCCAGGTTGTCTAAGACACTAAGTGTGTCCCAAGTGGCTTTCCCATTTCAGAGTATCATCTCCTGGAATTTTCATAAGCCAGAGCTATTGGCTACTCCCTTTTCTCAGCTATTCAAGTTCTCTTTCCCTTTGCTCTTCCTTTCTAATATATAGGAAAGATCTTCAGTGTTCTGAGGGCTGAAGAGCAAAGAGCGTAGGAGTCCAAAGCTGATTTAGGGATCAGGTCCAAAAGAGGTTGAATCCCTGCTACCGACATTCCATCCACCACAATTCAATAGTGTGTCTTGTCTCCCCACCATTGCCTCAGGGTTGGGATATGGGACCAAGCTTGCTGCCAGGACAAAGAAACGGGTTCATGAGCATCTGACCAGTCTCTGCCTCATTGTATTATTGCTGTCTGGCTGGGGACGGTAACATTTTATATTTTATATCTGTGGAATTTCTTGCCTTTTTTTTTTAAGGTCAAAGGGCATTTCCCTCAGAGTGCCCATATTTTTTTTTCTCTTGGGATAGCTCTTCTTAAGCCTTGGTCTGCACCGAATTACCTGGAACGGCTTGTTAACACGCAGACTCCAGGTACTAACTCCAGGAATTCTGATTCCACAGTGCAGTAGCTGTCAAGCCATCTGAGTTTTTAGCAAGTAACCAAATTGATTCTGACACAAGGGGGTTTTAGCAACTCCTATGCTGAGAAGCACAGCATTAGAAGTTCAAAGTTATTAAAATTAGCCAGATGAAATTGAACCCTTCAGAGAGATATTCCTTTATGGATGGAAAAAGTGGGAAGAGGAAGCTAGATTTTGCTGGAAGGACTGAAAGTCAAATGGGGGAAAGAGCTTTTCTTCCTCTTGGAGGGAAACAATACAAAAATATGTCTGGGTACAACCCAATAGGGAGACCACTGGTGTTCCTTGTTATGATGTTTATCATGTATCTTTATGTATATCCTCAATTCTAAGACACATTGCTTTGTTTGCTATTTTAACATTTCTGATACCTGGATGTATCTTGCAATCAATGGTGCCATAAAATTTTATTTGGGGATGTTTTCCCCCCCGAGAGGTTTCCAAGATAATATATATATCTTAAAAACTCTGTGTCTTAGATTCATAAAATAGGCTTTTTCAGCATAGGTAGCATCAGTTATATGTATGCTTGATTTTTATGTTTGTTGTGCTCGATTGATTTAATCAAGACTCCAAAGGGCAGGATTGATGAACCAGCATTCTAATTAGAAAGCCCACCTGCCAGAAAGGGTTATTAGAAGGGCTGCAGTTATCTTTATCTTGGGTCAATATCTTTTGCCAATACCAATTAGCATCATAAAAGCTAGAAATGGATTTGCTCTGGTGAAGTCATGGTATTTAAGAAATGGGAGTTGGCTACCATATGTTAGAGAGCTTTCCCAACTTTGCATACATGTTATACTATAAATATTTACAAGCCCTTTGGTTTGTGCCCTGCCTGTGTGCATGTATGTGAAATGGCCCACCAAGGGCCATAATTTTAGAGGACTCTGGTGGCCTGATGCCAAGTATAAAGTTAACTGACTTCTGCTTCTGGATCGTTGTGTCTGCCACCAGTGAGCCTCTTCTGGCAGGGCTACCAGAGAGCAGGACTACCTTGAGCACCTGTCAGGTTATACAAACCAACTTTGTTAATAAATGTTTCCTATGAATGTTTTGGTCTAATAAACATATGAGATTTTGGTTGGAGACCTTCTTTCATTAGACCCTGGTGGCAAGGTTGTGGGATCTACCTTCAATCATTGGAGGCCACCAGGAGCTACTTTAGAATAATTCAATGCTTCTACGTGACCACCTTGTCTTAGAAAAGTTCACCTCTGGGAAGAGATCTGCTTTAGCCAGAATGGCAGATGCAGGAAGCTCTGGTACTTGTCATTTCCTTAGGCTTCAAAGATTAGTGGATAGAAACACTGGACTAATTAACACTGGTCTGTGATAGCAATGTGAGCCATGCCCTTGACGGCAACTCAGAGTGTGTGTGTGTGTGTGTGTGTGTGTGTGTGTGTGTGAGAGAGAGAGAGAGAGAGAGAGAGACTTGCTCTGCAGTTTTATCAGGGAGTAATGCAACACTCCTGTAGTAACACAAAGTTCTGACATTGGAGGCACCAGCTGCATCACTGACTATTTCAAATGGCACCTGGGTCATTGTTGTGGAGTTGCCCAAGATCAGGAGGCATCATCTAACATTCTTCTCTAGCAAAGAGGCAAAAACAATCAGGACTTAACTCATAAGATAGGAGTTAGCACATCTTGGGAATTCTTCATCCCAGAGGCAGAGAGGAATATTGGTGGAACATTGGTGGTACGGATGAGACAGGACTTCCTCATAATTCAGGTCAGAATTTTACTGAGTTGTATTTGTGGACACTGAGATAGGATGACATTATCTGAGGCACAAGCTGGTGAGGCAAGGATTGTGTGTATGGACTAGTAAACCAACCCAAGACAATTTGGTGGTTTCATAAGAGTATGTATGTGTGTGTGTGTGTGTGTGTGTGTGTGTGAGAGAGAGAGAGAGAGAGAGAGAGAGAGAATTTCGTGGTCTCTACTTGTGAAGGGCAGTGGGAAATTATCCTCTCTGATCTGGTCCATACAACCTCATTAAGTCATGATATGGTAATACAACCAAGCTTCAAATCAAATGCCATCAAATGTTCAGAAATTGTTGCTAAGAAGATGCCAAAGGGTTATAACCCTTCTAAGATCGTTTGCTTTTTTTACACCGTTAAGTGCCCTACTAGCACTTTGTTTGAAGGAGTAGGATTCAAGGCAATAGTGTCCCCCATAATGGAAGCATTAACTGCTGGATTTAACTGTTTTATATTATATTCCTACAGAGCAATGGGTCCTGCTAACCATTCCTAACCTGTCGGAATCCTTCCATACTACTGACCAAGTGTACTTCAATCAAACCTTATTCTAACATTCCTTACCCTAATTCTCCAACCTGAGAGTGTTATTTTAAATCAAGGCATTTCATATGCAAATCAAACAAACCCAAGATGTACATTTGTACTAGTCTGTTCCTATTACGCATCACACTGGTCATATGGAAGGATTTTAAAGTAAATTATCACTAATGATACATATTAGTGATATATCAATTGTACATATAATTGGTAACAGCAATATACTCCTATGTAATATAGCATAGAAATATATTTGTAGATATTGAGTAATGTTCATAATATGTAGATAAAGGTCAAGGAAGATTATAAATATAAGTAAGTGTGTGTGTCTGTGTGTGTGTGTACATATATGCATACACAAGTGTGTGTTACATTAGCCTCCATTCCCATTTTACATACATTTGGAAATGTGTCTATCAAAATGTTAGAAATCTTGACAGTATGTTGGCCAAAATGTTACCAGTGGTTGTCTTTGGATTATGTGTGATTTTATTCTTTTTTTTCCTTTGTTTTTGAATTTTCTGTACTTTCTAAACTGTCTGATGTGAATATGCGCTAATTAGGAAAAAATTAGTTCATTAACTTTGAAAGAAACACTAATGACCTTCATTTCTTTTTCTCGGTGTCTTCCTATTTTGTCTCTCAGTAGCATTTAATACATGGTATTCTTTCCTTATAAAATATCTTAGCAAAATACTTTTTTTTTCCATTGAGATATACTACTTTATAAACATGCAAGTCAACGAATTTTAGTAAATCCATAAAGTTCTACAACCATCACCATCACTCAGAAGAATGTCTCCATTGACTAGAGAAGTTTCCCCAGGACCATCTAGATTTAATTTCCACTCCCACCTTGGCTCAGGCAACCTCTGATTTCAGTCTGCATAGATTAGCCTTTTCTCAATGTTTCATATAAATGAAGTCCTATAACATGTGGCTTTTCGTATATGACTTCATTCAATTGCCATCTTTATCCATTTTGTGTTGCTACAACAAATACCCGACAGTGATAATGTATCCAAAAAAACAGGTTTAATTTGGTTCATGATTCTCATGGCTATAAAATCCAAACAACATGGCACTGGTGTCTGGTGAAGGCATACTGGCTATACCACAATATGGCAGATGGCTTTACATGGTAGAGTTCATGCAAGAGCTCTAAGGTGGATATTTAGGAATGTAACTGATGAATCTTTTGCTTAATCTGCATTTAACTTTTAAGAAACTGCTAAACTGTTTTCCAAGTTATGTACCATTATACATTCCCACAACAGTTGTATTAGGGTTTCAATTTTTCCGCAGTTTCCCCAACACTTGGTATGATCAGCCTTTTGGATCTTGTCTATTCTAGTCAGTATATACTTGCATCTCATTGTAGCTGTCTTTCTCTGTTATTCTTTTCTTTTTAATTTTCTATTCTAATTTGTTATATATGATGGCAGAATGCATTACAGTTCATATTACACATATAGAACACAATTTTTCATATCTCTGGTTGTATACAAACTATATTCACACCGTTCGTGTCTTCATATATGTGCTTAGGGTAATGATGTCCATCTCATTCCACCATCTTTTTTTTGCACCCCATGCACCCTCCCTTCCCCTCCCTTCTCTTTGCCCTATCTAGAGATTGTCTAATATCCCCATGCTCCCCCTCGCATCCCCACTATGAATCAGCTTCCTTATATCAGAGAAAACATATGGCATTTGGTTTTTTGGGGATTGGCTAACTTAGCATTATATTCTTCAACTCCATCCATTTATCTGCAAATGCCATGATTTTGTTCTCTTTATATTACTGAGTAATATTTCATTAATATTACTCAGCAATAAAAGAGATTCCAGTAACATTCTTTTTTATTAGTTCTAATCAGTTATACATGAAAGTAGAAAGTCCTTTAATTCATTGTACACACATGAAGCAGAATTTTTCACTTCTCTGGTTGTACATGAAGTCGAGTCATACCATTCATGCAATCGCACATGTACCTAGGGTAATGATGCCTGTTTTAATTGTATTACCCTAACTACTAATTGTGTTAAACATTGTCTCATATGTTTACTAACTTTTCAAGACTTCTTTGATCCAACATCCACTTAATTTTCTTGTCCATTTTAATTGTATTTTTGCCTCTTTTTGTTTAGATGAAGCTATTCTTTTTATTCTGGATACAAATCCTCTTTCAGGTATGTAATTTGCAAACATAGTCTCCTGTTTCTCATTTGCTCAGGGCACCTATCTTGGAGGACCTTTCATTCATTACTTTCTCTCATACCTTCAACCAAATTCAACAGAATGTCCTACCAACCTACTTTCAGAATTCAGTGGGAGTCTAAGCACTTCTCAGATTCGATGAGATTGACATCCTGGTCTAGTATGTTAATTTCTCACTGAGTCAGTTGTCAGTTCTTTCTTCCTGGTGTTCCAGTGGATCTTCTCTCCTTATCTTACCAATCAGTTCTGCACACACAGAAGCCAGAGAAATCCTTTGAAAGCATTATTTCCCCCATTCTCAGTCCTCCATTGGCTTCCACTTGACCCAACAGCACCAGGGGTCTTTATCGTGGTCCTAGAGGCAAGTCTGAGGGATCTCAGCTCTGGTGATTTTTCTGATTTCTTTTCTTACCAATCCTGCTCATGAGGCTCTGACCACACTGATCTCTTTTTTTCCTTGAATACACCAGAGTCTTGGTACTTGCTGATGCTTGTTTTTTGCATACTCTTTCCCTAACTAACTATTGCATGGGTCCCCTACTTCAATCAGGTTTCTGCACTGACTTCATTTCTCAAAGAAGCTTTTCCTGATCATTCCTTCTAAACAGGCACTCTACCCCACCAAAAGCTATGATTTCATTTCTAGTTTACTCTTCTTCCCAGCTTCTATCATTAATTGGCCTGACCAAGCATTGCAATTCTTTGGTTGCTGTTGATTTATTTAGTTTTTCCCCAGTCTTATCCCAAGACAGCACAGACATTGTTTCTTTTTATTCTTTTTTCATCCACAGCAACTAGAACAATGTTTGGCTCCAGAAAGTTTTGTATTTCTCTTTCTCTAAAACATTAAAAGATGTTTTAAGCCTCTCAAATAATTTCTTCGATGAATTCATGGCTTTTATTTTGTATTAAAAATATGCACCCTCTTTATTTAATAGGAAATTCCACTTGCAGATTACATATTCAATAACAATCAAATAAAACAGGATAAATCTTGTGCCCTGACTTTCTGACTCTGTTTTTTTTTTTAAAAATGTCAGTACTTATGAAATCTCCCTGAATGCATCACTTTACCTTCCTATATTAGTCAGTTTTCCGTTGCTGTGACCAAAAACTCAGAGGAGGAAAGATTTATTTTAGCTCATGATTTCAAAGGATTCTGTTCCTAGTCGTTTCCAGTCCTTTGGGCCTGACATCTTGGCAGAAGGGTGTGGCAAAGGAAGCTGCTCAGCTCTGACAACTAGGAAGGGGAGTGTAGGGAAAAGAGCTAAGAAGAAGATAAACTCTTTGAGGCAGGGCCCCAGTCACCTACCTCCACCAACTAGATCCCTTCTCCATAAAATCCACTTAATGGATTAATCCACTTATAACGTTAGAGCTCTTATAATCTGACCATTGCCTAAAAGTCCCACCTTTGAACCTTACTGCATTGGGAACCATGATTTCAACATATAAGCTTTTGGGGGACATTCCAAACCCAAACCATAACACTCGCATATCCCCAGTGAAGCCATCAATGGGTCAGCCCTGGATCTGAGGCCTCTCTGTTGGTATCTGATCTCAGATGTAGCATCTCTGATCTGCAGTAAGAGAGGGAGAACTCCCAGGAGGGTTGCTAAATCAGGAGACTGGCTTCATTATTATGCATCCCTGGTAAAACCTAGGCATGACTTATGAGACTTCTTTTAGGATGATTAAAAAAAAAGAAAGAAACTAATGAGAAGATCACACACTTCATTTGTAGCAAACATATCAGGCAGTTTTCATCTACGATGTTTTTAAAGGAAACCCCAGGGAAAACGAAATGGGTCTCTACATCATAGTATCCCAAGTTAGAAAATGGAAGAGGCTGAGAAAATACCATCGTGCATATATGCCACATTTTTTAATCCATTCATCCACTGAAGGACATCTAGGGAATCATGGCATTTGCAGGTAAATGAATGGCGTTGGAGAAGATAATGCTAAGTGAAGTTAGCTAATCCCCAAAAAACAAATGCCGAATGTTTTCTCTGATATAAGGAGGCTGACTCATAGTGGGGTAGGGAGGGGGAGCATGGGAGGAATAGATGAATTCTAGATAGGGCAGAGGGGTGGGAGGGAAAGGGAGAGGGCAGGGGATTAGCAAGGATGGTGGAATGTGATAGACATCATTATCCAAAGTACATGTATGAAGACACGAATTGGGTGTCAACCTATTTTATATACAGAGGTATGAAAAATTGTCCTATATGTGTAATAAGAATTGTGATGCACTCCGCTGTCATGTATTTAAAAATTAAAATCAATTAAAAAAAAAGAAAATGAAGAGGTGTGGACTGTCAAGTAGAACAAAAACCTAGAGATAGATGGTATGTGGTGGTTGACTCTGTGTGAGAGAGTGCACCTGTGTTGGGTTGAGAGCTGATGTTGGTGAATGATGACTCTAAGGGTCGATCATGGTCAGACAGTGAAGCATCTATAAGAATGCCAGATGTTTTCGAAGGGCAAGGGACAATCACTGAAGGGTTTTAAGCAAAGGTGTCTGATTTCATGAGATTTCCATTTTGGAACAATCTTTCCAGTTGCATTATAGAGAAGGATTTAGATGGGTATCCAGATATATCAAGACCAAGGACAACACTACTATACTTCAGAGGAGACCTAACCAGAGCCATGTGGATAGAAAGAATACCATTATTCTCCCTTGGGGACATGGACAAAAGATAGAGAATTATACCTTCAGTGACCTTTCAAAACCTTGAGAACTCTCCTTTGGAGATCAAGGTCAAATCTCAGTATATAAAATGAATATTTCCTTCTTTTTAGGTTCTGACCATATGGACAGGTGGTAGAGACTCATGAGGAACATGACCTTTTAAGAGAGCTTTTCCAGCATGAGATGGAAAGTCACATAGTACAGGGAGTGACTCCTGTTCCCATTGGCTTTCCTCAACCACAGTAAAAACGTCAGTGAGCCAGGGTTAGAAGCATGCCTTTCTGAGTCTCCCAGCAGCGCAATAAATCAACCTGGAAATAATGAAATTTCAGCCACAGACAGGTCACAAGTGATGTCAGAAACCTGGCCACAAACCCACTCCAGAAGTATAGTGCCAGCCCCTACTTCTCCAGGGTCAGACCAAGGACCTCGCATGGACATCCTTCTGAGCTATGATTTCCTGCACCCCAATCTGTACTGGCATATGCCTGCTGGAATACTTTGTCCCAAACCCACACATTGGACACTACTGAATTCTTTTTTTTTTTTTCCTTTTAAAATCAGAGTTTCATACCAGACAGCAGCCCTATGCGATGATTCTCCATCTGCCATCTCCACTCCTCAAACCTGCAATAGAATCTCCAAAACTCCCTTTCCCCATCCTTCTCCTCTCTTCCCCATGTCCTCTGTCACCCTAGGTTTTTCTTTCTAGATGGTGTCTGGTTGTGTTCAGTCAATAAAAAAAATACTGAAAAATAGAGGGCAGAGTGGTCAGGCTATGCCTTCTTCTCTCCCTTTCAACTTTGGTTTTTCGTCTTTGGGTTCCCTCTATGTCTGTCCCTCACATTGGATGGCCCCACTCCACTGCTCTAGCTCCCCCGGGTCTCCATGAACACTCCTTCCTCCACAATCGCTTAAATAGTAGGGAGGATAAGGACTTTCGTGTTGCTGGGCTCCTGGTGACTGCTCATCCCTGATTTGTCCTCTGAACTCAACTTATCCCTCAGCAGTGGTCCCTCCACACCGATCTCTTTTTTTAAACCAACTGTGGTGAATCCTGTTTCCTGCTGGGATTTTGATAGACGGAAACACAATTCTAGTAGATTGTGCATATCATTCGCTTAGATGGTGGTGCCTCCTGTCATGTTGAACATCAGTGACATGGAAATTATGGGATAGCACTCTAACTCATGTTGGAATTCACATGTTGTCTTAGAGATACTTTCCCATAAAGACTTGTTCTCTTCCCTTTAAAATACATGCTCATGCATTTTGTGATTGTGTAATGATTTGTCACCTCTTCCAAGGTTAACAGGGCTGGCTTCGGTAGTTTCCATTACTTCCCTTTGGAATCTCCAGGATGAGTCTTCAGTATGATCTCAAGTCATGTTTTTAGTTTCCTCTCACATAGGTCTAAAAATTTAACCCTTGTGGTCAGGATGAATTCTGGTCTAGTCCGGGGTGGGGGTTTAATGTGTGATGACATGAGAAGGTGACTTGAATCTGAACGGTTCAGACAGTTCTCCAGAATGTCATTCAAATCTCAATGAGGGTTCCCCTTGCCTGGGTAAGTGAGCAAGCCATCCGTGCTACTCCTGTGAGAAGAAGATACGGAACCCAGGTTCTTCACCAGATTCCAAAAACAAAACAAAACAAAACAAAACATCAGCCCCAGCATTTCAGGAGTCCTATAGACTTTACTGAAGATCTGAGGAGCCACAGGAAGGAGTAACATCCATCAGCTGCTACTTTGTGGCAGATAAGCGGACACTCTTTACATGTTAACCATGAGCCTTCACCTCATTTGTCTCTTCTCACATGAAAGAAAAGCTATAAATGAGAACATACATCCCCTACCTTCTAGCAGACTGTACTCTCTCAGGAGGAAGCCCACAGATGAGGGGAATGATGTTTGGGATAAATGACAGGAGATGATCCTCTCCCTGTAGACAGCATCCTCATCTGGTGAGTTCCTGACCAGATCAGCAACAACCAGAACTTTCCTCACTCAGGGAGTGCCTAGTACCCCACCTGGAAGATCTGCCCCAAACTACCTTACAGGGCTTGTTCGAAACCCAGTTTTCACAAGGGGTCTTCACTAGCCAGTTCTACTCTGCGGGGATGCTGCCTTGGTTTAGAACCCTCAGCAATCTGTGCTTGACTTGGATGGAGCCTCAAACTTATGCCTTGTGTCTCTCTGTCTCTTCACCCACAAATCAAATGTAGGTACTCAACATCAATAGATTTTCTATTTATTCATGTCCATTTTTATTTCCAACCATAAAGTAGCTAGGATATAAATGGTAGACCTAGTACAGTAACATGATAATGCCTATGTTTCCTCAAAGATCAGGTAGATGAGTGGTGTAGATGCACAGGTAGATAAATGGGTAGTATTTGAATTGTCCGTTTGATTAATTGTTAATAGCTAGTCTGCAGAGTAACGTGAATTATTAAAAAGAAATGAAATATAGGTGTTTTCAATTATCTAAAGTAATATTGGCTCAGATTAAAAAGGTGCATTTAACATCCAGAAGTCACTTGAGAATCCCATGGAAGGATACCTTGATAAATGTAGACTAAGACATATATTTTTAAATTAATAATTTCTTGCAATGTATTGTTGCAATTTATGTCTTCTCTATTACATTTCAATTTAGTCTGTGTATAACTTCATGCCTTATTTTTTTAATTCATCATAGAATCTAGCATAATAATTTGTACCTAATAGGCACTTATGAAGCCTGTGTTAATGAATAACAAATGGATAAATTATTATGATTCAATGTCCTGTCATATCTCTGTTATTCTCCTATAAAATTTTATTAATATAGTTTCTTTTCCTTCACTCACCCTCCTTCATACCCTTGGAGATTTATCAAACCAGGTCTTGTTTTCAAGGTACTAGAAATAATTAAATGTGGTGAAAAATGGAACCAGCTCATGCAAAAAAATAAATAATATGATGTTAAATTCTATATCAGATAATCACTGAACTTAACGCAAGTTTATTTCACAATTGCCTCAAGTTTAATATGAGTGATCCTAAATGGCAGGTGACACTTCCTGATACACAAGTATTTTGAGACCCTCACTTTATCAGCACATGACTTCCAAGGTTCCGCACCTGTCTCTCATGATAGAAGGACCGTGAACTGGGCTGAAAAGATGCTTAGAGGTGAGGCTTAGGAGTGGCTCTCATCACTTTAACTCAGACGCCATTGACAAAATTGGTGGTGTGACCACATGTGGCTGTAGGACAGGCTGAAAATTATAGTCCATTGCTGTGTTTAACAAGAGGGGATGAACATTGAAAAACCATCCCATGTCTTCTAAGTGGGATTTTAAAAGCTAGGGAGAAGGCTCGAGAATATTATTGAAGAATAGTATATACAGTATAAAATTTCCAATTACCATTTTTATAATAAGGCTTTCTGAGTCTGTTTTGCCAGCAAGATTCTTTTCACTGTCCTTCAGATCTCCTACACAACTGCACACTGATGACTGTTTCCCCCTCAGGCCCTTCAAATCCCCATCATCCCCATCATTCACTGTTCCTCTTGGAATTCTTATTTATTAATGGAGAAAAATTGCTACTCATCACTACAGGTGCTTCTAAGGAGAATAGCGCTGTTTTGGTTGGAGGGTTCTATATTTTTTTCGAGATCCATGCATTGCATCAGAATTCATATGTTGTAACTTTAATTCCAAAAGCAATGATATTGAGAATCGGTCAGTCCTCTGAGAGGCAATTAGGTCATTAAGAGAGATTGATGCCTTTCTCTCGGGAATGAACCCTTGCTCTGAGGTATTTGGATAGTTACCATGATAAGGGGTTGTTATGAAATAAGGTTGCCCCGCATGCCTTGATTTTTCTGTAGGCACACTCTTGCAGTCCTGCTTTCTCCCAGGAGATGAAGCATCATGAGGCTCTCACAACAAATCAAGGAAATGTTTCCAGAACCATGAACCAAATAAACTTCTAGTCTTTTTAATTTATCCAATCTCAGGTATTCCATTATAGCATCAGAAAATGGAGTAGGACATACCATCGTGGGGTTGGGTATGCAAGTATTGGGGTAATGCAAGTAAATATGCATTAATAGAGGGCAGAGTATTTTTATCCTTTGAAGAAGGGGTACAAAATTGGGCATTGTGTAGAGAGAAGGGGAGAAAAGAAGGGGAAGTATTATACATAAAGATTCCTTTCAAGTTGTGTCTCCAAAAGTTATCTTATCTGAGATTTAATAGAACTCAAATACTTATCAGGGACTTTGAAGTTCTTTGTTTTGGTGAGGATGATGCAAACCCGCCATGTATATAATCATTGATAAGGTCCTCCTTGCTCAATAAAGACTTTGAGAATAAATTACTGAAAAAAAAAGTGTTCTAATTCTCATTTAATATGGTGAAGAGTAAAGACAACATTCAAGGTTAAAAAAAACTTTGAAAAGAGAAAAGAGTATCTTCATAAGAATTTGCTAAATCATAGGGAGCATTTGATGGGCTACAGAATTGATAGAAATAGGAATAAATTATAAAAGAGGACCACGTCTATCATCAGATACTGTTGGTGCAGTGGGTGGCACCAACTCATCACAAAGATACCCCAGATGTTGGAGTGTCATCTCTTCCTTGATATAGGTATCATGTATCCCTAACCATTCCTAACAGAGATCAAGAAATATTATTTTTTTTGGTGGAGGTGTTAAAAGGAGGTTGGATAATGTGCCAAAATACAGTTTCATAGGAAGAATAAGTTCTAATGTTCTACAGGAGAGTAGGTCAAAACAATTTGTTATACATTTTAGAAAGAACTGGAAGGGAGGAGTCTGAATGTTCCCAACATTAAAGAACTGACATGGAAATGATAATTGTTTAAGGAAAGGGGAATCTCAATGACCCGATTTAATCATTACACATTGCACCTATGTATTGAAGGAACACACTATACCCCATAAGTACATAAAATTATTTTATGTCAATAAAAATATTAATTGAATGAATCTCTGATTCCTTTGTTTGCCTGATATATCTCCAGTGACTCCACATTGTCCTTGAATTTCTTAAATGGGTTATAATGAGGTTATTGAGGGCTGGTATTATTTTTATCTTTCGGAGTATCACCTGCCACCACAAATCTTGCTTTGAGTGCCCTTAACAGCATGGTGTAGATGTCCAATTCTACCATATTCTCTCTTATCCCTGGGTCTCAACTGTCTATGCTTTTCTTCCCCTTTGGACTCAGAAGTGTCCTGTTCTCTCTTGTCTTAGAACTTTACTAGAACACCCTTTCTTCCTCTCTCCACTCCCTAATGATCTCTTACCAATTGACCAGTTTAGATTTTCCTCTTCTGTACCTTCAGGGCATGGACACATTCTGAGGGCTTGTTCTGCCTTTGCATCAGTTATGATCTGGTCAGAAAGACAACCAAAGCCAGTAATTTCAATAGAAGGCATTCAGTAGAAAGCATTGGGTAAACAGACATTGGAGGATTGAAAAGGTAAAGATGGCAATAGTGTGGTGTTAATAAGTATAGGAACAACAGGAGTCAGTTATTACCCCTCTATCTGGGAAATGAAGAAAGAGTTTGGAGGTACTAGAACCTCAAAGCCTGCAGGAGGAGTTCTGCCAAGCTGAGACCCAGAGCAACCTGCCTGGTTTTGATATGGCCCCATGGAGCTTAGAGGAGGGGACCCAAAACTATGGGGATGCTAACTAACAGGAGCTGTTATCTTTTGGTTGGAGGGAAGGAGGGAAGAGAGTGGGGAGTATGATAAGGGTAGTTTGGGGAATGTGGTGAGAACTGGAACTAACCAATAATGTTGGGTAAAGATCACTGGTGGCTGTGCTCACAGATACAACAGCAAACAGGATACATTTTATGTCCTTCTTGTAGGCTCTTTCTAGCAGCCACTGTTGGCCCAGCCTAGTGGGAGCCCAATGCCAGGGCCATGGGTTGTATAATCCTAGACCAAGAGTCACAAAAGCATGTGTTTGGAGCTGAAAGAAAATAGCTTAAGACAATGCAGTCCAGTTCATTGCAATCGGGAACTATTAAGCACTCAGGAAATATTTACGAAATGTAGGACTGCATTAAAAAATGAGCATCTAACCTTCTGTTCCAGAAACTGACCAAAATGATCAGGTGGATATATCAATAAAAGGAGAACTCCAAAGCTCTCCTCAGAGAAGAATCAAGAGAATGGTACCAAGAGTCCCTTTGGTATCAAAAAACCACAGAGCACAATTACTTCTGGATAAAGAGCAGACCTTGATAAACTCAAGGAAGACACGGGAAATCAGCAGATGAGTCTTATTCCTGAGATGATGGCACAGCCTTGTGAGAAGAACGTCTGTCAAGTTCAAGTGTTATCCCTTCCTTTGAGGTCATGGAGAGGTTACTGGAGAACTGTGGCTGTCCCACTGCATTAATAGCACCCCAAGGGCGTAAGGGTGGGTTGCAAAGGAAGCTCACAGTACAGATGTTCTCTAGCATGTCCCTGGCTTTTTCTACCCATGTGTTGGTGATAAGCAAGAGAGAAAGCAGAGAAACCCTCTCTATTGTGTCAGGCAAGGTTGGAAGAAAGAACCAACCAGATCTTTGGGGATTACTCTATGGACAACTATTCCTTCACCTTGAACTGGAAAGACTCTAGAAAGCAGAGTTTTTAGTTAAAGGAACTGGACCACTTCACATTCAAATAGTATTTTCAAATCAGAGGGACAATGCTAGTCTCTGAGCAACAGGAAGGAGACAGTTTCATGGTTTATGCACCACAGATCATGTCTGCATAGAAAAGCTTATAGAGGAAGGTCGTTCCTAGTTGCTGTGGACACAAAGAAAATAAAATAGACAAATGAGTTCTCCTGCCTTGAGATTGAGACTGCCATGGCCTCAGCTCCCTTTCCTAACTCTCTTAGGATGCAGAATAACCCAGCTAGCGATCTAGACCAGGACACAGTAAGTAGGAAACAGTCCACAAGAGCATCCACCATTCAGCTCAGTGGAAATGACTCGTCTTCATTGATCTGAACAAACTGAGGGAATAGTTAATAGCAGAGCAAATAAAAATAACATGTAACTTACTTTAGTATGTAAAACATTAAAGAAGGAAATTAACAAGCCATTCACAATAAGGCAGGGGACACTAGGGAAGAATAGCATTACCTTAGATTAGGTAGAGGGAAGTGATGGGAGGGGAGGGGAGGGGACTTGGGGGTAGGAAAGATAGTAAAATGAAACAGACATTATTACTGTATGTATATATGTGACTGCATGACCAATATGATTCTGCAACGTGTGCACTCAGAAAAATGAGAAATTATATCCCATCTATGTATGATATATCAAAGGGCATAAATGCATTCTACTGTCATGTATAACTAATTAAAACAAACAAAAAAAACAAGCCATGTAAGTAATATATGCAGAGTCAGAGCCACGAGTACCATAAGGAACAAAAAAATATTGGCACTAGAACATTTTAAAAAAGTAAACTTGGTGAAAATAAGATTACAAGATAGTATGTTAAAAATAAATGTGTTGGGGCTGGGGCTGTAGCTCAGTAGTAAAGTGTTTGCCTTGCATATGTGGGGCACTGGGTTTGATTCTCAGCACCACAAAAAAATAAATAAAGCATTATATGTCCATCTACAACTAAAAAAATATTTAAAAAATAAATAAAGTTAAAAAAAAGAAATGTGTTATGGGATATTTAAAGAAGAAGGTAGGAGAGACAAACTTTTACTTTAGAGTTTATAGCAGCAATGAGAAACAAGAAAAAGAATATTCGGAGCTCCAAAAATTGAATTGTATGATGAAGATGGTTTTCATAAAAATCGCCCATCATGCAGAGCAGGAGAACAAGGAGATATACATAATCAGAAGTAGGAGAGATGAGGAGTAGACAGTGGAAATTTGATAATATAGGACAGTTAGCATTCCTGAGAAAGAGACAAAATAAAATAAGCAAAAATATTTGCAAAGATATATGAAAAAAAGTTTCTAGAGTTTAGGAAAGATTTGAACTTATGCATCCAAAGTATTCTCTAATTCTTAGGCAAAAAATAACAAAAAGAAACAAACCAGTTGTATTCTTGTTATATACTACATGCAAACAGAGTCACACGCTAATCATATTCTGTTGACAGATTAGTTCAGAAATATGGAATCCTACCATCATTTAGATGGAATGAACAAGTGACTGACTTACAAAGAAATAAGGCCGACTTCAGATGTTTCTTCCATCTTTGATGCCTGAAAATAATAGGAAATGTCTAGAAATTTTCAAAAGGAAAAGATCGATCCTCAAGATCCTTACCTATAAAAGTGCTATTTCCAAGTGAAAGGAGCAATACCACACCAATTTAGGAAGTATATGACCTCACACTTGTCCTTAAAAATAGACTCAGGGGGGCTGGGGTTGTGGCTCAGCCTTAGAGCGCTTGCCTACCACGTGCGAGATGCTGGGTTCGATCCTCAGCACCACATAAAAATAAATAAAATAAAGGTTTAAAAAATAGATTCAGGAAGGTGGTAAGCTAGGGAGAGAAGAATTGAGTTGTAAAGCTGAAAACAGGAGAGTAATAGAGTAAAGAACCTGCCAAGGAGATGTGTCTCATTCCCTTCAGGCTGCTATGACAAAGTGCCTTAGACGGGGTGGCCTCTAATAAGGGACACTGATTTCTCACAGTTTCAGAAGTTGAGAAGTCCAAGATCAAGGTGACATCAGATTCAGGGACTGGGGGCGGGGGCGGCATTTCTTGACTCTCAGATGGAAACTTCTAGTTGTGTCTGCACAAGGTGAAAGGGGAGAACTCTGGTGTTGCATTATGGAAGTCGAAACTTCCAGATTTTAAGTGTGTGCTTTGAAGATTGAGAAGTGACTACCAAAAGAAATAAAATAGCATCATTTCCACATGGCCCTCAGGATAATAAATTAAAGATGATACAGTTGATATCTAAGGAAATACCTTTCCAGCTGTCCTGTGTCTGCAAATCACCTGGGATCTTGTTAAAAATGCAGACTGGAGTTCATGGGGCAAGGCAGGAGGGTGGCTTGAGACTTTTCATGAGTAACCAGGAGTCCCCAGGTGGTTCTGCTGCAAGTGACCTGTAAGCACATCTGTGGAAAGTTATTGGTGATGGCAATGAGCCCAAACCATCCTTAAGTTCTGTCCATAGGAGGTTTCAACACACTAACCTCAATGTATTCAAATATACTTGGAAGCTCCCTGCTATACTTCAGACACACTTGGCATCCTATCAAACATGCCCTCCCATCTTCTTTACCACTGTCAATATTCTACTGAGCAACCTCAGACAAGGTCAACACAAATTGTGGGACCTTCCTGATTCCCAAGGCGAATTAATCCCTCCTTTCACTTGAGCCTTGTCTTATGGAACTACCTTCTTTCTACTCTATCATAAACCATCTGTGTACATGTCCTCATTCCCTTACAGGAATATAAGGATCTCAATATTTGGGAGCCTGTTCTGTTCAACATCATTTGCTCTAATACCAAACACAGGTCCTCAACTGTATTCAATGCCCAACCTCGTTAGTTGAACTAAATTAACTGGGAAATGAATGCAGCTATTGGCCATTAGAGAACTACAGGGGAAACAGGAAAATATGAAGGTGGTTTCTCAAGTAAGACCTCTTTTGGCAGCTTGATCTGTTGTCTCTGGAGTGTCTGAGCAGCAGTGGGAAGAGGTGACTAGTTAAGATGGTGAATCTATAGATAGCTGGTAAGTCCAGAGAGTTTACCCTGAGTACCAACCCAAATCATTCAACCCAGCAACGTGCAGAACAAACGAGGGGAAAGCATTCTGTTGATTAACTGAATTTTTCATCTTTAAATATTTGTTTTGACTTGATATATATACACAATAAATATCAGTCTACAAAGAATAAATTTGCTTAAAATTTCATGAGTAATTTCTTCCATTTCCTTAATAACCCCTTTTCATTTTTCTTTGTCCAATTTCTGGGACCAATCTATGTTTTAAGAGAGCTGAAAAATGAAAACATTTAGCCAAAAATATCAAAGTCATTCAAATGAACTCAAAGTTTGTTTTAATTACATTTAATCAGGCGACATGGGGAGAAGCGCTATTACATTACAGATAACAGGGAAATGATGTTCAGCTTCTATTTTGTTCCTCTCTTCTCCATTAGGAAAATTACCTTCAAATAAGGGAGGCTAGACTAACTGGGGATATGAGACTTCTAAAGCCCCAGAGAGGAAGAAATCTCATTAGAGAACTCCCTGCCAGTCTTAAGGAATCCAGGACACCTGTGCTTTACAAACTGTAGCCTCCAAAACAACACGGATGGGCAGAATCGATGCTTTCCTTGAAACGGATGGGAAAATTGTGACAGAGTCCCAGGCAAACACTGGCCTGATTGAACCCAAGGGCACTCTGTCATTGACCATCCCCAGCCCTTTTTATTTTTTTTTTAATTTCAAAATTTCAAAAAATTTTTTTGCTAAGTTGCCCAATCTGACCTTGAACTCAAGATCCTCCTGCTTCAGCCTTCCCAACGGCTGGGATTAACAGGCATGTACCACCATGCCCTGTTTTTAAAATGGGAGAAATGTGGCTTTCTCAAAACAGAGACTTGCTTCTTATTACATTGCTCCTTACTTATTACATGGAATCATATTTATTGCTTTCAAATTGTGAGCCTTGGTAAGGAAACTGGAGATCACTGGGAATCAGAGGAGGGTCACTTAGAATCAGGCAGAACCAACTTCAATTTCCTTTGAGTAGGATCACCGGTCTATTTTCTCAGCAAGCAATAATAGCATGAATTTTATTATGTTATTTTGGTGCTGATAAACTTAACCAAAAGTACTGTTGATGTGGCAATGTTAAAATAGAAGTCTCCAGGAAGCTGCCATAGGAATCAAGCTGCTGCTTCTTCTTTCTACTCCTCCTCCTCTTCCTCTTCTTCCTCTTCCTCCTCCCCTCCCCCACCCTCTCCTCCTCTTCTTCCTCCTCCCCTCCCCCACCCTCTCCTCCTCTTCTTCTTCCTCCTCCTCTTCTTTCTCCTCCTCCTTCTCCTCCTCCTTCTCCTCTTCCTCTTCCTCCTCCCCTGCCCCACTCCCCCTCCCCCTCCCCCTCCTCCTCCTCTTCCTGTTGAACACATATCAAATGGAAAATATGCCTAGCCTTTGTCTTCACATGGTGAAATCATTGTTTACTTCTCAACATGAACCTTAATTCGCTCCGGAGAACTTGGATTTTGTAAAACTTGCCCAATTTTGAGGAGCTTTTATTTACCAACACCTTCGGTTAGATCTTAAAATCCCCTCCTATATGTGCAGTAGGATGATCAGCTGTCTGGATTTGCTCAGACCTAACGGGACACATGCAATGATAAAATTGGAACCTTCCCAGGTAAGTTGGGAAAAGTCATCATCCTAATGTGAATATTCCTTGCCTCCTTAATCAATCGCTGTCTTCCAGAAATTTGCTTCTCTCATCCTCTTTGGATTGAGCAAGGCTCAGTACCAAGGGAGCTGGAGGTGCCATTTCTCTTTATATATCAAGGACTGTAGGATGAATTGACTTCAAGTGTGAGGTCTCCCGAGATAAAATGTTGCTTACTTTTTAAAGTATATGCCATTGTGTTGAGTTGGAGGGAAAGATTTTATAAATGATATTAAAAATGATCATGGGGGTGCTGGGATTGTGGCTCAGTGGTAGAGCACTCGTCTGGCACGTGCGAGGCCCTGGGTTCGATCCTCAGCACCACATGAAAATAAAATAAAAATATTTTTACAAATGATCATAGGTAGTCAGGGTAGTTCTTTTGTCAGGCTGGCCTAAGGAAATGACAATTTAAAGTCCAGTTGGATTGTGATGGATGCAAAAAATGGAAAGTTTTGCTTTCAGATTTTTAAACAGATGTTAGTTCTCCCAAATCAGGACTTATTAGCATAGTATATCACAAAGACAGTAGAAGAATACCCCTTACTGGCTGCTTATATCATGGGAAAGCTTAAGTCCCATCCCCAGGTAAGCTTGTAGAAATTCAAGTTCTCTTTCTGGGAAAGGTTTGTACTAGTGTTATTGTTAAAGATTTGTCCCGGGGTTTCATAAACTGACTTCCAGACCACTCTCGTATAATCGAATCAAGCCTTTATTGAAGCACACCGGTGGCGGCTGACCAGAACATAAAGCTGTTCCCCTGATCAGCCCCGAACAATTTCAAGGGCACTCTTTATAAGCCTGAAAACCACAAAAGGGATATTCGGGGTGGGGGGGGGGTCTAGCCAATGCAAGCAAGCCAGGTTACAGAAGCGAGACAGTGTGGTCAAGCGGAGGGAAGCTAACCAATCACAGTTAGCCCAGTCACCCTAGTTACAGAAACAATGCCCCATTAGGTAGTTCTGCGTCCTTACAGATTTCTATAGCAAAGGGAAAAGAACATCTTGCCCCAGTCATGACCCTTCTACTTGGCATGGTTGTTTTACAGGATGAAGTCATAAAACAAAATGGAGTCACATATGCTTCTACTATCACACTAGGACTCTAGCCAGGACTTAGTACTCAGAGCAGGAGAGGGAGGTGAGAAGGTAAAACTACAGTTGAGAAATAAAGAGACGTAGAGCAATGTGTCTTCATTGGATGCACAAACCAGGAACGAGGCAGAGGACTGGCCTGGAGCACTAACCCAGAGAACCCAGGAAGGAGGAAGGATGTGGACAGAGCACCTTGGTCTTCAAAGTCAAGAGTGAATCTTAATATTACCCACCCAGTTTCCCTTCCCTGAGTAAAAAAAGCATCAGGAGGGCTCAGAAGAATGGTCTAACATGCTGAGCAGAAACCTGGGGCTGGGAACTGGGCTGACACATTGCTAGTTTTAAACCATGTCCTTCCCTAAAAGCTGGTCTTGAGGGTTGCCTCAAATACTCTTTCCAAGAATTATGTATAGCACTTGCAACTTGCAAGATCCATTTAATCGTAAAATGGAATATAGGGAGAAAAGTGTGGTCCTAATGGTTTGGGTGGTCAAATGAAATCTGGATTCCTAGGCATCAGAAAGGAACCACCAGGATTATATTGGCTGGGTAGCATCAGGATTTAATTCCACTAACCAAAGTGTGTTTGGAAGACAGACATCTACTTGACATCTTCCTAAATATGGATAAAGTTTTAGATGCACAGGTGGTCTAGTTTTGCAAAGACATGCCTTGTGAAATGCAAATTAAAACAGTAAGGACACGGGATGATGCAGGGGCTTGAGAGTATCTGCAAAGTTTTATTTTTATAACATCTAAAGCCAATGGCAAATGTTAACACCTGTCAAATATCAGCAATGAGTACATGGATGTATATTATATTATTTGCTGCAATCTCTCTTGTATGTTTGAATATACTGTAATAATCTATTTTTAAGAATTGAAAACCAAAAAAATTACATACCTCATGGAGTTATTCCTCACAGTTGAACTCTGAGGGATCAGGTAATGGCCACAGATGGTAACCACCTCCTCCTTCCTAGTTAGAGTTTTAAGTCTTTGCTGTGCTAGCTGTCAGAGAGTGAACTGTGGAACTCTTACGAAGATTAGAATAAATTGACAAGTCTTATTCATGTCAACCTAGGGGATTTGCCTGGTTCATATATACTTTATGGTTTTGCCTCTTTTGATTTAATTCCCCAAAGGCTTGATGTAACTTACAGGTACATTCCCTTGCCAATGTAAATTTGGCTTAGCTAGATATAGGTATTGTCTTGTTGACCATATAAACTCTATGTATTCCATGAAAAACAATGTATTATTTGTTGGGAACTAATTGTTAAGTAGCAAGTCTGATGATACCTGTCACGGCTGGATTGAATGCTTCCTTATACGACAAATATAATTTCCAAATATGACAAATATATATCAAATATAGAACTTGACACAACTTTATTATTGAAACAGCAAAACACTAAAGAAATTAAATGGTCCCAAGAAAGATCTAAGTGCCACTTTTAGAACTGTTGCAATCAAAGTCTGCCATGCCATTTGTCCAAGGCATGGCTCAGGAAAGTAAGGTGAAAGGGGATGTATCACTTAGGAGAGGCTTTGGATGCAAGTAACCGAATGCCTGTTTTGCAGAGGCTTAATTTAGCTATCATACAGAGCACGGAGTTCGTAGGAAGGCAGCCTAGGACTGGTTCAGTGTTCAATCATCTCCACCAGGTCCAGATTCTTTCCATCCTACCAAAACCATCATGGAAGCCTGATGTTTTCCTGGCAAAGTAGCGGATGAAGCTATGAGAATCATGGATACTTTCCCTGCAGGAGTCAGGAGTTGGGAGAGATTAAAGAAGTAGAGTGAAAGAAACAAATGATATATTTTCTTCTACAAGCTCTCTTGGCAAAAAAAAAAAAAAGAAAGAAAAGAAAAGAAATAACTTTTCCATAGTCTTCTATGTGAGATGTTCCCCGAAAGCTCACATGTGAGACAATGCAAGAAGGTTCAGAGAAGAAATCATTGGGGTATGAAAGCCTAAACACAATCAATGAGTTTCCCACCGGATGGGATTAACTGAGTGGTAACTGAAGGCTGGGGGTGTGTGGCTGGAGGAGGTGGGGCATTGGGGGGCGTGGCTTGGGGCTTATATATTTGTATTTGCCAAGTGGTTTCTCTCTCTGCTTTCTGATCATCATATGAGCTGTTTCCCTCAACTATATTCTTCTGCCATGACGTTCTGCCTGTCCTCAAGCCCTAAGGAATGGAGGATGCTGTCTGTGGATTGAGCCCTCTGAGGCCAGAAGCCCCCAGATAAACTTTTTCTCCTGTAAAATTGTTCTGGTTGGGTCTTTTAGTGGCAGCAGTGAAAAACCTCCCTAAAACCCCCTTCCAAACAGACTTGATTGAAGATTCATTGCCTAGGGTTGGTACATTAGAATTCCAAGAGCATTTAGGTTCTCTTAGCAAAAAAAGTAAGCACAGGAGAAGAGCTATTAAGTTGGCAATGAAGGGAGTCATTCATACAGGCACTCCCATCTGGAATTACAAGCTAAATAAATAGCTCTAAATACATATCTGGAAGTAGTATCAATCCAAAATGATTTCCTGACTGGAAAGTGGGAATGGTCCTCTAGAACAAAGTTTTTGAAACCTACGGTAAATAAAACAACTAAAGGCACTTTTGCCAACCAAGCTATTTAAGAACCTCATGAAATAATAAACTTCGATGTTTGTAGACTTGCTCACTTTAATTGGTTTTTCAAATATGGCCTTTATCTGACTGGAAACCAATATAGTTTATTTTGTTCTCAAAGTAAGCAAAGCAAACCTCCATTGTCCTTCAATGGTAAACCTAGTTTACAATTAGCCTGTTGTGCCATCTATCAATATTGCGCTCTAGTGACTTGCTTAAGTTGCAAATGTGTTTTTCTCAGGTCAACGTTTTATAAGCACTGCAGATAGGCTTAGGATGCAGATGATATCCTATGGACCATTGTTGCTACCTTCTAGAATGAACAACCAGGAAAATAGTGGATACATAATATCTTTGGTCTTTCTCAACCTTTGACTCTGAAGACAGGGGCTCCTTAGTTGTGTCTTCTTGACTGGGCTGAACTACATTCCCAAGCAATGTCTCTTCTCCCTGTTTCTCATTAAGATGGGCCACCAAAAGCCCAGATGCAGGTCACAGAGAATCTGGGTGGTAATTTGCCAAGGGAATTAAAGCTGAATCATGCATTCTTGACTTAATTAACAAGTGAAAAATTGTGCATGTATTTATGATGTACAATGGGATATAGGTGTATATACTGTGAAATGATTAAATCAAACTTATTTATTAAATGATTAAAGGAACTTATTCATCACTTCACATACTTATCACTTTTTGTGATAAGGACATTTAAAATTGACTCAGTAAATTTCAAGAAGAGAATACTTTAATATTAAGCATAGTCACTATGTTGTACAGTAGATCTCTGGAACATATTCTTCCTAACTGAAACATTGTAACCTTTGACCAGCATGTCCCCATTCCATTCAACTTTTCCTTCTAACCCCTGGCAACTGCATTTTAACCTCTGCTTTTATGAATTTGATTTTTTTTAAAGATTCCTTGTATAAGTGAAATCATACAGTCATTTTCTTTCCATTCTTGGCTTATCTCATTGAGCATAATGACCTCTAAATTTATCCATGCTATGGCAAATGATAAGATTTCCTTCCTTTTTAAAGGCTAAATAATATTCTATGGTCCAGTACTGGGGATATAACCCAGGGACTCAAGCATGCTAGGCAAGCACTCTACCACTGAATTACATTCCAGCACATCCACATTTTCTCTGTGCAGAACTGAGTCCTATCTTTTGTCAACAATGTTAAATACCTGAAGCTCAAGTACACTTAGAGATTTCAGATAAATCCAGGATATATTTAATCCTATTTCTTTTGAATTGATTTCTGCTGGATCTGATATCAGTATTGGTGTATCCATTAAATCGGGGACCCATTGGAGGAGCAGAATCACAAGTAGATAGATAGATAGATACATAGATAGATAGATAGATAAAATAAAATTACATATACATTTGGAATTGACCTTGACCTTGTGGAAGCCCTATGCAAGACTGTTCTCTTCACATTTAATTCTGAAACTTGAAGTTCAAGGGAAGATAGTGGAAAAGAAAAGATGGATGCAAAGCAAAGGAATGTGCTAGAATCCATTAACATGAGCTGGTCCAAATGAGAATGTGCTGAAGCCCAGATCAATTCTGTTCTTTCTTTTTTGTGTGGGGGGGGGTGGGGGGTGGGGTGGGGTGGGGTGGAGGGTAATGGGGATAGAACCCAAGACACTTTATCACTGAGTTACATCCCAGCCCTTTTTATTTTTATTTTGAGACAATATCTCACTAAGTTTCTGAGGCTGGCCTCAAACTTGCAATCCTCCTGCCTCAGCCTCCAGAATCACTAGGATTACAAATGTGCACCACTGTGCACAGCAATCTACATCAGTTCTTATCACTTCTGACATTAGTCTGGGGAACCTGTAGAAGCCAGGACCCTTCACCATAATGCTGAACATATAATGCTTCTGTGAGCTTGCGAAGTTGAAGGAGGATGGGAGAGGGCAGAGCAGTTGCAGCCACTGCAGAGACCTGTAGTAACCACATCAACAATGTGTGTGAGCTACAGAATCTTGACGCTGGCCTCAGGGTGCATTTTGCCGTCTGTGTTCTTACAATGACTGTATAGAAAAAAAGAGGCAGAGCATATGTGCCCCAGCCTGGGATCTGTGCCTGGTCTGTAATGTGAATGGAGACACACAGGGGAAAAGTCCTGCGGCTTCCTGTCCGCTCTCCAAACCTCCCATCAGAAGCTCTCTGTGACACACCCAGGAAAAGGACTTCTGGGGAATGGAGTTGAGTCTAGCCAAGCTGGCACATCACAGAGCTGCACACTTAAGAGTAACAGTTACAGAGAACAGCAAGACCTGATCCAAATAATGAATGATCCAAATGTATCATTAACCTTGCAAGCTAATTTTTCTTTTTCCAAAAAGAAGGGCTACAGGTCACCAGTTCAGTCCCTTAGGGATTGAACCTAGGGGTGCTTAACCACTGACCCACATCCCCAGCCTTTTTTTTTTTTTTTAAATGGGGTCTCACTAAGTTGCTTAGGGCCTCACTAAGATGCTGAGATGAGGCTGGCCTTCAACTTGCCATCCTCCTACCCCAGCCTCCTGAGTTGCTGGGATTACAGGAGTATGATACCACGCCTGGCCAAAAGTAGCTGCTATTTAGTGGTGCTCCTTATGCATCAGGTATTATCCTAAGCATCTAATATGTAGTGATTTCTTTCTGGGCCTTTTTGCCTCACTCTTGCCACTCTGCAATCCATCCTCCACATGGTGGCTTAACACACCCATCACACCGTGCAGCTCCACTGCCTCCATCTTCCAACGTCTCTCCTTCCGCACAGTGAAATCTGGGTCCCTGAGCCTGGCACCATGAGCTCTGCCCCCTGCCTTCTTCTCCCCATTCCTACTGATCCTTCCAGCTGTCTCTTCAAACCTGAGGCTCATTGTTCACGTTCCCTGATGACCTTTCTTTCCATCCTTCAGATTCCTTTCGAAATAGAACTTTTTCAGAGAAGCATTCCCTGACCAATACATCGTTTTTCTTTTAATTAACACATAACAATGGTACATATTTATGGGCTACCAAGTGATGTTTTGAGGCACCTACACAGTGTACACAGTGCACAATGATAAGTAATTAATATGTTCATCACCCCGGCATTTCTCATTGCTTTGTGATAACAATATTTGAAATCCTCTCTTCTAGTCTTTTTTTCCTCTTAACTTTTTTTTTCTTTTTAGTTACACATGACAGTAGAATGTATTTTGGCATATCATACACACATGGAGTATAAAAACAGAGATCCTATAGTATATAATGTATACATATACATATATACACTATACAACACACACACACACACACACACACACACACACTATAGTCATCTTACTGTGCAACAGAAAACCAGAACCTATTCCTCCTGTAGGTATCTGTAGCTTTCTCCCTTTGTCCAATCCTTCCCTATCCTCTTCTCCCCTGCCGTCCCCATCCCCTGGTCACCACCATTCTACTCTCCACTTTGGTGAGATCAATTTTTTTTTTTTAATTTCACAAATGAATGAGATCATGTAGTATTTGTCTTTTTGTGAGTGCCTTATATCTCTTAAGAATATATCTTTAGAAGTGGGGAGACACACTCTCTCTCTCACACACACGCACACACACCATTGACCTGAGTTCCACAACATGCAAATTTTTCTTGATAGACACTGTCACTCTCTGAAGTGATGTTGCTTATTTGTTTCCTTGCCCCCCACCCCCACCCGCCCCCCAGAAGATGAACATCTTAAGGATAGAGACATAGTTGCCATGTCTTGCTGTGTGACTGCACAAGGGGCCTCACCTGAACCCAAGAATTGTGATAAATCTCCACAGTGACACCATAACGTAGGGGTGTGTTGCCCTTGGTTTTACAAAGCAAGAAATGGAGAATGGGAACGTTGAGTTCATTTGCTCAAGATAATGGGCTGGGAAGAGCATAGCCCATAGGGGAGCCTATTCCTCTGCCCTGCCTCTCAACTCTCCTAATAACAAGTTAAAGCTATTCTATCCTGTATCTGAAGTTACTCCATTATTCTAAAATGAAAGTTACCAGCTTAGCAGAAATCCCCTAACATGTACTGCTTCAGAAGTAACTCTTTGTTATAAGAGGCTACTTTGTTTGGCCACCCTGCTGTCTACCCTCCAGTGAGCGTTTGAGGTTGCTTCAGCCCCGCGCACCTTATACAGCAATATCACTGTCCCTCATTATCTGTTCTGGGTGTGTGTTTTATTAAGCTTTTCCTCAGCGAAGAAGGGTGTGTGATTGTTGCTGCACAAAATATGCATTTCATTTCTCTTTATTTTTTGTATTAGGTTTTAAATGTATTTTATCATGTTGCGTTTTTATGAAGGCCACCTTAAATCCTCCTGGGGACAAGAAGAATATAAATACCATAAATAATTAAATGAGAATACCTGAGGGGTGTGTTGGAGATGCATTGCTCAGAGTAGCCCTAACATTTAATATAGATAAAAATAATGAGATAAAATCTGAGTTTCAGCATTAAGAAGCCAGAGGGGTAGCCATTAAAAATGATGATTCCCAAAGACTCTAAAACTGCAAAGTTGCTTACAGTATAATGTGGGTAGAAAATCTGGGTGCAAAAGTGTGTATCGGTGTGGGTTAGGACAATTTGAAATATAAGACTAGAAGGAAATTACAAATGTCCTCTCTTTTGCACAAATCTGAACTACGCAAATTGGAAATGGGGTGTTTCACAAATACAATGTCTTGCTCTATAAATCCAACTTCACAACTGTTCCACTTTAACTCTTCATTATGGAGAATTTAAAGCGCACACAACACAAACACAACCCAGCCATACACTCCCACACAGGCATCACCCAACTTCAACAACCGCAAACATTCTGCCATTCTTGTTCCGTCTCAACTTCCACCTACTCACACTCTTTCTGGAATGTTTATTTGTTAAATTTACATATATTTAAATTCAAAACTCTTACATTGCAATCTTCTTAATACTCCTGTAACCTTAACCTGATCCCATTATTCTAGAAAAGCAAGCCCTTGATATAAATTTCCCCCATTCCAACAGAGGAAGTTTTGAAGTTTCCCACAAGAAATTAGTTTTACATATTCTAGAACATCATTTAAATGGAATTCTAAAATATATAACTATTTTTTTTTGGTGTGGCATCTTTGGATCAGCAGAAAATCCATGATATTCATTCAGATTATTCTATTAGCAATCCATTCCTCAACTTTCTGAAATAGGTCCTGTTGATTTGGTATTGGTTCCTCCTTGAAATTCCCTCATGAAACTATCTGGACCTGAAGTTTTCTTTTGTGGTGAGTTTGGTAATAAGTTTAACTTTTTGGAAGCTAAATGCTATTCTTGTATCAGTCTTGGGAATTGTATTTTTTTAAAGATATCGGTCCATTTCAAATCCATTGTTAAATTTGTTGACATCAAGTTAATTATAGCAGTTCCTCTAAGGTGTCTTGGTAACTATACCATCTATAATAATAATTCCTCTTTCATCTAGGATGTTGAAAATTTGTATCCGCTTTCTTTTTGTCTCCATCGATTTCTGGAATCATTAACTTGTTGACCTCTTCAAAGAAGTAACTTTGGGCTTCATTGTTTTTTAATTTCATCATCATCATCATTATTATTTTAAAAGCTAATCTAATTATTTCTTTCCTTCTCCCTACTCTTAGCGTCACCCCCTCATTTGGTGGTGCTGTGAGATTGGAACCTCTTGTATGCCCGGCAAGCACTCTACCACTGAGCTGCTTAGGGGTAACGTCTCTTAATCTTCATCTGAATTTCTAAAAGCAGAAAATTTAGATCTTTGATTTTAGACTTCTCTTTATTTTATCATAGAAGCAGTTGAAGCTATAGATTCCCATCCAGAATGACTGAGGACAGGGAGAATCAAAGCCCTTGGGTAAGCAAAGGGAAATGCCATTCTAGACATCAGTGTTGAGACCAAGTTCCGGTTAGTGGCGAAGCCCTCTCTTTAGAGCCAGAAGACTGGGAAAGGAAATGAATTAAAATGAGGACTTACAGATGCTGGCAGGGAGTGGGGAGGGCTCCCATCTGACATTTTCTCCGTCAGCATGAGGAGAGATCACCAACTGAGTATGTGGGCGAGAGAGTGAGGAGGGGATGAACAGAAAGGAATCTCTATGAAGCAGGCATGTCAGGCTGTGGAGGAGGGGATTTCATACTGAAGGGTAACAGATGTGCCAGGCAGTGTGCCCTGCTCACATGACAATAATGGCTGTGATTTTTCAAGCAAAGCAGTGAACCTGGATCTGTGATTTTCTACCTAAAGTCGCAAAGCTCTGCTATTCAAATGCAGATAATGGAGAAGACAGATAGGTGGGCTCAGCCAGGGCTGGGTTTCACCAGGGGCCAAGACCATGAGATGAGAGAGGGAGGGCTCTCTCATCTTATGGTCTTGTATTTTTATTTTTGATTACAGTTTCAAGGAAACTGTAAAATTGGGGAATGTGCATTTGGTCTTCCTTCCTAAAATCCTTGAAATTTCCAAACTGATGTATTTTTGTATGCTAATGAATTGAGTGATGGCTGGCCCCCCATAAGTAGCTTCAGGATGGGGGTGGATCACTACAAAGACTAAGGAATGGTTAGTCATTCTTAGTTCCAATCCCCCAATCTCCAGGGAGGGGAAAAGGACTAAAGTTTAAATTGATTACTAATGGTCAATAATTTAATCAATTATGCTACATAATGAAGCTTTCATAAAAACCCAAAGGGCACAGTTTGGAGAACCTCCAGATAGCTGAACATGTGGAGATCCCTGGGTACATCTTTCCCAGAGGGGACATGGAAACTATTTCTTACAAGGCTTTACACATCTTCCATCTGCATCCTTTGTAATATCCTGTATCATAAACCAGTTATTGAAAGTAAAGTATTTCCTTGAGTCCTCTCAACTGCTCTAAAATTAATCAAGCCTGACAAGAGGGTCACAGGAACCTCTGATTTATAGCTGGTTGGTCAGAGGCACAATTGACCCTCTGGCCTTGGGAAAGGCACTGGAAGTGGGGGTCAGTCTTATGGGACTGGACCTTGACCGGTGGGACCTGACACTATTTCTAGGTAGGTAGTATCAGAACAGAAGTGATTTGGTATCTGCTGGATTACTGATTATGTGCTTGAGGGTGGGAAGCAACCCCCATGCTTTTAGGGGTCACAGAAATCTGTGTTGTGTTGTAAGGGTACAGTTAAAAAAAAAAGAAGAAGGATCATTTCTTTCCTCTCACAGAAGTGATTAAACTAATCAGCTATGGATTTTTGGCTGTGCAATTAGATAAGTGAGATGAAGTTTGGAAGTTTCCATGAAATCAAAGCATTGTCGCATTGGAAGAAGAAGACCTAAAAGTGGTGGTGATTGGATGGAAGCTTTAAAATTGCATTTCTGAGGAAGATGTGGTTCTTGGGGATGACAAAGAGCAGGTGTGACTGTGGAAGTGAATAGATGAGGGACAGTTGGAAACTATCTGTGGAGAAGATAAATGAAGGAATTGAGAGGTCAGGGTGCTGTTTGGGTCATGAGTAGAGAGGCAGGGGTAGACAGTGAAACAAACATCTTCAGTGCATGATGCAGAGTGACTGACAGGCTGACAGATGGGAGAAAGGAGAAGGAGGAGTAGTGATGAACTGAGTGGCATGAGCATTCAATAAGAAGGAATTTTGCTAGAGGGAGAGGGTTAAATGGCCTCAAGGTGACGATGGTAAATTAGAAATATATAGGGTGTTCCTCCTGAATCTGAAGTCTTTAGGCTGTGAGAGAAAACTCAGCCTCTGTTTGAGTGGCCTTCAGAGACACAGGGCCTTCGGGAGTGTTCAGGATCAGAAAGGAAGACAGAAGTGGGAGGGGGTAGATGAATAAGAGTTCCAGAGGACATAGGGACAGGGATTAGGCAAAGAGAGGAGTGGTCTCTAAAATGGATCCAGATTTGGAAGCTTTGTGTGTGTGTGTGTGTGTGTGTGTGTGTGTGTGTGTGTGTTTTAAGTAGGATAAGATTGAAAGAACAACAGATGTGAGAAATTCATTAAAAATTTGGTTAGGTCTACAGCTGTGAGTATCAAATACGTCCTGGAGTGTCTTCTATTATGGAGTATGTATTAGTTTCCTATTGCCACAGTAACAAGTTACTTCAAAGTCAGTGACTTAGAACAGTATAAAGTTATCTTATAGTTCTGGAGGTCAGAAGTCTAAAATAGGACTCTCGGGGATAAAGTGATGGGGTCAGCAGGGCTGTGCTCCTTCTGCAGGCTGTAAAGGAGAAGCTGTTTCTTGCCTTTTCAAGCTTCTAGAGACTATGCATTTCTTGGCTTATGTCCCCTTCCTCCGTCTTTATTTTTTTTTCCCTCCGTCTTTAAAAACAACCATTTCTCTGATTCTGATTCTTCTCTCTCTCTCTTTTCCTCATGTAAGGACTTTTGTAGTTATATTGGACCCACCCATAAAATCCAGAATAATGTGTATATGGTGAACTGATTAGCAACCTTGACTCCCCCTTGCCATGTGACATATAACATATTCACATGTCCTAAAGATTAAGATGTGGACATCTTTGACGGGCAATCATTGTGCCCACTGAAGAGTGCCCTACTTAAGATGAAAGAGTATGCACAGTCACCTAAAGTGGCCATGCCAGAAAGAACAAGAGGTTTACAGAGGAGGAGGGAGATGGCACATAAGCTACTACTCGGTTTTTAGGGAGAGAAT